>NC_066581.1:213900168-215155168 GCF_024323335.1 Lathyrus oleraceus | reverse complement strand
ATGTGAAAATATGCAGAGTACCTACACTTGACAATATTGTTGACCCACTGACAAAGCCTCTTGTGCAGCAGAAGCATGATGGCCATACTAGATCTATGGGCATTAGGGGTATGCTTGATTGGCTCTAGTACTAGTGGGAGATTGTTGGTGTAAGCCCTAGAGGCCAATACTTTTGGTACTTGTATCGAATTATTTATTAATAATAAAAGGCTTTTTCTTTATTATGTTTGTCTAATAAAGTCCCTAGAATAGATAGTTCGTTTAATGTATCAAGTGTGATTTAATCATGAGATCACATTAAACATAAGGACATTATTCTTAAAGTATCCATAGTCGAGCTTTATTGTGAAGTGGGATAATATTAAAGCATTAAGACTATTATGTATATAGACTGATGATCACATCTCATGGATCATGGATAAGGAGTTATCAAATCTTAAACATAGGTATGAATATTAAGAGTAATATTTATACTGGATTGACCCGCTATGAGAATACTATATAGAATGTTATGCAAAGTGTCATAAGTTATTCTCATGGTGATAATGGTGTATACCACCCTTCGACCTGAAACCATTATGGACCCTCGATGTAGAGTCGAGTGCCTTATTGCTGATCAAACATTGTTCGTAACTGGATGACCATAAAGACAGTTGATGGGTACTCCACGAAGCATTCTAAGGAACATGAGTGACCCAATATTGAACTGGACAAGGATGACACGGTCTATGCCTTGTGTTCAATATAGATATAAGGGAAAAAGGGAAATTGTACACATAAGTATTATCAAAAAAGAATTTGTCAGATCACATGACATTTTTCGTGTCTTGGGTAGCAGTGATATGTTGCTAGATACCGCTCACTATTTATTATGTTAAATACGTGATTTAATATAATTGTCAATGCCGCGAAAACCTACGGGGTCACACACAAAAGGACGGATTAATGAGAGATAGAGTAACTAAGGAATACCGTAATGTACGGTGCACTTAAATGAATTGTAGAACATCGTAAGGTACGGTGTACTTAAGTAGAATACGAAATATGGTAAGGTACCATGTGCTTAAGTGATTTTGGCATATTATAAGATATGGGCCACATACACTTGAGTGGGCTTTTTTTAGCTTGCAGCCCACACAAGTGGTTCTATAAATAGAACCCTTGTGTAGAAACATTGGTGCAGTTGCAATTTCGTTTCTCTCTCTCTCTCACTCAAAGCCTTCATTCGGAGCAGCTAGCACTGAGATTGAAGGAATCCGTTCGTGTGGACTGAGTAGAGGCGTTGTCATCGTTCAACGTTCGTAATCGCTCCGTAGATCTGCATCAAAGGTTACAATCGCCACAAGAGGTAACGATTCTGTCACTGATCATGCCCATTCGTAAGGATCACTAAAGGAGAAATTTTAAATTCCGTTCCATTTTGGATCGCTCTTTTCCTTTCACCGACAGCGGCGGCAACCCAATCTTACGTTAACAGAACATTAACCTCAAGATTCAATGGGTAACAACAAGTCGTTGATTTGGATGTTTTTCAAATATTTCGTGATAATGTTGACTTTTAAATGAGAGTTGAGATTTTATTTAAACTCTTAATGAAGTTCAATACCGAGGGTATGTGTCTCATGGAAAAGGATACAATATGAACTTCACCTATATGAATTTTGAGATGGTGTCGTCTCAAAGTGAGAGTTGGAGTTTCTCTCACAAAAAATTCATGAAACAGGAAAGCATATAGCCATAAATAAGTGTTAGGCGAGAAATGTAGGAAAAGAAACCTTAAAGAATGTGTGTAATGTAACACCGGTCTATTCACATGGATTAATGGTTTAAAAGCATTATTACCTAACATTCCGAGTAGACTTTGCGTTATCTTTACTAAGGTTAATTTTTAAATCGAAGGATAGCTAACTGTACTAACATTCTTTGTTTCCTTTTCTGGAATTAGACTTGTCATTATTGGAACAAGTGAGGGATTGTTATAAATTGCTGAACATTAACTCTAAGACATAAAAAGAGTGCTTTAAATACTTTTAAGAAAAGTGAATCCATTCACAATTCAATCCTTGATCCATTCAACTTTATCGATATTGCTAAAAATCTTAAAAGTATTACTATAATGGCTTCTGACGTTGTAGTTTCAAGCATCAAAGTTATGAACCAATACCTCGTCAAGTTGGATTGCTTTGATGGAACCAATTTCACCAGATGGCAAGATAAGATGACATTCCTACTTACCGCTCTGAAGGTTCACTATGTCTTAGATTCTGACTTAACACCAATTCTTGAACCGGTCGAAGATGACTCTGATGAACTTAAGAAGGAGCGCAAGAAACGTAAGAAGGACGAATTGCTATGTCGTGGACATATTCTAAATACGCTGTCTGATCGTCTATACGACCTATATATCATCATTATCATGGAAACTAGCATAAGGTATTCCACTTCAAAAAAAATGAAACATTTTTTTTTATATTCATAACCTATATGAGAAAACGAAAAAAAATTGGAATTTTATAGCCTTATAAAAAATCAGTTGATGTAAATTAGATATATATTTAAAATATTTTTGCACATTTATTTTAATGTATGTGATCAATTCAACTCAAATCAATATGATATTTTTCGATTAAATTTGATTTGAACTTTAGCGTAAAAATATGTGAATTCAATGCAAAACAATCTATATATTTTTTATTGATTTGAATATTAAATTCTCTCAAAATCGAACAAAACTATCACCCCTATCAAAAATATATTTCTAAATTCGTAGGACATTTTTGAATTTTTAATTTTTTATAGAATATTTCTCTAGCATGTAGAGTGGGAGAAACAATTCCCCCGAATTAAATCCATGTGGGCGACTTGGTCTCATAGTAATCTCAATTAAAGATACCTGAGTCCACATCATGCTTCTCTAAGTTACTTTCCACAAATTTCTCACCCCTCATCTGTATGAAGCGTAATCCTCACTTAACAGTCAATCATTGCTATGAGAATTTTAAAGAAGCTACGCCACGAGAATAAGTCCCACCGTCGGACCCACACACATGTTTTTCGATTAATTTGATGAGTCACTTAAAATTGTGACTAGGATTTTGATTATTATGTTTGGACTTTATTCAATTTTCGTACTTCATTCTCTTGCTTTTAGGAAAGATATAAAACAAGCCCAAAAATGACACATTTTCTATTTAAATTTTATATATGAGGAACATGAGATAAAAGAGTATGCTTATAAATAGAGACGGTATGATACGAACAACCCAAAATAAGTGTAATTACAATGAAAAGTAAATTGATTTACAAAAACCAAAACTAAATATTTATTTTAATGTACTCAATATCAGAATAAGATGATACATATCACTAGACAAAAGCATCTGCCATAAAACTTCTAAATGAATACTCCATCTGTTTTTTTATTATAAATTATTTTCCAATTTTATATAGAGAGAGAAAGAGAGAGAGAATTTTAAAAATTGTTTTTGGGATAAATAGTTGTTTCATGGACAAAAATTCATGTTTTTTTCCGGTCATTTGTCATATATTTTGTCCGGTTCAATTATTATTTTATGCATCCATTAGGATAAAAAAAATTGTCATATCCGGTCTCTCGCTTGTTGGCAAATCAAACGCATCTATGTGTCGTTTTTTTTAAATATATTAAACATGTTGATTTTAATGTTAAATCTATTACTATTTATTATATTAATATCCTTATTAATTATGGAATAATTGAATAGATAAATATAATTGCAGTATAAAGAATATAAATGTGACAAGTTTCTTTTTTTGAATGTGGGAATGATTAATTAACGCAATTTTTCAAGTATTAGAAGACTTATCAAGAAGAGGCCATTGATGCTTTGACAATGTAACATGCAATGCCTTTAATAAGTCACATGTGAATAAGTTAGTTAGGAAAATCTGTAACAAATTAACACATTTTGTTAGTATAAATATTGTGTAGCTAATTGAAGTATAGATTTTGTTAGTATAGATATTGTGTGGCTAATTGAAATATTGTTAGTACAAATTTTGTAAAAATTAATGCAAAAGCTTCAATTGAGTTTCAAGATTTCTAATATGGTATCAACCTTTCATCCAATTTCACACTTCCACAGTTGAGGTCCGTCTAAAAAAGCTATATAGAGAAGCTCAAATGGAATAACCTAATTCATCATCATCTTGATAATTGGTTTAAATGTCTCAAGTTTTCACCTTTTTCAACCTAAAATTTTCATCACTTAGCTCTTTCGGCCCAAAATTGTCAATCAAGCATCAAGATAACAACTTTTGTTATTGTTGTGGAATCAAGTGTATCTCATCACTTAACTACTTATGACTCTTGTTTACAAACCAAACATTCCTATCTCAATAAATTTCCTGCACAAAAATGGTAAGGTTTAACTATTAAATTTGTGAACTCGTTTGAATTTCAATCAAAATTTGCATCTAGCAGTGTCTTCTCTCTTAAGAGTATACTCCATGTACCCTAAATTACTAGAAATCTTTTGTATGTATCAAAGTTTACTAAGAACAATCATATTTTCTTCAAGTTTTACTCTAACAACTACTATATTAAATGTAGGATTTCTAAGAAAATCCTTCTTGAATGATTTCTTGATGACAATGGCTTATATTGATTTCAAAAGATGGTTGTGGAATCTCCAATCTCAAGCTACAAGTCTTCTATTTTTTATACATAACATTGTTTCTTTTCACGACACATGTTTATAACCTTTTGTCGAATCTAATAGTATATGTTCTAAATGTAGCAATATTATCTCTTTATAGCGTTCTAGGTTAGGCCATACTAACTTCAATATTGTTAAATTTGTTTTAAATAATTGTCAAATTCATGTTTTCAATAAGTGTAAACTTGATTTTTGCAACTCTTGCCTCCTTGGAAAGTCTCATAGACTATATACACCATTTTCCTCCATTGTTTACGAATGCCCCTTAAAGTGTTATTCATAGTGATCTATAGGGGCCTTCTCTTAATCATCCAAGTCGTAGATACAATTATTATATATCATATGTAAATGCCCATAATAATTCTACGTGGATCTATCTATCGAAGTAAAAGTCTAATTCCCCTAAGGAGTTTAAATTCCTCCACTTTTTTTTCAAAGTCAGTTCAAAACTAATATTAAAGCATTCAATCAGATTTTAAAGAACAATTTAGACCACTCACTAGGTAATTAACTAAGCTGGGAATCTCACATAAGCTTACATATCCGCGTACTATGAATCTATGTGCTTGTAGATTTAAAGTTGAAAATCTGACAGAAGATCCATCTGAAGTTTTGATGACGTCAACAAATGATTAAAGTTAATGGCAATAGCTTTCAACTTTAATGGTGGAGTTCTAACTAAAGAAACATCTCATGCATCACAAAAAAAGACTCAAGATCAAAGTGCTTATATGACCATAAGAAAATCTAGCAAAGAATCTTGAAGCTTCAGACTAAGTGTGAAAGCTCGCCAAGTCATGTCGGTTTGTCTGTCTGAGTGACCAAAGTTTTGTAAAAGTAAAGAAGTGACTTAGAAGTACTAAGGCAACTCACACACACCCCTAAAAATATCTTTTCAAAAATTTTATCTTGAAAATTATTTTCTAAGCCAAGTCAAGTGATTAAAAATTGTCCAAACCTTTTTCAAATTATTTTTGAACTAACCAATAGATTGGTAAGTCGTGTCAACCGATTGACAAAACTTTTCTGAATCAGCCAATCGATTTGAGCATCAAGCCAGTCGATTGGAGAAGAGCTAATCAATTAACAAAACAATGATGACAGCATATTAATGACTTGAAATGACTCTTTATTTAATATTTCCTAATTGAGCTTTCTAATCGATTAAAGATTAGTTGACCAATCGATTGGAGCTTTGTGTCAATTGACTGCCTCATTAAATCATCTCATGGATCATTTCTTTTTTTGTTGTTTACAACTCCTATAAAAAGGAGATTCGCCACCACTTCATTTTACACCACTTTTCAGTTATTTGTATTTTCCTTGGAGTTTATGTCTCTAATTTTTCTTTCCCCCTCTCTCTAAAAAATATGTGTTTCACTTAAAATTTTCTTAGTGCTTGTGAGTGAAACTTTTCTTGTGAGAAAGAGTTTTGTAAGTGGCCGTTTTGTTTAATTCTTGAGAGTTTGATACTCTTGAGAAGATTGAGTTTTATTTTGAGATAAACCATTCATAAAATCTCTACTTTGGTTTATTGAGCTTTGCCGCAAAAAGTTATGATTTGGTTATTGAGATCAGCCTGAAATTTTTTAAGAAGGTTCTAGCTTAGCATGTGGTAAAAGTTATTTGTAGTTAGGGAGAAACGTGTAAAAACTAAAGATCATCTTGTATAAAGGCTTATGGGTATAACCTATAAAAGCTCACAAGTTTATTGTCAAAATCTCAAGAAGACCTCTTAGGGAAGGACTAAGTCAACTTTCGGTCAAACCTGGATAACTCTCTGGTTTAATCTCCCTAACCTTATCCTCTTTAATTTCCGCTATTTGTTTTTCATTATTTATCTCCACGATTTACTCAAACAAAATTACTAACACAATCTTAATCGAGACAAATATAAAATTAATCATCAATTTTAAATATCATAATTTATCCATCATCTTATACTTGAAGTCACTTGTCCAACACATACCTCACATCAAAATGAGATCGTGGAGAGAAAACATAGATAAATAATTGAAATAGGTCTAACCATTCTAGCCCATGCATCAATTACTCTCACCTTTTGAGATATATGCTTTGTCTATTTAATGCTTTATACAAAACCTTCCCCAACTACAAATCCCTGAGAATATTTGGGTGCTCTAGATTTTTTTTGCTGAATTATTAGGGGTGTTATCACAACACATGGGTTATAAATGTCTATTAAAGGGGATAAAGTTCACATTTCTATGGAAGTGAAGTTCAATGAGTCAAATTTTCCATACAGAAAATGTTATCTCCCTCATCCAATCTCTTCTCAAGTAGACAAATTGAGTTTTTAGTTGAAGAAAATGAAACATGGTCAATGGATTTTCCCATAATTAATGTTGAGCAAACTCAAAATTCCTACATAGGAGACTCTAACATGTCAAGTCCTACTATAGCATCACCTCAAACACATAACCCTTAATTACTCTCTAATTTTTCTCAATTTATCATCATTTGTCAAGTAACATATGATGCATGTTACCTAACATTTATACTCCTTATGTATGGAGAGGAAGTACATCGGGTGCAACCAATAGAGAAGAAGAATGAATCTTTTGTTTTTAATTATACCGTCATTAACATTTTTAGGGCAATATAGAATTATTCATGTGCATGTTATTGTTGGCCTTGATTCAAATGTTATGGTTGACACTTCTCTTGTTGATGGGTATGGTAAAACATGTCTTGTTAGCGATGGAAGACTGATTTTTTTAGGATAACCTATATTGTATAAATGTTGTGGGTTGGAATGCAATGTTGGTTGGTTATGCACAACAAAGGGATTCTCAATCTACTCTTATATGAAAGCCTGCAGATTTATGCACGATGAGTATAATTTTTATTAACTTATTTTATGGGGTTTATTCTTGTATGTTAAGATCTTATTTCATAGAATTTATTCTTTGTTCCTTTTGTGTACTACTATGTACTGTTTTACTTTATTTTTGAAGGGATTGATATTTTTTTGGGGGGAATTTGAGATGAATGTTGATGAATATGATGATGAAAATGATGAAGGAGAAGAGGGAGGAGGAATATGAAGTTATATCAAAAATATTATGTGTTGATAGTTTATTGTTACATTTAATAGATTATCAATTTTCAACCGTGTGATATTTCTTTAAAATGTCGAATGATTAAATTTTTAAAAAAAATAGAGTCTATGGTAAACACTAAAAAATATTCTCTCATAAAATATATCTAAAGTTAAAAACATCATAATGAATTAAGTTGACTAATGAAATAGTTTTTTAGAATTAAAATTGTTATTAAATAAGGGATCAAAATGAAACCTTAAATTAAATTAAGGGATAAAAAAATATATTAAGCCTAAAATCTACGATTTGTACTAAACTTTAAAAAAACTATATAAAATATATGACTTTATATTGTATTTAAAAAAAATGCTATAAATTATAGTTATTTTCAAAATCTATACCCATATTTGAAAAAAATCATTGTAGAATCATATTTTTATATACTGGATCTTTCAAATATCCGAGTAAAACCATATATTTCTTTTATAATAAAAAAGATGGATTAATTAGAGTATTAGGGGTGTTCTAACCTTATAGCCAACAAAGAAAAAGTATAAAACATGAAGAAATAAATGACCTAAAACAACTAATTGGAGCTATTAAAAAGTCATAACAATTACAATTTGACAAACTAGGACGACCTAAGCTGCTCAATTGGATAGAAGAAACAATCTCATTCACATTATAAGAGTCTCCTTGAAAAATTATCCTATTCATTTTAGACCAAATACATCAAGTTATTGTCCATCTAATTAACCCTTCATTTCCTTCTTGCACCTTTTTTAATATATCCTTCTTAAAAAGTAGAATAATTGATTATGCAGAAATCTTTTATATCAATTATGTTTCCAATCCACTTCTCCGCAGCCTTTTAGATTTTTTGTTGATTTTTTGAAAAATATATTAGATTTAGAAAATATATTAGATTTTTTGAAAAATAATATTAACTTCATTTTTTTAATAATGACAAAAAAAGAGTCTTTCGAATTATTTTAAAAATCGGCAACCCTTATTTTACACTGATTATTTCAAAAATCCGTAATAAAATCAAAAAAATTCCAAATTTTAATATTCTACCCATTATATTTGAAAAATTCGATATAAAATCACATATTTTTTCAAAATTTATGATTTTATATTAAATTTTTTGAAAATGCAAATAAAATTGCATATTGAATTTTAAATATGACTTACCGATTATTTTGCATATGAAATTAATGAATAAAATAAATGGAGAATTTTATGTATTACAAAAATATATTTTAGTAATAAATATAGGATGGTAAACGGATATGATCAGCTGATATACATGTTTTATCTATATTCATAGGAGGAAAGTTTAGATCTACATGCTCTAATGTGTCTATTGCATCCCGTATCATTTTTTCATAAATTTTTGTTTGTGCGAAAATTAACATAAAATTTTCTATTATTAGACTTAAAATGTAGATTACACGTGAGTCCGAACTATCCCGCCTTCACCCTTTTGTATACCATGTCTGAATTTTAGATTTGTATTTTTAATATATCTATCACATCTTGTTTCATTTCATTTCGAATGATTTAGTTTTAAGAATTGAATTTTTTTTTCTTTGTATTTTTAAAATTGGACTTTGTAAAATTGTTTTTTAAAATATTATAAGTTTTTTTTTTTTTTTTTTAAATTAGATAAACATACATTATTGAAGATAAAAATATAGTCGAAATTATAATTTTTTCAAAAACATTGTATTTTAAAAATATTTTTTATGAAAATCTATTTGAAATAATTTTAAAATTAAATAATTTTTTAAAATTTTGATATTTAAATTTTTTTTAATAAAATGATGAAATATCTAAAATAATATTTTAAAAATAACTATTTACACAAAAAAATTATTTAAAAGTTTTATAAAAAAATTGAAAAAAAATTACACAAAATTATTATCTACTATAAAAGTCATTTTTGAAAAATAATCAAAAGAAACGGATCTATAATTTTGGATGAACCGATAAAATTCTTAAATTAAAGTGACAAAAAACAACGAGGCCGACATGTTTGTCACATTAAAACTGAAATTGATTCTGCAATAGTGAGTGACCACCCCATTGTGGTTGAGACATCATATTACTTAGGCCCTCTTATCCTTAAGTGATGTAGGTTACTTCAATATTCAACTCTTTTGTGTGGATGGAAAACCAAATACTATAATAGCCACAACATTTCAAGATTCCAAATCACTATTCCACTAGTATACTATGCATCACATTTTAAAAAAATAGATAAGAATACTTTTTTTTAGATAACTTGTCCTATCTTCAATTATCAAGAAATGTATCTAAATTAAATATAGATCAAGAATATTAATTATTGAATAAATTTTAAAAAATGATTTTTTTCTATAAATAAGATCCGAAATAGAAATTGCTAATGATGTTTTATTTTGATTATTTATGTACTTATATACTCTTACATTGTTATAATTATTTTTCAACTATTTCTATTCTCCAACTATTTTTGTTCATGTCTCTTTTGGTTTGAATAAAAAATATTACTTGGTCTTAGTATATAATTGTTATTTTATTTTATTATTTTTACTCCAACTCATTTAATTCATTTCTCTATTATTTGAAGAAAAAATATTACTTTATCTTGCTATATAATCATCATTTTATTTTATTATTTTGAAGAAAAAATATGTATTGGTGAACAAAGTTGTCATCACAGTTTTTAGATGATAATTTGGGGTAACATAAATATCACATTTTCCATACTAATTTCTTGGAACCATTTAATTTCAAACTTACTGATTCTAATGTACTTTTAAATTTAATTTACCAAAGATCAAAGTTGTTTCAACTACATAACTGTTTACCAACAACTTTTTGTTATTTAATACTATCTCCATTTTTTATTATAGATCGCTTTAGAAAAATATTTTATACCATAATATAAATCGTTTTATAATATTAATGAATCATTAATGTTATTTTTTTTATTATATCCTTAAATATTTATTATTTCTCTCTCCTTTTAATTATGTTAATTTGTCTTTTCAATACCATTAATAAAGAATAATTTTATAAAATCTTTCATAATTTTTCTTTTTCATACCACAATTATTACATTTCTTAATATTTGTGAAAAATCAAAAACGACTTATAATAAAAGATAAAGGGAATATATAAACTAATAATTATTTCGATGGTTTTTGTTGTGACAACCTAATAATCAAAATTCTACGTATTTTATGTAGACTTTCATTTATCACGTTTTTTCTTTTCAAGAAATATTTATTTAGTTATGTGTTGACTACTAAGAGAGGTTTAAATAGATAAAGTCGGTTTTTGATTAAAAAAATTAAACTATTTTAAAAAATTAAAATTTCTGCTTTATCTTTATCTATTAGTTTTGATTGAATTGCCTTATAAAAAAATATGAACTTGATTTAAAAATCTGATATGATTTATTAACTTGTTTACAAATCTATTTTGCTTTAATTTTTTTATAAAATATTCAATCCGCTAATAATATAATTGTGTGTGCGGTAAGATTTAATCATGTCCATTCAATCTCTGAATCATTGATTAATTGATTAATTTATAGTTACTTACGATTAATGCAAGAAAGTTAACTGTTGAAAATTTGTTATAATAAACTTTACCGATTTTCAACCAACTTAATAGATTTTCATCAATGGAAACTTCTTCAACTTCAATTTTCTTTTCTTTATTCCAATTTTATTTCTTAGACTCAGCAAATACCACATATCTATTTATTATTATTTTCTTGGTTATAGGATTTTATAGGCTATAGGACTTAGATTTATCACTAACTCAAGAATGTATATTTCATGTCCTTGTCAACTAGCTTTTTGTTTTGGAAATTTTGTATGTGTGCATATACAATGTACTAAAAAAATTCTGAAGTGTTGAACATAAGGCTTTGACTGACTCTAGGCTTTTTCAGGAGTGATGTTTGATTCAACAATAATAGGACTACCATTCAAAACATAAGTGACCCAATTCACAACTTCGATCCTAAACGTCTTTGGAATCTCCTTGCCTACAAATATGTTCTTAACCATGTTTAAGAGATTTACATTCTTTCTTGCACATATTTTCCTTGAACACCGCTATTAATTTCATTTTTAAAGTTGACCTATGTTAAATAGGTTGATCTTTAACTCAAGGATGTAATACACACTACTACAAATATTATATTTTATGACGAAGTTTTCATTTCAATTACTAAAAAATCGAGGTCAAATTTTTAAGAAACTTTATATGTCATCTCAGATATCTAGGAAAATCGACGTAAAATATTTCCCAATGTTTGAGCTTCGATTCTCAGGTCATGCAATTTTATGTTTTATTTACAACTAAAAGTGTGTCTTTATTTTTTATACATTTTACATCGGATATTATATCTTGGTTGTTGAAGAAAACCGAGATAAAAACTCTAAAAATAATTTTTATTCTTTCAGAATTCTAATGTTTTGTCTCATTCACTTTTTGCGCTCTAGCGAACGAAATGAACTCATTCTTCTTCGACGAACGAAAGAGTTTTCCAATACTCATAACCATCACCCTTCTTCTTCGAGGAGGAAATAAGCTCAGAGTCTTCTCTGTTGAGTCTCTCATCACATTTACGGTATGTACAAATTCTTCATTACCGTTGATGTTGTAGATGTAGGTCGTCATCGTCCTTGTTGTTGTTGTTGTTCCGTCATTGATTTTGTTGCCATATGTGGTTGTTATTGTTGTTATTATGATTTTTGAGACTTATATTGTTTACTATAATGTTGTTATGGTATTTGTTGTTGTTTTGGTAGTTATTGTTGGTCGTGTATTATTTTTATTTTATTTTCAGAAACTGTATGTGATTTTGGATCGTAGTTGGATGAAAGTCAATATATTAAGTAAAGAGTATGAGAACGGAGTGATTCAATTTGTTTATTTTACGGGGGGGAAATTTCCTAAGGAGAAGGGAATTTTTTGATGTCCTTGTAAATTTTTTCTAAATATGCGCAAACATCAAAGAGATGAAATATTCAATCATTTATGTTGTGATAAAATTAGTCAAAATTATACGAAATGAGTATGGTATATTGAAGTGACAAAAAAAGACCTTTGTCACCTACAGTTGAAGATGATGATGAATTTATGAATGATACTCTAGAAGACATGATTCGTGATATTGTGATAGATTCTTTCAAGAATGTTAATGTGGTAGATACTTTGCAAAAAGACATATGTCGTACCTCAAAAATACGACCCTTCGTGAAGCGTATCGCATGCTCGCGGAAAAATGTGTTAGAACAGAGTCGCTACCAAACTTTATTTAATCCAATAAAGGAAAAGAAAAATATCGATAAAACCTTTGAAAAGAACATGGTTGTCGCAACCATATTTGGGTTCAGAGGTCGATTACGCAAGGGGAATGCATTAGAACCCCCATGTCAGTTGTACTCAACGGGAACATTTTAGTTAAACTTGTGATCAAAATGTTAGCTTTTGTCAATTGTTTTCTTCGAGTTATTAAAAGAGAAAAAAATAAAGGGGTTACAAAAAACTTTTTTATTAATGCGCCTGACGAGATTGCGGGTCTCGCTCCTACGTATCTCCGGGTGCGATGGAGAACTCAAGGCATACGTATTTATGGGTAGAAAATATTTTATTTGTTGGTCAATTTTAGGAAAAGTTATTTTGTCTCAATCGGAGGAAAACATGACTTACCCAAAATAGGTGAGGAACAAGCATTTGCATCACATTAAATGAATTTACAAATCAACTTTCACAGGAAAACGCCATTTATCTTGACTCATACAATTATGGACGAAACATTATTTTGCATCGTCTTGAGATAAAATATCTTTCGATTAAAAGAGTCTGAAGATCGCACGGCGGCGAAAAAAGAGATTGATTTGTTGAATGTTTTGTTAGTGAATGATGATCGTTTGATGAGAACGAGACATAAGCCGCAGGATCAATCATTCGGGGTTCCACCGAAATGCTAGACTTTAATGGTCCTTATTTCATTCAAAGTATTTAAGGAAATGGTTTGATGGACAAAGAACACTCAATAAGAACAAGGCATATGTCTTAGAATCGATTGTTCAAGGGTTCCATCAGAGTGCTAGACTCCAACGGTCCTTTTTTTCTCCAAGTCTATTAAGTTTTTTAGGTGTGAAAGAAAGAATAAGCGGATATCCCGAGACGTGCGCCTCGAGACTGATCATCTGAGGGTTTCATCAGAATGTTAGACTCTAACATTCCTCTTCTTTCGCATTTGTTTAAGAAAAAAGATTTTGATATTATGTTTGATTTAGGAAAGATTACTTGATCAGTCACCATTTACATTGAGTTTTCATTACTGATTCGACGCAAAACAGAAACATTTGACACACTGTGGAAGCATTTATGGTACATTTCGAGTTAGTTTTACTTCCGTTATTTTATATACGCGTTTTTAATCTTTGTTATGTTTTACCGTTTTTTTATCTTGATTTTAGGCGTGGGATAGCTGTGTTTTTGTCCGACAAATCCAGGTAGAAGAACCGGAGAACTTAGAACACGACAGTGCGAGATTCCGGCATGCAAAAGAGCAGAAAACTCCAGTACAGGAGGCCTGACACGGCCACTCGTGTCACCTGACACGGGCCATGTCAGGGCAAGGGAAGCAAAGGAAGAAAATAGTAGCCTGACACGGCCACCCGTGTCAGCTGACACGGGCCGTGTCAGGCATAAACCTCAACCGTGTCACCCCTGCCATGGGCGTGTCAGCTTAAACAGTAGGCTGACACGGGCCGTGTCAGCCCAAGCCCAAAATTTCCAGTTTTCTCGGGCTTTTCATTCTTCGGGCTTTTTAGAGACATCTTTGGACTTGTCCAACTGCTGCTGTGAACTTTCACTATAAAAAGAGATCTTCTACCAAAGGAAAAATCATCTTGGAATACAGCAAAACACAATATTATGAAGCAATCAAGTATTACAGAGATCAAGGCATTCGGAGAGCTGAAGATATTCATGAGCGGGAGCGATTGAAGATCAAAGTCATCCAATTACTTGTAATGTATAATTTTTATCTTGAATTTGTTTTAAACAATATGAGTAGCTAAACCCCCCAATGCTAGGGGGTGTCCCTGATTTAGAATTGTAATGAATTTGAGTTTGCATTTGCATTTATAATATTTTGTTTACGGTAACCTTTTGATGTGTTTATTATTATCTCTTTCAGACCAATTGAGATTGATTTGTGGTTATCAATTAGGCTGGACCGCCATTGATAAGGTTTTCATCAGGTTACTCTACAGTAGATATCACCTAGGACTAGGGATACCCTGTATGAACCAGAGCATTCTTGATATTATACAGCTTAACTTCACCCTAATTGGCTATGGACATAGGAATTAGGGTAGATTGATTAAAGGTTTTCTCACCAAGGACTTGGGAGAAAATACCCTTGAGAACTGGTAGTAATTGATATTTGTTGATGCAATAGTAACTCAGAGTTGTTACAGGGATAAATCATACACCTTCCCTGGCATTGTTCCTTTTTCTCTATAAACCCTTATTTTCATATTTCCTTACCTTTACTTTTATTATTATATTTTTACACTCAAAAACCAAATTAATAATTTTTGTTTAATTGAATGATAATTTAAACTCAATACTAACGTGCAGTCCTTGAGATCGACATTTGGAGAATTTCCCCATTATTACTATAAAAGGAAAAATAGTACACTTGCTATTTTCTCGATCAAGTTTTTGGCGCCGTTGCCGGGGACTGCCAAAAATATAGAGTTTAATTTTATTTCAATTAAAATTTTGTTGCTCTGCAATAAAATTATTTTTCTGTCATTTATAATTTACTAATTTGTGTATGCGAGGAGAACCCTCAGCTGAATTTCTTTTTGACGCAGAGATCGAGAGAACCCTTCACAGAAGACGCAGAGAACAAAGAGTGGATTCTACAGAAGAAAGTACCTCTAATCACTTAGAAGTCAAGGAACCAATGGCTAAAGTTCCTCCAATTCCACCTCCTCCACCTCCGGAAAGACTCCAGGGTGACTATGGAGGTGCAAATGCACCGGGTGGTAGACTGACCATTGTCAACCAACCGGTGAATGTGACGAATTTTCAACTGCATCCTAGCACGATCAATCAATTGGAAAGAAAACCTTTCACCGGAAAGGTCAATAAAGATGCCAACAAACACCTGCAAAGATTTCTGACCATGAGCACCACCTTGAAAATTGATGGTCATACTGATGAAGCAAAAAAATTAAGAATGTTCCCGTTCACTTTAACTGAAGACGCGGAAGAATGGTTATATTCTCTCCCTGTCAGTAGTATCACTTCCTGGGAGGAGATGGAAACTGCATTCTTAAATGAATACTTTCCAGCATCAGTATTCCTGAGAAAAAGGTATGAAATTCTTAATTTCAAACAGAAGGATGGTGAATCATTGGGAGACACTTACAAAAGATTCAAAAGGATATTAGTTGCGTGTCCCACTCACAATATGGATCAGACCGAACAAATGCAGATGTTCGTTAATGGGCTGAAAATAAAGACAAAATAGTTGATTGATACAGCAGTCGGTGGCTCAACAAATTTCTCAACAGCCACTGGTATCAAGAGGATTATTGAAGCAATAGCTGCCAATGAGCATCTAGAGCTATATGACAGATGTACCAGTCAGCCAGATGGGGTGATTGATCTAAAATTAGAGACAAATAAAATCTGTCTAGAAGACACAGTTGCTGCCGAAATAGACAAAAAGTTGAAAGCTATGAATATAGGTACTCAACAGATAGCGCAGGTTCAGCCAGCTCAGGCGAGCACTTGTGAAATCTATAATGGACCTCATCACACGGTCTATTGCTTTGCGACTCCCCAACAAATTGAAGAGATCAAATTCTTGAAGCAGAATAATCCATATTCTAACACTTACAATCCAGGTTGGAAGAATCATCCAAACTTCTCCTGGAAAGATCAAAAAGGGAATGTTCCACAACAGGGTTAAGGTCAATATCAGACTCAATATCAACAACAACAAGCTCCAAAGAAAGCAGACTGGGAGATTGCCATTGAAAACATGGCAGCTCAAAATAGGCAATTTGAATAAGAGACTAGAAACAATCAGAAAAACACCACCGCCTCCCTAAAGAATCTTGAAGTTCGGCTGGGGCAGATAGCACAACAACTAGCAAGTTCTCGAACACCAGGTTCCTTACCAAGTGAAACAGTTCAAAATCCGAGAGGTCAGGAGAACGTTAATACTGTCACGACGGCAGAGAAAAAGGCTGCTAAAAAGAAAAAAAATTATATCACCGAGCGAGCCGAATAAAGAGGAAACTACAAAAGAAACTAAACCGGTGATTAAGTTGCCCTACCCTCAGAGAGTGACAAAGAAGGAACCTAGCGAGTCAGACTTGGAGAAATTCATGACAATGTTTAAAAGGGTTGAGGGTCGTATGTCTTTGTTCGAAGCACTCGAAAGAATGCCCATGTACAAGAAATTCATGGAAGAGGTACTTGCCGAAAAGAAACCAACCACCGAAGAATAGGTATCCTGGAAGGAACAGTATAGTGCAAACTCACTAGGGCAGAAAATTCCTAACAAACAAAAAGATCCGGGAACGGTAACAGTACCATGCACAATTAAAGAAAGAACCTTCAAAAAGGTACTAATAGACTCTGGAGCTAGTGTGAATCTGATGCCATTATCGATCTATCACAGGCTGGGTATTAAAAATATCAGTGATATAAAGACCAATCTGAAGTTTGCGGATCACTCAAGAAAAGATGCATATGGTATAGCTGAAGATGTGTTGGTAACAATAGCGGACTTGATTTTTCCAATTGATTTTGTAATCCTAGACATGCCTGAAGATGATGAGGCACCCATCATTCTGGGTCGACCTTTCATGCTGACAAGTCGATGCAATCTCGACATGGATCAGTGCACGTTAACCTTGAAAGTTCACGACAAGGAAATAACATTGAATGCTATTGAAGACCAGGAGCTGGAGGAAGATACAGAATCTCATTATCAAGTAGGCTTAATCAGGACATTGAATGCTATTAAAATCTCACCACTGCCATTAGCCACCCTGAACGGAAAGACTTCCATCTCTATTCCAAAAACCAAGAGAAATAAAAGAAAACGAAAACAAGGTAAGAAGAGGAAGGTTAAAAAGGATTCGTGGCACAAAGGAATCCATACTGAGAAAAGAGACAACATCCTAGTTGTGGACAAGAGGTGCAACAAGGTTTGGAACCTGAAATACCCCCCATAATAATGGGAATGAACCGTCGAGCCATGCGACGTTAAACGAAACGCTTCATGGGAGGCAACCCACGCTTTTTATTTCTAATCAGTTATGTGTGTCTGTAGGTTTACTCTAGAGCTCTACAAGGAGGGAACATCTCATAGCCATAGGAACCAGCAGTTGAACTGACGAGAAAACCAAAAAACGGTCAAAAGGACAACCTGACACAGCCACCCGTGTCAGCTGACACAGGCCGTGTCAGGATAGGAAAAAACTAAGAAGGATATGGAAAAATAGGGGCCTGACACGACCATCCGTGTCAGCTGACACGGGCCGTGTCAGGAGCACTGTAAGAAAGAGGATTTTTGGATTTGGTAAATAGTGGCCTGACACGGGCGGCCGTGTCAGGAGCACTGTAGGAAATTGCTGAAACATGGTGAAACCAGTAGCCTGACACGGCCACCCGTGTCAGGCAGGCAGAATTTTTGATTTTTTTTTGAAAATTTTGATTTTTCGTGGGGCCCACCCACTTAATCCACTATTAACCACACCTTTTCCCCAATTACCTCATCATTATCTGATTTTCCTCCCACACATCATTACTCTCTCTTATCATTCTTCATCTCTTTCTCTCACACTCTTTCATATTCCATTAAACCTCATAAATCTCACTACACAAAACCTTCCATAACCCCCATTTCCACTCACCTAACGCCAAAACACCCTTCACAAATATTACTCCACTCGCCGTCCCGGTCCTAACCGCGGTTTCAGAATTTCCTAACCCGAAAGACCTGAAAAGTGTTTGTGTTGTGTGTAGGTGATGAGAAAAGAGAGACTATTCAAACTTGTGAGTGATATTGCATACTTTGTATTATGAGTGTAAACAGCTTACCCCGAGAGAATTGGTGAGAATGTGAAATAAGCTGGCATGTGAAACGGTGCTTTGAAGTGGAAGTGTGAATAATGACTTACGAGGATAGGCAGGACTTGTGGAAGGAAAAGGGAAGACGTTCACGAATGATCTCAGCAGTGGTGGAAAGCATGAAGAATTCTGGGGAGTGATAATGAAACATTACTTGGGACAAGTAATGAGCTAAGTTTGGGGTTGTGATCAGTCACCATTTACATTGAGTTTTCATTACTGATCCGACGCAAAATAGAAACATTTGGCACACTGTGCAAGCATTTATGGTACATTTCGAGTTAGTTTTACTTCCGTTATTTTATTTACGCATTTTTAATCTTTGTTATGTTTTACCTTTTTTTATCTTGATTTTATGAGTGGGGTAGCTGTGTTTTTATCTGATAGATCCAGGTAGAAGAACCGGAGAACTCAGAACACGACAGTGCGAGATTTCGGCACACAAAAGAGTAGAAAACTTCAGTACAGGAGGCCTGACACGGGCCATGTCAGGGCAAGGGAAGCAAAGGAAGAAAACAGTAGCCTGACACGGCCACCCGTGTCAGCTGACACGAGCCGTGTCAGGCTGAAACCTCAACCGTGTCACCCCTGCCATGGGCGTGTCAGCTTAAACAGTAGGTTGACACGGCCACCCGTGTCAGCTGACACGGGCCGTGTCAGCCTAAGCCCAAAATTTCCAGTTTTCTCGGACTTTTCATTTTTCGGGCTTTTTAGAGATATCTTTGGACCTGTCCAACTGCTGCTGGGAACTTTCACTATAAAAATAGGTTTTCTACCAAAGGAAAAATCATCTTGGAATACAGCAAAACACAGTATTGTGAAGCAATCAAATATTACAGAGATCAAGGCATTCGGAGAGCTGAAGATATTCATGAGCGGGAGCGTTTGAAGATCAAAGTCATCCAATTACTTGTAATGTGTAATTTTTATCTTGAATTTGTTTTAAACAATATGAGTAGCTAAACCCCCCAATGCTAGGGGGTGTCCCTGATTTAGAATTGTAATGAATTTGAGTTTGCATTTACATTTATAATATTTTGTTTACGGTAACCTTTTGATGTGTTTATTGTTGTCTCTTTCGAACCAATTGAGATTGATTTATGGTTATCAATTAGGCTGGACCGCCATTGATAAGGTTTTCATCAGGTTACTCTACAGTAGATATCACCTAGGACTAGGGATACCCTGTATGAACCAGAGCATTTTTGATATTATACAGCTTAACTTCACCCTAATTAACTATGGACATAGGAATTAGGGTAGATTGATTAAAGGTTTTCTCACCAAGGACTTGGGAGAAAATACCCTTGAGAACTGGTAGTAATTGATATTTGTTGATGCAATAGTAATTCAGAGTTGTTACAGGGATAAATCATACATCTTCCCTGGCATTGTTCCTTTTTCTCTATAAACCCTTATTTTCATATTTCCTTACCTTTACTTTTATTATTATATTTTTACACTCAAAAACCAAATTAATACTTTTTGTTTAATTGAATGATACTTTAAACTCAATACTAACGTGCAGTCCTAATTGAGATCGATATTCGGGGAATTTCCCCATTATTATTATAAAAGGCAAAATAGTACACTTGTTATTTTCCCGATCAAGTTTTTATTACTCGATATTGATCAAGGTTCGTATTAGTGGAAAGTGATTTGTGAAATTGTTTGAAACTAATTGAAATTGAATGAGATTGGTTGAAAATAGTTTGAAGTTACTTAATCGATGGTGAAATATTAGTATGATTATATTTACATGCACGATATGAACATGGATAGAGATAGCCTAATTAAATGACTAAACACATTGAAATCAATTAATCAAAATAATCTACTTAACTATTAAAAAAGAAATTAATTAATTAATCAACTAATTAAAAAAATCATGAAAATAGAAATAGAAAAATAAATAAAAAAAATTAAAAAAAAAATGAGAAAAGGGTGTATAAGTAAGCAGGGGTGTAAACATAAACAATAAATTGGCCCAGCCCAAATGACAAAAAAAAAACCTAATTCAAGTTTTATTTTACTAAATAATAATAATAATAATAATAATAATTATTATTATTATTATTAAAAAAAATGCCAAATAAAAAGAGGGAAAGTGCCTCCCTCCCGACCAAAATTTTCTCTTTTTTGAATTTCATCAAACAACTTAATACAAAGTGATACATGGCATGTTAAAAATATATAAATAAAAAAAGAATCCATAAAATATAATACATGACACCTCAACTACTCTTGGTTTGTTTAAGTCAAACATTACTCTTAAACACAATTCACAGAAACATGCAAACTGCATAAACTCAAACAAACCAAATGAGCATTGAGAGAGGAAAGCTAAGATCATCTCACCGGTGGAGGAGGAAGACAAGAAATTGAGGTGCGATGGCTGGTAGAACGACTGAGGTGATGGTCGGCGTGGCGTCATCACGACCTCACAAGTCCTTCCGTTTCTTCCTTCTATTTTTTTCAGTTCTTTTTTCTCTCTAATTATTGTTGTGATTGTTGAAGAGTTATTTTGGTGATGCAAGGTGTGTGTAACTAAGGCGCGGTTAAGGAAGATGGTGATTGTGTGTTCACGGCGGCGTGGTGGATGAGGTTTTCGTGAAGTTGTCGTGAGGGAGCTTTGTTGTGTAGATTCCACCAAAGCAGTGCGTATGGCGGCTATTATGGTGGAGGTTTAGATGGTTGTTATGTGCGCGATTTGGTGATGAAGATTTATAGTCGGAGTTACTGTTCATGTAGTGCGTAGGGTGGAAGAAGATTTTTGGTTCACTTTGTTTTATGAGAGGTTGAGGTATATGGTGGAAGGTGTTTTGAAGGTTGACTTGCGCGGAGGGGTTGTTAGTTTGTGGTGAGTTTGGAGAAAGGAAAAGTAATAACATGCGCAGGTAAAATCATCTTCATGACTCTGCGAGTGGTTGAGTGATAAAACAGATGGGAAGATTCATGTTGAAGTGGGGTTTATGAGGGAGTGGAAGAGAGATTGAAGGTTGTTGTGAGATCTACATGGAGGAGACGAGTTATATTATTTATATGGTGAAAAGAAGTTGGTAAGTGTTCTTTTGTGAAGGCAAGGTGATAATGAACAATGCCCTTTTTATTATTGAAAATGAGTGGAAAATGAAACATGATTCAGTGAGTGATTTTGGATTGGTTATGAAGTTCTTATTTCCATGGTTTAGAGGAGAGTTATGAAGATATGAGGTGTTTTGTTTTTTCTTTTCAATGTACGCAGAAAATGAAGAAGATGATTGGTGGCCTTTTGTGAATTCAAAAAAACTGAAGATGGATTATTGATGGTCATGGGATGCGCCATTCTCTATAGGTTTGGGATTAGTCCCCTTTCAATTGGCCAATGGTGACACTTATACAGGACACACTTAGGGTTACAAGCATAAAAAAAAGCTAAAATACCCCTATACATGTTTTTAAGAGCTAAAATACCTTAAAACTAAATAAAACAAATAAAATCAAATAATTTAAAATAATCGAGATAAAATCGAAATAAAAAATAAAGTTAATCCTATTTAATTATTTCGAACATCTTGACAAAAATACAAAAATAAAAGGACTCAAAATGGCTAAAAGTCAAGCGCAAACATGCCCCAAAAAATTAAAATGAATGCACTAAAATGATCAGCGTGAAATAAACTTCTAGAAAATGGATAGGTTATGATCAAATTTTGAAATAAAAAATGATTGGTTAAAAAGCCCAGGCTGATCAAGATGTGACTGAAAAATGATCCGAAAAAATAAAACGAGCATGTCAGGTTGAACTACGCGAACCGTAGATTAATGAAATTGACGTTTGCAGGCTCGATTTTGAAATTTTTTGATCGATAATTTCACGTGTATTTGAAAATTGATTTAAACGATTTGTCTGTAGATCCAAAAATTCATTTCGATTGACATTTTAGATATTATGCGAGATGAGATGCATATTATGTTATGCAGGTAAAACAAATGTTATGATACATGTATCGATTTATTTAATTATGAGCAAATTTTAGGTATGACAATTGCCCCTATTTAAGTATCTTGGACTGGAAAATATGAAGAAGGACGCTCTTCATATAATCACGATGGGAGATAGTTAAATACTAAAAGACTCAAATTTTGTCCCTTGATGAAATGAATATGAAAAGATATGAGATATTATAAATGCAGGAAAGACTCTTTATTTATTTATTTTGGTTTGCTAGGGATATGATCTGGTATGAAGATGATCTCTAGCTGGATATCTTATGATTGATAAAGAATGGTAGTTGAACATATGGAGAATGATGGAAGTATATGGTAAAGGTGGTCCATAAGAAATGAAAAAGGACAAGGAGAGTGAAGCCTCACATGGGATAACAAAACTGCTGGAGAAAGTCAATTGGGGAATATTCAAAGGGAGTATTATCAACTCGTCAGAGATGACAAACAGACACTTCAGAATATCTAAGAAATCAAAAGATTTGGAGATTTCTAACAAGAAACACATCCAATAAAACTAATGGAGATCCATAATAAGGAATACATCCGAAATAAAGTTCCAGAGTTTTCTAACAAGAAAATTATCCCATCAAACAAAATGGAAATCCCTAACAAGGAATTATCCAATAAACTCTAGAGATTTCTTATAAGATAAGTCATCCGCGCAAAAATAAACTTGGAGGTTCTTTATAAAGAAACTATCTAAGACAAAACTCGAGAGTTTTCTAACAAGAAAAGCATCCATGCAAAAGGCTATGATGATTCTTTACAAATAATTCAATCAAGAAAAAACGTTGGAGTTCACTAAAATGAATAACGTCCAAACTTTTGAGAATTCCTTAAAATGAAGAGTCATACATGAATTTCTTGGAAACATCAGGACAAACAAGGTAAAACAAACTTTATTTATGTGCCAAACAAAGTTGGACTTTGACCATAAGCATTGGTACAACCAACTTCTAACGGATTGGTTTCAGATACAACTGGACTCTCAAAGATGACTCTAATGACAACTGGACATTAGGGATGCCAATGACAATTGGACTTTACAGATGCCAATGACAATTGGAATGTCAAAACAGGGTGCCACTTATAATTGGACTTTCAAATATGATGCCAATAACAATTGGACCTTGCAACTGATACCAGTGACAACTGGATTTAAAGGTGGTGCTTGATTGGTAAATTAGCAAGTGTGCTAATCTGCCAATGTAATAATAAAAAGGGGAAATCCACAGTATCAATCTCAAGGACTACTTGACGATACAGAGTTCTGGGTTAATTTCAATTAAACAAAAACTTGGGTGTTTTGGGGTTGTTTTGGTGAAATTAGAAAAGCAATAGAGAATAAAGTAAATAAAGTACTTGAACGGTTAAGACAAATATGAGTAGTATGCTAGGGAAGGTGTATGATTCAATCATGTCACGATTCTGAACTCACGGTGCAACAATTCACTTTAGATAATTAATTACCGGTTCTTAAGGGTGTTTACTTCTAATTTCTTAGTGAGAAAACCTTTAATCATTCAACCTAATTACTATGTCCATAAAAAATCACTGATGAAATTAACCATTATTATATCAAGAATAATCTGGTTATTATAGGGTATCTCTAGTCCTAGGTGATATCTACTATGATATATTCTCAAGCAGATTATGAATAATGGTGGTCCAGCCTAATTGTTTCACATACATCAAACTTCGTTCACTACGCCAAAAACTGGAATAGACAACGCACCTTAGAGGGCGCTTTATTACAAAAGCGCCCTCTAAAGTGAAGCGAAAAATAAGGAGCAATAGACAACGCACTTTAGAGGGCGCTTTTATAACAAAGCGCCCTCTAAGGTGAAGCGAAAAAATAAGGAGGAGATAGAGGGACAACAATACATGGCGCTTTTTAGAAAGCGCCCTCTAAGGTTACCCTTAGAGGGCGCTTTTAATAAAGCGCTGTTATAAGTCCATGTGCATTTCCAGCTTATAAAGCGCTTCTGGAAAGCCTTAGAGAGCGCTTTCATAAGCGCCCTCTTAGGCCCCCTTTAGAGGGCGCTTTGTTTCCACAAGCGCCCTCTAAGGTGAAACGAAAAAATAAGGAGGAGATAGAGGGACAACAATACATGGCGTTTTTTAGAAAGCGCCCTCTAAGGTTATCCTTAGAGGGCGCTTTTAATAAAGCGCTGTTATAAGTCCACGTGCATTTCCAGCTTATAAAGCGCTTCTGGAAAGCCTTAGAGAGCGCTTTCATAAGCGCCCTCTTAGGCCCCCTTTAGAGGGCGCTTTTTTTCCACAAGCGCCCTCTAATGTCCCCTTTAGTAAACATTAAAATTATAACATACTGCGCGTTTTGTTATTTCACTATCTGTTATTAGCGTTCTTTTTCACGTTAGGGTTCTGAGGCGTTTTCCTTCCACCTCTGTTAGATCTACATGCGCGTTTCCTCCTTCTACCAATCAAAGGTACACGCTTTTCCCAATTTCTGTTTTACCTTATTACTGTGCGTTTCCTCCTTCTTTTTCATGTTATTGCTTTGTTTTAGCTTTGCCCAATTTCTGTTTTACCTTATTACTGCGCGTTTCCTCCTTCTACGTTTGTTTCGACCATGATAGCGGATGCAATAGGAAATTGACGGTTGGTTTTTAGTGACCATGATAGCGCATGCAATGGGTTATACGACCTAGGTCCGAATGTGTTTGAACTCTTCTGAAATTGTTTTTTGTTTATTCTAATTAGTAATGGATAATACATGGATGTCTTCCAATCGATTGTCGAGAGAGTACGAGAATGGGGTATCAGAATTCGTTAAGTTTGCCATTGCGCACGCCGAAGACCCCAGTAGAATGATATGTCCTTGCTTGGGTTGTTGTTATGGAAAACGGGTTGACGCAGTTTAGTTGACATCGCATCTAATGAGGCATGGAATTGATCGAAGTTATACATGTTAGAATTTGCATGGTGAGAAAAGTAACGATAATGTTGAACCGGGGGATAGTACGACCTATGCCTCAAACTATAGTGGCGCAGATACATACGATTGTGATCGAGTTGAAGAGATTGCAGAAGCACTTGAAGGAGATCTTAAGGATTGTCCCAAAATGTTTGAGAGGTTGGTAAGTGATGCAGAGAAACCTTTGTATGATGGTTGCACTAAATTCACAAGATTGTCTGCGGTATTAAAGTTCTACAACTTAAAGGCGGGTAATGGGTGGTCGGATAAAAGTTTCACAGAGTTATTAGCCCTTTTGAAAGATATGCTTCCTGAGGATAATGTTCTTCCCAATCGAACATATGAGACCAAAAAGATGTTGTGCTCTATTGGCATGAGCTACGATAAGATACATACATGTCCAAACGATTGCGTTTTGTTTCGAAATGAGTATGCATCGTTAAATGAGTGTCCTAAATGCGGTGTCTCGCGATATAAGAACAAGTTGTCTCCAGCAAAAGTCTTGTGGTATTTTCCTGTTATTCCGAGATTTAGACGCATGTTTCGTAGTGAAACCGATTCAAGACACTTGACCTGGCATGCAGATGAAAGAATTATAGATGGAAAGTATCGACATCCGGCAGATTCACCACAGTGGTTGAAAATTGATAATGATTATCCTGAATTTGGAGAAGAATCAAGAAACCTTCGCTTGGCATTATCTACTGATGGAATGAACCCACACGGTATCCAGAGTATCTCACACAGTACATGGCCTGTGATTATTATGATTTATAACCTACCTCCATGGCTATGTATGAAGCGTAAGTACATGATGTTGTCTATGTTGATTTCTGGACCTAAACAACCAGGGAATGACATAGACGTGTACTTGAAGCCCTTAATCGAAGATTTAAAGATTTTGTGGGAGACCGGTGTGGAGGTTTATGATGGATATAGGAAAGAAAGTTTCAACTTGAGGGCGATGTTGTTTGGCACAATTAATGATTTTCCAGCATACGGAAATCTATCAGGGTATAGCATAAAAGGTCAATGTGCGTGTCCTATTTGTGAAGATAAAACAGATTGGAAGCGCTTGGAGTTTGGTCAGAAGAATGTCTTTCTCGGTCATCGGAGATTCTTAAATTCAAATCATCACTACCGTGGATGGAGAAAGGCGTTCAATGGAGAGACAGAACAAGGCAGAGCTCCACCTATATTGACGGGTGATCAAATTTTTGAAAAGGTGAAAGATTTGGATACTCAGTTTGGCAAGCCTTTTGCCCACACACTTGTCAAAAGTGGGTGGAAGAAGAGGTCAGTTTTTTTTGAATTGCCGTATTGGAAGTCCTTGTATGTGAGACATTTTCTTGATGTTATGCATATTGAAAAAAATGTATTTGAAAGTGTTATTGGCCCGTTACTCAATATACAAGGAAAGTCTAAGGATGGCCTTAAGGCAAGAAAGGACTTGATAGCGATGGGAATAAGAACTGAATTAGGACCCTTGAAGAAAGGAAAACGAACATATCTACCTCCTGCTGCTTATACTCTATCTAGAAAGGAGAAAAAAACATTGTGTAAGTTTCTAAGTGAAGTTAAAGTTCCAGAAGGGTACTCTTCAGATATTAGAAGACTTGTGTCTATGAAAGACCTCAAGTTAAAGAGTTTAAAGACCCATGATTGCCATGTTATAATGGAACATTTTCTCCCAATAGGTATACGTTCTATTCTTCCAGAAAAAGTAAGAAGCTCTATAACTAAGTTGTGTTCTTTCTTCAAGTCAATTTGCAGTAAGGTGATCAATCCTGCGATCTTACCAATGTTGCAAAAAGAAATCGTTATTACTTTGTGTGAGCTTGAAATGTTTTTTCCTCCATCATTTTTTGACATAATGGTACATCTAGTTGTTCATCTTGTGAAAGAGACACAATTGTGTGGACCAGCTTATATGAGATGGATGTACCCTGTTGAACGTTATATGAAAATATTAAAAGGGTACGTGAAGAACCGAAGTCGACCAGAAGGTTGTATGGTTGAAAGATACATTGTTGAAGAAGCGATTGAGTTTTGTACTGAATATTTGTCTAATGTTCAGTCAATCGGACTCCCCAAGTCTCAGCTTGTCGAAAAGAAAGAAGGAAAAAATCTAATTGGAAATAAAATCGTGGCAGTATCAAGGGTCGAACGGGATCAAGTGCATTTGTATGTTCTGCACAATGAGAATGAGGTTGAGCCGTATGTTGAAATTCACAAGGATGTTCTCCGAGGTTTAAATCCCAATAGAAATGAAAATTGGATAGTACGAGAGCACAATCGATGTTTTATACCTTGGTTTAAGGATCATATTTATTCAAAGTATTATTCAGATCCCGCTTCAATAACAGAAAGGTTGAGATGCTTAGCATATGGTCCAAGTTTCCATGTTTTTTCTTATAGCGCATACGCGATTAATGGATACACATTTTATACCAAAGAACAAGATGATAAAAGTACTATGCAGAATAGTGGTGTCACCGTGGTAGCTGAAGCAATGCACATATCAAGTGTGAAGGATTTAAACCCCAAATTTGCAAATCTGTCGTATTTTGGTGTTATCGAGCGCATTTGGGTGTTTGATTATGAGAAGTTTCAGATTCCTATATTTGGTTGCAAGTGGGTTGAAAATAATAACGGCATTCGAATGGATAAGTCAGGATTTTTGCAAGTGGATCTTAATAGGGTGGGATACAAAGATGAGTCTTTTATTCTAGCCTCTCAAGCTAGACAAGTGTTCTATGTCAATGATCCGAAAAGTACGAAATGGTCTATAGTTCTTTTTTCCAACAAAGTAATTGATGAAAACACTGGAGATCAAGGTGATATTGATGTTGAGATTGAATCGTTTACCATAAATGATTAAGATGAGAATATTATATCAAATGATTCATATATTAGAAATGATCATAATGAGGGTATTTGGATCAATCCAACCGTCCGTGTTGTTAAGAGACATGTAGAACATATTCCAACCAAGAAAAGAAAGAGAACTTAGTGAAAAAGGTACAGGTCAAATGATTTTAATTGTTTTCTTTATTACAGGTAAAATGACTTTTATGATTTTAATTGTTTTTACATTTGTCATCTGATTTTAATTATTTTCTTTATTACAGGTAAAATGGCTATTATGAAGTCAATTAATATTTGTTTAGGTGGAGATGTTCTATTGTCGTCAAGCCTCATTCGCGTAGATGATGGAACATCTCCATCTAAACAAATATCAATTCTATCTTCAAAAGATAAGGGTGTAAAATTTGAAGTACATTGGAGTGCTGAAGACCAACTAATTGAGCCTAACGGTTCAATGTTGGCAAGTTACATTGGTTTCCTTGTTCGACAACATATTCCGATTACATGTGATAATTGGAGAAGTCCGGACTTGAAGGTTGGCAAAGAAAAAATATGGTCGGAGATACAGGTACTTACCATATATTGTTATATGTTTTTTGTTGCATCAACTTTGCAGCCCTGTATTGTAGGCAGAATTTAGGACTTCTCAAAGTTGATTTCTTGTTGCTTTGTCGTTCATAAAATACACCACTAAATTCTCTGCGTTTAATTTTTAATTTTTTTTCATCAGGCTTGTGTCTCAATAGAGGATGGGTATCTACCTAAAGTTACTTTTGTAGTGGTCCAAAAGAGACATCACACCCGTCTCTTTCCTGTCAACCCCAAAGAGACCGATAGAAGTGGAAATATTATGCCAGATTTTTTCAATATATTTCTCAACGCAGCTGGTATATATTATCATTTGAATTTATCACTTTTTGCTGATTTTGTTGTTCTAAATTCTCAAAGGAACCGTGGTAGACACCAGCATTTGTCACCCTAGGGAATTTGATTTTTACCTTAACAGCCATGTAGGAATTCAGGTAATATTAGCTATGTCATTTAACTTTATGCCATTGTTTACTATTTGTTGCTCAATTGCCTTTTGACAGTTCTGTGTTATTTGCATTTGGACGTGTTCTTTTTGCAGGGGACTAGTCGACCAACGAATTATCATGTGTTGTATGATGAAAATAAATTCACTGCAGACCAGCTACAGAGTTTGACCAATAACTTGTGCTACACGTAATGGATGTGCGATAGAACTACTAGACAGCTTTTGGATATACAGAACATGTTTGCCACCATGGGTGGATGGGCGTCATTTTGTTTAGTATTGGTTAGAACTACTAGACAGCTTTTGGATACAGTGGTCACTGTTGGTTGCAATGTTTTATTCTCTTAAATGTATATTGTTGATCAAAGAATCATATATTAATGTTGTATATATGGAGGATTAATGTTGTATATAAATGGATTCATGTTGTATATATCAATGGATTAATGGTGTATAACATTGGATTAAAGGATGAAATCAATATGAATTTTACACTTTTGCAGCATGCGAACAGGTTACCAATTAAATATATATCCACTGTTTTTCAAACAAATTTTTTTAAAATAACTAACACTTTAGAGGGCGCTTTGTCCAGAAAGCGCCCTCTAAACACTTTACATTGACAACTTTAGAGGGTGCTTTTTCCTGAAAGCGCCCTCTAAACACTTTACATTGACAACTTTAGAGGGCGCTTTTTCCTGAAAGCGCCCTCTAAACACTTTACATTGACAACTTTAGAGGGCGCTTTTTCCAGAAAGCGCCCTCTAAACACTTTACATTGACAACTTTAGAGGGCGCTTTTTCCAGAAAGCGCCCTCTAAGGTGTCCCTTTATGGACCACTCCAGAGGGCGCTTTTTTCTAAAAGCGCACTATAATGTGGCCACTTTAGACAGCGCTTTCTCCAGGAAAACAAAGCGTTGTCTTTACCTATGCCAGCGCCAGATTAGAGGGCGCTTAAAAGCGTTGTTATAGGCCAAAATAAGCGCCCTCTTTTCCCTTATTTGGCGTAGTGGTTTGTCCGACAGAGAAAGCAATAAGAACAGTCATGAGAACAAATCAATTATAATAAAAATTATTGTTATTAGACAAAGTAATTAAAAATCATTACAAATATGAATCAAGGAGAACCCCCTAGCAATGGGGGTTTAGCTACTCATAAAAAGGAAAGAAAACATATTAAAGATTGTTGTCATTACATCCTATCACTTACGGTCAAATTCTTTGAAAACAAAAGTACCCGGGAAGAGGTTGGGTTCTTCTTACCAAGAATAACTTGCTGAGAGACACGACAAATATGAAAGAAATAGTCCATCTTACTAAAACCTTCCCATTCCGGGACTAACCCATGATGAAAAGCTTGACCCTTATACGAAATTCCCTAATAGTTCCCAAAAGCTTCTAAATCCAAGATAATTTCAGTATTCTTAACCTTAGAAGATAAGGCATCCTTATCACCAGGAATAATAACCAGATTTGCATAAAAATCTTTAACCAAATTTGGGTAAAAATTTCCACAGTCGGAAACCATAGAGTATACTCCTTGTCGTCTCAAAAGTTCCAGAAAATCAAAGCTATGAGAAGGGAAAGAGGAGAGGTTACCATATTTCACCGGCATAAGGGATCGATTCCGGAAATCAAACGTAATTCTCCTGATTTTGAGGGATGGTGAATGTTGAGAAGCTTCTTGATATTCTGAGCTACCTTCATCAATTTGAGTTTTTCCTTTATCTTTCCTCGATGGAGCCATGAGAGCTGGAAGAGTTAGGGTTTTTAGGAAAGATTTTCGGTTTGGGGTTTGGAATGGAGTTTGGGGAAGAGATAGTGGAAATATAGAAAGATTTGCAAGTGGGATTTTAATGGAGTTTAATGGAGTTTAGGTTATGGAGATAAATGAGAAAGGAGAAGTTTGAAAGTTTAGGGTAGATGAAGAGTGAAGGGGTTTAGAGCAAGAGAATATTGGAAAGTGATAAATTAAAGTTGTATTAAAAAAACACTTATCCAAATGACACAAATTTAATTAAAAAAATGTGAAATAATCAGGTGTAATCGATTACTCTGGGAGGTGTAATCGGTTAAACCATAAAATAGAGTCAGAAGAGAGTTAGGAAAACAGGGATGTAATTGATTACACCCAAAATTATAACCGATTACATCATAAATAGAAACAGTAGTGAATCACATAATCAAGGATGTAATCGATTACACCCAAAGTGGTAATCGATTACCTCAAGAAAAAAAAAACAGTGACTTCACCAAGATCACCATGCAATGAAATTTAAAAAATCAACAATTACGCATAATCTAACATATCCTTTGGCAACTTTATATGAAGCAAACAAGTAATACAAACATTGTAAGGTCACACAAATATGACTTTTCTTCAAACTCATGTAAGAAAACACATATATACATTTCAAAATAAAAGACATTGGGTAAGAAGAGAGTATACCTTTGTATTTGAATTGATAAGTTTTTGAAGAATCAAATGTCACAATCATCTAAAATTCTAAGTTCCCTTCGAATTTTGTAAAACGGTTCTCGTGCCAATGGTTTTGTGAAAATGTCGGCAAGTTGATTATGAGTATCCACAAATGTGACTTCGACATCTCCTTGAAGCACGTGATCACGAAGAAAATGATGTCGAATGTCAATATATTTGGTTCTTGAGTGCATGCCTGTATTCTTTATAATATTTATCGCACTTGTGTTGTCACAACACAGAGGAATGCATCCAAGATCGAGTCCGTAGTCACGAAGTTGTTGCTTAAGCCAAAGTATTTGAGCATAATAGCTACCTGCTGCTATGTATTCTACTTCGACAATGCTAAGGGCAACACATGCTTGTTTCTTGCAAGCCCATGATACTAATGCTATTCCAACAATGTGACATGTACCACTAGTGCTCTTTCTATCAGTTTTACTTCCTGCACAATTAGCATCAGAATAACCTACTAAATTGCAAATACTACCTTTAGGATACCATAGGCCGACATTTGTTGTCCCTTTGATATACTTCATGATCCTTTTAACAGCGGTGAGATGTGATTCCTTTGGATTGGCTTGAAAACACACACAAAGACACACGATGAACATTATATCAGGATGACTTACCGTCAAATAAAGTAAGGAACCAATCATACCTTGATGCTTTGTGATATTAATTGAAACATCTAATTCATCTTGATCAACATAAGATCTGGATCCCATTGAAGTAGACATTGCCTTGAAACTATCCATGTCGAATCTTTTCAACAACTCTTTGCAGTACTTTGATTGATTGATGAAGATGCCATCCTTTAGTTGCTTAATTTGGAGTCCAAGAAAATAGTTCATCTTACTCATCATGGACATCTCAAATTCTCCTTGCATTATTAATGAAAATTCTTCACACATTTCTTTGTTTGTTGAGCCAAATATGATGTCGTCAACGTAGACTTGAACCAATAAAGTGTTACCTTTTATTTTCTTAATAAACAAGGTCTTGTCCACTTTACCTTTTTCAAATCCATTTTCACAAAGACAGTTGCTGAGACGATCATACCATGCTCTTGGTGCTTGCTTTAGGCCATAAAGAGCTTTCCTTAACTTGAAAACATGTGAAGGATTCTTAAGGTCTTCAAAGCCTGGGGGTTGTTTGACATAGACTTCTTCATTGATGTAGCCATTCAAGAATGTGCTCTTGACATCCATTTGCAATAACTGAAAATTCAATGAACATGCATAAGCAAGTAATAAATGGATAGCTTCTAACCTTGCAACTGTAGCGAACGTTTCTTCAAAATCAATGTCTTCCTCTTGATTGTATCCTTAGGCCACCAACCTTGCTTTGTTTCGAAAAATTATACCATTCTCGTTAAGCTTGTTCTTAAACACCCATCTGGTACCTATGATGTGTTTACCATTTGGCCTAGGGACAAAATCCCAAACTTGATTCCTTTTGAATTGGTTTACCTCTTCTTGCATCGCAACTATCCATTGGTCATCTCCTAAGGCTTCATCAACTTTGGAAGGATCAATTTGTGAAACAAACGCCATATTCAAGCATGCATCTTTGAGATTTAATCTTGTTGCAACGCCTTGACTAATATCACCAATGACTTTCTCAATTGGATGACCTTTATGAGTTCTCCATTCTTTAGGTAGGTCATTAGCATTTGAATCTTGTTGAACTGGTTCTTCATGATGTTCCATTTGATTATCATTGATGCCTTTGAGAGTATCTTCTTAAAGAACATCTACATTATCATCATTATCACACAAAATAACATCCTCCTTGGGAGGGTTAGTTTCATCGAAAGAAACATGCATAGATTCTTCAATAGTTAAAGTTCATTTATTATAAATTCTATATGCTTTACTAGAGAGAGAATACCCAAGAAAAATACCTTCATCAGACTTCTCATCAAACTTACCAAGGTTGTCTTTGTCATTGTTTAAGACAAAGCATTTGCATCCAAATATATGAAAGTAAGATATGTTTGGTTTCCTTCCTTTGAAGAGTTCATAAGGAGTATTTTTCAAGATAGGTCTAATAATAATTCTATTACTTACATAGTATGTCGTGCTTACCGCATCCGCCCAAAAATACTTTGGAAGATTTGAGTCGCTAAGCATTGTTCTTGAAAGTTCCACAGGTGACCTATTCTTTCTCTCCACCACTCCATTTTGTTGAGGAGTCCTTGGTGTCGAGAAATTATGAAATATTCCATGTTCTTCACAAAACTCTTCGAAGGGGGAATTTTGGAATTCTCCACCATGGTCGCTTCTTATGGAGGCAATAGTTAGAGATTTCTCATTTTGAATTTGCTTTGCATATTTCTTGAACGCCTTGAATGCATCACTTTTCTGCACTAAGAAGAATGTCCAAGTGTATCTAGAGAAATAATCAACAATAACTAAAGCATACACATTACCTCCAAAGCTTCTTGTTCTTGATGGACCAAATAAGTCCATATGCAATAATCGTAGTGGCCTTGTAGTGGACGCCACATTCTTTGATGTGAAAGTTGATTTTGTTTGTTTTCCCTTTTGACATGCATCACATAATCTATCTTTGACAAACTTTATCTTAGGCAATCTAATAGCAAGATCATGCTTTATTAGTTTATTCAAATGTTCCATATGAATATGAGTGAATCTTTTATGCCAAAGCCAAGACTCATTATTGTTTGCCATAAGATATTTTACCTTTAAAGACACGTCATCAAGGTAAATCATAAATATATTATTAAATCTCGTACCTTTGAGTTTTACCCCATGTGAGACTTCATCTTCAATTAAGCATTCATCCTTGGTGAACTTGATTTTGAAGCCTTTGTCACAAAGTTGGCTAATACTTAGAAGATTGTGCTTTAGTCCTTCGACATAAAGGACATCTTCAATGGATGTGAAAGGTGGTGCTCCAACTTTTCCTATACCAAGAATTCTACCTTTGTTGCTATCACCATATGTGACATAACCCTTGGCCTTTAATGCTAGATTTGAAAATTTGTTAATGTCTCCCGTCATATGCTTGGAACAACCACTATCAAGATACCAAAGATTTGATGTGGTTTTCAAGCATACCTACAAAACAAATTAAGTTTTGTTAGATACCCAAATTGCTTTGGGTCCTTCATAATTAGTGTCTTTATTTACCCACACGTAATTCTCACTTGCTATGCTAAAATTTCTAACATAGCATGCATTAGGTGTATCGCCAATTATTCCACAATAAAAACAAGTAGGTTCAAAATTGCTTATATATATAGGAACATAAGATTTCTTTTTAGAAAATATTTTTATTTTAGGATAGTGATGAACATCTTTTGGCTTGTTCACTTTCTCTTTGTTTGGTTGGTCATTGGCTTTAATAAATATAGTTTTACTAGAACTTGGTTTGGAAAACTTTGAATAACCAAGTCCACTTTTGTCATTGGAATATCTTTGTTGACTATGGACACCTTCTAATCCAATTTTTCCTTTCTCATACCTTTCAAGAACCCTTTTTAATTGGACAATTTATAAAGAAAGTTATTCATAATTTTTACATATAAAATTATGTTTTTCACTAATCATCTTTTGTTTTTCATCATCGACATCTTTTTCCATTGTCACGACTTTTTCTTCTAGAGATGAAATTATTTTCTTTTGAGATGATATTGTTTTATACAGAATTTTGCATTCTTTAAGAAGTTCATTTATAGTACCTTGTGCATCACTATCGTAAAGAGAAAAATCTCTACTAACTTCATCTTCTTCATCGTCGAAATAGTGTGAAGCCACTGATGCTAAATTTGCATATTCGTCGCTTTCTGATCCGGATGAAGAACTTATCTCATTATCTTCCCATGCAACATACACCTTTTTATTATTGAATTACTTATTTCCTTTAAATCCACCTTTCTTGGAGAGTTTCGGACAATCCGACTTTATATGACCTTGCTTTCCACATTCATAACATGTGACATCTTGCGTAGATGTGGAAGCCTCCCTTTTCCTGAAATGTTTATTTCTTTTTGCATAAAAGGATTTGTCATTTTTACCAAAAAACTTACCAAGCCTTTTAACAAGGAGCATGAAATTTTCATCTTCCTCAGGTGTGCCATCATCTTTATCTTCCTTTGAATCTACCTTCAAAGCAATTCCTTTGTATTTCTTCTCTTGACTTTCATGCTTTTCAAGTCTCCCAAGTTCAAGTTCATGTTCTTGGAGTTTTCCGAATAATGATGCGGACATCATAGTAGAAAGACTTTTCTTCTCTGATATGGTTGTTACTTTTGGTTTCCATTCTCTAGTCAATGATCTTAGCACTTTAAGGTTGAGATCATCATTCGTAAAGGTCTTTACGAGAGCAATTAAATGATTCGTCAAGTGAACAAATCTTTTCTGCAATGCAACGATGGATTCTCCGGGATACATTCTGAACATTTCATATTCTTGACTCAATGTGTTTAATCTGGATCTTTTAACTTAAGTGGTTCCTTCGTGAGTCTCCACCAAAGTGTATCATATTTCTTTTGCCGTTTTACATTGAGATATGCGGAAGAACTCATCCATAATTAATGCACTTTGAAGAATATTGATAGCTTTCTTTTCATTAAGTATTATTTTCTTATCGTCTTCATCATATGAACTTTTAACCTTCGGAGTGCCAACACCATTGACCATACTAGTAGGATTATGTATACCATTTTCAATGGTTTCCCATATACCATCACCTTATGCTTCTAAATATGCTTTCATGCAGATTTTTCAAAAGTCAAAATATTCTCCAGAAAATAGAGGTGGTTTGTTGCTACTACCACCATCTTTGGAAACCGGGTTTACGCTTGCGGAAGCCATCTTCTGGATCTGAGGAGCAAGTTACCAATAACCTGCTATGATGCCAATTGAAAGTTAAGTATGCGCCTAAGAAAGGGGGGTGAATTAGGTTCTTTGAAAACTTTTTCCGGTTTTATGAAAACTTGTTCTTTCTTTTTTGGTTTGATTATGCAATGAACGGTAAAGTGCGGAAAGTAAAGAACACGGAGAGATATCCTGGTTCCCCTTACAGATCGAGAGTACTCCAGTCCCCTTTCAACATGAAAGAGATTTTACTATTGTTAGGACTTTTACAAGACTCTTCCTAATCTTTCTATATAGACACTAACAAACACACGAAGAACAATCCTCTTGGATTTTTTCACTAAGTTTAAAAAGAGAACAATCCTCCCTTTTATGAACCTCTTGTTTTCAATAATCCTGGACAACAAGGAAAAAACAATAGTATGAGTTTTTACAAGTTTTTTTGACAAATGGAATAATCAATCAATCTATTGATTGATCTTCTCCTTTAAAGTAATCAAACTTCTTTATGACAAACAAGTGCTCTAATGATGATATGGATGAAACTATATGAATGTCTATGAAAATTCTGTGTAAAAAGTTTCACCAAAAAATTTAATCAAGAACACTTGAAATAATTTGAAAATATGAATGAAGAAGATTGTTTGAAAATATTTGTGAAAATGAGGTGTGTTCAAAATCTGTAGAAATGTGTTATATATAACCCTTAAACACCTCTCTAAATGGTTATGATAAATGAAAGGATGCCATGCTTCAATAACACACTTCAGAAATAATTTTCATGAAAGAATGCAATGTTTTCTGCCACTGGTTTAGTGGTAATCGATTACCAAATGTGGTGTAATCGGTTACACCTAAGCCAACGTTTAAATTTTTTGAAAAAATGAATCGTGTAATGGATTACTCAAAAGATGTAATCAATTATATGCTGTAAAATTTGTATCACAGGGCAACACACATAGCTGGTAATCGGTTACCTTAACATTGGTAACCGATTACCACACATATAGAAAGGCATAATGCATTTGAAATTGGAGTGTAATTCCAAACGGAAAAGTTTAAGAGACCTAAACAACCAAGATATGTATGGATGAAAAAACTAGAGCACTTGACTTATCATAGAGAGATTGAGAACTTAATACCTTAACACTTTAATCAAATCAATGGCAATCTTCAAGACTTTAAAATGATTTTAAAAGAGAAGCTTGTGCTTGAGTCTTGAGGCATTCTTTTTGCAATGCATATTTGCTTGTAGAGCATGTCTTCACCAAAATACTTTAAGAAACCTGTCTTCACATTGCTCCCTATAGGTTTGAGATTGGTCCCATTTCAATTGGCCTATGGTGACCCTTATATAGGACACACCTAGGGTTACAAGCATAAAAAAACCTAAAATACCCATAGACATGTTTTTAAGAGCTAAATGACTTAAACCTAAATAAAAAAATAAAGTCAAATAATTTATAATAATTGAGATAAAATCAAAATAAAAAATATGGTTAATCCTGTTTAATCATTTCGAATATCTTGACAAAAAAACAAAAATAAAAGGACTCAAAATGGATTAAAGTCGTGCACAAAAATATCCGAAAAATTAAAATGAATGCACTAAAATGATTAGCATGAAATAAACTTCTAGAAAACAGACAGGTTTTGATCAAATTTTTTGAAAGAAAAAAAACCGATTAAAATGCTCAGACTGATCAAGATGCAACTGAAAAAGGTGTCGGAAAAATAAGACGAGCATGTCAGGTTGAACTATGTGAGCCGTAGATTAATGAAATTGACGTTTGCAAGCTCGGTTTTGAAATTTTTCGACCGCTAATTTTACGTGTATTTGTAATTTGATTCAACCGATCAACATTTTAGGCATTATGCGAGATGAGATACATGTTATGTTACGCATGTGAAACAAATGCTATGATACATGTATATATTTATTGAATGAGTGGCAAAATTGGGGTATGATAACATGGAAGAGTCGTTGTATCCGGGATGTAAAGGTTTTACAAGAATGATAGTTGTGTTAAGACTATTTAATCTTAAGGAAAGAGGTGGGTAGACAAATAAAAGTTTCATTGAGTTTCTTGAATTGTTGCAAGAAATGTTTCCAGAAGGTAACACGTTGTCGAACCGTATTTATAGGGTCAAGAAGATATTGTGCCCAATGGGTTTGGATTAAGTCAAAATACACACATATCATAATGATTGCATATTATATAGGAAAGAATATGAAAACTTGAAGGAGTGCCCGATATGTGGGAAGTCATGCTACAAGAAGAAGGTCAATGGTGTTGAAGACGATGATAATGTAACTAGAAAGGATGTTCCTTCCAAGGTAATATGGTGCCTATCAGTAATTCAAAGGTTCAAGAGATTGTTTACTAATTCAAATGATGTAAAGAATACTAGAGGGCATGCAGATGAAAGAGTGTCTGATGGAAAAATTTGTCATGTAGCTGATTCATTGTAATGGAAGAAAACTGATTCCTTATTTCTAAATTTTACACTAGAACCAAGGAACCTTAGGCTTGGACTTGCCACCGGCAGAATGAACCCTTTTGGTAATTTGAGTACTAACCATACGTCATGGTTGGTTCTTCTCTTAATTTACAATCTATCTCCATAGATGTACATGAAGCGCAAATATATGATGTTATCAATGATGATTTTGGGTCCAAAACACCCTGGGAACGACATAGATGTTTATTTAACTCCATTGATTGGAGATTTAAGAATTTTGTGAGAAATTTGATCCGTTGTCGCACACGGGTAAAAAACGAGTAATTAAGAACGGTAGTCTAGGGAAGCGACACTCGAGTATCATATCACAAGGACTCTTAGCAAATTAACCAAATAAGAAAACAAAATAGGGGGTTTCGATTTGATTTAGAATAAGTGATTATAAAAAGTGATTATGAAATAAGTTGATCTAATGATTTGGTTTCCTGACTTATCATTGGCTAATATAATTTTCATGCCCTAAGCGGATTCTTACCCCTAATTTCTAAATTAAGCAAATAGATTCCGAATTAAGCAAACAGATTAACTACACGTGAATTAAGAAAACGTGATTATGGAACATATATCAATCGAAATTAATCAACACATATTCCATATAACTTTAATAAAGCATACAAGATATAGAACAAAATATTGAAAGGGAAAAGACATTTGATTGAAAATTAAGAAACCTCAAAGTATTTGCGGAAACTGATTACAGCAAATCAACCTTCTGAACTTTAGTTCTCCATGAAATCGTCTAAGCAATATTGTATCACCAAAACTCAAAATAAGGTTATTGTAGCATCAAAAATCCTTATAAAACAAAAGGGAAATTCGGGCCCTGTTGGGATTCGACCCGAAAATTACAAAAACCGGCCAAAACTAACTATTTTAATTAAGTCTATAATTTTAAAGAATTATTAGACCCTCCTTAACTCCAAGTCAGCTTTTTTACTTCAACATAAAACTTGTAGCTCTTTCTCTTAGCTTTCCAACTTATATTAGAACGCGTCAATCTGATTCATGTAGCTCAAGTTATGGTCTTCATAATGATAAGGTATCAAATAACTATTTATGTTGAAAGTGAAGTCCGAAAATAGAATAAAGCCATAAATAAACTTAAATACAAAAACACAGTAAAAGGGTAAAAATAGTAGAATAAACTATAAAGTTGCTTAAGTATAATAGTAAAAGAATATGCATCAAAATGCACTGATCAGAGGAAGGTGTTGATGTTGATGATGTGTATACATGTGATAACTTTAAGTTGCGTGTCATGTTGTTTTGCACAATCAATGACTTTCCTACATACGGTAATTTTTCTAGGTACAACGTCAAGGGACATACAATATGTCCTATCTGTGAATTTGATACATGCTGCCACCAATTACAAAAGTGAAAAAGACTATTTATCTTGGGCGTCGAATATTTTTAAGACCTAATCATCCATACAATAGATTGGGGAAGGCTTTTAATGGAGAGCATGAGTTTGATTTTGCTCCAAAGCCCTTAATTGGGAAGGAAGTTTATAAAAGACAACAACATATTAAGGTTGTCTTTAGAAAGAAACTAAAAGGTAAACAAAAAGGGCACGTGGAGAAAAATAGTTGGAAAAAGAGGTAGGTGTTCTTTAATCTTCCATATTGGTTTAGTCTTGATGTAAGACATTGTCTTGATGTGATGTATATGGAGAAAAATATATGTGATAGTTTAATTAGAACGCTTCTTAACATTAAAGGCAATACAGAAGATACTAAGAAATCCCATGAAGTTATGATGGTGATGTGTATACGACAAAAGTTAGCCCCAAAAGAAATAGGAAATATAACATATTTGACCCCAGCTTGTCACACCATGTCTAAAAAATGAAAAAAAAATTGTGATTGTTCGCAGGATATCAAAGTTCCCCAAGGGTACTCATTAAATGTGAAGAAATTTGTGCCAGAGGTCGATCATAAACTAGTTGGCTTAAAATCTCATGATTATCATGTCTTTATGAAACAATTTTTATCAGTGGCTAACCGTGACATTTTAACAAGGAATGTAAGGGCAACTATAACTAGATTGTGCTTATTATTCAATGCTATATGTAGTAAATTCATTAATCCTGAAAATTTAGACGAGTTGGAACATGAGGCTGCAATTATCTTGTGTCAAATAGAGATGTTTTTCCCTCCATCATTATTTGATATTATGGTTCACTTAGTTGTCCATCTAGTAAGGGATATTAGAATTTATGGTCCAGTTTATTTACGATGGATATATCTCATAGAGCGTTACATGATGATCTTCAAAGGGTATACAAAAAAATATCATCATCCGGAAGCTTTTATCGTTGAACGGTACATCACAGAAGAAGCTATTAAGTTTTGTACAATGTATTTGTCAAAAGCTAAGTCTATAGGAATTCCCGAGTATCGTCGTGAGGGAAGATATTATGGTAAAGGTACTCAAGGTTTAAATGTTAAAACTTTTAGCCAAGAGCTAGTTCTTCAAGTACATTTATATATATTGAGTAACCTGGCTGAAGTTCAACCTTACTTGACCGCTCACAAAAGTCTTATAAAGGAAAAGTACCCCCAAATGAATGAAAAATGGTTGTTGAAAGAGCATAACAAAACTTTCATAACTTGGATTAACGAAAATGTTTCTAAAGAGAGTACTTGTGCATCAGAGATAATTAAATGATTGCCTAAGTTTAGTGTAATTAATTGGAGTGCATACGACATTTACAAGATATTCATTCTATACAAAATCAAAGGATGATCGTAGTACCATGCAAAATTGTGGAGTTATGGTTGAAGTTGAATCCATGTACTTCTCTAGTGCCAAAGATAACAATCTTGTACTAGCATCTAGAGTGTGTTTTGATTTCATTTAGGAGATTATGCAGATTGATTATTTTTCTTTTAAAGTTCCTTTATTTAAGGGCAAGTGGATTGACAGTAACATTGGTGGAGAAATCAATGAATTGAGATTCACACTAGTTGATCTTCGAATGACAACTTATAAGAAAGAATAATCCATCATGGCAATATAAGCAAAACAATTTTTTTTATGTCAGTGATCCTTTTAAAACTAGATGGTCAATTGTACTTCAAGGAAAATATATTCCGGATGAAAATATAGATTTTAACTACGAGACCCCTTGTTTTGCAACGCATATACATCAATCATCTGAAGAAACTGATTCAGATGATGTGCATGCTATTTGTCGTGATCATAAAGAGGGAATATGAGAAAACTAGTAAGTAAATGTTTTATATCACTTAGTAATTTATAATTATTCAGTTTACTCTTTTTTATTCCTTTTAATAAAGATTTAATGTTGTTGTTATTGATTATCATAATTGGTTTAAATTGTTGTTCAAATTATAGATGTTTAACTACCGGTGACGAATCTTAGCATAAAACTTTTGGACAGCCTACAAGACTTTACATTTTGGTAATTTTTTGGTTGGTTAATCATTTGATTTAGTTTTCTTGTAAAATTATAAGGTTTATCCAATTTTGGCTTTGCAATTGGTGTAAAGTATTGTTCTTCTGTGATATGGTTCTGTAATGCAGGTACAATGTTTATGTTTCAGAAATATGCAAAATATGATTCTTTATTCTGTGATATGGTTCTGTTATTAAGGTACAAATGAAAATATATAAACAAAAATTCACCCCTCGGTTTTTAAATAAAACTGACGTAATAATATAGGGCTATTACCTCGATTTTTAAACAAAACCGAGATATTATGTTTGGCGCGTCATCAAACTTTGTAAATAATAAAAATGTAGATGTTCGGGTTCGAACCCATGATAAAATAACTTTACCTCTCGATTTTTCATTAACTGAGGTGTTAAGTGACATCTTTTCATATCGCCCTTCGTTATATCGCCTCGGTAGCCGAGGTTACATCTCTTTCATGTGTGACGTTAAAAGCATTATTTGTGTAGTGACACCCATTACTACTTGAATAATTTCATTTATGTGCAGCTTAGCACTCCTTTATTCTATAACCTTTATATGAGAATTGTCCCCTAATCTTATATTTTCTCTAAAATTTGTGTCAAGATCAAAAAACCATTCTTTAATGCCACACATATGATTGCTACAACCAGAATCTAAGTACAAGATTTGATTCTTAGAGAAATTTTTCTCAGGACTTCCATAAGCCATTAATAACACATCTTCATCATCATCATATTCAACATAGTTATCATAATCCTCAAGACTAGACCACTCATATCTAAAATAACCTAATTTATGGCATTTATAGCATTGTATGGAATCTTCAGTAAATATTTTACCTCTTTCTTGAGCTTTTTTTAAGCATCAACCTCCCCCTTTCCCGCAAGTTTACCACTATAAGAAACCTTCAAGACTTAGTCTTCATCTTTGACATGTTTCAATATCCGCTCATGAACTGGAAGAGAACCTTGAAGTTCATCAATTTGCATAGTTTCAACATGAGCTCTTTTCAAATTCCATACCTCCTCTAACAAATTTCCTTATTAGAAAAGATAAACCAACTGCTAAAACTACAACTCAAACGAAACCATCGAAGCATAAAACTTTCACAGATGCAGTGGAAAATGTCAACAACATCCCACAAAGCCAACTTCTGACTCCATATCTAAAAGGTGACCGTATAGCAATAATAATATCAGAAGAAGAGTATAAGATTGGATTGGAATCCTACAAACATAATATTCACGGTAGAATCCTATGTACAAAAGGAGCAATGCCACTTATAGTTTCTAGTGTTAAAAAAAATTCTTCGCACTAGACATCCATTGGAAAGTGGGGTATAATGTCACTCGGTAAAGGATTATATGAGTTATCCTTCTCCTGTCTAGAAGATATGCAAATAATCAAATACACTAACTTATGGAATCTGAACCCGTGTATTCTATTACTCTTTCCATAAACCAAAGATTTTGTCCCTTCCAATGTCAACCAATTTTCTGCACAGGTTTGGGTAAGGATTCATGGCCTTCCCCAGGAATATTGGAGACCTAGAATCATATTCACTGTATCCAGTAGCTTAGGAACACCAATATGTATTGATTCAACATCAAGTAAATATGCTTTTGATAAGCCATTTAGGAATTTTGTTAGAGTGTTAGTAGACATTATTCTGCACAAAGATTTAGCTTACAAATTCCTGGTTGAAAAGGTTGAGTTTTATTTTTTTGTAGTGATAGAGTCTGAAAAGCTTCCAAAGTTTTGCTCTCATTGTAGTGTGATTGGACATTTTGTTGGTGCTTGTAGAATAAAAAACAAGATAGATTTGGAAAATAACAAAACTAGCTATGTTTAAGAGGGGCATAAGACATATGTTCATACTAAGAACAAGAATAAGGAACTTGTCATGGAAAATATCTTAAGGAATGAGAGGGTGAAACCAGTGATATCAGAATAGAAAAAGATAAAGAGCAAACCATCTATAGAGGAACATGGTACAAGATAAGTCAGGCCAGAAGGGGAATATAACCAAATAAATATGTAGAATCCACCTACAAATAATGAGGTTCAAATAGTCAATAGGGACACAAGCCTAATAAGGGATAGGAATGGAGAAAGCAACACAGGAAAAACTACTCAACTAACTGTGGGTGGATTTTAACAATTTTCCTTACAACTTTTTTGAAGCTTTAAACCTTAAGTTGTTTGCTTGCAACCTTAGAATTAGACTTCTTCCTAATATTTGGTGCATTTGCAATAACAACATTGAACCTCAAGTAACCTCAACCTCAGACGACATATATCATTTACTTATTCTCAATACAACATATCCATTGGAGTCATTATATTTTATGCTTCCACCTTCCATATTGCTAAAAGAAATCTATGGCTTAACCTCTCTTCCACCTTAAATAACAATAACAACCCTTGGATCATTGTAGGAGATTTTAAATAACATATCCATTGTGAAGAATTTATAGCCAATTGTTGGTCCGTACCTGGATTCGGGTGCCCCATGTACATCCTCACAAAAAAACTTCAAATGCTCAAAGTAAATCTCAAAACCCGAAATAGAGAAGTCTTTGGAAATATTCAAAATTTGGTCAACTCCTCCAATGATAAACTGGAAAACATTCAAAATCATCTCATTCATGATGGAAACAATGTCAACCTTAGAGAGCAAGAAAATAAGGCCTAAAAGGATTTAAAAAAGTACATTGACATTGTTGGAACAAAATTGGTTAATACCATATCCCATAGGTTTTGATGATAACGAAGTATTTAAAGAACAATTGGGTATTCTAACATCAGTTCAAGTATGGATGATTTTATCATTAAGAATAGATGAAAAAATGCTTGAGGAATCTGAATCTGAAGATTAGACTCTGACTCTAAAGACTACTTCTGAAGACTTTTCCTCTGATGGAGATCCAGACTTTGAAGAAGTCAACTCTGGAGAAAGTTAGCCTCTGGTGACCCAGACTTTGAAGCTTCAGAAGAAGAGAACTCTGATGTGATCAGCCTCTGAAGAGTGATATATGAAGGAAAGTCAGACTCTAAAGCAGACGCTCTTCTACCAAGGCAATTCTGATAGACTCATCACCTTTTTGATCACGTGAAGACTTAAGGAAATATCTCTCTCTTAGTTGTTTGAGCTTTAACGAATCATTTCTCTTACATAAAGGTGTTTTCTTGATGTGTCTAATCAAGTACAAAGGTTACTGCAAGACCCCAATTTGACCCTAAGATCCCTCATGCTATCTCATCATTTGCATTGCCTTTGGGATCACACCTTGGTATCCTCCTTACCCCTCATTCATTGGGTTTGTATTAGGAGATGTCACCAAGCACAATTGTGATTGTATCATACTTTGTATTTATTTGTTTGCTAACCAAAATACCAAAAATATGTCTATGTGTAGCTTTGTTTCTTTTGTAGGTAGTGTGTTTATCCATACGTGCCTCACCAAGCTCATACGTAGGGTTTAAGACCCTAAATGCAAGAGATCAATCAAGGAAGGGGTCATAATGGTTCTAAGAATCATATATGGATCCCCATGTTCTTTATTTGTCATTTTGATCCAGAATTCATCAAGAGTTTGAAGCTTGTTGGCCTTGGAAACCCTAATTCATTTGCGTATCTTGTGTGACTTCCTCAGCGAGTTTCTTCATTATTTGGTCAAAGATATCAAGATATTCTTCATTATATATCGTTTAAAGCATATATGACTCTCCATGAGCCCAAAATATCAAAGGAACCTCAAGTTTGCAAGTTGGTTCAAAGAAGTTGACCAGAGAAAGTCAACTGGTCAAATCTAAGGTTCCTTAGACCCTATATCCTACAATTGTTTATCATATGAAAATTATTCCAAGAGAAAAGTTACTCCTCATGACATTCCAAACAACTTTCATGTTGACATCAAGAGCTAATTTTGCTTGGAAAGTCCCTTTTTATGGTGAAAGATTATAGGTCACTTTGTTTGTGCCCTAGTTAGGAGGTCAACTTCCAAGGACCATAACTTGATCAATTTTTATGATATGAATGTCTTCTCTAACTTTAATTGTTTGAGAAATGTCAAGTTCTACTTGCAAAGGCATGTGCCAAGAATAAACATTATAGGTTATTACCATTGAACAAACAATTTTCCTCAACTTCTAAAATCCATAACTCCCTCATGCAAGATCCAAATGGTGTCAAATTTATGACCAAATTTAATAGGAATGAAAGAGATACAATTTTGGTGAAGGAACCATTTTCATTTGAAGCTCATAGAAAAAGTTATTCAAGGTGGAAGAAGTGGTCATTTGACTTTGTACTTAGAAAATTTTCAACCATGTTTGATTTCTCCAACTTCCACCTTAAAATTCACCATGATCCAAGTTCCAAATGAAAAAGTATTCAACAGAAAAGTTGTTCCCCTTCATGTTAACTTTACAAAACATCCAAGATCATGTCATTTGGAGAATTTTTGAAGGACTTGCGCATGGGTGTAATGCATGGCTTCATTTGGTAAGTTCCACTGTCAACTTTCATTTCACTAATGCATTACTTCATGCTATTGTTTCAAGTTGGTTTACACATCACTTTGGACCATTTCCAATCATTTCATGGGCCTATCACACGCCCATCCAAGCATGCACACTTGAATTACTATTTTTGGATAAATAATGGAAAGGTGTGGGAAGCAACTCTTATGCTATAAATACATGCCCTTGCTGATCAGAAGAGGGATCCTGCTTGCCCAAGCTTTGCACCATTGTGTCGCATCCGCGAAAAACAACCGGCGGGCTAAAAACAAAACAACACAGAGCCGCCACCGTGCGTTATTTATCCCAAAAGAGGGAAAGGAAATGCTCGAAGTAAACCTGGAAAAGACATGGTCTCGCGACCAAAGAGAATGGGATCGGGAGTCAGTTATGCGAAGGGAAGGTATTAGCACCCCTACGCATCCGTCGTACTCGACGGGATCCACGCTCGAAAAGATAGGAAAAAGGTTGCTAAAACTGCTCACAAACATCACACACACACACTAGAAATAAACACAGGTGGGATAAGAGGGGAAAGGGCTCGCTAGGATATCGCATCTTATGCCTACATATCTCATCTGGAATGAGAATCAGAGCTACCGTAGTTCGGCTCACGCACGCCGAAACAAAACACACGCACACAGGCAAATATGGAAACCGAATGCCAATCGCTGGACTTACATCAGACTCCGAACCAAACAAACCCACACTGGAAACCAAATGCCAATTGCTGGACTTATATCGGACTCCAAGCACACAACAATAGGATACGGAATGCCAATCGCTGGGCTTACATCCATCTCCTAACACAAACAAGAAGGAATCAAACAAAACAAGTTACTAAGGAGTCTGGCACTCGAGCCTAGCAACTGTCAAGCAAATACACACAAAAAGAAAAAGGGTGCCCAGAGAGATCTCGTACGACCTCCTGCCTACGTACCTCATCTGGTATGAGGATGAGGGCAACGTAGTTCCCCTGAACAGGGGAGAAACGTTCTCCTAACCAGAGACTGGGAAATGACCAACTAGAAGGGAGACTAACTCGAGCCTAATAGTTATCATGTATTCCACAATGGTCCTAGGTTGAGTTTTCTAGCTAACTTGCACAGGCAGCAGGCTATCTTAAACAGCTCAATCAAAACAAAGCAAACATACACACAATTAGCACACACTATATACACACAAAGTGGGCTCACACAAGGGTTAGGCTACAAAAGCAAGCCAACTGTATCAGGGTGATGTTAGCTCTTAACCCTAACATTGAGAGTTAGGGTGAAGCAGATGAAATGGAAAGTGAGGGGTGTGCCTCACAGCTCTTATCCCTGGCCAGGGAGAGCTTCAGACAAATGAAAGTGTGGGTTCAGAAAGTGGGAACCCTTCTACACTTATGACTGACTCAACAGAGATCTTGGGTTAATATCCACAATGCATCAACACCAGTTGTGTGAGCAAAGGGATGACTCAACTGAATAGCAGGAGATGGGTTGCACATCTCTTGTATCTGCCAATTGCCTTATCAAAGGTCTTTTCCTGCTTGGCACAAACATAAACATACACAAGCATTGCCTCTTAAGGAGGACTTCAGACAGGTGCCTGACCAAGTAACAGGCCAGGTCTTCCAGACTACATGAAGTCAAAGAATTCTACCTCAATTGGTTAAGCAACCAAGCAACAGCAAAAGCAAGTTCAAAGAACTTAAGCAACTAATGTACCTGAAAACAATCTAACTCAGTCAGTACACAACTCAAACAGTCAAACAGACAAGCTAATGGTCAACAGTTAACTGTACACAAGCAATGCATCAAGCAAAGCACAAGCTCAACTCAAATGACTTAGAAGCTACCTACAAAACAAACTCAAGATTAGTTCAACATTGACCAATTAGTCAACTCAAGCAAGTGAATCATTTCCCTCATAGCCATATGCTCTTTGTCCTGAAAACACAACTCAAACATAAGCAAACCCCTAGGACAGGGCCTAGGGTCAAAGAGGGAGAAATAATTCAAAACAGAACATGAAAATTGACAATAATCAAGTTCAATCAAATTAAAACATCATCCAAAAGGTCCCATGTTCATATCATGCACCAAAATTATTTCACAATCCAAATATGGTAAAGCATGCAAGTTCAAAGCTCATTGGACCAAACAGAATGAATCAATCCAAACTCACTCAAAAATAATTCAATAAATCTCCAGAAAAATCATGGCTAAACTGGACACATCACATGATCATCATACCAAAATTCAAGTCATTTGGACAAGTGGAAGCAAGGCAATTAAATTCTATAAGGCAAGGTAAGCACAAACAAGCTCAATTAGGGCACAATTTCATGCATCAACTTCACACAAGCCTAAAACAGAATCTACACATGATAAATGTCTCAAAACAAAGCCAAGATAAACTTCAAAGTGTCTAGAATCAATGTGCAAAATTTCATTTCCATATAATAAACATCAAGCATTTCACAAATCATCTAAGTTAATGCCTCTCAAAAAGTTCACAAATGACCAACCAGAAGAGAAAATCTCAAACAAATTGGAAATACATCCAAAAATTCCATAAAAACTCACAAGCAATCCTAACATCCAGAAGTAGCATCATGCAAAAAATCAGATTAATTGGCATGGAAATGGCATGGCAAATAAAATCCACAAGTTAAGCAAGCAATGGTGTGACACACATTGTCACACCTACATTAATCATGTCATAACTCATCAACCAGAAATGATAAAAATGCAAACTCTATACCAAAATGTCCATTAAGATGTCTATTTTAAGCATGCAAAATTTCAAGTTCATAGGATAAAATCTCATTATTTCATGAAGGATATGGCATGATAGGTCCAAAATGCATACACATACACAATCCCTAAGCCAAAACAGAATTCATCCAGGCACAAATCATGAAAAAATAGTCATTAAATTCTAGAGATCATCAGGAAAACAACAAAAAAAACCACATCTCATTTGGATTAATATTCATGAACTTATGAATTTTGGAAGTGAGTGGAAAAATAAAAACATGGAAGAAGCATGGTATGAACATGTGAGAAATAATGAACTAAAAATACACATGGCCTAATGAAGGTGCTCTCGCCCAGAATCGAAGGGAGTATGGTTTTGAAATTGAGCACGCTACAGGGGATGAAACGCTCCATTTCATTTAAAGGCCAGGACACGTGGTCCAATGCATGGCCAATTAACACCATAACACATGCAGCAAGCGCAAAAGCAGATTAAACACGATTCTGGAGCAGAAAACTTAGGGTTCTTCATGTGTTCATCAACATTCATGTGCTCAAGAACAATTGTGCTCGGAAATTCATGAAACCTATACCATTGGAATCCTCTTTCAACGTACATCATCAATCCAAGCTTATTTTAACCTAATTTGACCTAGGTTCAAAGTTTCGAAGCAAAACATTTTCATGCATCAATCTTCTAATCAATGTAACTACCTCATTTCTCCATGGATTTCAGTGATTCAAATTGCAGATTAACCACCTAAAAAAGATCTACCAGATACATCAATCAATTTCATGAATCATAATGGTCGAATTCTAACCTCAATTGAATGGCAGAAGTGAAACACGTGTATTCAGGCCTTGGCAAGCAAAAACAGTTGCTCTAACACTCTTGTATGATGATTTGGATGAATGCTTGAGAGTTAAATTGGCACGATCTAGCTTAAATATCCACTTGCCATTGATGATGCAAAATCTCACAGTCCTCAAATCAGCTTGCAAAACACTGGATCCTGCTTCCAATAGCCTCAATTATGCACATGGATGAAGGATTGATCAAGAACTTGGCGCGGTTTGTGAAGAAAATTGGAGAAAAGTTGAGAGGAAAAATGTGAAGCTTTTTGGAAAACTAGATCTAGATCTGAATTCTGTTATGCTTAGCCCAAAAACAGTTATGATTTAGCTCTTATATGCTCTGTTAATGAGGTTAGTAATCACAATTAGTGCTAATGCAAATGATTAAGCAAAAACCAAGTTTTATGACCAATTTTGCAATTCACCCTCATGTGCATATACCAATGGAACAATGCTCATTTTCTGTCTCAATTCACTTGGAAATGTTGTGTAGAGGCCAAGGCAAATGGTAGCAAGTGAAAACAATGCCTAGTTTTTGAATTGTCATTTTCCCTCCAAAATTCAAATGGAAATCCAAATTTTTTTGCAATGGAAATTCATGGATTATGATGCTTGAATTGGATAGAGCATGTCAAAACAAGAATGTGGCAAAAAATCCCACTCCATTTGGCCTTTTGGTTCAAAAGTTATGCACTTTTGAAGTTCAAATTTGCTTGACCAAGATTGATCCATAACTTGCCAACCACACATGAGAAATTCATGTTCTTGGACTTTTTGGAAAGGTGAGAGCAAGATCTACAACTTTCATGTTGGACAAAATTTCATTTGAAGCATTTTTGGACATGTAATTTTGAGGAGAAAACCTTTCCATTTTTGGCAATTTTGAATCACAAGTCACTTTCTATTTTTGGAAAGTTTTTATCTGACTTTATTTTCTTCAATGTTGATGTTTGAAATGTCAAATGAAACTTGTTTGGACATGAATGAAGTGTTTCTAACCCTCTCCCACCTCCAAATCCATCGGTTGACTTGTGGTTGACTTTTTCCAGTTGATAGATGAATTTCAGCTTGACTGTCGAGCTTGAGCCTCAATCTCCTGATGAAATGGCTCCAAGGATGAAACCCTAGCCTCCACAAGCTCAATATAACCATATGATGATCCATCTCTCAATGAAGACCCCCATCTCCTTGACAAACCCTGATTGGCACAATGCAGATGATTAGGGTTGACCAGAGGTCAAAACCCTAATCTCAAGGAACTGATCAAACACAATGAACCTCTTGGTGATGATGATGTATCCATGATGATGGTGATGTACCATTTCAACCAAGATAATAACCAATCTCCTTGAGGAGCCAAGAAACCCTAATTGAAGCACAAACCCTCAGATGGCTAGTGATCAATCCAATGAGACCCTCAGGCTTGAATATCTTAACCTCTTCATCTTCTGAACAAGACTTGGGAGGATGACTTGCTCAATGTTTCCACATGATATGCGAAGATGCAATGACTAATGACCTACAAATGAGAATGCAATATGCTAAGCTAGTCCCAAGAGAGGAGGGCAAATTTTGAGGTGTTACAGCTGCCCATATTCAATCCACTGTGAACCTGTCGATATGAACAGCCTCGGCTTTCAGATGATCAGGGTGAAGAGTGATTGAATACCAAGAACAGACGAACAATTTGCACTCTGATGGGAAAATAATTAACAATGCCTGTCAGAATCGGCAAAGACGCAATCTCGAAAGAAGAACCCGTCTGGTACGGAGAAAATCGGCCGGAATACCGGAACAGAATGTCGACCTGTATACCAAAATAAATGGCAACACAGGGATAACTATGGCCTGAACACCACCTATCCGCTGGGGATTATTATTACTTTTTTTTACTTTTCTTGAACCCCGAAACTTTCTGATGATTTCCTTTTTTTTCATTTTCTTGAACCCCGAACAAACATTTTCTTGCGTATGATCCCGGATCACCGCGTTTGAACCCCAACATCTTGTTTGCCAATAATGAACCCCACTCTCCATTTTGAACCCCAGTCGCCTGACGATAACTTGCGATCGTCATTGTGAACCCCGTTCTCCAGAAAACACCTCGTGTCTCCCTTTCTCCATTTGGACCCCGTTCTCCAGAAAATGCCTCAACACTTCCTTTTCTCCCTTTGGACCCCGTTCTCCAGAAACTTGTGATAATTCCGTTGGCAACTCGGAAATAACACCAAAACACCACTCTGATGGCGACATATCAGAGGGTACACCTTCACAAAAGGAAGGTAACATGTGCAATTCTTCCTTAGAAGACACCCATAACGACCTCTGTTGGCCTCAGCCAAAATCTAAGGTGACACATGAACAGAAGATAATCCTGAGGACCTCATCCCGGATATAATCTTCAACTCCAATCTCCATTTGAACCCCGCTCTCCAGAAAATGCCTCAACACTTCCTTTCCTCCATTTGAACCCCTTTTCGCGCTGATCGCGTAACGTCCTTTGATTTTATTTCCACCTCCGCCCGACGGAAAAGTTTCCTCCAGTATCGCAATACTGGGGAACATTGCTGATTTGACGTCATGATGCTAAACTCCTCAGAGTAACATCTTCACCATCCGGCGAAACCAAACCTCAAGCGGTAACCACGACTCGAGTAACTGATGCTTGTAATACTGATACTGATCTTCCAACTAGCGAAACCACTTCTCAAACGGTAACCACGACTTGAGCAGCATCTTCACCTTGGTGAAACCAAATCTCAAACGGTAATCACGGCTTGAGACTAGCCTATGCTTGCAATGATGATGCATGATTTTCTTTTCAGCGTAATGCTCCATAATCATAGAAATGCTACGCGATTTATTATGCAATATGCTATGATCTCCTAAATGATGCATGCATAAAAGGTATCCCCCTCAAGGGACTCTTCTGGGGAGCTCGAGACACTCTGCTGAGGAACTCGCCATTGCTCCAACTCCACCCCGCTGGGGAATAGTAATGCTGCCGGGAAAAGGCAACCCTTGCCGGGGAAAACCTCTTCTGAACCCGATCTGCTTGGGGATATCACTGGGGAAAAATCCACCAACGCACTCTGTGGGGAAACAACGGTCTCATACTAGCTGGGGAATAACAATCCCTACTCTGCTTGGGAAACCACCACCCACAGATGCCTCCGCTGGGGAAACAGCAACCTTCAGGCCTGGCTGTTGAGGAAACACCAATCTACAACCTACTGGGGAGATAACCATCCCGACCCTGCTAGGGAAAACACAGACCTTGAATCTGCTGGGGAATTAGTCCTCCCGACTCTGCTTGGGGCGATGAGGAAATTCTGGTACTGAACACCCGTCGACTCGTCGACCCCTGGTATTCACCGTCCAAATCCACCATCAGCTTTCCAATTTTGAGAATTCCCAGACTCGTCTGGACTTTTCTGATTCATCACCTTGTATTCCCGACTTCTCCGTACTCCACGGTGATCGAACTCCTTGAATTTACACAGACTTTCCAATCTTCAGACTTTGAAGAGTCTTCTTGATTAATATCCAGGATCGTCGTACGCCTTTCGCCATCTTTTCACCATTCTTCCATTCATGGTCCCTGATTGGACTCCACGGGGATCTTTTGTCAAAAACTTCCACATCACAACCTGCAAGTGAGTGAAAACATCTAACAGCACCTGCAAAAGAGATCGTTAGATAAAACCGTGCCCCAGGCGTGTCAAGATTTCAACACTTGGGTCACTCAACCTACCGAATAAGATTTCAAATTTTCAATCTTATAAGCATGCATCGGAAGGGACCTGTATGTCTTAAAATGCAAGATTCTTTATCAAAAATAACTGGATGTTTTTGCAATCAACGCGGTGATGAAAAACAAAAACAAAATTATTTGACTGAATATGCATTTTATTGATTGAAAAAGTGTGGCTCAGAACTGAGCAACACAAAGGAAGCAATTCCTGAAAAGAGGTAATTGCGCACAAAAGGAAAAATCTATCCTAATGGCAATGTGAAACCACGATCTCATTGAGTTCCAACTCGGTTACACCCCATATGTCCTCAGACTCTCCGTGCTATCTGCCTTCTGAACAAGACATTTCCGACCGATCCCTACCGGGTATTATCCATGTCATATCCAAAGTACAAACGATCATGCCAGACGCAGTTGTTCGTTTCAATCCCTCTTTTGCTTGGACCACCCTTTCGGGTTTTCAGTCCACCGGGATACCCTTTTTTGCCCAAGCCGCCCTTGTGGGGTTTTCGACTTGCCGGGTGTACGGTTTTTCTCTTTTCTTATCCCTAACTTTTGCCCGAACCTTCTCTTTTTTCTTTTTTTGGTTCGCCGGGATGCCCATTTTTGCCTGGACTCTTTTATTCTTTTTGTCCAGCGGGTCAATTTTACGAAGTATCTTTTAACTGCGTCCTCATTCACAAGGGATGGAAAATCTTCGTCATCCGTGGTCGTTAACAACAAGGCTCTGTTTAGAGACAACCTTCTTGACCACGAATGGTCCTTCATAATTGGGTGTCCACTTGCCCCTACGATCGTTTTGAGGAGGAAGGATCCTTTCCAACACCATATCACCCACATGATACACCCGAGGTCAGACTCTCCAGTCAAAAGCACGCTTCATCTGTTGTTGATACAACTGCCCATGACAAATGGCTGCCAGCCTCTTTTCCTTCAATCAGGCTCAACTCTTCATACCGGGTCCTTACCCATTCCGCCTCTTGCAACTTCACGTCCATCAGGACTCTCAAAGAGGGAATCTGAACCTCAACCGGTAGTACAGCTTCCATTCCATATACCAACGAGAAAGGCGTTGCCCCATTAGATGTACGCACCGAAGATCGATACTCAGGATACGAGCTTCGTACTCAGCCACCATGGTTGGCGCATTCAAATGTTATCCGGGTAACAAAAGGAATGTGGGATATTTTCAGCGTAACCCAAAGCATTACTAACTCATCCATCTTAACCCCTTCAGACATCAGAATCCGTTCGGATTCAGGGTCAGGCCCCTCCTCCGGGATCGGTTCCACACAATCTTTCGATTTGAGCACCTCGAGATGTCCTCATCAGGGAACCCAAACATCATCGGTTGATACTCCTCCACCGGTTGTTAGGCGAGGTAACCAGACAATACACTCCCCTTTATCGCCTTCTGAGAGGTGTATTGTATATCCCATTCGGTCAGAATCACTTGCCATCTCGCAACCCGTCCGGTCAATGCTGACTTCTCAAAAATGTACTTAATTGGATCCATCTTGAAATCCACAAAGTGGTGTGAACCAGCATATATTGTCTCAGTCGGCGAGCAGCCTATGCCAAAGTACATCAAGTTTTCTCGAACAGTGAATGTATTGTTTCACAGTCGGCAAACTTTTTGCTAAGGTAAATTGCATGCTCTTTTCGACAAGACTCGTTATGCTGACCCAATACACCTCGTAGACCCCTCGAAGGCCGTCAAGTACAAAATTAACAATTGTTCCTTCCACAGGAGGCATCAGAATCAGAGGTTCCTGCAACTCATTCTTTTATTTCTCAATGCCCCTTGGCAATCATTATTTCACCTGACCGTTTGATCTTTTTTTCAACAGCTTGAGTATAGATTCACACGTGGCTGTTAGAGGAGATGTGAACCATGACATGTAGTTCAATCTACCTAATAGACCACGAACCTCTTTTTTTGTTCTCGGTTCAGGCACTTCTTGTTTTTCTTTCTATTTTTTTCTTTTTTTTTTTTTTTTTTTTAGCAGGATCAACCTCGATTCCTCTTTTCCGCTCACAATAAGCCCCAGCAACTAACTGGCCCGCACTCTGATAGTGCACTTATTCGAATTCAACCTCAGTCTGAATTATCTCAACCAGTTCACTCAACTTGGCCAGATCTACCAGATGCCCCCTCTTCTCCTTGGGACTTTGTTATCATGTCATCAACATAACATTCGATTTCATGATGAATCATATCATGAAACAAAGTCACTCTGATACGTGGCACCGGCGTTCTGCTTCTCTAGAGGACAGTCTTCTCTCCATGGTAGCTTGTGCACAACGACATCGGTATCCGACCCTGGCATATCCTGACACGACCAGACGAAGGTATCCACATGCTCTTTTAACAGGGCTACCATTCTGCTTTCGACTCGCCTCTGAAGCGGCCCTAATTTTCACTTCCTTTCTGACCTCGGCGGTGTACCGGTTAACAAGCTCAACTCGCCCTTCGTGCAGCTGAATCACCTTCTCCTCTTATTTCAACAACCTGGCTAATTCCAGCAGATCACAATCTTCTTCGCCTTCTTTTTCGGCATGATAGATCGGATTGTCGAAGTCATATGAGGTGTAACCAAATTGTTATCAATGAGATCTGGAGAATTATTTTTCGAAGTCGGAACGAGACAAGCCAACAGGAAAGAAAATGAAAACAAACATTGCCATTTTTATTTGTTTTTTTTTTAAACTGATAAAAAATAAATGAAAAATGGGGAACACCGTTTTTAATGTGAAAAACATCCATTTATTAATGATGCAAAACGTTGCACAATGAAACATATGAGATGGCCCTTACAATGAACCATTACGTTTCGGGTAAAACGTACGGTTTTCATGCAAATAAAATTGAAAACAAGAAACATTACTCTTCCGGATGAGTGACAGTGATGATCTTTTTAGACCCTCCAGTTCCCTGGTACGCACGCTTTTATCCACGAGTCCAGTTCACAGTCACTGTCAACCTCTCCACCTACTGTACAGGCGTGACCTGGATCCAACATTCCAGCACTGACAAATGTGAACGGTGGACGACATCCTCTGTTTTGCCCAAACAAGTCTTGATCTGGCTGATAGCCCACCCCAAACATATCCGCCTTCACCATAATATCTATGATTTTTCCCCAACCTTGGGCCTCTCTATTCTTCACCACTTCTAGGGCTTGTTTGTAAGAAGAAATGGACACCTTCTTCTCTTTCTCAGCAAGAATGGTGTTCTCCACCTTGACGGTTTCAACTGCCAGACTGGGTGCTTTACATCTTACATCGTCCATTCCTACTTCAATCATTCCTTGAATTGTTTCCCTCATCATTGCACGCCCATTTGTGGCGACAGCCACACAACAGTTATCGACACCAGGGAAAGCCCCACTCTTCATGAGACGCTTCTGGACCACAAACATTGGAATCTTTAACTGATCCCTGTTCGTTTCATCCATTTTCCTCTCGTCTTTGGACATCACATTCACCCCCATAGGGCCATGCATCGGCACGGGGTTAGCATTAACATTCGGCATTGGTGCAAAATTGATAGCTTTAGAATCCACCAAATCTTGAACGACATGCTTAAAAGCTTTGCAATCCTCAATGTGATGTCCGGGTGCATCAGCATGGAACTCGCACCTGACATTCTCATCATAACTTGCAAGCCTCTGATCCGGTTTCCCTGGAACCAATGTCCTTGGCTGCACCAACCCGAGATCCATCAACCTTTTAAATAGAGAGGCATAAGTCACGGGCGGCCTATTAAAATGACGATCTGCCATCCTTCTTCTCCCTTGGCATCCAGCTTTCCGTGTTCTCTGTGGAGGTGACTGTCGTTGTTGTAGTACAGATGAGTTACCAGCAAGAATAGTCAATGCGGCAGCATACGGGTGATAACGATCTTTACCCCTTTTGGCATGCACATCACTTGATTTATCCTCCTTCTTGTGCTGAATACTGCCAGAGGGCTTCTTTACTCCAGACGACAGAGCATCTCCCTGGATTTTCCCCAATCTCAACCAGTTTTCAATCCTCTCCAACCTCTCAGCGATTGCTTTCTGCCCCACGGCGAGCCCTTGCATGATGTTGAACAACTCACGTATCTTCTCCTTCAGGTCGAGAACGTCGGCGTTGGGTGGATTCATCATTCCTCAATCAATCAAACAGGTTAGACACTGACACCTGCAAAATAGAAGACAAGTTATTATGATTATGCATGAATGCAATGTCTATCCGTATGAGGAACACTCTGTCTTTCCGATCCTGGTTTCATCGAGACAGATAATAATCCGGCGGTAATATTCTGACATTCAATCATCTGGTTTCATCATACAAATCAGAGATATATGATTTAGCATAATACCACCCAACCATGTGTGTGCTGTGTGAGTGCATACAGCAAAGCAAATAAAGCTTGAAGATCAATCACTGAGTGAAAACGACCACTGTATATCAAAAGTGCACCATAAGTGCAAGAGTCATACATCAAGCTGATACAAGTCATATACAAATATCCAGAATCAGGAAGGAAATACAAGCAAGTGAATTCCGTCAACAGGCCTGACGGTAATCCACACAAATAAGAAAGGTCTATACTGAAGAAGGTCCCACAGACGGCTCCGCATCATCTACCATCTTGGTAAACTTCACCGCGAACCTAAGCTCAGTGTTCTCCTGCTGCAATCTCCCTATCTCCTTCTGGCCAATCTTCATCTGTCTGAAGTAATGATCTCTCTCAGCGAGATAATGATCTCTCTCGGCAATGATCTTTACGTTCTCTGCTTCCTTAATCTTCAACTTTGCTTCCCACTCAGCGATGAGGATTCTAACTCTGTCTTCCCTCTGATCCCTCACAAGGATTTGCCTTCTCTTCTCATCTTCAATGACCCTTGAAGCTCTAGCCAATCTTTCTTTGGTGATGTCGTGCTCCTTTGTCGACGACTTCAATGCTTGGTTGATATTCCGATAATAGGCAGTGTCCATCTCAAAGCGCCTTGCTTCCAGGGCATGTCGCTTATCCTGATCCTCCATCCTCACTCTGATCTCCGGATTAGACATCTGAATCCGAGCAACACTCATCTCCAATTCAGCTTTCTCTGCAAGAAAATGGTCTCTAGCTTTCTTCATCTCGAGGAATTCTTCCATACTGACAGAAGAACGCGGACCCTCAATCATAGGACACCAAGGATCACCTCCAGGAAACGGTAGATACGTGAGCTCAATTCTCTTCCGAAGCCAATCATCAAATGGAGGAAAAGACCGGCTGTTAACCTTACCAAAAGGAACCTTTCCCTTCCTCTGGATATTTCGCCATGCCCTAGACACCTGCTTCAACCGTGTCAGATTACCCTCAGCCGGGTGTAGCGGTGTATTCGTCGCTATATGATCTATTGGTTAAATCATAAGCAAGGTATACAATGATTTTTCGAGTCGCCACCGCACTTTTATTTATCCAAAGGATTGGCTAAAAAGCGAACAAAAGCCTAAGAAGTTTTACACGTAGAAAACTAATAAAAAGATCAGAGATTCTGGGTAAGGGGTAAACTACGCAATGGGAAGGTGTTAGGCACCCACTACGTCCTAGGTACTCCTAGGGAGCCCTTTTCACACTTGTTGTATAAAATTGTTATTTGTTATGACATAAGTATTGTGCAAACATGATTGGGATGATGAGAAAAGAATATACAATTTTTATTGGGTTTGAACGGATGAACTCGCTGCCTACGTACCTTCCATCAAAGGTAAGGATCAAAACGCCGTAGTTCGGCTAAAAGATTTCCAAAAGTTGGTGGATTCAATTTTAAACACAAGCACTGAGGCTTTTCATTATCAATGGGAGAACACTCGACCAAAACCAACATCCACCATGCGAGGATAGCTTCGACGTACTAGAGGGGTTAACCCTGTTTTCAGTACGGAAGTCTTACTGTCGACTCACTAAAGATAAGGTGAGGTTTACATCAACCACAATGATAATTGAAACCTATGGCTAATGCATGAAAGGATTAACAATGGACAAATCCAAAACAAGTGAATGGGTGAAGTTAATTGATTGTGATCATGAAAGTGGAGTCAAAGTATGATTAAGATTAATTCAAAGAAGTATTATGAAACGGAGTTTGAAAAAGAGTCAAGGACTTGGGTCCAGGTTTTTAGTTTGAAAACATGAAGATGTTTGCACAACACTTATGTCAAGTTGAAATCAAAGTGTGAAAAGGTTTAGGACACAATGAGGATGAATGGATGGAGAATGAATAGTTAAACTTCTTAGAAGGTTCACTTCTTGAAATCATATAGAGGATGACTCAAGTGTGTCCTTTGGAATAGCAATGGATAATAACAAACAAACAAAGAAGAAAGTCAACAAAAGCGGATATCGGATGCCAATCACTGGGCTTATACCAATCTCCTAAAATAAAACTGGATATCAGATGCCACTCAATGGTCTTACACTAATCTCCTCAAAAGTAAAACAAGAGTGAAATATGGAAGTCAACTGCCAATCTATCTGGACTTAGGTTAACTCCACATATGCTCATAGGAAAACCAATGCCACATTACAGGGACTTACAATGGATCCTCACATACAAGAACAAAAGCAACAAATATGATCATAGGAAAGCAAATGCCAACTTACAGGGACTTATAATTGCAACCTCACATACCAACAGTCAAAACAAATTATGATCACAGGAAAGCAAATGCCAACTTACAGGGACTTATAATTGCAACCTCACATACCAACAGTCAAAACAAATTATGATCACAGGAAAGCAAATGCCAACTTACAGGGACTTATAATTGCCTCCTCACATACAAGCAAAGCAACAACAGAAGATATGAGTGACCAATGAGGTCTTACACTCTATCCTTCCACATCATAGGAACAAAGGCCAAAGAAATGGACTTACAATTGTCCTCAATGGGCAAACAACAATGACAATATCACAAAGACAAATGAGATGATTGTGCATTAATGAGCAATTAATGATGATGATAAATGCATGAAGCATACAAGCAAACATGTGCATATGAAGTAATCAATCAATCAATGAATATCAAACAGCACACTCTATAGCCAAACAAGGAGGCTCACACAAGAGGGTTAGGCACTGAGGCCAACTGGAATAGGGTCAAAGATTGCTCTTAACCTTGCCATTGAGAGGCTAAGGTGAAGCAGATGAAAGGAGATGAGGGGTGTGCCTCATTGCTCTTATCCCTGACCAGGGAGAGCATTTAAATATCAGAAAGTGTGGGAGTTCAGAAAGTAGGAACTCTATCCACATTAGACTCTATAGATCTTGGGTTTTTATCTCAATGCTACAACCATGTAATGGGAGCAAGGAGAAGACTCACAGAATAGTAGGGGATAGATTGCTTATCCCTTTGATCTACCAATTGCCTTATTCGAAGGACTTTTCCTGCTTGGGACAAAATTAAACACACACAAGCATTGCCTCTTAAGGAGGACTTCAGACAGTTGCCTGGCCAAGTAACAGGCCAGGTCTTCCAGACTACATGAAGAACAAGGGATTATACCTCAAAGCAAATTGCTAAATAGCAAAGCAAAGCAAGTTCAAAGAACTTAAGCAACTAAATGGTACCTGAAATAGTCAAACAAATCAGTACAGTTCAACAGTTTAAATCAGAAGGAAAGAAATCAACAGTTAAATCAGCAAACAAAAGTGCAAAAGCACAAGACCCAAATCTTATGAGTCAAGCCACCTACAAAACAAAGATTAGCACATGATATATAATCAAGCTTAATCAACTTGCAAAAAGTTTCTTTGAAGCATTTGTAGCTTAACCTGAAACATGAACTCAATCATAAGCCCAAAGGACCACTAGGACAAGCCTAGGGTCAAAAATAAATGAGAAAGTCAAAACAGCAAATGAAAGTCAACCAAAATCAAGTTCAAACATTTAAGAAGCAATCACAATTGGTCTCAAGTTCATATCATGCATTATCATCATTTCACAAACAAAAGAAGGCAAAGCATGGCAAATTGGTGCACATAGAAGTCAACAGAAAGGCTTGCATCAAAAGTCAACTCAAACATTTTCAAAAATCACCAAATAATTCATGATCAATCCTAACACCTAGCATGGTAAGCATGTAAAATTTCATCACAATTGGACAAGTGGAAGGCAGTCAATGAAACTCATGAAGTCAAAGCAAATTTGAATATGCTCAATGAAGTCAACAGCAAGACTTAGCTCAAAAGCAATCATAATCAATTCCAAAAATCATCAAATAATTCATGGTCAATCACAATCCATAACATGGCATACATATAAAATTTCAGCTCAATTGGATCATGGGAAGATGGTCAATTAAAATCAGGAAGTCAAGACAATTTCAAGTATGCACAAAGAAGTCAAACAAACATGTGTCAACTTCAAAAAGTCATAACTAAATGAAAACAGATGAGAAATGAATGGGATCAACACCAATTCAAAGCTCAAGATGTCTAGTATGCACATGTAAAATTTCATGATCATCCAATAAGGTATGAGAATTTCACAAAGGAAATGGCAAGATGTGTTACACAAAGTCAACATTTGACTAGGAAGGGGAGAAAAATCTCAAACAATTAGGAAATGGAATAATTAATTCCAGGAAAAATCACAAGTCAACTAGACATATAAGAGAAGGATCATGCAAAATTTCACATTAATTGGGAGTCAGGAAGCATGTCAACAAAAATCATGAAATTGCATATCAATGGTGTGACACAAATTGTCACACCCTACTTCCAAAATTCATATCTCACAAACCACATATGATAAATTCAAGAACTCTACATCAAAACAAACATGAATGAGTGTAGATTAACCACAAAAAATTTCAGGGGCATTGGATACATCCTCATCATTTCACAAAAGAAATGGCAAAAGGTATGAAATATGCATACATGTCAAGAAACCTAATACCATTTAAAATCCAGTCAACCAAAAATTCAGCAAAAATCATGATAAAATAATAGACATTCATGTGAGTATGATGAAAAAAATTTCATGAATTTTGGAATTGAAACGAGTGAAATATGATTTTTAGAAGTTGAGTAACAATTTGGAACAAACAAACAAAATGAACATGGAGTACTAGGTCAACATGTTGACCGAGTGGCATTCTGGTAATTAACGCCCTCATTAAGCAAAACGGTGCGCACAGGGGAGGCAGAACGAAATGTTCTGATTGGCCCAATTCCAATAGAACAGTACATACACACATGCCATACGTGAAACCCGGAAAACTTGGAAATGCAATTAGGGTTTTGAACAGTAACAGCAACATTCATCTTCATGCTCATCAACATCCAAAACGAAATTCAAACAACATCACACAAGCAGCATGGCAGTGATATAGTGAACTTCATGCAACATCATGCAGCAACAAACAGACACGATTGGAAAAAAAAATCTGGAAAAAGTGCTAGGGTTTCTGCAGTATATTCATCATCTTCTTCAAAATCGTGAAGAACAAGTGTGCCCAGAAAATGAAATTACACATACCAACACGACCAGCAAGCATCACACATTACAAATCTATCAACCAAATGCATTGAAACCCAATGAATAGCATGCATCGAGTAAAATCAACAATGAACACCAAACTTCATTTCCAGATATTTCATGCATTTCTCAACTATTTTACACGATTCAAGTTGCATTACAACCAGCAAATCAAGATCTACCAGAAACATGGCATGGATTAGAGAAAAGGGATAATCGAAATCTTACTTGGATTTGAAGCAAATGGAGAAACAGTGGTTCTTTGGATGCTTCAAGCTCAAACAGGTGGAGATTATAGTTGGAAATGATGAATACTCGAGGAAGCTTAGCTCAGTGATGCTTGGAAACCCTCAAATTGAAATTCACCATTATTGGTCCATGGAGAAAACAGAACAAGATGCTGCAGCACAGTTGGGGTTTGATGCTCCAAAATGCTTCCAAATGTTGGCCAGGTTAAGAAACCAACAAGAGTTGCTCGAGGTTTTTGGAGTTTTTGCTCAGAAATTGCTATATGGTCCAAATGCAAATTGAGAGAGAATGAGGTTTTTGATCTGTGGGAGGCTGCAGCTAGGGTTGAATGGCCAGAAAATAACTCTTTATACTTCTGTTTAAGCTTAGTTAATGAAGTGTTAAGCTTGGTTAACTCAAATGAAGTGAATTGCCAATTGCTAATTTTTCAACATATGCACATGGAGGGTGTAAGGTCTGCACGAATTGGGCCTCAAAACAAGTTTTAAACAACATTCTAAACAGATCCCAAATGGCCAAATGTGTTAAAATTGCTTAATTCAAAAAGTCAACTTTTTGCACCACTTGAAATTAATAAAGTCAAGTCCAAAAATGGCATTTTGCATGGTGAGGTTTTGGTAAAGGATGAATGAATTTTTGGAAAGAGGGGAACAAATGGAGCTTGTAGGAAAAAACCCCACTAAAATTGGCCTTGTGGTTCATGAGATATGGCCTTTTGAAGTTCACAAATTTTTGAAATTGAATTGATCATATCTTGACAACCATACATGGGATTTGGGTGTTCTTGGACTTTTTGGAAATGGGAGAACAAGATCTTCAACTTTCATGTTGGGTAAAAATTCATTTGGAGCTTGTATCATGATGTAAGTTTAAGATCAAGAAGTTTCCATTTTTGGCAATTAAAATTACAGGTCAAGTTTCTATTTTGGGAAATTTCTGATTCTGACTTTATTTTCTTCCATGATGAAGTTTGGCATGATATATGAGGCTTGTATAGACATGAATGAGATCCTTCAAATCAATTCCATCCATCAAATCACTGATTAAATGGACAGTTGACCAAGTTTGACTTCAGTTGACTTTTCTAGGGTTTTGCATGATTGAAGCACCTTCTGATGAATTCCAAACCCTGATTCTTTGAGACCTTGACTTCAAATGATGTCCCAAGTTATATGAACTCTTGATTATTGATCATGGTGCCCAAATTCTGCAAGAATGGCCACCATCCACTGCAATGACTGACTGTGGCTGATTTTGACCTAATTGCTTCATCTGCAATCAACAAGGTTAGAATGACAATATTTTTGTACTTTTTGATTAGTAAACATGTGAAAAGCAAAGATATACAAACGTAAAACATGCTTGGTGATCAAGAACCACACTCACAAAGCAACCTACCCACTAGGAGGGAAGCTAGGGCATGCAATGATCCTTGAGGCCATGATATGATATGATATGGGCCATGAGGGATCTTAGGGCCAAAATTGGGGTCTTATAGATGCCCCTATTTAAGGTCATTCTAGCCGGAGAAGTGAAGTTTAGAAATCTTCATCTCGACGCGGTAGAATGGGCTTAAATAACAGTAATGAGACAAATTTTGGTCCCTAAGAGACCTCATGATGCAAATGTATGCATGCAAAAGACACAAATTCTGTGGGGAATATGATTCACACAGAAGAAAAGACGATCCATCGGAGTAATACACTCACCAGGAATAGAGACTCTAACAAAGCTCTAGTTGGGGATAAACAAAACTGATATAGCGTGAACAAGACACGACTCTGATTAGGGAATAACAGAAAACAGACTGGAGACCTCACTGGGGAGTGAAGGACTCACACTGGGGAAAGAATTCCAAAGGAAAATAAATCCATTGGAGAGACACAAGCTAACTCCTGGGGAGAAGCAACAAGAAAACTTCACTGAGGAAGCACCAAAGAAATGAGATGTCACCGGTATAAGGGTAACAAAAAACAGGAAGGAACACCAAGGATACCGGGTTGTAGGTATGTAACAGGTGACCGACCAAAGCGTGAATTGGATTTCACTTCCAAAACACTCATCATCCTGAAGAGAGCTAGAAAAGCAAACTTGTTTAAAGGATGGATATTCGATTCTACAAAGAATACGAATCTTACTCCGAGGGGAAAGCAACAAAGGATTGACACAAGAGTGAAAGAGATATAATATCCATTACCGGCAGACCGTGGATAAGAAACTCGCATGAGGTATATTATCTATTACCGTCAGAACGTAGATAATAAACTCGCATGGTAAGAAACACCAGAGATACCGGTTACTGGGTATATAATAGGTGATCTACCGAAACGTGAATTGGATTTCACTTCCAAAACACTCATCATCCAAAACACAAACTGGTTAAAGGATGGATATTCGATTCTACAAAGAATACGAATCTTGCTCAGCTGGGGAAAATCAACAAAGGATTCCAACTAAAGAGCGCATGAGACATATTATTCATTACCGGCAGACCGTGAATAATATACTCGAAAGGAAAAGACACCAGAGATACCGAAGTATATAATAGGTGACTAACCAAAAAGAGAGACAATCGATACCAAGCATCCGGGTAAACGAAAGACAACTCAAAGGGATAAATTGCAAGCATCCGGCAATTATCCAACAACAAAGAAATATTCGATTCCACAAAGGGAAATAACGAATCTTACTCAACAAAGAAAACACAAAAGGCTTCGACTGAAGAGTGCATGAGATATATTATTCATTACCGGCAGACCGTGAATAATATACTCGCATGGAAGATTATCCACAACCGGTTACTGGGTTAATAAAGGATAAATCGACCGAAAAGAAAGGCATCGGGATACCAAACTAGGTATATAATGATGACCAATCAAGGGGAGCACCAAACATTACCAACAAAGGGTAAATGAAAGGCAATCTGCTGAGGATACATTGATGAAAATCAATGATCCGGGGAACACAATCACTGACACAAGGTGAAAGGACCCGCTGGGGATAAAATTGCTAGCATACGGCAATTATCCGCAAAAGACTTGCTGGGGGTATAAGTGCTGATCTGAGCAACTTATCCAAGCAAAAGAAAATCAACATCAAGAACTAGATGAAGATAACCCACGAGGGAAAATGTCATCGGTTGGGATGAACAACAAAGCTAACTCTGCAAAGGAGAGAACGGGGTTTACAACTACCGGTTTGTAGGTAGAAAAACCGCAAAGATAGGACTTACGACTGCTGGTTTGTAGGCAGAGGGCCAAAAAGGTAGAGGCAACCACAAAATTAGGGTTTACATCTACCGAATACGGGGTAGAAGACCAACAACTCCGCGTGGGGATAGAACAAATCACAAATCCGCACGGGAAACCAAAAATAGGGTTTATAACAAACCACAAACTGCTGAAGAGCGGGAAAAATAGGATTTACAACTACCGGGTAGTAGGTAGAAAACCAAAACAACTCTGGCTGGAGAATAAAAGGTGTATAACCACAAATTCTGTTAAGAAAGCCAGGAAAAGTAGGACTTATAACTACCGGTTCGTAGGTAGAGGCCCAAAAACATTCCGCTGGGGAACAACCCACTGGGAAGCACAAGACTTTTGACAAATAGCCAATTCGGGAATAATCCGAAAAGACAGGCTGAATCAAGACACGTCCTAATGAGGATATAACTCAAATAGGAACATCCATCCCAATATATGTGTTGGGAGGAAACGGAAGAAACCGTCATCCACGAGGATATATCTCGGTGGGGAACTGCAGAAGGAAAGACAACATTTTCTGCTTATGGGGTTGACTCTATATGGAGAGATTTTATAACACCCGACATCTACTTGGGGAGATCTATAAAGAGATCTATATCCCCATAGCAGGGAACAATAAACAAAGGATACATGGCAAGAAATGCGACATGAATATCTGAATATTTATGAATATGCGTGATTTATGTTTGAAGAATGCTGACAAAACAGACAATTCTAACACAACAGGTTCAGGAACCAAACGTCCGGTATTATACTTCCAGGGGAAAAACCAGCTGGAAAGCCAATCTGCGGAGATCTATATGCTGTCAAGCAAAGATCTGCGGGTACTGCTGCAGAAGCAGAGGATCAGAGATATCAGGAAACAACCCAATCAGGGTACAGAAAGTCACAACGGGCAAAAGACAGCCACCAAGACAAATCTGTAGAGGAACAAGAGAAAACCCAGGATATCTGCAGGGGATCCCAGTGTCAACTGAGAAACAAAGGAGTGCGTTGCACAAGCACGAACTGCTGTAGAAGCAAATCCACAAAGCTCCACTGGGGAACAACCCACTGAGGGAGAATGATATCATCCAAATAGAATCTAACTGCATAAGCAACTCTACTGGGGAAAACTGTCAGCTACTCTCTTGGGACCAAGCCACTGAGGGAGGACAGATAAAACAAGTAGATTCTACAACAAACCACTCTACTGGGGATTACAAACAGTCAGGAAATTAATCCGCTCTCTGGAGGCTGGAGCCATCATCCGACCATATTGGGGATTGAAGGAGTATTCAACAGGCGAAACTGCCACAACAAGCATTCTGCAGACTAAGCTGAGGAAAAGATGAATGCAATACTGGGATGTCAACCCGAACAATCACTGAATAGGAAAATAAATCCTGCTCTGCTGAAGAGAAAAACTCTGATGGAGAGATAGCAACAATTCCGCAGACGACTTCGCCGGGGAAAAGGTAAAGTACCGGGTATCAAACCGCTGACTTACCGAGTCTTCAAAAAGAAAGCGATCGTGCTGAGGAAACAGACAACTCCGCTGGCAATTGCATTGGGAAGAGTGATAACAACTCTGCTCGCAAATCCGATAGGGATATTAATAACAGCTCTACTCATGACTGTGCTGAGGAGACAAATAAAGTCTGGGGCATACGACCCACTGGAAAAAGGGACGGGGCACCAAGATGACAAACCATCAACCGCCGAAACTTCACAATAAAACACCCATGCTGGGAAAACTGCTGCTGGAGAAAACGAAGTCTTCAACAACACTCTGCTTGCGACTATACTGGGGAACAACCCCAACAACAAATCTGAAGAAAGAAGATACAACCAAACCAGGAATATGAACAAATGTCTTACCTGTTGGAAATCATGCTACCCTCGGGAGAGCACTGAGATATTCTTGAGTATCCTTTCAATCTTGTGAATGTTCACTTTGTTTAAAACAAAAATTTTGAAAAATTTGATTTGTTTAAAACAATGACATTTTATCAATTTAAAACATGCAAAACATTTGTTGAATTGAAACAAATAAGAGTGCAAATAATTGGATAAAAAGCTCAAATTAATTTGATGGAATGGTAGTCTGCAAATGGCAAGACCCCATAGATCTGTACAAATTTGAAATCAGTGATATATATTGGAAGAGGGCTACATTGAACATAATGATCCTTTCTCTACCAATTTGAATCTCGATGTATCCAAAGCTTCAGTTGACGACGAATCGAGAATCTTCTGACGAAATGACGACTGATAAACCAGAAAGTCTTGTCAGGATGCAGTTACTTGCCAAATCCCTAATTTTTGCCTAGATTGCCCCAGAGCGAGGTACTCAATCTAGCGGGATGCAAATATATTATTATTTTTTTTTCAAGTCTCTAATTTTTGCCTGGATTACCCTTGCGGGTTCTCCACCGAGACACTCATTTTTGCCTAAGCCGCCCTTTCGGGTTTTCAACTTAGCGAGCTATTCTGTTTTTTTTTCATTTGCATATACTTTTTTTTTTAGGCAAAGTATCTCTTGACTGCATCTGAATTCACAGGACGAGTGAAATCCTCCCCATCCATTGTTGTAAGCATCAAAGCACCGCCTGAAAAGGCTCTCTTAACAACATATGGACCCTCGTAGTTTGGAGTCCACTTGCCCCTGGAATCGGGCGCGAAAGACAACACTTTCTTGAGCACGAGGTCACCTTCTCGGAACACACGAGGCTTGACCTTCTTGTCGAATGCTTTCTTCATTCTCTGCTGATATAACTGACCATGACACATGGCAGTTAATCGCTTCTCTTCAATCAAATTCAACTGGTCATAACGACTCTGAATCCATTCAGCATCAGTCAACTAGGGACTTGAGGGTATAATTTTTCTTTTTTCTTTTTTGGAGAAATCTTGAAAAAAATTTGCTGATTTTTTGATTTTTTTCATCTTTTTCACCCTTCTCTTTTTTTTTTTTTTTTTTTTTTTTGTAATGCCCCAGTTTGACTGTTTTGCTGATTCTCATGATACGGCTGAATGAGCTCTTTTGGTGCTCAAGAAGTCGGGTAATCTCGTCAGGAATCCCCTTCAACATCATCTTCCTCTGCCTCAAATACAAGGAATTCAAGATTGGGAGATGGTGTTGGATCATTATGTTCAATGGGTTTAGAAATCCCTGCATAATGATTTTGGATAATGAAAAGCTTTAGATATTTAAACAAGCAAATCATTGATGCAGATGAAAAATGTTGTTTTATTGTTTTTCAGGGTTTTTTGTGATCACTGATTTCATGCAAAAGCAAAAAGTGAAAACAAATGGAAAAACAAATGTTTAACAATGCATTAATTGAATGAAAACATCATTGTATTAAATGCTGCCAACAATGTCATCACTTCTCCTTTTGGCATGGGAGAAGGGTTTTAAATAAAGTGAACAAATCACGCTGACTTATGAATGACCATAGGAACATCCACAGCGACCCGATTGTGGCAGACACCACCAGGAATGATGAAATTGTTCAGATCTTCTGCATCCTCTTCCAAGATAGCAGCAGCTTCCTCTTCAGGTTGATCGTCATGGATGAATCCTCCACTTGTGAACAAACCTTGCTCATTACATGCCCCAGAACAGTAGCCAATGCCAGCCCGGGATCGGTTAACCAGGAATAAATCCATCAACAGCACTAAGGCTGGCAAAATCCTCTCTGAATTCACAACTCTCTTGCTCCGGATGATCCATCAATCTGGAAGAGTCGGCTCTGGTATAGTACCGGCGAGGTACGTCTCAAAATAAATGAAGATTGCAGGGTCAGACCACAGGACGGGAGACCGGAAAAAACGCCCGCTTATGCAAATGATGCATGAAGTGTTTATGCATATGCTTGATTTTTTTTCAAAGAAACTCGAGGGTTTTATTTGTAAGCTTTGAAATATTTAAACATTTGATCGTATATGAGAATATCTCATCAGATATATCAGGTGAAAAAATTTTCCCGGTTTTTTCATGTTTTGAGAATTTTTGCAAATAAACTCCTTTGAGTTCCTTGAAAATTTTCTTTTTCTGATGACATGAAGTGCAGATGAATGAATGAATGCATGAATGCAACAATCACACTCAAGGATCAAGCAAAGCACGCCAAACAAAGGTCGTGGGAAAGCTCATTGTATCCCTAATATCAATCATCCATTTTGGTGGATTTAGGTTTTCACCTTATCGACACCCAAGTTCCATTGATATTAACGGTACATGAACCGGCTCGAACATCCTTAATATCAACCAGCCGCTTTGGTGGATTTAGGTTTTACACCTGATCCGGGATCCATTGATATTAACAATGTTTGAACGACTCAACCACGAATCACGGGTTTGTTGAGAGTCACGAGCATGGAGTCTCGGTTAAGAACCACCCAAAGGGAGTGTACTAGGGTTTAAACCTGCCAGACATGTTCTATCAGAGGTTCCCATAATCATCGTTCCATCTTTCGAATATTATCGGAGGAACGAATACTCGTATTCCAAGAATATTCTCAAGAGAAGCTCTTATGAGTGTAGTATCGCGTAACAATCGTATCAGAACTGACATCTGAACGACCCCCGCACTACGGTCCTAAAAAATAGGCCAAGATGGGTTTGGTAAACTACGGTCCTTGGCTTCTGCGGAACATGATTGAAAGAATAATGCCTAACCACAAATAACTTGTGTGACATTATTAGTTCAACATGACCTCCACCAAGTGAATGGACTCGCAAGTCAACTGGCTAAGGAATACTCCACACCAGTCAACAAGACTATGCCATTCTCCTATCCTAGAGTGCACTCGAGTTCGGGTATAGAACTCATCTCACATATCACCAAAGCAAACAGCAATTGTATATCAAGCAATTCACACATTACAATCAATACAGTCATCCCAAATTGTACAAAAATATGTCATAACAAATAACAATTTTATACAACAAGTGTGAAAAGGGCTCCCTAGGAGTACCTAGGACGTAGTGGGTGCCTAACACCTTCCCATTGCGTAATTTACCCCTTACCCAGAATCTCTGATCTTTTTATTAGTTTTCTACGTGTAAAACTTCTTAGGCTTTTGTTCGCTTTTTAGCCAATCCTTTGGATAAATAAAAGTGCGGTGGCGACTCGAAAAATCATTGTATACCTTGCTTATGATTTAACCAATAGATCATATAGCGACGAATACACCGCTACAGAAATATGTCACATAACAGATAACAATATAGCACAACAAGGGTGAAAAGTAGGCAATACCACCAAGGATCTTTTGATTGTTGTCCCCAGTGAAGTCGCCACTTTTCTGTAGCGGTGTATTCGTCGCTATATGATCTATTGGTTAAATCATAAGCAAGGTATACAATGATTTTTCGAGTCGCCACCGCACTTTTATTTATCCAAAGGATTGGCTAAAAAGCGAACAAAAGCCTAAGAAGTTTTACACGTAGAAAACTAATAAAAAGATCAGAGATTCTGGGTAAGGGGTAAATTACGCAATGGGAAGGTGTTAGGCACCCACTACGTCCTAGGTACTCCTAGGGAGCCCTTTTCACACTTGTTGTATAAAATTGTTATTTGTTATGACATAAGTATTGTGCAAACATGATTGGGATGATGAGAAAAGAATATACAATTTTTATTGGGTTTGAACGGATGAACCCGCTGCCTACGTACCTTCCATCAAAGGTAAGGATCAAAACGCCGTAGTTCGGCTAAAAGATTTCCAAAAGTTGGTGGATTCAATTTTAAACACAAGCACTGAGGCTTTTCATTATCAATGGGAGAACACTCGACCAAAACCAACATCCACCATGCGAGGATAGCTTCGACGTACTAGAGGGGTTAACCCTGTTTTCAGTACGGAAGTCTTACTGTCGACTCACTAAAGATAAGGTGAGGTTTACATCAACCACAATGATAATTGAAACCTATGGCTAATGCATGAAAGGATTAACAATGGACAAAGCCAAAACAAGTGAATGGGTGAAGTTAATTGATTGTGATCATGAAAGTGGAGTCAAAGTATGATTAAGATTAATTCAAAGAAGTATTATGAAACGGAGTTTGAAAAAGAGTCAAGGACTTGGGTCCAGGTTTTTAGTTTGAAAACATGAAGATGTTTGCACAACACTTATGTCAAGTTGAAATCAAAGTGTGAAAAGGTTTAGGACACAATGAGGATGAATGGATGGAGAATGAATAGTTAAACTTCTTAGAAGGTTCACTTCTTGAAATCATATAGAGGATGACTCAAGTGTGTCCTTTGGAATAGCAATGGATAATAACAAACAAACAAAGAAGAAAGTCAACAAAAGCGGATATCGGATGCCAATCACTGGGCTTATACCAATCTCCTAAAATAAAACTGGATATCAGATGCCACTCAATGGTCTTACACTAATCTCCTCAAAAGTAAAACAAGAGTGAAATATGGAAGTCAACTGCCAATCTATCTGGACTTAGGTTAACTCCACATATGCTCATAGGAAAACCAATGCCACATTACAGGGACTTACAATGGATCCTCACATACAAGAACAAAAGCAACAAATATGATCATAGGAAAGCAAATGCCAACTTACAGGGACTTATAATTGCAACCTCACATACCAACAGTCAAAACAAATTATGATCACAGGAAAGCAAATGCCAACTTACAGGGACTTATAATTGCAACCTCACATACCAACAGTCAAAACAAATTATGATCACAGGAAAGCAAATGCCAACTTACAGGGACTTATAATTGCCTCCTCACATACAAGCAAAGCAACAACAGAAGATATGAGTGACCAATGAGGTCTTACACTCTATCCTTCCACATCATAGGAACAAAGGCCAAAGAAATGGACTTACAATTGTCCTCAATGGGCAAACAACAATGACAATATCACAAAGACAAATGAGATGATTGTGCATTAATGAGCAATTAATGATGATGATAAATGCATGAAGCATACAAGCAAACATGTGCATATGAAGTAATCAATCAATCAATGAATATCAAACAGCACACTCTATAGCCAAACAAGGAGGCTCACACAAGAGGGTTAGGCACTGAGGCCAACTGGAATAGGGTCAAAGATTGCTCTTAACCTTGCCATTGAGAGGCTAAGGTGAAGCAGATGAAAGGAGATAAGGGGTGTGCCTCATTGCTCTTATCCCTGATCAGGGAGAGCATTTAAATATCAGAAAGTGTGGGAGTTCAGAAAGTAGGAACTCTATCCACATTAGACTCTATAGATCTTGGGTTTTGATCTCAATGCTACAACCATGTAATGGGAGCAAGGAGAAGACTCACAGAATAGTAGGGGATAGATTGCTTATCCCTTTGATCTACCAATTGCCTTATTCGAAGGACTTTTCCTGCTTGGGACAAAATTAAACACACACAAGCATTGCCTCTTAAGGAGGACTTCAGACAGTTGTCTGGCCAAGTAACAGGCCAGGTCTTCCAGACTACATGAAGAACAAGGGATTATACCTCAAAGCAAATTGCTAAATAGCAAAGCAAAGCAAGTTCAAAGAACTTAAGCAACTAAATGGTACCTGAAATAGTCAAACAAATCAGTACAGTTCAACAGTTTAAATCAGAAGGAAAGAAATCAACAGTTAAATCAGCAAACAAAAGTGCAAAAGCACAAGACCCAAATCTTATGAGTCAAGCCACCTACAAAACAAAGATTAGCACATGATATATAATCAAGCTTAATCAACTTGCAAAAAGTTTCTTTGAAGCATTTGTAGCTTAACCTGAAACATGAACTCAATCATAAGCCCAAAGGACCACTAGGACAAGCCTAGGGTCAAAAATAAATGAGAAAGTCAAAACAGCAAATGAAAGTCAACCAAAATCAAGTTAAAACATTTAAGAAGCAAGCACAATTGGTCTCAAGTTCATATCATGCATTATCATCATTTCACAAACAAAAGAAGGCAAAGCATGGCAAATTGGTGCACATAGAAGTCAACAGAAAGGCTTGCATCAAAAGTCAACTCAAACATTTTCAAAAATCACCAAATAATTCATGATCAATCCTAACACCTAGCATGGTAAGCATGTAAAATTTCATCACAATTGGACAAGTGGAAGGCAGTCAATGAAACTCATGAAGTCAAAGCAAATTTGAATATGCTCAATGAAGTCAACAGCAAGACTTAGCTCAAAAGCAATCATAATCAATTCCAAAAATCATCAAATAATTCATGGTCAATCACAATCCATAACATGGCATACATATAAAATTTCAGCTCAATTGGATCATGGGAAGATGGTCAATTAAAATCAGGAAGTCAAGACAATTTCAAGTATGCACAAAGAAGTCAAACAAACATGTGTCAACTTCAAAAAATCATAACTAAATGAAAACAGATGGGAAATGAATGGTATCAACACTAATGCAAAGCTCAAGATGTCTAGAATGCACATGTAAAATTTCATGATCATCCAATAAGGTATGAGAATTTCACAAAGGAAATGGCAAGATGTGTTACACAAAGTCAACATTTGACTAGGCAGAGGAGAAAAATCTCAAACAATTAGGAAATGGCATAATTAATTCCAGGAAAAATCACAAGTCAACTAGACATATAAGAGAAGGATCATGCAAAATTTCACATTAATTGGGAGTCAGGAAGCATGTCAACAAAAATCATGAAATTGCATATCAATGGTGTGACACAAATTGTCACACCCTACTTCCAAAATTCATATCTCACAAACCACATATGATAAATTCAAGAACTCTACATCAAAACAAACATGAATGAGTGTAGATTAACCACAAAAAATTTCAGGGGCATTGGATACATCCTCATCATTTCACAAAAGAAATGGCAAAAGGTATGAAATATGCATACATGTCAAGAAACCTAATACCATTTAAAATCCAGCCAACCAAAAATTCAGCAAAAATCATGATAAAATAATAGACATCCATGTGAGTATGATGAAAAAAATTTCATGAATTTTGGAATTGAAACGAGTGAAATATGATTTTTAGAAGTTGAGTAACAATTTGGAACAAACAAACAAAATGAACATGGAGTACTAGGTCAACATGTTGACCGAGTGGCATTCTGGTAATTAACGCCCTCATTAAGCAAAACGGTGCGCACAGGGGAGGCAGAACGAAATGTTCTGATTGGCCCAATTCCAATAGAACAGTACATACACACATGCCATACGTGAAACCCAGAAAACTTGGAAATGCAATTAGGGTTTTGAACAGTAACAGCAACATTCATCTTCATGCTCATCAACATCCAAAACGAAATTCAAACAACATCACACAAGCAGCATGGCAGTGATATAGTGAACTTCATGCAACATCATGCAGCAACAAACAGACACGATTGGAAAAAAAAATCTGGAAAAAGTGCTAGGGTTTCTGCAGTATATTCATCATCTTCTTCAAAATCGTGAAGAACAAGTGTGCCCAGAAAATGAAATTACACATACCAACACGACCAGCAAGCATCACACATTACAAATCTATCAACCAAATGCATTGAAACCCAATGAATAGCATGCATCGAGTAAAATCAACAATGAACACCAAACTTCATTTCCAGATATTTCATGCATTTCTCAACTATTTTACACGATTCAAGTTGCATTACAACCAGCAAATCAAGATCTACCAGAAACATGGCATGGATTAGAGAAAAGGGATAATCGAAATCTTACTTGGATTTGAAGCAAATGGAGAAACAGTGGTTCTTTGGATGCTTCAAGCTCAAACAGGTGGAGATTATAGTTGGAAATGATGAATACTCGAGGAAGCTTAGCTCAGTGATGCTTGGAAACCCTCAAATTGAAATTCACCATTATTGGTCCATGGAGAAAACAGAACAAGATGCTGCAGCACAGTTGGGGTTTGATGCTCCAAAATGCTTCCAAATGTTGGCCAGGTTAAGAAACCAACAAGAGTTGCTCGAGGTTTTTGGAGTTTTTGCTCAGAAATTGCTATATGGTCCAAATGCAAATTGAGAGAGAATGAGGTTTTTGATCTGTGGGAGGCTGCAGCTAGGGTTGAATGGCCAGAAAATAACTCTTTATACTTCTGTTTAAGCTTAGTTAATGAAGTGTTAAGCTTGGTTAACTCAAATGAAGTGAATTGCCAATTGCTAATTTTTCAACATATGCACATGGAGGGTGTAAGGTCTGCACGAATTGGGCCTCAAAACAAGTTTTAAACAACATTCTAAACAGATCCCAAATGGCCAAATGTGTTAAAATTGCTTAATTCAAAAAGTCAACTTTTTGCACCACTTGAAATTAATAAAGTCAAGTCCAAAAATGGCATTTTGCATGGTGAGGTTTTGGTAAAGGATGAATGAATTTTTGGAAAGAGGGGAACAAATGGAGCTTGTAGGAAAAAACCCCACTAAAATTGGCCTTGTGGTTCATGAGATATGGCCTTTTGAAGTTCACAAATTTTTGAAATTGAATTGATCATATCTTGACAACCATACATGGGATTTGGGTGTTCTTGGACTTTTTGGAAATGGGAGAACAAGATCTTCAACTTTCATGTTGGGTAAAAATTCATTTGGAGCTTGTATCATGATGTAAGTTTAAGATCAAGAAGTTTCCATTTTTGGCAATTAAAATTACAGGTCAAGTTTCTATTTTGGGAAATTTCTGATTCTGACTTTATTTTCTTCCATGATGAAGTTTGGCATGATATATGAGGCTTGTATAGACATGAATGAGATCCTTCAAATCAATTCCATCCATCAAATCACTGATTAAATGGACAGTTGACCAAGTTTGACTTCAGTTGACTTTTCTAGGGTTTTGCATGATTGAAGCACCTTCTGATGAATTCCAAACCCTGATTCTTTGAGACCTTGACTTCAAATGATGTCCCAAGTTATATGAACTCTTGATTATTGATCATGGTGCCCAAATTCTGCAAGAATGGCCACCATCCACTGCAATGACTGACTGTGGCTGATTTTGACCTAATTGCTTCATCTGCAATCAACAAGGTTAGAATGACAATATTTTTGTACTTTTTGATTAGTAAACATGTGAAAAGCAAAGATATACAAACGTAAAACATGCTTGGTGATCAAGAACCACACTCACAAAGCAACCTACCCACTAGGAGGGAAGCTAGGGCATGCAATGATCCTTGAGGCCATGATATGATATGATATGGGCCATGAGGGATCTTAGGGCCAAAATTGGGGTCTTACACCGGGAAATAGAAAGACTCCTGAATCTCGCGCTCGAGAGGAGGAACCTCCATAGCAAACCCCATCTGTCTCCTAAGAAGCGTCGGATTGTAATTAATGCAACCCTGAACTCCTATAAGAGGCACATTGGGAAAGCTCCCACAGCTATATATGAAATCCCGTCCAGCCATACCGTTATGAGTCCAAGCTATATCAGTGGCTCGCAAACCCATCAACCTGACTGACCACTTGACCGTAGGATCAAGAGAAGCAAAAGCACCTCTGGAAGGCAAATACCCCATGAACCATTTGTGCAATAGCTGAGCACAACACCTGATCAAACCCCCACGCCGCTTCTCGTTCCTGTTATGAACCGAGTAATAGACATCTCCAACCAGAGTAGGAATAGGGTTCCTCTGTATAAACAATCTAATAGCATTATGGTCCACAAAGTTCTTCTGATTAGGAAACAAAATGGTCCCATAAATGCTCACAGCAATCAAGGCACAGACCGTCTTCCAACTACCCACAGCAGCATGTTCCTTGGCCTTAGCCTCCAAGAAACTCAAATGAAAACCGGGTAATTTTCCCTTCTCTTTCAAACCCCCTTTGGTCACCTCCGGGCTCAAATAAAGAGCACGAGAAATCTCCATAACATCGGGCTCCACCTTAGTGGCATAGAAAGGAATTTGATCTCGGATCTGAATACCCAGGATGCTAGCATAGTCCTCCATCAAGGGTCCCAACAAATAATCCGGGAAGACGAAACATCTCAAACCCGGGTCATAGAACTGGAGAAGAGTATGAATGGCGCTCCTGTCACTGTCTGTGAGCCTGAAAACCAACTTCAGAATACTACCGTATGCCTCACGGAACATCCCCACATGGTCGGGTGTAATCAATGCTATCATCTCTCTCAGCACGTTGATCTCTGGGTCGAAGAAACTGTAGACAACATCATCTTTCAAACCGGTCCTCATGTCTGAGCGAAGAAGTCTCTCAACCAGGATCTCAGTCAAAAATGTCCCTGCATATGGATAAACATGAGTTAGATGCAGGTAAATGCAAAATGTGATGATGCTGATGAATGAATGCAATGCTTTGTGCCATCCTCCAAGTCATCTGAACATCTGTTGCACTGAAGCCTGATCTCTGAACTAATCACAACCATCTGAAGGAACATGTAACCACAAATCCGACTCAGGGTTCCGAAATAAACGGAACTGAAAGATACATCACCATCATCACCGGAGAACCACTGATCTGATAATCACAAAATCATCTGAACCAGCCCGGGGAATCCTGAAATAAACGGATCCCCACTGATAAATACCACGGACAGCATTCCGGCGTCTCGGAAATAAATCCATAAATCCGACTTATAAATAGGACTCTGATCAACGGAACCATCAGTCACCATTAAAGTCACCATCTGAACGTGCATCTGTAAGAATCACCCTCCCCTCACAGGTAAATTCTAATCAAGTTATCCTAAGGCGGATAATAGTCTCGACAATCAGGAAAAGACACTCAACGGGTTTGCCCTTTCGGGTGTGCCGTTGTAGCTCTCTTAACATCGTCTAAACCAAAGATCCGGGAAAGATTGGTCACCGAAGTCAATAGCTCAAAAGAGGTAACTAGACCAAAGTGGAGTACTCCACAATGGAAGAGCTCTCTTAGATGAACCTCGTCCGGCTTGTGGTATGTCACGTTGCAATAATATGCTGATAAAGCAAATGAGGAAACGTGAGACCACACTAATCCTAGGTGTATACTCGGGCCTGGGTTTTAGCCCCACTCAAAACACCCACCCCAAAATAGAGGAACCACCTGTACAGAGGACAGCAGAATGATAGTATGATGCATGCAAATATTTATGCAAATATATACACAAAAGAATAATCAATGCAATAAATAGCACAACACAAGCAACCTAAACTATCCTAGAACGCTAGGAGAGACTCGCTTTGGGAAGATGGACCAGCAATAGGTCAACTTCTATATAATCCCCAGCAGAGTCGCCAGCTGTCGCATCCGCGAAAAACAACCGACGGGCTAAAAACAAAACAACACAGAGCCGCCACCGTGCGTTATTTATCCCAAAAGAGGGAAAGGAAACGCTCGAAGTAAACCTGGAAAAGACATGGTCTCGCGACCAAATAGAATGGGATCGGGAGTCAGTTATGCGAAGGGAAGGTATTAGCACCCCTACGCATCCGTCGTACTCGACGGGATCCACGCTCAAAAAGATAGGAAAAAGGTTGCTAAAACTGCTCACAAACATCACACACACACTAGAAATAAACACAGGTGGGATAAGAGGGGAAAGGGCTCGCTAGGATATCGCATCCTATGCCTACGTATCTCATCTGGAATGAGAATCAGAGCTACCGTAGTTCGGCTCACGCACGCCGAAACAAAACACACGCACACAGGCAAACATGGAAACCGAATGCCAATCGCTGGACTTACATCAGACTCCGAACCAAACAAACCCACACTGGAAACCAAATGCCAATTGCTGGACTTATATCGGACTCCAAGCACACAACAATAGGATACGGAATGCCAATCGCTGGGCTTACATCCATCTCCTAACACACACAAGAAGGAATCAAACAAAACAAGTTACTAAGGAGTCTGGCACTCGAGCCTAGCAACTGTCAAGCAAATACACACAAAAAGAAAAAGGGTGCCCAGAGAGATCTTGTACGACCTCCTGCCTACGTACCTCATCTGGTATGAGGATCAGGGCAACGTAGTTCCCCTGAACAGGGAAGAAACTTTCTCCTAACCAGAGACTGGGAAATGACCAACTAGAAGGGAGACTAACTCGAGCCTAATAGTTATCATGTATTCCACAATGGTCCTAGGTTGAGTTTTCTAGCTAACTTGCACAGGCAGCAAGCTATCTTAAACAGCTCAATCAAAACAAAGCAAACATACACACAATTAGCACACACTATATACACACAAAGTGGGCTCACACAAGGGTTAGGCTGCAAAAGCAAGCAAACTGTATCAGGGTGATGTTAGCTCTTAACCCTAACATTGAGAGTTAGGGTGAAGCAGATGAAATGGAAAGTGAGGGGTGTGCCTCACAGCTCTTATCCCTGGCCAGGGAGAGCTTCAGACAAATGAAAGTGTGGGTTCAGAAAGTGGGAACCCTTCTACACTTATGACTGACTCAACAGAGATCTTGGGTTAATATCCACAATGCATCAACATCGGTTGTGTGAGCAAAGGGATGACTCAACTGAATAGCAGGAGATGGGTTGCACATCTCTTGTATCTGCCAATTGCCTTATCAAAGGTCTTTTCCTGCTTGGCACAAACATAAACATACACAAGCATTGCCTCTTAAGGAGGACTTCAGACAGGTGCCTGACCAAGTAACAGGCCAGGTCTTCCAGACTACATGAAGTCAAAGAATTCTACCTCAATTGGTTAAGCAACCAAGCAACAGCAAAAGCAAGTTCAAAGAACTTAAGCAACTAATGTACCTGAAAACAATCTAACTCAGTCAGTACACAACTCAAACAGTCAAACAGACAAGCTAATGGTCAACAGTTAACTGTACACAAGCAATGCATCAAGCAAAGCACAAGCTCAACTCAAATGACTTAGAAGCCACCTACAAAACAAACTCAAGATTAGTTCAACATTGACCAATTAGTCAACTCAAGCAAGTGAATCATTTCCCTCATAGCCATATGCTCTTTGTCCTGAAAACACAACTCAAACATAAGCAAACCCCTAGGACAGGGCCTAGGGTCAAAGAGGGAGAAATAATTCAAAACAGAACATGAAAATTGACAATAATCAATTTCAATCAAATTAAAACATCATCCAAAAGGTCCCATGTTCATATCATGCACCAAAATTATTTCACAATCCAAATATGGTAAAGCATGCAAGTTCAAAGCTCATTGGACCAAACAGAATGAATCAATCCAAACTCACTCAAAAATAATTCAATAAATCTCCAGAAAAATCATGGCTAAACAGGACACATCACATGATCATCATACCAAAATTCAAGTCATTTGGACAAGTGTAAGCAAGGCAATTAAATTCTATAAGGCAAGGTAAGCACAAACAAGCTCAATTAGGGCATAATTTCATGCATCAACTTCACACAAGCCTAAAACAGAATCTACACATGATAAATGTCTCAAACCAAAGCCAAGATAAACTTCAAAGTGTCTAGAATCAATGTGCAAAATTTCAATTCCATATAATAAACATCAAGCATTTCACAAATCATCTAAGTTCATGCCTCTAAAAAGTCCACAAATGACCAACCAGAAGAGAAAATCTCAAACAAATTGGAAATACATCCAAAAATTCCATAAAAACGCACAAGCAATCCTAACATCCAGAAGTAGCATCATGCAAAAAATCAGATTAATTGGCATGGAAATGGCATTGCAAATAAAATCCACAAGTTAAGCAAGAAATGGTGTGACACACATTCTCACACCTACATTAATCATGTCATAACTCATCAACCAGAAATGATAAAAATGCAAACTCTATACCAAAATGTCCATTAAGGTGTCTATTTTAAGCATGCAAAATTTCAAGTTCATAGGATAAAATCTCATTATTTCATGAAGGATATGGCATGATAGGTCCAAAATGCATACACATACACAATCCCTAAGCCAAAACAGAATTCATCCAGGCACAAATCATGAAAAAATAGTCATTAAATTCTAGAGATCATCAGGAAAACAACAAAAAAAACCACATCTCATTTGGATTAATATTCATGAACTTATGAATTTTGGAAGTGAGTGGAAAAATAAAAACATGGAAGAAGCATGGTATGAACATGTGAGAAATAATGAACTAAAAATACACATGGCCTAATGAAGGTGCTCTCGCCCGGAATCGAAGGGAGTATGGTTTTGAAATTGAGCGCGCTACAGGGGATGAAACGCTCCGTTTCATTTAAAGGCCAGGACACGTGGTCCAATGCATGGCCAATTAACACCATAACACATGCAGCAAGCGCAAAAACCGATTAAACACGATTCTGGAGAAGAAAACCTAGGGTTCTTCATGTGTTCATCAACATTCATGTGCTCAAGAATAATTGTGCTCAGAAATTCATGAAACCTATACCATTGGAATCCTATTTCAACGTACATCATCAATCCAAGCTTATTTTAACCTAATTTGACCTAGGTTCAAAGTTTCGAAGCAAAACATTTTCATGCATCAATCTTCTAATCAATGTAACTACCTCATTTCTCCATGGATTTCAGCGATTCAAATTGCAGGTTAACCACCTAAAAAGATCTACCAGATACATCAATCAATTTCATGAATCATAATGGTCGAATTCTAACCTCAATTGAATGGCAGAAGTGAAACACGTGTATTCAGGCCTTGGCAAGCAAAAACAGTTGCTCTAACACTCTTGTATGATGATTTGGATGAATGCTTGAGAGTTAAATTGGCACGATCTAGCTTAAATATCCACTTGCCATTGATGATGCAAAATCTCACAGTCCTCAAATCAGCTTGCAAAACACTGGATCCTGCTTCCAATAGCCTCAATTATGCACATGGATGAAGGATTGATCAAGAACTTGGCGCGGTTTGTGAAGAAAATTGGAGAAAAGTTGAGAGGAAAAATGTGAAGCTTTTTGGAAAACTAGATCTAGATCTGAATTCTGTTATGCTTAGCCCAAAAACAGTTATGATTTAGCTCTTATATGCTCTGTTAATGAGGTTAGTAATCACAATTAGTGCTAATGCAAATGATTAAGCAAAAACCAAGTTTTATGACCAATTTTGCAATTCACCCTCATGTGCATATACCAATGGAACAGTGCTCATTTTCTGTCTCAATTCACTTGGAAATGTTGTGTAGAGGCCAAGGCAAATGGTAGCAAGTGAAAACAATGCCTAGTTTTTGAATTGTCATTTTCCCTCCAAAATTCAAATGGAAATCCAAATTTTTTTGCAATGGAAATTCATGGATTATGATGCTTGAATTGGATAGAGCATGTCAAAACAAGAATGTGGCAAAAAAATCCCACTCCATTTGGCCTTTTGGTTCAAAAGTTATGCACTTTTGAAGTTCAAATTTGCTTGACCAAGATTGATCCATAACTTGCCAACCACACATGAGAAATTCATGTTCTTGGACTTTTTGGAAAGGTGAGAGCAAGATCTACAACTTTCATGTTGGACAAAATTTCATTTGAAGCATTTTTGGACATGTAATTTTGAGGAGAAAACCTTTCCATTTTTGGCAATTTTGAATTACAAGTCACTTTCTATTTTTGGAAAGTTTTTATCTGACTTTATTTTCTTCAATGTTGATGTTTGAAATGTCAAATGAAACTTGTTTGGACATGAATGAAGTGTTTCTAACCCTCTCCCACCTCCAAATCCATCGGTTGACTTGTGGTTGACTTTTTCCAGTTGATAGATGAATTTCAGCTTGACTGTCGAGCTTGAGCCTCAATCTCCTGATGAAATGGCTCCAAGGATGAAACCCTAGCCTCCACAAGCTCAATATAACCATATGATGATCCCTCTCTCAATGAATACCCCATCTCCTTGACAAACCCTGATTGGCACAATGCAGATGATTAGGGTTGACCAGAGGTCAAAACCCTAATCTCAAGGAACTGATCAAACACAATGAACCTCTTGGTGATGATGATGTATCCATGATGATGGTGATGTACCATTTCAACCAAGATAATAACCAATCTCCTTGAGGAGCCAAGAAACCCTAATTGAAGCACAAACCCTCAAATGGCTAGTGATCAATCCAATGAGACCCTCAGGCTTGAATATCTTAACATCTTCATCTTTTGAACAAGACTTGGGAGGATGACTTGCTCAATGTTTCCACATGATATGCAAAGATGCAATGACTAATGACCTACAAATGAGAATGCAATATGCTAAGCTAGTCCCAAGAGAGGAGGGCAAATTTTGAGGTGTTACACATTGCCTCCCTAACCTCCATTAAAGGATAAATTTGAAGATTTCACTTGAAATCGAGTTTCAATTCTCATTCTATTTTGGAATTGAAACTCCAAGAATCCAAGCCTTTCATTGATCAATTTCACTTCGTATAAGTTGTTAGAGTCGAGCCAAGGCAAATTGGAAGCAAGATCAAACTCAATTAAAGCAAACTGAAGGTGAACTTTCAGATTTTTCTCTTATTCGATTCTCCTTGAATTCTCCACTATTTTGCTTGTTTATTGGTTGTCTGAAGACTTGTCAATGTAGGCAACAAGATTAAGTGCTTTGAGGTCAAATCGAAGCAACTCAGATCATGCACCTCAAACTTCAAATCCATGTATCTTTCAATATACTTGGAATTGGGTGAAATTGAGTCTAGATTCGAGCTCCTAAGAATTTTTCCTTTAAATTAGTATGATCACTTTTTATTTTAATGGTGGTTGGTGGTGGACTAGTCCGGTGAGGTCCAGCGAAGATGACCGGAGTCCTAGCATCGGTGATGTGGTAGCTTGTTCCTAACCATCAGATCTTCTTTCCACGTTCTACTCTTGATCATCCATTGTGTTTACCATGTTTGCCACGCAGTTGACTTGAGCGCATCATACACCCTAGCGCGTGGCCATCAGATCTACCACCTTAATTAATTAGGGAGATCTAATGGCCATTGTTTTTTTGAATTTCTTTTATTTTTCTGATTTTTCTTTTAATCCTTTTATTTTGTTTAATTCATATTAAATTCATTTTTAATCCAAAAAATATGGGGCTTTCACCAAAAATCTTTAAATATTTTTCTCTTCCATTTTCTGAATTAAAATATTTTTTTTTGGAATAATTTTAATATTTTTTGTGAATTAAATGATTTTAGACTTGTTTTTAAATATTTTAAAATACTTCTAACTTTCCAAAAATTATGAAATTTTTTGTCTAAGGTCCTTTGACCTTGTTTGACCTAGGATAAATCCCTTGGCCATTTATTTAGAGTTTTAAAGGGATTTGAGGTTTTGTCCATTTAGAAATGCATTTAAATTCATTTTAAATTTGATTTTTAATTGAATAATTGTTTAAAAATCGTGTTGAGCCATTTAATTGGTCTTGTGATGTTTGACTTTCTGTTTGGCCTTGATCCTGGTTGATTTGACTTTTGTTTAACCAATACTATTGGATTTAGGGGATTGGTGAAATGTATATTTCATCTCCCAAAATGAATGGATAGTATTGATCATATGAAATTCCTCCTATGATCAATTTGGGTTTCTATTTCCCCTTTCCTATTCATCTTCATTACTATTCTTTCCCAATCCATCATTGACCAATGAATTCTCTTCATATCTAATGCTAGTTGATTCATCAATGACCTTCTGTCAGATGAATCAACATAAGTCTGACTAAGATAGATCCATCCCCTTTTTTAGTGTGTGGTATGTTTTAGGAGTTTGGTTCTTTGTACCAAATCTCTAACATGCATTAACACCTATATTTTTATTGCCCGACCTCAGATAGTTGTGACTTCTACATAAGTCCAATTACGATTGCTTAACATAGAGCTAAATTTGTCCAAAAAGGCATAACATTCATGTAAGTGAGATTGTAAGTCTCCCATTCTTCATGGCATTGTGTGAAAACTTGACCTTTTTTTCCTTTCATGAGATCTAGTGACATACTTGTTGATTTATCTAAGTTGGATCCCTTCTCATGGATGATGTATTGGTTCATGTATTCATACTTGTGAATGAATGGTTGAGTGTTGTCCAAAGAATGACTTAAACAATTAAAACTCTTTACTAACATTTGACTAACTTCCTTTATAATTTGCTTTACTTTTTATGTCATTTACTTAATGCAATTTAAATTTCAGTACCTTTATCATTCATTGTCATTTACATTTCATACAACTTGTTTATGTTTCAAGTCTTTTTCACTTTGCTCATTTGAGCCATATCTTATGATTGTATATTGTTTGCTTGTGATTTTGTTCTGTTTGTGGTCTTAGGACCTTAAAATACTTAATAACAACAAAAAAACCTAAAAAAACATCTTGGTAGGCTTGGACTTAGAATAGGAAACTTCCCTATGCTTTGAGGACTTGGCCAATGCCAGTATCTGAGACTGGGTCATCCTTGACTATGTCATCCTTGACTGTGTCTTTCATATGATGCAAGACCTTGAGTTCCCTTGATTCATCTATCACTTTATCTTTGTGCTTAATTATTATACTGTTATTATTATTAATGTCTGATGATTGCTTCTGAGTTCACCATGAGGAATATTTTCATCTGATACATTGGAAGACATTGAAGACTGCTAGCTATTGGGGCACTTGCTTGGATCTAATGGCTATATTTATTTGATGCCTTTGTCTTCATATGGTTTTCTTGGATATTACTTATGCTTGTTGCTTGCTAAATTCCAAAGGAAAATGGGTTTCTATATGACATTCTTGTCTGTTGGATTGTATCCCATTGGTCAGATCATTTCAACCCTTAACTTTTAATTTTTGTCTAGGATAGTCCCTTCATCTCCTCCCACTTCTTAAATTTCAAAATCTCCCCCTCTTATCAAAACCTTCTTTGTTTGTATTTTTCAACTTAGACATTTTTTAATGATTAGAAACTTTGGCCTTATGCCATTGAATTTTTAAACCTTTTTCTTAAATCAAACTTGTGAGTAAACTTAACCATATTGACTTAAATTTCAAAAAGATAAAAATAACTAACAACCCCATTCAGGTCTTTGGCCTTTTGTGCTTTTTCATTTAAACTTTTGTTAAAATTAATTCACCCACTTCTTTGAAATTTTTACCACGAACTACGGGGTTTTTATCCCTCATTTTTATGTTGGTACGTAGGCATAAGGCCGAAGGTCTTTTCAAACACAAAAATAATTAACAAATTCTTTTCTCATCCCCCCACTCTATATTTTTATCAAACATCATTTAGACCAAAAGCACTTGCACACAAAAAAGGGCTCCTTAGGAGTACCTATGATACTTTGGGTGCTAACACCTTCCCTCTATGTAACCAACCCCCTTACTTGTAATCTCTGACATTTTATTAGTTTTGATTTGAAAACTTCTTATCTTTGGGTTTTGTTCGTACTTTTTCCCTTTTCCTTTGGAAACAATAAAAGCACGGTGGCGACTATGGTTTTATTGACGTCACGTTTATCCATAGCTTGATGGTCATGAATTTACTGCTACAGTTACCAACCTTTTGGTGAAGGTCTTCAACGTTTCTTTTCTCCATATCTATTTAAGGAGCTGCAGACCTGAAGAAGAAGAAGACCAACACATTGCAATACACCACACGACTCTGTTCATCGACATCAAAGAGAAGTTACTCTGTCAAATTTACAAGACTTAGAACATCTTAACTTTCTGTATATTTTTGAAGTTCTTAAGTCTTAGAGTATTTCTAAGTTGTATTTTGTTTACATCTCTGATTGTAGATTAATTGTAGTTGTTACCCAGATCTCTTAACAGTTTGTTATAGAGTCAGAAGTCTCTTGTTTAGTGCTTGAGAATTTGAAGTCTTTAGCTTATGTGATATCACAAGAAAGTCTCACGCCTGTGTGTTTGAGCAAGGAAGTCTTGAGCTTGTGGGCTTGAGCAAGAAAGTCTCAAACTTGTGTGTTTGAGCAAGGAAGTCTTATACTTGTGTGTGTAAGCAAAGATGTCTTTTGCTTGTATGCTTGAGCATTTGTAATCATATTTGGTTATAGTGAAAATCACTTGGAAGTACAAGGGGACTGGAGTACTCCCAAGTTGTGAGAGAACCATGATAAACTAATTATGTCATATGCTTTTACTTTACTTGCTTCTGAATAATCTGTTGTTATCATTTGTTGAACATCTGAGTCAGATTCTGTTTCAGAATCTGATAAAGATATACAAGAGTTTAGACTCTGAGTGACTCTGATTAAGATTTATCAGAAGTTAACCAAGTCTTTCTGAGTCCGACTCTGAACTAAGTGTTCAGAATCTATTTGAAACTCATCAGAAGCAAAAGTTTACAAACCCTAAAAGAAGAAAAAGCCAACACAATTCAACCCCTCTTCTTGTGTTTTTATCACCTTCAAACATGGAATATTTTTTTTGAAAGAAGACATCCAAGGTCAAATGGTATCTTGAAAGGAATAGAAATACCACCTTATTTCACACCACTACAAAAATCACTAATTCTAAAAACACTATCGCCTGCTTGGAAAACAATGACAGTTTCATAACTGACTCTGGGGAGTTGGCCAACCATGTTGTATCTTATTTCACTAATCATTTCTGTTTTACAGGTACTTCTCAAGATCTTTCAATCAGTGAAGAAATGATCCCTTCTTTGGTTGATTCCAACATGAACAATTTCATCACCAACATCCATACGGTTAATGAAATCAAGGCTGCAGTTTTAAATCTCAAAAGGATATTGCTCCTATGCCTGATGGGTATGGAGGTGTTTTCTACCACACTTTTTGGCATTCAACATGATGTCACAAATGTAGTTTTGGAATTCTTCACATCTGGATGGATTCTACCTAAATACAACTCCAACACTATAATTATGATACCTAAAACCAATGAGGCCAATACAATGGATAATTTCAGACCTATTTCCTTGTCAAACTTCAAGCACAAAATAATCACAAAGATTCTTACAGATAGGCTAGCAACTTTGATGCCCTCTTTGATCTCATTGGAACAAAAGGGTTTCATTCAAGGGATATATACTAAAGACTGCATATGTATTGCTTTAGAGGTTATCAATCATTTAGGCAATACGGCCTTTTGTGGAAACTTAGCTCTTAAGGTTGACATTACTAAAGCTTTTGACACTATAAGGTGGGACTTTCTTCTTCATGTTATAAAAAGCTTTGGATTCAACACCATGTTTTGTAACTGGATTCACATTATTCTTTCTTCAGCTTTCATGTCAGTTTCAATTAATGGTGCTCACCATGGCTTCTTCAACTATTCTAGAGGGGTGAGATAAGGAGATCCTATATCCCCTATCATTTTTTTTTCTGGCTCAAGAAGTGTTAAGTAGAAGTATAACCAAATTAGTGGAGTTTAGTTGTTTAAAGATGATTAAAAGTACTCATGGAAATATAATTCCATCTCATATCATGTATGCATACGTCATTTTAATTTTTCTGAAAAGGTAACATAACAAACATTCAGCACCAGATCAACCTTTTTACCATATACTCTCTTTATTTTGGCCAAAAAGTAAACACCTCCAAATCTCAATTATTCTCTGGCTCCATCCCAAAAGCAATATTGCAAGTGTTGCTAAACATCACTGGTTTTTCTATAGGTTCTCTTCCTTTCAAATATTTGAGGGTACCTATTTTTAAGGGTAAGGTCAAGGCTATTTACCTAAGGCCTATTACTGATAAGATAATTTTTAAGATGAATGCATGGAAAAGATCATCGTTATCCATGGCTAGTAGGATTATGTTGGTTACATAAATCATCCAAAGCATGCTTATTCATACCATTACTTGTTATAACTGACCTATAACTTTCTAAAGGAAATTGAGAGAGCCTCTAGAAACTTTATTTGGTCTGGAACATCTGTAAAAAATAAGCTAGTTACAGTGTCTTGGAAAAGTATGTGCAAACCCCTGTCTCATGGAGGCCTTGGTCTGAGAACTTTAATGTTGCCTCCAACTTAAAGCTTGAATGAGATCTCCTCAATAGTAAGGAACCTTGGGTCACCGTAATTAAAGGCATAGTCCTTAAGCCTCATGGCACATATAAATACCATATCTTCTCATCTATGTGGTATAACATCAAAACTAAATGGAACACTTTTTCCTCTATCATCAATTGGTCTCTTGGCAATGGTAATTGCATAAGCTTTTGGCATGATGCTTCGTGTGGTGATTCTCTTATGCAAGAAACTAGCCAAAAAATTCTTCAAGATAATGGAATTTCTTATACATCAAAAGTTGCTGATTTTATATCAGATGGTGCTTGGAATTTTCCTCCAAACTGGCATAACCTTTTCCCTTTTCTGCAATATAGAACTCATCATAATCAACTGGAAAACTTGTTGTCGCACCTCGAAAAATGGGGATACGACTTCGAAGCGAAGCGCGATCGTACGCTCGCAATGATGGACCGAACAGAGTCGCCACCGAACTTTATTTATTCCCAAAATGGGAAAGGGAAAATATCGATAAAACCCCTAAAAAGAAAGGATAAGATATGGTCATCGCAACCAATATCAGGGTTCGGGAGTCGATTACGCAAGGGGAAGGTATTAGCACCCCTCACGTCCGTTGTACTCAACGGGAACCATTAGGTTAGTTGTGTGCGTTAGTGTTAGTTGAAATGTTAGGCTTTTCGAATTATTAGGTGGGAAAGAAAGAAAGAATGTTTTTGGATTTTTTAACGAAGGACTAAACCTAAGTTTTTTATTAGTGGGCCTGACAAGATTTATAAATCCTGCTCCTACGTATCTCAACAAAGAAATCAAGGCTTACGTAGTTCTGGGTAGAAAAATGTTTGTTTGTTGGTCGATTTTAGCAAAAGCTATATTGTATTAATCGACGAGAACATTGTTTTACCCAAAACAGATGAGGAGTGGACGCATACCATACATCGAACGAATTTATAAATCTACATTCGGAAAAGCGTCATTTATCTCTACTCAACAATCGTGGCCGAAACATTGTTTTGCATCACCTTAAGACAATATATCTTTCATTTATGAAAAAGGTTTTTGATTAATCGCACGGCAGCGAGAAAGAGTTTGATTGGTTGGATGTATTTTGAGTGATGGCGAGAACTTGGATGAGCGAGATATACATCTCGAATCCTAGTCTCAGGAGTGCGTGGTATACACCATGTTCCATTTCCATCTTATTTGCAAAAAATGTTTAATAAGAATTAAGTGTTTTGAATTTGATTGAGAAAGGGTTTGAAGAAACCGCATTGACAATTTTAGACGATGGCGAGAGCCAAGATAGGCGAGGCATACGTCTCGAATCTTAATCTCAAGAGTGCACGGTATACACCATGTTCCATTTTCACCTTTATTGAAAAAGTGTTAAATAAGAATTAGGTATTTTGAGTTTTGTTGTGAAAATGACTTGACCCTAGATCAAGTATTGATGGACGTTTAAGAGAAATTCGAATGAGTGTTTGAGATAAAACAAAGTGGATAAATTTGGATGATGGCGAGAGCTAAGATAGGCGAGGCATACGTCTCGAATCTTAATCTCAGGAGTGCGCGGTATACACCACGTTCCACTTTCATCTTTATTGAAAAGGTCTTAACTATGAATTAATATTTTTTGAGTTTTATTAGAAAAAATAGCTTGACGTTGAATCAAGCGTTTGATGAAAGTTTGAAAGAAATGGAATAGAATAGGAGGGAGAAATGAATTGATTTGTTTATTGAGAAAATACTCGATGTTGGATCGAGTCATTATTTTTGATCTTTTGGAAATGATTGATTTTATTCTTGTGTTAGTATCCAACTAAACAGTCAAACAAATAAAAAAAATAAAACAGTACAAAATTATTACACATCGGGGGAGTGGGGTACATTTTGTCAAATGGGGATTCAAAATCATGAAATAATTAAATCGGGCCCAAACAACAAATAATGCAATGTATGAGTGTAAGTGCAAGAGAACTGGCTCATTGTAAGAAAGCCCAAGAGTTAGCTATGTGAGGTTGATGGCGATGCTTAAAAAGCAATCGACTTACAAGGGTATGGAAATGGTTATTAATATCCTAAAGTTAAAATAAATTGCAAGGTACTATATAGAAAAAGAAATTAAATAAAATAATAGACATAACAAATATAAACACAAAAAAACTGGCTATCCCCAAGTATCGAACCCGCTCCACTAAAGACCATGAAACTGCCGTCTCTCCACTAGACCATTCATGATTAATTGCTATCTTAATGCTAATTTGGATAAGTAAACCAAGATAGATTAAAAATTAGAATTAAAAATAAAAACTAAGATAAAAAACAGTCTGTTGGACTACCAAGAAAAAAAACAGGAAATTAAACCCAGCCGCCTGGCTGTTGGGTTCTAGAACTAATGGATTGGGAATAACAAAAAGCAAATCATTACTATACACCAAAGTTAATGACCACTTGGAACACTAAACGGTCACTTAAATCTTTTTAAAAGGATTTTAAATACTCTTAAAATAAATAAAAAGAAAAATGAACTGGGGACACGACAAATCCAGAGGATTCGTTTGTCTTCCTCACGAAGATAGAACTCTTCCTCTCTCAATCTCTCATCGTCGTTCCCAATCGCTCACGTATCTCCTTCGCTCATCATCTCTCCTTCTGTTCCCAATCGCTCACGTCTCTCCTTCGCTCATCATCTCTCCTTCCGTTCCCAATCGCTCACGTCTCACTCAATCACTCTGAAACATGCAAGAATCCATGGCTGAAACAAAAAAAGAGCTCACCTTCGGCGGTGACGACGGCGACGATGAAGCGTAAACCTCACTCCTTCGCCTCTTCAATCCAGGTTTGTTTTGATTGTGGGATTAGGGTTTTGTGGTGTTTTTCGATGTTAGGGTTTTTCAATTTCCGGTCCGCCTCCGAATTTTTTTTCGTCGTCTCCTCCTGATTCTCCTCTCCCCCTTTTTATGTCCCACAAATTTAGGGTTTGGGATTGGCTTATGCATATCAAAACAGGTGTCTCTGCAAACTCCTTTTGATGTGCTCAGAATCGGATCGTCTTGTTTGATGCTAGATTTGGAAACGGTAATCTGAGCCTGTGCTTTCCCTTTGAACTTTTGTCTCCATTTCATTTTGGGATTATTCCTTGAATTTTAACGCTTTGCTAATGCTATGTTTTTTACAGCAGTGAATTTCTCTTGCAACTATGAGGTTTCTGTTGCAACATCCCTTGTAGTGATTAAATCATGGACAAATGGCCATTGCTTCTTCGGTGTTACCGATTCGTCTTTGGTTAACATTCTCTTTTCAATAACTGAATTTCAATAAGCAATGCTTCTTTGTCAAAAATCTGAGAAGACATATCGCACAAAATTCCTGAATTGATTGTTGTGGTTTGATTTGATTTTTTTTTTGCAGGGCTAAGGTTGTCACAGGACATATTTGCATATTAGCCTCCTTGAAGCATTCTGCAAACTTCTGTTGGATAATTAAAAGACTGTTTTTGTGCAGATTCTTGAGTCAGTGTGGTCTTAGGTGAAGCATCCTTAAAGTCGCATTTGATGGCCTCACTCGTGTGTTTGCAAAGTGTGCTTGTTTCTTGCTCTCATCTCTAAGAGCAATCAAAGCAGGTATGTCTTCAAACCCCTTGTTATTTCCCTTCATCATTGTGTCTAAACCAATGAGTTGCTTATAAATAAAATCACCCTGAGATATAATGAATTCCTTTAGTGATGATGTTCCAGAAAAGTACTTGTTACCACTCATTGACCGTGCCATGCCAGCAAGTAACTCATCATTACCGGCATATCCACGTTTACCTTTTCATGAAAATCACTGATGTCTTTTGGTCCGGGACAATGGAGAGGAATTTATTATGCACATAGGCTGAAAAAATTGGGTCCACTGACACAGCAGCCACTTCATGCTTAACATTTCCACAATCCATAAGTTGAATAGATACTGTCTTTGATTTTGGAACGTTATTTATGTTTGAATTGGATTGGAATTGGGTTTTGATGTGAATTTTAATTGGATGCTTTGGTTTTGGAATTCAGGGGCATATTGATGATCCATCTACTGGTATCTATTGGTATGGACTTTTTTGTCGTCTTGGAGCGTTCTGGTTATTGTGTGGGTTATCGCCGTAGGTGCAAAGCCCGTGTCGGAATCCAACACCGTGTTACCAAGCATGATGCCATGAAATGGTTCCAAGTGAAGTGTGAGGGAGTGATTCTTAACAAATCTCAGCAGACCTGAGTTATTATTGCTTTTTGGCATCTATAGTTTGTTGTCTTTGGGATGCTGGCTGTTAGATACCCAAAAGTGCTTATTTAAGCTATCAAATATGGGTATCTTTCACTCCATTTCCTTGCTAAAGTGTTCGAAACCACCTTTGTTTTAGATGAATTGCAATACAATGATAAACGATCTTGGTACCTTTGATTTGTGTATTATTGTGCAGGAATAAGGCATGAAATAATAGAAAATGAAGCCACAAGAAAGTTGGCAAAGGGACCAAAAAAGGGATGCATTCATCAGCTTGCTCGCTAGGCGAGGGCTGTGGCGAAGAGCTCGCTAGGCGAGCACCCAGCGAGAGCCCAGCGAAGAGCTCTAGTATTTTACAGTAGCAAACATCAGCAAACTCGCTAGGAGAGCAGCCAGCGAAGGGTGTAGCGAACACGTCCAGACTTGGCCAAAAGTGCAGCCAGCACTCACTCGCTAGGCGAGCCATTAGCGTGCTCCCAGCGAGCAATTACAGTAGCAAAACCTCCTAAGCTCGCTGGAGCGAAGGGTGAAGCGTGGGCTTCGCCTAGCGAAGGTTTTGTTCGCCTAGCGAACATGCCAATCTGGCAGAGGTTATTTCTTTGGGCGCGGGTGCCTCAGGTGCCTCATTTTGGGGCTCGCTAGGCGAGCCATTCTGCTCGCCTAACGAGCATGACAGCTCAGTAGCAGCTCTATAAGTAGCAAGGGTTACTTTTTGGAGCCATACTTTTACACCTCCATACTTTTGTACTTTTTAGATATTTTTCCAGCATTGCTCTAGAGATCTTTTGTGACCTAGAAATCATTTCTCTTCATCTCTTAACAATCTTTCACAAAAAGAAGGTGGATTCCCATCCAATCTCGATTATTCGACTCGGATGTTGATCAACCTTCTTCCGAAACTTGTTGACCAAGCTACCATGAAAATGAGTAGCTAAGTTCTTCATTTTGTTAAGGTTAGATGTAGATGATCATTAGCTTTGTGTGTAAATGGGATGATCTTCATTTGTAAACTCTTTAATGGTGAATATATGGTGAAAACTTTGTTCTTATTGAAAACTCTTTGTGTTGGTTTATGATCGAGAGATGTTTACCAACTCTTTACCTAGGTTTTCATCCAATCTTGTTTGTTAGCTAGAGATAGTAATGAATGATTTTGTTCACCATAAGGTTGAACCAAAAAGTTGTCATTTTGATAGATTGTGTTAGAGATAAACAATGGATCAAAATGGGAAAACTCACAATGTGTGTTAGAGATAAACACATTGGGAGGACTTTGTGAAATAGTTTATCATCTAAAGGAGTTTATAAGTTTTGTTGATCGAACATATACATGCAAAGTGATCGTTTAACCCTAACTTTGGCAATATTTCTCAAATATTAAAACCAAATCTTTTACCGCAATTTCTTACACTTTTATGCAAGATACCGTGACTAAAACCAAAAACCCCCTTGTTACTACGAGTTAAGAATTAAAATAACTGTCGAACGGCGGCGATATCTCACAATCCCTTTGGAGACGATAACAAAAACCCGACACTAAAAATTACATTCAACAAAATGGCGCCGTTGTCGGGGATTGTGAATTGATATTGCGAGCATCGCAATAGTTGCTTAATTTTTAGCTTTCGAATTTTTGACTTGTCCTTGTAATTTGTTTGGTTTAGTGTGCAGCTTTCGTTTTATGCGAGGGCAGATTCCTGTGGACGAACTTCTTTTTGATCCCGAGATTGAAAGAACCGCAAGGAGGCTGAATAGCAGAACGAGACGAAGGAGGCAACAAGCGAGACAACGACAAGAACAAGGAGAAAGTTCTTCTACCACACATCCACCACCGTTCATACCTATCATGGAACCACCACCATCGCCCATTTCCACTCCATGTGTAAACAGTCCAAGGAATACTGCTCAGTTTGCCAACCACACGGGAAGGCAAGCCGAGATGAAAACGGGAACTCTTAATTTACTATATGGAAGTCCATTCACCGGAATGGACCATGAAGATCCCTTTGCTTTTCTCACCAAATTTTACGAGATAGCATTGGCGGCCGGAGCTGATCAAGCTCAAGAGCTACCGTTGTTCAGAAGATTATTTCCCCACGCTTTGCTCGGCAAAGCAAAAGATTGGTACTTAGATCAAACACCAGCCATCATGACAGATTGGAACGTGTTGGAAGAGAAGTTCATCGAAAGATTTTTCTCCCACAACCGGTTCATGGAATCCAAGACGGCCATCTCAGTGTTTTCACAAGGAACCAACGAATCATTAAATGAGGCGTGGGAAAGATTCAAATCCATGCTTCGGAAGTGTAAAGGGCATGGTTTTGATGAATTGACTCAAATCCATATTTTCAAAAATGGACTTCAACCAAACTGCAAGACTTTGTTGGATGCTACCTCGGGTGGTTCTTTATTGTCTAAAAGCGCCGAAGAAGCTACAAATATCATAAATCGAATGGCTCTAAATGATCTTCAAAGTCAAAGTAGAGGCAACTCTTTGAAAAAGCCGGGAGTGCTTGATTTTGGGACGAACGATGCCATTCTTGCCCAAAACAAACTGATTTCACAACAAGTGGAACTCTTAACGCAACAAATAAAAGAGTTGAGAGAACCTTCAAAAGCTAAACAAATAGCTTGTTGTGAGCTTTGCAAAGGTGAGCATGACACCGGATTTTGTCCACCTCCCGGTTTCAAAGAAGTAAACTACATGGCGAACCAACGAGACTACCAACCGAGACAACAACAACAACAACAACCTTATCAACCACATCCTCAAAATCAACAACAACAACACTTCCAAGGGAATCAAGGGTTCCAACCTATGAGTAACTATTACCATAACCAAGGTTATGGGGGTGGTTCTTCTAGCCGTCAAAACCCTCCCCAAAATCCTTATCAACCTCAACAACCGCCGGTCATAACTTCAAAATTAGAAGAGACATTGACACAATTTATGCAAATGTCAATGGCTAATCAAAAGAGCAACGATGCGGCAATTAAAAATCTTGAGACTCAAGTTGGACAACTTGCTAAGCAACTAGCAGAACAACAACCCGGTCCTTCTTTTTCGACGAACACGCAAACAAATCCTAAGGAGCATTGTAAAGCGATCACGACGAGAAGTGGGAGGGAGTTGATTAGTGAGAATAAAAAAAGAGATGAGAGTGAACAAAGAGAGGAAAAGAAAAAAAATGAGGAGGAAATATTGGAGGAAAATATTGATGGTGAAGTGGGGGAGTGGAGTGAGGAGGAAGAAGAAAAGAACGAAAAGAATGGTGAAGTTGAAAAGAAAGAAAGTGTGGAAATTGAGAAAAATACGTGTGATGAAGTAATGGTGGAGGAAGTGAAAAAGAAAAGAGCAAGAAGTTCTAGAGTTGCTAAAGGAAAGGAGGTAGTGAGCGCTACTCCAATCCAAAACCTTCCTTATCCACATGCTCCATCCAAAAGGGAGAATGAACGGCATTACGCCCGGTTCATGGATATTTTTAAACAACTGCAAATCAACATTCCGTTTGCCGAAGCCTTGGAGAAAATGCCCAAGTATGCCAAATTCATGAAGGACATACTTACAAAAAAGCAGAGGTATACGGAACCGGAGACCATTGTCCTAGATGCGAGCTGTAGTGCAATTATTCAAAGGACGCTTCCAAAAAAAGAGGTTGATCCGGGACGAGTTACTTTGCCGGTTAAAATTGGTGATATCTATGTCGGAAAAGGACTAATTGATTTGGGATCAAGCATTAATCTTATACCATTGTCTATTGTAAAGAGGCTTGGCAACATTGAAATTAAGTCCATCCGGATGACGTTGCAATTGGCCGATAAGTCGACTACCCATCCTCATGGCGTAGTCCAAGATGTTTTGGTTAAAGTCGACAAATTCTTTTTCCCGATCGATTTTATTGTTATTGATATGGAAGAGGATGATGATGCTCCGCTCATTCTGGGCCGACCGTTCATGAAAACCGCGCGCATGATGATAGACGTTGATGACAGTTTGATGAAGGTGAGAGTCCAAAATGAAGAAGTTACATTCGATCTATTCGAAGCAATGAAGCATTCAAAAGATAGAAGTGATAGCTTTCGCATCGATGTGATCGAAGAGGCAATTTTGGAGGTTTCTAAGCATATTCATGAGATATCTCCTATGGAGTTAGCTCTTGATGACTCATTTGAAGTTTTCACAGCTGAAGAAGAGCAAGCTCTTGATGAATGCTTAAGGGAACTTGATGGTTTAAACAAACTACAACCGTGGGAAGTTGAGGAGGAAGACTTGAAGAAGGAGGTTAATGACGAAAAAGCGCCTATTGAATTGAAAATGTTACCTTCTACTTTGAAGTATGTATTCCTAGATGAGACCGAAGCAAAGCCGGTCATCATAAGCAACCTTTTGTCAAATGATGAAGAAGCCCGTTTGATCAATGTGCTAAAAAAATCAAGAAGCCATGGGTTGGACTCTTTCCGATCTAAAAGGAATTAGTCCTTCCTATTGCATGCACAAGATCTTAATGGAAGAGGATTTTAAGCCGGTAGCTCAACCACAACGCCGCTTAAATCCTACTATGAAGGAGGTTGTTAGAAAGGAAGTTGTCAAGTTGTTGGATGCGGGAATGATTTACCCGATTTCGGATAGTCCATGGGTTAGTCCTGTGCATGTGGTTCCGAAGAAAGGTGGAATTACCGTGATCCAAAATGACAAGGATGAGTTGATCCCTACTAAAGTTGCAACGGGGTGGCGAATGTGTATTGATTATAAGCGATTGAATACCGCAACTCAAAAAGATCATTTTCCACTCCCGTTCATGGATCAAATGCTCGAAAGACTCTCGGGGCAACAATATTATTGTTTCTTGGATGGCTATTCCGGGTATAACCAAATTGCGGTTGACCCGACCGATCATGAAAAGACGGCTTTCACATGTCCGTTTGGAGTTTTCGCATACCGAAAAATGCCTTTTGGGTTGTGCAATGCACCGGCGACTTTCCAAAGATGTGTGCAAGCCATTTTTGTCGACCTTATTGAGAAAACAATGGAAGTCTTCATGGATGACTTCTCGGTATTTGGTGGTTCCTTTAGTCTATGCTTGGCAAACTTGAAAACGGTGCTTGAAAGATGTGTGAAGACCAATCTTGTGCTTAATTGGGAGAAGTGCCACTTCATGGTGACCGAGGGGATAGTGCTTGGCCATAAAGTCTCTTCAAGAGGGCTTGAAGTTGATCGTGCTAAGGTTGAAGTGATTGAAAAGTTACCTCCTCCGGTGAATGTGAAGGGAATCCGAAGCTTTTTGGGGCACGCCGGGTTCTATCGGCGCTTTATCAAAGACTTCTCAAAGGTAGCTAAGCCTTTGAGTAATTTGCTAGCTAAGGACCAGGTATTTCTCTTAACCGATGAATGTTTGCACGCTTTTGAGACTTTGAAAGAAAAATTGGTTACCGCTCCAATTATAGTCGCTCCAAATTGGAATTTAAATTTTGAGCTAATGTGTGATGCGAGCGACTATGCAATCGGAGCGGTATTAGGCCAAAGAAAAGAGAAAAAATTTCATGCGATACATTACGCAAGTAAAGTTCTTAATGAGGCTCAAATTAACTATGCCACCATTGAAAAAGAATTACTTGCGATAGTGTATGCGCTTGAAAAGTTTAGGTCTTATCTTATAGGGTCTAAAGTCGTAGTGTATACCAACCACTCGACGATTAAATATTTACTCACCAAACCGGATTCGAAGCAAAGGCTCATCCGTTGGATCCTCTTGTTGCAAGAATTTGATGTTGAAATCAAAGACAAGAAAGGATCGGAAAATTTGGTGGCGGATCATTTATCTCGCTTAGTTAATGTGGAGGTTACAGCTTTAGAGAAGGAAATCCGGGAAGAGTTTCCTGATGAAAAACTTTTCAAAATTCAAGTTAGGTCGTGGTTTGCAGACTTTGCGAACCACAAGGCTAGTGGTTTTGTGCCTCCCGACCTAACTTCGAACCAAAAAAGGAAGTTTCTTTCGGATGCCAAGTATTACGTATGGGATGACCCGTACTTGTTTAAGTTGGGTAGTGATAACCTTTTAAGGAGATGCGTTACTGGCGATGAAGCGCAGAGCATCCTTTGGCATTGTCACAACTCACCTTACGGCAAACACTATAATGGGGTGAGAACGGCCACTAAAAACCTTCAGTCAGGATTTTATTGGCCCACTATTTTCAAAGACGCACATACCCATGCGCAAAGTTGTGATAGTTGCCAGAGAAGCGGTGGGATTGGTAAGAGAGACGAGATGCCTCTCCAAAACATCCAAGAGGTCGAAGTATTTGATTGTTGGGGCATCGATTTTGTAGGACCATTCCCACCCTCTTATGGTAACGAGTATATGCTTGTCGCAGTTGATTACGTTTCTAAGTGGGTTGAGGCGATTGCCTCACCTCGGGCGGATGCGAAAACGGTAATAAATTTTTTGAAGAAAAACATATTTTCCCGTTTCGGAACCCCCCGAGTGTTGATAAGTGACGGAGGGTCACACTTTTGTAATGCACCGTTGGAAAGCATTTTAAAACATTACGGTGTATCACACAGAGTGGCAACTCTGTATCACCCACAGGCTAATGGGCAAGCCGAGGTCTCTAATCGTGAGATTAAGAGAATTCTCGAAAAAACTGTGTCAAATTCGAAGAAAGAGTGATCACAAAAATTGGATGAAGCGTTATGGGCATACCGTACCGCCTTTAAAGCTCCAATTGGGCTCACTCCTTTTCAATTGGTGTTTGGTAAAACTTGCCATTTGCCGGTCGAATTGGAGCACAAAGCCTTGTGGGATCTGAAATTTTTAAATTGTGAAAAGGATTTGGCCGGTGAGAAAAGGAAGGTGCAACTGCTTGAGTTGGAAGAGATGCGCAATGCCGCATATCACTCAAGTTGGTTGTACAAAGAAAAGGTAAAAAAATATCATGACAAAAAGCTTCGAAAGAAAGAATTTGTGCCCGGACAGTTGGTCCTATTGTTCAATTCCAGGTTGAAGTTATTCCCCGGAAAGTTGAAATCAAAATGGTCCGGGCCATTTCGGGTCAAAGAAGTGAAGGAGTACGGAGCTATTGTCATTGAGGACATGGAAAAGAAGGACAGTTGGACCGTTAATGGCCAACGTTTGAAGGTTTATCTCGGCGGTCATGTGGATCGCGAGAGCTGTGCTATTTCTTTGGATGCTCCTCTGTGAGCATCGCACCGTCAAGCTTATCCGACGTTAAACAAGCGCTTGCTTGGAGGCACCCCAACGTTGTAAGTATTTACAGTTTTTCTGTGGTGTCGTATTGGGATTCCAATTGTTAAAACCTTGCTGAATGTACCAGGAATGCTATTTTTGAAAAAGCAAATGCTGTCATGCGCGCTAGATGCTCGCTAGGCGAAGCAGTAGCGAGCGGATTCGCTAGCTGCTCGCTAGGCGAAACAGCAGCGAGCGCTGCGTGGCAGCACTAATTTAATTCTCAGCAGGCCACTCTTTTGGGCCCAAATGCAATTTTTCTTTTTACAACTCTGAACTGAAGCACTCACACAACTCTCACAAACACTCTCTCACTTTTCATCTCACTCAAACCCTAAACGGTTACATTGCATTGCAAACCTCACTACACTTCAAATTCAATCAATCTCTTTCACTAAGGTTTGCCCTAATTCCATTTCTTTATGTTTTAGCTTTGTAAATTTCTGATGCATATGAATTTAGGGTGAATTTGGGGGAATGGGTACATTAGGTTTTACATGTGGGTGTAGATTTGCCTGTACATTAGAATAATGCCTTTCTTGATACATCATTTTGTTCTGAAATAGATACCATGAGACCTTGGGTTTTGCCAAAATTTCACTGTAAACATAGCAGAACCAAAAAACCCGTAAGATTCGCTAGCAACTCGCTAGGCGAATCAGTGGCGAGCATTCGCTGCCACTTCGCTAGGCGAACCTGTAGCGAAGCTTCGCTAGGTTCTCGCTAGGCGAAGCAGCAGTGACCATGACAGTAGTTGGAATTCTAGTTTTGCTTTCTAAGCTATTTTGTGTTTGTGTTGTTTCCTCTCTATGTTTTTACAGATGGAATCCAGGTCCGGAGCTTCGAAAAAGAGAAAGGGCGGGAACATTTCCCGTCCCGTACCAATACAATTCGACACCGACAAATTTGTCTGGCCAAAGCAAGTCGCAAGATATATTGCTTTGGAAAAGCGAAAGATTTTGCCGGAAAAGAGATTTTTAATCAACCCTGAAGGCACGAACCGAACATTCGCCGGGTTGATTAACAACAAAAAGTGGGATCGGTTAATTCCCCCCCTGGAGCATTACGATATCGCAACAGTGCGTGAGTTCTACGCGAACGCACTGCCAAACGACGACGAGCCATTCACATGGACGTCTAGAGTGTTCGGCCGTCCTGTTGCGTTCGATCGGGATGCAATTAACCATGTCCTGGGTGAACCGCTCCATCTGGGAGCCGAGGAGAGAGACACCTACCACCAAGATTTAAGGCTTCACCGGGATACTAATGCGATTTCTGCTGCCCTGCTTCTGAAAGGGAAATCAGTTGAGCTGAACCCATCTAGGGTTCCCATGAGATACCATAGGGAGGACATGACTCCCTTGGCTCAACTGATCCTTTTGTTGGTTCTTACAAACATCGCACCCAAATCTCATACTTCTACCGTGCCGATCCCAGTGGCACACTTGGTACACAACATCCTCACGAACATCCAGATTGATGTGGCAAGGATTATTGCTTTGGAGCTGAAGTCCGTGATTGAAAGCGGGCTAAAGTCGGGGGCCCGAGTGAATTGTCCCCTGGATTTCCCTTGCCTAATCATGGCTTTGTGCCAGCAAGCGAGGGTGAGGCTACCCTCTAAGGGTCAAGTAAGGATCCCGCCGCCCATTGATGACCGATACGTGGCCAAGTACTGCAAACCGAAGAATGTAAGAAGTAGTTCAACTGTTGAGGTTACCAGGGCTTCTGATGGTCCTGGTACTTCTACTCTAGGATCCGATCCTTTCCAGCAGGCTGTTTGCAACTACAATTGGGATTGGATGGCGGCAACTCAGCGCGCCATGCTCGATATGCACGATTCTATACAGCTGTTACAGTTGCAGATGCGCGACCCCTCCGGAGAGCATTCTATGATGACACGTGAGCAGTTTCTGCAGCACGCTAGCTGGCCTGTGGACATGCCTGTGTTTGGAGAGGGGGCGGGTGCTGGTGCTTCTTCTGGTGCTGCTGATGATGCTGAAGATGATGATGATGATGATGATGATGAGGCTACCGGTTCTGAAGCCGGTACTGATGAGGGTTATGAGTCCGTGGAGGGCTAAGTTATTTTATTTTTCATATTATGTTTTATTTCTATTGTATTTTCAGATTTGTGTATTTTGATGTTTGTTATGTACTTTTGGGGTGTTTTGTCCCCCATGAACAATTTTAAATTTTGAAGTAATGTTATTATTTATGTTTTAAATTTCGTTTGTTTTAATAAATTTTTGGTTGGTTGAGTGTAAACCTTCTAGATTGGTTGCTCCTCAAAGAAGTATCCAATGAAGGTGCATCGGAGCTTGGATGGCAATGATAAAAATAAACAAGTGAATAATGCTAAGGTACATGGTTACCTCCGTCTAGAATTTTAGAATGCATTAAGAACTTTACTCTTTTTTGTAATTGAATATTGTCTTTTTGCAACGTAATTGAATGAATGTTTCATCGAGGACTTAAAACCACAAATTGTGAGGAAACCTCCATTGTACACTTAAATGCTAGATTCTAATAAGCTTTGTTGATTCATTTGATTCATGCTTTGTCTTTTATTATTGTGAATATGTGGAAGCAATTAGAAATGATCAAGGCACTTGTTTTCTATCGAGCACAACCAGTTCCAAATACAACTTACCTGTGAGCAGAGAGAGTATTCGTCAACCCCTTTGAGCTTAAACAGTTGAATCTCAGCTTGAAATAAAGCGAGATTTCAAAAATCTTTTTTTCTTGAAACTTGGAAAATTTTGATAATTATTCTTTTGCCGTAAAAAGTCAAGAGCATTCACTTAGGGTGAGTAAGAAATAAGTTGGGGAGAACGAAAATGAGAATCGGTAAGTGCCACAACTCTTGAAAAATCAAGCAAGCATAAGAAATATATATATATATATATATATATATATATATATATATATATATATATATATATAATATAGAAAAGAGAAATATCTGTTTTGTAAATATGATGTGAAAGAAAAAAAAATAATATAGAGAAAATGAAAATGAATGCTTGCTTAGAAGAAAAATAGTGAAAAACAAAAATTGAGTTGTGAAATAAGAGTTGTGAAGGTTTCAAATGAGAAACAAATGGAACGAAGTTGAGATGTGTGAATAATGTACAGTGAATGTCTCTTTTGCATCGGCAATTTCGTTTTCAATGGCCTTAGAAATGACCCTTGTTTGTTAACCTAACCAAGCTTCAACCGAAAAGTCCTTAGTGATCTTCGTGCTTCCACATTACCATTTATAATTGTTAGACATTGTATGAATTGAATTGATTTCTTCATTGTTTGTTGGAGAGTGAGATTATTCCCGCGGTTGCAAACGCATAATTTCTTCAATCCTTATTCGAAGAGGAGAGATAGGGTGATTCATTCAAGATAATATTGTTGTGGATAGATACATATTTCGCATTGCTACTAAGTTTTAGTTCTTGTGTATTATTTTATTCTAACCGTTGGAAATTTGTATCTGCTGATTCACTTGTGTTTGAGCCGTTTTATCCGATTTCGGAGAGACCTTTTTCTTAATGCAAATCCTCTTGTCCTTCAAGAGGCATACTTTGCTTGAGGACAAGCAAGAATCTAGTTGGGGAGAGTTGTTAGATACCCAAAAGTGCTTATTTGAGCTATCAAATATGGGTATCTTTCACTCCATTTCCTTGCTAAAGTGTTCGAAACCACCTTTATTTTAGATGAATTGCAATACAATGATAAACGATCTTGGTACCTTTGATTTGTGTGTTATTATGCAGGAATATGACATGAAATAATAGAAAATGAAGCCACAAGAAAGTTGGCAAAGGGACCAAAAAAGGGATGTATTCATCAGCTTGCTCGCTAGGCGAGGGCTGTGGCGAAGAGCTCGCTAGGCGAGCACCCAGCGAAGAGCTCCAGTATTTTACAGTAGCAAACATCAGCAAACTCGCTAGGCGAGCAGCCAACGAAGGGTGTAGCGAACACGTCCAGACTTGGCCAAAAGCGCAGCCAGCACTCACTCGCTAGGCGAGCCATTAGCGAGCTCCCAGCGAGCAATTACAGTAGCAAAACCTCCTAAGCTCGCTGGAGCGAAGGGTGAAGCGTGGGCTTCGCCTAGCGAAGGTTTTGTTCGCCTAGCGAACATGCCAATCTGGCAGAGGTTATTTCTTTGGGCGCGGGTGCCTCAGGGGCCTCATTTTGGGGCTCGCTAGGCGAGCCATTCTGCTCGCCTAGCGAGCATGACAGCTCAGTAGCAGCTCTATAAGTAGCAAGGGTTACTTTTTGGAGCCATACTTTTATACCTCCATACTTTTGTACTTTTTAGATATTTTTCCAGCATTGCTCTAGAGATCTTTTGTGACCTAGAAATCATTTCTCTTCATCTCTTAACAATCTTTCACAAAAAGAAGGTGGATTCCCATCCAATCTCGATTATTCGACTCGGATGTTGATCAACCTTCTTTCGAAACTTGTTGACCAAGCTACCATGAAAATGAGTAGCTAACTTCTTCATTTTGTCAAGGTTAGATGTAGATGATCATTAGCTTTGTGTGTAAATGGGATGATCTTCATTTGTAAACTCTTTAATGGTGAATATATGGTGAAAACTTTGTTCTTATTGAAAACTCTTTGTGTTGGTTTATGATCGAGAGATGTTTACCAACTCTTTACCTAGGTTTTCATCCAATCTTGTTTGTTAGCTAGAGATAGTAATGAATGATTTTGTTCACCATAAGGTTGAACCAAAAAGTTGTCATTTTGATAGATTGTGTTAGAGATAAACAATGGATCAAAATGGGAAAACTCACAATGTGTGTTAGAGATAAACACATTGGGAGGACTTTGTGAAATAGTTTATCATCTAAAGGAGTTTATAAGTTTTGTTGATCGAACATATACATGCAAAGTGATCGTCTAACCCTAACTTTGGCAATATTTCTCAAATATTAAAACCAAATCTTTTACCGCAATTTCTTACACTTTTATGCAAGATACCGTGACTAAAACCAAAAACCCCCTTGTTACTACGAGTTAAGAATTAAAACAACTGTCGAACGGCGTCGATATCTCACAATCCCTGTGGAGACGATAACAAAAACCCGACACTAAAAATTACATTCAACACTGGCTTAAATTATGCTGAAATTTTCGATGGATTGTTATGATATTTTGAATTTTCTGTTATTTCATGATGAAGCAATTAAGTAAAAATGTTTTGATATTCTGTTAAAAAATTCTTCTTCTCCAATTCCTTGCGTGTGACTGTTCTTCATTATTCTTGCTTCTCCCTAACATCTTTGTTTCTGTTCCTGTTAGGTGCGGTGTGAGGTTACCGTCATGGTTTGCTTTTGTGTGGGGTGCCGTTGTTTTGCAGGTTGTAATTTTGCAACTTTGTTGGCGGTGTTGGGAGGACAGACCAGGCCAAAAGCAGACACTCCAATGGACAAGGAAGGTGGCCTGCCAAATCTGCTAGATTCATCCTTGATTTGCTCAAGAATGCAGGGAGCAATGCCGAAGTCAAAGGATTGGATGTTGATGCTGTATATATTTCTCATATCCAAGTCAATCAAGCACAGAAGCAAAGACGCCGAACATACAGAGCTCAATGGAATAATCAACCCTTACATGTCATCCCCATGCCACATAGAGTTGGTACTATCTGAAAAGGAAGAACCTGTCAAGAAGGAGCCCGAGACCCGGTTGGCTTCTAGCAAGAAGAGGGCTTAAACTCCACCAAGTGGCACTTTGTCTTGAACTCGGTTTATTTTAAGAGAACAATTTTGTTGCCATGTTTTACTTTCTTCCATTGTTTGTTGTACGAAGTATTTGTAGGATGAAGCTTTCAAACTGTTAAGGTTTATACTGTTTTGAATTATTGAGTCAATTTTGGAACTTGGTCTTTATCTAACCATTCATGACAGCGTCACGTATTCACCAACTAAGTTTTTGATATGTTTGTTTTAAATAGCATACAGCAGCGCCAGTGCTATGAAGTGTGTCATGTCAATGATTTAACTACAGACATTGTGTGATGTCTGTTTTATAAACTATATTTTTTTTAGTGGCTCATGGTGAAAAAACCTACTTACTAGCAATGATAGAGTGGACCAAAGATCTAGAGTTAAAACTTATTGTCTCTATCCTTCATGTTAAAATGGAATAGTTGATTCATCCAACTCTTTAAATCAGGATAATTAAAAAATGAAAAAAATTCAGGACCAAAATCGGGGTATGACACTTGTCTTCTAATAATATTGTCATTTGGCCTCACCCTTATACTGGTTCTCTTGACTTGAAGCAAGCCTATCATTTCAAAGCCCCTTATATTACTCAGCCTTGGGTGAAAATTATTTGGATGTGGATATCCCTCCAGCAAAGTCTGTGATTGTTTATAGGCTTATTTTGGATAAGATCCCCATTGATGATCAATTGAAACTTAGAGGTTGTTACATGGTTACCAGATGTAGTTTTGTGCAAAAAAGCATAAGAACCTCACATAATCTTTTCTTTGATTGTCCCTTTGCCAAGGAAATTTGGACTTGGTTTTATAAAACGACAAAAAATTTCAATCTTCCATCAACTCTTGAATATTGGTGGACTACTTGCACCATCAATAGATCTAAGCAATTCTCAATTGTTTTGAAAGCAAAAATCATTTTTATTTTATGTAATCTATGGGAAGTTAGAAATTGGGAAAGATTCAAGAATGTAATCCCAAATTGCAAGAACACAATTCACAAAATCAAATCTCAACTTCTGTTAACAAGTAACAACTCCAATGCTACTACTTCCTCTTCTTTGGAGGAATTCCAAATAATCAAGGATTTCAACATCAACTTGAAGCCTCCTAAAGCTCCAAAAATTACTGAGGTTCTGGCAGCCTCCTCCCCTATATTGGATCAAGTGCAATTGTGACGATGATTATAATCATAACCTTCTTCCAGTTGGTTGTGGGGATATCTTTCAAAACAAGCATAAATATTTTCTTTTTTTGCAAAGCAAGTTATTTGGTCTTCCTTCTATTTTGCTAATTTACGGTTGTTCTTAAGGCAGTGCAAATAGCTTTGGACAAGGGCTGGTGCAAGGTTTGGATTAAGACGGGCTTTTCACAAACCCTTTTACTTCCTTGGCAGATTATAAATAAATGGTTGCACATAGTCACATCTATATTTCTCACATCTATAAAGAAGAGAACACTTGTGCTGATTTTTTTTTACAAATTTAGGTCTCGTTTATAATTCTTTAATTATTTTTTATTCCATTCTATTAGACATTAGGAAGAATTTTATTTAAAATAGACTAAGAATATATTTTTTTTAATTTTCCGCTTTTCTTTGAGTTAGTTTTTTTAACAATTTCCTTTTTATATCTTTTTTATTTATCAATATATCATTCCTTTATATAAAAACAAAACATCCCGAATCCACATCATGCTTCTCTTGTTACTTTATAATCTGGGTTGCCATCCACAAATTTCTCACCCACATCAGTATAAAACGTAATCCTCACTCAACAATCAATCATTGATATAAAAAATTTAAAATTATAGTACAACAATAATAATTCCCAGAAAAAATCCAAATTTGAAATAAAAAAATACTCCTAATATTACATGGTCTTAGAATGAGACTCTCACATTCCAATGTGTCACTATGCTAGAGTTTTAGAATGAGACTCTCACATTCCAATGTGTCACTATGCTAGAGTTTGGTCACACAAAGCCAAAGCTCAATACAGAAATGAATCAAAGAAACTGCACCACTCATAAGTCCCACTGTGGGACCCACGCACATGTTATTCGATTAATTTGATGAGTCACTGAGAGCCACAAACAGAATTGTGACGAGGATTTTGATTAATATGTTTGGACTTTATTCAATTTCCACACTTCATTCTCGTTTGCTTTTAGGAAAGAAATAAAACAAGGCAAAAAATGACACCATCTTCTTATTTAAAATTTATATATGAGGGAGATTGGATAAAATAGTATGCTTATAAATAGAGACGGTAGGATACGAACAACCGGAAAATAAGTGTAATAAAGTTTTCAACGTAGGTGTTCAAATCTAATTCTGGATTCATTTTGAGTTGATATTTATTTTTATTTTTATTTTTAATATGATATATTATTATAATTTATTATTTAATGATATTTATTCTTTTAATAATATTTATTAGTTTAATTTAATTTTTTTTTTATTATTTCATTTCTTCCGATCATAATTTATCATTCTTATTTTATAATATTAATTTTTAATATATTATATTAAATATATTATATTATCATTTTTAGAATCTTAAAAAAAATATAGTGTATATTTTGAATGTCAAAAATTATATTAAATATATTATATATTATCATTTTTAGAATTTTAAAAAAAATATAGTGTATATTTTGAATGTCAAAAATTATATTAAATATATTATTTATTTTCATTTTTAGAATCTTAAAAAAATATAATGTATATTTTGAATGTCTAAAAATCGGTTTAAATTAAATTGGATGAAATTGGATCAAATATGATAATCAATTTCTAAAATCAAACAAAAACGTAAAAAAAATTATATTTAAATCGAATGAATCTTTAACTCAAAACCGATTCAAATTGAACCGCAAACATTTTTAAAATACATAAAGACGGAAATGAAAAGTAAATACATTTATAAAGACCAAAACTAAATATTTATTTTAATATACTCATATCAGAATAAGATGATACATATCACACGACAAAAAGCAACCACCATAACTTTTAAATCAATATTTCACCGGTTTGTTTGTTATAAATTATTTTTCAATTTTGTATATATTAATATTATTAATTTTATATGGAAAAAAATACAATTATAAAAATTATATATATTTATGGTATAAAAATCAATAAAAATTTAAAAATAAATAATGAATCTCCATCAAATACTATTTATACAAAATTATTAAATATTTTTTATCTTATGTAATGTAAACGATTTTTGATTTATTCTGAATCTTTTTTATATATTGATGTGTCCCTTTAGGTAACAAGTTGGTAAGGAATATTTTTCTTTTGATGTGACATGTATAAGTGGTTTTTTTAAAACAATTTCTTTAATTTAATTTTTTTATTATATTTTTTATTTAACTTAGGGGTATGTAAACAAAACTTGTTTGCGTTGCACGAGATAAACCAATATACACCATTGATAAGATGATTATTTGCTGCAAATATGATTCTCATATTTTACTGGTCCTTTTTTGATCATGTAGATTCATTGCATATATATTGTGTTGCTCTTTGTTTGGTACCAATGAAATATGGTATTTTCAATACAACGTGGTCTATATATTAATTGAAACATTGTATCACAACTATTATAGTGATTTTTTTGCAATTTCTATTCTATATTTCAATCAATTTTCCTTTCAAATAGCAAAATGTCTACTTCAAGGTTGGTACCTACTATTTCTATATCCTAATTTGAAATTTTGTTTCTCAGGGGACATATGGCGAACACGATGTGCTAAACAGCTAGTTCGATGAATTAAACCAGAATCTCCATAATTAACGCAGATTCAATTGTACAAGATGGTGAAGCAGAAAAGCAATAAAGAATACAATAATTGGTAACCCAGTTCGATGCAACAACACCTACATATAGAGGATTGACTTCCAACCCAAGAAAGGAAAATCACTACTAGTAACTTAGTACATTTAGTCTTACAAGCAACAAGAAACACTATGGTGTTCAATGTCTCTTTCTAACATTATCCAATGACTTTCTATTTAGGACTCCCCATAAATATGAGAACCCCTCTCACTTTCTCTCAATCACTAAGCTCTAGTGATTGTTGTTTCACCCAATTATCAATGTTGAATATTACAACTCAACTAGACAAACCTTATATTTAAAGTCACTGAAACATAGAGGTGTACATAAGTATGTTGAATTTACAACTCAACTAGACAAAGCTGCAACTATGCCAAGTTACTGAAACATAATGTGGTGTACATAAAATAATAAGAAATATTATAAACCCTACCATTCTAAAACTTTCAATGTGAATACTTGCTTTCCAATGTAGGTTTGAGCTCTTTATATAGCATGATAACTTTGGGTTTTTCTCCTTGGATATTAGCTTTAATTTCGTCCAAAATTAATGCAGAATCGGTTAGATATCATTTGTTCCATAAATCTCTCAAACAAGATATGATTTGTTACAATTAAATTCAAATTTAAATATTCATTTAAATCTGAATCAATCTATGTTCAGTTGTCAAATAAATCACCTAATTAAATCGCTAAACCAATTAGCAATAAAATCTGATTCAATCTTTGACCATAAAATCTTCTAAAATGTAGCAACATTGACATGTTACGTAAGGCTCAAATGTCGTACCAACATGTTGTGGCATCGCGTCTAACATGTGTCTCTTATGCACCTCCATACAACTTAAGTAAGCTAGATTAATCTTGAACACTTGAACACTTCTCCATGTTGTTATTTTGCAAAATGCAGTCAATCCAAAAGGAACAACAATCTTCCCATTTGGCAAATTATGGAAAAACAACTCTTCAAGATATAACACTTATTTAATCAGAACAAGTGATAGTCTTTAGAGCATACAATTAACAACAGTCTTTTTTTATTATTCTTTGTTTAATCCCTTGTCACTCTCCATTTGATTGAAGGGTGGAAAAATTGAAAAAAAAGGGCTACTGAAATGGATTGAGCGCCGCCTCTTTTGCAGCAATTTGTTTGTTGTATTATTATTATTATTATTATTATTATTATTATTATTATTATTATTATTATTATTATTATTATTATTATTATATTGTTAGTAAATTAGGATTAGTGTTTAAGTTTGGGCTTTGGGCCCTTTGACGTTAGTTGTTTTAGCCCCCATTTACAACATGCACCCTTTTGTGTTAGTTTTTTTTTATATTTTTTTTTCTATCTTGATTAGTTCAATTACTTAATTTAGTATTTATTTAATTAATCAAACTGTTATTTAATTAGTTGATTATATCTTAATTAATTAATGACTCTTTTAATTACTAAGTGTGTTGTTTGATTATTTGTTTAGCCGTTTTCAATGTGTTTAGTCATTTAATTATATAATTTTTATCCATGTTCATACCCTCACACGCGTAGATAATCGTGCTCGACATTTCACACGAATTCATTTTCTCACCATAAATTTCAAACCATTTCAATTTCGATGCAAATCATTTCATAACCATTCCCCAATGCAAAACAAAATTCGATCAACATCGAGTGCATTTTCCCAAATAAACCAAAAACACTTAATCATTATTTAACATCTTTTCGCAAATAAGGATAAAAAGGGAATGTGGTGTAGGTCACGAGCTCCCGAGGGTTGGGATACGAGATGTAGTTCTCGACCATCCAAACACTCATCATCCTCTAAAATGAAAGCATCTCAAAGTAGGAAAAAAAGCTACCATGATAAGAGGAGGAAAGATCTGGAACTTAGGGAAGGAAATCATGTATTCCTAAGAGACAATCATGTGACTGGTGTTGGCGTGCACTGAAATCAAAGAAGCTGACTCTTAAGTTTATCGGTCCGTATCAAATTTCTCATAGAATTGGAACCGTGTCTTATAGAGTGGCCTTGCCACCCGATATTTTGAATTTGTCTGACGTGTTCCATGTGTTACAACTTCTGAAGTATATTCTTGATCTTTCTCATGCGATTCAGATGAATGATGTTCAAGTAAGGGACAACCTTATGGTAAAAACATTTCCTTTGAGGATTGAGGCCCGAGAGTTTAAGAAGCTGAGGGGAAAGGAGACCACTCTAGTGAAAGTTGTCTGGGGAGGAGCTGCTGGAGGAAATATGACTTGGAGCTGGAGAGTCGGATGCGAGAAGTATATGGAGTTGTTTTTAATAGTTAATTTTTTGGGGAGGAAAATATTCTAAGTGGGAGAGAGTTCTAACACTCTATTTGAATTATCTCATTCAATAGAATAATTTAATTTAATTGTATGTGTTTAGAATGCTTGAGGTAGTAGATGAGCCTTGAGTATGAGGCATTGTCCTTAGAATATTAAAATTTTAAGTGAGGGGTGTGGTAGTAATTAACGAGAAGTAGGGGGTATTGGAGTATTACTATTAGATTAAATTAAATTAGTTTAATAGTAATAATAAATAAGTTAATATTTATTTAAAATAACAATAATAATATAAAGATAGTATTGTTTTTATTATTATTTTATTGGGTAGCAGACTGAAACGTTACATTCTCCATCGCACCCAGAGATACGTATGAGCGATACCCGCAATCTCACACATCTAAAAAAAACTTACCTTTTACATTAATAAAAAACTGTTTTTGCGACCCCTTTCTTTTTTCTCTTTTTCTCTTTTAATAACTTGAGGAAAGCTAAACATTCGAAAGCTAACACTTATGCACAAAACTAACTAAACAGTTTTCGTTGAGTACAACAAACATGGAGAGTGCTAATGAGATGAATAAAGTAGATGATGCATATGACTAAAAATGTAATTAGATTATTTTTTAATTTAAATGAAACAAAGTTGACTTTTGTTTTGACTTTGGTCATTAATATCCCTTTTTGTAAAAATGACACAACATATCCAAAACTATATAATGATAAAAATGAAATGGTATGTAAAGATGCTTTAAAGTATAAAATGTGAGAGAGGGACAATTATGTATAAATGGTGTCAACTTTAAATGATTTCTAACTTAACACAAAATAAAATTAAAATGTCTAAAACCAAAGAGATGAAAAATTCTTGGGGACAAAATTAGGGTGATAATACCAAATTGGAGATTATGGATAAGAGTAAAATGAAAATCGACTGATTCGTGATAATCTAGATTTCATATTCAGTTGAGATTGAATCGCTTTGTCGATCAAGATCCGTCTTGCACTTGGGAGAAATTTATGGATTCACCACAAATTTATACATCTTTTGTGTAAGGACTATCATGTCAACTTGTTGGTTAAAAAAAGTTATTATCTTGATGTTTGATTGACAATTTTGAACTAAAAGAACCAAACAGTGAAAAATCAGAGTGGAAAGAGGTGAAAACTTGAGACAATTGAATAAATTATCAAAATAATGGTGAATTAGATTCTAACGATTGAGCTTCTCTAAAACTTCTAGAAATGCACTTCTTTGAAGCTTTCTCGATGCAAACCTCAACTGCAAAAGTGTGAAATTGAATCAAAGCTAATACCATTTTGAAAACCTTAAATCTCAATTAAAGCTTTTGCTTTAGTTTGAATTACACATTTCTCAATCTCTTAATTTCAATTAGTTACACAATATTTATAAAAACAAAATTTGTTAATTTCTTACAAATTTCTTAACTAACTTATTCACACGTGTTTGATAACTAACTTATTATTCACACGTGATTGTATTTTACATTGTGAAAGCATCAATAACATATTCTTTTCTTCTTTCTTACTTTAAGTCTTTTAATGCTCTTGTTTTCTTCTTCTTTGTTAAGTCTACTTATACTTGAAAAATCGCACAAATTAATTAGTATTTATATAATTTATACATTTGCTCTAAAAAATTAAGCTCAAAATCAATTATTATTATCTTTGGTCCTATTTTCTTATTTATAAAAGTAAATTTATTTTTTAAATTTTTTAAATAATTAATATATTTAATTTAATAATATACCATATATATTAATTATTTAATAAATTAAAATAATATATTTTTGAATTAGATACACTTCACATCATGTAATAAGCGCTTCTATAAAAGATTTATTTTTTAATTCTCACATTCTTCAAATTCAAACATACTCTAAGATGTTTAAGTTTGTTTTATTAATAAGAGATTTGATGATTAAAATATGAAAAAATATGATTGATATTTTTTAATTTTATTTTTAAAAAATATCATGAATATTATTTTTGGCGTCCAACACTCTATTTAAATACTATTTTAATATACTATTATTTTTATATTTTTTTCTAATCATATCAATAATCATAACTATCATATCAACAATCATAACTAATATATTTTTATTTAAAATATATATGTTTTAATTTTTTATCTTGGCTCATCATTTTTTCCTTTTCTCCATTTTCTTAAATTGAGTGTATCCACAAAAAAATAATACAATCAATTCATTGAATAATAGTTGGTAAACATTTTTTAATCTTGTTGTTTAACTATTAACATATATATAATTTTAAATTTAATAATATCATTTGAATAGTTAAGGTATCACCTACTTACGACTAAAATTTGAAATTTTAAAATGATTTTATTTTAGTTTATAAAAATTCCTATTTACACATTTTTTCTTAAAAAATGAAATAAATATAAAAAACTAGATAATAGAATACCTCATCCATGATATTTGATTCAATAGGCATGTTAATAGATAGATAATCTCATGAATTGTCCATTTTTTTTTACACACTTTATGAACTTATCATATAATTAGATACATACGAATCTTCTTTATTTTTCACCTAAAAAAAACTAACTATTCAATATGCATCAAACCATGTGAGAAAAGCAAAAAATAAATAAACAAAGAAAGCAGTCACGTAGAAATAACAAAGAGTCATTTTCCGTTTCATTTCATTTTCGTGCGATGCGTGTGAGCAACTCAGTGATAAATACTAAATAGTTCTTTCTTTCTTTCTTCTCTTCTCTTCTTCAGAATACAACACAACAAAACAGTTCTCAATTTTCCAATGTGAAGAAAAAAAGAGCAATCAAAATGGCCGTTATGAGTGCTTTCAGGACTCTATCTTCCAAATCGAGGTCACTCACGACGGCACTCGTTAAATCATGCCGGTCGGCGTCGTACTCCTCCGCGGCGGTGGTGGCTGATGACAGTTTTGAGAGCGGCACGTATTTGAAAGATTATGCTGATTATAGAAGATCTCTGTACGGTCAGATTACGCATAAAGCTCTTCTCGTTGATGCCGTTGGTACTCTTGTTCTTCCTTCTCAACCTATGGCTCAGGTTCTTTCTCTTTCAATTCTCTTATTATTGACATACTGTGAGTTTTTTATTTTTATTTTTATTTTTATTTTTATTTATTTTATTTAAATTTTCTGATTTATTGTGTTGTAGATATATAGAAAAATTGGGGAGAAATATGGTGTGGAGTATTCAGAGGAAGAAATTTTGCATAGATACAGAAGAGCTTATAGTCAACCTTGGGGTAAATCTCGTCTCAGGTTCGTTCTTATTACTTTTCGATCCCTTTCCAATTTTTGCAATTTCATTTGTCATATTAATATTTTCACGTACTTCAAACTAATATTCAATTTTGAAGATTTAGGTTTTAATGTGAAATCAATTGATTATGAAATACTTTGAAGCATCAACTATTGTTATGTTATGTGTGAATTTTGTTTGATTGAAAATTTGTTGATTTAGATTTTTTGGGGTTAGGTTTCGGGGACTTTTGCGCGCTAAGTCTTGACTGGCCTTTAAGTTAAGACATTCTTTTTATGCGAGGAAAATTTAGAATGAAATGTTTCTCCTTGCTTTTGTGTGGCTGTATGAACTTCGAATCATTAAAACAAGCGACCTGTCATGGATAGATAGATAGATATAGAGACAGTTGGTTACGTTCTTTACTACTTGTTTTCGTTTGTTTAGTTAAGACTTAAGACTCTTTGTTGTTTTTCTATTTTGCAGATATGTTAAAGATGGTAGACCGTTCTGGCAATACATTGTTAGTAATTCTACCGGCTGTGATGATTCTCAATACTTTGAAGAACTTTATAACTACTATGTCACAGACAAGGTAAGACCTCTTATATCGTTACCCTTTTTTAGTTGTGTAATGCCTTTCTTTTTCGTTTTTAACTTTGAGTAGGGTTTGATGTTTTTACTTTTTTTTCATCGACAGGCATGGCACCTATGTGATCCTAATGCAGGAGAAGTGTTCAAAGCTCTTAGAAAATCAGGTGTAAAATTGGCTGTTGTGTCAAATTTTGACACCCGGTTAAGACCTCTTCTGCGGGCATTAAACTGTGATGATTGGTTTGATGCTGTAGCAGTATCAGCTGAGGTAAGTAAATTGCTTTTTTTTCCCTTTATTTTTCACATTTTGTTTTCTCAGTCTGTGTTACGAACTTGCGATTGGCTCTCTGCTTCTCCCCCTCGTCCATTGATGCATGCAATTTACAGTATTGATGTCATTCACGACACCAAAAATATTTGGAAAGAAATGGTGGAAATAAATCTTGAATCATTTGTTGTCTCAAGTCACATCTTGCAGAAACATGTTAGGAATTAGAAAATCAAATACAGACAAATTATCATGATATTGAAAGCGCATAAACCTTTGTTCATATAGTATATCATTACTAAACTCTCTAGTAGTATCACACATATATCAATTGTAAAGCTAACATGACAGTGTGTCTATTTTAGTGGTGGACTCATCCAATGTACTGGAGGAAGCAGCTTAGCATGATTCTGGGCTGCAGAATCATGTTCTTGAGCTTTCCCCCAATTGAAATAACCAGTAACCATGCTTACATTTGAAACAAGGGGTTTACATGAGAGTTGCATTACCCTTAGTGTTGGAGATGTATCAAACTTTGGTTGTAAATGAGGAAAATTTAAATCAATTAAGTGAAAATTAAAATTGAAAATTGGATGGCCAAAATAAATATTGGTGGTATATTATGAATGCTTTAGCATTAATTATTCAGTAGATTTTATGGAATATTCTTGTTGTCCTGTTAGATGACTTGTTAGATTCTCTTGACAGTTATTTCAAAATTCATTTTCTTTATTATACCCAAAATACATTCGGGCATCCATGTGTGCTGTTAATCGTAGGCTTTATAAGCAAATAATCATAATTTTCTATTCCATAGCTGATTTATGAACTCATCACATTCAATAATATGCCTTTTTCATACAGGTTGCAGCCGAGAAACCAAATCCAACTATATTTCTCAAAGCGTGTGAACTATTGGACGTAAAACCGGAGGATGCTGTTCATGTCGGGGATGACCGCCGCAATGATGTATGGGGTGCTAGAGATGCAGGCTGTGATGCTTGGCTTTGGGGAAGTGATGTTCACTCTTTTAAAGAGGTATGTTAGCATCTTCATCTCTTTTTGATTCTTATGAAATTTGTTAACAACTATGCAAAGATAAATAATGACTTGAATATTTTGCTGACTCAGGTAGCACAGAGGATCGGGGTCCAGGTCTGAAAAAGTATGTTCTATGCAATAAGTTGAAGAATGTTATGTATATAAATAGGATTATGTTAGTAGTCTTTTTAGGCTTTAGTTACAAGGATGGACTGAAAGAAATGTGAGACTGTAACTTATGAAACAGAAATGAAACAGAAATGAAGGTGTAGCTAGGAGCTTTTATCTTTCCATTCATTAATGTGTTCTCTAAAGTTATAAAAAGATTATTAATGAACTAAAAATAAAACGGTGGAATAATTTGAGTAAATTACTTCAACATTTCTAACCTCTTACACAAAATCCTTTTATTTATTTAATTATTTATTTCTCACAACACAAATTTGAATTTTTCACAACACAAATTTAAGTTATAATTACACAATCTAATTTGTTTAAATTTGTATAAAGCAATAAATATCAAACTGTAAAGTTATAGCAAGGAGCTTTTCCGTAGTTAATTTATTGAAAGTGGCAATAAATTTACCAAAAGTTTTCTTAGAGTTAAACATTAAGTGGAAGTATAGGATCTTAAATGATCAACCTTCCTCATGGACCGATTTGCTTGTGTCTCATTATGGGGATGTTATGATCGAGGTGTTGGAGGGGAGTTTTTTCCGGCCTTGCCCTAGGTGTGAGCTCGTCACTTGAAGTGACGAGGCAATGATGAAGTTGTTTTTTTTTTAATTTTTTAATATTTTAAATATCATTATAGAATTACCATTATAAATACCATTAATATTTTAAATACCATTAAAGTATTAATAACCATTATAGAATTACCATTATAAATACCATTAATATTTTAAATACCATTAAAGTATTTAAAAGTATTAATTACCATTAAATACCATTATAGAATTACCATTATAAATACCATTAATATTTTAAGGGTAATGCTAACTTGTGCCCTAGGGGCACAAGCTAAGAAAGTTACTTATAGAAAGTTTGTATTGGAAAAAATAATTAAAAAAATAATTTTATATTTTTATTAAAGTCAATACACAATTTCCAAGATAACATTTCTTCATTTGGTTCTTAACTTGTGTCCCTAGGGGGTAGATTGGAAAATAATTTTCAGACTGGGGCATATTGGGTATAAATTTTCAGTACTAGGACATATGAAGCAAAAACTCGTTGGAGGGTTTGACATCTTGTAAGAAAGTCTCTTTGTGCTTTAGGAGATTCAATTGATATTGCTCCCCAATCAGATTGATTTTCTTTTTCTATTTCTTGTAAGCTTGGTAATGATAAGTTCTTGAATATTTGGAGACACAATTGGTGTGATCCATCCTCCTTTATAGATTTATTTCCTTCTTTACATGGATGAATATTTTGCTTTGTTCCAAAGTGGCTGAGTCAAAATTTTGGATAAATGATTCTTTGGTGTATACTTTGGATCGCAATAGAAGAACTTTGAGTGAAGATGAAGTGTTGTTGATATATGGGTTATTATCGATTTTGAATGGACGGAAGTCTAAGCCGAATGAAGAGAACCGTTTTATTTGGTGGAGACATAAAGATGATTTTTTTATTAAAGATTGCTACAAAAGAATTCGAGAGTCTTATTTAGTAAAACATTCTTTAGATCATATCAAAGTTAACTCGCTTAATATAAAAAAATTGAATATCACGTGATATTTTAAAAAGACAAAAATTTTGAAACAAATAAAAATAAAAATAGAAAAGAAAATCCTTATTATAAAAAAGAGAGAGTAATATTTAATTATAATGTAAAATTATAAAATATACATATTTTTTATTGAATTAATATTATAATTTTTTTTTCTGGGACGGCTAAATTATATGAAAAATTGTTTTTATATAGATTAATAAAAAAATAGTAATGCATAATATAAAATACATTAAGATAAAAAAAACTTGTCTAAATATAATAAAAGCAATAAATAAATAAACATAAAAAGTTAAAATGTAAACAAAAGTAAAAAAAGTACTCCGTATAAAGAAACACTGAAAGGAAAGGATTGCTGTTAAATGTTTGTTTCCAATGCATGATCTCGAAACTCTCGTAACGGCAAATTACTCTATGATGTTGTAGGCCATTAATGCATTTAAATGGGAGTGAATTTGTAGTTATAAAGAACTTATTGTCATAATTTAAAATCGTTTTTTTTTTTATGTAAATGATAAAGTGACAAATCTCTTGACCAGTATATTTATGACACTCAGATGATAAAGTTATCCTTTAATTTTTGTTGGGTAAAGAAGTTGGAAAGAAAAAAGCCGAACCTAGAATTTTTACAAAATATAGTTTCCCTTCTATAACTCCCTATTTTCGAGGAATCTTCTTGCCATCCTTATTTTAAATTTGACACCCTTCATATTTCAATAATATCCAAAATGCCCTAATAGAAAATTAAGAACAAAATTTTGGAAAAATTATCTGGTAGTTGAATAAAAAAACTCGGTATTTATCAAAATATTTGGTAATGTATACGAAATATCCGATGTATTAAATATTTGAAAATATTTGCGTATTATCAGTTTTCTTTAAAAATCTGAAAATTATAGGATATTTAGTCAATTACTAAAAAATTCAGTATTTATAAAAGGGTGCGCAATTGAAAGGCTACGACTTTACCAACACTTTTATACGATTGTGATTGTATCGACCGTATTGTGTGATCCATAATGCCTCAAAAATTATATAAACAGGACTCATATGTTGTTTAGAATAACATAAATGTCTCTCCCCCGTGGTTGTTTAAAGCAGAAGTGTATTTTAAGGGGATGAAAATTCTCATAAAGTTTCAGCTTCCGGAGGATTTCACATATCTTTCCTCCTTCACATTCAAGTTGAATTAATTGTTGTTCGACACTAATAAAATAAATGTGAGAAAGACTAAGTTTCTTAAAAATTGAATTGATACTTGTCAAGCTATGCGGCTGAAGAACTTAATCTCTCGCTTCAAAATTGTTGAAAGTATATATAGGTCACTTGTGATATATTGCGACAATTATGCTCCTGAGTATTTCTCTCAGTACACTAAGAGCTCTTCTTGTCTAAAACATTTTGAAATATCTATTTTTCATAGAGAAAATTCTTGAAATTTGAGACTCAAATTGAACATCACATGTTGGCAAATCCAATGACCAATGACTTATATGTTGGAGTTTTTTAAAGAGATGCAACTAACATGAATTTAGTTAAATCATTTGATATTCTTGATTAGTGGGAGTCTGACTATTGCATTTAATTATTATAGTGAAATATGTATAAGATGATGTCAATTTAATTATGTTAAAAGTGAATATTTGACATTTATGATTTGTTTCCTATCAGATTCAATTTTTGCATTATTAAATTTGTGTTTTCTCACATTATTTTGATGATAAATAATTAATATATTTATTGATTATAATTGTTATATTTAATAATTAATTAAAGTCATTCAAGTGAACTTTTTTTAAATTTTATAGATTTATTTTTATTTAATTATTAAAATAAAATATAATAAGTATATTAATTATTAATTTGATTAAATATAAATAAATATTATATTAGACTTAATTGTTGAATGAATCGTAATAGATTGAGTTATTCTTTTGATTAATCTATTAAGAGATCCCTTCCCTTATATGGTGGTGATGTATTCTAGTTATCCAATTAGATCAGAAATCAAACATAATTATCAAGAGGAGAATAGTATTCTCAAATTTTTGTTTCTATATAAGCAAATGGGTAGAAGCCACATGTTTATTAAGTTATTCATATCATCCGTAAAATTATATCTATAATTTTAGTTACACTATTAATATTTCAACCATCACCTCCTTCAAAAGTAGTTCTTTTTCTTAATTACATTTAATCTCAATTTCCATTAGCGTCACATTATCAATAATGATTTAACTCTTATCAAGAGATTTCAAGCCACGTGCAACTTTTTGGAATCTAGATAACACTAGTTCAATAGATTCACCCTCTTCCATCTTGAAGAGTTAATATATTGTTATGAACATATTAACCTTTGATTATTTAACTTGAGTATAGTTTTCATTGTTTAAGCATATAGAATCATAATTTCATAGATTTCTTACACTTTTTATACTCTTTCTTAGTAATAATATTCATAAGGTGAAACTTAGTCTCACGATGAAGTTTGCATTTCTTTTTATGTTCAACATTGAAACTTTTTCTTTCTATGATAACACTAACTTCATAACAGGGGTATATTCATATTCCACAATGTCCCATAAATAAGAAGTATGTTGAAACAAAATATATTGAATTTATTCTTTCTAGTAATAAAAATAATCACCATGAAATAGTGGAGCGTGTTTGACACATGCTTTTCATATATGATATCTTCTCTCACACTAAGTTAAGTGCTCATCCAAGAAACTGAGTTATGATGCCTATTGAGCATAATAATTTTTTTTTTTACAAAAATAACCCATTTTTTAAAGAAAATTTCCAAAATATCTCTGATTTCAAAAAAATTCCCAAATTACCTCACTTTTAGGAGGAGACGCCAATTCAATTGTCGACTCCTCTTAAAAATTGAATGCAGGCGCCAATTGGATTTGCTAGGGAATGTGCTCTATCCAATTGGATTGACGCCCATGTGTATAAGTTGATAGGAGGCGCCAATTGGATTGACACCTCAGTCTAAAATGTAATTTTTTTTTGTAAATGGTATACGTGATAGATAAATTTGAAATATGACCAATTGATATTAATAAATTTTTCCGTTTACACAAAAAAGTCTAATGGTGATGACCGGGATCACCTAACCGACCTCCGGTCCCACATCCTCTAGCTACCCTAACCCACGTTGATGATTGAGTGCCGGTGTTTGAGCATCTGATGGGCCAGGAGCGTCACTACCAATTATAGGAGAAGGCATGTTGAGGTAGTTAGACAAGTCGGCATAGTCTTCAGTATGCATCGATGGTGTATCGTCGTAGCTGAGTTCATGATCCATGTCAGAGAAGTTGGGTTGTGGTTGACTCATTGATGGGCGACCGAGACGGTTGAAGGGAGACATGGGTGTGAATGATGCGTCGAGGAAAGGTTGGAAATGTTGTTGGGGTGTTTGGTAGAGATAGGGTTGTTAGATGTTTTGGTTTTGTGAGGTTTGAGCTTTTTGACTATGGTAGGAGGAGGGGCGGTTAGTGTTGAATGATCGTTGGGTGTTCTGGCTAAGGCGACTTTGGTAGGGTGATGAGGTGGGTGCGAAGCGATGTTGGGTCTCAGGTTGATGGTCAATTTGTTGGTGGTGTGGTATGGGGTATACTCTTGGTATTGGGTTGGGTGTATGGCATGTTTTGGTTGTATGTTTGTGTGTTGGTTGAACGGAACGTTTGACGGACAAAGGGTTGTGTGTATCCGGTCTGACACTGTTGTTGGGGGTTTGATGTTGAGGTGTCAGGTGTGTAAGTCATCTGGTGTGGGTCGTACAGGTACATATCCTCGACGATGAACTAAAAACCAACCGATTTGTACCAAGCCATATAAGTACGACTTGGTTTTTCTTCAGTTGGCATGACTGCGTCAGTTAACACAAGGTCATGGCGGTGCTTTCATTTGCGACACTCCGATCTTGCGAAGCTTTGCCATGGATTGAAGTTCCATTGGTCGTTAACTTTGCCCAGATGCCATTCTCCTAGGTTAGCTGGGGGATCTGGGATGTTTTGGGGCATAACGAACTGCAACTTCACACGATCACTGTTGTGCATCTCCACAGTTGTGAACCGTATTATCGGTGTGCATATAGTCCATACGGCCGCGTCTTCGGCGTTGACCTCATGGTCATGATCCAAATTAAGGTATGGACGCCAAATGAACTGAAATGTGAAAGAAGATAGGATTATAATCTAGGTAGAAGAAGTTAACAAATTATAACGAAATAATTAAGTTATTATCCTTCCGTCTATCGGTCGAAGGTGATCCAACAGATTGCGATACTGAGTAATATAGTGTCTTGGACATCTGTTGTAACTCATACCACGTGCAGACCATCTACACCAAAAAGGTAAAAATATTAGTTAGAGATAATAATTGTTGATTCTAAGTGTTGGCAGCAATTTTGGTAAAACAAAGAGTGTTCACAAGATGTCATGTGCGATGTCTTAACATGAGATATCCTATGTACCTGCTGGAGTTCAAGAACATGTGCATGCAAGATTGTTTCAGAATGCCACATACAATTCCATGGCTTCTGATATTGGATGTACTTGCTGGAGCTTAAAGAAAAGACATGTTCATGCAGGATTGTTTCAGATGACATACACAATGTCATGGCATCTGATATGGTTGTACCTGCTGGAAGTTATAAAAGGAATTATTGGATTATGCAGGATTTTTCCAGGATGTCAGACCCGATGTCATGACATCCTGTACACAGAACATTCAGTATGAATGTCTGGTGTTTTGTGATTGCACAATTAATGGAAATCTTTGGATGATTGAAGATATGGTTAGCTGGCGCATTCAATCATGGATTACAACCAGATTGACTTATTTTCCAAAGAGATCTAACCAGCTGTTATAAAAAGATTTGATTGGAAAATAGATTTAGGGTTTTCAAGATGTCCAAGCCCAGCTGGATGCTTCTATAAAAAGGGACTTAGAAAACCTGTTTGAACACACAACCAAGACTGAGCGAAATATAGAGAGAGAGCTAGGGTTTGTGTCTGTTTAGTCGTAAGACTTGTAGGTCATTCAAGTCATCCATTGATGATTGAATTGGACTGATTTGTGGTTGTAATTTGTCACTCTAAAGCTGTTAAGCAAGAGTGTGTGTCTTCTTGATCAAAGCTGTGAAGCAAGATTAAGAGTGTGTCTTCTTGATCAAAGCTGTGAAGCAAGATCAAAAGTGTGTCTTCTTGATTGAAACTGTGAAGTAAAATCAAGAGTGTGTAATTGAAAAGTATTTTCTTTTCTCAAGGGATTGTTGTTTAAAATCACTGGTGTGTGATTGTAAGGGAAGTGAGTGGGTTCTCATATCAATTTTAGTGGATTTCCTTCCTGTCTTGGTAGCCCCCAGACGTAGGTGAGTTGCACCGAACTGGGTTAACAATTGCTTGTGTTATTCTCTTTACCATTCTGTTTTTGTTTATCCATTGTGTGTTAACAGATATTAGTGTCGTAACATTACCTTCGACATCTTATATCTGATACCAGAATTTCAATTGGTATCAGAGCAGGCATCCTGCTCTGGTTCTGGGTGAGATCTAGTGGCAATACTTTCTGGTACAATGGAGAGAGATGGAGGATCTGTTCATAGGCCACCAATTTTGGATGGTTCTAACTATGACTATTGGAAACCTCGAATGGTAGCGTTTCTGAAATCCCTTGATAACAAGGCTTGGAAAGCTGTGCTAACAGGTTGGGTGCATCCTGTCATTACTAAAGAAGGAGAAGCCACCACTGAGAAGAAGCCTGAAGAACAATGGTCCAAGGAGGATGATGATCTTGCTCTTGGAAACTCTAAAGCCTTGAATGCAATATTCAATGGGGTAGACAAGAATATTTTCAGGCTGGTAAATAACTGTGAAGTGGCCAAAGATGCTTGGAACATTCTCAAGACCACTCATGAAGGCACCTCTAGGGTAAAGATGTCTAGACTTTAGCTGCTCACCTCCAAGTTTGAAAACTTAAGGATGAAAGAAGATGAAAACATTCATGAATTTCACATGAGTATCCTTGAGATTGCTAATGCTTCAGGAGCCCTGGGAGAGAAGCTGACAGATGAAAAGTTGGTAAGAAAAATACTCAGGTCACTCCCTAAGAGATTTGCGATGAAGGTGACTGCCATAGAAGAATCTCAAGACATCTCCAACATGAGGGTAGATGAGCTAATTGGTTCCCTCCAAACCTTTGAGTTGGGATTAAATGATGGTGTTGAAAGGAAAACAGAGAGCATTGCCTTTATGTCAAACACAGAAGAGGATAAGAGTAAGGAGGATGAGGAAGATCTGGTCAGTGAAGTAGCAATGTTGGGAAGGCAGTTTAATAAACTGTTGAAAAAGATGGATGTAAGATCAAGGGCAAATGTCAAGAACATCCCATCTGACATCAGTAAAACCAACAATACTGGAAGAAGAGCAAGATCAGATGAGAAGATCAAAGAAGGAAAAGAGGTTCAGTGCTATGAATGTGATGGGTATGGACACATCAGGACTGAATGTGGAACCTACCTCAAGAAACAGAAGATGAGTCTTGCTGCCACTTGGTCTGATGAAAGTGAAACAGAGGAGGCTGCAAATCTTGTGACAGCGATGACAGGAAGATGGGGATCTGATGGAGACTCAAGTGATGATGAAGTAACTTTTGAAGAGTTGGCCTCTACCTACAGAAAGTTGTGTCACAAAAGTGTAGAGCTGTGCAAACAGGTTGAAAGCCAGAAGAAGGAAATAACTCAACTTGAGAATGAGAAGGCAGAATACTTGGAAACCATCTCCAAGTTACAAACAGAAGTAGTGGTTTCGAATGCCAAGCTAAATCCACAAGCTGAAAATCAGAAGATAGCACAGCTGGAAAGTGAGAAGGCAGACCATGCTAAAACCATCTCTAAATTAAAGACTGAAGTCCTGTTACAAAATTCTAAATTGGAAGAAATGACCAAGTATGTAAGAATGTTAAGCAATGGGTCTGATTCCTTAGAGAAGATTCTTCAAACTGGACAAATAACAGGAGACAAATCTGGTATTGGGTATAATAACTCAAAGCCTGAGAGCAGTTACACTGGTGTCAATCCTCAAGCCAAACTTAAGTGCATTCAAAAACCTGTGATGTCACATCATATGTCACAACACCAGAGGAGAAAACAGTTGAAAGGAAAACACCAAAGATGGAGATGCCATTACTGTGGGAAATTTGGTCATCTGAAGCCTTTCTGCTATAAACTGTATGGCTATCCTGGGCCTGCTCATCATCAGGATCACTATCAATTCAGACTCAAACAGCACATGCCTAGCATCAAGAAGCAATGGGTCCCTAAGACTAATGTCACAAGTCTGATAGCTCACATTCCCCTCAGAATCTCAGCCAAAGAAGAATGGTACTTTGATACTGGATGCTCCAGACACATGACTGGAAACCAAGAACTGCTAACTGATCTGCATCATCATACCATAAGTCATGTAACCTTTGGAGATGGAGCAAAAGGTGAAATCAAGGGAACAGGTAAGCTTGAGTGCCTTGGAGTACCTAGACTTGACAAGGTTCTACTAGTCAAAGGCTTGACTGCAAACCTCATAAGCATCAGCCAACTATGTGATCAAGACAATTGCTACATATGAAGCTCTCAATTGGATTGTCCCTTTAAGTATTGGTTGAGTACAGATGCTCTCAAGAGTGATGAAAAACAAGGCTGGGGGAAATGTCATACAAAGATGTCACACCAGAAGCTCAGAAGAGAAAAGGTTATGATGGCTCAAAAAACTGAGAGGTTAGATCAAACAGGTGGACATATGACCAGTCACAGGGAGAATGGAACTGTAGGGACTAAGCCACAAGGGACTCTATGCAAAAAGGACAAGGACAATATGGAGAAGATTTGGATGACACCTGTAAAAGGTATAGAAGCTGATAGCAGTTGGACTCAACTGGGTTGGATGAAACTATTACTGATTGCATACAATGTCACACACGATGTCATAACTTTGTATTATGACTTCCTGAATGCTGAAACTAGGTCCAAAAATCAGATTCATCACAGATGGACAAAGTATTGTTCTTGCTATTATTACTCCATTAGAAAATTTGTGGAAGACAAATTCAGAAGTCTAAAGCTTGGACTGGAACTAGCAGACAAACTTGCAAGGAATTTGGGTAAAATTGAATATGAGGGAGGGAAATTAGGGAGTTGGACTCTTGTGAAATTATGGCAGTTAAAGTGGAAAAATAAAGAAAATAAAAATAGTGTCTGCCCTTTTAAAAGAAAGAGCCACATTAATGATAAATCATTCCCTGGCATTGAAAATAGTATCTATTCCCTTAGCACACTCTACCTAAACGCAACAATCTCCCTCTCCATTCATCTTCTCAGAAAAGCTCAGCTAGGGCAAAGAAACTCTTCTCAAAAGTCCTACAACATGTCTCAACATTCATCATCAACTAGTTCACATTCATCATCTTCTCACCATAGAAAAACTCCTCAATGGAGTTTGTAGATGAAGATGTGATGGACGTCACTCCACTCTGCATGATACCAGGCGACACCCCAGGTCCCTCGTCCAAAGCTGGAGATAAGCAAGGTAATACCTCTGGTAACTCCTCTCTCCCAAAAGACATGCATTATGCTGATCGTGCAATAAGGAACCTAGTCACTAGGATTCTAAGAGAAGGGCATGAAGTCAAAGGGGTTTCTACCCCTCTGTCTAGAAGGGAACCCTCTCCTGAGGAGGAACCTCATGCTGATAAAGATGAGGACTCATCTAAATCAGAAAAAGAAGGTGCTACTGAAGGGCTATGCTCTCTAGGTAAAACCCTACCTAGCAAGAAACCAACAAATATGTCTCAGGAGAATGTTATTGACCTAGAGGAAGAAAGCTCTGAAAAGGAGGATGATCCTTTGGTTAATCTTGTAAAACCTAGTGTTGCTGAGAAACTGAGAACTAGGCAAGGGAAAAGTGTGGCAAGAATGAGAACAGGAAGAGTGAAAAAGACGGCTGGTATAGGACCCTCAAAAGCTTGGAGCAAGGTTGAGGTTAGGAAAAGGAAAGAAAGAGATAGCTCTGACTCTGAGGAAGATGTCAAAGACGATGTCCCAGACATCTCCCCTGCAAAAAGGCAGGCTGTTCAGAAGTCTCCTGGCAAGACTGATGCTGTGCACCTAGACAATATCTTCTTTCATTTGGAAGATGGGGCAGCAAAATGGAAATATGTCATTCAGAGGAGAATAGCTATTGAAAGAGAGCTTGGACAAGAAGTTGTAGAGGTAAAGGAGGTAATTGAGTTGATCAAGAAGGATTGACTCATGAAGACTGTGGTGACTCTACCCCAATGCTATGAGGGGATGGTAAAAGAGTTTATTGTTAATATTCCTGAGGATATTCAGGAAAAGAGCAGCAGGGAGTTCTGCAAGGTATTTGTACGGGGAAAATGTGTGAAATTCTCACCAAGTGTCATCAACAAGTTCCTAGGAAGAGGAACAGATGGAGGAGTAGACCTAAAGACTACAGACAATGAGGTCTGTAGGGTTATCACAGCTGGCCAAGTTAAGGAATGGCCTAGTAGGAATCACTTATCAGCTGGAAAGCTCAGTGTTAAATATGCCATCTTGCACAAGATTGGCTCACCTAATTGGATTCCTACTAATCATGTCTCTACTATCTCCATTAATCTTGGAAGAATCATTCATGCAATTGGAACAAGGGTTAACTATGATTTTGGCAAGTTCATATTTGATCAAACCATTAGACATGCTTCTACAAATGCTGTGAAGTTACCCATTGCTTTCCCTTCCCTTATGTGTGGCATTATCCTGAGCCAACAACCAGGCATACTCAATACAAATGACATGCCAAGCAGAAGAAAAACCCCTCTATCCATTCATTATAAGTTGTTTGAGGGAAGTCATATAAATGATGTTGCTATGACATCTGACAGAAGAGAGCCTGCATCTCAAGGAAGCCTAATTGATCAATTGAAAGATACCTGCAAGGAATTGGAGAAGGGTATGAAGGTGGCCAAGGCAAGAAAAGAAGCTTTGGAAGCTCTTATTTGTAGGCTGGAAAAAGAGGAGTTAGAGAAGGCTGGTAAGGATTCAGATGGAAAAGCACAATCCAGTGGCAGCTCTAGAAGCTCTGAGTGTTCTGAAGATGAAGATAAAGGTGAAGGTAATACTTCTTCTTCTGATTAATGGTTCCTGCCTGAATTGAAGACTGAAAGGTGTGGTGGAAGCTGGGCTGCTATTTGGAAGGCTGGTGTCTTGATTGGTTTTTTGTTATGTATTTTGTGGCAGTCCTTATTGATGTCTGTTATGTAATATTTATGGCTCTTAATGAGTTCCTTGAATTTGTTCATTATCTCAGCTTTCAGCTGTGTATAATGATGGTGTGTTCTTCCTGAATATTTTGTTTTAACATGCTTAATGTTATAACATCTGATCTAACATTCTCTGCTAGGCTAATAGACATTTATTTTGTCTAATTGGTCACCTTTGGTCAATTTTGACTAAAAAGGGGGAGAAGTACTGATGTGAAAGTTGTATGTGGCTGGACAGAAGGACATCTATTATTAAAAGAAGTGCACAGGTGCTAAAAACATAATATTGCTCTGTTTGTTACAGATGTCAAAGAGGATGTCTGATATGGTGCACAGGTGATGTTGAAGCAGATGTCAGTATGACATTCTGGCTGGTACAGGTACTGGAGTTCAGTAGCTGTTATGTTTGTTGTGTGCACAGATTTAGGGGGAGAAGGAGTACCCTTGTGCATTTGTGTGTCTTACTAGTTGCATCCATAACTATTAATTCTATTTGTTGCACAGATTTAGGGGGAAGAGAAGTACCCTTGTGCATGTGTGTATTACTAGTAGCCATAGCTAGTAATTGTTTTGCTTCTGCTGCTGATCAAACTACTGTTATGTTGTTTAACTGCTGATAGTTTACCTTGTGAACAAAAAGGACATATATATGTTTTAGCCAAAATTTGCCAAAGGGGGAGTTTGTTGATTCTAAGTGTTGGCAACAATTTTGGTAAAACAAAGAGTGTTCACAAGATGTCATGTGCGATGTCTTAACATGAGATATCCCATGTACCTGCTGGAGTTCAAGAACATGTGCATGCAAGATTGTTTCAGAATGCCACATACAATGCCATGGCTTCTGATATTGGATGTACTTGCTGGAGCTTAAAGAAAAGACATGTTCATGCAGGATTGTTTCAGATGACATACACAATGTCATGGCATCTGATATGGCTGTACCTGCTGGAAGTTATAAAAGGAATTATTGGATTATGCAGGATTTTTCCAGGATGTCAGACCCGATGTCATGACATCCTGTACACAGAACATTCAGTATGAATGTCTGGTGTTTTGTGATTGCATAATTAATGGCAATATTTGGATGATTGAAGATATGGCTAGCTGGCGTATTCAATCATGGATTACAACCAGATTGACTTTTTTTCCAAAGAGATCTAACCAGCTGTTATAAAAAGATTTGATTGGAAAATAGATTTAGGGTTTTCAAGATGTCCAAGCCCAGCTGGATGCTTCTATAAAAAGGGACTTAGAAAACCTGTTTGAACACACAACCAAGACTGAGCGAAATATAGAGAGAGAGCTAGGGTTTGTGTCTGTTTAGTCGTAAGACTTGTAGGTCATTCAAGTCATCCATTGATGATTGAATTGGACTTATTTGTGGTTGTAATTTGTCACTCTAAAGCTGTTAAGCAAGAGTGTGTGTCTTCTTGATCAAAGCTGTGAAGAAAGATCAAGAGTGTGTCTTCTTGATCAAAGCTGTGAAGCAAGATCAAGAGTGTGTCTTCTTGATTGAAACTGTGAAGTAAAATCAAGAGTGTGTAATTGAAAAGTATTTTCTTTTCTCAAGGGATTGTTGTTTAAAATCACTGGTGTGTGATTGTAAGGGAAATGAGTGGGTTCTCATATATTTAAGAGTGCTTAGGTAGAAGTTGCACGGATAGAGATTAGGTGATAAAGACTGTAACTTGTTGAAGTGTACGGAGAGTCTTTGAACTAATTCTATTTTAGTGGATTTCCTTCCTGGCTTGGTAGCCCCCAGACGTAGGTGAGTTGCACCGAACTGGGTTAACAATTGCTTGTGTTATTCTCTTTACCATTCTGTTTTTGTTTATCCATTGTGTGTTAACAGATATTAGTGTCGTAACATTACCTTCGACATCTTATATCTGATACCAGAATTTCAATAATCTTTAAAGAAGTAAGTAAAGATATAGCAATTTAAACAACTTACTTTTGTGCATACGGAAATGTGAAAGGGTTGTTGTTGACGGGTGCTAGGGACGGTAGTCTTGAACAACCTCATGCTTGTAGCAAAATAACACATCTAGAAAATGTAGATGTGTCTTTGTGTGAGTTTTTGCACAAGGAGCTATAGAGATAGGCTAGACAAGCAGATCCCTAACTATAACTTCATATTCTATCTATATGTCTAAGTAAAGGTAAATACATAATATGCATGCTAGAACCACTACATTCGGGAAATAAAAACGAACCAATTAACAACATAATATAACACCTAGTTTTTATTATTCGAGCATCTTCGGTAGAATGATCATCTAAGTATAAACTATTATAGTACGACTTAAGGCGTGAAAGTAGTATACCTTGACCTCTTGCGTTATCATCTAACAAATCAGTCTCCAAGAGATCCATGCAAATTGAATTTGCATAGTTGGTTTTACCATTAACAACCTTTCCTTCAATGGGCAGTCCCAAAAGTATGTAGACGTCTTCTAACGTCACGATACACTCACCGGTTGGAAACCAAAATGTGTGTGTCTCTGGTCGCCATCTTTCGCATAAAGCTAGAATGAATTTGTTATCTACGGACCAAGACAAAATCTTGCTTATATGACCAAAATCAGCGAGTTCAACATAAGGTTGAATCATCGGGTCCATATGGACATTGTAACACCCTTCTAAAATACCCCAATAATTTAATTAAATATCAAAATACAACATCAGAGTAATTATGCAGTTAAGGGTGTCACACAAACACTTCACACCATGTTCCAAAATAACAGTCATGCTCTTTATTTAATCAAATAAACATTTGCATAAATCGCAACGGATATAAATCAAATCAATCAAAACATGTAACACATTACATGTAAAATGGTTCGCAACCAACAGTAAAACATTTAAAACATCCCTTCCCGATGTTACATCTATCAGAGCATGACCCACTAAGGAACTACTCTAGACTCCAAGTACTAGCTCCTACTCAATCACTGCTCGTTACCTGAAAAACAGTTGTAAGGGTGAGTTCCTCAATCGATATAATAAGTATTATAAAATATCATGTCATGTTAACTAATTTAACACACTTCATCACCCTAATCCAAACATATATTCAGTAACAACACATCAACTCAACATAATACTCAACACCAACACAAACACACGTATAATATTGGAATACATCCATTCATATTATACGCCATACATATATTATGCAATGAGACTCCATGCATGCGGTACCGACTATTTGTGAACATATAGTTCAACCTCACCGTCCAAATCCAGGCACGGCTACCAAGCTCACTAGTCCCACTCATTTGAGACATAGTGACTCACTCACTAATTCCTCACCATGGGAATTAGCTACCACCCCAAGGGCTATGCTATGCACGCTAATCACCTAGCATGCAAACATCAACAACAATCAAAATGATTTACTCACTAATTCCTCACCATGGGAATTAGCTACCACCATAAAGGCCACAATATGCATGCTAATCACCTAGCAATGCAACAACAACAACCATTCAAGAATAGACATATGCTCACACTCTAAGCCATAAAACAGTCTATTCACAAATGCACACATAACTGATACATTCACAGCATCATGCATACCATCACACATCATCAACACATTTTATCACAAAAGCATATCATATCATGCCGCATAATCAAACACAGTATTAGCACACTCTACTAATACCTATACTACTCAAAACAACGGGAAATGATCCCTACTACGTCATACATCAGCTAAGTTACATCACTCAGCCTAAACAACCAAAAACTGCACAACAACAGTTCAGAAAAACCACAAGTCTGCCCATACGCGTATTGCCTATGCCCATACGCGTATGGCGCATTTCCTCGCCCAACCCATACGCGTATCATCTGTCTCATACGCGTATGCTACGCGTACCACTCTCCCATACGCGTACCAACAGAGACAAATCTACGTTCAAAATATCATTTTCCTCACCCATACGCGTAAGGCCTCATCCATACGCGTACCAGCCACATCATACGCGTATTGCCTAGTGCCATACGCGTATGACCAGAAACCAGAATTTCCAGATCTGCAATGGCTTTCTCTGCTACGAGATCTATCCAATTCAACCTTCCACAGTCCAAATTTTACACACAATTCATTCATCTCATCTAACACGAATCATACACTTTCGATTTCACAAATTGCTAACCTTTCTACCTCTAATTCCTACGAATTTCTTCCATTTTAATCCAAATTTCGTTCATCCCAAAAGTTCACAAATTCATCATACATCATTCAATCAGAGGCAAATCAATGGTTTCTCACTACCCATCACATATTATCCCATAATACCCATTAATCGGTGATAAACCCCCCTTACCTGAGTTAATCCGGCAATCCTGCAGCTTCAAGCTCTTCCTCTCTTCAACCTTCGTTCTCTGGCCCTTTGCCCTTTTCCCTTTTCCACTTTTCTGTCTCTTTTCCCTTTTTCACGTGAAAATACTCTTTTTACCAAATGAAACCTTTTTACTGATTTCTACTTTTATTCCAATAATAATAATAAAAATAATCCAATAATTTAAATTATTTAATTAAATTAATAAATATAATATTAACTTAAATTAAATAATTATCTTATTATTATCGGGGTGTTACAACTCTCCCCCACTAAAAGAGTTTTCGTCCTCGAAAACATACCTCAAGTGAATAACTCCGGATAAGACTCCTTCATCTGACTCTCAAGTTCCCAAGTCACATTGCCACCTGCTGGTCCTCCCCAAGCTACCTTCACCAAGGCAATCTCTTTACCCCGCAACTGCTTCAACTCTCGATCCTCAATCCTCATAGGTGATGTTTCAACAGTCAGGTTATCTCTCACCTGGACATCATCTACTTGGACTACATGCGACGGATCATGAATGTACCTCCTCAACTGAGACACATGAAAAACCTCATGCAAATTCGCAAGTGACGGCGGTAAAGCGATACGATAGGCTACCTCCCCTATCCTCTCCAAAATCTGATAAGGACCAATAAATCGAGGTGTCAACTTCTTTGACTTCAAAGCTCGACCAACACCAGTTATCGGAGTAACACGAAGAAACACATGATCTCCCTCTTGGAACTCAAGTGACTTCCTCCTCTTATCATGATAACTCTTCTGACGACTCTGAGCAATTCTCATCTTCTCCTGAATCATCTTAATCTTTTCCGTAGTTTGTTGAACAATCTCCGGTCCAACCACAACACTCTCACCGGACTCGTACCAACATAAAGGTGTCCGACATCTCCTACCATACAAAGCTTCAAACGGTGCCATACCAATGCTCGAATGAAAACTATTGTTGTAGGTAAACTCAATCAAAGGTAAATAACAATCCCAAGCACCTCCCTTTTCCAAAACACAAGCCCTCAAAAGATCCTCTAGTGACTGAATCGTCCTCTCAGTCTGACCATCAGTCTGCGGATGATATGCAGAACTCAATCTCAGCTTAGTTCCCAAAGCCCTCTACAAACCTTCCCAGAACTTCGATGTAAATCTAGGATCTCTGTCCGAAACAATACTCGACGGAATACCATGCAAACTTACAATCTTCTCAATATACAACTCAGCTAATCTCTCTAACGGATAATCCATTCTGATCGGAATGAAATGAGCCGATTTTGTCAATCTGTCAACAATCACCCAAATAGCTTCAAAATTCTTAATTGTCCTCGGTAAACCAGAAACAAAATCCATACTGATACTATCCCACTTCCACTATGGAATAGCCAACGGTTGCATTAGCCCAGACGGCTTCTGATGCTCAACCTTTGACTTCTGACAAGTCAAACAAGAATAAACAAAACTCGCAATTTCTCTTTTCATTCCCGGCCACCAAAATAACTTTTTCAAATCATGATACATATTCGTAGCTCCAGGATGAATACTCAAGCCACTACGATGTCCTCATCCAGGATACTCTTCTTAAGTTTGGTAACATCCGGAATACACACCCGCTTACCAAATTTCAAAACATCATTCTCATCAACTCTGAATTCACCACCTTGACCTTGATTCACTAGAGTCAACTTATCAACCAAAAGCACATCGGATTTCTGACCCTCTCTAATCTCATCCAGAATACCACTTGTTAACTTCAACATTCCCAATTTAACACTGTTGTGAGTACTCTCACACACCAAACTCAAGTCTCTAAACTGCTCAATTAAATCGAATTCCTTAACCATTAACATAGACATATGCAATGATTTCCGACTCAATGCATCAGCCACTACGTTTGCTTTACCCGGATGGTAATTCAAACCAAAGTCATAATCCTTCAGAAATTCTAACCATCTCCTCTGTCTCATATTCAGCTCTTTCTGATCAAACAAATACTTTAAACTCTTATGGTCACTGAAAACCTCAAATCTTGACCCGTACAAGTAATGCCTCCATAACTTCAGAACAAATACCACGGCTGCCAACTCTAAATCGTGTGTCGGATAGTTCCTCTCATGAACCCTCAATTGTCTCGAAGCATAAGCTATAACTTGCTTATTCTGCATCAACACACCACCCAAACCCAACAATGAAGCATCACAGTAAACCTCAAATGGTTCCGACGGACTCGGTAATATCAGAATAGGAGCAGTAGTTAACCTTCTCTTTAACTCTTGGAAACCTTCTTCACATTTTGAGTCCCAAACAAACGCTTGCCCCTTTCTGGTCAACATCGTCAACGGTAACGCCAACTTAGAAAATCCCTCAATGAACTTCCTATAATAACCTGCAAGTCCAAGAAAACTCCTTATCTCAGAAACTGACTTCGGAGCTTCCCACTTAGATACCGCTTCTATCTTAGAAGGATCAACAGCAACACCACCTTTTGAAATCACATGACCAAGAAAACTAACCTCTTCTAACCAAAATTCACACTTAGACAGTTTAGCAAATAACTTCTTTTCTCGGAGAACTTCTAAAACCACTTTCAAATGTTCAGCATGCTCTTCTTCAGATTTCGAATACACCAAAATATCATCAATAAACACCACAACAAACTGATCTAGGTACGGATGGAAAATCCTATTCATATACTCCATAAATACTCCAGGCGCATTAGTCACACCAAAAGGCATTACAGAATACTCGTAATGTCCATACCTTGTTCTGAAAGCAGTCTTCTGAATATCCTCAGTTTTCACACGTATCTGATGATATCCCGACCTCAAATCTATCTTGCTGAACACACTCGCACCAACCAACTGATCCATCAAATCATCAATCCTCGGCAAAGGATACCGATTCTTGATCGTTACTTTATTCAGTTGCCTGTAGTCCACACACAACCTCATAGTACCTTCTTTCTTCTTAACCAATAACACTGGTGCACCCCACGGTGACACACTCGGACGAATAAATTTCTTATCCAATAGATCTTCCAACTGACTCTTCAATTCAGTTAACTCAACAGCAGACATGCGGTACGGAGCCATCGATATCGGCCTAGTACCAGGTACCAAATCAATCAAGAACTCAACTTCACGCTCTGGTGGCAATTCATTCACTTCTTCAGGAAACACATCAGGAAAATCACACACCACAGCTAGATCGCAAATCACCAGTTTATCTTTAGCCTCCAAAGTCGCTAACAGCATAAACAACTCTGCCCCATCTGCTACTGCCTCATCCACCTGCCTCGCTGATAGAAACAAATACTTTCCTTCCTCAATCTCAGGAAATATCACAGTCTTATCAAAACAGTTGATAGAAACTCGGTTAAACACCAACCAGTTCATGCCCAAGATAACATCGATCTGCACTAGTGGAAGACACACAAGGTCCATCCCAAAGTCTCTACCAAAAATACTCAAAGGACAATTCCAACAAACTGAAGTAGTAGTCACTGAACCCTTCGCAGGAGTATCAATCACCATACTACCCAGCATCTCAGATATCTCTAACTTAAGTTTCACAGCACAATCCAAAGATATAAAGGAATGAGTAGCACCGGTGTCAATAATAGCTACAAGAGGAAAGCCATTAATATAACACGTACCTCGGATCAAACGATCATCTGCAGAAGTCTCAGAACCCGATAAAGCAAAGACCTTGCCTCCCGACTGATTCTCCTTCTTCGGCTTAGGACACTGTGGACTGATATGACCCACTTCTCCATAGTTGAAACAAGTCACAGTCTTCAACCGACACTCTGCAGCCAAATGACCACCTTTTCCACACTTAAAACACTTCTTCTCATTACTGGTACATTCATGGATACGATGCCCAGCCTGACCACATCTGTAACACTTAGCAGGGGCACTAGAGTCTCCCCCACTAGGCCTCTTCATCCCACTCTGTCTCTGAAAACCTTTGCCAGCTGCATACGGTTTTCCACGATCATTCTGATTCTTGCCTTTCCTATCAACCCTCTGCTGATAGCTCTCCGCTCTGGCTTTGGTATCCTGTTCAAAAATCCTGCAACAGTCAACCAAATCGGAAAACACTCTAATCCGCTGATACCCAATAGCCTGCTTGATCTCGGGACGCAACCCGTTCTCAAACTTCACACACTTTGAAAATTCTCCAGCAGCCTCATTATAGGGAGTGTAATACTTCGACAGCTCTGTGAACTTAGCAGCATACTCAGTAACAGACCGATTGCCCTGCTTCAATTCTAAGAACTCTATCTCTTTCTTTCCTCTGACATCCTCTGGAAAATACTTCCTCAGGAATCTCTCTCTGAATACAGCCCAAGTGATCTCAGCATTCCCAGCAGATTCCAACTCAGTGCGGGTAGCAACCCACCAGTCATCTGCTTCTTCTGACAGCATATGCGTACCGAACCTGAGCTTCTGGTTATCGGCACACTCAGTCACTCGGAAGATCCTCTCGATCTCCTTCAACCACTTCTGAGCGCCATCTGGATCGTATGCTCCCTTGAACATTGGAGGATTGTTCTTCTGGAACTCACTCAGTTGACGAGCAGCTCCCATTCCCACAACATTCGGATTCCCTCCAAGTACTCCAGCTAGCATACCCAGAGCCTCAGCAATCGCAGCATCATCTCTGCCTCTTCCAGCCATCTCTATTCTGAAAACCTAACAAGCTAAACAATAAGTACTGATAGGGTTACACAACACCTATCCCGTACAGGGGAACATAATAATTACGACTCGACTCGACCGACTATGCTCTGATACCACTAATGTAACACCCTTCTAAAATACCCCAATAATTTAATTAAATATCAAAATACAACATCAGAGTAATTATGCAGTTAAGGGTGTCACACAAACACTTCACACCATGTTCCAAAATAACAGTCATGCTCTTTATTTAATCAAATAAACATTTGCATAAATCGCAACGGATATAAATCAAATCAATCAAAACATGTAACACATTACATGTAAAATGGTTCGCAACCAACAGTAAAACATTTAAAACATCCCTTCCCGATGTTACATCTATCAGAGCATGACCCACTAAGGAACTACTCTAGACTCCAAGTACTAGCTCCTACTCAATCACTGCTCGTTACCTGAAAAACAGTTGTAAGGGTGAGTTCCTCAATCGATATAATAAGTATTATAAAATATCATGTCATGTTAAGTAATTTAACACACTTCATCACCCTAATCCAAACATATATTCAGTAACAGCACATCAACTCAACATAATACTCAACACCAACACAAACACACGTATAATATTGGAATACATCCATTCATATTATACGCCATACATATATTATGCAATGAGACTCCATGCATGCGGTACCGACTATTTGTGAACATATAGTTCAACCTCACCGTCCAAATCCAGGCACGGCTACCAAGCTCACTAGTCCCACTCATTTGAGACATAGTGACTCACTCACTAATTCCTCACCATGGGAATTAGCTACCATCCCAAGGGCTATGCTATGCACGCTAATCACCTAGCATGCAAACATCAACAACAATCAAAATGATTTACTCACTAATTCCTCACCATGGGAATTAGCTACCACCATAAAGGCCACAATATGCATGCTAATCACCTAGCAATGCAACAACAACAACCATTCAAGAATAGACATATGCTCACACTCTAAGCCATAAAACAGTCTATTCACAAATGCACACATAACTGATACATTCACAGCATCATGCATACCATCACACATCATCAACACATTTTATCACAAAAGCATATCATATCATGTCGCATAATCAAACACAGTATTAGCACACTCTACTAATACCTATACTACTCAAAACAACGGGAAATGATCCCTACTACGTCATACATCAGCTAAGTTACATCACTCAGCCTAAACAACCAAAAACTGCACAACAACAGTTCAGAAAAACCACAAGTCTGCCCATACGCGTATTGCCTATGCCCATACGCGTATGGCGCATTTCCTCGCCCAACCCATACGCGTATCATCTGTCTCATACGCGTATGCTACGCGTACCACTCTCCCATACGCGTACCAACAGAGACAAATCTACGTTCAAAATATCATTTTCCTCACCCATACGCGTAAGGCCTCATCCATACGCGTACCAGCCACATCATACGCGTATTGCCTAGTGCCATACGCGTATGACCAGAAACCAGAATTTCCAGATCTGCAATGGCTTTCTCTGCTACGAGATCTATCCAATTCAACCTTCCACAGTCCAAATTTTACACACAATTCATTCATCTCATCTAACACGAATCATACACTTTCGATTTCACAAATTGCTAACCTTTCTACCTCTAATTCCTACGAATTTCTTCCATTTTAATCCCAATTTCGTTCATCCCAAAAGTTCACAAATTCATCATACATCATTCAATCAGAGGCAAATCAATGGTTTCTCACTACCCATCACATATTATCCCATAATACCCATTAATCGGTGATAAACCCCCCTTACCTGAGTTAATCCGGCAATCCTGCAGCTTCAAGCTCTTCCTCTCTTCAACCTTCGTTCTCTGGCCCTTTGCCCTTTTCCCTTTTCCACTTTTCTGTCTCTTTTTCCTTTTTTCACGTGAAAATACTCTTTTTACCAAATGGAACCTTTTTACTGATTTCTACTTTTATTCCAATAATAATAATAAAAATAATCCAATAATTTAAATTATTTAATTAAATTAATAAATATAATATTAACTTAAATTAAATAATTATCTTATTATTATCGGGGTGTTACAGACATCCTATAAAAGAAAGAAAAAAAACTTGACTAAGTTGGTATGTTAAAATAAAAAGGGGGTTGGTGAAGATGAAACTACAAGAAGTTGTTGTAGATGAAGGAAAAAAAGTTAACAAAAGAAAAAACTTACATATGTTGTGATGTTTGCAACCGTTCCTCTATGTGATTCACCCATTGTGAGGATAGACATTTTATCGGGGGGTTGGTGCAGATGAAACTAGAAGAAGTTGTTGCAGATGAAATTGTAGAAGAAGTAGTGAGAGTGATGGTGTGGAAGAAATGTGATGGAGTGGATGTATTTATAGGCAAATGAATGAGAGCATGAAAAGTTATGCTTGCATGGTGTCTCCACTTGAATTGGCGCCCATGTAAAACTTGTACATGGTGCCGCCATTCATATTGGCGCCTCCATAGGGACATGCATGCAAGACCTAGGTCTGATTGCTTGGTTTCGAGGTCTGCATGCATGCTTTGACAAGGTGCCGCCAAATGGATTGGCGCCCATGTGCAAGGAATGAATGGGGGCGCCAATTCATTTGGAGTGTGTGTTTGCATGTCTAACACGTGGTTGTCCTCTCTCTTGAATGCTGAACATGTCACTTCTTAGTAGCTTTCATGGTTGACACATCATTTCGGACTAGCTTGCATGTGTGACACGTCATTTCGAATAAGCTAGCATGTGAGACACTTCACTCCCTTATTTAAGTGTCTTACCATCAACATCCAAGACACTTCACTCACATTCATCTACAACAAGAAAATAGTTTTCATCTGCACAATGTCATCTTCACCAAAATACAGTGTCAACGTTCACTGCAACGGTGAAACATACGAGTCTGAGTGATATGGTTTTTGTTTTCGAAACACTGATACCATTAGACTCACGATCAAGAGAAATGCAACCTTCTTGCATTTGAAAAAAGAATACAATCCTGTATAGGATCGGGTATTATGTCAAAGATCACGTATTAAAATCCAATATTTTTTTAGAATAGTCAATGCAAGTTTTTCCCGCTTAAGGTACGAGACGATGGAGATGTTGAATACATGTTTGTTAGTCATGAACATTCAGTCTGCAACTGTATTTAGTTGTACATTACTCTTCAACCATGTATATCGTCTCGACAGTCTCAAATAACCAGTCAGGATGAATCTGGTGAATTTGATCCACAATGGTCAGATAACGTCAACCCAGAAGCAGAAGCAGAAGTTGACGTCGTTGATGAAGAAGAAGAGGAGACCGAGATACAGGTTGATCAGATGCTGAATAACGACATTGAAGATGATGATCAACCACCACCAATACCTCATAGTCATGTCTACAATCCGCCTCAATATATGACAAATTTGGATATTCACGACTGTCGCATCCGCGAAAAACAACCGGCGGGCTAAAACAAAATAACACAGAGCCGCCACCGTGCGTTATTTATCCCAAAAGAGGGAAAGGAAACGCTCGAAGTAAACCTGGAAAAGACATGGTCTCGCGACCAAAGAGAATGGGATCGGGAGTCGGTTATGCGAAGGGAAGGTATTAGCACCCCTACGCATCCGTCGTACTCGATGGGATCCACGCTCAAAAGATAGAACAAGGTTGCTAAAACAAACATCACACACACACACACACACACTGAAGACAACACAGGTGGAGGAAGAGGGGAGAGGGCTCGCTAGGACATCACATCCTATGCCTACGTATCTCATCTGGAATGAGAATCAGAGCTACCGTAGTTCGGCTCACGCACGCCGAAACAAAACACACACAAACAGGCAAACATGGAAACCGAATGCCAATCGCTGGACTTACATCAGACTCCGAACCAAACAAACCCACACTGGAAACCAAATGCCACTTGATGGACTTATATCGGACTCCAAGCACACAACAATAGGATACAGAATGCCAATCGCTGGGCTTACATCCATCTCCTAACACACAAGAAGGATACAAACAACAACAAGTTACTAAGGAGTCTGGCACTCGAGCCTAGCAACTGTCAAGCAAACACACACAAAAAAGAAAAAGGGTGCCCGGAGAGATCTCGTACGACCTCCTGCCTACGTACCTCATCTGGTATGAGGATCAGGGCAATATAGTTCCCCTGAACAGGGGAGAAACTTTCTCCTAACCAGAGACTGGGAAATGACAAACTAGAAGGGAGACTGACTCGAGCCTAATAGTTATCATGCATTCCACAATGGTCCTAGGTTGAGTTTTCTATCTAACTTGCACAGGCAGCAAGCTAATCCTAAACAAGCAAAGCAAAGCATGCAAGCATAATCAAAACAAAGCAAACATACACAATTAGCACACACTATATACAGACAAAGTGGGCTCACACAAGGGTTAGGCTGCAAAAGCAAACCAACTGTATCAGGTGATGTTAGCTCTTAACCCTAACATTGAGAGTTAGGGTGAAGCAGATGAAATAGGAAGTGAGGGGTGTGCCTCACAGCTCTTATCCCTGGCCTGGGAGAGCTTCAGACAATAGAAAGTGTGGGTTCAGAAAGTGGGAACCCTTCTACACTTATGACTGACTCAACAGAGATCTTGGGTTAATATCCACAATGCATCAACACCAGTTGTGTGAGCAGAGGGATGACTCAACTGAATAGCAGGAGATGGATTGCACATCTCTTGTATCTTCCAATTGCCTTGTCAAAGGTCTTTTCCTGCTTGGCACAAAGATAAACAATCACAAGCATTGCCTCTTAAGGAGGACTTCAGACAGGTGCCTGACCAAATAACAGGCCAGGTCTTCCAGACTACATGGAGTTAGTGAGCTATACCTCAATTGGTTAAGCAACCAAGCAACAGCAAAATCAAGTTCACAATGAACTATAGCAACTAAGGTACCTGAAAACAATCTAGCTCAGTCAGTACACAACTCAAACAGTCAAACAGACAGTTACAAGTCAACAGTTAACTGTACACAAGCAATGCATCAAGTCAAGCACAAGCTCAACTTAAATGACTTAGAAGCCACCTACAAAACAAACTCAAGATTAGTTCAATATTGACCAAATAGTCAACTCAAGCAAGTGAATCAATTCCCTCAATGCCATATGCTTCTTAACCTGCAAACCAAGCTCAAACATGAGAAGCAAACCCCTAGGACAAGGCTTAGGGTCAAAGAGGGAGAAATAATTCAAAACAGAACATGAAAATTGGCACAAATCAATTTCAATCAAATTAGAACAATGTCCAAGTGGTCTCACATTCATATCATCACCCAAGTTCATTTCACACAACAAATAGTGCAAATCATGCAAGTTCAAAGCTCATTGGACCAAACAGAATGAATCACTCCAAACTAACTCAAAAATAACTCAATAAATCTCAAGAAAAATCATGGCTAAACAGAATCCATTACATGATCATCATACCAAAATTCAAGTCAATTGGACAAGTGGAAGCATGTCAAATAAATTCCATAAGGCAAGGCAAGACAAAACAAGCTCAATTAGGGCACAAAATCATGCATCAACTTCACACAAGCATAAAACAGAACCTACACATGATAAATGCATCAAACAAAAGCCAAGATAAACTTCCAAGTGTCTAGAATCAATGTGCAAAATTTCAAGTTCATATGATAAACATCAAGAATTTCACAAATCATCTAAGTTCATGACTCTCAAAAAGTCCACAAATGACCAATCAGAAGAGAAAATCTCAAACAAATCCAAATTGCATCCAAAAATTCCATAAATATTCACAAGCAATCCTAACATCCAGAAGTAGCATCATGCAAAAAATCAGATCATTTAGCATTGCATTGGCATGGTATATAAAATCCACAAGTCCAACAAGCAAAGGTGTGACAGACATTGTCACACCTACATTCATCATGTCATAACTCATCAACCAGAAATGAGAAAAATGAAAACTCTATACCAAAATGTTCATTGAGATGTCTGTTTTAAGCATGCAAAGTTTCAGCTTCATTGGATTAAGCATCATTATTTCACAATCAAAATGGCAAGGCATATCAAGAAAGCACATGTATACACAATCCCTAGCCAAAATAAAAATCCAACAGTGCACAATTTTTGGAAAAATCATCAAAAAATAGTAGACATCATGAGGAGAATCATGCAAAAAACCTCATGTGATTTGGATAAATAATCATGGACTTATGATTTTTTGAACGAAAGAAAAAATTAAAAAAAATGATGGAAAGGCATGCATGAACATGGTAGCATAACATGAAATAAAATGGAACAAGGCAATTTGGAATATGTCCACGCCAGGATTCGAAGGGAGTATGTATTTAAACTGGCGCACGCTACACTTAAAGTCCAGGATACGTGGTCCAGTGCATGAGCGTATAACAACCAAACGCATGCAGACAACGCTGGTAAAGATCTACAGCCTTTCTGGAAACGAAAATCCAAATGTTCATACGTGTTCATCATAAACCCTAGGCTCAAGAACAATTGTGCTCAGAAATTCATGAAATCCATACCATTGGAATCCTCTTTCAACGTACATCATCAATCCAAGCTTATTTTAACCTAATTCATCCTAGATTCATAGATTCGAAGCAAAACATATTCACACATGAAACTTCTAATCGATGTAACTTGTTCATTTCTTCATGGATTTTAATGGTTCAAATTGCAGATTACTCTACATTCCAAGATCTACCACATGCATCCATTAATTTCATGAATTAAAACATTCAAAAACTGACCTCAATTGAATGGCAGAAGTGAAAATGTTGGATTCAGGCCTTGGCAAGCAAAAACAGATGATCTAACACTCTTGTATGATGCTTTGGATGAATGCTTGAGAGTTGAATTGGCACGATCTAGCTCAAATCTCCATTTGCCATTGTTGAACACATGCTTCAGCAGTCCTTGAATTTGCTCGAAAACCTTGTGATCTTGCTTCTAATGGCTTCAATTATGCATATGGATGAAGGATCAATTAAGATCTTGGCACGGTTTGTGAAGAAAATAGGAGAAAAGTTGAGAGGAAAAATGTGAAGCTCTTTGGAAACCTAGATCTAGATCTGAGTTCTGTTATGCTAATCTAGAAAACAGTTAGAATTAGGTTTATATATGTGATGCTAATGAGGTTGCTAATCACAATTAGCCAAAACACAAGTGGATTAGTGAAATGCAAGTTTTATGCCAAATTGGGAATTCACCCCTCATGCATGCAATTCAATGTAACAGTGCAAGGTTCTGTCTTAATTCACTTCAAACTGCTGTGTAGAGCCAAATTTAAGTGGTAGCAAGTGAATGTAATGAATAATTTTCAAATTGCCCTTTTCCCTCCAAAATTCCAATGGAAATTCAAATTTTTTTATGAGCAAAATGCATGAATTATGATGTGTAATTTGGATAGTACATGACAAGAGAAGAATGTGGCAAAAAATCCCACTCCATTTGGCCTTTTGGTTCAAAAGTTATGCACTTTTGAAGTTCAAATTTTCTTGACCAAGATTGATCCATAACTTGCCAACCATGCATGAGAAATTCATGTTCTTGGACTTTTTGGAAAGGTGAGAGCAAGATCTACAACTTTCATGTTGGACAAAATTTCATTTGAAGCATTTTTGGATATGTAATCTTAAGGAGAAGACCTTTCCATTTTTGGCAATTTTGAATTACAAGTCACTTTCTATTTTTGGAAAGTTTTCATCTGACTTTATTTTCTTCAATGTTGATGTTTGAAATGTCAAATGAAACTTGTTTGGACATGAATGAAGTGTTTCTAACCCTCTCCCACCTCCAAATCCATCAGTTGACTTGTGGTTGACTTTTCTAGTTGAAAGATGAATTGGCCATGCACAGATGAACTTGAGCCTCAAACTTCTGATGACATGGCTCCAAAATGAAACCCTAGCTTCCATAAGCTCATTAAAACCATATGATGATCCCCATTTCCATGAAAACCTCATCTCCTTGACAAGCCCTGATTGGCACAATACAGATGATTAGGGTTGACCAGAGGTCAAAACCCTAATCTCAAGGAATCTGATCAAGCACAATGAATCTCTTGGTGATGACAAGACCATGATGATGATGATGTACCATTTCAACCAAGATAATGATCAATCTCCTTGAGGAACCAAGAAACCCTAATTTGAAGCACACACCCTCAGATGGCTAGTGATCAATTCATGAGACCCTCAGGCTTGAATCTTTTAACCTCTTCATCTTCTGATCAAGACTTAGGAGGATGACTTGCTTATTGTGGCCACATGATATGCAAATATGCAATGCCTAATGTAGCACCTCAAATTTGCACCTATCATTGTACATACATTCTCATATTAGGTCATAACATAACATGGTCCACTGCATATCATTGCATTGTCCCTTTTGCCCAAGTGCAAGATCATCAGAGGAATTAGGTCAAACTGGTCAGGAGATCAGTCAGTCAAGCAAGCAAGTGTGTTTTTCATTGAGCCAAGGCCCTAGGGTTGATCCAACAGGTTCACATGACTTGGGGATCCATTTGAAGTGTTTTGGTCAAGGATGGGATGCTCAGAAGTCATCAGTCAATGCACAGTCAGTCAGAAACCCTAAAAAGTCAACCTTGGTCAACTGGACTTGATTTTATGGTTTTGATGGTTGGATTTGGTTGGAGAGGGCTTATTCATGTCCATATAGGCCTCATATAACATGTCAAACATCATCATTGAAGAATTTGAAGCCAAATCAGAAATTTCCAAAAATAGAAACTGGACCTGTAACTGAAACTTGCCAAAAATGGAAACTTCTTGATCCCAAACTTACATCATGATACAAGCTTCAAATGAATTTTTGCCCAACATGAAAGTTGAAGATCTTGTTCTCCCATTTCCAAAAAGTCCAAGAACTCTCAATTCCCATGTATGGTTGGCAAGTTATGATCAATTCATTTTCAAAAATTCTTGAACTTCAAAAGGCCATATCTCTCAAACCATTTGGCCAAATTGGGTGGGGTTTTTTTCCAACAAGTCACATTTGACCTCATCTTTCCAAATATGTAACCATCATGCATCAAAACATTACCAATCAAAATGGCCTTTTTGCACTTACATGAATTATTTTCAAGAGAGGTGAAAAAGTGAATATTCAATTTAACCATTTCCAACCATTTTGGCCATTCAAATATGTTCTGAAATTGCATTTGTGACTTGTTAGAGGCCCAATTTCGTGCAGACCTACACCCCATTACCAACTTGGTTGAAATTTAGCAAATAACCAAATTACTTCATTTAAACAAAATTGTGTTTAGCTTTCACTTAACCAACCTTAAACAGACATATATTAGCTCATTTTCTGTCAATCTAAAACCCTAGCAGCCAACAATCACACAGAATTCTCTCACTCTCTCAAATTTCCATTTTTACATTTTTGAACCTTTCTTTGAAAAATTGTGAAGCACACGAGCTGGCTATTGTTGCTTCATCATTCAACATCCATTTTGAGCTGATTCCAACCATCATAAACCAACTGGAACCAAGGAGCACGACTGTTTCTTCAAAAACATCATCAATGGCAGATTTTGCTCTGAGCCATTTCAAGCATTCATGAGCCAAGTTCCTTTCACCATTCAACTTTAGGAAGCTTCTTGAGCATCTGTTTTGATCTTTGGAAGCCAAACAACCATTGTAGCTCAACTGCACATCAATCTTGGTCAGTTTTCGAATCTCCAATTTCTTGAAACTATGCCATGCTTTAGCTAGGTCTTGTTGTGCTGGTCATGTTGGAACTTGAATCATTAGAAATGGTTAACTATTCTGAGAGAAATCTAGGTTTTAAGTTTGATGTTGAAATTTGTTTTGGCTCGATTCGTGTTATATAGCTTGATTCAATGGAAAATATGTTTGGATTATGCATGTTGGATGTTTGCTGGTCATGATGGTGTGGTCAATTTGATTTTTTGGGCACTTTTAATTTTTCACGAATTGGGAAGATGAAGATGATAGTACTGTGCATAGAACCCTAATTTTCATGCATTTCCCAGAATTCCTCACGTGTGCATGGTCCTGTTCATCCATTAGCCAATCAAAATATTTCCTTTTCCTTGCCAAAACGCAGCGTCTGATTAAGTGGTTCACTTATTTACAACAATGCCACTCCGTTCCAATTATTTTAATAAATCATGTTTAATTCATTTTCTTTTCAATAATTATTTCATTTACATGATCAAACTTGTAAAAATCATAGCATCATCATTTCTAATCCAATTTTTATGGGATTTTTTGCATTTGATTCATCATGATCTCTACTTATTTATCATATTTTTTCCAGAATTTTTGGATGGTTGGTTTTTAATTGGTATTAGGGTTTGTAACATGTGACAATATTTTGTACCTTTTACCAAATCATTTGTGAAATAGTGATGCATTATCCTATGGCCTTGAAATTTTTTGTGCACAAACTAGACACATCCATGGTGATTTTGGTATAAAGTTCATGAATTTATCATCTCTGGTCATTGAGTTATGATTTTTTGAAGTAGGGTGTGACAATTTGTGTCACACCATTGATGTGCAACTTGATGATTTTTATAGCCATGCCTATTGACCTCAAAATGTTTTGATTTTTTGCATGAATTCACTTGAGTATGTCTAGTTTACATGTGACTTTTTGTGGATTTGTTCATGGCATTTTCCAATTGATTGAGATTTTTGTCCCCTGTTTGGTCTTATGTTGACTTTTTGTGACACTTGTTCCCATTTCATTTGTAAAATCCTCATACTTTATTAGATGGACATGAAATTTGATATGTGGTTATTAGACATCTTAAGCTTTGCCATGGTTTTAGTCCCATTCATTTCTCATATGCTATCACTGATTTATGATTTTTTCAAGTTGATGTATGTTTGGTTGACTTCTTTGAGCATGTTTAAAATTGCATTGCCTTTCTGATTTTCATTGACTATCTTCTACTTGTCCAAATGAGTTGAAATTTGACATGCTTACCATGCTGTGGGTTGTGATTGATCATGATTTATTTGATGATTTTTGGAAATGTTTAAGATTGCTTTTGATTCAAGTCTTGCTGTTGACTTCTATGAGTTTCTAAATGCCATGCCTTGACTTCTTTTGGTCATGAAATGATGATGATGATTGAGATGAATGTGAAACCAATTGGGTTTGTTTCTTGATTGTTTAAACATGATTTTGGATGCTTTCCACTTGCTATTTTAACTTTTCCATTCCCTTTTGACCCTAGGCTTGCCCTAGTGGTCCTGTTACTCACATTTGAGCTCATCTTTTCAGGATAACCAACAATTGTCCAATGAGACCAATACAAATTGGTTGTGTTTGCTTGTTTATCATGACTAACATGTTTTGTTTTGTAGGTTGCTTGGCTCACATGCCTTGAGCCTTGTACCTTGCACATTCACTTGCTTGTGTTGACTGTTAACTTCTGTTTCCTTTTGCTTTAATTTTGAAGTTGTATACTAATGTCTGTTTGACTATTTCAGGTATTTTTAGTCGCTCAGTTCCTTGTGAACCTTTTGCTTTGCTTTGCTTGATAAGCAATTTGCATTGAGGTATACCTTTCTATCTTCATGTAGTCTGGAAGACCTGGCCTGTTACTTGGCCAGGCAACTGTCTGAAGTCCTCCTTAAGAGGCAATGTTTTTGATTGTTTAAAATTGTCCTTGTACATATTCAAAGACCTCCTAAGTGAAGAGGCAATTGGCAGAACCCAAGGGATAAGCAACCTATCCCCTACTAGTCTGTGTGTCACTCACCTTGCTCACACTACCTGTGTTGATGCATAGTGGGTAAAAAACCCAAGATCTATAGAGTCTAACTTGTGGATAGAGTTCCTACTTTCTGAACTCCCACACTTTCTGATATTCAAATGCTCTCCCTGACTAGGGATAAGAGAAATGAGGCACACCCCTCATATCCTTTCATCTGCTTCACCTTAGCCCCTCAATGGCAAGGTTAAGAGCACTTTTAACCCAATTCCAGTGGTTTGTTTGTTGAGGTTGATATGACCCCTCGACTAAAACCTAACCTTGTTTGAGCCCATTGCTTGTATATAGTGTGTGCTACTTGTGATTGTGTGTTTGTTTGACTTGCTTCCTGTGTAAGTTAGGTTTAGTTTAGACTTGCTTCCTGTGCAAGTTAGGTTTTGCTTGGCTTGCTTCCTGTGCAAGTTAAGTGTGTGTGTGTCTTGCTTCCTGTGCAAGTCATGATTAGGATAGGCTGGCTCCCTGTGCCAGTTAGCTAGAAACCTTAACTTAGGGATGATTTTGCATGATAACATCTAGGCTCGAGTCGTAGTCTCCCTAGTTGTGTCTCCCTCTGTTATCTGGTTAGGCTAGTCCTTTTTCCCTGCGTAGGGGAACTACGTCGCCCTGATCCTCATACCAGATGAGGTACGTAGGCAGGAGATGAGCTGATCTCTCCGGGCGCCCTTTTTCTTTTCCACCCTTTGTGTCTTAACCACCCTTGCGTGTGTTTTGGTTCGGATGCTGATATAAGTCCAGTGACTGGCATTCGGGCTCCACGTTCGCCCTCTTTGTTTATTTGTGTGAGTTGCTTCTCCTTTTCTGGTTGGAGTCCGACGTAAGTCCAGCGATTGGCAGTTGGTTTCTTGTGTGTGTTTTGGTTCGGATGTTGATGTAAGTCCAGTGATTGGCATTCGGGCTCCACGTTTGCCTTTGTTTGTGTTTGTTTGTGTGCGTGTCAGCCGAGCTACGAATGCTCTGATTCTCCTTCGTCCAAGGAGATACGTATGCATAGGATGCGATATCCTAGCGAGCATGTGTCGTTTCCCCAGTCCGAACTACTTGGACTCTGATGTCTATGCTTGATAGACTAAGTAGGCCCAGGATGCGATATCCTGCCGAGTCAGTTTCAGTTTGTTTTCTTGTGTCTCTTTCAGCCAGTGTGTGTGTGTGAGCAGTGTTTTAGCAACCATTTCCCTTCCTTTAGTGCGTGGATCCCGTCGAGTACGACGGATGCGTAGGGGTGCTAATACCTTCCCTTCGCATAACCGACTCCCGATCCCATTCTCTTTGGTCGCGAGACCATGTCTTTTCCAGGTTTACTCTGAGCGTTTCCTTTCCCTCTTTTGGGATAAATAACGCACGGTGGCGGCTCTGTTGTTCTTGTTTCCCCGCCGGTTTTTCGCGTGATGCGACAGCTGGCGACTCTGCTGGGGATACAGAGAAGTTGACCTGTGCTGGTCCATCTTCCCTGAGCGAGTCTCTCCTAGCGCTCTCTAGGTTAGGGTTTTGGTTGCTGTGTGCTGTGTTTATTTATTGCATTCATTATTTACTGTTTGCATTCATTGTCTATTGTTTGCATTTATGTTTGTAATTATGTTTGCATTCATATTCATTATTCATTCTGCCTGGCTGGTTGTCTGTTTTTCTTTGTGGGGTGGGAGTCAGTTGAGGTAAAAGGTCCAATACCCAGACCATGAGTGAAATCTAGGATGGTTAGGAATAGAGTGATTCATGGGAAGCGGGTGGTATTGCGCCACTTAGCGGAACATTGATATCACGAGCAGTTCAGACCCTGGTGGGGTATCGTCGTTACATACTTCGGGTGTGTATATGATGGTATTCTGCGAAAGGTTATTTATGCTGCGTTTCTCTCGACCTTACCCTGGCCTAGACTACACCCGTGAGTGGGGAAGGGTTCATTATTATAGGTACCGTTGGTGACTCTTGGTTCTGTTGGTGACTTCGGGTTCAGACAACAGTGTATTCAGTTGACCTTGGGTTTTTCAAGTTGGATTTGGGTTCTGAATTTTGACTGAAGCTTCAACCTTGTGATCAGAGATTGCACAACCAGCCAGTCCAGTCTGCATCATTTGCATCATAGCATATTTATTTTTCAAAAAAAAAAAGATAAAAAAAAAGAAGGAAAAAAAGAAAAAAAAAAAAAAAGCTAATCTCTGCATGCATATCATTTCTCAGGTACATTCCAGAGCTTGATTCACTGATAGAGATGGCAACAGTCCCAGAACCGAAGCGAAAGACCTGCTCCTACAGCTTTCATCGTGAGCCGTTGACTTCATTGATCGAGTTGGGTAGTCTTGTGACTGATGATAGACTGAAGAGTTTCGTTGGGCAGTATGGAGATATTTTGACAGTGTTGAAGATGTTAGTTGATCCGGTGCCTCTGCAGACACTTCTTCAGTTCTATGACCCGGAGCTCAGATGTTTCACCTTCCAAGACTATCAGTTGGCGCCTACTCTCGAGGAGTACTCTATCCTGATGAGCGTCCCTATTCAGCATCAGGTTCCCTTTTTGGACGTGCCCAAAGAGGTTGATTTCAGAATTATTGCCAGAGCTCTCCGGTTGAGTGTCAAGGAAGTTTGTGATAATTGGAAGCCCAGTGGGGAAGTAGTGGGTCTGCCGTTGAAGTTTCTTTTGAGAGTGGCTAGAGATGAAGCAGAGAAGGGGAATTGGGAAGTTTTTCACGCCCAGCTTGCTGCCATGATCTATGGGATCGTCCTATTCCCAAGCATGCCTAATTTCATTGACCATGCTGCTATTACTATCTTCATTGGAGGGAATCTGGTCCCCACCCTACTAGCTGATACTTACTATGCTATTCACAGTAGGCATGGTAAGGGTGGAGCCATCAGGTGCTGTCTACCCCTCCTGTTCAGATGGTTTATGTCACTCCTGCCTGTCAGTGGGCCCTTTGTGGATACCCAGAGCACTCTTAAGTGGACTCAAAGGGTCATGTCGCTCACCTCCTACGACATCAGATGGCAATCTTACCGGATGGACGTACGGAATGTTGTTATGAGTTGTGGTGAATTCCGAAACGTGCCACTCGTGGGGACCAAGGGCTGTATAAATTATAATCCAGTTCTTTCTCTTCGTCAGTTAGGGTTTGTAATGAAAGGAAAACCACTTGAGGCTGAAGTAGCTGAGAGTGTGTATTTTGAGAAGCAGAGTGACCCGACTAGATTGGAGCAGATAGGAAGAGCTTGGAGATCTGTTGGAGTGAAGGATGGATCCGTCTTAGGGAAGAAGTTTGCCATTGCAATGCCCGATTACACTGATTGGGTAAAGAAGAGAGTGGAAACCTTATTGCTACCCTATGATAGGATGGAGCCGTTGCAGGAGCAACCACCTTTGGTTCTTGCTGATAGTGTGCCTGCTGAGCACTATAAGCAAGCTCTGATGGAGAGTCGCCGTTTGAGGGAGAAGGAGCAGGACACTCAGATGGAGTTGTACAAAGCTAAAGCTGATAGGTTGCACTTGGCCCATCAACTCAGGGAAGTGCAAGGAGAGAATGCTAGCGGAGCAAGGAGCAAGAAGAGATCATATGAGGAGATGGAATCCATGTTGGATGCAGAGCATAGGGAGTGTTTGAGACTGCAGAGAGTAGAAGTCAACTATCAAAAGAAGATCAGAGATCTAGAGAAGCAACTTAAAGACAAAGACATTCAGTTGAAGAAGGAACTAGACTTGAGACAGAAATCATAGGACTATCTTGGAGGAGAAGTCTTGGAGCTTAGAAGACAGTTGGAAGAGAAGATCACCCCTCTACCAGAATGTTCAGAATGCACACTAGTGATAGACCAGTGCCATTACCTGAAGAGCCTCATTCCAGAAGACCGTCTGTCTTAGTTCGTTTTTTTGATGTATTTGTTGAGAATCACCTCCAGGCCTGTTGGATGGGATTCATTTGTTTATCCTCCGTCTTTTGGATCTTTTTTGTTGAGAATCACCTCCAGGCTTGTTGGATGGGATTCATTTGTTTGTACCCCGTTTCGGATTTTTGTTGACTTTTGGTTGTATGACCTTTTTTTACCCTTATTTTTAGATAAGGTTGTTAGTATTTCCCTGTTGTTCTCTTTTTTTTCCCTGTATCCTGTTGTTCTTTTGTTGCTGCAGGTTGCCATCTTTTGAGGATGGATCAGGCTCTTTGAATGCCTGAGAAATGAGCATATCATGTGCATCATACACATCATTAACATCATACTCATATCATTTGCATAACAGGTGTTCTTGTGCCGACTTCTTACTTTGATTCCTGTGTCCAGGCAGGATAGCTGATCAAAGACCGCACCGCTACTCAACGCGACTCAACCATCAACAGAATATGGATCAAGTACAAGCTGAGTTAGCTGAGATGAGGGCTAACATGGCCCAGTTTATTCACATGATGCAAGGGGTTGCGCAAGGACAAGAAGAACTCCGAGCTCTGGTTCAGAGGCAAGAAGCTGCATTGCCACCAGTCAATCCACCTCTGCAAGAAGGAAACCCAGTTAATGACACTCCTGCTGCTGCTGTGCTCGTCAACAACTATGTTGTGGGTGAAGAGTTGAGGGGTATTCGAGTTGATGGTCAACCTATTGCTCCAGATGCTGCTAATGCCAGAGTTATCCATGCTCCGGCCCGTAACAGAATTCCGATTGTTGACAGACAAGAGGATATGTTTACCTTACTCAGTGAAGACGAAGATATTTTGGGCAGAAATGATGCGAGAGATCGTAAAGTTGAGGCCCTTGCTGAGAAAATCCGGGCTATGGAATGTCAAAACTCCCTCGGTTTTGATGTTACAAACATGGGATTAGTTGAAGGTCTGAGAATCCCGCACAAATTCAAGGCGCCGTCATTCGACAAATACAACGGTACTTCCTGCCCTCGCACTCATGTGCAGGCATACTACAGAAAGATATCCGCATACACTGATGATGAGAAGATGTGGATGTACTTTTTCCAAGACAGCCTATCTGGGGCATCTTTGGACTGGTATATGGAGTTGAAGCGGGATTCAATCAGATGTTGGAGGGACATGGGTGAAGCTTTCCTCAGACAGTATAAGCATAATATGGATATGGCTCCGACCCGGACTCAGCTGCAGAGTCTGTGTCAGAAAAACACTGAAAGCTTTAAAGAGTACGCCCAGAGATGGCGCGAGCTTGCTGCAAGAGTTCAACCCCCTATGCTGGAAAGGGAGTTGACCGACATGTTTATCAGCACTCTTCAAGGTGTGTATATGGACCGGATGGGAAGCTGCCCATTCGGAAGTTTTTCTGATGTCGTCATCTGTGGCGAGAGAACCGAAAGTCTGATCAAGGCCGGTAGGATTCATGATGCGGGTTCTTCTTCGTCATCGAAGAAACCCTTCTCTGGGGCACCTCACCGTAGAGAAGGAGAAACCAATGTTGTACAGCACAGAGGGGGTGTATATAGAGGAGGTGTGAGTAGAGATCAATATCGTCCGGTAGCTGCAGTAACTATTCCTGCACCTCAACCTCGTCAACAACAACAACAAAGGGTTCAACAACCGCAACAGCAACAACAACAACAACAACAGCAACGTCCTTATCAGCCAAGACAAAGGTTGCAGGCTGATAGAAGGTTTGACCCGTTGCCCATGTCGTACGCTGAATCACTGCCCGAACTACTCCGGTTAGGGTTTGTTGAATTGCGTACCATGGCTACTCCAACAGTGTTGCCTCCTGGTTATGATGCGAACGTCCGTTGTGACTTTCATTCTGGGGCACCAGGCCACCATACTGAGAGATGCCGGGCTTTCCAGCACAAAGTACAAGATTTGATCGATGCCAAGGCGATCAACTTTGCTCCGGTACCGAATGTAGTGAACAATCCTATGCCTCAGCATGGTGGGCATAGGGTGAACAATATTGAAGGAGGAGAAGCTGAAAATCTGGTTGATAATGTTGAAGATGTTCAAACTTCTTTATCAGTTGTGAAGGACCGTCTGTTGAAAGGGGGTGTCTACCCGGGTTGTGACGAAGGATGTTTGGGCTGTGCTGAAGCTGTTAATGGGTGTGACCAGTTGAAGACTGGTATTCAAAAATTGATTGATGAAGGTTGTCTCCAGTTCAGTCGGGCTGTCAAAGACAATGGATCGGTGTCGACTGTCACCATCTACTTCAAACCGTCTGAAGGACGAGGACAAGGGATCGTGAGTTCATCTGCAGCAAGTGGTACCCCAGTTACCATTTCCACTCCAGTTACCATTCCTGCTCCGGTAACCATCAGTGCTCCGACTACTATCATGGCGTCTGGCAGAAGACAAGTTGAGAATAGTAGGGCTGTTCCTTGGAGGTATGACAATGCCTACCGCAGCAATCGGAGGGCTGACAATCAGATAAGGCCAGCAAATCAAGCGCCTGTGACGATCAGTGCACCGGTAAGAACTCCTGTGGTTGCAAGTCCTGTGGTGGACAATGTTGGAGGACCAGGAGGTTTTACCCGGAGTGGACGACTGTTTGCTCCTCAGCCATTGAGAGATGCTAATGCTGAGGCATCTGCTAGGGCTAAGGGTAAACAGGTTGTGGTTGACGAGGAACCGGCTCAGAAGGAGACTGAGGGTTCTTTTGAAAAAGACGTCGAGGAATTTATGAAGATAATCAAGAAGAGTGACTACAAGATTGTAGATCAGCTCAACCAAACTCCGTCTAAGATTTCAATACTCTCTTTGCTGTTGTGCTCTGAGGCACATCGGGATGCCTTGCTGAAGATGTTAAACATGGCATACGTCCCGCAAGAGATTTCCGTCAACCAACTGGAGGGTGTACTAGCCAACGTGAGCACCAGGCATGGTGTAGGTTTCACTGACCTAGACTTGACGCCTGAGGGTCGTAATCATAACAAAGCCTTGCACATCACTATGGAGTGCAAAGGTGCTGTTCTGTCTCACGTACTGGTAGACACCGGGTCGTCACTGAATGTCCTACCCAAGCAAATTCTGAAGAAGATTGATGTTGAGGGAGTCGTGCTCACTCCCAGTGACCTCATCGTGCGGGCATTTGACGGATCCAAACGGTCTGTGTTTGGTGAAGTTACCTTGCCGGTGAAGATAGGTCCGGAGGTATTTGATATAATCTTCTATGTGATGGACATTCAGCCCGCTTATAGCTGCTTGTTGGGGCGTCCGTGGATACACGCAGCAGGAGCAGTCTCGTCGACTCTCCATCAAAAGCTTAAATATGTCTGGAATGGTCAGATTGTGACCGTGTGTGGCGAAGAAGAGATTCTGGTGAGTCATTTATCCTCATTCAAGTATGTTGAGGTAGATGGCGAGATCCATGAAACCTTGTGCCAGGCATTTGAGACTGTGGCGCTTGAGAGAGTAGCTTGTGCTGAGCAGAGGAAGCCAGGTGCTTCGATTACATCCTACAAGCAAGCCAAGGAGGTGGTTGACTCCGGCAAAGCTGAGGGCTGGGGCAAGATGGTAGACTTGCCGGTTAAGGAAGACAAATTCGGAATCGGTTTTGAGCCTCTTCAGGCAGAACAGAATGTGGGTCCGAGCACCTTTACCAGCGCTGGGCTGATGAATCATGGGGATGTCTTTGCTACTGAGGGTGAAGATATTGACAATGACTGCAATGTAGACGTCTGGGTCCGCCCGTGTGCACCAGGGGAGTCTATCAATAATTGGACGGCTGAAGAAGTGGTCCAAGTTACTCTTCTGACAGAGTAATTTTCCTTTGTTTTTTTCATTTTGCATGAAAACCCTACGTTCTGCCCAAGGCGTAGTGGTTCATTGTAGGGCCTCATCATGTTTAAATGATTATCATAAATAAAGGACGTTTTGCAATCAAATTTTGAGATCTTTGTCTTTCTACTTTTGTTTTCACTTTTTCTAAAAACAATAAAAATGGCAATGTTTTTGTTTTTTGTGACTTTATTGAAATCTTTTTCTAAAAACAAAACATTAAACATGCAGAAGTGATCTTTTGGCATCCACTGTGAGCGACTCTGTTATGGCTCCATATGATTTTGATAATCCCATCTACCAAGCTGAAGAGGAGAGTGAGGAAGACTGTGAACTCCCCGCAGAATTGGTCAGACTTTTGAAGCAAGAGGAAAGGGTCATCCAACCTCATCAGGAGGAGTTGGAGATTGTTAACCTGGGTACTGAGGACGCCAGAAGAGAGATCAAGATTGGGGCTGCTTTAGAGGACTCTGTCAAGAGGAGGCTAATTGAGATGCTAAGAGAATATGTGGAAATATTCGCCTGGACATATCAAGACATGCCCGGGCTGGATACAGACATTGTGGTGCATCGGTTACCTCTTAGAGAAGAGTGTCCGTCGGTCAAGCAGAAGCTTCGTAGAACTAGTCCTGATATGGCTGTCAAGATCAAGGAAGAGGTTCAGAAGCAGTGGGATGCAGGTTTCCTGGCTGTTACCAGATATCCACCGTGGGTGGCCAACATTGTTCCCGTTACCTCACATTGATGTATTGGTGGATAATACGGCTCAATCCTCGGTATTCTCTTTCATGGACGGTTTCTCAGGCTATAATCAGATCAAGATGGCGCCAGAGGACATGGAAAAGACGACATTCATTACACCTTGGGGCACGTTCTGCTACAAAGTGATGCCGTTTGGGCTGAAGAATGCCGGTGCTACCTATCAGAGGGCAATGACGACTCTCTTTCATGACATGATGCACAAAGAAATCGAAGTGTACGTGGATGATATGATTGCGAAGTCGCAGACAGAAGAGGAGCACTTGGTTAATTTGTAGAAGTTGTTTGACAGGTTGGTCAAGTTCAAACTGAGGCTGAATCCGAACAAGTGTACGTTTGGGGTGAGATCAGGGAAGCTTTTAGGCTTCATCGTCAGTGAGAAAGGGATTGAGGTTGATCCAGCAAAAGTCAAAGCTATTCAAGAGATGCCTGAACCGAAAACGGAGAAGCAAGTCCGTGGGTTTTTAGGGAGGTTGAACTACATTGCAAGGTTCATATCTCATCTAACTGCCACATGCGAACCAATTTTCAAACTGCTTAGAAAGAATCAGGCGATCAAATGGAATGATGATTGTCAGAAAGCTTTTGACAAAATCAAAGAGTATTTACAAAACCCTCCAATCCTGATTCCTCCGGTTCCAGGGAGACCATTGATAATGTACCTATCAGTTACCGAGAACTCGATGGGGTGTGTATTGGGGCAGCATGACGAGTCTGGTCGAAAAGAGCATGCCATATACTACCTAAGCAAAAAGTTTACCGACTGTGAAACAAGATATTCACTGCTCGAGAAAACTTGCTGTGCTTTGGCCTGGGCTGCTCGCCGACTAAGGCAGTATATGTTGAACCATACTACTCTGTTGATTTCTAAGATGGATCCAGTAAAGTACATCTTTGAGAAGCCGGCTCTCACCGGACGTGTTGCCCGTTGGCAGATGATTTTAACAGAGTATGACATTCAGTACACGTCACAGAAGGCCATCAAAGGTAGTATTCTGTCAGACTACCTTGCCGAGCAACCGATCGACGATTATCAGCCTATGATGTTTGAATTCCCTGATGAAGACATCATGTATCTGAAGCTGAAAGATTGTGAGGAGCCACCTGTCGAGGAAGGACCGGATCCTGATGACAAGTGGACACTGATGTTTGATGGGGCTGTGAATATGAACGGTAATGGTGTTGGGGCAGTGTTGATCAATCCCAAAGGTGCTCATATACCTTTCGCTGCCAGATTGACTTTTGACGTCACCAACAATGAAGCTGAGTATGAGGCTTGTATCATGGGGATAGAAGAAGCCATTGATCTGAGGATCAAAACACTTGACATATTTGGAGATTCAGCTCTAGTGGTCAATCAGGTCAATGGAGATTGGAATACGAACCAGCCGTATTTGATTCCGTATAGAGATTACACCAGAAGAATACTGACGTTCTTCAAGAAGGTGAAGTTGTATCATGTCCCCCGGGATGAGAATCAAATGGCTGATGCTCTGGCTACTTTATCGTCCATGATAAAGGTTCATTGGTGGAATCATGTGCCACATGTTGCGGTGAATCGACTCGAGAGGCCTGCGTATGTATTTGCAGCCGAGTCTGTTGTTGCGATTGATGAGAAACCGTGGTACTATGACATCAAGAACTTCCTCAAGACTCAAGAATATCCTGAGGGTGCGTCGAAGAACGATAAGAAGACCCTGAGAAGGCTACCTGGAAGCTTTTAGTTGAATCAGGATGATGTGTTGTACAAAAGGAACTTTGACATGGTTCTGCTCAGATGCGTGGATAGACACGAAGCAGACATGTTGATGCAAGAAGTGCACGAGGGTTCGTTTGGTACCCATGCTGGTGGTCATGCAATGTCGAAGAAACTGTTGAGAGCTGGATATTACTGGATGACTATGGAATCCGATTGCTTCAAATATGCTCGGAAATGCCATAAATGTCAGATCTATGCTGATAAGGTGCATGTACCACCAAGCCCGTTGAATGTCATGAACTCGCCCTGGCCGTTCGCCATGTGGGGCATTGACATGATTGGGAAGATTGAGCCAACTGCTTCGAATGGACATCGCTTCATCTTGGTTGCGATTGATTACTTCACCAAGTGGGTGGAAGCAGCTTCCTATGCCAACGTTACCAAACAAGTGGTTGCCCGGTTCATCAAAAAAGAAATCATCTGTCGTTATGGAGTCCCTGAGAGAATCATCACTGACAATGGTTCGAATCTCAACAACAAAATGATGAAAGAACTGTGCAGAGATTTCAAGATTGAACATCACAATTCTTCTCCTTACAGACCGAAGATGAATGGTGCTGTAGAGGTGGCAAACAAGAATATCAAGAAGATTGTGCAAAAGATGGTCGTTACGTACAAGGATTGGCACGAGATGCTGCCTTTCGCTTTGCATGGGTACCGTACTTCAGTGCGTACGTCGACCGGGGCAACCCCTTACTCCCTTGTGTATGGTATGGAAGCAGTCCTGCCAGTTGAAGTGGAGATCCCTTCTCTGAGGGTATTATTGGATGTCAAGCTGGACGAAGCCGAGTGGATTCGTACAAGGTTTAATGAGTTAAGCCTTATCGAAGAGAGACGGCTAGCAGCTGTGTGCCACGGGCAGTTATATCAGAGAAGGATGAAGCGAGCCTTTGATCAGAAAGTGCGTCCTCGGACATTTCAAGCTGGTGATCTAGTTTTGAAGAGGATCCTTCCTCCCGGTACAGACAAAGGGGAAAATGGACTCCTAATTACGAAGGTCCATATGTTGTGAAAAAGGTCTTCTCCGGTGGAGCCTTGATGCTTACAACTATGGACGGTGAAGATTTTCTTTCCCCTGTTAACTCAGATGTAGTCAAAAAATACTTCGCATAAATTGACCCGCTGGACAAAAAGAATAAGAGAGTCCAGGCAAAAATGGGCATCCCGGCGAACCAAAAAACAGAAAGAAAAGGTTCGGGCAAAAGTTAGGGATAAAATAAAAATTGTACACCCGGTAAGTCGAAAACCCGCAAGGGCGGCTTAGGCAAAAATGGGTATCCCGGTGGATTGAAAACCCGAAAGGGCGATCCAGCCAAAAGAGGGATTAAAGCGAAGACTACAGTCTGAGTCATCTGTACTTCATCACGCTTCGTCAGCCGCCATCTCGAAGGATGTGATCGGTCCAGTCAGTCTTCTCAGAAAGCAAGGAATTGGGAGGAAAATGAGGATCTATGAGTTATAACAGAGTTGGGAAACAGTAGATGCCGTGTTCACATTGCCATTAGGATTAGTTTATTTTCCTTTTGTGCGCAATTACCTCTTTCTAGGAATTGCTTCCCAGTGTATTTGCCTTTTCAGGCGCATTTTCAATCAATAAAAGTCGTTATTCAGATAAATTGCTCTCTTGTTTTTACTTTTACTGTTTTGTTTGCAAAAACGTCCGAATTTTTGATAAACATTGCATATAAAAACATGAAGGCTAAACAATAACGTGCAGAAAGACTAAAACATTTGAAAATCATTTGGAATGTTGAGGACACTTGAGCGTATCTTGTCCACGTACCCCCTGGGGCATCTGTTGTTCCGTTTTGCAGGTCATCACCTGTGAACATTCCCCAGCAGTTATTTCCCGGAGCGAGCTATTTCTCCTAGCTACAGATTGGTTAAGTCTTCCCCAGTGAAGCAATCATTTCTCCAGCAGAGTTCATCCTACCAGTGGATTCGACAGGTTTCAGTAGCAGGTCGATACCTGCATCTCCAGCTGAGTTGATTCTACTTGTGAGTTGTGTGGGTCGTCCCCGGCAGAGTAACAGATATTTCCCAAAGCAGAGTTTATCGTATCTGAGGTTTGTATGAGCCTTATCCCCAGAGAGTTACCTGGCTTATCTCCGCCAGCGGAACAGTTACATTCCCAAGCGGAGTTTGTTTTACCTGTGAATTGATTGGGATATCCCCAGCAATTCACTTTTGTCTTTAGCAAGTGGTGTGCTTACTCCCCAGCAAGTTGTCTTGTTTTCCCCTAGCGGATTTGTATTTTTGGTTCCCCGGCAGTTGCTTTCTTCTCCCCCAGTGGAGTTATTGGAGTTTTCTCAGCACAGTCGTCCTGTGTATTCCTCAGCGGAGTTTTCATCATTTTGCATTTTTGCATGTAGTGATCATTGCATCCTCAAAATTGCGTAGCATTTCCATTCCATATGGAGCATTACGCCATAGAAAAATTCAAACATATGCACTCATGTGTTCGAAACCCCATCAGACTGTATCCCCGGCAGAGGCGGATCATTTTTATTCAACATCAGCATAGCACGTCTGCTACAGTTGCTTCGACAGCATTCAGAATTGATATCCCCACAGAGGTTTATTTCCTCACCCATTGGTGACAGAAAGTTTGTTTCTCCTCAGCGAGACCCCCAGCAAGTGATCAGCCTTGCCTTGACATATCTAAGATGTCGTTCTTGTAATACCAGTAAGTGTCATGTCAGCACCCGCGTGTGCTTTCATTTTTTGGTGTCGGTAAACACCATTGTTTCGGTGTCGGTAAACATCGAGTCTCACCCAGTCATCGGTAAATGTCTGGTCATTTTTTGATGTCGGTAAACATCATCTTTCGATGTCGGTAAACATCGAGTCCCACCCCAGTCATCGGTAAATGTCTGGTCATCATTTTTTGGTGTCGGTAAACACCATTGTTTCGGTGTCGGTAAACATCGAGTCTTACCCCAGTCATCGGTAAATGTCTGGCCATTTTTTGATGTCGGTAAACATCATCTTTCGATGTCGGTAAACATCGAGTCTTTCCCTCAGTCATCAGTAAATGTCTGATAATTCCCCAGCTAGAAATCCCCAATAGAGTCATCTGTAAATGTCCTATCTGGTTTCCGTTTGCGAATATTTGTCTGTCTCTCCCCAATAAATTTCTCACATCCCCAGTCATCGGTAAATGTCTGGTCATTCTTTGGATGTCGGTAAACATCATCTTTCGATGTCGGTAAACATCGAGTCTCACCCCAGTCATCGGTAAATGTCTGGTCATGCTGTGTTTTCTTGTTAATAAAATCAAGACCCCCAGAAGTCGTCGGTAAACGTCTTGTCTGGTTCCACCACAAAGTTTTTGTTCCTCCCCAAGCAGAGATGCCATCGGTAAATGGCCCAGTTTTCCTCGATATCGGTAAATATCGAATTCCCAGTTGCAGCAGCCATCGGTAAATGGTCTTGCTGAAGTTGATATCGGTAAATATCAAGTTTTAACCATCGGTAAATGGTTTCGCTTTTCTCAAGTTGTTTTCCCAGCAGCCATCGGTAAATGGTTTTTGCTGAAGTTGATATCGGTAAATATCAAGTTTTAACCATCGGTAAATGGTTTCGCTTTTCTCAAGTTGTTTTCCCAGCAGCCATCGGTAAATGGTCTGGCTGAAGTTGATATTGGTAAATATCAAGTTTCCAGTTTTTTAACCATCGGTAAATGGTTTTGTTTTTCTGAAGTTGTCATGCAGTTGTCATCGGTAAATGACGTGGTCCCTTTTGTATTATATCCGGTCGGTGCAAATTTCTACGGTTCTTTGGTATTCAATCCCTGTTTACCCTGAAAGTCTGACAGCCATTGCTATCATCCATTCGGGTTTCCAGCTGATTGAATAGGGGCAGCTGTAGCACCTCAAATTTGCACCTATCATTGTACATACATTCTCATATTAGGTCATAACATAACATGGTCCACTGCATAGCATTACATTGTCCCTTTTGCCCAAGTGCAAGATCATCAGAGGAATTAGGTCAAACTGGTCAGGAGATCAGTCAGTCAAGCAAGCAAGTGTGTTTTTCATTGAGCCAAGGCCCTAGGGTTGATCCAACAGGTTCACATGACTTGGGGATCCATTTGAAGTGTTTTGGTCAAGGATGGGATGCTCAGAAGTCATCAGTCAATGCACAGTCAGTCAGAAACCCTAAAAAGTCAACCTTGGTCAACTGGACTTGATTTTATGGTTTTGATGGTTGGATTTGGTTGGAGAGGGCTTATTCATGTCCATATAGGCCTCATATAACATGTCAAACATCATCATTGAAGAATTTGAAGCCAAATCAGAAATTTCCAAAAATAGAAACTGGACCTGTAACTGAAACTTGCAAAAAATGGAAACTTCTTGATCCCAAACTTACATCATGATACAAGCTTCAAATGAATTTTTGCCCAACATGAAAGTTGAAGATCTTGTTCTCCCATTTCCAAAAAGTCCAAGAACTCTCAATTCCCATGTATGGTTGGCAAGTTATGATCAATTCATTTTCAAAAATTCTTGAACTTCAAAAGGCCATATCTCTCAAACCATTTGGCCAAATTGGGTGGGGTTTTTTTCCAACAAGTCACATTTGACCTCATCTTTCCAAATATGTAACCATCATGCATCAAAACATTACCAATCAAAATGACCTTTTTGCACTTACATGAATTATTTTCAAGAGAGGTGAAAAAGTGAATATTCAATTTAACCATTTCCAACCATTTTGGCCATTCAAATATGTTCTGAAATTGCATTTGTGACTTGTTAGAGGCCCAATTTCGTGCAGACCTACACCCCATTACCAACTTGGTTGAAATTTAGCAAATAACCAAATTACTTCATTTAAACAAAATTGTGTTTAGCTTTCACTTAACCAACCTTAAACAGACATATATTAGCTCATTTTCTGTCAATCTAAAACCCTAGCAGCCAACAATCACACAGAATTCTCTCACTCTCTCAAATTTCCATTTTTGCATTTTTGAACCTTTCTTTGAAAAATTGTGAAGCACACGAGCTGGCTATTGTTGCTTCATCATTCAACATCCATTTTGAGCTGATTCCAACCATCATAAACCAACTGGAACCAAGGAGCACGACTGTTTCTTCAAAAACATCATCAATGGCAGATTTTGCTCTGAGCCATTTCAAGCATTCATGAGCCAAGTTCCTTTCACCATTCAACTTTAGGAAGCTTCTTGAGCATCTGTTTTGATCTTTGGAAGCCAAACAACCATTGTAGCTCAACTGCACATCAATCTTGGTCAGTTTTCGAATCTCCAATTTCTTGAAACTATGCCATGCTTTAGCTAGGTCTTGTTGTGCTGGTCATGTTGGAACTTGAATCATTAGAAATGGTTAACTATTCTGAGAGAAATCTAGGTTTTAAGTTTGATGTTGAAATTTGTTTTGGCTCGATTCGTGTTATATAGCTTGATTCAATGGAAAATATGTTTGGATTATGCATGTTGGATGTTTGCTGGTCATGATGGTGTGGTCAATTTGATTTTCTGGGCACTTTTAATTTTTCACGAATTGGGAAGATGAAGATGATAGTACTGTGCATAGAACCCTAATTTTCATGCATTTCCCAGAATTCCTCACGTGTGCATGGTCCTGTTCATCCATTAGCCAATCAAAATATTTCCTTTTCCTTGCCAAAACGGAGCGTCTGATTAAGTGGTTCACTTATTTACAACAATGCCACTCCGTTCCAATTATTTTAATAAATCATGTTTAATTCATTTTCTTTTCAATAATTATTTCATTTACATGATCAAACTTGTAAAAATCATAGCATCATCATTTCTAATCCAATTTTTATGGGATTTTTTGCATTTGATTCATCATGATCTCTACTTATTTATCATATTTTTTCCAGAATTTTTGGATGGTTGGTTTTTAATTGGTATTAGGGTTTGTAACATGTGACAATATTTTGTACCTTTTACCAAATCATTTGTGAAATAGTGATGCATTATCCTATGGCCTTGAAATTTTTTGTGCACAAACTAGACACATCCATGGTGATTTTGGTATAAAGTTCATGAATTTATCATCTCTGGTCATTGAGTTATGATTTTTTGAAGTAGGGTGTGACAATTTGTGTCACACTATTGATGTGGAACTTGATGATTTTTATAGCCATTCCTATTGACCTCAAAATGTTTTGATTTTTTGCATGAATTCACTTGAGTATGTCTAGTTTACATGTGATTTTTTGTGGATTTGTTCATGGCATTTTCCAATTGATTGAGATTTTTGTCCCCTGTTTGGTCTTATGTTGACTTTTTGTGACACTTGTTCCCATTTCATTTGTAAAATCCTCATACTTTATTAGATGGACATGAAATTTGATATGTGGTTATTAGGCATCTTAAGCTTTGCCATGGTTTTAGTCCCATTCATTTCTCATATGCTATCACTGATTTATGATTTTTTGAAGTTGATGTATGTTTGGTTGACTTCTTTGAGCATGTTCAAAATTGCATTGCCTTTCTGATTTTCATTGACTATCTTCTACTTGTCCAAATGAGTTGAAATTTGACATGCTTACCATGCTATGGGTTGTGATTGATCATGATTTATTTAATGATTTTTGGAAATGTTTAAGATTGCTTTTGATTCAAGTCTTGCTGTTGACTTCTATGAGTTTCTAAATGCCATGCCTTGACTTCTTTTGGTCATGAAATGATGATGATGATTGAGATGAATGTGAAACCAATTGGGTTTGTTTCTTGATTGTTTAAACATGATTTTGGATGCTTGCCACTTGCTGTTTTAACTTTTCCATTCCCTTTTGACCCTAGGCTTGCCCTAGTGGTCCTGTTACTCACATTTGAGCTCATCTTTTCAGGATAACCAACAATTGTCCAATGAGACCAATACAAATTGGTTGTGTTTGCTTGTTTATCATGACTAACATGTTTTGTTTTGTAGGTTGCTTGGCTCACATGCCTTGAGCCTTGTACCTTGCACATTCACTTGCTTGTGTTGACTGTTAACTTCTGTTTCCTTTTGCTTTAATTTTGAAGTTGTATACTAATGTCTGTTTGACTATTTCAGGTATTTTTAGTCGCTCAGTTCCTTGTGAACCTTTTGCTTTGCTTTGCTTGATAAGCAATTTGCATTGAGGTATACCTTTCTATCTTCATGTAGTCTGGAAGACCTGGCCTGTTACTTGGCCAGGCAACTGTCTGAAGTCCTCCTTAAGAGGCAATGTTTTTGATTGTTTAAAATTGTCCTTGTACATATTCAAAGACCTCCTAAGTGAAGAGGCAATTGGCAGAACCCAAGGGATAAGCAACCTATCCCCTGCTAGTCTGTGTGTCACTCACCTTGCTCACACTACCTGTGTTGATGCATAGTGGGTAAAAAACCCAAGATCTATAGAGTCTAACTTGTGGATAGAGTTCCTACTTTCTGAACTCCCACACTTTCTGATATTCAAATGCTCTCCCTGACCAGGGATAAGAGCAATGAGGCACACCCCTCATATCCTTTCATCTGCTTCACCTTAGCCCCTCAATGGCAAGGTTAAGAGCACTTTTAACCCAATTCCAGTGGTTTGTTTGTTGAGGTTGATATGACCCCTCGACTAAAACCTAACCTTGTTTGAGCCCATTGGTTGTATATAGTGTGTGCTACTTGTGATTGTGTGTTTGTTTGACTTGTGTTGAGACAGTTTTTAAGTGTCGGGTTTTTGTTATCGTATCCACAGAGATTGTAAGATATCACTGCCGTTCAATGGTTGAATTAATCTTAACTTAATGTAACACTAGGGTTTTGGTTTTAATCAAGTTATCTTGCATACAAAGTAATTAATTGCGGTAAAAGTTACGTTTTGATTAATATGAGAAATATTGTCAAAGTTAGGTTTCAATGATTACATTTGCTTTGCATGTATTTGCTCGGTCAATCATCTTATAAACTCCTTTAGATGATAAATAATTTCACAAAGTCCTCTCAATGCGTTTCTCTCGAACACCCATTGTGAGTTTTGCCATTTTGATCCATTGTTTCTCTCGAACACAATCTATCAAAAAGACAACGTTTTGGTTCAACCTTATGGTGAACAAAATCATTCGTTACTATCTCTAGCTAACAAACAAGTTTGGATGAAAACCTAGGTCAAGAATCGGTAAACATCTCTCGATCAAATACCAACACAAAGAGTTTTAAATAGAAACAAAGTTTTCATCATATATTTACCGTTAAAGAGTTTACATATGAGGATCCTTACATTTACACACAAAGCTAGCAATCACCTACATCTAACCTTGACAAATGGAAGACTTAGCTACTCATTTTCATGGTAGCTTGGTCGGCAAGTAAGAAAAGAGGGTTGATCAACATCCAAGTCGAATAATCGAAGTTGGATGGGAATCCACCTTCTTTTTGTGGAAGATGGTATCTAGATGAAGAGAAATGAAATTAGGGCATAAAATCTCCCACAAAGCAATGCTGTAAAATATCTAGGAGAAAGTACAAAAAATGGAAAAGTTGGTAAAAATGAGGTATGGTGCCCAAAAGTGGCACCTGCTACTTATAGACAAGTGCAGAACTGTCATGTTCGCTAGGCGAGCATAATAGCTCGCCTAGCGAGGTCCTAAAATGGGCACAAAAAGCCCCTGCGCCCAGAGCAAACAGGGCCTGCTAAACTGTCATGTTCGCCTAGCGAACATACCTTCGCCTAGCGAAGGAAACGCTTCAAGCTCGCCCCCAGCGAGGTTGAGAGGTTTTGCTACTGGAATGCTCGCTGGGGACTCGCTATAGCCTCGCCTAGCGAGTGAGTGCTGGCTGCACTTTTTCACCAAAACAGAATGAATTCGCTGCAGACTTCGCCATGAGCTCGCCTAGCGAATTAATTTGCTAATTTACTGGAGCTGTTCGCCAGGAGCTCGCCTAGCGAACCCATTCTTCGCCACAGCCTCGCCTAGCGAGCAGGCAGATGAAATGCTCCTTTGCTTTGGTTCCTTTGCCAATTCTCTTGTGTCTTTATTATCAATTAATTCATGCCTTTCCTGCACAATAACAAACACATCAAAGGCACCAAGCTTGTTTATCAATGTACGCATTCCATGTAAAATAAATGTGATTTTGACACTTTTAGCAAGGCAAAAGAGTGAAAGATGCCCACATATGATAGCTCAAATAAGCACTTTTGGGCATCTAACAACTCTCCCCAACTAGATTCTTGCTTGTCCTCAAGCACAGTATGCCTCTTGAAAGACAAGAGGATTTGCATAAAGAAACGGTTTCTCCGAAGTTGGATAAACGGCTCAAACACAAGCGAAATTCGCATATACAAGTTCCCAACGGTTTGAATAAAATAATACCTAGGAACTTAAACTTAAATAGCAATGCAAAATATTTATCTATCTACAACAATACTCTTCTGAATGAATCATCCTATCTCTCCTCTTCGAATCAGGAATGAAGATTTTGCGCGTTTGCAACCGCGGGACTAATCTCGCTCTCTAACAAATAATGAAGAAATCAAACAGATTCATACAATGTCTAATCAATTAAAAATGGTACTGTGGAAGCATAAAGATCACTAAGGGCTTTTCGGTTGAAGCTTGGTCAGGTTAACAAACAAGGGTCATTTCTAAGGCCATTGAAACGAAAGTGCCGATGCAAAAGAGACATTCACACTATTATTCACACTACTCGACTTGTTTCATCTGTTTCTTATTTGTAACCTTCACAACACATATTCCACAACTCAACTCTTATTTTTCACTATTTTTCTTCCAAGCAAGCATTCATTTTCATTCTTTATATTTTTGTTCTTTTCTTTCACATCAAATGTACAAAACAGATGTTTCTTTTCTATATTTTCTATACATATATTTTTCTATGCTTGCTCGGTTTTTCTTTTCTTTTTCAAGAGTTGTGGTGCTTACCACTTCTTTTTCGTTCTCCCCAACTTATTTCTTCCACACCCTAAGTGAATGCTCTTACCTTTTTACGGCAAAAGAACAATAATCAATATTTTCCGGGTTGTAAAAAAAAAAAGATTTTTGAGATCTCGCTTTATTTCAAGCCGAGATTCAACTGTTTAGGCTCAAAGGGGTTAACAAATACTCTCTCTGCTCACAGGTAAGTTGTTTTTGGATGTAGTTGTGCTCGAAAGAAAACAAGTGCCTTGATCATTTCTAATTGCTTTCACAATTTCACAATAATAACAAACAAATAATGAATCACATGAATCAACAAAACTTATTAGAATCCAGCATTTAAGTGAACAATGGAGGTTTCCTCACACTTTGTGGTTTTAGGTTCTAGATGAAACATTCATTCAATTATGTTGCACAAAGACAATATTCAATTTACCAAAAAGAGTAAAGTTCCTAATGCATTCTAAAATTCTAGCCGACGGTAACCATGTACCTTAGCTTCATTCACTTGTTATTCTTATCATTGCCATCCAAGCTCGGATGCACCTTCATTGGGTACTTCTTGAGGAGCAACCAATCTAGAAGGGTTTGCCACTCATTCAACCAAAAATTTATTAAACACACAAAATTAACAACAAACATAAATAACATTAACTGAAAAATAAAATTTTGTTCGTGGGGGACAAAACACCCCAATAGTACAACCCATGGTCAAAATACAAAATTCGAAAGTACAAATAAAAATGACATAATAAAAACTGAAATACAAATACTCAAAAACTTAACCCACAAAGGGCTCAAGACTCCTCTTCACTACCGGCTTCAGAACCGGTAGCCTCATCATCAATATCCTCATCATCAGCTTCAGCTCCCTCCCCCTCACCATAGACTGGCCTGTCCACAGGCCAATTAGCGTTGAGCATAAACTGCTCACGCGCTAACAATGCTCGAGCACCGGAGGGGTCATTACCTTGCAGCTCCAACCTCTGCATACTGTTGTCTCGCCTAGCGAGCAGCTTGCGAGCATGCTCGCTTCTGCCTCGCCTAGCGAGCTGCAAGCGAGCATGACAGCAAATTCATTTGCAAATGCAGCACTTGCAAGTCATCCAGCCTTGTTTCGCACACTGTAACAGAATTCAACATGATACATAAAACAATAAATACTTACAATGTTGGGGTGCCTCCCAACTAGCGCTTGTTTAACGTCGGCTAAGCTCGACGGTGCGATGCTCACAGGGGAACATCGAGCGGCTGAGCACAACTCTCGCGATCCACATGACCGCCGAGATACACTTTCAATCGTTGGCCGTTCACGGTCCAACTGTCTTTCTCGTCCATGTCTTCAATGATAATGGCCCCGTACTCTTTTACTTCTTTCACCCGAAATGGCCCGGACCATTTCGATTTCAACTTCCCGGGAAACAACTTCAACCGGGAGTTGAACAATAGGACCAATTGTCCGGGCACAAATTCTTTGGTACGGATCTTCTTGTCATGATACTTCTTTGCTTTTTCTTTGTACAACCAACTTGAGTGGTATGCGGCATTGCGCATCTCCTCCAACTCAAGTAGTTGTACTTTCCTTTTGTTACCGGCCAGCTCATGTTCAAAATTTAGAAATTTTAGGGCCCACAAGGCCTTGTGCTCCAATTCAACCGGCAAATGGCAAGTTTTACCAAATACCAATTGAAACGGAGTTAGGCCAATTGGAGCTTTAAAGGCCGTACGGTAGGCCCATAATGCTTCGTCCAATTTTTGGGACCACTCTTTTTTAGAATTAGACACGGTTTTTTCTAGGATTCTCTTAATCTCTCGATTAGAGACCTCCGCTTGCCCGTTAGCCTGAGGGTGGTACGGAGTTGTCACCCTATGCGACACACCATAATGTTTTAGAATTGTTTCCAAAGGTGCATTGCAAAAGTGTGACCCTCCGTCACTTATCAACACTCGGGGTGTTCCAAAACGGGAAAAGATGTTTTTCTTTAAAAATTTTATCACCGTTTTGGCATCCGCCCGAGGTGAGGCAATCGCCTCAACCCACTTAGAGACATAATCAACAGCTACAAGCATGTACTCATTCCCGTAAGAGGGTGGGAAAGGTCCAACAAAATCTATGCCCCAACAATCGAACACTTCCACTTCTTGGATATTTTGGAGAGGCATCTCATCTCTCTTACCTATCCCACCACTTCTTTGGCAACTGTCACAACTTTGCGCATGGGTATGTGCGTCTTTGAAAATAGTTGGCCAATAAAATCCCGATTGAAGAATTTTTGTGGCCGTTCTAACCCCATTATAATGTCCGCCATAAGGCGAGTTGTGACAATGCCAAAGGATGCTTTGGGCTTCATCACCAGTTACGCATCTCCTTAACAGGTTATCGCTACCCAACTTAAACAAGTATGGGTCATCCCAAACATAATACTTCGCATCCGAAAGGAACTTCCTCTTTTGGTTCGAAGTTAGGTCGGCCGACACACAACCACTAGCCTTGTGGTTTGCAAAGTCTGCAAACCACGGCCTAACTTGAACCTTAAACAATTTTTCATCAGGAAATTCTTCCCGGATTTCCTTTTCAGATGCGGTAACCTCGACATTCACCAAGCGGGATAAATTATCCGCTACCAAGTTTTCCGACCCCTTCTTGTCTTTAATTTCGACATCGAATTCTTCTAACAAGAGGATCCAACGGATGAGCCTTTGCTTCGAATCCGGCTTGGTCAGCAGATATTTAATCGCCGAGTGGTCGGTGTACACCACGACTTTAGACCCTATAAGATAGGACCTAAACTTTTCTAGCGCATACACTATTGCGAGTAGTTCTTTTTCCGTTGTGGCATAATTTATTTGAGCCTCGTTAAGAACCTTACTCGCATAATGTATAGCATGAAAAGTTTTGTCCTTTCTTTGGCCAAGTACCGCTCCAACGGCATAGTCACTCGCGTCACACATTAGTTCAAAATTTTCATTCCAATCGGGAGCGACTATTATTGGAGCGGTAACCAATTTTTCTTTTAAAACCTCGAAAGCTTGCAAACAATCGTCGGTGAAGAGAAATACCTGATCTTTGGCGAGTAAATTGCTCAAAGGTTTAGCCACCTTTGAGAAGTCCTTGATGAAGCGCCGGTAGAACCCCGCGTGCCCCAAAAAACTACGGATGCCCTTCACATTGACCGGAGGGGGTAATTTTTCAATTACATCAACCTTAGCTCTATCCACTTCAAGCCCCCTTTTAGAGACTTTGTGGCCTAGCACAATCCCCTCGGTCACCATAAAGTGACACTTTTCCCAATTTAGCACCAAATTAGTCTTCACACACCTTTCCAACACCGTCTTCAAATTTGCCAAGCATAGACTAAACGTCCCACCAAACACCGAGAAGTCATCCATGAAGACTTCCATTGTTTTCTCTATTAGATCGGCAAAAATAGCTTGGACACATCGTTGGAATGTCGCCGGCGCATTGCAAAGCCCAAAAGGCATTTTTCTGTATGCGAACACTCCAAACGGACACGTGAAAGCCGTCTTTTCATGATCAACCGGGTCAACCGCAATTTGGTTGTACCTGGAGTAGCCGTCTAAAAAACAGTAGTATTGTTGGCCCGATAGTCTTTCAAGCATTTGATCCATAAATGGGAGTGGAAAATGGTCCTTACGAGTCGCGGTATTCAACCGTCTATAATCTATACACATTCTCCACCCCGTTGCTACTTTAGTCGGGATCAATTCGTCTTTGTCATTACGGATTACGGTCATTCCACCCTTCTTCGGAACCACGTGCACGGGACTAACCCACGGACTATCCGAAATCGGGTAAATCATTCCCGCATCCAAAAGCTTCACCACTTCCTTTCTTACAACCTCTTTCATTGTAGGATTTAAGCGGCGTTGTGGTTGAGCCACCGGCTTGAAATCCTCCTCCATCAAAATCTTGTGCATACAATAGGATGGACTAATTCCTTTAAGATCGGAAAGAGTCCAACCCATAGCTTCTTGATTGGTTTTTAGCACAATGATTAGACGGGCTTCTTCTTCTTTTGTCAAAAGGTTGCTTATGATGACCGGCTTTGCCTCGGTCTCATCTAGAAACACATATTTCAAAGTCGAAGGTAACTCTTTTAATTCAATTGGCGCTTTCTCATCAATTACCTCCTTCTTCAAATTTTCTTCCTCTACTTCCCACGGTTGTAGGTCTTCCAAGCTATCAAGTTCCTTTAAGCATTCCTCAAGAGCTAGCTCCTCCTCAACAGTGAAAACCTCCAATGAGTCGTCGAGAGCTAACTCCATAGGAGATATCTCATGGATATGCTTTGAAACTTCCATAATAGCGTCTTCTATCACATCGATGCGAAAGCTATCATTTCTATCCTTGGAATGCTTCATCGCCTCGAATAGATCAAAGGTGACCTCCTCATTTTGAACACGCACCTTCATTAAACCGTCATCAACATCAATCATCATTCTTGCGGTCTTCATGAATGGTCGGCCCAATATGAGCGGAGCATCATCATCTTCCTCCATATCAATTACAATAAAATCCACCGGGAAAAAGAATTTGTCGACCTTCACCAACACATCTTGGGCTACGCCATGAGGATGGGTCGTCGACTTATCCGCCAATTGTAATGTCATTCGGATGGACTTAATCTCGATGTTGCCAAGCCTCTTGATTATTGACAAAGGTATAAGATTTATGCTCGACCCCAAGTCAATAAGTCCCTTTCCGACATACACATCTCCAATTTTAATCGGCAATGTAACTCTTCCCGGATCAACCTCTTTCTTAGGAAGCGTCCTTTGAATGATGGCACTACAGCTCGCATCAAGGACGATGGTCTCCGGTTCCGTATACCTCCGCTTTTTGGTTAGTATGTCCTTCATGAACTTGGCATACTTTGGCATTTGTTCCAAAGCTTCAGCAAACGGAATGTTTATTTGTAATTGCTTAAAAATATCCATGAACCGGGCGTAATGCCGTTCATTTTCCCTTTTGGAAGGGGCATGAGGGTAAGGAAGATTTTGGACCGGAGTAGCGCTCACTACCACCTTTCCCTTTGCAATTCTAGCACTTTTCCATCTAGGCTTCTTCGCTACCTCCCTTATCACCTCATCATTTTTATTTTCCTCAATCTCCACACCTTTTTCTTGTTCAACTTCACCATTATTTTTATTATTTTCAACTACTTCCTCATCACTCCATACTCCTACTTCACCGTCAACATTTTCTTCCACTATTTCCTCCTCAATCTCCTTCTCTTTCTCTCTTTTTTCACTCTCCACTCTTTTTTCATTTTCACTACCCAACTCCCTTCCACTTCTCGTCATAATCGCCTTACAATGCTCCTTAGGATTTGTTTGCGTATTAGCCGAAAAAGAAGGACCGGTTTGTTGTTCAGCGAGTTGCTTGGCAAGTTGCCCAACTTGAGTTTCAAGATTTTTTATGGCCACGTCATTACTCTTTTGATTGGCCATTGACATTTGCATGAATTGCGTTAATGTCTCCTCCAATTTAGAATTGACTACCGACGGTTGTTGAGATTGATACGGATTTTGGGGAGGATTTTGACGGCTAGAAGAACCACCTCCATAACCTTGGTTATGATAATAGTTGCTTCTAGGTTGGAACCCTTGGTTCCCTTGGAATTGTTGTTGTTGTTGTTGTTGAGGGTGCGGTTGATAAGGTTGTTGTTGTCTTGGTTGATAGTCCCGTTGATTGGCCATGTAATTTACTTCGTCAAAACCGGGAGGTGGACAAAATCCAGTGTCATGTTCACCTTTACAAAGTTCACAACAAGCTATTTGTTTAGCTTTTGACGGTTCTCTTAACTCTTTGATTTGTTGCGTTAAAAGTTCCACTTGTTGTGAGATGAGCTTGTTTTGGGCAAGTATGGCATCATTCGTCCCTAACTCAAGCACTCCCGCCTTCTTCAAAGAATTTCCACGACTTTGACTTTGAAGATCATTCAAAGCCATACGGTTGATAATGTTTGTGGCTTCTTCGGCACTCTTTGACATCAACGAGCCACCCGAGGTGGCATCCAACAACGTCTTACAGTTTGGTTGAAGTCCATTTCTGAAGATATGGATTTGAGTTAATTCATCAAATCCATGCCCTTTGCATTTCCTTAGCATGGACTTGAATCTCTCCCACGCTTCATTCAACGATTCACTGGTTCCTTGAGAAAACACCGAGATGGCTGTCTTTGATTCCATGAATCGGTTATGAGAGAAAAATCTTTCAATGAATTTCTCCTCTAACACATTCCAATCTGTCATTACGGCAGGTGTTTGATCGAGATACCAATCCTTTGCTTTACCGAGCAAAGCGTGAGGAAATAAACGTCTGAACAACGGAAGCTCCTGAGCCTGATCCACTCCGGCAGCCAATGCTATCTCATAGAATTTTGTGAGAAAAGCAAATGGGTCTTCATGGTCCATTCCGGTGAATGGACTCCCATACAATAAATTCAGAGTTCCCGTCTTCATCTCAGCTTGCCTTCCAGTTTGGTTGGCAAACTGAGCGGTGTTCCTTGGACTGTTGATACATGGAGTAGAAATCGGTGGTGGTGGTTGTGGCTCCATGTTTGGTACGAATGGGTGTGGATTTGTGGTTGAAGAACTTTCTCCTTGCTCTTGGCGTTGCCTAGCCTGTTGCCTCCTACGTCTTGTTTTGCTATTGAGCCTCCTTGCGGTTCTCTCGATCTCAGGATCAAAAAGAAGTTCGTCCACAGGGATTTTCCCTCGCATAAAACGTAAGCTGCACACTAAACCAAACAAATTACAAGCACAAGTCAAAAATTCACAAGCTAAAACTTAAACAACCAATGCGATGCTCGCAATATCAATTTACAATCCCCGGCAACGGCGCCATTTTGTTGAGACAGTTTTTAAGTGTCGGGTTTTTGTTATCGTATCCACAGAGATTGTAAGATATCACTGCCGTTCAATGGTTGAATTAATCTTAACTTAATGTAACACTAGGGTTTTGGTTTTAATCAAGTTATCTTGCATACAAAGTAATTAATTGCGGTAAAAGTTACGTTTTGATTAATATGAGAAATATTGTCAAAGTTAGGTTTCAATGATTACATTTGCTTTGCATGTATTTGCTTGGTCAATCATCTTATAAACTCCTTTAGATGATAAATAATTTCACAAAGTCCTCTCAATGCGTTTCTCTCGAACACCCATTGTGAGTTTTGCCATTTTGATCCATTGTTTCTCTCGAACACAATCTATCAAAAAGACAACGTTTTGGTTCAACCTTATGGTGAACAAAATCATTCGTTACTATCTCTAGCTAACAAACAAGTTTGGATGAAAACCTAGGTCAAGAATCGGTAAACATCTCTCGATCAAATACCAACACAAAGAGTTTTAAATAGAAACAAAGTTTTCATCATATATTTACCGTTAAAGAGTTTACATATGAGGATCCTTACATTTACACACAAAGCTAGCAATCACCTACATCTAACCTTGACAAATGGAAGACTTAGCTACTCATTTTCATGGTAGCTTGGTCGGCAAGTAAGAAAAGAGGGTTGATCAACATCCAAGTCGAATAATCGAAGTTGGATGGGAATCCACCTTCTTTTTGTGGAAGATGGTATCTAGATGAAGAGAAATGAAATTAGGGCATAAAATCTCCCACAAAGCAATGCTGTAAAATATCTAGGAGAAAGTACAAAAAATGGAAAAGTTGGTAAAAATGAGGTATGGTGCCCAAAAGTGGCACCTGCTACTTATAGACAAGTGCAGAACTGTCATGTTCGCTAGGCGAGCATAATAGCTCGCCTAGCGAGGTCCTAAAATGGGCACAAAACGCCCCTGCGCCCAGAGCAAACAGGGCCTGCTAAACTGTCATGTTCGCCTAGCGAACATACCTTCGCCTAGCGAAGGAAACGCTTCAAGCTCGCCCCCAGCGAGGTTGAGAGGTTTTGCTACTGGAATGCTCGCTGGGGACTCGCTATAGCCTCGCCTAGCGAGTGAGTGCTGGCTGCACTTTTTCACCAAAACAGAATGAATTCGCTGCAGACTTCGCCATGAGCTCGCCTAGCGAATTAATTTGCTAATTTACTGGAGCTGTTCGCCAGGAGCTCGCCTAGCGAACCCATTCTTCGCCACAGCCTCGCCTAGCGAGCAGGCAGATGAAATGCTCCTTTGCTTTGGTTCCTTTGCCAATTCTCTTGTGTCTTTATTATCAATTAATTCATGCCTTTCCTGCACAATAACAAACACATCAAAGGCACCAAGCTTGTTTATCAATGTACGCATTCCATGTAAAATAAATGTGATTTTGACACTTTTAGCAAGGCAAAAGAGTGAAAGATGCCCACATATGATAGCTCAAATAAGCACTTTTGGGCATCTAACAACTTGCTTCCTGTGCAAGTTAGGTTTAGTTTAGACTTGCTTCCTGTGCAAGTTAGGTTTTGCTTGGCTTGCTTCCTGTGCAAGTTAAGTGTGTGTGTGTCTTGCTTCCTGTGCAAGTCATGATTAGGATAGGCTGGCTCCCTGTGCCAGTTAGCTAGAAACCTTAACTTAGGGATGATTTTGCATGATAACATCTAGGCTCGAGTCGTAGTCTCCCTAGTTGTGTCTCCCTCTGTTATCTGGTTAGGCTAGTCCTTTTTCCTTGCGTAGGGGAACTACGTCGCCCTGATCCTCATACCAGATGAGGTACGTAGGCAGGAGATGAGCTGATCTCTCCGGGCGCCCTTTTTCTTTTCCACCCTTTGTGTCTTAACCACCCTTGCGTGTGTTTTGGTTCGGATGCTGATATAAGTCCAGTGACTGGCATTCGGGCTCCACGTTCGCCCTCTTTGTTTATTTGTGTGAGTTGCTTCTCCTTTTCTGGTTGGAGTCCGACGTAAGTCCAGCGATTGGCAGTTGGTTTCTTGTGTGTGTTTTGGTTCGGATGCTGATGTAAGTCCAGTGATTGGCATTCGGGCTCCACGTTTGCCTTTGTTTGTGTTTGTTTGTGTGCGTGTCAGCCGAGCTACGAATGCTCTGATTCTCCTTCGTCCAAGGAGATACGTATGCATAGGATGCGATATCCTAGCGAGCATGTGTCGTTTCCCCAGTCCGAACTACTTGGACTCTGATGTCTATGCTTGATAGACTAAGTAGGCCCAGGATGCGATATCCTGCCGAGTCAGTTTCAGTTTGTTTTCTTGTGTCTCTTTCAGCCAGTGTGTGTGTATGAGCAGTGTTTTAGCAACCATTTCCCTTCCTTTAGTGCGTGGATCCCGTCGAGTACGACGGATGCGTAGGGGTGCTAATACCTTCCCTTCGCATAACCGACTCCCGATCCCATTCTCTTTGGTCGCGGAACCATGTCTTTTCCAGGTTTACTCTGAGCGTTTCCTTTCCCTCTTTTGGGATAAATAACGCACGGTGGCGGCTCTGTTGTTCTTGTTTCCCCGCCGGTTTTTCGCGTGATGCGACACCTAATGACCTAAAAAATGAAATGCAATATGCTAAGCTAGTCCCAAGAGAGGAGGGCAAATTTTGAGGTGTTACAGCTGCCCCTATTCAATCCACTATGAACCTGTCGATATGAATAGCCTCGGCTTTCAGATGATCAGGGTGAAGAGTGATTGAATACCAAGAACAAATGAACAATTTGCACTCTGATGAGAAAATAATTAACAATGCCTGTCAGAATTGGCAAAGAAGCAATCTTAAAAGAAACACCCGTCTGGTACGGAGAAAGTCGGCCTGAATACCAAAACAAAAATATGTCTGAATAAACGTAACCACAGAGATAACCATGGCCTGAACGCCGCTCGTCAGTCTGAATACTGCGCATCGGAATATGAGAGTATTGATATCGGTATGAATACCGGGAGATTGGCCTGAACACCACTTTGGTCTGAACACCACTTCGGTCTGGATACCACTTCGGTCTGAACACCATTTTGGTCTGAATACCACTTCGGTCTGAACACCATTTCGGTCTGAATACCACTTCGGTCTGAACACCACTTTGGTCTGGATACCGGAAAGCTGGCCTGAATGCCGCAAGCTGCATCGATCTAAACTTCGGAAGCTTCTTCGATCTGGGAATCGAAAAATTGGCCTGAGTGCCGCATCGGTCTGAATACCCGCCTCGGTCTGAACACCGGAAGATTGGCCTGGATGCCACAAGTTCTTCAACCTGATTGTTGGAAACTTCTTCGATCTGGAAATCGGAAACTGGCCTGAGCGCCACAAGTTCTTCATCCTGATTGTTGAAAACTTCTTCGATCTGGAAATCGGAAACTGGCCTGAGCGCCACAAGTTCTTCGTCCTGATTGTTGAGAACTTCTTCGATCTGGAAATCGGAAACTGGCCTGAATGCCCACCTCGGTCTGGATACCGCTTCGGTCTGGATACCGGGAAACTCTTCATGCCTGTCAGCATCTGCAGAAAGGAACCGATACATGAGACGGCACGCGTGCCACTGACCCATGCTGGGGATAACAAGCCACGAACCGGCTATTCTCTATTCAACCCTAGCCAACAAACACTTTGCGTTTAGCTGGGGATTATTCTTTCTCTTGTTTGCCTTTCCTTTTTGAACCCCGAAACTCCTTGGATTAACATTCCCATCTCCGCCCGACAGAAACCCTACTTCCAATATTGTACTACTGGGGGAATACTGTTGATTCAAAATCACGATGCTAAACTCCTCAGAGTAACATCTTCAAACTTCAGTCTCGTACGACAGAAATCTTCCTCCAGTATCGCGCTACTGGGGAATACCATTGACCCAACGTCACAATGCCAAACTCCTCAGAGTATCATCTTCACTGACCGGCAAAACCCATTCTTGGATGGTAACCACGGCTTGGAGTTAACTTATGCTTGCAATGCTGATGTTGATCTTCCAACCAGCGAAACCACCTCTCAAACGGTAACCACGGCTTGAGTAGCACCTTCACCCACTGGCGAAACCAAATCTCAAACGGTAACCTCGGCTTGAGACTAGCTGATGCTTGCAATGATGATGCATGATGATTTTTAGCGCAATGCTCCATAATTATGGAAATGCTACGCAATTTATTATGCAATATGCTATGATCTCCTAAATGATGCATGCATAAAAGGTATTCTCCCTTAAGGGACTCTTCTGGGGAGCTCGAGGCACTCTGCTGAGGAACTCGCCAACACTCCAACCTCCACCCTGCTGGGGACTAGCTCTGCTGCTGGGAAAAAGGCAACCCTTGCTGGGGAAAACCTCTTCTACACTCGATCCGCTCGAGGACATCGCTGGGGATAAGAACCACCAATGCACTCTGTGGGGAAACAACAGTCTCTGACTTGCTGGGGATATAACAATCCCAACTCTGCTTGGGAAACCACCACCCACAGATACCTCCGCTGGGAAACAGCAACCTTCCGGCCTGGCTGCTGAGGAAACATCGATTTACAACCTGCTGGGGAGATAACCATCCCGACCCTGCTAGGGAAAACACAGACCTTGAATCTGCGGGGGAATCAGTCCTCACGACTCTGCTTGGGGAGATGAGGAAAGTCAGGCACTGAACACCCGTCGACCCCTGATATTCACCGTCCAAATCCCATTATCAGCTTTCCCAACTGCTCCGTACTCGACGGAGAGCGAACTCCTGGGATTTATACAGACTTTTCAATCTTCAGACTTTGAAGAGTCTTCTTGATTAAAACCTCAAGGATCGTCATACGTCTTTCCGTCGTCTTTTCATCATTCTTCTATTCATTTGTCCCTGATTGGACTCCATGGGGATTGTTCGTCAAAAGCTTCCACATCACAACCTACAAGTGAATGAAAATACCTAACAGCACCTGCAAAAGAAATCGTTAGATAAAACCGTGCCCCAGGCGTGTCAAGATTTCAAGACTTGGGTCACTCAACCTTCCGAATAAGATTTCAAGCTTTCAATCTTATAAGCATGCATTGGAAGGGACCTGTATGCCTCAAAATGCAAACATTCTTTATCATAATAATTGGATGTTTTTGCAATCAAAGCGGTAATGAAAAACAAAAACAAAATTATTTGACTGAATATGCATTTTATTGATTGAAAAAAGGTGGCTCAAAACCGAGCAATACACAGGAAGCAATTCCTGAAAAGAGGTAATTGCGCACAAAAGGAAAAATCTATCCTAATGGCAATGTGAAACCCGTGATCTCATCAAGTTCCAACTCGGTTACATCCCATATGTCCTCAGACTCTCCGTGCTTTCTGCCTTCTGAACAAGACGTTTCCGACCGATCCCTACCGGGGATTATCCATGTCATATCCAAAGTACAAACGATCATGCCAGACGCAGTTGTTCGTTTCAATCCCTCTTTTGCCTGGACCGCCCTTTCGGGTTTTCAGTCCACCGGGATACCCTTTTTTGCCCAAGCCGCCTTTTCAGGTTTTCGACTTGCCGGGTGTACAATTTTTTCAATTTTATCCCTAATTTTTGCCCGAACCTTTTCTTTCTGTTTTTTTTTGGTTCGCCGGGATGCCCATTTTTGCCTGGACTATTTTATTCTTTTCGTCCAGCGGGTCTCTTATACGAAGTATTTTTTAACTGCGTCCGCGTTCACAGGGGATGGAAAATCCTCGTCATCCATGGTTGTTAGCAACAAGGCTCCGCCAGAGAAAACCTTCTTGACCACGAATGGACCTTCATAATTGGGTGTCCACTTGCCCCTACGATCGTTTTGAGGAGGAAGGATCCTTTTCAGCACCATATCACCTACGTGATATACCCGAGGTCGTACCTTTCGGTCGAAAGTACGCTTCATCCGTTGCTGATACAACTGCCCATGACAGATGGCTGCTAGCCTATTTTCCTCAATCAGGCTTAACTCTTCGTACCGGGCCCTTACCCATTCAGCCTCTTGCAACTTCACATCCATCAGGACTCTCAAGGAGGGAATTTGAACCTCAATCGGTAACACGGCTTCCATTCCATATACCAACGAGAAAGGCGTTGCCCCAGTAGATGTACGCACCGAGGTTCGATACCCATGCAATGCAAATGGCAACATCTCATGCCAGTCCTTATAGGTTAAACCATTTTCTGCACAATCTTCTTTATATTTTTATTGGCTGCCTCAACCGCCCCATTCATCTTCGGACGATAAGGAGAAGAATTGTGATGTTCAATCTTGAATTCCCGGCACAGTTCTGCCATCATCTTGTTATTCAAATTAGAACCATTATCAGTAATGATTCTCTCGGGAACCCCATATCTGCAAATGATGTCTCTCTTGAGAAATCGGGCAACGACCTGTTTTGTCACATTCGTATAAGAGGCTGCTTCCACCCACTTGGTGAAGTAATCAATAGCCACTAATATGAACCGATGCCCATTCGAAGCCGTAGGCTCAATCTTTCCAATCATATCAATGCCCCACATAGCAAACGGCCATGGAGACGACATCAAGCTCAATGGATTTGGAGGCACGTGCACCTTGTCAGCATAAATCTGGCATTTATGACACTTCCGCACAAAATTGAAACATTAGGCCTCCATTGTCATCCAATAATAACCTGCTCTCAGCAGCTTCTTCACCATCGCATTCCCACTGGCATGGGTACCGAACGATCCCTCGTGAACCTCTTTCATTAATTGGCTTGCTTCTCTATCATCAACGCATCTGAGCAAGACCCAATCAAAATTCCGCTTATACAAAACCCCATCCTTATTCAGATAGAACACCATGGACAACCTCCGCAGAGTCTTTCGATCCTTCTTGGATGCTCCCTCAGGATACTCTTGGGTTTCCAGATAGCGCTTGATATCGTAATACCACAGCTTCTCATCATCGGGCGCTGTGTCAACAGCAAACACATAAGCCGGTCTATCCAGACGTCCCACTTCAACACTGGGGAACTGATTCCACCACTGCACCTTAATCAAGGCGGCCAGAGTAGCCAAAGCATCTGCCAACGGATTCTCTTCTCTAGGCACATGATGCATCTTCACCTTGGTGAAAAACGTCAACAATCTCCTCGTATAATCCCGGTATGGAACTAAATGAGATTGATGCATATACCATTTTCCGTTAACCTGATTCACAACCAGAGCTGAAGCTCCATATATAACAAGGTTCTTGATCCTCAAATCAATCGCCTCTTCAATCCCCAATATACAAGCTTCGTATTCAGCCACGTTGTTGGTGCACTCAAATGTTAGCTGGGCAGCAAAAGGAATGTGGGATCCTTTCGGCGTAACCAAAACAGCACCAACACCGCTACCATTCACGTTAACGGCCCCATCAAACATCAGAATCCATTCGGATTCAGGGTCAGGCCCCTCCTCCGGGATCGGTTCCTCGCAATCTTTCGATTTGAGAAACATGATGTCCTCATCAGGGAATTCAAACTTCATCGATTGATAATCCTCAATGGGTTGCTGAGCGAGATAATCAGACAATACACTCCCCTTGATCGCCTTCTGAGAGGTATATTGGATATCATATTCAGTCAAAATCATTTGCCACCTCACAACCCGTCCGGTCAATGCTGGCTTCTCAAAAATATACTTGTTTGGATCAATCTTGGAAATTAACAAAGTGGTATGAGCCAGCATATACTGCCTCAGTCGGCGAGCAGCCCAGACCAAAGCACAACAAGTTTTCTCGAGCAGTGAATATCTTGTTTCACAGTCGGTAAACTCTTTGCTAAGGTAGTATATGGCATGCTCTTTTCGACCAGACTCGTCATGTTGTCCCAATACGCACCCCATAGACCCCTCGAGGACCGTCAAGTACAGAATTAACGGTCGTCCCTCCACAGGAGGCATCAGAATCGGAGGCTCCTGCAAATACTCTTTTATTTTTTCAAATTCCGCTTGGCAATCATTATTCCACCTGACCGTTTGATCTTTTCTCAATAACTTGAATATCGGTTCACACGTGGCTGTTATATGAGATATGAACCGTGAAATGAAGTTCAATCTACCTAAGAAACCACGAACCTCCTTCTCTGTTCTCGGTTCAGGCATTTCTCTTATTGCTTTTACTTTAGCAGGATGAACCTCGATTCCTTTCTCGCTTACAATGAACCCCAGCAATTTACAGGACCGCACTCCGAAAGTGCACTTGTTCGGATTCAACCTCAGTCTGAACTGTCTCAGTCGGTCGAACAACTTGGCCAGATCTACCAAATGCCCCTCTTTCGTCTGGGACTTTGCTATCATATCATCAACATAGCATTCAATTTCATGATGAATCATATCATGAAACAAAGTCACCATGGCCCTCTGATAAGTAGCACTGGCGTTCTTGAGACCGAATGGCATCACCTTATAACAGAAAGTGCCCCATGGTGTGATGAACGTTGTTTTCTCCATATCATCTGGCGACATTTTGATTTGATTATAGCCAGAAAATCCATCCATAAAGGAAAACACCGAGAACTGAGCCGTATTATCTACCAACACATCAATGTGAGGCAGCGGGAAATCATCCTTCGGGCTAGCTCTGTTCAAATCCCGGTAGTCCACACACATTCTTACTTTCCCATCTTTCTTCGGCACCGGCACAATGTTTGCGACCCACGGCGGATAATTAGTGACAGCAAGGAAACCAGCATCCCACTGCTTCTGCACTTCCTCTTTTATTTTCATTGCCATCTCAGGTCGAGTTCTGCGCAACTTCTGCTTTACTGGAGGACAATCTACTCTCAACGGTAGCTTGTGCACAACAATATCGGTATCCAACCCTGACATATCTTGATAAGACCAGGCAAAGATGTCGACATACTCTTTCAACAACGCCACCATTCTGCTCTTGACACTCGCCTCCAAAGCAGCCCCGATTTTCACTTCTTTCTTGACCTCGTCGGTACCCAGATTCACAACTTCAATTTGCTCCTCGTGCGGCTGAATCACCTTCTCCTCTTGTTTCAACAATCTAGCTAACTCCCCTGGCAGTTCACAATCTTCTTCGCCTTCTTCTTCGGCATGATAGATCGGATTGTCGAAGTCATACGAGGGTGTAACAGGATTGTTATCAATGAGATCCGGCGAGAAATCGCATCTGCATGAATGTGGATTCATGCATTGCTTTAGAACCGGAGCGAGACAAATTGAAAAAGAAAATGAAAACATTGCCATTTTTATTTTTGTTTTTAAACTGCAAAAATAAATGAAAAACAGGGAACACCGCTTTTAATTGAAAAACATCCTTTTATTTATGATGCAAATTTGCAAAATGAAACATGAGGTGGCCCTTACAATGAACCATTACGTTTCGGGCAAAACATATGGCTTTCATGCAAATAAAATTGAAAAACAGAAATTATTACTCTTCGAGCAGAGTGACAGTGATGATCTCTTTAGCCTTCCAGTTCTGGACTCCCATCCCTGGTGCGCACGACTTTATCCACCGATCAATTTCACAGTTGCTATCAGCTTCATCACCCACCATACAGATGTGATCTGGATCCTGCATTCCTGCACTGGTGAATGTGAACGACGTACGGCGTCCTCTGCCTTGTCCAGACGAGCCTCTGTCCGGCTGATAACCCATTCCGAAGCGGTCTTTCTTGGCGGAGATGTCCATCATCCTACCCCAACCAGGAGCCTCTCCACTCTTCACCACCTCAGCGGCCTGCTTATACGAAGATATGGACGGCTTTTCCTCTTCTTTTGCAAAAAGAGCATTCTCCACCTTAACAGTTTCAAATGCTTGACTCGGGGTTTCCCATATTTCACCGTCCATCTCGACGTACTTGAACGAAGAAAGGTGGCTGACAAAAATATCTTCTTCTCCACATACGGTGACGACCTGCCCTTCCCAGATATATTTCAGCTTCTGGTGCAAAGTGTCGCATCCGCGAAAAACAACCGGCGGGCTAAAACAAAAACAACACAGAGCCGCCACCGTGCGTTATTTATCCCAAAAGAGGGAAAGGAAACGCTCAGAGTAAACCTGGAAAAAGCATGGTCTCGCGACCAAAGAGAATGGGATCGGGAGTCGGTTATGCGAAGGGAAGGTATTAGCACCCCTACGCATCCGTCGTACTCGACGGGATCCACGCTCTAAAGAAAAGAAAAGGTTGCTAAACAAACACATCACACACACACACACACACACCGAAAACAACACAGGTGGGGTAAGAGGAAGAGGGCTCGCTAGGACATCGCGTCCTATGCCTACGTATCTCATCTGGAACGAGAATCAGAGCTGCCGTAGTTCGGCTCACGCACGCCAAACAAGACACACACAATCACGGGCAAACATGGAACCCGAACGCCAATAGCTGGACTTACATCGGCTTCCGAACCAAACAAACACACTCAGGATACGGACAGCCAATCGCTGGGCTTACATCCATATCCTGACACACAAGAGGGTTAACAAGCAAACAAGCTACTAGGGAGTCGGGAACTCGAGCCTAGCAACTGTCAAGCAAACACACACAAAAAAGGAAAAAAGTGCCCGGAGAGACCTCGCACGGTCTCCTGCCTACGTACCTCATCTGGTATGAGGATCAGGGCGACGTAGTTCCCCCCAACAGGGGAGAAAAACTAACCAGACAACAAAGGGAGACACGACTAGGGAGCTGGACTCGAGCCTAGGTGCTATCATGCATCATTGCCCTATGTTATGGTTTCTACCTACTTGCACAACAGCAAGCTAATCCTAGCCAGGAAAGAGCAAAGCATGCAAGCATAAACAAAACAAAGCAAACATTTCAAGTAGCACACACTATATCCAGTCAAGTGAGGCTCAAACAAAGGGTCAGACTGCCAAGGCAAGTCATCTGTACAAGGGTAGTGTTAGCTCTTAACCCTGACATTGAGAGTCAGGGTGAAGCCAGATGAAAGGTGAGTGAAGATTAGACTTCACAGCTCTTATCCCTGACCAGGGAGAGCTTCAGACAAAGGAGTGTGGGTTCTGAAAGGAGGAACCCTTCTACACTCATGACTCTGACACAACTGTACAACTGTACAAGATCTTGGGTTTGTGTCCCAATGCATCAACACAGTGGTGTGAGCAGAGGGACGACTCAACAAGAATAGCAGGGGATGGATCGCACATCCCTTGGGTTCTTCCAATTGCCTTAATCAAGGTCTTTACCTGCTTGGGGACAAAATTAAACAATCACAAACATCGCCTCTTAAGGAGGACTTCAGACAGTTGCCTGGCCAAGTAACAGGCCAGGTCTTCCAGACTACATGGAGACAAGAAAGTCTACCTCAATTGGTTTATACAACCAAGCAACAGCAAGCAAGTTCTTAAAGAACTGTTAGCAACTAATGTACCTGAAATCAATCAAGTATAGTCAGTATACCAGACAAACCAACATTAAACAGCAATAGTCAAACAGTTAACACAATGTACAAGCAATGCCATGTGCAAAGCACAATCAACTCAATTGAGTCAAGCATCCTACAAAACAACACAAGTTAGTTTACAACAAGCAACCAAACTCAATTTAATCAACTTGCATTTTTCTCCTTAAGGCATTTGCATCTCAACCTGAAAATCCAAACCAAACATGAGAAACAAGACCACTAGGCCAAGCCTAGGGTCCAAAGGAGATGAAAAATCCAAAACAGCAAGTGAAAATTATCCAAAATCACAATCAATCAATTTAGAAACAAATGCAATTGGTCCCATGCTCATATCCATCATCATTATCATTTCATGCACAAAAAGGCACCAAACATGCAATTTGCAACTTCAAAGGACCAAACAGAATGATCATCATCAAATCCATACCAAAACAATTCAACAAATTCCACAAAAATTCCAGTCTAAACAGAACACATTCAATGAATAGCATATCAAATTTCAGCTCATTTGGATTAAGGGAAGTAGGTCAATGAAAATCATAAAGTTCATACAAGTTCAAACAAGCCAACATAAGGCATCAACACAAGCATCAACTTCCAAAAATCATAAAACAGTGACAATACATGATAAATGAATGGGATCAAAACCATAATGACCTATAATGTGTCCAGAATTCACATGTCAAATTTCACATCCATACAATTAATCATGAGAATTTCACAAATCAAATGCCAACATGTGTCACAAAAAATCACAAAATGAGCCAACAGAAGAGAAAACCTCAATCAATTAGGAAATGCAAGCAATAAATCCAGAAAAATTCACATGTTACCTCAACATACATATGCTCATTCATGCAAAAATTTGGCTCAATCCAATGTGCCTAAGCAAGGAAAATAAAATCATGAAGTTTATCAAGCATGGTGTGACACAAATTGTCACACCTCTAATCAAAAATTCATATCTCATCAACCAGGGATCCAAAAATTACAAACTACACATCAAAATCACCAGAAAAGAGTCAAGAATAAACACAAAAAATTTCATCAATTTCTTTGGAAGCATCATCATTTCATGAGTGATAAGGCAAAGCATGTACAAATTGCATACATCCAAACAATCCCTAGGCAATTTATTTTTTCACACGTGTACAAAAATCACAAAACTCATCATTAAAAACTACACATCCTAAGGAGAATCATGCAAAAAATCTCACAAAATTTGGACAAGAAATGAATTTGATATGGATTTTCTAAGTTCATGGATCAAAATGAAATAAAATTGAAAAAGAAAATGAAATAAAATGATTTTAATGTGGAAAATGGCATTTGCGTAATTATCCACCACTAAACCTAAACGCATCGTTTCTCATTAATGTGGTGGCGCGCTCCCATTGGCCTACGCTAACGGGAAACAACATTTCAAACTTCACAGCCAGGCGCACGGATTAAACATGTTCTTGAAGGTGTTCTTGCTCAAGAACACCAACGAAATTCCAGAAAATGCATATGAACATTTCTCAACCAAAATCATCATACCATACATCAAAATGACCGGTGTTCAACATAAATCATGGATATGGCAAGCACTTGACCTAACTCTAAACATATCAACGGGATCGAGCGAAAAAAGGATTGAGCATCAACCTTCCAAGCAAGATTTCTCTCTCGATAATCAACCAAAATCTAAACCACAAGCAGCCTAGCATTCTACATTGAAAGATCTACAAAAGCCATATCTCAATTCAAGCAATGGTCGAGATCGAGAATTTACCTTATGGATGAAGCAGATGAGAATTCGTGTGTTTTTGGCTCCAATTATGTGAAACAGATGAAGCTTCTTGATGTAGAAGTTGTTTGAAGTGATTAGCTCAGCTCGAAACAACACCAGTTTGAAGAATCATGAAATTGCCATTGATGACCTTGAATGCAACAGTCCAAATTCAGCCAGCTTTGGCCACGAATTTGTTGAAACAGTTCATCAACACCACTTGTAGAGTATGGATCAAACAAAAACCAACGAGATTGATGAAGAATTTGATGAGAATTGTGGAAAAAAGTGTGAAGAAATTTTGGAGAATTGAGAGGTTTTTGGAGGGAAAAGTAGTTAGATCTTGAAGAATGTGAAGTGATTACCAATTTCTGTTACAATTAGTGTTATATATCAATGCTTAATCCACTTTGCTAATCACAATTACCAAATTGAGTGAATTAGTGAAATGTGATTTCAAGTGTATTGTCCAAAATAGCCTTTTCCAAATCAGGCCAATATGACAGAAAAAACCAGCTGGAGCAAGTCTAAAATGATGTATGTGATGTGTGGGAATGAGCCTTATGTGCCAATGCCTTGTATTTCACAAAGTCACTTATTTTCCCACCAATTTTCAAATAGATCACTTGAAAAATGACTTTTTGCCATGACCATTTTTGATGAAATATGACCATGCATCATGAAAGTACATGTGAAATGGGGTTTGCTCAAAGAAAGATCACCCAAATTGGCCATTCCATGTGAAAGTTATGCCACTTTGATTTTAGGCATTTTTGGAAAATGATTTGATCATATCTTGCCAACCATTCATGAGAAATTCAAGTTCTTGGACTTTTTGGAAAGGTGAGAGCAAGATCTACAACTTTCATGTTGAACAAAATTTCATTTGAAGCATTTTTGGACATGTAATTTTGAGGTGAAAAACTTTCCATTTTTGGAAACTTTCATTACAAGTCACCTGCTATTTTTGGAAACTTTTCTCCTGATTTTATTTTCTTCATTCTTGATGTTTGAAATGTCAAATGAAACTTGTTTCAACATGAATGAAGTATATCCCACTCTCTCCCACCTCCAAATCCATCAAATCAAGCACAGTTGACCACAGTTGACTTTTCTGATTGATAGATGAATTTGGCTATGCACTGATCAAGTTGAGCCTCAAACTCCTGATGAAATGGCTCAAGGATGAAACCCTAGCTTCCATAAGCTCAATGTAATCACATGATGATCCCCATATCCATTGTAGATCCCATCTCCTTGACATGCCCTGATTGGCCCAATGCAACTGATTCAACTGATTAGGGTTGACCAGTGGTCAAAACCCTAATCTCAAGGTGTCTGATCAATCTCTTGAATCTCTTGGTGATCACAAGACCATGATGATGATAATGTATCATTTCAACCAAGATCAAGCTCAATCTCCTTGAGAAACCAAGAAACCCTAATTTGAACCACCACATCCTCAGATAGTTGATGATCAATCCATTCAATAAAAAACCTCAGCTTGAATTTCAACCTCTTTATCTTCTAATCAAGACTTAGGAGGATGATTTGCACAAGGTTGCCACATGATATGCAATTATGCAATGCCTAATGACCTACAAATGATATGCAATGCTCAAGCTAGTCCCAAGAGAGAAGGGCAAATTTTGAGGTGTTACAGCTGCCCCTATTCAATCCACTGTGAACCTGTCGATATGAATAGCCTCGGCTTTCAGATGATCAGGGTGAAGAGTGATTGAATACCAAGAACAGACGAACAATTTGCACTCTGATGGTAATAATTATCAGTTCCTGTCAGGATCGGCAAAGAAACAATCTTCAAACAAAAATCCGTCTGGAACGGAGAAAGTCGGCCTGATCACCGAAACAGCAACGTCGACCTGGATACCAAAATAAATGGTAACACAGGGATAACCATGGCCTGAACACCACACATCCACTGGGGATTATTATCTCCTTCTTTTTATGCTTTTCTTGAACCCCGAAATTTTCTTTCGCGCAAATGATCCCAGATCACTGCATTTGAACCCCGACATCTTGTTTGCCAAAATAATGAACCCCATTCTCCCTTTGAACCCCAGTCGCCTGACGATAACTTGCGATCGCCATTATGAACCCCATTCTCCAGAAAATGCCTCAACATTTCCTTTTCTCCATTTGAACCCCGCTCTCCAGAAAATGCCTCAACACTTCCTTTTCTCCATTTGAACCCCGTTCTCCAATTTCTCGTGATAATTCCGCTGGCAACGTCGGAAATAACACCCAACACCACTCTGAGGGCGACATATCAGAGGGTACACCTTCACAGAAGGAAGGTAACATGTGCATCTCTTCTTCAGAAGACACCCATAACGACTTCCACTGGCCTCCGCCAAAGTCTAAGGTGACACATGAACAGAAGATAATCCTGAGGACCTCATCCCGGATATAATCTTCATCTCCAACCTCCATTTGGACCCCGCTCTCCAGAAAATGTCTCAACACTTCCCTTTCTCCGTTTGAACCCCGTTCTCCAGAAAATGTCTCAACACTTCCTTTTCTCCAGTTGAACCCCGTTCGTCGCGCTGATCGCGTAACGTCCTTTGATTTTATTTCCATCTCCGTTCGACGGAAAAAATTTCTCCAGTATCGCACTACTGAAGAACATTGCTGATCTGACCTCATGATGCTAAACCCCTCAGAGCAACACCTTCACCATCCGGTGAAACCAAATCTCAAGCGGTAACCATGGCTCGAGTTGCGCTGATCGCGTCATATTTCCCATCTCTGTTCGACGGAAAAGTTTCCTCCAGTATCGCACTGCTGGGGATTACTATTGATACAATCACCACGATGTTAAACTCCTCAGAGTAACATCTCCCAATTTCTGTCTCGCACGACAGAAATCTCCTCCAGTATCGCACTACTGGGGAATATTGCTGATCTGACATCACGATGCCAAACTCCTCAGAGTAACATCTCCCAATTTCTGTCTCGCACGACAGAAATCTCCTCCAGTATCGCACTACTGGGGAACATTGTTGACACAGTACCAAACTCCTCGGAGTAACATCTACCAATTGCTGTCTCGCACGACAGAAACTTCCTCCAGTATCGCACTACTGGGGAACACCTTTGATTAAAACCATGAGGCTAAACTCCTCGGAGTAACCTCTTCACCTTTTGGGCCAAATCACCTCTCAAACAGTAACCACGATTCGAGACTAGCCTATGCTTACAATATGATGCATGATTGATTTTTCTGCGTAATGCTCCATAATTATGGAAATGCTACACGATTTATTTTTTCCATGCAACATGCTATGCTTATTTTTTCATGATGAATGCATAAAAAGTATCCCCCTCGAGGGACTCTTCTGGGGAGTCCGAGACACTCTACTGAGGAACTCGTCAATACTCCGATCTCCACCCTGCTGGGGAATAGCACTGCTGCTGGGAAAAGGCAACCCTTGCTGGGGAAGAACCTTCCTTTGCACCCAATCCACTTGAGGATATTGCTGGGGAAACACCACCAATGCCCTCTGTGGGGATACAACTGTCTTTGACTTGCTAGGGATATCAATCCCGACTCCGCTTGGGAAACAACCGCACACAGATACTTTCGCTAGGGAAATTGCCACCTTCAGGCCTGGCGGCTGGGGAAGCATCAATATGAAACCTGCTGGGGAAACCACAGACCTTGGATCTGCGGGGAAACTAGTCCTCACGACTCTGCTTGGAGATATACATCCCGACTCGTCTGGACCTTTTCTGCTCCATCATCTTGTATTCCAAGTCGCGCCGCGCCCGACGAAGAACAAACTCCTGGGGCTTATACAGACTTCTCAATCTTCCGACTTTGAAGAGTCTTCTTGATTAATTCCAAGGATCGTCGTACATCTCGCTGTCTTTTTCATCGTTCTTCTGTTCATTCGTCCCTGATTGGACTCCATGGGGATTTGTTTCGTCAACAGCTTCCACATCACAACCTGCAAGTGAGTGAAAAGATCTAACAGTACCTGCAAAACAGATCGTTAGATAAAACCGTGCCCCAGGCGTGTCAAGATTTCAACACTTGGGTCACTCAACCTTCCGAATAAGATTTCAAGTTTTCAATCTTATAAGCATGCCTTGGAAGGGACCTGTATGTTTTAAAATGCAAGATTCTTTATCAAAAATAATCGGATGTTTTTGCAATCAAAGCGGTAATGAAAAACAAAAACAAAATTATTCGACTGAATGTGCATTTTATTGATTGAAAGATGTGTGGCTCAAATTGAGCAATACAAAGGAAGCAATTCCTGAAAAGAGGTAATTGCGCACAAAAGGAAAAATCTATCCTAATGGCAACGTGAAACCCGTGATCTTATCGAGTTCCAACTCGGTTACACCCCATATGTCCTCAGACTCTCCGTGCTTTCTGCCTTTTGAACAAGACGTTTCTGACTGATCCCTACCGGGTATTATCCATGATGCTTTAACCAAAGCGCAAACGATCATGCCAGACGCAGTTGTTCGTTTCAATCCCTCTTTTGCCTGGACCGCCCTTTCGGGTTTTCAGTCCACCGGGATACCCTTTTTTGCCCAAGTCGCCCTTTCAGGTTTTCGACTTGCCAGGTGTACAAAACTTTTTTTTTTATCTTTATCCCTAATTTTTGCCCGAACCTTTTCTTTCTGTTTTTTGGTTCACCGGGATGCCCATTTTTGCCTGGACTATTTTATTCTTTTCGTCCAGCGGGTCTCTTTATACGAAGTATTTTTTAACTGCGTCCGTATTCACAGGGGATGGAAAATCCTCACCATCCATGGTTGTTAACAACAAGGCTCCGTCAGAGAAGACCTTCTTGACCACGAATGGACCTTCATAATTGGGTGTCCATTTGCCCCTACGATCGTTTTGAGGAGGAAGGGTCCTTTTCAGCACCATATCTCCCACGTGATACACACGAGGTCGTACCTTTCTGTCAAAAGCACGTTTCATCCGTTGCTGGTACAACTGCCCATGACAGATGGCCGTCAGCCTCTTTTCTTCAATCAGGCTCAACTCTTCGTACCGGGTCCTTACCCATTCAGCCTCTTGCAACTTTACGTCCATCAGGACTCTCAAAGAGGGAATCTGAACCTCAACCGGTAACACAGCTTCCATTCCATATACCAATGAGAAAGGAGTCGCCCCAGTAGATGTACGCACCGATGTTCGATACCCATGCAATGCAAACGGCAACATCTCATGCCAGTCTTTATAGGTCACCACCATCTTTTGCACAATCCTCTTAATATTCTTGTTGGCTGCCTCAACCGCCCCATTCATCTTCGGACGATAGGGAGAAGAATTGTGATGTTCAATCTTGAATTCCCGACACAGTTCTGCCATCATCTTATTATTCAAATTAGAACCATTATCAGTAACGATTCTCTCGGGAACCCCATATCTGCAAATGATGTCTCTCTTGAGAAACCTGGCAACGACCTGCTTCGTCACGTTCGTATAAGAGGCTGCTTCTACCCACTTGGTGAAGTAGTCAATAGCCACCAATATGAACCTATGCCCATTCGAAGCCGTAGGCTCGATCTTTCCGATCATATCAATGCCCCACATAGCGAACGACCATGGAGACGACATCAAACTCAACGGATTTGGAGGCACGTGCACTTTGTCAGCATAAATCTGGCATTTATGGAACTTCCGCACGAAATTGAAACATTGGGCCTCCATTGTCATCCAATAATAGCCTGCCCTCAGCAGCTTCTTCACCATTGCATTCCCACTGGCATGGGTACCGAACGATCCCTCATGAACCTCTTTCATCAATTGGCTTGCTTCTCTATCATCAACACATCGGAGGAAGACCCAATCAAAATTCCTCTTATACAGAACCCCATCCTTATTCAGATAGAACACCATGGCCAACCTCCGCAGAGTCTTTCGGTCCTTCTTAGATGCTCCCTCAGGATACTCTTGAGTCTCTAGATAGCGCTTGATATCGTAATACCACGGCTTCTCATCATCAGACGCTGTATCAACAGCAAACACATAAGCCGGTCTATCCAGATGACCTACTTCCACACTGGGGAACTGATTCCACCACTGCACCTTAATCAAGGCAGCCAAAGTAGCCAAAGCATCTGCCAAAGGATTCTCTTCTCTGGGCACATGATGCAACTTCACTTTGGTGAAAAACGTCAACAATCTCCTCGTATAATCTCGATACGGCACTAAATGAGATTGATGCGTATACCATTTTTCGTTAACCTGATTTACCACCAGAGCTGAATCTCCATATATAACAAGGTTCTTGATTCTCAAATCAATCGCCTCTTTAATACCCAATATACAAGCTTCATATTCAGCCACGTTGTTGGTGCACTCAAATGTTAGCCGGGCAGCAAAAGGAATGTGGGATCCTTTCGGCGTAACCAAAACAGCACCAACACCGCTTCCATTCACGTTAACGGCCCCATCAAACATCAGAATCCATTCGGATTCAGGGTCAGGCCCCTCCTCCGGGATTGGTTCCTCACAATCTTTCGATTTGAGAAACATGATGTCCTCATCAGGGAATTCAAACTTCATCGGTTGATAATCATCAATAGGTTGCTGAGCGAGGTAATTAGACAATACACTCCCCTTGATCGCTTTCTGAGAGGTATACTGTATATCATATTCTGTCAAAATCATTTGCCACCTCGCAACCCGTCCGGTCAATGCTGGCTTCTCAAAAATGTACTTGATTGGATCCATCTTGGAAATCAACAAAGTGGTATGAACCAGCATGTACTGCCTTAGTCGGCGAGCAACCCAGACCAAAGCACAACAAGTTTTCTCGAGCAGTGAATATCTTGTTTCACAGTCGGTAAACTTTTTGCTAAGGTAGTATATGGCATGCTCTTTTCGACCAGACTCGTCATGCTGCCCCAATACACACCCCATAGACCCCTCGAGGACCGTCAATTACAGAATTAACGGTCTTCCCTCCACAGGAGGCATCAGAATCGGAGGCTCCTGCAAATACTCTTTTATTTTTTCAAATGCCGCTTGGCAATCATTATTCCACTTGACCGTTTGATCTTTTCTCAACAACTTAAAAATCGGTTCACACGTGGCTGTTAGGTGAGATATGAACCGTGAAATGTAGTTCAATCTACCTAAGAAACCACGAACCTCCTTCTCTGTTCTCGGTTCAGGCATTTCTCTTATCGTTTTTACTTTCGCAGGATCAACCTCGATTCCTTTCTCACTTACAATAAACCCCAACAATTTACCGGACCGTACTCCGAAAGTGCACTTGTTCGGATTCAACCTCAGTCTGAATTGTCTCAGCCGGTCGAACAACTTGGCCAGATCTACCAAATGCCCCTCTTCTGTTTGGGACTTTGCTATCATGTCATCAACATAGCATTCAATTTCATGATGAATCATATCCTGAAACAAAGTCACCATGGCTCTCTGATAAGTAGCACCGGCGTTCTTGAGACCGAATGGCATCACCTTGTAATAAAAAGTGCCCCACGGTGTGATGAACGTTGTTTTCTCCATATCATCTGGCGACATTTTGATTTGATTATAGCCAGAAAAGCCATCCATGAAGGAAAACACCGAGAATTGAGCTGTATTGTCTACCAACACATCGATGTGAGGTAGTGGAAAATCATCTTTCGGACTAGCTCTATTCAGATCTCGGTAGTCCACACACATTCTCACCTTCCCATCTTTCTTCGGGACTGGCACAATGTTCGCGACCCACGGCGGATAATTAGTGACAGCAAGGAAACCAGCATCCCACTGCTTCTGCACCTCTTCTTTAATTTTCATTGCCATGTCAGGTCGAGTTCTGCGCAACTTCTGCTTCACTGGAGGACAATCTGTTCTCAACGGTAGCTTGTGCACAACGATATCGGTATCCAACCCTGGCATATCCTGATAAGACCAGGCAAAGATGTCGACATACTCTTTCAACAACACTACCAATCTGATCTTTACACTTTCCTCCAAAGCAGCCCCGATTTTCACCTCTTTCTTGACCTCGTCGGTTCCCAGATTCACAACCTCAATCTGCTCTTCGTGCGGCTGAATCACCTTCTCCTCTTGTTTTAACAACCTGGCTAATTCCCCTGGCAGTTCACAATCTTCTTCGTCTTCTTCTTTAGCAAGATAGATTGGATTGTCGAAGTCATACGAGGGTGTAACAGGATTGTTATCAATGAGATCCGGAGAAGAATCGCATCTGCATGAATGTTGATTCATGCATTGCTTTAGAACCGGAACGAGACAAATTGAAAAAGAAAAATGAAAACATTGCCATTTTTATTTTGTTTTTATTTTTAAACTGCAAAAATAAATGAAAAAGAGGGAACACCGCTTTTAACTGAAAAACATCCTTTTATTAATGATGCGAAACTTGCAAAATTAAACATGAGGTGGCCCTTACAATGAACCATTACGTGTCGGGCAACACGCATGGCTTTCATGCATATAAAATCAAAACAGGAAAAATATTACTCTTCCAGCAGAGTGACCCGGATGATCTTTTCAGCCTTCCAGTTCTGGATTCCCATCCCTGGTGCGCACGGCTTTATCCACCGGTCAATTTCGCAGTCGCTATCAGCTTCATCACTCATCATGCAGATGTGATCCGGATCCAGCATTCCGGCACTAGTGAAGGTGACTGACGTACGACGCCCTCTGCCTTGTCCCGGCGAGCCTCTGCCAGGCTGGTACCCCACTCCGAAGCGGTCTTTCTTTGCAGAGATATCCATCATCCTGCCCCAACCAGGAGCCTCTCCATTCTTCACCACCTCGGCGGCCTGTTTGTACGAAGCAATGGACGGTTTCTCTTCTTCCTTTGCAAAAAGAGCATTCTCCACCTTAACGGTTTCAAACGTTTGACTCGGCGTCTCCTAGATTTCGCCGTCCATCTCAACGTATTTGAATGAGGACAAGTGGCTGACAAAGATGTCCTCCTCTCCGCACACAGTGACGACTTGGCCTTCCCAAATATATTTCAGCTTTTGGTGCAAAGTCGAGGTCACTGCCCCAGCAGCATGAATCCACGGCCTACCCAACAAGCAACTGTATGCCGGCTGAATATCCATGACATAGAAAGTCGACTTGAACACCTCTGGGCCTATCTTTACAGGAAGCTCAACCTCTCCAAACACGGCCCGCTTCGACCCATCAAACGCCCGCACAATCAAATCAGTCGGAGTCAGAATCAGCCCGTCACAATTTAGCTTAGCCAGAGCCTTCTTTGGCAACACATTCAATGAGGAACCGGTATCAACCAGCACATGCGAAAGCACGGCTCCTTTACACTCCATTGTGATGTGTAGTGCCCGATTATGATTTCTCCCATCTACCGTCAGATCCATGTCTGTAAAACCCAACCCATGGCTGGCATGCACATTAGACACGACCGTCTCCAACTGGTTAATTGTAATCTCTTGAGGAACATAGGCCTTCTTCAAGATTTTCAACAAAGCCTCCCTGTGCCCCTCAGAGCTTAACAACAAAGATAAAATGGAGATTTTGGAGGGAGTTTGCTGCAGATGGTCAACCAGTTTGTACTCAGACTTCTTGATGATCCTTAAGAATTCCTCTGCATCATCATCAAGCTTCTCTTCCGACCCCACAGGCGCCGGTGTCACCACTGGAGTACTATCACCAACCACTGCTTTCCCTTTTGCCCTGGCTAAAGCCTCGGCCTTTTCTTTTTTCTCTTTTTCTCCTTCTTCTCTCCTCAACGCATCAGGGGCAAACAGTCTTCCACTGCGAGTGAAACCGCTGGTACCGGCATTATCCACCTTTGAAATGGTGGTTTCACTTGCAGTTTGGTCCTCTACTCTCTCACCATTACAGTACACTTCCCCACCATAATGCCATGGCACGGCATCATCTTTGTCATACGGAATTGGTCCAGGTACCGTGATGGTAACCGGAGCCGCCTCCGCTAGAGTAGACAAATCCACCGGATCAAAGTATATCGTTATGGTGGAGACTTCATCCTTTCCCTTATCAACCTTCTCAATCAAAATACTCCCCTCGTCCATCAGACCCTGGACAGTCTTCCTCAACAAATCACACCCGTTCTGAACATCAGCGCACTCAGCACAATCAATACCACAGCCCGGATGAACCCCATTCAACAACAACTGCCTTTTGACCTCAGTCAACGGAGTCTTCAGCTGATCAACAGACAACAGCCCCACTCTGTTCTTCTCCGAGATAACATTCATCCCCCTTTGACCATGCGCGGGCATGGGATTAGCATTGACATTGGGAGATGGTGCGAAGTTGATAGCTTTCGAATCCACCAAGTCTTGAACTACGTGCTTAAAAGCTTTGCAGTTCTCTACGTTATGTCCGGGAGCACCCGAATGGAATTCACACTTTGCATTTTCATCATAATTGGCTGGCCTTTGATCAGGTCTCAAAGGTGCCAAAGTTCTGAGTTGTACCAACCCCAAATCTTGCAATTTCTTCAGCAAAAAAGAGTAAGTCACCAGTGGCCTGTCAAACTGCCTGTCGTTCATTCGGCCCCTGACCTGGTAACCAGCCCTCTGAGGCCTCTGCTGGAACGGTTGTCTCTGTTGTTGAGGTTGTTGCTGTTGCTGTTGTTGTGCAAGCTGATTCTCAGCAGGAATAGTTACCGCAGCAGTATGCTGGAAGTAACGATCCCGACTGAGACCTCTCTGTGCATAGACCGCACTGGTATCTCCCTCCTTCTTCCTCTGACCACTCCCAAAAGGCTTTTTCGACCCTGAAGAAGAAGCGTTACCCTGAATCTTCCCGAGCTTCAACCAGCTCTCAATTCTCTCCCCGGCCACGACTATATCCGAAAAGTTGGTCATCGGACAACCAACCATCCTTTCAGCATATGCCCCTTGCAGGGTTCCCATGAAGAGATCAGACATCTCTCTGTCAACTAGTGGAGGTTGCACTCTGGCAGCCAACTCCCTCCATCTTTGGGCATATTCTTTAAACCCTTCACTATTCTTTTGAGACATACCCTGCAGCTGGGTACGACTCGGGGCCATATCAGCATTGAACTGATACTGCTTAAAAAACGCGTCCCCAAGATCTTGCCAGTTCTTGATATCTGAGGACTTGAGCTTGGTGTACCACTCCAGTGAGCCTCCAGACAGGTTGTCCTGGAAGAAATACATCCACAGCTTTTGGTCCATGGTGTATGCAGAGATCTTACGAACAAACGCTTGCAGATGAGTTTCGAGGCAGGAACTCCCATTATACCGATCAAATGTGGGCGCTTTGAATTTTTGCGGGATCACAATCCCCTCCACTAGCCCCATGTTTGACATATTGACCACCCCAGGAGTGGCATAACTCTCCAAAGCTCTGATTTTCTCAGCCAGCAGCTGAATCTCTTTATTCTGTGGTGGGGCACCATATTGTCCAAACGGTTCGTTGTGCAGGGAGAACTGATCTGCCTCTCGGTCTTCCTCTCTATCGTCTTCGACTCCGAAGAAAGGCGGGAATAGACTGTCCTTCATGTTCTGACCCGGTTGACCACCCGCAGCACCAAAACCTCCAACATTGTTCACTACACCCACAATTGTTCTCTTACCACCGTCTCGAGAACCACCCAGCCCCTGTTGGGAGACACCCTCCAGGTTCACACCACTGTTTGCCGCTGAAGCCCGCTCGAGCTTCTCAACTTTATCAGCTAGAGCCTTCTGACCAACCGCAAAACCTTGCATGATGTTGATCAGCTCATTCATCTTGTCCTTCAGCTCGAGGATATCAGTATTCGGGAGATCCATTAGCCTGGGAGTATTGCGCCGTGTGAAGTATCTGTAAGGACGGGTTGAGTGCAAAGGTACAGCTCTGCGAGCACGAGCAATGATTCCTGTAACAATCAAGCACGTTAGAACTGATACCTGCAAAATAAAACACAAGTTATTATGATTATGCATGAATGCAGTGTTTATCCACATGAGGAACACTTTATTTCTTGATCCTGGCTTCATCGAGATAGATAATAATCCGGCAGCAATATTCTGATATTCATCATTTGGTTTCATCATACAAATCAGAGATATATGATTTCAGCAAAATACCCCCAACCACGTGTGTGTGCTGTGTGAGTGCATACGGTAAAGCAAATAAAGCTTGAAGATCGATCACTAAATGAACATAACCATCACATAACAAAATGCACAATAAGTGCCATAGTCATACATCAAATCAGATACAAATCTCCAGAATCGGGAAAGAAATACAAGCAAGTGAATTCCGTCAACAAGCCTGACGGTAATTCAACACAAATGACAAAGGTCTAGCCTGATGAGGGTCCCACAGAAGGCCCTATCTCATCAACCATCTTCGCGAACTCTGCGGCGAACCTGAGCTCGGTGTTCTCCTGCTGTAATCTCCCCACCTCCTTCTGGTGAATCTTCATCTGCCTGAAGTAATGATCTCTCTCAGCCATGTAATGATCCCTCTCGGCGATGTAATGATCTCTCTCAGCGATGGTCTTCACATTCTCCACTTCCTTGATCTTCAGCTTTGCCTCCCACTTAGCAATGAGAACTCGGACTCTGTCATCCCTCTGATCTCTCACGAGGATTTGCCTCCTCTTCTCGTCTTCAATAACCTTTGTAGCTCTGGCTAGCTTCTCCTTAGTGATGTCGTGCTCCTTAGTGGATGACGCTAAAGCCTGACTGACCTTCCCATAGTAGGCAGTATCCATCTCAAAGCGCTTTGCTTCCAAGGCATGTCGCTTGTCTTGATCTTCCATCCTCACTTTGATCTCCCGGTTGGCCGCCTGAATATGAGCAACACTCATCTCCAATTCCGCTTTCTCCGTAAGCAACTGATCTCTGGCTCTCTTCATCTCGAGGAATTCTTCCATACTGACGGAAGAACGCGGACCCTCAATCATGGGACACCAAGGATCACCTCCCGGAAATGGTAGATGTGTGATCTCAATCCTCTTCCGAAGCCAATCATCGAATAAAGGAAAATACCGGCTGTTGACCTTGCCAAACGGAACCTTGCCCTTTCTTTGGATGTTACCCCATAATCCAGACACCTGCATCAGCTTGGCCTGATTGCCCTCAACCGGGAAGTAAAAGGACTCCTGAGTCTCACACTCAAGGGGAGGAACTTCCATAGCGAACCCCATCTGTCTCCTAAGAAGCGTCGGGTTGTAATTAATGCAACCCTGAACTCCTATAAGAGGCACGTTGGGAAAATCCCCGCAGCTATATATAAAATTCCGTCCAGCCAAACCATTATGAGTCCATGCTATATCAGCAGCCCGCAAACCCATCAATCTGACCGACCACTTGACCGTAGGATCAAGAGAAGCAAAAGCACCCCGGGAAGGCAAATACCCCATAAACCATCTGAATAACATCTGAGCACAACACCTGATCAAACCACCACGTCTCTTCTCGTTCCTGTTATGAACCGAATAATAGACGTCTCCGACCAGAGTAGGATTAGGGTTCCTCTGCATGAATAACCTGATAGCATTATGGTCGACAAAACTCTTCTGATTAGGAAACAGAATAACACCATAAATGCTCACAACAATCAAAGCACAGACCGTCTTCCAATTACCCATAGCAGCATGTTCCTTGGCCTTAGCCTCCAAGAAACTCAAATGAAATCCAGGTAATTTTCCTTTCTCCTTCAAACCCTCCTTGGTCACTTCCGGACTCAAATAAAGAGCATGAGAAATCCCAAGGACATCAGGCTCTCCCCTAATAGCACAGAAAGGAATCTGATCGCGAATCTGAATACCCAGAATACTAGCATAGTCCTCCATCAGAGGTCCCAACAAATAGTCTGGAAACACAAAACATCTCAGCCCCGGGTCATAGAACTGGAGAAGTGTATGAATGGCGCTTCTGTCACTGTCAGTGAGTCTGAAAACCATCTTCAGGATACCACCGTATGCCTCTCTGAACATCCCCACATGGTCGGGTGTAATCAAAGCTATCATATCTCTCAACTCGTCAATCTCTGGGTTGAAGAAATTGTAGGCAACATCATCTTTCAAACCGGGCCTCATATCTGAGCAGAAAGTCTCTCAACCAGGATCTCGATCAAAATGTCCCTGCATATGGATAAACATGTGTTAGATGCAGGTAAATGCAAATGTTAATGATGCTGATGAATGAATGCAATGCATTGCCATCCTCCGAGCCATCTGATCATCTGTTGCACTGAATCATAACCCTGATCTCTGAACCAATCACAACCATCTGAGGGAATATGTAACCACAAATCCACCTTAAGAGTTCCGAAATAAACGGAACTGAAAGATACACCATCATCATCATCACTGAGATCCACTGAATAGATAACCCCAATCCTCTGAATCGCCCCGGGGAATCCTGAAATAAACGGATCTCCACTGATAAATAACTCGGACAACACCATCTGACTCTGAAACAAAGGCCATAAATCCGACTTATAAATATGACTCTGATCAACGGAACCGAAAGTCACCATCAAAGTCACCATCTGAACACCATCTGAACATGCATCTGTAAGAATCACCCTCCCCTCACAAGTAAATTCTAATCAGGTCATCCTAAGGCAGATAATAGTCTCGACAATCGGGCAGAGATACTCAATGGGTTTGCCCTTTCGGGTGTGCCATTGTAGCTCTCCTGAGATCGCCTAAACCAAAGATCCGGGAAATGATCGGTCACCGAAGTCAATAGTTCAGATGAAGTGACACAACCAAAGTGGATACTCCACAGAGGAAGGGCACTATCAAATGAACCTCGTCCGGCTCGTGGTATGTCACGTTGCAACAATATGCTGATAAAGCAAATGAGGAACGTGAGACCACACTAATCCTAGGTGTACACTCGGGCCTGGGTTTTAGCCCCACTCAGAACACCCACCCCAAAACAGAGGAACCACCTGTACAGAGGACGGAAACATGATAGTATGATGCATGCAAATATTTATGCAAATATATACACAGTCAGGATAATAAATGCAATAAATAAAGCAACACAAACAACCTAAACTATCCCAGAACGCTAGGAGAGACTCGCTTAGGGAAAATGGACCAGCACAGGTCAACATCTATACGTCCCCAGCAGAGTCGCCAGCTGTCGCATCCGCGAAAAACAACTGGCGGGCTAAAACAAAAACAACACAGAGCCGCCACCGTGCGTTATTTATCCCAAAAGAGGGAAAGGAAACGCTCAGAGTAAACCTGGAAAAAGCATGGTCTCACGACCAAAGAGAATGGGATCGGGAGTCGGTTATGCGAAGGGAAGGTATTAGCACCCCTACGCATCCGTCGTACTCGATGGGATCCACGCTCTAAAGAAAAGAAAAGGCTGCTAAACAAACACATCACACACACACACACACACACCGAAAACAACACAGGTGGGGTAAGAGGAAGAGGGCTCGCTAGGACATCGCGTCCTATGCCTACGTATCTCGTCTAGAACGAGAATCAGAGCTGCCGTAGTTCGGCTCATGCACGCCAAACAAGACACACACAATCACAGGCAAACATGGAACCCGAACGCCAATAGCTGGACTTACATCGGCTTCCGAACCAAACAAACACACTCAGGATACGGACAACCAATCGCTGGGCTTACATCCATATCCTGACACACAAGAGGGTTAACAAGCAAACAAGCTACTAGGGAGTCGGGAACTCGAGCCTAGCAACCGTCAAGCAAACACACACAAAAAAGGAAAAAAGTGCCCGGAGAGACCTCGCACGGTCTCCTGCCTACGTACCTCATCTGGTATGAGGATCAGGGCGACGTAGTTCCCCCCAACAGGAGAGAAAAACTAACCAGACAACAAAGGGAGACACGACTAGGGAGCTGGACTCGAGCCTAGGTGCTATCATGCATCATTGCCCTATGTTATGGTTTCTACCTACTTGCACAACAGCAAGCTAATCCTAGCCAGGAAAGAGCAAAGCATGCAAGCATAAACAAAACAAAGCAAACATTTCAAGTAGCACACACTATATCCAGTCAAGTGAGGCTCAAACAAAGGGTCAGACTGCCAAGGCAAGTCATCTGTACAAGGGTAGTGTTAGCTCTTAACCCTGACATTGAGAGTCAGGGTGAAGCCAGATGAAAGGTGAGTGAAGATTAGACTTCACAGCTCTTATCCCTGACCAGGGAGAGCTTCAGACAAAGGAGTGTGGGTTCAGAAAGGAGGAACCCTTCTACACTCATGACTCTGACACAACTGTACAACTGTACAAGATCTTGGGTTTGTGTCCCAATGCATCAACACAGTGGTGTGAGCAGAGGGACGACTCAACAAGAATAGCAGGGGATGGATCGCACATCCCTTGGGTTCTTCCAATTGCCTTAATCAAGGTCTTTACCTGCTTGGGGACAAAATTAAACAATCACAAACATCGCCTCTTAAGGAGGACTTCAGACAGTTGCCTGGCCAAGTAACAGGCCAGGTCTTCCAGACTACATGGAGACAAGAAAGTCTACCTCAATTGGTTTATACAACCAAGCAACAGCAAGCAAGTTCTTAAAGAACTGTTAGCAACTAATGTACCTGAAATCAATCAAGTATAGTCAGTATACCAGACAAACCAACATTAAACAGCAATAGTCAAACAGTTAACACAATGTACAAGCAATGCCATGTGCAAAGCACAATCAACTCAATTGAGTCAAGCATCCTACAAAACAACACAAGTTAGTTTACAACAAGCAACCAAACTCAATTTAATCAACTTGCATTTTTCTCCTTAAGGCATTTGCATCTCAACCTGAAAATCCAAACCAAACATGAGAAACAAGACCACTAGGCCAAGCCTAGGGTCCAAAGGAGATGAAAAATCCAAAACAGCAAGTGAAAATTATCCAAAATCACAATCAATCAATTTAGAAACAAATGCAATTGGTCCCATGCTCATATCCATCATCATTATCATTTCATGCACAAAAAGGCACCAAACATGCAATTTGCAACTTCAAAGGACCAAACAGAATGATCATCATCAAATCCATACCAAAACAATTCAACAAATTCCACAAAAATTCCAGTCTAAACAGAACACATTCAATGAATAGCATATCAAATTTCAGCTCATTTGGATTAAGGGAAGTAGGTCAATGAAAATCATAAAGTTCATACAAGTTCAAACAAGCCAACATAAGGCATCAACACAAGCATCAACTTCCAAAAATCATAAAACAGTGACAATACATGATAAATGAATGGGATCAAAACCATAATGACCTATAATGTGTCCAGAATTCACATGTCAAATTTCACATCCATACAATTAATCATGAGAATTTCACAAATCAAATGCCAACATGTGTCACAAAAAATCACAAAATGAGCCAACAGAAGAGAAAACCTCAATCAATTAGGAAATGCAAGCAATAAATCCAGAAAAATTCACATGTTATCTCAACATACATATGCTCATTCATGCAAAAATTTGGCTCAATCCAATGTGCCTAAGCAAGGAAAATAAAATCATGAAGTTTATCAAGCATGGTGTGACACAAATTGTCACACCTCTAATCAAAAATTCATATCTCATCAACCACGGATCCAAAACTTACAAACTACACATCAAAATCACCAGAAAAGAGTCAAGAATAAACACAAAAAATTTCATCAATTTCTTTGGAAGCATCATCATTTCATGAGTGATAAGGCAAAGCATGTACAAATTGCATACATCCAAACAATCCCTAGGCAATTTATTTTTTCACACGTGTACAAAAATCACAAAACTCATCATTAAAAACTACACATCCTAAGGAGAATCATGCAAAAAATCTCACAAAATTTGGACAAGAAATGAATTTGATATGGATTTTCTAAGTTCATGGATCAAAATGAAATAAAATTGAAAAAGAAAATGAAATAAAATGATTTTAATGTGGAAAATGGCATTTGCGTAATTATCCACCACTAAACCTAAACGCAGCGTTTCTCATTAATGTGGTGGCGCGCTCCCATTGGCCTACGCTAACGGGAAACAACATTTCAAACTTCACAGCCAGGCGCACGGATTAAACATGTTCTTGAAGGTGTTCTTGCTCAAGAACACCAACGAAATTCCAGAAAATGCATATGAACATTTCTCAACCAAAATCATCATACCATACATCAAAATGACCGGTGTTCAACATAGATCATGGATATGGCAAGCACTTGACCTAACTCTAAACATATCAACGGGATCGAGGGAAAAAAGGATTGAGCATCAACCTTCCAAGCAAGATTTCTCTCTCGATAATCAACCAAAATCTAAACCACAAGCAGCCTAGCATTCTACATTGAAAGATCTACAAAAGCCATATCTCAATTCAAGCAATGGTCGAGATCGAGAATTTACCTTATGGATGAAGCAGATGAGAATTCGTGTGTTTTTGGCTCCAATTATGTGAAACAGATGAAGCTTCTTGATGTAGAAGTTGTTTGAAGTGATTAGCTCAGCTCGAAACAGCACCAGTTTGAAGAATCATGAAATTGCCATTGATGACCTTGAATGCAACAGTCCAAATTCAGCAAGCTTTGGCCACGAATTTGTTGAAACAGTTCATCAACATCACTTGTAGAGTATGGATCAAACAAAAACCAACGAGATTGATGAAGAATTTGATGAGAATTGTGGAAAAAAGTGTGAAGAAATTTTGGAGAATTGAGAGGTTTTTGGAGGGAAAAGTAGTTAGATCTTGAAGAATGTGAAGTGATTACCAATTTCTGTTACAATTAGTGTTATATATCAATGCTTAATCCACTTTGTTAATCACAATTACCAAATTGAGTGAATTAGTGAAATGTGATTTCAAGTGTATTGTCCAAAATAGCCTTTTCCAAATCAGGCCAATATGACAGCAAAAACCAGCTGGAGCAAGTCTAAAATGATGTATGTGATGTGTGGGAATGAGCCTTATGTGCCAATGCCTTGTATTTCACAAAGTCACTTATTTTCCCACCAATTTTCAAATAGATCACTTGAAAAATGACTTTTTGCCATGACCATTTTTGATGAAATATGACCATGCATCATGAAAGTACATGTGAAATGGGGTTTGCTCAAAGAAAGATCACCCAAATTGGCCATTCCATGTGAAAGTTATGCCACTTTGATTTTAGGCATTTTTGGAAAATGATTTGATCATATCTTGCCAACCATTCATGAGAAATTCAAGTTCTTGGACTTTTTGGAAAGGTGAGAGCAAGATCTACAACTTTCATGTTGAACAAAATTTCATTTGAAGCATTTTTGGACATGTAATTTTGAGGTGAAAAACTTTCCATTTTTGAAAACTTTCATTACAAGTCACCTGCTATTTTTGGAAACTTTTCTCCTGATTTTATTTTCTTCATTCTTGATGTTTGAAATGTCAAATGAAACTTGTTTCAACATGAATGAAGTATATCCCACTCTCTCCCACCTCCAAATCCATCAAATCAAGCACAGTTGACCACAGTTGACTTTTCTGATTGATAGATGAATTTGGCTATGCACTGATCAAGTTGAGCCTCAAACTCCTGATGAAATGGCTCAAGGATGAAACCCTAGCTTCCATAAGCTCAATGTAATCACATGATGATCCCCATATCCATTGTAGATCCCATCTCCTTGACATGCCCTGATTGGCCCAATGCAACTGATTCAACTGATTAGGGTTGACCAGTGGTCAAAACCCTAATCTCAAGGTGTCTGATCAATCTCTTGAATCTCTTGGTGATCACAAGACCATGATGATGATAATGTATCATTTCAACCAAGATCAAGCTCAATCTCCTTGAGAAACCAAGAAACCCTAATTTGAACCACCACATCCTCAGATAGTTGATGATCAATCCATTCAATAAAAAACCTCAGCTTGAATTTCAACCTCTTTATCTTCTGATCAAGACTTAGGAGGATGATTTGCACAAGGTTGCCACATGATATGCAATTATGCAATGCCTAATGACCTACAAATGATATGCAATGCTCAAGCTAGTCCCAAGAGAGGAGGGCAAATTTTGAGGTGTTACACAAAGTCGAAGTCACTGCCCCAGCAGCATGGATCCATGGTCGACCCAACAGGCAACTGTATGCCAGCTGAATATCCATGACATAGAAAACAGACTTGAACACCTCAGGGCCAATCTTCACCGGGAGCTCAACCTCTCCGAACACAGCCCGTTTCGACCCATCAAAAGCCCTCACGATCAGATCAGTAAGCGTCAGGATCAACCCTTCACAGTTCAGCTTTGCCAAGGCTTTCTTCGGAAACACATTTAAGGAGGAGCCTGTATCAACCAGCACATGCGAAAGCACGGCTCCTTTACATTCCATAGCAATGTGTAAAGCCCGGTTATGATTTCTTCCATCCACAGTAAGATCCATATCGATGAAACCCAGCCCGTGGCTGGCATGAACATAGACACCACCGTCTCCAACTGGTTGATCGTGATCTCTTGAGGAACATAGGCTCTCTTCAGAATCTTCAATAAAGCCTCTTTATGCCCCTCAGAGCTTAGCAACAACGACAAAATCGAGATTTTAGATGGAGTCTGCTGCAGATGGTCAAGAAGCTTGTACTCAGACTTCTTGATGATTCTTAGAAATTCTTCTGCTTCATCATCAAGCTCTCTCTCCGACCCCACAGGCGCCGGTGTCACCACAAGAGTACCTTCATTAATCACTTGTTTTCCTTTTGCCCTGGCTAAAGCCTCGGCCTTTTCTTTTTTCTCTTTTTCTTCTTCTCCTCCCCTCAGAGCATCAGGAGCAAACAGTCTTCCACTGCGAGTGAAACCACTGGGTCCGGCATTATCCACCTTTGATGGTGGTTTCACTAGCAGCTTGATCCTCCACTTTCTCCCCGTTACAATAAACTTCTCCACCATAATGCCACGGCACGACATCATCTTTGTCATAGGGAATTGGTCCAGGTACCGTGATAGTAACTGGAGCCGCCTCAGCCAGAGTTGACAAATCAACCGGGTCGAAGTAAATAGTTATGGTGGAGACATCCTCCTTCCCCAAACCAGCCTTCTCAAACCGGAGGCTTCCTCCATCCACCAGCCTCTGGAAAGCCTCCCTCAACAGTATACACCCATCAAGGGCAACAGTGCACGCAGCACAACCATCATCACAGCCCGGATAGACCCCATTCAACAACAACTGCCGTTTGATCTCAACCAGAGGAGTCTTCAATTGATCAACATTCAACAGCCCAATTCTGTTCTCCTCAGAGATAGCATTCACCCCCCTTTGACCATGCGCGGGCATGGGATTAGCATTCACATTTGGGGAAGGAGCAAAGTTAATAGCTTTTGAATCCACCAGGTCTTGGACTACATGCTTAAAAGCTTTGCAGTCCTCTACGGTATGCCCAGGAGCACCTGAATGAAATTCACACTTGGCATTCTCATAAAAACTGGCTGGCCTCTGATCAGGTCTCAAAGGTGCCAGAGTTCTCAATTGTACCAACTCCAAGTCTTTCAGCTTTTTCAACAGGAAGGAGTAGGTCACAGGCGGCCTATCAAACTGCCGATCATTCATCCTTCCTCTGACCTGATATCCAGCCCTTTGAGGTCTCTGCTGAAATGGCTGTCTTTGTTGTTGCGGTTGTTGCTGCTGCTGTTGTGGTGCAGGCTGATTATCAGCAGGAATAGTTACCGCAGCAGTGTGCTGAAAGTAACGTTCCCTACTCGGTCCCCTCTGAGTGTATACTGCACTGGTATCACCCTCTTTCTTCCTTTGGCCATTTCCAAAGGGCTTCTTCGATCCTGATGACGAAGCGTTACCACCCTGGATTTTCCCGAGCTTCAGCCAACTCTCTATTCTCTCTCCAGCCACCACAATGTCTGCAAAATTGGTCACCGGGCAACCAACCATTCTCTCAGCAAATGCCCCCTGAAGGGTACCCATGAACAGATCTGACATCTCTCGGTCCACCAAGGGAGTTTGAACTCTGGCAGCCAACTCCCTCCACCTTTGTGCATACTCTTTAAACCCCTCGCTGGACTTCTGAGACATACCCTGCAGCTGGGTACGACTAGGAGCCATGTCAGCGTTGAATTGGTATTGTTTAAAGAATGCGTCACCAATATCCTGCCCAACTTTTAATGTCAGAAGATTTCAGCTTGGTGTACCACTCCAAGGATCCTCCAGACAGACTGTCTTGGAAGAAGTACATCCACAGCTTCTGATCCATCGTGTATGCAGAAATCTTGCGGACGAAAGCTTGAAGGTGAGTTTCTGGGCAGGAACTCCCATTGTATTTATCAAACGCAGGCGCCTTGAACTTCTGTGGGATCACAATCCCCTCAACCAGCCCCATGTTTGACATATTTACGACCCCGGGAGTGGCATAGCTCTCTAGAGCTCTGATTTTTTCTGCCAGCAACTGAATCTCCTTGTTGGGAGGTTGGACGCCATATTGCCCAAACGGCTCAGTGTGCATAGAGAACTGATCAGCTTCCCTGTCTTCCTCTCTATCATCATCAGCCCCAAAGAATGGCGGGAACAGACTATCCTTCATATTATGACCCATCTGACCGGGTTGACCACCTGTGGCAGCACCAAAACCACCAGCATTGTTTACCACGCCCACAGTTGTTCTTTTTCCGCCTTCTCGAGAACCACCCAGCCCCTGGTTGGAGACACCATCCAGGTTAACACCACTGTTGGCCGCTGAAGCCCGCTCGAGCTTCTCAACTTTATCAGCTAACGCTTTCTGACCAACTGCAAACCCTTGCATGATGTTGATCAATTCGTTCATTTTCTCTTTCAGCTCGAGAACATCTGTATTTGGTAGATCCATCAGCCTTGGAGTGTTGCGTCTGGTAAAATATCTGTGAGGACGTGTTGAGTGCAAAGGTACAACTCTACGAGCACGAGCAATGATTCCTGAAACAATCAAGCACGTTAGAACTGATACCTGCAAAATAAAAAACAAGTTATTATGATTATGCATGAATGCAGTGTTTATCCACATGAGGAACACTTTGTCTCTTGATCCTGGCTTCATCGAGACAAATAATAATCCGGCAGCAATATTCTGATATTCATCATTTGATTTCATCATACCGATCAGAGATATATGATTTAGCAAAATACCACCCAACCATGTGTGTGCTGTGTGAGTGCATACGGGAAAGCAAATAAAGCTTGAAGATCGATCACTGAATGAAAACAATCATCACAAATTAAAAATGCACAATAAGTGCCATAGTCACACATCAAAGCTGATATGAATCAAATATAATTCCCCAGAATCAGGAAGGAAATACAAGCAAATGAATTCCGTCAACAGGCCTGACGATAATCCACACAAATAAGAAAGGTCTAGCCTGATGAAGGTCCCACAGAAGGCCCTATATCATCAACCATCTTCGCAAACTCTGCGGCGAACCTGAGTTCGGTGTTCTCTTGCTGTAATCTCCCCACCTCCTTCTGGTGAATCTTCATCTGCCTGAAGTAATGATCTCTCTCAGCAATGTAATGATCTCTCTCGGCGATGATCTTCGCTTTCTCCGCTTCCCATTCCGCAGCAAGGACTCTGGCTCTGGCATCTCTCTGATCTCTCACGATGATTTGCCTCCTCTTCTCATCTTCAATGACCTTTGAGGCTCTGGATAGCTTCTCTTTAGTGATGTCGTGCTCCCTTGTGGACGACGCTAAGGCTTGGCTGACCTTCCCATAGTAGGCAGTATCCATCTCAAAGCGTTTCACTTCCAGGGCATGTCGCTTGTCCTGATCCTCCATCCTCCCTCTGATCTCCTGATTAGCCATCTGAATACGAGCGACACTCATCTCCAATTCCGTTTTCTCTGCAAGCAACTGATCTCTCTCCCGCTTCATCTCTAGGAACTCTTCCATACTAACAGAAGAAGGAGATTCCTCAATCAACGGATACCAAGGATCAACCATAGGAAACGGTAGACAAGTAAGCTCCACTCTCTTGCTGAGCCAGTCATCAAACGGAGGAAAAGACCCGTTATTGGCTCTACCCCAAGAAAACTTGCCTTTCCTTTGAATGCTGCGCCATGCATCAGATACCTGCCTTAACTTGGCCTGATTGCCCTCAACCGGGAAGTACAAAGTTTCCTGAATCTCACTCTTGAGAGGAGGAACCTCCATAGCGAATCCCATTTGTCTCTTAAGAAGCGTAGGGTTATAATTAATGCAACCCTGAACTCCTATAAGTGGCACATTGGGAAAACTCCCACAACTGCAAATGAAATCTTGTCCAACCCCACTACTGTGTGTCCAAGCTATGTCTTTGGCCCGCAAACCCATCAGCTTGGTCGCCCAATTGACAGTATGGTCAAGAAGAACAAAAGCACCCCTGGAAGGCAAATATCCCATAAACCACTTGTATAGCAGCTGAGTGCAACATCGAATCAATCCCCCACGCCTCTTCTCATTCCGATTGTGGACCGAGTAATAGACATCTCCGATCAAGGTAGGGATAGGATTCCTCTGAACAAACAAGCGGATGGCATTAATATCCACGAAGCTCTTCTGATTAGGAAACAGAATGGTCCCATAAATGCTCACAGCAATCAAAGCACAGACAGCTTTCTAGTTACCCAACTCAGCATGCTCCTTGGCCTTAGCTTCTAGGAAACTCAGATGAAAACTAGGCAACTTCCCCTTCTCTTTCAGACTCCCCTTAACCATCTCCGGACTCAAATAAAGAGCACGGGAAATCCCTCCAATATCAGGTGCTTCCTTAGTAGCATAGAAAGGAACCTGATTTCTGATCTGAACGCCTAAGATACCAGCATAGTCCTCCATCAAAGGCCCCAATAAGTAATCTGGGAATACGAAACACCTCAAACGAGGATCATAAAACTGGAGAAAAGTATGGATGGCACTCCTATCTCTGTCAGTGAGCCTGAAAACCATCTTCAGAATACCACCGTATGCCTCTCTGAACATCCCCACATGGTCGGGCGTAATCAAGGCTATCATATCTCTCAGCACACTGATCTCTGGGTCAAAGAAGCTGTAGACAACATCGTCCTTCAAACCGGTCCTCATATCTGAGCAAGAAGTCTCTCTACCAGGATCTCGATCAAAATGTCCCTGCATATGGATAAACATGTGTTAGATGCAGGTAAATGCAAAATGTTAATGATGCTGATGAATGAATGCAATGCATAGCCATCCTCCAAGTCATCTGAACGTCCGTTGCTCTGAAACCCTGATCTCTGAACTAATCATAACCATCTGAAGGAATATGTAACCACAAATCCAACTCGGGAGTTCCGAAATAAACGGAACTGAAAGGTACATCACCATCATCACCATCATCACAGAGAAAACACTGAACTGATAGCCACAACAATCTCTGAATCAACCCAGGGAATCCTGAAAAAAACGGATCCCCACTGATAAATATCACGGACGGAAATCCAGCGTCTCGGACATAAATGTCCATAAATCCGACTTATAAATAGAACCCCACAGTCACCAACAAAGAGTCACCATCAGAACATGCATCTGTAAGAATCAACCCTCCCCTCACAGGTAAATTCTAATCAGGTTATCCTAAGGCGGATAATGGTCTCGACAATCGGGCAAAGATACTCAACGGATTTGCCCTTTCGGGTGTGCCGTTGTAGCTCTCTTAAGATCGTCTAAACCAAAGATCCGGGCATGAATGGTCACCGAAGTCAATAGTCCAAAAGCGGTAACTCAACCAAAGTGGAAAACCCCACAAAGGAAGAGCTCTCTCAGATGAACCTCGTCCGGCTTGTGGTATGTCACGTCACAACAACATGCCCAACCAGCATGTGAGGAACGTGAGACCACACTAATCCTAGGTGTATACTCGGGCCTGAGTTTTAGCCCCTCTCAGAACACCCACCCCAAAACAGAGGAACCACCTATACAGAAGACGACAACATGATAGTATGATGCATGCAAATATTTATGCAAATATATACACAATCAGAATAATAAATGCAATAAATAGAGCAACACAAGCAACCTAAACTATCCTAGAACGCTAGGAGAGACTCGCTTAGGGAAGATGGACCAGCAATAGGTCAACTTCTAATGTCCCCAGCAGAGTCGCCAGCTGTCGCATCCGCGAAAAACAACCGGCGGGCTAAAACAAAACAACACAGAGCCGCCACCGTGCGTTATTTATCCCAAAAGAGGGAAAGGAAACGCTCGAAGTAAACCTGGAAAAGACATGGTCTCGCGACCAAAGAGAATGGGACTGGGAGTCGGTTATGCGAAGGGAAGGTATTAGCACCCCTACGCATCCGTCGTACTCGACGGGATCCACGCTCAAAAGATAGAACAAGGTTGCTAAAACAAACATCACACACACACACTGAAGACAACACAGGTGGAGGAAGAGGGGAGAGGGCTCGCTAGGACATCGCATCCTATGCCTACGTATCTCATCTGGAATGAGAATCAGAGCTACCGTAGTTCAGCTCACGCACGCCGAAACAAAACACACACAAACAGGCAAACATGGAAACCGAATGCCAATCGCTGGACTTACATCAGACTCCGAACCAAACAAACCCATACTGGAAACCAAATGCCACTTGATGGACTTATATCGGACTCCAAGCACACAACAATAGGATACAGAATGCCAATCGCTGGGCTTACATCCATCTCCTAACACACAAGAAGGATACAAACAACAACAAGTTACTAAGGAGTTTGGCACTCGAGCCTAGCAACTGTCAAGCAAACACACACAAAAAAGAAAAAGGGTGCCCGTAGAGATCTCGTACGACCTCCTGCCTACGTACCTCATCTGGTATGAGGATCAGGGCAATATAGTTCCCCTGAACAGGGGAGAAACTTTCTCCTAACCAGAGACTGGGAAATGACAAACTAGAAGGGAAACTGACTCGAGCCTAATAGTTATCATGCATTCCACAATGGTCCTAGGTTGAGTTTTCTATCTAACTTGCACAGGCAGCAAGCTAATCCTAAATAGGCAAAGCAAAGCATGCAAGCATAATCAAAACAAAGCAAACATACACAATTAGCACACACTATATACAGACAAAATGGGCTCACACAAGGGTTAGGCTGCAAAAGCAAACCAACTGTATCAGGTGATGTTAGCTCTTAACCCTAACATTGAGAGTTAGGGTGAAGCAGATGAAATAGGAAGTGAGGGGTGTGCCTCACAGCTCTTATCCCTGGCCTGGGAGAGCTTCAGACAATAGAAAGTGTGGGTTCAGAAAGTGGGAACCCTTCTACACTTATGACTGACTCAACAAAGATCTTGGGTTAATATTCACAATGCATCAACACCAGTTGTGTGAGCAGAGGGATGACTCAACTGAATAGCAGGAGATGGATTGCACATCTCTTGTATCTGCCAATTGCCTTGTCAAAGGTCTTTTCCTGCTTGGCACAAAGATAAACAATCACAAGCATTGCCTCTTAAGGAGGACTTCAGACAGGTGCCTGACCAAATAACAGGCCAGGTCTTCCAGACTACATGGAGTTAGTGAGCTATACCTCAATTGGTTAAGCAACCAAGCAACAGCAAAAGCAAGTTCACAATGAACTATAGCAACTAAGGTACCTGAAAACAATCTAGCTCAGTCAGTACACAACTCAAACAGTCAAACAGACAGTTACAAGTCAACAGTTAACTGTACACAAGCAATGCATCAAGTTAAGCACAAGCTCAACTCAAATGACTTAGAAGCCACCTACAAAACAAACTCAAGATTAGTTCAATATTGACAAAATAGTCAACTCAAGCAAGTGAATCAATTCCCTCAATGCCATATGCTTCTTAACCTGCAAACCAAGCTCAAACATGAGAAGCAAACCCCTAGGACAAGGCCTAGGGTCAAAGAGGGAGAAATAATTCAAAACAGAACATGAAAATTGGCACAAATCAAGTTCAGTCAAATTAGAACAATGTCCAAGTGGTCTCACATTCATATCATCACCCAAGTTCATTTCACACAACAAATAGAGCAAATCATGCAAGTTCAAAGCTCATTGGACCAAACAGAATGAATCACTCCAAACTAACTCAAAAATAACTTAATAAATCTCAAGAAAAATCATGGCTGAACAGAATCCATTACACGATCATCATACCAAAATTCAAGTCAATTGGACAAGTGGAAGCATGTCAAATAAATTCCATAAGGCAAGGCAAGACAAAACAAGCTCAATTAGGTCACAAAATCATGTATCAACTTCACACAAGCATAAAACAGAATCTACACATGATAAATGCATCAAACAAAAGCCAAGATAAACTTCCAAGTGTCTAGAATCAATGTGCAAAATTTCAAGTTCATATGATAAACATCAAGAATTTCACAAATCATCTAAGTTCATGACTCTCAAAAAGTCCACAAATGACCAATCAGAAGAGAAAATCTCAAACAAATCCAAATTGCATCCAAAAATTCCATAAATATTCACAAGCAATCCTAACATCCAGAAGTAGCATCATGCAAAAAATCAGATCATTTAGCATTGCATTGGCATGGTAAATAAAATCCACAAGTCCAACAAGCAAAGGTGTGACACACATTGTCACACCTACATTCATCATGTCATAACTCATCAACCAGAAATGAGAAAAATGCAAACTCTATACCAAAATGTTCATTGAGATGTCTATTTTAAGCATGCAAAATTTCAGCTTCATTGGATTAAGCATCATTATTTCACAATCAAAATGGCAAGGCATATCAAGAAAGCACATGTATACACAATCCCTAGCCAAAATAAAAATCCAACAGTGCACAATTTCTGGAAAAATCATCAAAAAATAGTAGACATCATGAGGAGAATCATGCAAAAAACCTCATGTGATTTGGACAAATAATCATGGACTTATGATTTTTTGAATGAAAGAAAAAATTAAAAAAAATGATGGAAAGGCATGCATGAACATGGTAGCATAACATGAAATAAAATGGAACAAGGCAATTTGGAATTTGTCCACGCCAGGATTCGAAGGGAGTATGTATTCAAACTGGCGCGCGCTACACTTAAAGTCCAGGACACGTGGTCCAGTGCATGAGCGTATAACAACCAAACGCATGCAGGCAACGCTGGTAAAGATCTACAGCCTTTCTGGAAACGAAAATCCAAATGTTCATACGTGTTCATCATAAACCCTAGGCTCAAGAACAATTGTGCTCAGAAATTCATGAAATCCATACCATTGGAATCCTCTTTCAACGTACATCATCAATCCAAGCTTATTTTAACCTAATTCATCCTAGATTCATAGATTCGAAGCAAAACATATTCACACATGAAACTTCTAATCGATGTAACTTGTTCATTTCTTCATGGATTTCAATGGTTCAAATTGCAGATTACTCTACATTCCAAGATCTACCACATGCATCCATTAATTTCATGAATTAAAACATTCGAAAACTGACCTCAATTGAATGGCAGAAGTGAAAATGTTGGATTCAGGCCTTGGCAAGCAAAAACAGATGATCTAACACTCTTGTATGATGCTTTGGATGAATGCTTGAGAGTTGAATTGGCACGATCTAGCTCGAATCTCCATTTTCCATTGTTGAACACATGCTTCAACAGTCCTTGAATTTGCTCGAAAACCTTGTGATCTTGCTTCTAATGGCTTCAATTATGCATATGGATGAAGGATCAATCAAGATCTTGGCACGGTTTGTGGAGAAAATAGGAGAAAAGTTGAGAGGAAAAATGTGAAGCTCTTTGGAAACCTAGATCTAGATCTGAATTCTGTTATGCTAATCTAGAAAACAGTTAGAATTAGGTTTATATATGTGATGCTAATGAGGTTGCTAATCACAATTAGCCAAAACACAAGTGGATTAGTGAAATGCAAGTTTTATGCCAAATTGGGAATTCACCCCTCATGCATGCAATTCAATGTAACAGTGCAAGGTTCTGTCTTAATTCACTTCAAACTGCTGTGTAGAGCCAAATTCAAGTGGTAGCAAGTGAATGTAATGAATAATTTTCAAATTGCCCTTTTCCCTCCAAAATTCCAATGGAAATTCAAATTTTTTTATGAGCAAAATGCATAAATTATGATGTGTAATTTGGATAGTACATGACAAGAGAAGAATGTGGTAAAAAATCCCACTCCATTTGGCCTTTTGGTTCAAAAGTTATGCACTTTTGAAGTTCAAATTTTCTTGACCAAGATTGATCCATAACTTGCCAACCATGTATGAGAAATTCATGTTCTTGGACTTTTTGGAAAGGTGAGAGCAATATCTACAACTTTCATGTTGGACAAAATTTCATTTGAAGCATTTGTGGACATGTAATCTTAAGGAGAAGACCTTTCCATTTTTGGCAATTTTGAATTACAAGTCACTTTCTATTTTTGGAAAGTTTTCATATGACTTTATTTGTGGACTTTATTTCTAACCCTCTCCCACCTCCAAATCCATCAGTTGACTTGTGGTTGACTTTTCCAGTTGAAAGATGAATTGGCCATGCACAGATGAACTTGAGCCTCAAACTTCTGATGACATGGCTCCAAAATGAAACCCTAGCTTCCATAAGCTCATTAAAACCATATGATGATCCCCATTTTCATGAAAACCTCATCTCCTTGACAAGCCCTGATTGGCACAATACAGATGATTAGGGTTGACCAGAGGTCAAAACCCTAATCTCAAGGAATCTGATCAAGCACAATGAATCTCTTGGTGATGACAAGACCATGATGATGATGATGTACCATGTCAACCAAGATAATTATCAATCTCCTTGAGGAACCAAGAAACCCTAATTTGAAGCACACACCCTCAGATGGCTAGTGATCAATTCATGAGACCCTCAGGCTTGAATCTTTTAACCTCTTCATCTTCTGATCAAGACTTAGGAGGATGACTTGCTTATTGTGGCCACATGATATGCAAATATGCAATGCCTAATGACCTAAAAAATGAAATGCAATATGCTAAGCTAGTCCCAAGAGAGGAGGGCAAATTTTGAGGTGTTACAACAACAATGATACATCCAACAATGTTTTCTATAACCCGTATCCATGATCAGAAGGCGAGTTAAAGGTGGGAGACATGTTTCGTACCAAAGAAGAATGTGTGCGAGCTATCAAAAAATTCCACATGAAAAACTCTGCTGATTTTACAGTGAAACACACTGATTCAAGAAGGTATGTAATCGGATGTCGTAACATCCTTTGTAAGTTTAGGTTGGCTGCATCTTACAAAAAGAAAAACGACTCTTGGGAGGTCGCTTCAATAGACCCACCTCATGGTTGCATTGCAACTAACGTTGAACAAGATCACCGTAAACTAAGCGCTGCATTGATATGTCAAGACATTCTGCCGTTGGTTAATAAAGACCCATTAATGAAGGTGAGTATAATTATATCCCATATCAGAATAACATATAATTATACTCCATCTTACAAGAAAGCTTGGATTGCAAGGACAAAGGCCGTTGAACATGTATTCGGCAAATGAGAGGATTCATATAAAGAATTGCCATAGTTTTTATGGGCACTAAAAACATATGTCCCAGGAACTGTGGCAATTATGGAGATATTGCCAGCGATGATGCCAAACAGAATCTGTGTTACAGGTAATAGAATCTTTCACCGTCTCTTTTGGGCGTTTTACCCCTGCATCAAAGGTTTCGCATTCTGTAAACATATTATTCAAATTGATGGCACTTGGTTATACGACAAATACAAGGGTACTTTGCTTATGGCGGTTGCACAAGACGGCAACAAAAATGTCTTTCCAATTGCCTTTGCTCTAGTTGAAGGTGAAACGGCTAGTGGATGGGGTTTCTTTCTTCGAAATCTCAGAACGAATGTGGCTCCACAAGCCAATCTCTGTTTGATTTCTGATAGACATGCTGCCATTGAGAGTGCCTACAACAACCATGACAATGGATGGCATGATCCTCCTTCTACCCATGTCTATTGCATAAAACACATTGCACAAAACTTCATGCGTGCTATAAAAGATAAGAATCTTCATGTAAGACCCCAATTTTGGCCCTAAGATCCCTCATGGCCCATATCATATCATATCATGGCCTCAAGGATCATTGCATGCCCTAGCTTCCCTCTTAGTGGGTGGTTTGCCTTGTGAGTGTGATTCTTGATCACCAAGCATGCTTTGCATTTGTATATCTTTGCTTTTCATATGATTACTAACCAAAAAGTACAAAAATATTATCATTTAACCATGTTACTTGCAGCTGAAGCAATCATCAATCAATCAGTCAAATCAGCCATTAAACAGTGGATGGTGGCCATTCTTGAATAATTTGGGCACCATGATCAATAATCAAGAGTTCATATATGTTGTGATATCATTTGGGATCAAGATCCCAAGGAATTAGGGTTTGGAATTCATCAGAAGTGGTTCAATCAAGCAAAACCCTAGAAAGTCAACCCTTGGTCAACTGTGGATTTAATCAGTGATTTGATGGTGGGAATTGGTTTGAGGGAGCTCATTCATGTCCATATAGGCCTCATATATCATGTCAAACACCATCATGGAAGAATTTGAAGTCAAACAGAAAATTTCCAAAAATAGAAACTTGACCTGTAATTTTCACCTGCCAAAAATGGAAACTTCTTGATCCTAAACTTACATCATGATACAAGCTTCAAATGAATTTTTTCCCAACATGAAAGTTGAAGATCTTGTTCTCCCATTTCCAAAAAGTCCAAGAACACTCAATTCCTATGTATGGTTGGCAAGATATGATCAATTCATTTTCAAAAATTCTTGAACTTCAAAAGGCCATATCTCTCAAACCATTTGGCCAAATTGGGTGGGGTTTTTTCCTACAAGTCACATTTGATCCCCTCTTTCCAAAAATGTCATCATCATGCATCAAAACATCACCATTCAAAATGGCCTTTTTGAACTTGCTTGAATTAATTTCAAGTGAGGTTGAAATTTGACTTTTCCAAATAATCATTTTTAATCATTTTTGCCAATTGAAAACATTCAGAAAATGCATTTTGGTTGTGTTGGAAGGCCCAATTTCGCAGCTTTTGCTCATGCACCATACACTTAAGTGAATTTGGCCAAATTAGCAAAACATGTCATTTTCAAGATTCCAATTACCACTTTGCTTAATCTTGCTTAGCTCCACTAAACAACATACAAATACCTCATATTCTTTCTGAAACCAACCCTAGCAGCCACATTTGACAAACAAAATTCCATTTCTCTCATTCTCTCACTTTGTGCATATTTGAACTTTTCTCCAAAAACTTAAAAGCACTCGAGCCCTGGTTTTTGCCTCATCATATACCATCACCTTGGAAGCAATTTTGAGCACGATTTCTTAACTGGGAGCAAGAGAATTGCAGCTGCTACATCAACATTCTTCAATGGCAGAGTTGGATTTGAACCAAACCAAGCATTCTTGAGCTCGAAATCTTCAACCATTCACCTTTTGGAGCTTGGACCTTCACCTGTTTCGAGTATTTGAAGCCAAACCACCACTGTAGCTCGACTGCACTTCACTTTTGGTAAGAACTCGATTCTCTCATTTCTTAAAACCATGATATGCTTCTTAAAGATCTCCTTGCCATGAGTATTATGAGCTTTACATCATCGAAAATGGTTGTATATTTGGAAAGTTATACTATTTTAAAGTTTGATGTTGGAATGAGTTCTTGCTCGATTCATGTTGTTTAAGTCGATTTAGTGAAAATGATGCTTGGATTCATGATGTGTGTTGCCTGCTGATTAGAATGATATGTGTGATTTCATGTTCTGGGCGAATTACTTTTGCACGATTTGTGAAGAAGATGATGATGAACACTGTAGCTTAGAACCCTAATTGCACATGGCTGCCCAGAATTTTCACGTTGCATGGTACTGTTCTATTGGCATGAGCCAATCAGAACATTTCGTTTGCCTGGCCAAAACGCAGTGTTTTATTAAGTTTTTCCCAGAATTACCAAATTGCCACGCCGTGTTACAATATCCATTAATTCATTTATTTGTTTCAATTTTTATTTCATTTTGATGCATCAACTTACAAAATTCATAACTCATCCATTTGTGATCCAAATTTCATGAAATTTTTTGCATTATGCTCTGCTTGATCTCTAGTATTTTATCATGATTTTTCCTGAATTTTTGGATGGTTGAATTTTAAATGGTATTAGGGTTTTGATCATGTGTGCTGATTGGTTATAGTGTGTGCTGATTGCTTTCATTGATTGATTGTTGTTTCATATGCACATGTTTGCTTGTATGCTCTATGCATTTATCATCATTAATTGCTCATTATTGCATGATCATCTCATTTGTCTTTGTGACATTATCATTGTTGTTTACCCATTGAGGACAATTGTAAGACCATCCTTTGGCCATTGTTCCTATGATATGGAAGTGAGTTGTAAGACCATTTCATTGGCCACCCATCTTATCTTTACTTGATGCATTTGTTTGATTGTATGTGAGGATACAATTGTAAGTCCGTGTAATTTGGCATTTGTATTCCTATGATCATATGTTGGAGGTTAGAGTAAGCCCAGATAAATTGGCATCTGACATCCATGTTTTGCTTCTGTTTATGTGAGGATGCAATTATAAGTCCCTGTAAGTTGACATTTGCTTTCCTGTGATCATAAGTTGCTTTGTTTGATTGTGAGGATACAATTGTAAGTCCGTGTAATTTGGCATTTGTATTCCTATGATCATATGTTGGAGGTTAGAGTAAGCCCAGATAAATTGGCATCTGACATCCAAGTGTTTGCTCCCTTTGTTGGAGATTGGAATAAGTCCATCAATTGGCATCCGGTATCCACTTTCTTTTCTTTGTTGAGGAGATTAGTGTAAGACCATTGAGTGGCCTCTGATATCCATTTCTGTTTTAGGAGACTGGTGTAAACCCATTTATTGGTATCCGGTATCCGCTTTTTGTTTGTGAGATTGGAGTAAGACCATTGAGTGGCATCCGGTATCATTTGTTTGTTTATGTTATTATTGCTTATTGCCCATTCCAAAGGACACACTTGAATCATCTTCTATATGATTTCAAGAGGTGAACCTTCTAAGAAGTTTTACAATCCATCCCCATCCATTCATCCTCATTATGTCCTAAACCTTTTCACATTACTTTCAAACTTGAAATAGATATTGTGCAAACATCTTCATGTTTTTTTTCAAACTGAAAACCTGGACCCAAGTCCTTGACTTTTTCAAACTCCATTTTCATAACACTTCTTTGAATTAACCTTAATCATACTTTGACCTTCCATTTGTGAATAATCATAATCAATTAACTTCACCCATTCAATTGTTTTGTGGCTTTGTCCATCCTTGCTAAGTTTTCATACATGAGCTATAGGTTTGATTTATCTTAGTTGGTTGATGTCAATCTCACCTATTTGTCCTTAGTTGATTGAATTGTAAGTCTTCCTTGCTTATTATAGGGTTAACCCCTCACTAGCAAGTTGAAGCTGTTCTCACATGGTGGACCTGTTGTTTGTATAAGGTTGAGTTTTCTCCCGTGGATAACGTAAGACCTTAGGGCTTGTGTTTAAAATTGAATCCACTAACCTTTGGAAGTTTTTAGCCGAACTACGGCGTTTTGATCCTTACCTTTGATGGAAGGTACGTAGGCAACAGGTTCATCCGTTCAAACCCAATAAAATTGTATATTCTTTTCTCATCATCCCAATCATGTTTGCACAATATTTATGTCATAACAAATAACAATTTATACAACAAGTGTGAAAAGGGCTCCCTAGGAGTACCTAGGACGTAGTGGGTGCCTAACACCTTCCCATTGCGTAATTTACCCCTTACCCAGACTCTCTGATCTTTTTATTAGTTTTCTACGTGTAAAACTTCTTAGGCTTTTGTTCGCTTTTTAGCCAGTCCTTTGGATAAATAAAAGTGCGGTGGCGACTCGAAATTCATTGTATCTCTTGCTTATGGTTTAATCGATAAATCATATAGCGACGAATACACCGCTACAGAAAAGTGGCGACTCTGCTGGGGACATCGATCCTTGGTGGTATTGCCTACTTTTCACCCTTGTGTGCTATATTGTTATTTGTTATATGACATATTTTTGTACAATTTGGGATGACTGTATTGATTGTAATGTGTGAATTGCTTGATATACAATTGCTGTTTGCTTTGGTGATCTGTGAGATGAGTTCTGTACCCGAACTCGAGTGCACTCTAGGATAGGAGAATGGCATAGTCTTGTTGACTGGTGTGGAGTATTCCTTAGCCAGTTGACTTGCGAGCCCATTCACTTGGTGGAGGTCATGTTGAACTAATAATGTCACACAAGTTATTTGTGGTTAGGCATTATTCTTTCAATCATGTTCCGCAGAAGCCAAGGACCTTAGTTTACCAAACCCCTCTTGGCCTATTTTTAGGACCGTAGTGCGAAGGTCGTTCAGATGTCAGTTCTGATACGATTGTTACGCGATACTACACTCATAAGAGTTTCTCTTGAGAATATTCTTGGAATACGAGTATTCGTTCCTCCGATAATATTCGAAAGATGGAACGATGATTATGGGAACCTCTGGTAGAACATGTCTGGCAGGTTTAAACCCTAGTACACTCCCTTTGGGTGGTTCTTAACCGAGACTCCATGCTCGTGACTCTCAACAAACCCTTGATTCATGGTTGAGTCGTTCAGACACCGTTAATATCAATGGATCCCGGATCAGGTGTAAAACCTAAAATCCACCAAAGCGGCTGGTTGATATTAAGGGTGTTCGAGCCGGTTCATGTACCGTTAATATCAATGGAACTTGGGTGTCGATAAGGTGAAAACCTAAATCCACCAAAATGGATGATTGATATTAGGGATACATAGAGCTTTCCCATGACCTTTGTTTGGTGTGCTTTGCTTGATCCTTGAGTGTGTTTGTTGCATTCATACATTCATGCATTCATCTGCACCTCATGTCATCAAAAAAAAGAAAATTTTCAAGGAACTTAAAGGGTTTATTTGCAAAATTTTCAGACATGGAAAGACCAAAAAGGCATACAAAGAAGTACAGCTTTAGACAGCCCGATGTAAAAGAGTTAAGGAATCTGACATCGTATGTATTAGATCCCTTGGGTTTCAAAGCTCGCTATGGGAAGCTTCTACCTCTGCTGACTACTCAAGTTGACGAAGGGTTGATGAGTACTCTAGCTCAGTTCTACGATCCGTTGCATCACTGCTTCTTATTTCCGGACTTCCAGCTGTTGCCGACTTTGGAGGAGTATTCTCATCTCATTGGGATTCCGATTCTGGATCAAGTGTCGTTCAGTGGCTTAGAGGATATTCCATCTGCTCGAGAGATTGCTAGCTTGTTGCACATAGATGAAGATCTGATTAGAGCTAATCTGACTACCAAAGGCGGAATTCAGGGTTTTCCTTCCGAGTTCCTCATTGCCCAAGCTACCTTCTATGGGAAGGCCATGAGTGAGGATGCCTTTGAGGCTCTGTTCGTGCTGCTCATCTATGGATTGGTGTTGTTTCCCAACTTCGACAAGTTCGTGGACATGAATGCTATTAGGATCTTCTCAGTTCTTAATCCAGTTCCGACTTTGTTGGGCGATGCTTATGTTTCCTTGCACTCCAGGAATGTGAAAGGAGGAGGAGTTATTGTCTGCTGTTTACCCCTGCTGTACAAGTGGTTTATTTCGCACTTGCCGCAGACAGTTGCTTTCAAGGAGAACAAAGGATGTCTACGGTGGTCTCAGAGACTCATGTCTCTCACCAATGATGATATCACCTGGTATGATCGCGTGTATGATACCGTCCAGGTCATCGACTATTGTGGTGAATTCCCTAATGTGCCTCTTCTTGGTACATGTGGTGGGATCAGCTACAATCCTATTCTTGCACGTCGTCAGCTTGGGTTCCCCCTAAAGGATAAACCCCATAACATTCTGTTAGAGGGTGTATTCTTTCTGAAGGGTAAAGATCCCCAAGGCCTGAAAGCCAGATTTGTCCGTGCTTGGCGCAGTATTCGCAAGAAGAGTAGGAACGAGTTGGGTCCAAAGAACTGCATTGCTTTGGAGCCGTACACCTCTTGGGTCAGACAGAGAGCTGCTACCTACCTGATGCCGTATGATCATCAAAGACCTACACCGTTGGATGTGGCTGGGCCTTCAACCCTCCATACCCAACGTGTAGAGGAGTTGAGAGAAGAAATATCATATTTTAGGACTTAATTCCATTAAATTCTATGACTATTTATTTCGGTTTACTGCATTTTATGAGATATTACGTGGTATTTTCTTCCTATTTGTCTCAGGTAGTCTATTTTGAAGAACAAGTGAAAATGGAAGAAAAGGAGGTGCAAAAAGGAGAGAAAAGGAACCAAATGCCAAAGCCCAGCCCAAAGCGCACAAGTCACCAATGCTGTGCCTGTGACGGACGTCACAGGGTGCGTGACGAGCGTCACGCAAAGCAGCCTTGTGACGGACGTCACACATGGTGTGACGAGCGTCACACCGTTCCACTATTTTTTTGGCGCAAGTAACGCCCTCAGAAGACTTGAAGAAGAGACGTTGAGGAGTTTGTGTCCTATATCCACGCCGTGCATTTAGCCACGTTGAAGAACTTGAGAAACGGAAAGCAGTTACCAGCACCAATATAAATAGCTATCTCTAAAACCTAAAAGGGTTCCTCGGTTTTTCCACGCTCATATTGTCGAAGCTTTGCCAATTTTCTTTTCACGCTTTTGCTTATTTTTTTCTTTTCCAGCAACTTAACATCGTTTATTTTATTTATTTCTTTTGCAAGTTCTACATTCTTTTTCCCTTGCAATTTACCTTTCCCCTTTTAGCATTTAGATATTTTTCGCATAATAGTTTCTACACCGGAAACTATTGTGCAACTTTTTATCGGATCTAACCTTACGTTAGATTCTAGTTTTATTTCCTTGGTTTAATTTATTGTTTAATTGAAGAATCGAAGAACAAATCCTACCGGCTTGTGGTGGAGTGTTCAAGACTATTTTATTACGCATTCAGGTTCTTTAATCATTATTTAATATTTTGTTTTATTATTTATCTATATTATCTGCCTGGAATGAGTCTGTTTATGCATGATATGTATGCTTGTTTATTTAGCATGTCTGGCTAATTCGCCTAGGTATCGGTATGTAAAGTAAGCAGAATAAGGGATCAAGACTGAGTCGGTCTATTTAAACTTAAAATTAAAATCAATCTTTTTACGGTCTCAACTTACAAGTTTAATAACAAGATTTTTTACAAAAAGTAAAGGACATAAAGAAGTTAAAATCAATAGAGCGAGAGTTTGAGGTTTTAACTGGACAGTGTAAGTTAGGCATTAATTCTAGATCAGGGCGAGAGCAAGTTTTAGAGTTAATTAAATTCTGACCTTTTCCAAAAAGTATTTTTAAAGATTGAATGTGAGGACGAGAGTTAAGCATTTGGATTTAATTGTATAACCTAAGTCAACAGAGCGAGAGTTTGAGATAAGGGTGTTTAAAAGGGTCAGTGTTTTCTTAAAAAGAGTTTCTGCAACTTTATTGCTTTCAAAATATGGTTTTTGACTTAATTATAAGTGACAACTACATTAATATAAAATCATGGTTTATTCAACAGAGCGAGAGTTTGAGATAAAACCTTTAACCAATAAAGTTAACTGAAACGATTTACTTTAAAACCAAGAAACCGACAAAGACTTGATTCCCTAGTTTTGACGAACTACATACCGATATCCGTTTTATTAATATTTAATCTAGATCTTAGTTTAGCCTTTAGTTTTTCCCCAAACAATCAAACATTTTTCACCTTAGATTTACGTAGTAACCTTAGATAACGGTATATCGATTCATAAGTCCCTGTGGGATCGATATCTTTTAAAACTACGCGATAGAACTGTGCACTTGCAGTTTGTATCCCATTCTCGACTCACGCAGTCGAGCGATCAGTTGGGTCCAAAGAACTGCATTGCTTTGGAGCCGTACACCTCTTGGGTCAGACAGAGAGCTGCTACCTACCTGATGCCGTATGATCATCCAAGACCTACACCGTTGGATGTGGCTGGGCCTTCAACCCTCCATACCCAACGTGTAGAGGAGTTGAGAGAAGAAGACCTTTCGCGTGCTTGGATCCGTGAAAGGGAGGAATTGCTGCAGCAGCTCAAGGAGAAGGATGCTATGATTGAGTTTCTCGAGCACCGAGTGATCGACGATCCGAACGACACTTGGACATCTCTGCTTCCTCAGTCTTCCAAGTTCTGGAAGAGGAGGTATGATCAACTTGCAAAGGAGAAAGCTGACATGGAAGCGGCCTATGAGAGAGAGATCAAGAAGTTGTGCACTTCTCGTCTTCCAGTATCCCGAGCTTCTAGGGATCCATAGGATGTTATTTACCTTTTCTCTTTGTAATGATTAAAGAATGCTGTACTTCTTTGTCTTGATATTTTGAATGAAATATTTTCCATGAGTAATTAAAATGCTTTAACAATTCAAAATATTGCAAATAATACCCTAAGGGTTCCTTGAAAACAAAACATTTGCACAAGCATTTCATGCATCATTCTTGCATAAACAGGTACCCTTTGTTTCTGGTCTTCTGTTCCTAACCCTGTGTTCTTCATTTGTTTTGAAGACAAGCTGACTCACCGGTATTATACGCGAGTCAACTCTACCAGAGTCATGGAGCAATTGGAACAAGAGAATAGGGAATTGAAGGAAGAGGTCGCCAGGCTTGGCGCTTTGATGGAGCAACTTCTTGCTGCTCAGAATCAGCCTACTCCGCCTCCCGCAACTCCTGCTCAAAGGACAGTCATATCAGAGATAGCCACTTCTACAGTGCCAGTCAGCGCCCATGCGCCCAATGCCATGCCAGCCGGGTTCCCTTGGGGGATGCCTCCAGGTTTTATGCCCGATCTGCCAGCTCCAACCTTTGCTCAAATGCCGGCATCTAGCCCGGTCCCTGTTCCCGCTCCTCCTGTCGTGCATACCATGCCCAGGGTAGACGACACCATCTATCACTCTGAGCCATCTGAGGGCTCAGATGTTCATGAAAAAATGGATGCTATGAACGATCAATTCCTTGAGCTGAGAAAGGAATTGAGGACTCTCCGTGGTAAAGACCTATTCGGCAAGTCTGCAGCCGAGCTCTGTTTAGTTCCCGGTGTGAAGATACCGATCAAATTCAAGGTCCCGGACTTTGAAAAATACAAGGGGAACACCTGTCCACTAGCTCACCTGGTCATGTACGCCAGGAAAATGTCAACTCAGACTGATAATGATCAACTCCTGATTCATTATTTTCAGGACAGTCTATCCGGTGCCGCGCTCAGATGGTACATGAGCCTGGACAGTGCCAACATCAGATCTTTCAACGACCTTGGCGAAGCTTTCGTCAAGCAATATAAGTACAACGTCGATATGGCGCCTGACCGAGATCAACTCAGGTCCATGTCACAGAAAGATAAAGAGTCGTTCAAGGAGTACGCCCAGAGATGGCGAGAGCTGGCAGCTCAAATTACTCCACCGCTGGAAGAGAAGGAAATGACCAAGATCTTTTTGAAGACTCTTGGCTCATTTTATTATGAGCGGATGGTAGCAAGCGCTCCCTCTGATTTCACCGAGATGGTGAACATGAGGATGCGTCTTGAAGAAGGTGTCCGTGAAGGACGGTTAGCGAAAGATGATAGCTCTTCCTCTAAACGATATGGGGCGTTTAAGAGGAAAGAAGGGGAAGCACACGCTGTGCAGTCTCAGCCTAAACATAGAAGACCCTGTGTTCAGAGGAAACCTGCACATCGTGCCGGACATCAGCACCAGGTGGCTCATGTAGCACCTGTCTTCAAAGATAATGCTCAGCAATATCAACATCCACAGTATCAGCATCAGCAGCAATATCAACAACCGCAGTACCAACAACAACAGCAACGTCCACAGCAACAGGCTTACCAGCCTCGTGGAAGTATAACCAATCAAGCTAACATGAATTATGACAGGAAGAAGATCAGCTTCGATCCAATTCCTATGACATATGCAGAGCTTTATCCCTCCTTGTTGGAGAGGAAATTGGTTTCTCCCAGGGATCCTCCTGCCATTCCTGCAAATCCACAATGGTGGTACAAACCAGACCAGCATTGGATCTACCATTCCGGTGCTCCGGGCCACAATGTAGAGAACTGTTTCCCACTGAAGACTAAGGTTCAAGACCTTATGAGAAGTGGAATTCTGAGTTTTGAGGACTCAAGCCCGAACGTCACCAAGAACCCATTGCCTTCGCATGGGAAGTCTGTGAATATGATTCAGGAATGCCTTGGGAAGTACAAGGTTAGATATGTGAGCCATATCAGGCAGTCGTTGGTTGAATTACATCGGATGCTGTGTCAGTACAGCTACTTGGAGCATAACCACGACAAGTGCCGCGTCTGTTCAGTTAACCGTTTGGGTTGCGACCAGGTCCGCAAAGAACTTCAGAAGATGTTGAATGAGGGTACCATTGAGATTCTGCAGAATCGCAATGTTGATATAGCTGAGTCCGAAGTGAATGTCATCTCACCAGTGTTCAACCTGCCTGAGCCCGTTGTTATTCGTTACAATAGCAACAAGCCGAAGGTTTCCCCTTCTTTGATTATTAAACCTGTCGGCCCTGTGCCCTATTCATCTGATAAAGCTGTGCCATTCCGGTACAATCCTGTTGCCGTCCAGGATGGGGTCGAAGTGCCTTTGCCTTCCACTTCCATGACCAATGTAGCTGATGTGAGTGGGTTGACCCGAAGTGGTCGTGTATTTTCTGCGCCTACCAAAGCTCCTGTTGCTGTTTCTGAATCCGTTGAACGTCCTGTAGGGACTGCTGTTAGCGTTCAGAATCCGGCACTTGATGTTGTCAAACCCTCCTCATCCGTACAAAAAACTCCTGTTTCTTCAGTTGGCCCGAGTGGCATTGTTGATGAAGAATCTGATGAGATGCTGAGGCTCATCAGAAAGAGTGAGTACAACATTGTAGACCAGCTTCTACACACGCCCTCCAAGATTTCTATCCTTTCTTTGCTGCTGAATTCAGAACCCCATAGGGAGTCTCTGCAGAAAGTCTTGGACCTGGCGTATGTTGATCACGACGTCACCCTTGAGCAGTTTGATAGTATTGTTGCAAACATTACCGCTTGCAACACTTTGAGCTTTTGTGACGCTGATCTCCCTGAGGAGGGAAGAGACCACAATATGGCTTTACATATCTCCATGAATTGCAAATCTGATGCAATGTCCAATGTGCTGGTGGACACTGGATCTTCTTTAAATGTATTGCCAAAATCCACACTCTCTCGTCTGTCATATCAAGGTCCTCCTATGAGGCAGAGTGGGGTTGTTGTGAAAGCATTTGATGGGTCGCGCAAGACCGTGATTGGAGAAGTTGATCTCCCAATCAAGATAGGACCAAGTGATTTCCAAGTTACTTTCCAAGTAATGGATATCCACCCATCTTATAGCTGTCTCTTGGGCAGACCATGGATTCACGAGGCTGGCGTCGTGACATCCACCCTACACCAGAAGCTGAAGTTTGTCAAAAACAAGAAATTGGTTGTAGTAGGGGGAGAAAAGGCTCTCCTGGTTAGCCATCTGTCTTCTTTCTCGTACATTGACGCTGAGGATGAAGTTGGAACTCCATTCCAAGCTTTATCTATTGATGAACCAATCGAGAAGAAGTCTCCTTCATTCACTTCCTACCGTGATGCGAAGCTGGCCATTGAATGTGGTGCAGTTGCTGGATTAGGGAAAGTGCTTGAACTTGAAGATAATAGATCCCGGGCTGGCATTGGCTACTGTTCTGGGGCATGCAATGAGCAAGGTTTGTTCACGAGTGGAGGATTCATCCATGCTGATCAACCTGAAGAGGAGGAAGCTGCTGCTATCATTGAAGAAGGTGCAAAGGACGTCAACAATTTTGTTATTCCTGGTGGTGTCTGCCACAATTGGGTCGCTGTGGATGTTCCTACAGTTATCCATAGATCAGAGTAAATTGTTCACTTTGTTTAAAACCCTTCTCCCATGCCAAAAGGAGAAGTGATGACATTGTTGGCAAAGCATATATACAATGATGTTTTCATTCAATTTTTGCATTGTTAAACATTTGTTTTTCCTTTGTTTTCACTTTTTGCTTTTCATTATGAAATCAGTGATCACAAAAAACCATAAAAAAAAAACAAAAGCAAACATTTTTCATCTGCATAATGATTTGCTTGATTAAATTCTGAAGTTTTTCCCTAACCAAAATCATTATGCAGGTTGATCCTAAAACCCATTGAACATAATGATCCAACGCCATCTCCCAATTTTGAATTCCCTGTATTTGAGGCAGAGGAAGATGATGTTGAAGAGATTCCTGATGAGATCACCCGTCTCCTTGAGCACGAAGAGAAGATCATTCAGCCGCATCTCGAAGACTTGGAAACAGTCAACTTGGGGTCCGAAGATTGTGTTCGCCTGGTGAAGATTGGGGCACTTCTTGAAGGGTCTGTCAAGGAAGATTTGATCAGCTTGCTACGAGAATATTCAGATATCTTTGCTTGGTCCTATGAAGACATGCCGGGTTTAGATACAGACATTGTGCAACATTTCCTGCCTTTGAAGCCTGAGTGCGTGCCTGTGAAGCAGAAGCTCAGAAGAACTCATCCATATATGGCAGTGAAGATCAAAGAGGAAGTTCAGAAGCAAATTGATGCGGGGTTTCTGGTGACTTCTACATATCCTCAATGGGTGGCCAATATTGTGCCTGTTCCTAAGAAGGACGGAAAAGTCCGTATGTGCGTTGACTATAGAGATTTGAATAAGACTAGTCCAAAAGACGATTTTCCTCTACCACACATTGACATGTTGGTAGACAATACAGCTAAATTCAAAGTCTTTTCCTTTATGGACAGATTTTCCGGATATAATCAAATCAAGATGGCACCAGAGGATATGGAGAAGACAACATTCATCACACCTTGGGGAACATTCTGTTATCGAGTGATGCCCTTCGGTTTGAAGAACGCCGGAGCCACGTATCAACGAGCTATGACTACCTTGTTTCATGATATGATGCACAAGGAGATAGAAGTCTATGTTGATGATATGATTGCTAAGTCCCGAATGGAAGTTGAACATGTTGAGCATTTGTTGAAGCTTTTTCAGCGTCTGAGGAAGTTCAAACTTCGTCTGAATCCGAACAAATGTACATTTGGAGTCCGTTCCGGCAAGTTGTTGGGTTTTGTGGTAAGTGAAAGAGGTATTGAAGTTGATCCTGCAAAGGTCAAGGCAATACAAGAGATGCCTGCACCCAAAACTGAGAAGCAAGTCCGAGGTTTTCTTGGCCGCTTGAACTACATTTCCAGATTTATATCCCACATGACTGCCACATGTGCGCCGATATTCAAGCTCCTCCGGAAAGATCAGTCTCATGATTGGACCGAGGATTGCCAAAAAGCTTTTGACAGTATCAAAGATTATCTGTCCGAACCTCCGATTTTGTCTCCGCCTGTGGAAGGAAGACCTCTGATTATGTATTTGACAGTTCTTGAAGACTCGATGGGTCGTGTACTCGGTCAACAAGATGAATCAGGGAAGAAGGAGTTTGCTATATACTACCTCAGTAAGAAGTTTACTGATTGTGAGTCTCGGTACTCTACTCTTGAGAAGACGTGCTGTGCTTTGGCTTGGGCTGCTAAGCGTTTGCGCCAGTACATGATAAATCATACAACTTGGTTGATATCCAGAATGGATCCAATTAAGTATATCTTCGAGAAGCCTGCTTTAATTGGGAGGATTGCCCGTTGGCAGATGCTGTTGTATGATATCGAGTATCGAGCTCAGAGAGCTATCAAAGGTAGTATCTTGGCTGACCATTTAGCGCACCAGCCGATTGAAGATCATCAGTCTGTTCAGTATGACTTCCCGGATGAGGAAATTCTGTATTTGAAGATGAAAGATTGCGATGAGCCTACACTTGATGAAGGTCCAGAACCTGGTTCCAGGTGGACGATGGTGTTTGATGGCGCTGTTAATCAATATGGGAATGGAATTGGGGCAGTGATCATTACTCCTCAAGGTTCACACATTCCGCTTACAGCAAGGCTAACTTTCAAATGCACGAATAATATGGCGGAGTACGAAGCCTGTATTATGGGACTTGAAGAATGCATTGACTTGAGAATCAAGTATCTTGATGTCTATGGTGATTCGGCCTTGGTTGTCAATCAAATCAAGGGTGAATGGGAGACGAATCAGCCAGGTCTCATTCCGTACAGAGATTATGCAAGGAGAATTTCAACATTCTTCACAGAAGTTGAATTTTATCACATTCCTCGAGAGGATAATCGGATGGCAGATGCTCTTGCTAAGCTTGCTTCCATGATAGTAGTCAGATGGTGGAATGATGTTCCCAATATTACTGTGATGCGCTTGGACAGACCCGCTCACATATTTGCAATCGAAGAAGTGAAAAATGACAAGCCTTGGTATTTTGATATCAAGAATTTCCTCCAGAACCAGGTCTACCCACCTGGAGCATCTGTGAAAGATAGGAAAACTTTGAGAAGGTTGTCAGGCAGTTTCTACCTCAGTGGTGAAGTGCTGTATAAAAGAAATTTTGATATGGTTTTGCTCAGATGCGTGGATAGACACGAAGCAAACCTGTTGATGACTGAGGTCCATGAGGGTTCATTTGGTACTCATTCCAATGGACATGCCATGGCTAAGAAGATGTTGAGAGCAGGCTACTATTGGCTGACAATGGAGTCTGACTGTTGCAAATATGTGAAGAAATGTCACAAGTGTCAAATTTATGCGGATAAGATTCATATTCCTCCGACACTCCTGAATGTGATTTCATCACCATGGCCTTTCTCTATGTGGGGAATCGACATGATCGGCATGATTGAGCCGAAAGCGTCCAACGGACATCGGTTTATTCTCGTAGCAATTGGTTACTTCACCAAATGGGTTGAAGCCGCTTCGTACGCGAATGTGACCAGGCAGGTGGTTGTGAAGTTTATCAAGAACCGGCTGATTTGCCGTTATGGTGTGCCAGAGAGGATCATTACTGATAATGGATCTAATCTGAATAACAAGATGATGGATGAGTTGTCGCTGAATTCAAGATTGCACACCATAATTCCTCTCCCTATAGACCTAAGATGAATGGGGCTGTTGAAGCTGCTAATAAGAATATCAAGAGGATTATCCAGACGATGACTGTCACCTACAAAGATTGGCATGAGATGCTGCCATTTGCTTTGCATGGATATCGTACGTCTGTACGCACTTCAACAGGGGCAACCCCTTTCTCTCTTGTTTATGGCATGGAAGCCATTCTCCCAGTAGAGGTGGAGATCCCATCAATGCGAGTCTTGATGGAAGCCGAGTTGACTGATGCTGAATGGATTCAGAGTCGTTATGACCAACTGAATTTGATCGAAGAGAAGAGATTAACTGCCATGTGTCATGGTCAGTTGTATCAGCAGAGAATGAAGAAAGCATTCGATAAGAAGGTCAAGCCTCGTGTGTTCCGAGAAGGTGACCTTGTGCTCAAGAAAGTTTTGTCTTTCGCGCCCGATTCCAGGGGCAAGTGGACTCCAAACTACGAGGGTCCATATGTTGTTAAGAGAGCCTTTTCAGGCGGTGCTTTGATGCTTACAACAATGGATGGGGAGGATTTCACTCGTCCTGTGAATTTAGATGCAGTCAAGAGATATTTTGCCTAAAAAAAAAAGTATATGCAAATGAAAAAAAACAGAATAGCTCGCTAAGTTGAAAACCCGAAAGGGCGGCTTAGGCAAAAATGAGCGTCTCGGTGGAGAACCCGCAAGGGTAATCCAGGCAAAAATTAGAGACTTGAAAAAAGAGAAGAATATTTGCATCCTGCTAGATTGAGTACCTCACTCTGGGGCAATCTAGGCAAAAATTAGGGATTTGGCAAGTAACTGCATCCTGACAAGACTTTCTGTTTCACCAGTCGTCATTTCGTCGGAAGATTCTCGATTCGTCGTCAACTAAAGCTTCGGATACATCGAGATTCAAATTGGTAGAGAAAGGATCATTATGTTCAATGTAGCCCTCTTCCAATATATATCACTGATTTCAAATTTGTACAGATCTATGGATTCTTGCCATTTGCAGGCTACCATTCCATCAAATCAATTTGAGCTTTTTATCCAATTATTTGCACTCTTATTTGTTTCAATTCAACAAATGTTTTGCATGTTTTAAATTGATAAAATGTCATTGTTTTAAACAAATCAAATTTTTTCAAAATTGTTGTTTTAAACAAAGTGAACATTCACAAGATGGAAAGGATGCTCAAGAATATCTCAGTGCTCTCCCGAGGGTGGCATGATCTCCAACAGGTAAGACATTTGTTCATATTCCTGGTTTGGTTGTATCTTCTTTCTTCAGATCTTTGTTGGGGTTGTTCCTCAAACAGAGTTGTTGTTGGGGTTGTTCCCCAGTATAGTCGCAAGCAGAGTGTTGTTGAAGACTTCGTTTTCTCCAGCAACAATCTTCCCTAGCATGGGTGTTTTTCTTGTAGAAGTTTCGGTGGTTGATGGTTTGTCATCTTGGTGCCCCGTCACTTTCTCCAGTGGGTTGATATTCCCAGACTTTATTTGTCTCCTCAACACAGTCATGAGTAGAGCTGTTGTTGATATCCCCATCGGAATCGCGAGCAGAGTTGTTGTCACTCTTCCCAGTGCAGTTGCCAGCGGAGTTGCCTGTTTCCTCAGCACGATCGTTTTCTTTCTGAAGGTTTGGTAAGTCAGTGGTTTGAGACCCGGTACTTTACCTTTTCCCCGGCGAAGTTGTCTGCGGAATTGTTGCTATCTCTCCATCAGAGTTTTTCTCTTCAGCAGAGCAGGATTTATTTTCCTACTCAGTGGTTGAGTTGGGTTGATATCCCAATATTTTCATCCATTCTTTTCCTCAGCATAGTCTGCAGAGTGTTTGTTGTGGCAGTTTTGCCTGTTGAATGCTCCTTCAATCCCCAATATGGTTGGATGTTGGCTTTGGCCTCCAGTGAACGGATTGGTTTCCTGACTGTTTGTGATCCCCAGTAGAGTGGCTTATATCGCAGAATCTACTTGTTGTGATCAGTTTGCTATGTGTATTTTCCCCGAGTGGATTGGTTTGTTGCAGAATCTACTTGTCTGATCTGTCCTCCCTCAGTGGTTTGTTCCCCAAGAGAGTAGCCGACAGTTTTCCCCAGTAGAGTTGCTTGTGCAGTTAGATTCTATTTGGATGATATCATTCTCCCCCAGTGGGTTGTTCCCCAGCGGAGTTTTGTGGATTCGTTTCTACAGCAGTTCGTGCTTGTGCAATGCACCTTTCGTTTCTCAGTTGACACTGGGATCCCCTGCCGATACTTTTGAGATTTTCTCTTGTTCCCCTACAGATTTGTCTTGGTGGCTGTCTTTGCCCGTTGTGACTTTCTGTACACTGGATTGGGTTGTTTCCTGATATCTTTGACCTTCTGCTTCTTCAGAAGTACCTGTTTGTGTTAGAATTGTCTGTTTTGTCAGCATTCATCAAACATAAATCATGCATATTCATGCATACTCATAAACATTCAGATATTCATGTTGCATTTTTCGCCATATATCTTTTGTTTGTCGTGTCTCCTGCAACGGGTGATACAGATCTCTTTACAGATCCCCCAAGCAGATGTCGGGTGTTTAAAATCTCTCCATATAGAGTCAGCCCCCATAAGCAGAAAATGTGTCTGTCTTTCTTTCTGCAGTTCCCCACTGAGATATATCCTCGTGGATGACGGTTTCTTCCGTTTCCTCCCAACATATATATTGGGATGGATTTTCCTATTTGAGTTATATCCTCATTAGGACGTGTCTTGATTCAGTCTGTCTTTTCGGATTATTCCCGAATTGGCTATTTGTTAAATGTCTTGTGCTTCCCAGTGGGTTGTTTCCCCAGCGGAATTTTTCGGGCCTCTATCCTCATACCGGTAGTTATAAGTCCTATTTTCCTGGCTTCTTGGCAGAATTTGTGGTTATACACCTTTTATTCCCCAGCCAGATTTGTTGGTTTTCTACCTAATAGTCGGTAGTTGTAAATCCTACTTTCCTGCTCTCCAGTAGTTTGTTGTTTGTTATAAACCCTATTTTGGTTTCCCGTGCGGATTTGTGATTTGTTCTATCCCCACGCGGAGTTGTTGGTTTTCTACCCCGTATTCGGTAGATGTAAACCCTAAATTTGTGGTTCTCTCCATCCAGTTCTTGATGTTGAGTTTCCTTTGCTCGGATAAGTTGCTCAGATAAGCACTTGTATCCCCAGCAAATCTTTTGTGGATAATTGCCGTATGCTAGCAATTTTATCCCCAGTGGGTCCTTTCACCTTTTGTCGGTGATTGCGTTCCCCGGATATTTGATTGTCATCATTATCCCTAGCCTGTTGTTGTGGATAGTTGCTATTTATGCAATTCATCCCTGGATCATCGATTTTCACCAGTGAATCCTCAGCAGATCGCCTTTCATTTACCCTTTTGTTGGTAATGTCTGTTGCTCCCCTTGATTGGTCATCATTATATACCTAGTTTGGTATCCCGATGCCTTTCTTTTCGGTTGATTTATCCTTTATTAACCCAGTAACCGGTTGTGGATAATCTTCCATGCGAGTATATTATTCACGGTCTGCCGGTAATGAATAATATATCTCATGCACTCTTCAGTCGAAGCCTTTTGTGTTTCCCTAGTCGAGTAAGATTCGTTATTTCCCTTTGTGGAATCGAATATTTCTTTGTTGTTGGATAATTGCGGATGCTTGCAATTTATCCCTTTGAGTTGTCTTTCGTTTACCCGGATGCTTGGTATCGATTGTCTCTCTTTTTTTGGTTAGTCACCTATTATATACTTCGGTATCTCTGGTGTCTTTTCCTTTCGAGTATATTATTCACGGTCTGCCGGTAATGAATAATATATCTCATGCACTCTTCAGTCGAAGCCTTTTGTGTTTCCCTAGTCGAGTAAGATTCGTTATTTCCCTTTGTGGAATCGAATATTTCTTTGTTGTTGGATAATTGCCGGATGCTTGCAATTTATCCCTTTGAGTTGTCTTTCGTTTACCCGGATGCTTGGTATCGATTGTCTCTCTTTTTTTGGTTAGTCACCTATTATATACTTCGGTATCTTTGGTGTCTTTTCCTTTCGAGTATATTATTCACGGTCTGCCGGTAATGAATAATATATCTCATGCACTCTTCAGTCGAAGCCTTTGTGTTTTCTTTGATTGAGTAAGATTCGTTATTTCCCTTTGTGGAATCGAATATTTCTTTGTTGTTGGATAATTGCCGGATGCTTGCAATTTATCCCTTTGAGTTGTCTTTCGTTTACCCGGATGCTTGGTATCGATTGTCTCTCTTTTTGGTTAGTCACCTATTATATACTTCGGTATCTCTGGTGTCTTTTCCTTTCGAGTATATTATTCATGGTCTGCCGGTAATGAATAATGTATCTCATGCGCTCTTTAGTTGGAATCCTTTGTTGATTTTCCCCAGCTGAGCAAGTTTCGTATTCTTTGTAGAATCGAATATCCATCCTTTAACCAGTTTGTGTTCTGGATGATGAGTGTTTTGGCATATATACCAATTCACGTTTTCGGTAGATCACCTATTATATACCCAGTAACCGGTATCTCTGGTGTTTCTTACCATGCGAGTTTATTATCTACGTTCTGACGGTAATAAATAATATATCTCATGCGAGTATTCTTATCCACGGTCTGCCGGTAATGGATATTGTATCTCATGCACTCTTTGGGTTTGTGTCCCCAGTTTGAGTAAGATTCGTCTTCCCGTTGTGGATTCGAATGTCCATCCTGTAAGTCGATTTGCTTTTTCAAGCCCTCCTTTCGGATGATGAGTGTTTTGGCATATATACCAATTCACGTTTCGGTCAGTCACCTATTATATACCCAGTAACCGGTATCCCTGGTGTTCCTTCCTTTCTGCTCCCTATTATGACCTCGGTCCCTTGTGGAGTCAGATTTTCCTGAGTTTATGTACCTTTTCCAGGTCTTTCTCAGATGTTGGTTGATTGATATCTCTCACCCTTATACCGGTCTTAGATATTCATTCTTCCTGAGTTTGTTACCCTTATACCGGTAACATCTCATTCTTTGGTGCTTCCCCAGTGGAGTTCCTGTTGCTTCTCCCCAGGAGTCAGCTTGTGTCTCTCCAATGGATTTATTTTCCTTTGGAATTCTTTTCCCCAGTGAGGTCTCCAGTCTGTTTTCTGTTTCCCTAATCAGAGTCGTGTCTTGTTCACGCATTTCTTTTTCTTACTATCCCCAACTAGAGTCTTGTTAGAGTCTCTGTTCCTGGTGAGTGTACTACTCCGATGGATCGTCTTTTCTTCTGTGTGAACCGTATTCCCCACAGAGTTTGTGTCTTTTGCATACATACATTTGCATCATGAGGTCTCTTAGGGACCAAAATTTGTCTCATTACTGTTATTTAAGCCCATTCTACCGCGTCGAGATGAAGATTTCTAAACTTCACTTCTCCGGCTAGAATGACCTTAAATAGGGGCATCTGTAAGACCCCAATTTTGGCCCTAAGATCCCTCATGGCCCATATCATATCATATCATGGCCTCAAGGATCATTGCATGCCCTAGCTTCCCTCTTAGTGGGTGGTTTGCCTTGTGAGTGTGATTCTTGATCACCAAGCATGCTTTGCATTTGTATATCTTTGCTTTTCATATGATTACTAACCAAAAAGTACAAAAATATTGTCATTTAACCATGTTACTTGCAGCTGAAGCAATCATCAGTCAATCAGTCAAATCAGCCATTAAACAGTGGATGGTGGCCATTCTTGAAGAATTTGGGCACCATGATCAATAATCAAGAGTTCATATATGTTGTGATATCATTTGGGATCAAGATCCCAAGGAATTAGGGTTTGGAATTCATCAGAAGTGGTTCAATCAAGCAAAACCCTAGAAAGTCAACCCTTGGTCAACTGTGGATTTAATCAGTGATTTGATGGTGGGAATTGGTTTGAGGGAGCTCATTCATGTCCATATAGGCCTCATATATCATGTCAAACACCATCATGGAAGAATTTGAAGTCAAACAGAAAATTTCCAAAAATAGAAACTTGACCTGTAATTTTCACCTGCCAAAAATGGAAACTTCTTGATCCTAAACTTACATCATGATACAAGCTTCAAATGAATTTTTGCCCAACATGAAAGTTGAAGATCTTGTTCTCCCATTTCCAAAAAGTCCAAGAACACTCAATTCCCATGTATGGTTGGCAAGATATGATCAATTCATTTTCAAAAATTCTTGAACTTCAAAAGGCCATATCTCTCAAACCATTTGGCCAAATTGGGTGGGGTTTTTTCCTACAAGTCACATTTGATCCCCTCTTTCCAAAAATGTCATCATCATGCATCAAAACATCACCATTCAAAATGGCCTTTTTGAACTTGCTTGAATTAATTTCAAGTGAGGTTGAAATTTGACTTTTCCAAATAATCATTTTTAATCATTTTTGCCAATTGAAAACATTCAGAAAATGCATTTTGGTTGTGTTGGAAGGCCCAATTTCGCAGCTTTTGCTCATGCACCATACACTTAAGTGAATTTGGCCAAATTAGCAAAACATGTCATTTTCAAGATTCCAATTACCACTTTGCTTAATCTTGCTTAGCTCCACTAAACAGCATACAAATACCTCATATTCTTTCTGAAACCAACCCTAGCAGCCACATTTGACAAACAAAATTCCATTTCTCTCATTCTCTCACTTTGTGCATATTTGAACTTTTCTCCAAAAACTTAAAAGCACTCGAGCCCTGGTTTTTGCCTCATCATATACCATCACCTTGGAAGCAATTTTGAGCACGATTTCTTAACTGGGAGCAAGAGAATTGCAGCTGCTACATCAACATTCTTCAATGGCAGAGTTGGATTTGAACCAAACCAAGCATTCTTGAGCTCGAAATCTTCAACCATTCACCTTTTGGAGCTTGGACCTTCACCTGTTTCGAGTATTTGAAGCAAAACCACCACTGTAGCTCGACTGCACTTCACTTTTGGTAAGAACTCGATTCTCTCATTTCTTAAAACCATGATATGCTTCTTAAAGATCTCCTTGCCATGAGTATTATGAGCTTTACATCATCGAAAATGGTTGTATATTTGGAAAGTTATACTGTTTTAAAGTTTGATGTTGGAATGAGTTCTTGCTCGATTCATGTTGTTTAAGTCGATTTAGTGAAAATGATGCTTGGATTCATGATGTGTGTTGCCTGCTGATTAGAATGATATGTGTGATTTCATGTTCTGGGCGAATTACTTTTGCACGATTTGTGAAGAAGATGATGATGAACACTGTAGCTTAGAACCCTAATTGCACATGGCTGCCCAGAATTTTCACGTTGCATGGTACTGTTCTATTGGCATGAGCCAATCAGAACATTTCGTTTGCCTGGCCAAAACGCAGTGTTTTATTAAGTTTTTCCCAGAATTACCAAATTGCCACGCCGTGTTACAATATCCATTAATTCATTTATTTGTTTCAATTTTTATTTCATTTTGATGCATCAACTTACAAAATTCATAACTCATCCATTTGTGATCCAAATTTCATGAAATTTTTTGCATTATGCTCTGCTTGATCTCTAGTATTTTATCATGATTTTTCCTGAATTTTTGGATGGTTGAATTTTAAATGGTATTAGGGTTTTGATCATGTATCAATATTTTGTACCTTTTACCAATTCAATTGTTAAATGATGATACACTATCCAATGGCCCTGAAATTTTTTGTGCTTAAACTAGACACATCCATGGTGATTTTGGTGTAGAGTTTGTGAATTTATCTTATCTGGTTTGTGAGTTATGAATTTTTGAAGTAGGGTGTGACAATTTGTGTCACACCATTGATGTGCAATTTGATGATTTTTGATACCATGCTTCTTGACCTCAAATTGATGTGAATTTTTGCATGAACCTACTCTTGTATGTCTAGTTTACATGTGAATTTTCTTGGAATTATTTGTGACATTTCCTAATTGTTTGAGATTTTCTCCCCTGTTTGACCAAAATGTTGACTTTTGTGATACATGTTGCCATTTCATTTGTGAAATTCTCATACTTTATTGGATGAATTTGAAATTTGACATGTGATTAGTAGACATCTTAAGCTTTGTCATGGTGTTGATCCCATTCATTTATTATATGTTATCACTGAGTTATGAGTTTTTGAAGTTGATACATGTTTGGTTGACTTCTTTGAGCATGTTTGAAATTGTTTTGACTTTCTGATTTTCATTGACTATCTTCCCATGATCCAAATGAGCTGAAATTTTATATGCATGTCATGTTATGGATTATGATTGATCATGATTTATTTGATGATTTTTGGAATTGTTTATGATTGGTTTTGAGTTAAGTCTTGCTGTTGACTTCTATGAGCTCTCATTTGCCATGCTTTGACTTCTTTTGCTTATGAAATGATGATGATGCATGATATGAACATGAAACCAATTGAGTTTGCTTCTTAAATGTTTGAATTTGATTTTGATTGGATATCACTTGCTGTTTGGACTTTCTCATTCTCTTTTGACCCTAGGCTTGTCCTAGTGGTCCTGTTGCTCATGTTTGAGTTCATGTTTTCAGGTTAAGCAACAATGTTCCAAAGAGATCATACAAACTTGATTGAGCTTGATTGTTTATCATGAGCTAACCTCTTTGTTTTGTAGGTGGCTTGACTCATAAGCCTTGTGCCCTGTGCATTGCACATTTGTCTATTTGTTTTGACTGTTGACTTCTGTTTCCTTTTGCTTTGACTTTTGAACTGTGTACTGATTCTGTTTGACTATTTCAGGTACCTTTAGTTGCTTAGTTCTTTGAACTTGCTTTGCTTTGCTATTTAGCAAATTTGCATTGAGGTATAATCCCTTTTCTTCATGTAGTCTGGAAGACCTGGTCTGTTATTTGGCCAGGCAACTGTCTGAAGTCCTCCTTAAGAGGCAATGCTTGTGTGTGTTTACATTTGTCCCAAGCAGGAAAAGTCCTTCAAATAAGGCAATTGGTAGAACCCAAGAGATAAGCAACCTATCTCCTACTATTCTGTGAGTCTTCTCCTTGCTCCCATTACATGGTTGTAGCATTGAGATCCAAGCCCAAGATCTATAGAGTCTCATCTGTGGAGAGAATTCCTACTTTCTGAACTCCCACACTTTCTGATATTCAATGCTCTCCCTGACCAGGGATAAGAGCAATGAGGCACACCCCTCATATCCTTTCATCTGCTTCACCTTAGCCCCTCAATGGCAAGGTTAAGAGCACCATTGACCCTATTCCAGTTGGCTTCAATGCCTAACCCTTTTGTATGAGCCTCCTTGTTTGGTTATAGTGTGTGCTGATTGCTTTGATTGATTGATTGTTGTTTCATATGCACATGTTTGCTTGTATGCTCTATGCATTTATCATCATTAATTGCTCATTATTGCATGATCATCTCATTTGTCTTTGTGACATTATCATTGTTGTTTACCCATTGAGGACAATTGTAAGACCATCCTTTGGCCATTGTTCCTATGATATGGAAGTGAGTTGTAAGACCATTTCATTGGCCACCCATCTTATCTTTACTTGATGCATTTGTTTGATTGTATGTGAGGATACAATTGTAAGTCCGTGTAATTTGGCATTTGTATTCCTATGATCATATGTTGGAGGTTAGAGTAAGCCCAGATAAATTGGCATCTGACATCCATGTTTTGCTTCTGTTTATGTGAGGATGCAATTATAAGTCCCTGTAAGTTGGCATTTGCTTTCCTGTGATCATAAGTTGCTTTGTTTGATTGTGAGGATACAATTGTAAGTCCGTGTAATTTGGCATTTGTATTCCTATGATCATATGTTGGAGGTTAGAGTAAGCCCAGATAAATTGGCATCTGACATCCAAGTGTTTGCTCCCTTTGTTGGAGATTGGAATAAGTCCATCAATTGGCATCCGGTATCCACTTTCTTTTCTTTGTTGAGGAGATTAGTGTAAGACCATTGAGTGGCCTCTGATATCCATTTCTGTTTTAGGAGACTGGTGTAAACCCATTTATTGGTATCCGGTATCCGCTTTTTGTTTGTGAGATTGGAGTAAGACCATTGAGTGGCATCCGGTATCATTTGTTTGTTTATGTTATTATTGCTTATTGCCCATTCCAAAGGACACACTTGAATCATCTTCTATATGATTTCAAGAGGTGAACCTTCTAAGAAGTTTTACAATCCATCCCCATCCATTCATCCTCATTATGTCCTAAACCTTTTCACATTACTTTCAAACTTGAAATAGATATTGTGCAAACATCTTCATGTTTTTTTTCAAACTGAAAACCTGGACCCAAGTCCTTGACTTTTTCAAACTCCATTTTCATAACACTTCTTTGAATTAACCTTAATCATACTTTGACCTTCCATTTGTGAATAATCATAATCAATTAACTTCACCCATTCAATTGTTTTGTGGCTTTGTCCATCCTTGCTAAGTTTTCATACATGAGCTATAGGTTTGATTTATCTTAGTTGGTTGATGTCAATCTCACCTATTTGTCCTTAGTTGATTGAATTGTAAGTCTTCCTTGCTTATTATAGGGTTAACCCCTCACTAGCAAGTTGAAGCTGTTCTCACATGGTGGACCTGTTGTTTGTATAAGGTTGAGTTTTCTCCCGTGGATAACGTAAGACCTTAGGGCTTGTGTTTAAAATTGAATCCACTAACCTTTGGAAGTTTTTAGCCGAACTACGGCGTTTTGATCCTTACCTTTGATGGAAGGTACGTAGGCAACGGGTTCATCCGTTCAAACCCAATAAAATTGTATATTCTTTTCTCATCATCCCAATCATGTTTGCACAATATTTATGTCATAACAAATAACAATTTATACAACAAGTGTGAAAAGGGCTCCCTAGGAGTACCTAGGACGTAGTGGGTGCCTAACACCTTCCCATTGCGTAATTTACCCCTTACCCAGACTCTCTGATCTTTTTATTAGTTTTCTACGTGTAAAACTTCTTAGGCTTTTGTTCGCTTTTTAGCCAGTCCTTTGGATAAATAAAAGTGCGGTGGCGACTCGAAATTCATTGTATCTCTTGCTTATGGTTTAATCGATAAATCATATAGCGACGAATACACCGCTACACTTCACAAGAAGGTGGTGAATGCTGGATATGCTCTAACTCAGCCGTCATTTCAATATTATCGCGACAAAATTAGACTGTCTAATGAAGATGCAGGGAGATGGCTAAATAACATACCAGTAGAGCAGTGGACAAGGGCATTTGACAGAGGTTGTCGATGGGGCCACATGACAACAAACCTTGTGGAATGCATGAACGGGGTATTCAAAGGAATTCAAAATTTGTCGATAACCGCCTTGGTAAGATCAACTTATTATAGGTTGGCTTCTACTTTCGCAACCAGAGGTGAAAGATGGAGTGCGGTGTTAATGTCTGGGAAAGTGTTCAGTGAGTGTTGCATGAAGGTCATGAAAGAGGAGAGTATCAAAGCTAACACATACGGTGTAACAGTCTTTGACCGTCATAGGAAAAATTTCAGCGTCCAAGAAAAAGTGGACCACAACAAGGGGAGACCAAATTTAGCCTATGTTGTTAGACTAAACAGAAGTTGGTGCGATTGTGGAAAATTTCAGGCCTTCCGCATTCCATGCTCCCATGTCATTGCAGCATGCGCTTATACTCGTCAAGACGCTTACAACCATTTATCTGATGTGTACAAGGCCATCACCGTCATTAATGTATATAATCAAAGCTTCTCGGTACTACCAATGGAGGGATACTAGCCTCCATATGAAGGTGATATAGTTTGGCACAACGACGAGATGCATAGAAAGAAAAAAGGAAGGCAAAACAACACACGTATCAGAACAGAAATGGATTCCACAGATAAAATGATAAGATTATGTAGTATCTATCGTCAACCAGGACACAACAAGAACAACTGTCCCAATCGAGGAGCATCATCTGGGTCTTAAGCTTTTTGTAACATTGTATTTCTGTAACCTTCAATCATTATATATCATTAAGTTTTTGTTACAACGAGGTTCACAACAAACATCAGTACAAAATAAGCTATCTGAAAACAGAAATATTTCTAACTGATTACAACAATCAAATTGATGTCATCTCGACCGAACATCATTTCCCTAGCATCCTTATCAGTCTTCATTCGCACCCAACCAAAGATGCTATCGAGTCTCTCAATACTTCTAATTTTTTCCCCTTCTGGTATTTTCCCATCTAACCAACGAACCAACTCCCTCTTCAGTTGATCGAATGTAGTGATGTTCCAGAACAGCATCAGCATCTGAGGTTTGTCTCTCGCATAAATCACCTTTCTGTATCGACGACGAACACCAAACATGATTGCCAAATGATTAAATAAGATGTGGAACAATGAATCACACAACGCATCTATTTATAACAAAAAAATTGCATTTTACACTGAGGCGACAATCGAATTGACGCCTCCTCTCAAGCTATACACATGGGCGCCAATCCAATTGGCTAGGGCACCTGCCCTAGGCAATCCAATTGGCACCTGCATTCAATTTTTAAGAGGAATCGCCAATTGAATTGGCGCCTCCTCCTAAAAATGGGGTAGTTTGAGAATTTTTTTTGAAACCAGTGGGATTTTGGGAATTTCCTTGAAAAAGTGGGTTATTTTTGTAAAAAATTCTAAAAAAAACACAAGAAAGAGAGAATGGAAGATCTATTTGTGTTAAAATATTTTTTAAAAACTCTTTTAAAACACTATTTTGATAAAAAAAACACAACATAAAATCAACATATAAAGAGTCAGGATCTAAATATAAATTTAAATTCTTATACTAAATCTCAATCGTTAGTAAAAATAATTAAATAATCATATTTTTTTTAAAAAATAGATAATTTTTTAAGATAAAAAATATCATATATCTATATAGATTTTAATTTTTTATATAACAATTTGATTTATTTCAATTAACGATTAAGATTTGGTGTAGACCTACACATGGTATCAATGGATTATATATATATATATATATATATATATATATATATATATATTCGTTACCATCCGGCGTAAGTCTAAAAGACTTATACCAAACCACAATCTTTAATATAGATAAATCAAATGGTTATATAAATAAGCTAAAAAAGAAATGATCATGTATTTATTTATTTATTTAATATAACTGTTTGACTTAACTCGTTGAGATTTAGTATAAGTCTTTTAGACTTACACCTGATCCCAATGAATCATATATATATATATATATATATATATATATATATATATATATATATATATATATATATATATATATATATATATATATATATATATATCCTCGTTTACTATCAACCTCATAGTTTCTTCAATTCCTTCAAAAACTAAAAGGATTTCGTCTGAGGTCAACTAACAATTATGTTAAAGGGTAAATAAGTATTTTATTATTTCGTCTACGTGGCATTATTATTTGTGTATATATAGTATTATAACTGTCAACAATTGTATCCACTGAGTATTATAGTGCAGTGTGTGTGCAACCATTTTGGTGTAACTGTTTTAGCAGAGTAGTGGAAGTTTGTTATTCTCTCTTCTCTATATTCTTCCATATTCATCTTCTTCATCTTTTGCACCAATAATTGGTATCTAGAGCCCTGATTCAGATCCATAGGGAAACATGAGCGTACAATGAGGCGTTGTGTGATTGATTTTATTTCTTGTATTCTTGTTGAATTCCTGATCGGAATCGTAATATAATCACATTTCTTGATTCTGCAGAATTGGGAAACACTAGTGTTTTATGAGATCTGAGTTTTGCACAAGGTTGAAGATAAATGAAAATGGTAATTTGAGTATCAAGCTTCTAGTGTTCGATGGAAAGAACTAGAATCAATGGATGATTCAGATGCATGTGTTGTTTGATGCTCAAGATATTCTTGGTCTCGTCAACGACGATTACGTTCAGGTTGTATTTCCGGCAAAATGCAACGGATGCGCAGAGAAATGCTCAGTGTGTTCTGAGGAAGAAGGATCATAAGGCATTGTTCTACATCCATCAGTGTGTGGATGTGAACATGTTTGAGAAAATCGCTCATTCAACGACAATGAAGGTTCCATGGGACACACTGGTAAGGTACTATGACAGTGATACATTAATGAAAAAGGTAAAGCTTCAGTCTTTACGCAAGTAGTATGAGAATCTCAACATGAAGAACAATGAGAAGGCACCTGACAAAATCTCTAGAGTGATTCTGATCACAAATGAGATAAAGTCGTATGGAGAAACACTCTCTAAAGAAAGCATCATTGAGAAGGTACTTAGATCTCTTACTCCTCAATTTGATTACATTGTGATAGCAACTGAACATTCTAAGGATCTGAGTATCATGGGAATAGAAGAGCTGCAAAGCAGTCTAGAGGCGCAAGACTTGCGTCTGACTGAAAGAAACTCTGAAATGGAGGTAGAGCAACAGGCTCTGAAAGCAGCTTCCGGTAAGAAATATCAGAAGCAATCTTGGTCAGAAGCCAGGAAGAGATCTGATGGTGTTCAGAAGCCAGGAAGCTCAATTTCTGGAAGGAAAAAGAATGCTCAGAAGAGGAAGGAAAAGTATGATAAGAAGAAAGTTCAGTGCAACTATTATAAGAAGTTTGGCCACTTCACTGCTGATTGTTGGTCAAACAAGGAAAGGAATTCAGAAGAAGAAAACAAAGTTAGAGGAGATTATGATGATGAACCTGTGCTATTGATGGCTTATAACTATAATGATGATGAACCTGTGTGATTGACGATTTTTGATTCTGAATATGATTCAAAGTTAGAATATGACTATGAATTTGAAGTTGAGTCTGATTTTGAATATGAGTCAGAATTAGAAGATGAGTCAGATTCTGAAGGTTCTGAAGATGAGTCAGAATCTAAGGGTTCTGAAGATGAGCAGAGTCAGAAGATGACTCTAAAGCTAAAGATGAGTCAACTTCAAAATATAACTCTGAAGCTGAAGATGAGTCAGATTTTGAAGGTGACTCTAAAGATGAAGAAGACTATGAAGGCAAGTCTGATTCTGAAGGTGAATCTGATTCTGATACAAATTATGATGATGATCCAAAGTATAGAGGTAATCCAATCTCTAGAGATGGAGCTTATGAAGACGGAGCCTCTGAAGATGGAGCCTCTGAAGGTGACCTAACTTCTGAGGGGGGTCAAGAATTAGAAGGAGATTATGAATAAGTTCAGAGGCTACAAAGAATCTGATAAATACCAATAAGATTTATAGAGTTTGATATGTTGCAAGATACTGAAGTAGACTCTAAGGAAGAAGTCGTTCATTGTTCCATATTAGTAGACTCTGAACCAGTGAGTATTTAAGAAGCTCTCAAGAAGAAAGTGTGGGTGAAGGCCCTGAAAAAAGAACTTGAGCTTCTGAAGAGATTCGAGTTGCTGAATTATAAGGATGTTGTCACACTTGCAGAAACAAATCACAAATTGGATTCTGATTCTGAAGGTGGCGATGTAGATGCTAAAACTTTCAAGTAGTTGGTTGACTCTTTGAGGTATTTGTGTAATACGTGTAATACCAGACCTGGAATTTACTATGCAGTTAGAATGGTTAGTAGGTTCATGAGTAAACTGAAGTGGTCTCATTACCAAGCTACTATAAGGATTCTGAGGTATATTAAGGGACTCTGAAGTATGAAGTTTTGTTCCTTTTTGGTGAAAAGGCTAATTCAGAGCTGATGTGTTACTCAGACTCTGATCGGTATGATGACACAGTTAACAGAAGAAGTACTTCTAGATATTTATTTAAGTATATGGGAAGTCATATTACTTGGTGTTCCAAGAAGCAACCAATTGATGCTTTGTCAACCTATGAAGCAGAATATATTACAAGTGTTGTGGCTGCATGTCAAGCTGTTTGACTTCTGAATTTACTGCAAGATCTAAAGATCAAGGTAAACAAGCCTCTGAAGCTGATGATTGATAACAAATTTTCAATCATTCTTGCCAAGAACTTAGTGTTGCATAGGAGAAGTAAGCATATTGAGACTAAGTATCATTTTCTGAAAAGTCAAGTTCAAAATGGAGTGCTAGAAGTTATGCACTGTAGCACTCAGAAGCAACTGTCAGATGTTCTGACGAAAATGATCAAGACTGATCAATTTCTCCACTTAAGGAATGTAATTGGTATTATTAGTTTTGATTAGTTAAATCCTGAATCAAGGGATGATGTTGAAAGGTAATTGAGTATTTTAGTATTTCACATATGTGACATTGTGTATATATAGTACTATAGTTGTCAACAGTTATATCCAGTGAGTATTATAGTGCAATATATGTGCAACTATTTTACTATAACTTTTTTAACAGAGTAGTGAAAGTTTATTATTCTTTCTTCTATTTCTTTTTTAATCTTCATTTTTTCAATTTTGTGCCAACAAATTAATTAGCATAATATATATACAAATATTAAATTGATTATACTTTATTCTTCTCATAATCCTAAATTAGTAAAATAAAGATTTTGAGATATACTTAGTTATGATAAAATATTTTTTTATAAAGAAAATGGTAATTATAAAAAAAGGAGAGAATACTATTTCTAGGACTGGACAACGGGCCGGGTTGGGCGGGTTCGGGCCCAAAATCAACACACAGTCCAACCCGCGGATGCATTAATGTGGCCCATTTCCGCCCAATTTTAACATTGATTTAGCTGGGTTGGGTCCAGACGGATTGCGGGTTAAAATGGATGGGTTCCTCGGGTTATTGGACTAAAAATATTTAAAGATCCAATTAAAATTTCTAACTTTTTCATAAAACTTCGATACAGTTTTTACATTATAAAATTTTCAAATTCAATAATGGACTAAACATTCAACTTGAACAACACAACTTATGTCAAAATTATTTTTAATTGTACCCACCTGCTGAATATTAAATACTATACAACTTATAAATATTAAATTATACAATAACTAATAATATTAATTGGCCAATACAAATCAAAAGCAAAAAAAAAAAACTTAATGGGAATTAATTAATTTACAATTGAATTACTCATCAATATCGAACCAATGGAGACTCTTTTTCTTCAATCTAAAAAAATACATATAAATATAAGTTAAACAAAAAGAACAAGCTAAAGAACTTGTTTGCAGTAAAGAGAAGTTTCAACATAGGATAATTACTCTTTGATTTATCAAAGTTACAAATGCAATGCTCAATCCTTTCGTTGCAGTACCAACCTTTTTTGGCAAATACTTCCATCTCCATTACCTAAAAGTCATGTATGATAGTTTAGCTTCCTAAAGACAAAAGATTTAGAAAATTCTTGTAGAATCAAACACCATATAAAACAATCTGTAATCAAAAGTTTGGACAAAAATGAAAATAACAATTATTAAAGAATTCAATTGATAAATTAACCATACATTTTATACTGTATAACTTCACAATAGTTGTATAACACATAGGCAATCCATGCACTAAACCTGTCATATTAATCAGCAATCATATGGTCATTCATTTATATTCAATCAAGTTATAAATAACACATTAAATCATTCAAAAATATTATAGTGAAACACCATAGTATAATATGATGAACATACCATGTAATATCAACACACCACCATGAAAGGAGAATTTCATTGCAAATTATATCTATACAACAACAACATAAAAATAAACAAGTATGTCTAGATTTTAGAACCGGTCATGAAAATTGATAACAAATTTTGGAATAAAATATCATAGTAAATAATTATAGTCCCGATTTAAAACAAACCTATTCCAAGATATATTTTCTTATTTGTAACTCCTTGCCTACGATTTAGTCCTTGCTCCATATGTTTAAGCCAAAACAACAATTAAGGTTAAAAATTGTTTAAATAAAAGCTATCCAAAAACACAGCTCCATAGAGACCAATGTTTCATAACTGAAGCAAGACACACCAGACATTAAAGCTTAAATGAACAACTCAAAAACAACAAAACTAAATCAACAAATCTAAATTAACAACTGAAAACAACAAAGGCTAAAGAAATAAAAGCTCAAAACAAAAACCTTTAACCATAGCTCGTACCTTTGCTTGTAACATGAAGATGGATTTGTCGGTAACATGAAATAAAATCCAAAAATAAAAAAATAATTAGAAGGATGCAAACAAAACTTACAAGAACGGATAAATAGAGAAAACTCTAATTTAGAAAACTCCAAAACAATAAGAATACACTAATCTTCGAAACAACAAGAAAAAAAAAGTAAATCTTGAACAAGATGAGTGAATGAGAATCGTGTCTCTTTAGGATTGTTCGTAGAGACTGGTTGTGAGTAATAAAACAATTTGAATATGGTGGTGGTGGGTGGTTCTGAAGGTTTGTGGTGGTGTGGGTTGAGGGGATGGATGAAGGTGAAGGTGTGTATTCGACGGTGACTTGTTAGGGATTTGGATGGGAAGAAAGAATGGGAGAGAACAAAGAGAGAGGCAGTAATGAAACTGAAAGAATGAGAGTACATATCAACTACTAAAAACCTAATATAAAATGTTATCGTTTTGTTATTGTTAGTGAGCAGGTTAAGGTACCCGCGGTTCACATTTCCTAACCCGGACCCGCCCATGCCAAACCAAACCAACCCAAGTTTTTGGCCCGCTAAACCGCCGACCCAATTAAACCCGCCCAAAATCTTTATTTTTTTCGGTTTATTGCGGTTTGGGCTGGGTCACGGTTTTTTGTCCAGTCCTAACTATTTATATTAATGTGGTGATTAGCCGAAATGATTGATTTGTTTTGATTGTAATAAAAACATGTTAGATTTTTATTTGTACAAATTCATTAATCAACTATTGAGAGAAAGAACGTGGAGTTAAAAATTTAACCTTTCATCATGTTCTCCTCGTTGATGCGTGTCATCCTCATGTTCCATAGATTTTCCTTTAACATTTCATCATTATAGATAGTGTTGGAAATTCCCAAGAGAATCTTCCGTATAAGCCTATACACACTAACTTCAAGATTTTCTTTCATTATCAACATTAGACCCATCGTGTTCTTCAAGACCCCGTCTTTAACTTTACATGAATAACCTTGTGCATCATAGTAAATTCCAAGAGAAATTAAATTTCTCTTTAATTTTGGCACATTTCTGACTTTTTTTAAGAGCACTAGTTTTATGGAACTAATTTTATCTATAGATCATATTGTATTGTTTCCAGACAACAACTTACCAGACAACAACTTATGTGAAAAGTATTGGTGCATAAGAATGAAGAAAATGAAAAAGATAGAAGAGAAGATTTTTTTTTTGTAATTAATGTTTATTCTCAAATAAAAAATGGTTATAATGAATTCTATATTTAAACCGACTAAGCTTTAACTTATATACATAGATCTAACTAAATGTAATTTAAATGTAAATCAAATTTAAAGCAAATGAAACTGAATTGAATCATAACTAACATCATCCATAAATTCATATTCAACTAATTAAAGTCAACAACATAATTTCATTCCTCAAATTGATGAAGTGTTCAATTTTAATTATTTTGATCAAAACATCTGCAAGTTGTTTATGAGTGCTACAGTGAACCACTTCTAACACACCATTATGAACTTGATTATGTAGAAAATAAAACTTCGTGCCAATGTACTTACTCCTTCCATGCATCATTGGACTCTTGACAAGGCTTATAGTTGATTTGTTATCAATCATCAACCTCACAGGTTTGCTCACCTTGATCTTCAGGTCCTACAATAAATTCATAATTCAAACCGCTTGACACATAGACAAAACACCTGCAATGTGCTCAGCTTCACATGTTGATAATGCAACCACTGATTGCTTCTTGGAGCACCAAGAAATGGGACCTCCCAGATACTTAGAGAAATATTCATAAGTACTTCTTCTGTGAAATCTGTCTCCACACCAATTAGAGTCTGAATAACATATAAGCTCTGAATCATATTTAGCACCAAAAGAAAAAAATGCCATACCTCATAGTCCCTTTGTTGGCTTGAGATTTTCTATCTAATAGGAAAATCAAGTCAATGTTGCATTTGATGAAATACTAAGTGTAACAAGTGATAGACAAGGTCGACAATGATGACACGTCGACTAGATGTTCTTGATTGACATCTTAAAGATGTTAGTTTGGGAAACCTCAAGGAAATATCTTGAGAAATAAGTTGAAACAGTCTCGGGAATAGACCTAAGTGACTATTTGACACCATGTCGAGAGATGACTCTCCGATAGACTTTGAATACTTAGAAGATTGAGAAAACCAAATATGAAAAGATTTATACACTCAGCAACTGCCTTCTTCGAGTAAGCAATTGCTAGTCTCTAAGTAGTTAGAGAATGTGAGATAATGGTTCAGCAGTTTTCAAAGCCTTAACGATGTGGAAAGACGCGGAGTCAGGAGTTGCATGCATTCAAATGAAGTGTCAGATCCTGTAGAGTTAAACCGTCGAAGACAATTATTTCTAGTTCGTATTTATAGTAGACTCAATTGTTGTAATAAGGATTCACAAGTTTTCACATACATTCTCTATAGAACTGGTGTACCCAAGCTACAGAGCGAACAAGTTTGTGAGAAATCATGTGAGTCTGTGTCCCTCTTTTCTTTTGTACTTTTATGTTTCCTTAATTAAACACCTTTATCTTTTGTGTCATTTACTGCATTTCATTTAATGTTGTTTATTTCAAATTCATTTTACTTAAATTTAAACTTTATCGTCTTTAAAGTCTATTTACGCATTGTCTGCAACCATACATTCATAGTCACGTCTTACACGTACTCACAGTAACAATTTTCACATAAAATCGATCTTGAGATTTTTCGAGTTAATCTCAAAGACTTTCAAACTCTTGATTATTTGCTAAAAACACCTGTGAACACCCCTTAATATACCTTAGTATCCTGACAACAGCTTGATAATGCGACCACATTGGTTTGTTCATAAACATACTCACCATTCCAACTGCATAATAAATGCCAGGTCTGGTGTTACGTAGATATCTCAATGAGACCACCAACTGTTTAAAATTTATAGAATCTACATCATCACCCTCCACATCAAAATCCAGCTTGTGATTTATTTCAACATGTGTGATTGCAGACTTGTAATTTATTAACTCAAATCTCTTCAGAAGTTCAAGTTCATACTTTAATTGATGCATGGTGATTCCTTTCTCAGAGTAAAAAATCTCTATCCCTAAAAAATATGTCATATTTCCAAGGTCAGTAATCTTAAATGCATTCATTAACACCTTCTTGAACTTGATTATCTTATTTGAACAACTCCCTATTAGCAATATGTCATTAATATAGAGACACACCATAATCATATTGCTATAAGATGTATGCTGAACACAAACACCATACACCATCTCACACTATTTGAATCCTTGAATCTTGAAAAATGAATCAATTATCAGGTTTCAAGCTCTAAGAGCTTGTTTCAGTCCATACAAGGATTTATGCAACTTGTACACCATCCCTTCCTGATTCTTCTTCATAAATCCTGGAGGTTGTGACACATAAACTTCTTCTTATAAAAGACCATTCAGAAATACAGATTTCACATCTAAATACATCAGAGGACAATTTCTAATAGTAGATATATCAATCACCAATCTGATTGTTTCATGCCTAGATACAAGCGCAAACATCTCAAAGTAATCTAATCCAATTTCTATAGAAATCCTCTAGCTACTAACCTTGCTTTGTGTTTAACAATTGACCCATCTGGTTTCGACTTTATCTTGAAAACCCATCTGACACTGATGGATTTCTTGTCCTTGGGCAACATAGTCAACTCCCATGCCTGGTTTCTTTAAATTACCTCAAGTTCTTCTTTCATAGTCTTCAACGACACTTTCTTCTTAAGTGCTTCATTTATACTAACAGGTTCAAAGTCCACCATCATGGCACACTGAATAACTCCCCTTTCATAATCAATCCAACAATTCAAAACCTGTAAGCATTCATGGAATTTGTCGAATTCTCTGTGGCCTAGTTTCAAAGGCAAGACCACCTTCAAAGGCTGGACCACCTTCAGAAGCTACAAATTCATAAGCTCCACCTTCAAAAGATGGATTACCATCAAAAGGTACACCTTCATAAGGCCCATCTTTAGAGGATGGATTACCATCAGAGTCTGGATCATCATCAGAATCCGAGTCACCATTAGAATTTGAATCATCTTCAAAATTTGAATCATCATCAAATTCACCTTCAGAGTCAGACTCAACTTCAACATCAGAGTCAACTTCAAACTCAAACTCATCTTCAAAGGCATAATCCCCTTCATAGGAAGATTCTCCTTCAGATTCTTCTTTAGACTCATCTTCAGAGACAAAATCTCATTCAGAGGTAGATTCTCATTCAAAGTCTAAAATATCTTCAGAAAGTTAACTCAAGTTTTAACAATGCACCAGAGTTTGATTGAGACTTGTTCCAATCTCATGCTTTTGTTTCTTTGAAAACGATATCTCTGCTGAATTCAACTTTGTTAGTTGTTAGATGCCCAAAAGTGCTTATTTGAGCTATCATATGTGGGCATCTTTCACTCTTTTTCCATGCTAAAACTGTCAAAACCATATTTGTTTTACATGGAATGCATTACATTGATAAACAAGCTTGGTGCCTTTGATTTGTGTGTTATTGTGCAGGAAAGACATGAACTAATTGAAAATGAAGACACAAGAAAATTGGCAAAGGAACCAAAGCATACAAGCATTTCATCTGCCTGCTCGCTAGGCGAGGCTGTGGCGAAGCATTGGTTCGCTAGGCGAGTTCCAGGCGAACAACTCCAGTAAATTGGCAAATTAATTCGCTAGGCGAGCTGAAGGCGAAGGTGGTAGCGAGTTCAGTCTGTTTTGGTGAAAAACGCAGGCAGCACTCACTCGCTAGGCGAAGCTCTAGCGAGTCCCCAGCGAGCATTACAGTAGCTAAACCTCTCAACCTCGCTGGGGCGAAGGTTGAAGCGTGTCCTTCGCTAGGCGAAGGTATGTTCGCTAGGCGAACATGACAGTTCAGCAGGCCCTGTTTTCTCTGGGCGCAGGGGCCTTTGTGCCTATTTTTGACCCTCGCTAGGCGAGCCATTCTGCTCGCCTAGCGAACTTGACAGCCCAACAGTGGCCTATAAGTAGCAGGTGCCACTTTTGGGCACCATACCTCATTTTTACCAACTTTTTCATTTCTGTACTTTTTAGAGATATTTTTACAGCATTGTTTTGGGAGCTTTTATGCCCTAGTTTTTCATTTCTCTTCATCTAGCAACCATCTTCTACAAAAAGAAGGTGGATTCCCATCCAACTTCGATTATCCGACTTGGATGTTGATCAACCTTCTTCCCTTACTTGCCGACCAAGCTACCATGAAAATGAGTAGCTAAGTCATCCATTTGTCAAGGTTAGATGTAGGTGATTACTAGCTTTGTGTGTAAATGTAAGGATCCTCATATGTAAACTCTCTAATGATAAATATATGATGAAAACTTTGTTTCTATGTAAAACTCTTTGTGTTGGTTTATGATCGAGAGATGTTTACCGACTCTTGACCTAGGTTTTCATCCAAACTTGTTTGTTAGCTAGAGATAGTAATGAATGATTTTGTTCACCATAAGGTTGAACCAAAAAGTAGTCATTTTGATAGATTGTGTTCGAGAGAAACAATGGATCAAAATGGCAAAACTCACAATATGTGTTCGAGAGAAACATATTGAGAGGACTTTGTGAAATTATTTATCATCTAAAGAAGTTTATAAGATTGTTGACCGAGCAAATACATGCAAAGTGATCATTGAAACCTAACTTTGACAATATTTCTCATTTAATCAAACCATAACTTTTACCGCAACTTATTACTTTTTATGCAAGATAACGTGACAAGAAACCAAAACCCTATTGTTACATTGAGCTAAGATTAATACAACCATCGAACGGCGGTGATATCTTACAATCCCTGTGGATACGATAACAAAAACCCGACACTTTAAAACTACATTTCAACATTAGTGACATGATAATAGAGTTTATAAGCACTTGTACCGTGGTACCCTACAAGCAACACGACTCTGTTTCTGTCATTCAACTTCCTTCTCTTAGCATTTGGGACATTTTTATAACAAACAGAACCAAACACCTTCAGATGGATCACACTTTGCTTGCTTCTAGTCCACTTCTGAATAGGAATTACTCTCTTCAACTTCTTTGTGGGATACTTATTAAGCACATATGCTGAAGTAGCAATAGCCACCCCATAATGTATGAGGAAAATTCTTCTCTTTCAACATGCTCCTGGTCATATCAAGCAAAGTTATGTTTCTTATTTCAGTAAGACCATTGTGTTGAGGAGTGTATGAAGCAGTAACATCATGCTCAATTCCATTCTCCTCACAATACTTCAAGAACTCTGTAGAGTTGTACTCATCTCCACCATCGGTTTTGATAATTTCTAGACTTTGTCTACTCTGATTCTCAGCCTTGACTATGAACTTCTTGAATTCAACAAACACCTCATGTTTGGACTTTATGAGGGATACCCATATGATTCTTATGAACTCATACACAAATGAGACAAAGTATATGTTCCCTCTAAGTGAAGGTATTGGAAATGGTCCATATACATCAGAATGTACCACACCTAAAGCATGCTTTGCTCTTGGAGGAATTTCTGATGAAAATGGCAATCTTGATTGTTTTCCTTTCATGCATACACCACATGATTTTTCTGGAGTCATAATCTTAGGAATTCTATGAACTAGATTCTTTGAATTCATATGCCCTAAGCTTTTGAAGTTCATATGGCCCAGTCTCTTATGCCACAACTCACTGTCACATTCAACACCTTCTTCACTAAGGCATTTAGTTTCATATGTTTCCACATTTACCTTGAATGTTCTATTGCTTCCTTGTTCAGATTGCATAATCAACTTTTGATCAAAATCATACAACTTCAAGAGACCGTCCTTCATAGTAATTGAAAATCCTTTTTCAACCAGCTGAGCCACACTCATCAGATTGCTGTTAATGCCAGGAACATACAACACATCCCGAATCAGTGCAATTTTACCATTCTTTAGAGTCACTCAGACATTTCCCATTCCTTCAGCATTAAATACTTATCATCAACATATTTAATCTTGGTCCTTTTTACAGAGTCAAAATCAACCAGTCATTTCTTATTTTCAGTTAGGTGATTTGAGCAGGAAGTGTCCATATACCACCAATCTACCATCTTTTCACCTTCACTCTTAAATGCCATTAATAACCCAGGTTCATCATCAAAATCCCCTCTGACTATATTGGCTCCTTCACCTTTTCTTTCCTTGTTTAGCATACAATCAGCAGCAAAATGACCAAACTTCTTTCAATAGTAGCATTTAACCTTATTCTTTACAAACTTCTCCTTTTCCTTTTGATGTTTCTTCTCATCAGAGTTGGAGACTTATGACTTATGGTAACCACCATTATGTCTCTTCTTGGCCTCTGACCAAGACTACTTCTAATTCTTCTTACCAGAAGACTCTTTCAGAGCTTGCTCTACCTCTCTTTCCGAACTTCTATCAGTCAGACGCAACTCGTGTGCCTCCAGACTACTCTATAACTCTTCAATTATCATGATGTCGAAGTCCTTAGAGTGTTCAATTACTACAACAATATAATCAAACTAAGGAGTAAGTTGTAAGAACAAAAATAGTTCTACAACAGATTCCAGGATTTTGATGATAACAAAGGATGAAACCAAAAATGGCACTCTAACAAAAAGTCTCTAAGTGTGCAGAAATCTAAACAAGAAGAAAGGAATCTGATCGCGTCATCAGATACATAATCAAATCAGATACAAATTACCAGAAGATCAGAAGCATCTGAAGTAGAAACGCGCTCTAGAAGTTCTGACTCTGAGCAAAACAGCATATCAGAATATCAGAAGCATCTGAAGAAGAAGCGCGCTCTAGAAGTTCTGACTCTGAGCAACGGTATATCAGAACTTCCAGAAATCTCAAGATCATCTGAAGACAACACTGGAAATCTAAAAGATGAGGACTATTAAAAGCTCTGAAGCCATATCTCAAGATCTCAGTCTAACAGAGTAACGCAGACTCTGATAATGGATTTCCTTATCCAGGAAGAGTAACGGCAACTTCAACTTCAAATGGAAAGAAACTATAATTGGAAAGAAGTTATTCAGGGAGATAAACCTGTTCTGGCAAGAAACAACGAAGTTATGGCATTAAACTCTCATCAAGACTAAATATCTGCCATTAGTACAAACGGTCGTTTTTCACCTCTATATAAAGAACGGCGAACCTCATTGAGAGATACACCTGAACGCACAGAATTACTCTACTCTCTCTCTAATCTTTCACGAGCTTTTGCTCATAACGTGAAACCTCTTATCTGCTCTAATTGTTGTAATACTTGCTTTATCCTAGAAGCACTCTAGATTACAAATTCTGGTTTTTTTACCTCAATTGTTTTAATTCCTCAAGTGACTCTGCGCAGTCTGTATACTTGAGAGGACTAAGAGATCTTTCTCTTAGACGTTGGTTGTAATAATCTTTCAAGATTAGTGGATTAAGTCCTTGTTGAAGGCGAAATCACCTTGGCCAGGTGGACTGGAGTAGCTTTGTGTTATAAGCGAACCAGTATAAAATCCTGTGTGATTTTATTTTGCAAAAGCACTTATTTTCCAAAACAATTCAAACCCCTCTTTCTTGTTTTTCTCACCTTCAATTGGTATCAAAGCTTTGGCTCTGTTATTGATTTTCCAATCAAACACTTAACCGTGTAGAGAGATCCAGAACGAGAAAAACTATGGCCCAGACAAACGAAAGAGACAGTTACAATGCTAAGCCTCCTGTCTTTGATGGAGAGAAATTCGATTACTGGAAAGATAGAATTGAAAGTTTCTTTCTAGGCTATGATGCTGATCTCTGGGACATTGTCACAGATGGATACAAACCTCCTGTAACAGATGCTGGAGTTGAAGTTCCAAGAGGTAAGATGTCAGATGATCAGAAGCGTGTTTTCAAAAATCATCACAAGGCCAGAACCATACTTCTCAATGCTATATCTTACAACGAGTATGAAAAGATCACCAACAGGGAAACAACTAAAGACATACTTGACTCTCTGAGGATGACTCATGAAGGAAACTCTCAAGTCAAAGAAACAAAGGCTCTGGCTCTTATCCAGAAATATGAAGTCTTCAAAATGGAGGATGACGAAACCATAGAGGTAATGTTCTCTAGATTCCAAACTCTTATTGCAGGTCTCAAAGTTCTAGACAAAGGATACACAACTGCAGACCATGTTAAAAAGATAGTCAGAAGCTTGCCAAAGAAGTGGAGACCCATGGTCACTGCTCTGAAGCTGTCAAAGGATCTGAACAACATCAGTCTTGATGAGCTTGTCAGTTCCCTCAGAAGCCATGAGATAGAACTAGAGGAAGATGAGCCTCAGAAGAAGAACAAGTCTGTAGCATTAAAGTCCAGATCTGAAAGACGCAAATCTGATAGAAACAAAGCATTCCAGGCCGAAACAGAAGATGTTGATGACTCTGAACAGGAAGATTCTGATGATGAAGAAGAATTTTCCCTCCTAACCAAAAGAGTTAAACAACTCTGGAAAAAGAGGAATAATAACTTCAGGAGACCAAGACCCAGAGGGGATCGATCAGAATCAACGTCTAAAGGTAAAACTAACAAAGATGTTACTTGTTATGAATGTAAAGAAACAGGTCACTACAGGAACGAATGCCCAAAGTTAAAGAAAGACAGCTCCAGAAAAGAGAGCTTCAAGAAAAACTCCCTCAGAACCAAGAAGGGATTAATGGCCACCTGGGATGATAGCGAATCTGACTCATCAGAATCTGACTCTGATGAACAGGCCAATGTGGCGTTCATGGCTACCACATCCAGGAACACTTCAGATGAAGAATCTGAATCAGAAGAGGTATTTTCTGAACTCTCTCGATCTGACCTAGAATCATGCTTGTCAGAAACTCTTAGCTCATATCAGAAACTAAAACAAAAATTTAAAGCAATAAAAGGCTGTCTTGAAGAAAAATTTGAAGAATGTGGCAAACTTGAGATGACAATTCTAGAACTAAAAGATGAAAACAAAGTTTTAACATCACTAAAAGATGCAGCAAATAAAAATTGTTTAAAACTAGAAGAAGCGTTATCTCAAGCACCACAAACTTCAAATACGATAATTTATAAATACGAAAAAGCCTTTCAAAAGTTTCTGAAAAATGGGATAGAAAGGAGTGTAATGGCATCCATGATTTATGGAGTCAGTCAGAACAATAGAAAAGGAATTGGGTATGATCCTAAGGAAGATAAAACTTCTACTAGTGACCAACTTAAATCTCCATTTTCATATCACTATACGCACACACAAGAGCAAAAATTTGAAAATGCTAGAAAACCCAAAGTGTTAAGAAACTCTGGGAAAACTAATCAGAAAGGACCCAAGAGACTCTGGGTACCAAAAGATAAGATTGTTTATGTTGTAGATATCTTATGCAGCAAAGTTCAAACACCAGTCATGGTACCTGGACTCTGGATGCTCGCGACACTTGACGGGAAGAAAGTCTATGTTCCAAAGCCTGGAACTTAAAGATGTTGGATTCGTATGCTTCAGAGGAGATCAGAAAGGAAGGATCAGAGGCTCCGGAACTATTGGTAATGGTACTCTTCCCTCTATATTTTATGTCCTTTACGTAGAAGGATTAATGCATAATTTGTTATCCATAAGTCAATTAAGTGATAACGGTTATGATGTGATCTTTAATCAAAAAACATGTAAAGCCATAAATCAAAACAATGGTTCTGTCCTATTCACAGGCAAGAGGAAAAACAATATTTATAAGATTAATCTTTCTGATTTAAAAGAACAAAATGTGAAATGTCTGATGTCTGTTCACGAAGAGCAATGGGTATGGCATAGACGCTTAGGCCACATTAGCATGAGGAAACTATCTCAGCTAAATAAACTCGAGTTAGTCAGAGGCCTACCTAAACTGAAGTTCTCTTCAGATGCTCTATGGGAAGCATGTCAGAAAGGAAAATTTTCAAAAACATCTTTCAAAAAGAAAACTATTGTTACTACCTCTAAGCCTTTGGAACTTCTTCACATTGATCTATTTGGTCCTGTGAAAACAACATCAGTCAATGGAAAGAAGTACGGACTAGTCATTGTTGATGATTTCAGTCGCTGGACATGGGTGAAATTCCTAAAACACAAGAGTGAGTCTCACTCTGTATTCACTAGTTTCTGCTCCAAAGTGCAAAAAGAATTTGACTCTAAAATTGTCAGAGTTAGAAGTGATCATGGTGGGGAATTCGAAAATAAATCGTTTGAGGAATTATTTGACTCTAATGGAATATCCCATGATTTCTCCTGCCCTAGAACTCCACAACAAATTGGAGTTGTAGAGAGGAAGAATAGGACACTCCAAGAGATGGCCAAAACTATGATCAACGAAACTAATGTGGCTAAGCACTTTTGGGCCGAAGCTGTAAATACAGCATGTTACATTCAGAATAGAATCTCCATAAGACCTATTCTGGAAAAGACTCCCTATGAACTGTGTAAAGGAAGGAAACCAAACATTTCATATTTTCATCCATTTGGATGTTCTTGCTTTATTTTAAACACTAAAGAACATCTGAACAAATTTGATTCCAAAGCACAGAAAGGTATTATGTTAGGATACTCAGAACTCTCTAAAGGCTACAGAGTATACAATACAGAAATCAAAATTGTGGAAGAATCAATTCATGTCAGATTTGACGATAAGCTTGACCCTGAAAAGTCAAAGCTAGTTGAAAATTTTGCAGATTTAGAAATCACTCTTGCAGGATCTGACAAAGCTCCAGAAGCAACTGCCACTCAGAATTCTGAGGAAATTAATCCTCCATTAATCCCAAAGAAAGCTAAAAGTCGCCTCAATGTATCTGAAGAATTGATTCTGGGCAACAAGGACGAACCTGTCAGAACCAGATCTACCTTCAGGACTTCTGAAGAGACTCCTCTGGGACTAGTGTCTCTGATCGAGCCTACGTCCTGTGATGAAGCACTTCAAGATAACGACTGGGTTCTAGCCATGCAAGAAGAATTAGATCAATTCACAAAGAATGATGTCTGGGATCTTGTTCCCAAGCCCAGAAGCACTCACGTTATCGGAACCAGATGGGCATTCAAAAACAAGCTGAACGAGAAAGGAGAAGTCGTCAGAAACAAAGCTCGACTGGTAGCTCAAGGTTACAGTCAACAAGAAGGTATTGACTACAATGAAACCTTTGCTCCAGTCGCAAGGTTAGAATCTATTCGTCTTCTTGTATCTTTCGCTATAAACCATTCTATTAAATTATATCAAATGGATGTCAAGAGCGCATTCCTTAATGGTTATATATCAGAAGAAGTGTATGTCAACCAACCTCCAGGTTTTGAAAATCCAAATTTTCCAGAACATGTTTTTAAACTTAAAAAATCTTTATATGGACTTAAACAAGCTCCCAGAGCTTGGTATGAACGTTTAAGTAACTTTCTTCTGGAACACAACTTTATCAGAGGGAAAGTTGACTCCACACTCTTCTGTAAGAACCTTAACAATGATCTCATGATATGCCAGATATACGTTGATGATATTATTTTTGGTTCAGCTAACGCCTCTGTTTGTCAAGAATTCTCTGAGTTAATGCAGGCAGAATTTGAAATGAGCTTAATGCAAGAACTAAAGTTCTTTCTGGGAATTCAAATTAACCAAACTTCAGAAGTCACGTACGTCCATCAAAGCAAATACATAAAAGATATTCTGAAGAAATTTGACATGGCTGAATGCAACTCTGCAAAGACTCCCATGCATCCAACATGCATTCTTGAAAAGTAAGAAGTCAGTAAAAAGGTTTGTCAGAAGCTCTATCGTGGTATGATAGGCTCCCTTCTCTATCTGACTGCTACTCGACCTGATATTCTCTTTAGTGTCTGTCTATGTGCCAGATTCCAATCAGATCCTAGAGAAACTCACTTAACAGCAGTTAAGAGAATTTTCAAATATCTGAAAGGAACTCCTAACCTGGGCCTGATGTATGAGAAAACATCAGAGTATAGACTTTCGGGTTACTGTGATGCAGATTACGCAGGAGATAGATTGGAACGAAAAAGCACATCTGGAAATTGTCAGCTCTTAGGAAACAATCCGATATCCTGGGCCAACAAAAGACAGTCAACTATCGCTCTATCCACAGCAGAAGCTGAATACATCTCAGCATCACTGTGCACAACTCAGATGCTCTGGATGAAGAATCAGTTAGAAGATCTGCAAATCTTCGAGAGTAACACTCCTATCTTTTGTGATAATACTGCTGCCATTTGTTTAAGTAAGAATCCCATTCTACACTCCAGAGCCAAGCACATTGAAATAAAACATCATTTTATCAGAGACTATGTTCAGAAAGGGATAGTAACATTTAAGTTCATTGATACAGATCATCAATGGGCAGATATCTTTACTAAGCCTTTAGCTGAAGATAGATTTCTCTTTATCTTAGAAAATCTGAACATTCAAAATTACCCTGAATAAATTGTGCCTCTGAAGATGTAAAATGAGACTCTGACATAAACAAATAAGATTCTACCTCTGACTCTGATACTTCTACCTAGTTAAGAAGATATCTGAGTTAGAAATCTCCAGGAACCATTCGTTTAGTATTCCTGAAGATCAGATAAAGCAAACACGTGGAGTGACTTGCGTCTAACCTTGGAACTTCTAGACAGCTGTCTAGCAATAATCAAGGAACAGACTCTTGAGATCTCCTCGAGCAGTGTGCAAACTGTTGGGATTAGACATTAATTAATGAGCCATAATCATTTCTCCCTCTAAACGTGCTAACTTGGTTTTTGTGCTAAACTCTGATTTGCGTGTCGTTTTGCATGCGTTTCTTTTGGGTATTTAAACACTCCTCTCACACTTTGCACACACTTCACTCTCACTCACTCGTTCAAACCCAGTTCTCTCAGGCATTTCTGCAAACAGTTCATCTTCATCCCAGTTCTTCATCAACAATGGATTCTCAACAACAATCTGTGTTCAACTACTCTCAACAAATGAACTCCAGCAACGCAGCTCAAAGCACAAGCAATCCTACTCCAACCGTTACAGGCGTAACTACAACACCAGTATACAAGGAGCCTCACATTCTTGACCGTGAGCCTCATATTAATCTTGCAACTCCTTTCGAGAAACTGGACGTGCTGTGTGAATCCCTGGTGGATTTTAACAACATGAAGAGAAATGGAGTAGACCTCACTGAAGAACTTCATCAACAAGGTTGGGGAAACTACTTTCAACGCCTCTACGGTCCAGTTTACCCAAATCTTATTAAGGAATTCTGGAGGTTTGCTGATGCTGACGATCATTTCATCGTCTCCTACGTCTTGGGTGTAAAAATTGTGATAACTGAAAAGTCAATCGCTGCCTTGCTGAACATGGAAAAAGCCGGAGGAAGAAGAATTTACAACATAAATCCCATGGCGAAATACATTGCTCATGAAATCAACCCCACAATCTTCAAACTCAACACAGAAGGCAATCCCTCAAAGAACAATGAACTACATCAGAATCTCCGAGTGTGGCTCAAAATCATCCTGGGAACTATTCATCATCGCCCAACATCAAACTCATCAGATTACATCAATACAGATCAGAAATGTATTCTGTATTGTATTCATAAAGGTCTGAAGCTTTGCGTCCCAGCACCCCTCTTCAAATACCTCAGAGATTCTGTACGGGAAACCAGGAATAACATGAAACCCAGAACTTACATTCCTCTGGGAAGACTCCTCTCAGATGTGCTGATAGAAAATGGTCTCGTGGACCATCTGGTAGAACACAGACTCATGGAAGACTTGGCAATAGAAATTGGAAGGCCTCTGAACTCCAGGAATCTGAAGAGCATGGGGATTCTGGAGAAGATTCACGTTAAACCTACTCTGGACACCACTTGGGAAGCCTTAAAAGATCAGAGGGATATGCCAAATGGTCTATGTAGGTTCTACAAGGAAGAACCCAAAGAGGCAATTCTCCACTATCTCCAACGTCTGAAGGATGAAGGAGTGGACATCTCAGATTTTAGGTTGAGCGAATTGCCAGATACAGCTCCAGAATTCGTGAAGTTTAAAAGAGGTCCATCTGAGAAGGCATCCAAGGCGAAGAAAGCGAAGCTAGGAGAATCCTCTGAATCAAGACCTCCAGCACCTCTGCATGAGTCTTCTGGTAAGTCTGCCTCTCCTACTTCTTCTGTACAGCAACTTGCTTCTTCTATGCCTTCACCAACACCGCTATACACCCCATCTGAAACCCCTCATTCAACAATCAGAAAATCTCAACCACTACCAAAATTCAACCTTGCCAATACCTCTTTACCCACCTCTGAAGCTGAACAAATGAATCAAACCACTTCCTCATCCTCAGTCCTAGAATCACCTCCCTACTTTGTCCTTTCTTTTGACACAGAACCCTCTGACCCCGCTTCTCCCACTCTAGCCCAACTTCAGACTCTAAACTGTGATTCACAACAACCACAACAACCTGAACCTGAAGTAACCTCACCATCCACAGAACAACCAACTTTCACTCCATCTGACGCTCAACCCTCTGACCTCAATACCTCTGACATTACCCCTCAAAACACTTCCGCTGAACCTCAAACTCTCAACCTAAGCCCTCCAAACTCTCCACCGCCTTCATCTGAACCAGAACACTCCCTGCCAACCTTAGAGGAAGCAATTTTGCTGTTTGCAGAAGCATCAGTTGAAAAGGTCAAGTCTCTGACCATCAACTCTGGCATCAGTGATGATCCTGACTCTGTTAGGACACACTGGAACAGAGTCATTGGCTGGATGACATTTGAGGCCTTTAAACTGAAGCACATCTCTGAGCAAGTCAGAAACGACTTCATCAGAGACGCTGAGGCAAGACTACAGGAGCGCTTGGCCAGAGAAGCTGAAGAAGAAGCCAGAAGGATAGAAGAAGAAAGAGCAAGACAAGAAGAACTTCAAAGGGTACGGGAAGCTGAAGCCAAAGCTCTAGCTGCTGCTGCTGCTGAAGCTGAAGCAAAGGCTGCTGCCGAAACTGAAGCTAAAGCCGCTGAAGAACAGATTGCTCTGACTCAGGGGGAGTCCTCTTCTTTTGCCCCTCTGGTTCTCAAGACCCTTGAGGAGCTTCAGAAAGAGGAGAAGGAAGTCCGAGTCAGATTGGATCAACAGGACATAGTCAACGCCAACATCCAGAACCTGCTGACTCAACTGCTTCAGAGAATGCCTCCTCCTCCCAACCCTTAGGCACTTAGGATTTTTTGCTTGTTGCTTTGCTTGTCTTTGTCTCTGATGATTTTGCGTGTCATTATCTCTGATGTTTTTTTTCTCTTATATGAATATATCTCTATCTTTCTTCCTGCTTATTATTTTGTTTAAGTCTTTTTTATTCTGACAAAAAGGGGGAGAAATCAAATAGCTCTGATGAAAAATTGCCTTATACCTTAAGCACTCTGCAAACATACTATTCTATAAAATAAATCCATCTAACACTGGACTTAAGATATTGCAGTAGGTATCGAGAAACTTCATTGCTTGGAAGCTCTGGTAAGAACTTCTGAACTCCCTAGCCTATCTCAGGGGGAGCTCACTTCTATCTGATCTGATAAACTCTAAATTTTTTAATGTTTCATCTGTCATTTGAGTTTGTTTTGTCATCATCAAAAAGGGGGAGATTGTAAGAACAAAAATAGTTCTACAACAGATTCCAAGATTTTGATGATAACAAAGGATGAAACCAAAAATGGCACTCTAACGAAAAGTCTCTAAGTGTGCAGGACTCTAAACAAGAAGAAAGGAATCTGATCGCGTCATCAGATACAGAATCAAATCAGATACAAATTACCAGAAGATCAGAAGCATCTGAAGTAGAAACGCGCTCTAGAAGTTCTGACTCTGAGCAAAACAACATATCAGAATATCAGAAGCATCTGAAGAAGAAGCGCGCTCTAGAAGTTCTGACTCTGAGCAACGGTATATCAGAACTTCCAGAAATCTCAAGATCATCTGAAGACAACACTGGAAATCTAAAAGATGAGGACTATCAGAAGCTCTTAAGCCACATCTCAAGATCTCAGTCTAACAGAGTAACGCAGACTCTGATAATGGATTTCCTTATCCAGGAAGAGTAACGGCAACTTCAACTTCAAATGGAAAGAAACTATAATTGGAAAGAAGTTATTCAGGGAGACAAACATGTTCTGGCAAGAAACAACGAAGTTATGGCATTAAACTCTCATCAAGACTAAATATCTGCCATTACTATAAATGGTCGTTTTTCAGCTCTATATAAAGAACGGCGAACCTCATTGAGAGATACACCTGAACGCACAGAATTACTCTACTCTCTCTCTAATCTTTCACGAGCTTTTGCTCATAACGTGAAACCTCTTATCTGCTCTAATTGTTGTAATACTTGCTTTATCCTAGAAGCACTCTAGATTACAAATTCTGTTTTTTTTTACCTCAATTGTTTTAATTCCTCAAGTGACTCTGCGCAGTCTGTATACTTGAGAGGACTAAGAGATCTTTCTCTTAGACGTTGGTTGTAATAATCTTTCAAGATTAGTGGATTAAGTCCTTGTTAAAGGCGAAATCACCTTGGCCGGGTGGACTGGAGTAGCTTTGTGTTATAAGCGAACCAGTATAAAATCCTGTGTGATTTTATTTTGCAAAAGTGCTTATTTTCCAAAACAATTCAAACCCCCCTTTCTTGTTTTTCTCACCTTCATAAGTGATCTCAATACCTTTTCAATGATTACTTGTTCAGAGAGAGTTTCTCCACAAGATTTCATCTCATTTGTGAACAAAATTACTCTGAAGATATAATTAGGTACCTTCTCATTGTTCTTCATGTTGAGATTCTCATACTGCTTACGTAGAGACTGAAGCTTCATCTTCTTCACTAATGTGTCACTGCTGTATCACCGTATTAGGGTGTCCCACGCAACCTTCTCCGTCGTTGAATCAACGATCTTCTCAAACACATTCGTATCCACACACTGATGGATATAGAACAACATATTCTAATCCTTCTTCACCGTTTCTTTTTGCGCGTTTTCTCTGCACTTTCGTTGTATATGTTGTAACTTCAGTGTAACCGTCATAGACGAGATCAAGAACATCTTGAGCGCCAAACAACACACACATCTGAATCATCCACCAATTCCAGTTTTTTCCATCAAATACTGGAAGCTTTGTGTTCAAGCTACCGTTTCCATTGTTCATATTCGTTCTTGTGCAAATTCACTCAGATCTCACTAACACTTGTGTTTCCCAATCCCGTAGAATCAAAATATGTAATTTTATTTTGATTTCGATCTTCAATTCATTATGAGTTGAATGAACAAAATCAATCACACACGCATCACGTACACTCATGTTTCTCGTTCCTGGATCAGAACCCAAGCTCTAGATACCAATTATTCGTGCACAAGAATGAAGATGAAGATGATGAAAGAGAGAGAAAATTCTATAACTAAATTTTACTCTCAAATAAAAAACGGTTACAACGAATTCTATATCTAAACAGATTAAACTTTAGCTTATATAAAGAAGCCCAAACTAAATACAATTTAAATACAAAACAAATTTAAAGCAAATGAAAGTGAATTTAAATTACAACAAACAAAAGTACATGATGAGTCCACGAGCCATGAGTCCAACATTTGCATAGCCATCTGATGCTACTTCAATGTAACCATTATGACTTTTCTGATCCAACCTCTTTTTTTTCTCTTCTTTCTATTAGTACATTATTTATTTAGATGGTCCTCACTCCCACAACCAAAAACAAAACCTTTTCGTTCCATCTATGGACTTAGATCTTGACCCCATCTTGTTGTTGAAATCCCTCTTATCCTATTTTCCTCTAACATTTAAAGCCTCCACATTCTGACTTTCTTGTCAATTCATCGAAAACTAAATCATTTTGTACCTCATTTAATGTCAGTGGATCTCTCCCATAAATGAGTATATGAGCCAGAATACCATACTCACTTGGAAAATATATGAGAAAGAACAATGCTTAGTCTTCATCATAAACATTGACCTCAATGCCCTCCAAGTTAAGAATAATCTTATTGAAATCGTTTAGATGATTCTCTAATGCATTCCTTGACTGCATTTTCATGGTAAACAACGTCTACTTCAAATACAACCCGTTGGCCAAAATTTTGGTCTTATACAAGTGCTCAAATTTAAATTCATAATCTTGTTGTGCTCTTCTCTAAGAACCTTATCCTCAAAAATGGAATTAATGTCTTGTGCGCCTTATCAATTATCCCATTCTTCTCATTCGCAGCTAGTGTTTATGATAATTTCACTTTATTGACTAGAGCGACTATCGGTAAATTTCCAAAATATATTGATAAATAATTAAATTTACTTAGAGGAACTTTAATTTCACAAATTGTTGTATTTGTGTGGTGGTTATGTTTTTGAATAAGCATTAAAGGGACAAGGGTTCAACACTTGATTTGGATATTAATTTGTTGCATTGACAAATGAATTGCAGCAAAAAGAAAACTCAAGAGTTGCACCCACACGAAATAGAACACATGACCTGCTAGTAATATTATTGTTTCAGAAAGAACTCACTGTCTCTTATTCAACAACTGTCTAGTGTAGAAGTTATTTAATTAACACATATGCTGCATAATGTCATGCACCAGCATGTTAGGAAATTGTTTATCCATAATTTTATCAAACAATATTTTTAAATAAACCGTGCTAACGATGATTATGGAAGCTAAAGGCTTGTGTATACCATGCTTTGGCACGTGCACTTTAGTGTATACCACAATTTGGTTTATTAACATTCTTTATAGTTAAATAATTAAGTTCAAAAGATAGATTCCATTTTGGTTTATTAACATAGTTTGATACTTTAGATCCAACTATTTTCATTTACGGTTTCTTAGCTCACATGGGGCTTCTTTCTTTTTGTTAGAATCTTAGGAGAGATTCAATTGACTGAGTCTTTATGAACTCAACTTGAGGTATAGTTTAAATTAAAGTTCAAACCAACTAATATTAGATTCCCTTCTTTAAATACTCCCTTTAGTCTTCTCATTTATGAACAAGTTTTTATTTAGTTATGACAAGTTAATCTTATTTTTATTATGGACTGCTACAAGATCAACACCTCAAGGCTCAATAATAAATACTACGAAGAAAAGAGTGAGGAACATGTACGACTTAACTCAAGCACGAAACATATAACTCTGACTTTCGATTAACTTCTCACTATTAGACCTAATTGAACAGGGATCCACACGAAACGTCGGATTAAGCAGAAGTAGTTTTATCTGTCTTCCATATATAAAGCTCCACATGTGCAAAGATCCTAGTATTCTATTCATTTTCACACTCAAACTACTTCTCATTCATTCGCTGACTTGGGCATTAGAGTGTTGTTGCCTAAAAACATGTTACATACACGTATACATGTTCGTTATAAGTAGCAAGTGATAAAAAGTAAGGATATCGTATCCATAGAGAGTGGAAGTAAGTTAGGTTGATTTTATAAGCAACTATCTTTAGAAATTAAGCATGAGGAAGAGTAAGAAAAACAATAATAGATTATCACAAACTCAATGTTTCTTAAATCAATAATTTAATATTGCAGAGAGAGTATTGTGAGTATATTAAGAGAGTGTATGTTGAGCTATGATCCATTACTATGCATGAAGTAATTATGTGTATATGATGTGAAGTGTCATGTCAGAAAAGGCCAATGAGTGATCTAGGAGTGTATTTCTACAACATCAAAAACATGCATACAAGGGCAAGAGAACAAATCTCAAAGTCTCACTTATAACCCTAGGATACGTCTGTTTGTCTTCTGAAATTCCTTTATAGTTTTAGTTTCTTATCTCTAAGCAAACTAAATGAGTGAATATATCTATCCTACTTGTGCAACTACTTTTATTATGAAATCCGCTTGTTGTTGAATCTCTCACAACAACAAGCTTTTATCTTCTTCTAAGTTGCTCATTCAAAGAATTAGATTTAAACATGTTATCACATAATAAAACAAGGCATAAACAACACACCATTTTATCATAAAACTAACTTCATATTAACTTCTCATTGCTTAACAAACAAAAGTTTTAGCTCATGATGAGCTGAGTACAACTTACAAAGATGGTTCTGAAAGGAAACATTCTTAAACAAAAGATAAAAATGAAATAACAATCTAAAAGTAACGTGAAGCTTTCTTGTGGTGGATAATCAGCAAGTGATGACTCCAGTCGCGTCAAGCTTCAACAATTAGCACTAGAAAATGTGAGAAGAAGAAACTCTCTTTTCTCTCCACTCTTTTTTAGAGTAATACTCTCTATGAGTTTCTCTAGGTGTTGAACTCTCTAGAAAACATCAATATTGTCTATTTATAAGCCTTCAACTAAGGTTTTATTCTCTCTTGTCATGGATCATGGGCCTTTTGTAGGATCACATCAAGCCCAAATATCAAATTAGAATATTCTCTTCCTTCCTTCAGTTTCGTCTACAAGAAATTAGGTATATGTACATTAGTGGGGGACAAGGTGTAACGTGGTTTTCTGCTGTGGCAGGAGACGTAAGAGGCATTGTCTTTTCTATATGGCGCACTCCATTGAGGATGTACTATTATACCTTCATTTATCTTCTAGCGCCATGAGTCTTATCCATTCATCTCAAGGGAGCTCTACCAACACACAAACAAATATTCCTTTCCAATGCAACTCCTTATCCACGTATGCCATAGGATTTCAGCTGGTTCTTCATTTCATTCCTTAACTGAACTCATTTTTGTTCTAGCTTGAACTCTCAAGTTCTGTCCTCATCTGTCTTGCCTCAACTCATCAAAACACTTATTTAAAAATAATCAACAAACACATCAAAACTACAAGAGAGGGCACATATCATGCTCTAAGGTAAATAATGCAGAAATATATATAATGCATTAAAATATAAATAAATAATAAATCTACTAGATTTAAACAAGAGATTAGGTTGTATAATAACTCACAAAAAATGGGTTATCACACCCCCAAACTTGAATTATTACCTATCCTCATGTGATGCGATAGATAACGACACGTAAACTATACCAACCAACAACCACCCTTACTATCAGTCTTAACTCATAATTAACTTATAATTTAACTCAGAGGATTGTTTCCAAAAATTGACACAAACCAACCCCGTTGCCAATCTAGAGTATGTATGTGTTGTGTTGCACTAATGTTACCAGTCATGTCAATACTCTTCAGTTAAGATAGCTAACCTAAATTCAACTTTGGTTGGCTCATTTTATGGTCGAAGAGTTTATCTTTTAGTTTTAGAAGGGAAATTTAACTGCTATGTTCTAGAGTTTTTGTTCACTGAATATTTAGGATTACACATGCATTTAGTTTTTATTCATAATTTTGCTTGATGCTCCACCTTTTTACCTGACGGGATCTCACTTGTAATGAGTCCAACCTATTATTAATGGTGAAGACATCTATTGTTCCTTCAGTTCCGGACACAGGAACTTGTTCATCCAGTTTCGAGCACGGGAACTTATTTTGAAGTGCTCTTTGGCTTACTCCATTTACACACTTTGGTGTGTTTATTAGCATATGCAGTGTATCCTATGTGCTAAGTCTTTAAACAACAGTGTGATCCTTCCCAAACTAAATCATATAATGATCTCTTATTCATATTTTAAATCAATTCAAACTTTTCAAAAGGCTATCTACTTTTCTGACTACCAGAAGCGTGATAGGGGTTATCAGAAACACAAGACGATGCATTGATCAACTATCAAGACCTTGTTTCTAACATTCTCACAGTCTAATTAGTTTCATTCTAAGTATTTAGAATTCACTTTTATTTTCAGGGATTATGGTTAGTTGTGATTATTTTATCTTTTTTTAACATAAAAACAAGCTACTCTAAAAGTAGACAAAAGCATAATTTCATTAATTACAAGGAAATAAGACTAAGATAAAGACAGAGAAAAAAAACATAAGTGGAACCTAAATCTTCGACATAGATGATTAGATGATAGTGAAATTTTTGGTAAACAAAAGTCATGACGGTAGCTGTCATTCCCTCAAACATAGAGTAAGGAAATGGTCCTCACTGTCATTTGGTGAGTAATGGCATGCAATGACTTGTCAACCTATAAAGACAAGAGAAAATATCAGCTAGGCCTTAAGCCTGCTACTTTTCCTCACTGCTTGATCTTCCTTCTTCTTTTTCCTTGCCTATTTCTTTTGGTAAGGGTCCTGCAAAACTGATTTTGCTACAGATTTGGGTGCCTTTGTGACATCTTTCGTCCTGATAGATGTGGTTACCTCGTTCTGCTTTGCAGGGCTTCCTTTGACTGGCGAGTTGAGCTTTGCTGGAGTATTTTTCTATTGAGTTGAATTGGATGGCACAAGGGAGCTCTCAAATGATTTTAGTTTTTCTGGAGTGACCATGGGGGCATTTCAGCGCTCGCCTTTGTCTCAAATTCTACCTCAGACTCAGATTTGTGTGAGTCTTTAGTAGAATCCTCAACCTCATCAACCAATTTCTTTTCCTGCTTGCTTTTCTTCTCAGCCTCTACCTCATTATTGAAATCTTCACTTTTATCAGCATTTGGTTAGTCTTTCTCAACAACTTCCTTCTACATGTAAGATTCCCTGATGAATTCATGACATCTCTTGATATTAACTTTACCAAACTTCCTCAATTCATCAATTATCATATGACAATACAGTAATCTAAAAAGATATAAAAAGTTAATCTGGACTACCTCCCAGTAACACTATTTTATAGTCTTGTAGCCCGACTTCAACATAATCAAGATGTATCATTTAAATTCAAAGTGAACCTTGTGTTGTGAAAGGGTTCACCCAAATAAGACTTCACTATTTTACCATTTACTTTAAATTCTTCTTATGTTCTTTCATTCAATAAGTTTACGGCCCCATGAGGATAAATCTTTACTAACATAAAGGGACCATCATCTAGATTTGAGTTTTCCTGGAAAAAGCTTAAGTCTAGAATTGAACAAAAGAACCTTTTGGCCTTCAACTAACTCTCTTTTCTAGCACTTCCTATCGTGCCACCTTTTTTTCTTTTCCTTGTACAATTCAACATTTTCATAAGAGAACAACCTATGTTCCTCAAGCTCATTGAGTTGAAGCATTCTAGCTTGACCAACAACAACTAAATTGAAATTAATTTTTTTATGGCCTAAAATGCTTTATGTTCAAACTCAATTGGAAAGTGGCATACCTTTCCGTAGACAAGTATATAGGGAGACATGCCTAAAGGTGTTTTGTAAGTAGTTATGTAAGCTCACAATGTACCATCCAAGTGTTTTGACCAATCCTTCCTAGATGGATTTACTACTTTTTATAATATCCTTTTTTTCTCTATTTGACACCTCAGCTTGTCCATTACTTTATGGATGATAAGTTGTAGCAACCTTATGTTTGACTCCATATTTTGCCATCATATTTTCAAATAATTTACTGTAAAAATGAGTACCCTCATCACTAATGACGACTCTAGGTGTGCCATATCTAGAAAAAATATTTTTCACCAAGAATTTGGTCACAACCTTGGAATCATTAGTGGGATTTTCTATTGCCTCTATCCACTTAGAGACATAATCAACTATAACCAGTATGTATAAATTTTCAAAAGATCGAGGAGATGGCCCATGAAGTCTATGCCCCACACATACAATAATTATATTTCAAGGATGTTGGTGAAAGGCATTTCTTACCTCATGGATATATTCCCAATCCTTTGGCATCTATCACAACTCTTAACTAGATCATGAACATATTTAAAAAGAGAGGTCCGAAAATAACCTGATTGAAGAACTTTTGGAGTAATTCGGGTCCCTCCAAAGTGTCCTCCATACGGAGCATCATGATAGGCATACAAGATCTGTCGTGCCTCTGGTTGATCAACAGACCTCCTTGTAGATGTTTAATTGGCTGCATTGTATGGTAAAACACTAGTTGGATTCTAATGTCTTGACTGATGTCATGACATGCTGTGGAGATGACTGTTTGACTGCACTGTATGTTAGAATATCTAACTGTACTCTGATGTCTTGACTGATGTCATGACATACTTGAGTTGTATGCTGCAGGTTTAGCTAATATAGGATCTACTGAATGTCAAACTAGATGTTATGACATTCATCCCTGTCAGCAGTTACTGAGGAATAGAACAACTGGTGTTCTTCAATAACTCAGTATTTATTTCCAGTCTGTTTATCAAGGGGATAACAGACCTGACACAAAGCCTACTGTCAGAATGTCAAACTGGATGTTATGACATTCATCATTGACAACATATACTGAATAATAGGCAGGTTGGTTGTCTGCTACAGTTCAGTATATTTCTTAGTCTGCTTATCAAGAGGATAACAGACCTGACGTAAGGCTCATTGTGTAAATGTCAAATTGGATGCTTTGACATTTATGAATGTACGCTGTTACTGAAGTATGGACAGATTGGTCCTGTACAGTACAGCAAATTTGTACAGTCTGTTTTCAGGAAGATAACAGACTTAGCATATGGTTTATGCTTTGGATGTCAAACTAAATGTTGTAACATTCACTCCAGACAACATATGCTAAATTGTAGGTTGTTTAGTTTTTCTGTTTCAGCATTTTTCTCAGGCTATTCTTTAGGAAGTCAACAGCTGAGCTAAAATCCAGGAAACCAACAACTAAGCTACAATTAATGAACCTAACAAATAGCCTATTTGTTAGTAACCTAGTTGTGGAATTTAGGTTAACTCGCTTGACCTTAAATTCAGGAAATACAAGTACAAGGCCCAAGTGCTGCAATATAAAAGGATGGCAATCCTTCTTTCAGAACTCGGGGATTTTAGGCGTGAAGATTGTGTGTGTCCATCATACTTCACTGCTGTATTTTTGTGTGTCTTGTATTAAGTGTATCTTGTGAGCCAAGCTATTATCACTGAGATGATTGCATTGGTATAGGGTGTTCATTGAGTTGTAAGTGTTGTGTCACTCTAAGCTTTTAAGTGTGAGTGTTGTGTATCTTGATTAAAGCTATTAAGCACAATCAAGATTTGTTTGAAGTGTGACTTCAAAATTGTTTTTAATCTTAATTAAAGGTTGTAATCACTGAGGTGATTGAGGGGGAGTGAGTAGGAACTCTGATCTTAGTGTAAGATTGAAATTGCATTGGGTAGGTATTAAGTGATACGGTTAAACAGTTGGTTTAAGGTCTGAATTAATACTACTAATAGTGGATTTCCTCCCTGGCTTGGTAGCCCCCAGACGTAGGTCATGTTGGACTGAACTGGGTAAACAATTCCTCGTGTTATTTACTGCACTTACTTTTTAAGTTCTGCATAATTCTTGTCTGCGCAGAATTGGATGTCATAACAACCCGTGTGACATCGAAAGTCTGTTAACTAGAATTTCAATTGGCATCAGAGCAGGCACCCTGCCTGTTAATTTCTGGGTGAGATCTAGGGAAGTTACTTTCTAGTACCATGGACAAGGATATATGACACTCAAATAGACCACCCATGCTGTATGGTTCTAACTATGATGACTGGAAGCCTCGTATGATAGCCTTCTTAAGGTCTCTAGATAGCAAAGTCTGGAGAGCTGTCAACAAAGGATGGGAACATCCAACGAAGACAGGTAACGATGGAGTCAGTATGCAAATTCCTGAAGAAGAGTGGGACAAGGAGCAAGAGGCATTAGCCCTTGGAAATTCTAAGGCCTTGAATGCATTGTTCAATGGAATAAGTAAGAACATCTTCAGACTGGTGCACCACTGTGAGCTAGCCAAGGAAGTTTGGGATACCTTCAAGATAACTCATGAAGGTACCTCCAAGGTGAAGATGTCTAAACTTCAGATGCTGACCACCAAGTTTGAAAATCTGAGGATGAAAGAGGATGAGACTATTCATGACTTTCACATGAATTTTCTTGAAATTGCCAACACCTCTGGTGGCTTAGGTGAGAAAATGGCTGAAGAGAAACTTGTAAGAAAGATTCTCAGGTCTTTACCTAAGAGATTTTCTATGAAGGTCACTGCTATAGAAGAGGCTCAGGAGATCTGCAATATGAAGGTGGATGAGCTCATTGGTTCTCTCCAAACCTTTGAAATGGGCTTGTGTGAGAATGTTGAAAAGAAGAACAAAAGCGTAGCTTTTGTATCAAATACTGAAGAGGAGTCAGAAGCAGGATATACTGGAGGTGATGAAAGCATATCAGAAGCCATAACCATGCTTGGGAGACAGTTCAACAAGTTCGTGAAGAAGATTGATCAAAAAGGTAGACCAAATGTCAAGAACATCTCGCCTGACATCAGGAAAAGATCAACTTCTAAAGAAAAGTTCAACCAAGGCAAGGGAATCCAGGGTCATGGATGTGAAGGTTATGGACACATTAGAGCTGAATGTCCTACTTACCTCAAGATGCAAAAGAAGGGGCTAAATGTCACATGGTCTGAGGGAGATTCGGAGAGTGAATCTGAAGGAGAATCTGCAAAACATGTCACTGCACTAACTAGTGTTTGTGCCACTGATGATGACTCAAGTGCAGATGAACTGACCTTTGATGAACTTGCTGCATCATTTAAAGAACTATGTGTCACCAGTGCAGAAGTGCGTGTACAAGGAGAAAAGCAGAAGAAGCTCATCAAGGAGCTGGAGGATGAGAAATAGAAGCATCTGACAGTCATAGATGGTCTAAATGGTGAGATAACCTTGCTGACCTCCAAGCTGGATCAAATGACGAAATCCATCAGAATGCTAAATAAAGGAACAGATTCCTTGGAAGAGATCCTAAAGGTGGGACAGAAGTCTGGAACCATGTCTGGTTTAGGCTTTGTGAAAAAATCCTCAGCTGAACTCAAACGCTCAAAGGCTAAAGTTCAGAAATTCAAGCGGAGGTCACACCCAATGTCTCAACATCAGGGAACCAGGATGAGTAACCATCAGAAGAAGAAATTTCAGCGATGGAGATGTCATCACTGTGGTAGGTTTGGCCATATAAAAGTCTTCTGCTACAGGCTGCATGGTTATCCTAACCAAGCCCCTCATGTCAGACCTAAGCATAAGGCATATAGGCATAATTCCCCCATCAAGAAACGACAATGGTATGCTAGTTTAGCCCACACAGCTCTAAGGGCATCTACTAGAGAAGACTGGTACTTTGACAGTGGCTGCTCAAGACATATGACTGGTATGGAGAATTTATTGGTGGATATACAACCTCACACTACCAGTTATGTAACCTTTGTTGATGGTGCTAAAGGAAAAATAAAAGGTGTGGGTAAGTTGGACTGCTCTGGAGTTCCAGAACTGAATAATATGCTGTTAGTAAAAGGACTAACTGCTAACCTCATCAGCATAAGCCAGCTGTGTGATCAAGGGTTCTATGTTCAGTTTACTAAGGAGGTATGTGTTGTGACAAATGGAGACAATCAGGAAATTATGAGAGGATCCAGATCCAAAGATAACTGTTATCTGTGGGAACCTAACGTCTCAAACTTTTCCACAATTTGCTCCTCAGCCAAGGAAGAACAGGAGGTGAAGCTGTGGCATATACGCCTTGGTCATCTCCACTTACGGGGAATGAAGAAGATCATATCCAAGGAAGCAGTCAGAGGAATTCCAAAGCTGCTTATTGATGAAGGAAGAGTCTGTGGAGAATGCCAGGTCGGCAAGCAAACCAAGATGTCACACCCTAAGCTGGGACATCCTATAACCTCCAAAACTCTGGAACTTCTTCACATGGACTTAATGGGACCTATGCAGGTTGAGAGTCTGGGTGGAAAGAGGTATGCCTATGTGGTTGTTGATGACTATTCCAGATACACTTGGATAAGCTTCATCAGAGAAAAGTCAGATGCATTTGATGTCTTCAAAGAACTGTGCATCAGACTTCAAAGGGAAAAGGACAGCTGTGTTGTCCGAATTAGGAGTAACCATGGGACGGAGTTTAAGAATTCCAGGTTTGATGAGTTTTGCTCGTCTGAAGGGATAAGTCATGAGTTTTCCTCTCCTATAACTCCTCAGCAAAATGGGATAGTTGAAAGGAAAAACAGAACTATCCAAGAATCTTCCAGGGCAATAATTCATGCAAAGAAGCTTCCTATGCACTTTTGGACCGAAGCGATGAATACAACTTGCTATGTTCACAATAGAGTTACCTTGAGAAAAGGAACCTCCTCCACTCTGTATGAAATATGGAAAGGCAGAAAGCCCACTGTGAAGTACTTTCATATCTTTGGAAGTAAATGTTACATTCTCACAGATCGTGAACATAGAAGGAAAATGGACCCCAAAAGTGATGAGGGTATATTCCTAGGATACTCAACTAACAGCAGAGCTTACAGAGTGTTCAACTACAGGACCAATGTCCTGATGGAATCCTTTAATGTTATTGTGGATGATAAAGAGGAAGGAATCGATGTCATAGAGGATGTTGGAACATTCCTTGATACTTCAACAGACATACCAGTCAAGTCTGAAGAAGTACAGGAGACTCCTCCTGAATGTGAGGTAGATGCACCCACCAAAACGCCATCTATTAGAATTCAGAAAGACCACCCTAAGGATCTTATCATAGGGGATCCCAAGAGTGGTGTGACTACCAGGTCAAGGGAAATTAGCTCAAATTCATGTTTTGTATCTAAGGTTGAACCAAGAAATGTGAAAGAAGCCCTGGCTGATGAATATTGGATCAATGCCATGCAAGATGAACTGGAGCAGTTTAAAAGGAATGAAGTATGGGAGCTAGTTCCACGACCTGAAGGGACTAACATCATTGGTACCAAGTGGATTTACAAGAACAAGTCTGATGAGAAAGGAGTAATCACTAGGAATAAAGCAAGACTAGTGGCTCAAGGATATACTCAAGTTGAAGGGGTTGATTTTGATGAGACGTTTGCACCTGTTGCTAGACTTGAGTCAATCAGATTGCTGTTAGGTGTGGCCTGCATTCTGAAGTTCAAATTGTTCCAAATGGATGTGAAGAGTGCATTTTTAAACGGCTACTTAAATGAAGAAGTCTATGTGGGACAACCTAAAGGGTTCTGTGATCCTAACCAACCTAAACATGTGTACAAGTTGAGGAAAGCCTTGTATGGGTTAAAGCAAGCACCTAGAGCTTGGTATGAAAGGTTGACTGAATTTCTGACCTCACATGGGTACAGAAAGGGTGGGATAGATAAGACCTTGTTTGTGAAGGATACATATGGCAAAATCATGATTGCCCAAATTTATGTGGATGACATTGTCTTTGGTGGAATGTCAGAGCAAATGGTGAAACATTTTGTTCACCAGATGCAATCTGAGTTTGAAATGAGTCTGGTTGGGGAACTGACTTATTTTCTTGGAATGAAAGTTAACCAAATGGAGGATTCTATCTTTCTCTCCCAAAGCAAATATGCCAAAAACATAGTTAAGAAGTTTGGTATGGATAATGCTAGGCACAAAAGAACTCCTGCACCTACGCATTCAAAGTTAACCAAAGATGATGGAGGTCCCAGTGTTGATCAATGCTTGTATAGAAGCATGATAGGTAGTCTACTATATCTAACTGCAAGTAGACCTGATATTTCCTATGCAGTTGGAGTGTGTGCTAGATACCAAGCAGAGCCCAAAGTGAGCCACTTGAATCAAGTCAAGAGGATTCTCAAGTATGTCAATGGGACTTGTGACTATGGTATGCTATACTCTCATGGCTCTGAGCCTGTCCTATCTGGGTATTGTGATGCTGATTGGGCTGGGAGTGCTGATGACAGAAAAAGCACATCAGGAGGATGTTTCTTCTTGGGAAACAATCTCATATCATGGTTCAGCAAGAAGCAGAACTGTGTATCTCTGTCCACTGCAGAGGCTGAATACATAGCGGCTGGAAGCAGTTGTTCCCAACTGGTGTGGATGAAACAGATGCTTACTGAGTACAATGTCTCTCAAAATGTCATGACATTGTTCTGTGATAATCTCAGTGCCATCAATATTTCCAAGAATCCCATCCAACACAGCAGGACCAAACATATTGATATTAGACATCACTTCATCAGAGATCTAGTGGAAGACAAAGTGATTACCTTGGAACATGTAGCCACTGAACTACAACTGGCTGACATATTTACAAAGGCTCTGGATGCTACTCAGTTTGAAAATTTAAGAGGCAAACTGGGAATATGCCTTTCTGAGGACTTATAGCAACCAATGATGTTTGGGGTGTATTGTTTAATATCTCAACCTATTAAACAATTGAAAGTGTGCTATGACTGGACAACAGCTCACAGCTATGTTACTTGCTGCAAGTGTAGTAACAAGATGTTAAGGGGATATCCTAACATAGGTCGGCCTATGTGCCTGCTGGACTTCAAGAAAGTGTTCATGCAGGAGTGGTTCAAGATGTCAGTCTCAAAGTCATGGCATCTGATATGGGTGTACCTGCTGTAAAGCAAGAGTGTGTGACTACTTGATCAAAGCTGTGAAGCAAGGTCAAGTGGGTGATGTCTTGATCAAAGCTGTAAAGCAAGATCAAGAGGGGATATTCTTGATTGAAACTGTGAAGTAAAGTCAAGTCTGTAATTCTGTCATTTGTGTGTGTAATTCTGTTTATGTTATGTTGGTCTGTACTTTAAAGTGTTGCTTTGGCAACATTTTTGACAAAAAGGGGGAGTAACACCTGTGATGCCCCAGGACAACAGATTGTTTTGCTAAACAGATATTCAAGACAGATATTCAAGATCCTCTAATCCAGAGGTTGTGCTGCAGTTGATGTTCCACTTCTATGAGTGTGAGTGTGTGTATGTGTGCTGCAATTAGAAGTTTTTATTTAACTTCTGTATGTGTGCTGATATGTGAAGTTTTTATTTAACTTCCATTTGTGTGAGTGTGCTGCTACTCTGAGTGTATTAGCTAGGTTAATTTCCTGCCAGATGTGTGTTTTCCACTGCTGTGGACTCTGTTGTGAGGCCAAAGTGTTTTAGCCAAAAAATTTCCAAAGGGGGAGTTTGTAGATGTTTAATTGGCTTCATTGTATGGTAAAACACTAGCTGGATTCTAATGTCTTGACTGATGTCATGACATGCTGTGGAGATGACTGTTTGACTGCATTGTATGTTAGAATATCTAACTGTACTCTGATGTCTTGACTGAAGTCATGACATACTTGAGTTGTATGCTGCAGCTTTAGCTAATACAGGATCTACTGAATGTCAAACTAGATGTTATGACATTCATCCCTGTCAGCAGTTACTGAGGAATAGAACAACTGGTGTTCTTCAATAACTCAGTATTTATTTCCAGTCTGTTTATCAAGGGGATAACAGACCTGACACAAAGCCTACTGTCACAATGTCAAACTGGATGTTATGACATTCATCATTGACAACATATACTGAATAATAGGCAGGTTGGTTGTCTGCTACAGTTCAGTATATTTCTCAGTTTGCTTATCAAGAGGATAACAAACCTGACGTAAGGCTCATTGTGTAAATGTCAAATTGGATGCTTTGACATTTATGAATGTACGCTGTTACTGAAGTATGGACAGATTGGTCCTGTACAGTACAACAAATTTGTACAGTCTGTTTTCAGGAAGATAACAGACTTAGCATATGGTCTATGCTTTGGATGTCAAACTAAATGTTGTGACATTCACTCCAGACAACATATGCTAAATTGTAGGTTGTTTAGTTTTTCTGTTTCAGCATTTTTCTCAGGCTATTCTTTAGGAAGTCAACAGCTGAGCTAAAATCCAGGAAACCAACAACTAAGCTACAATTAATGAACCTAACAAATAGCCTATTTGTTAGTAACCTAGTTGTGGAATTTAGGTTAACTCGCTTGACCTTAAATTCAGGAAATACAAGTACAAGGCCCAAGTGCTGCAATATAAAAGGATGGCAATCCTTCTTTCAGAACTCGGGGATTTTAGGCGTGAAGATTGTGTGTGTCCATCATACTTCACTGCTGTATTTTTGTGTGTCTTGTATTAGGTGTATCTTGTGAGCCAAGCTATTATCACTGAGATGATTGCATTGGTATAGGGTGTTCATTGAGTTGTAAGTGTTGTGTCACTCTAAGCTTTTAAGCGTGAGTGCTGTGTATCTTGATTAAAGCTGTTAAGCACAATCAAGAGTTGTTTGAAGTGTGACTTCAAAATTGTTTTTAATCTTAATTAAAGGTTGTAATCACTGAGGTGATTGAGGGGGAGTGAGTAGGAACTTTGATCTTAGTGTAAGATTGAAATTGCATTGGGTAGGTATTAAGTGATAGGGTTAAACAGTTGGTTTAAGGTCTGAATTAATACTACTAATAGTGGATTTCCTCCCTGGCTTGGTAGCCCCCAGACGTAGGTCATGTTGGACCGAACTGGGTAAACAATTCCTCGTGTTATTTATTGCAACATGACGTGCCATATATTCAAGGCCTTAGAATTTCCAAGGGATAATGCCTCTTGCTCCTTGTCCCACTCTTCTTCAGGAATTTGCATATTGACTCCATCGTTACCTGTCTTCGTTGGATGTTCCCATCCTTTGTTGACAGCTCTCCAGACTTTGCTATCTAGAGACCTTAAGAAGGCTATCATACGAGGCTTCCAGTCATCATAGTTAGAACCATCCAGCATGGGTGGTCTATTTTAGCTTATATAAAGAAGCCCAAACTAAATACAATTTAAATACAAAACAAATTTAAAGCAAATGAAAGTGAATTTAAATTACAACAAACAAAAGTACATGATGAGTCCACGAGCCATGAGTCCAACATTTGCATAGCCATCTGATGCTACTTCAATGTAACCATTATGACTTTTCTGATCCAACCTCTTTTTTTTCTCTTCTTTCTATTAGTACATTATTTATTTAGATGGTCCTCACTCCCACAACCAAAAACAAAACCTTTTCGTTCCATCTATGGACTTAGATCTTGACCCCATCTTGTTGTTGAAATCCCTCTTATCCTATTTTCCTCTAACATTTAAAGCCTCCACATTCTGACTTTCTTGTCAATTCATCGAAAACTAAATCATTTTGTACCTCATTTAATGTCAGTGGATCTCTCCCATAAATGAGTATATGAGCCAGAATACCATACTCACTTGGAAAATATATGAGAAAGAACAATGCTTAGTCTTCATCATAAACATTGACCTCAATGCCCTCCAAGTTAAGAATAATCTTATTGAAATCGTTTAGATGATTCTCTAATGCATTCCTTGACTGCATTTTCATGGTAAACAACGTCTACTTCAAATACAACCCGTTGGCCAAAATTTTGGTCTTATACAAGTGCTCAAATTTAAATTCATAATCTTGTTGTGCTCTTCTCTAAGAACCTTATCCTCAAAAATGGAATTAATGTCTTGTGCGCCTTATCAATTATCCCATTCTTCTCATTCGCAGCTAGTGTTTATGATAATTTCACTTTATTGACTAGAGCGACTATCGGTAAATTTCCAAAATATATTGATAAATAATTAAATTTACTTAGAGGAACTTTAATTTCACAAATTGTTGTATTTGTGTGGTGGTTATGTTTTTGAATAAGCATTAAAGGGACAAGGGTTCAACACTTGATTTGGATATTAATTTGTTGCATTGACAAATGAATTGCAGCAAAAAGAAAACTCAAGAGTTGCACCCACACGAAATAGAACACATGACCTGCTAGTAATATTATTGTTTCAGAAAGAACTCACTGTCTCTTATTCAACAACTGTCTAGTGTAGAAGTTATTTAATTAACACATATGCTGCATAATGTCATGCACCAGCATGTTAGGAAATTGTTTATCCATAATTTTATCAAACAATATTTTTAAATAAACCGTGCTAACGATGATTATGGAAGCTAAAGGCTTGTGTATACCATGCTTTGGCACGTGCACTTTAGTGTATACCACAATTTGGTTTATTAACATTCTTTATAGTTAAATAATTAAGTTCAAAAGATAGATTCCATTTTGGTTTATTAACATAGTTTGATACTTTAGATCCAACTATTTTCATTTACGGTTTCTTAGCTCACATGGGGCTTCTTTCTTTTTGTTAGAATCTTAGGAGAGATTCAATTGACTGAGTCTTTATGAACTCAACTTGAGGTATAGTTTAAATTAAAGTTCAAACCAACTAATATTAGATTCCCTTCTTTAAATACTCCCTTTAGTCTTCTCATTTATGAACAAGTTTTTATTTAGTTATGACAAGTTAATCTTATTTTTATTATGGACTGCTACAAGATCAACACCTCAAGGCTCAATAATAAATACTACGAAGAAAAGAGTGAGGAACATGTACGACTTAACTCAAGCACGAAACATATAACTCTGACTTTCGATTAACTTCTCACTATTAGACCTAATTGAACAGGGATCCACACGAAATGTCGGATTAAGCAGAAGTAGTTTTATCTGTCTTCCATATATAAAGCTCCACATGTGCAAAGATCCTAGTATTCTATTCATTTTCATACTCAAACTACTTCTCATTCATTCGCTGACTTGGGCATTAGAGTGTTGTTGCCTAAAAACATGTTACATACACGTATACATGTTCGTTATAAGTAGCAAGTGATAAAAAGTAAGGATATCGTATCCATAGAGAGTGGAAGTAAGTTAGGTTGATTTTATAAGCAACTATCTTTAGAAATTAAGCATGAGGAAGAGTAAGAAAAACAATAATAGATTATCACAAACTCAATGTTTCTTAAATCAATAATTTAATATTGCAGAGAGAGTATTGTGAGTATATTAAGAGAGTGTATGTTGAGCTATGATCCATTACTATGCATGAAGTAATTATGTGTATATGATGTGAAGTGTCATGTCAGAAAAGGCCAATGAGTGATCTAGGAGTGTATTTCTACAACATCAAAAACATGCATACAAGGGCAAGAGAACAAATCTCAAAGTCTCACTTATAACCCTAGGATACGTCTGTTTGTCTTCTGAAATTCCTTTATAGTTTTAGTTTCTTATCTCTAAGCAAACTAAATGAGTGAATATATCTATCCTACTTGTGCAACTACTTTTATTATGAAATCCGCTTGTTGTTGAATCTCTCACAACAACAAGCTTTTATCTTCTTCTAAGTTGCTCATTCAAAGAATTAGATTTAAACATGTTATCACATAATAAAACAAGGCATAAACAACACACCATTTTATCATAAAACTAACTTCATATTAACTTCTCATTGCTTAACAAACAAAAGTTTTAGCTCATGATGAGCTGAGTACAACTTACAAAGATGGTTCTGAAAGGAAACATTCTTAAACAAAAGATAAAAATGAAATAACAATCTAAAAGTAACGTGAAGCTTTCTTGTGGTGGATAATCAACAAGTGATGACTCCAGTCGCGTCAAGCTTCAACAATTAGCACTAGAAAATGTGAGAAGAAGAAACTCTCTTTTCTCTCCACTCTTTTTTAGAGTAATACTCTCTATGAGTTTCTCTAGGTGTTGAACTCTCTAGAAAACATCAATATTGTCTATTTATAAGCCTTCAACTAAGGTTTTATTCTCTCTTGTCATGGATCATGGGCCTTTTGTAGGATCACATCAAGCCCAAATATCAAATTAGAATATTCTCTTCCTTCCTTCAGTTTCGTCTACAAGAAATTAGGTATATGTACATTAGTGGGGGACAAGGTGTAGCGTGGTTTTCTGCTGTGGCAGGAGACGTAAGAGGCATTGTCTTTTCTATATGGCGCACTCCATTGAGGATGTACTATTATACCTTCATTTATCTTCTAGCGCCATGAGTCTTATCCATTCATCTCAAGGGAGCTCTACCAACACAAACAAATATTCCTTTCCAATGCAACTCCTTATCCACGTATGCCATAGGATTTCAGCTGGTTCTTCATTTCATTCCTTAACTGAACTCATTTTTGTTCTAGCTTGAACTCTCAAGTTCTGTCCTCATCTGTCTTGCCTCAACTCATCAAAACACTTATTTAAAAATAATCAACAAACACATCAAAACTACAAGAGAGGGCACATATCATGCTCTAAGGTAAATAATGCAGAAATATATATAATGCATTAAAATATAAATAAATAATAAATCTACTAGATTTAAACAAGAGATTAGGTTGTATAATAACTCACAAAAAATGGATTATCACACCCCCAAACTTGAATTATTACCTATCCTCATGTGATGCGATAGATAACGACACGTAAACTATACCAACCAACAACCACCCTTACTATCAGTCTTAACTCATAATTAACTTATAATTTAACTCAGAGGATTGTTTCCAAAAATTGACACAAACCAACCCCGTTGCCAATCTAGAGTATGTATGTGTTGTGTTGCACTAATGTTACCAGTCATGTCAATACTCTTCAGTTAAGATAGCTAACCTAAATTCAACTCTGGTTGGCTCATTTTATGGTCGAAGAGTTTATCTTTTAGTTTTAGAAGGGAAATTTAACTGCTATGTTCTAGAGTTTTTGTTCACTGAATATTTAGGATTACACATGCATTTAGTTTTTATTCATAATTTTGCTTGATGCTCCACCTTTTTACCTGACGGGATCTCACTTGTAATGAGTCCAACCTATTATTAATGGTGAAGACATCTATTGTTCCTTCAGTTCCGGACACAGGAACTTGTTCATCCAGTTTCGAGCACGGGAACTTATTTTGAAGTGCTCTTTGGCTTACTCCATTTACACACTTTGGTGTGTTTATTAGCATATGCAGTGTATCCTATGTGCTAAGTCTTTAAACAACAGTGTGATCCTTCCCAAACTAAATCATATAATGATCTCTTATTCATATCTTAAATCAATTCAAACTTTTCAGAAGGCTATCTACTTTTCTGACTACCAGAAGCGTGATAGGGGTTATCAGAAACACAAGAAGATGCATTGATCAACTATCAAGACCTTGTTTCTAACATTCTCACAGTCTAATTAGTTTCATTCTAAGTATTTAGAATTCACTTTTATTTTCAGGGATTATGGTTAGTTGTGATTATTTTATCTTTTTTTAACATAAAAACAAGCTACTCTAAAAGTAGACAAAAGCATAATTTCATTAATTACAAGGAAATAAGACTAAGATAAAGACAGAGAAAAAAAACATAAGTGGAACCTAAATCTTCGACATAGATGATTAGATGATAGTGAAATTTTTGGTAAACAAAAGTCATGACGGTAGCTGTCATTCCCTCAAACATAGAGTAAGGAAATGGTCCTCACTGTCATTTGGTGAGTAATGGCATGCAATGACTTGTCAACCTATAAAGACAAGAGAAAATATCAGCTAGGCCTTAAGCCTGCTACTTTTCCTCACTGCTTGATCTTCCTTCTTCTTTTTCCTTGCCTATTTCTTTTGGTAAGGGTCCTGCAAAACTGGTTTTGCTACAGATTTGGGTGCCTTTGTGACATCTTTCGTCCTGATAGATGTGGTTACCTCGTTCTGCTTTGCAGGGCTTCCTTTGACTGGCGAGTTGAGCTTTGCTGGAGTATTTTTCTATTGAGTTGAATTGGATGGCACAAGGGAGCTCTCAAATGATTTTAGTTTTTCTGGAGTGACCATGGGGGCATTTCAGCGCTCGCCTTTGTCTCAAATTCTACCTCAGACTCAGATTTGTGTGAGTCTTTAGTAGAATCCTCAACCTCATCAACCAATTTCTTTTCCTGCTTGCTTTTCTTCTCAGCCTCTACCTCATTATTGAAATCTTCACTTTTATCAGCATTTGGTTAGTCTTTCTCAACAACTTCCTTCTACATGTAAGATTCCCTGATGAATTCATGACATCTCTTGATATTAACTTTACCAAACTTCCTCAATTCATCAATTATCATATGACAATACAGTAATCTAAAAAGATATAAAAAGTTAATCTGGACTACCTCCCAGTAACACTATTTTATAGTCTTGTAGCCCGACTTCAACATAATCAAGATGTATCATTTAAATTCAAAGTGAACCTTGTGTTGTGAAAGGGTTCACCCAAATAAGACTTCACTATTTTACCATTTACTTTAAATTCTTCTTATGTTCTTTCATTCAATAAGTTTACGGCCCCATGAGGATAAATCTTTACTAACATAAAGGGACCATCATCTAGATTTGAGTTTTCCTGGAAAAAGCTTAAGTCTAGAATTGAACAAAAGAACCTTTTGGCCTTCAACTAACTCTCTTTTCTAGCACTTCCTATCGTGCCACCTTTTTTTCTTTTCCTTGTACAATTCAACATTTTCATAAGAGAACAACCTATGTTCCTCAAGCTCATTGAGTTGAAGCATTCTAGCTTGACCAACAACAACTAAATTGAAATTAATTTTTTTATGGCCTAAAATGCTTTATGTTCTAACTCAATTGGAAAGTGGCATACCTTTCCGTAGACAAGTATATAGGGAGACATGCCTAAAGGTGTTTTGTAAGTAGTTATGTAAGCTCACAATGTACCATCCAAGTGTTTTGACCAATCCTTCCTAGATGGATTTACTACTTTTTATAATATCCTTTTTTTTCTCTATTTGACACCTCAGCTTGTCCATTACTTTATGGATGATAAGTTGTAGCAACCTTATGTTTGACTCCATATTTTGCCATCATATTTTCAAATAATTTACTGTAAAAATGAGTACCCTCATCACTAATGACGACTCTAGGTGTGCCATATCTAGAAAAAATATTTTTCACCAAGAATTTGGTCACAACCTTGGAATCATTAGTGGGATTTTCTATTGCCTCTATCCACTTAGAGACATAATCAACTATAACAAGTATGTATAAATTTTCAAAAGATCGAGGAGATGGCCCATGAAGTCTATGCCCCACACATACAATAATTATATTTCAAGGATGTTGGTGAAAGGCATTTCTTACCTCATGGATATATTCCCAATCCTTTGGCATCTATCACAACTCTTAACTAGATCATGAACATATTTAAAAAGAGAGGTCCGAAAATAACCTGATTGAAGAACTTTTGGAGTAATTCGGGTCCCTCCAAAGTGTCCTCCATACGGAGCATCATGATAGGCATACAAGATCTGTCGTGCCTCTGGTTGATCAACAGACCTCCTTGTAGATGTTTAATTGGCTGCATTGTATGGTAAAACACTAGTTGGATTCTAATGTCTTGACTGATGTCATGACATGCTGTGGAGATGACTGTTTGACTGCACTGTATGTTAGAATATCTAACTATACTCTGATGTCTTGACTGATGTCATGACATACTTGAGTTGTATGCTGCAGGTTTAGCTAATATAGGATCTACTGAATGTCAAACTAGATGTTATGACATTCATCCCTGTCAGCAGTTACTGAGGAATAGAACAACTGGTGTTCTTCAATAACTCAGTATTTATTTCCAGTCTGTTTATCAAGGGGATAACAGACCTGACACAAAGCCTACTGTCAGAATGTCAAACTGGATGTTATGACATTCATCATTGACAACATATACTGAATAATAGGCAGGTTGGTTGTCTGCTACAGTTCAGTATATTTCTTAGTCTGCTTATCAAGAGGATAACAGACCTGACGTAAGGCTCATTGTGTAAATGTCAAATTGGATGCTTTGACATTTATGAATGTACGCTGTTACTGAAGTATGGACAGATTGGTCCTGTACAGTACAGCAAATTTGTACAGTCTGTTTTCAGGAAGATAACAGACTTAGCATATGGTTTATGCTTTGGATGTCAAACTAAATGTTGTAACATTCACTCCAGACAACATATGCTAAATTGTAGGTTGTTTAGTTTTTCTGTTTCAGCATTTTTCTCAGGCTATTCTTTAGGAAGTCAACAGCTGAGCTAAAATCCAGGAAACCAACAACTAAGCTACAATTAATGAACCTAACAAATAGCCTATTTGTTAGTAACCTAGTTGTGGAATTTAGGTTAACTCGCTTGACCTTAAATTCAGGAAATACAAGTACAAGGCCCAAGTGCTGCAATATAAAAGGATGGCAATCCTTCTTTCAGAACTCGGGGATTTTAGGCGTGAAGATTGTGTGTGTCCATCATACTTCACTGCTGTATTTTTGTGTGTCTTGTATTAAGTGTATCTTGTGAGCCAAGCTATTATCACTGAGATGATTGCATTGGTATAGGGTGTTCATTGAGTTGTAAGTGTTGTGTCACTCTAAGCTTTTAAGTGTGAGTGTTGTGTATCTTGATTAAAGCTATTAAGCACAATCAAGATTTCTTTGAAGTGTGACTTCAAAATTGTTTTTAATCTTAATTAAAGGTTGTAATCACTGAGGTGATTGAGGGGGAGTGAGTAGGAACTCTGATCTTAGTGTAAGATTGAAATTGCATTGGGTAGGTATTAAGTGATACGGTTAAACAGTTGGTTTAAGGTCTGAATTAATACTACTAATAGTGGATTTCCTCCCTGGCTTGGTAGCCCCCAGACGTAGGTCATGTTGGACTGAACTGGGTAAACAATTCCTCGTGTTATTTACTGCACTTACTTTTTAAGTTCTGCATAATTCTTGTCTGCGCAGAATTGGATGTCATAACAACCCGTGTGACATCGAAAGTCTGTTAACTAGAATTTCAATTGGCATCAGAGCAGGCACCCTGCCTGTTAATTTCTGGGTGAGATCTAGGGAAGTTACTTTCTAGTACCATGGACAAGGATATATGACACTCAAATAGACCACCCATGCTGTATGGTTCTAACTATGATGACTGGAAGCCTCGTATGATAGCCTTCTTAAGGTCTCTAGATAGCAAAGTCTGGAGAGCTGTCAACAAAGGATGGGAACATCCAACGAAGACAGGTAACGATGGAGTCAGTATGCAAATTCCTGAAGAAGAGTGGGACAAGGAGCAAGAGGCATTAGCCCTTGGAAATTCTAAGGCCTTGAATGCATTGTTCAATGGAATAAGTAAGAACATCTTCAGACTGGTGCACCACTGTGAGCTAGCCAAGGAAGTTTGGGATACCTTCAAGATAACTCATGAAGGTACCTCCAAGGTGAAGATGTCTAAACTTCAGATGCTGACCACCAAGTTTGAAAATCTGAGGATGAAAGAGGATGAGACTATTCATGACTTTCACATGAATTTTCTTGAAATTGCCAACACCTCTGGTGGCTTAGGTGAGAAAATGGCTGAAGAGAAACTTGTAAGAAAGATTCTCAGGTCTTTACCTAAGAGATTTTCTATGAAGGTCACTGCTATAGAAGAGGCTCAGGAGATCTTCAATATGAAGGTGGATGAGCTCATTGGTTCTCTCCAAACCTTTGAAATGGGCTTGTGTGAGAATGTTGAAAAGAAGAACAAAAGCGTAGCTTTTGTATCAAATACTGAAGAGGAGTCAGAAGCAGGATATACTGGAGGTGATGAAAGCATATCAGAAGCCATAACCATGCTTGGGAGACAGTTCAACAAGTTCGTGAAGAAGATTGATCAAAAAGGTAGACCAAATGTCAAGAACATCTCGCCTGACATCAGGAAAAGATCAACTTCTAAAGAAAAGTTCAACCAAGGCAAGGGAATCCAGGGTCATGGATGTGAAGGTTATGGACACATTAGAGCTGAATGTCCTACTTACCTCAAGATGCAAAAGAATGGGCTAAATGTCACATGGTCTGAGGGAGATTCGGAGAGTGAATCTGAAGGAGAATCTGCAAAACATGTCACTGCACTAACTAGTGTTTGTGCCACTGATGATGACTCAAGTGCAGATGAACTGACCTTTGATGAACTTGCTGCATCATTTAAAGAACTATGTGTCACCAGTGCAGAAGTGCGTGTACAAGGAGAAAAGCAGAAGAAGCTCATCAAGGAGCTGGAGGATGAGAAATAGAAGCATCTGACAGTCATAGATGGTCTAAATGGTGAGATAACCTTGCTGACCTCCAAGCTGGATCAAATGACGAAATCCATCAGAATGCTAAATAAAGGAACAGATTCCTTGGAAGAGATCCTAAAGGTGGGACAGAAGTCTGGAACCATGTCTGGTTTAGGCTTTGTGAAAAAATCCTCAGCTGAACTCAAACGCTCAAAGGCTAAAGTTCAGAAATTCAAGCGGAGGTCACACCCAATGTCTCAACATCAGGGAACCAGGATGAGTAACCATCAGAAGAAGAAATTTCAGCGATGGAGATGTCATCACTGTGGTAGGTTTGGCCATATAAAAGTCTTCTGCTACAGGCTGCATGGTTATCCTAACCAAGCCCCTCATGTCAGACCTAAGCATAAGGCATATAGGCATAATTCCCCCATCAAGAAACGACAATGGTATGCTAGTTTAGCCCACACAGCTCTAAGGGCATCTACTAGAGAAGACTGGTACTTTGACAGTGGCTGCTCAAGACATATGACTGGTATGGAGAATTTATTGGTGGATATACAACCTCACACTACCAGTTATGTAACCTTTGTTGATGGTGCTAAAGGAAAAATAAAAGGTGTGGGTAAGTTGGACTGCTCTGGAGTTCCAGAACTGAATAATATGTTGTTAGTAAAAGGACTAACTGCTAACCTCATCAGCATAAGCCAGCTGTGTGATCAAGGGTTCTATGTTCAGTTTACTAAGGAGCTATGTGTTGTGACAAATGGAGACAATCAGGAAATTATGAGAGGATCCAGATCCAAAGATAACTGTTATCTGTGGGAACCTAACGTATCAAACTTTTCCATAATTTGCTCCTCAGCCAAGGAAGAACAGGAGGTGAAGCTGTGGCATATACGCCTTGGTCATCTCCACTTACGGGGAATGAAGAAGATCATATCCAAGGAAGCAGTCAGAGGAATTCCAAAGCTGCTTATTGATGAAGGAAGAGTCTGTGGAGAATGCCAGGTCGGCAAGCAAACCAAGATGTCACACCCTAAGCTGGGACATCCTATAACCTCCAAAACTCTGGAACTTCTTCACATGGACTTAATGGGACCTATGCAGGTTGAGAGTCTGGGTGGAAAGAGGTATGCCTATGTGGTTGTTGATGACTATTCCAGATACACTTGGATAAGCTTCATCAGAGAAAAGTCAGATGCATTTGATGTCTTCAAAGAACTGTGCATCAGACTTCAAAGGGAAAAGGACAGCTGTGTTGTCCGAATTAGGAGTGACCATGGGACGGAGTTTAAGAATTCCAGGTTTGATGAGTTTTGCTCGTCTGAAGGGATAAGTCATGAGTTTTCCTCTCCTATAACTCCTCAGCAAAATGGGATAGTTGAAAGGAAAAACAGAACTATCCAAGAATCTTCCAGGGCAATAATTCATGCAAAGAAGCTTCCTATGCACTTTTGGACCGAAGCGATGAATACAACTTGCTATGTTCACAATAGAGTTACCTTGAGAAAAGGAACCTCCTCCACTCTGTATGAAATATGGAAAGGCAGAAAGCCCACTGTGAAGTACTTTCATATCTTTGGAAGTAAATGTTACATTCTCACAGATCGTGAACATAGAAGGAAAATGGACCCCAAAAGTGATGAGGGTATATTCCTAGGATACTCAACTAACAGCAGAGCTTACAGAGTGTTCAACTACAGGACCAATGTCCTGATGGAATCCATTAATGTTATTGTGGATGATAAAGAGGAAGGAATCGATGTCATAGAGGATGTTGGAACATTCCTTGATACTTCAACAGACATACCAGTCAAGTCTGAAGAAGTACAGGAGACTCCTCCTGAATGTGAGGTAGATGCACCCACCAAAATGCCATCTATTAGAATTCAGAAAGACCACCCTAAGGATCTTATCATAGGGTATCCCAAGAGTGGTGTGACTACCAGGTCAAGGGAAATTAGCTCAAATTCATGTTTTGTATCTAAGGTTGAACCAAGAAATGTGAAAGAAGCCCTGGCTGATGAATATTGGATCAATGCCATGCAAGATGAACTGGAGCAGTTTAAAAGGAATGAAGTATGGGAGCTAGTTCCACGACCTGAAGGGACTAACATCATTGGTACCAAGTGGATTTACAAGAACAAGTCTGATGAGAAAGGAGTAATCACTAGGAATAAAGCAAGACTAGTGGCTCAAGGATATACTCAAGTTGAAGGGGTTGATTTTGATGAGACGTTTGCACCTGTTGCTAGACTTGAGTCAATCAGATTGCTGTTAGGTGTGGCCTGCATTCTGAAGTTCAAATTGTTCCAAATGGATGTGAAGAGTGCATTTTTAAACGGCTACTTAAATGAAGAAGTCTATGTGGGACAACCTAAAGGGTTCTGTGATCCTAACCAACCTAAACATGTGTACAAGTTGAGGAAAGCCTTGTATGGGTTAAAGCAAGCACCTAGAGCTTGGTATGAAAGGTTGACTGAATTTCTGACCTCACATGGGTACAGAAAGGGTGGGATAGATAAGACCTTGTTTGTGAAGGATACATATGGCAAAATCATGATTGCCCAAATTTATGTGGATGACATTGTCTTTGGTGGAATGTCAGAGCAAATGGTGAAACATTTTGTTCACCAGATGCAATCTGAGTTTGAAATGAGTCTGGTTGGGGAACTGACTTATTTTCTTGGAATGAAAGTTAACCAAATGGAGGATTCTATGTTTCTCTCCCAAAGCAAATATGCCAAAAACATAGTTAAGAAGTTTGGTATGGATAATGCTAGGCACAAAAGAACTCCTGCACCTACGCATTCAAAGTTAACCAAAGATGATGGAGGTCCCAGTGTTGATCAATGCTTGTATAGAAGCATGATAGGTAGTCTACTATATCTAACTGCAAGTAGACCTGATATTTCCTATGCAGTTGGAGTGTGTGCTAGATACCAAGCAGAGCCCAAAGTGAGCCACTTGAATCAAGTCAAGAGGATTCTCAAGTATGTCAATGGGACTTGTGACTATGGTATGCTATACTCTCATGGCTCTGAGCCTGTCCTATCTGGGTATTGTGATGCTGATTGGGCTGGGAGTGCTGATGACAGAAAAAGCACATCAGGAGGATGTTTCTTCTTGGGAAACAATCTCATATCATGGTTCAGCAAGAAGCAGAACTGTGTATCTCTGTCCACTGCAGAGGCTGAATACATAGCGGCTGGAAGCAGTTGTTCCCAACTGGTGTGGATGAAACAGATGCTTACTGAGTACAATGTCTCTCAAAATGTCATGACATTGTTCTGTGATAATCTCAGTGCCATCAATATTTCCAAGAATCCCATCCAACACAGCAGGACCAAACATATTGATATTAGACATCACTTCATCAGAGATCTAGTGGAAGACAAAGTGATTACCTTGGAACATGTAGCCACTGAACTACAACTGGCTGACATATTTACAAAGGCTCTGGATGCTACTCAGTTTGAAAATTTAAGAGGCAAACTGGGAATATGCCTTTCTGAGGACTTATAGCAACCAATGATGTTTGGGGTGTATTGTTTAATATCTCAACCTATTAAACAATTGAAAGTGTGCTATGACTGGACAACAGCTCACAGCTATGTTACTTGCTGCAAGTGTAGTAACAAGATGTTAAGGGGATATCCTAACATAGGTCGGCCTATGTGCCTGCTGGACTTCAAGAAAGTGTTCATGCAGGAGTGGTTCAAGATGTCAGTCTCAAAGTCATGGCATCTGATATGGGTGTACCTGCTGTAAAGCAAGAGTGTGTGACTACTTGATCAAAGCTGTGAAGCAAGGTCAAGTGGGTGATGTCTTGATCAAAGCTGTAAAGCAAGATCAAGAGGGGATATTCTTGATTGAAACTGTGAAGTAAAGTCAAGTCTGTAATTCTGTCATTTGTGTGTGTAATTCTGTTTATGTTATGTTGGTCTGTACTTTAAAGTGTTGCTTTGGCAACATTTTTGACAAAAAGGGGGAGTAACACCTGTGATGCCCCAGGACAACAGATTGTTTTGCTAAACAGATATTCAAGACAGATATTCAAGATCCTCTAATCCAGAGGTTGTGCTGCAGTTGATGTTCCACTTCTATGAGTGTGAGTGTGTGTATGTGTGCTGCAATTAGAAGTTTTTATTTAACTTCTGTATGTGTGCTGATATGTGAAGTTTTTATTTAACTTCCATTTGTGCGAGTGTGCTGCTACTCTGAGTGTATTAGCTAGGTTAATTTCCTGCTAGATGTGTGTTTTCCACTGCTGTGGACTCTGTTGTGAGGCCAAAGTGTTTTAGCCAAAAAATTTCCAAAGGGGGAGTTTGTAGATGTTTAATTGGCTTCATTGTATGGTAAAACACTAGCTGGATTCTAATGTCTTGACTGATGTCATGACATGCTATGGAGATGACTGTTTGACTGCATTGTATGTTAGAATATCTAACTGTACTCTGATGTCTTGACTGAAGTCATGACATACTTGAGTTGTATGCTGCAGGTTTAGCTAATACAGGATCTACTGAATGTCAAACTAGATGTTATGACATTCATCCCTGTCAGCAGTTACTGAGGAATAGAACAACTGGTGTTCTTCAATAACTCAGTATTTATTTCCAGTCTGTTTATCAAGGGGATAACAGACCTGACACAAAGCCTACTGTCTGAATGTCAAACTGGATGTTATGACATTCATCATTGACAACATATACTGAATAATAGGCAGGTTGGTTGTCTGCTACAGTTCAGTATATTTCTCAGTTTGCTTATCAAGAGGATAACAAACCTGACGTAAGGCTCATTGTGTAAATGTCAAATTTGATTCTTTGACATTTATGAATGTACGCTGTTACTGAAGTATGGACAGATTGGTCCTGTACAGTACAACAAATTTGTACAGTCTGTTTTCAGGAAGATAACAGACTTAGCATATGGTCTATGCTTTGGATGTCAAACTAAATGTTGTGACATTCACTCCAGACAACATATGCTAAATTGTAGGTTGTTTAGTTTTTCTGTTTCAGCATTTTTCTCAGGCTATTCTTTAGGAAGTCAACAGCTGAGCTAAAATCCAGGAAACCAACAACTAAGCTACAATTAATGAACCTAACAAATAGCCTATTTGTTAGTAACCTAGTTGTGGAATTTAGGTTAACTCGCTTGACCTTAAATTCAGGAAATACAAGTACAAGGCCCAAGTGCTGCAATATAAAAGGATGGCAATCCTTCTTTCAGAACTCGGGGATTTTAGGCGTGAAGATTGTGTGTGTCCATCATACTTCACTGCTGTATTTTTGTGTGTCTTGTATTAGGTGTATGTTGTGAGCCAAGCTATTATCACTGAGATGATTGCATTGGTATAGGGTGTTCATTGAGTTGTAAGTGTTGTGTCACTCTAAGCTTTTAAGCGTGAGTGCTGTGTATCTTGATTAAAGCTGTTAAGCACAATCAAGAGTTGTTTGAAGTGTGACTTCAAAATTGTTTTTAATCTTAATTAAAGGTTGTAATCACTGAGGTGATTGAGGGGGAGTGAGTAGGAACTCTGATCTTAGTGTAAGATTGAAATTGCATTGGGTAGGTATTAAGTGATAGGGTTAAACAGTTGGTTTAAGGTCTGAATTAATACTACTAATAGTGGATTTCCTCCCTGGCTTGGTAGCCCCCAGACGTAGGTCATGTTGGACCGAACTGGGTAAACAATTCCTCGTGTTATTTACTGCACTTACTTTTTAAGTTCTGCATAATTCTTGTCAGCGCAGAATTGGATGTCATAACAACCCGTGTGACATCGAAAGTCTGTTAACTAGAATTCCAATTGGCATCAGAGCAGGCACCCTGCCTGTTAATTTCTGGGTGAGATATAGGGAAGTTACTTTCTAGTACCATGGACAAGGATATAGGACACTCAAATAGACCACCCATGCTGGATGGTTCTAACTATGATGACTGGAAGCCTCGTATGATAGCCTTCTTAAGGTCTCTAGATAGCAAAGTCTGGAGAGCTGTCAACAAAGGATGGGAACATCCAACGAAGACAGGTAACAATGGAGTCAATATGCAAATTCCTGAAGAAGAGTGGGACAAGGAGCAAGAGGCATTATCCCTTGGAAATTCTAAGGCCTTGAATATATGGCACGTCATGTTGCAACAACTGACATAGTGGTTTAGATATCTTGGAGAAATCCTTAATAAACCTCCTATTGAATCTAACATGACATAGAAATCTCCCAATTCCCTTGACATTCACATGTGGTGGGAGATTTTCTATCAGCTATACCTTAGCTTGATCCACTTCCAACCTTTTCTTTGAGATCTTATGGCCTAACATAATCCCTTCGTTTACCATGAAGTGGAATTTTTTCTCAATTCAGAACAAGATTATTTTCTTCACATCTAGTCAACACCAAATCTAAATCGAAAAATCATCCATGAAAACTTCCATGGAACTCTCAATAATATATGGAAAAACTGGCCATCATGCAACATTGAAATGTGGATGAAGCATTGCAAAATTCAAAGGGCATCCTTCTAAAAGAAAAAGTTCCATAAGGACACGTGAATATGACATTCTCTTGGTCTTCAGGTGTAATAACTATTTGATTATAGCCATAACACCTATCAAGGAAGCAATAGAATTCCTTACACGTCAATCTATCCAACATTTGGCCAATGAAAGGCAGGGGAAATGGTATTTTATTGTGGCCTTGTTTAACTTAATGTAATCCATGCAAATCCTTCAACCATTTACAGTTCTTATGGGATTATCTCATCTTTCTCATTGGCTATGACTTTCATGCCTCATTTCTTCGGTATACATTGTCTAGGACTCACTCACGCACTATCAGAGATATGGTAAATGATTCTAACATCCAGTCATTTGATAATTTCCTTCTTCACCACTTCTTTCATGATTGGTTTAACCTTCTTTGATTTTCAATGTTGTTCTTGGAATTGTCCTCCAATAGAATTATATGCATGCAAAACGTGGGACTAATTCCCTTGATGTCAGATATTTGCCAAGCAATTACTTTCTTGTGTTTCTTCAGAAGTGTCAGCAATTGACCTTTATGCTAATCATACAAATTTGTAGCAATAACTACTGCCAACTTTTGTCCCGCCTCTAGGTAAGCATATTGCAGGTGAGCAGGCAGCTGTAGCGGTAAATTCATGATCATCAAGCTATGGATAAGCTAGAGATCAAATAACAAGAGTCACCACCGCGCTTTTATTGTTTTCAAGGGAAAAGGGAAAAAGTGTAAGAACAAAAATTGTTCTACCGCGCTTCTATTGTTTGTTTATTTCCTCAAGTGACTCTGTGTAGTCTGTATACTTGAGAGGACTAAGAGATCTTTCTCTTAAACGTTGTTTGTAATCTTTCAAGATTAGTGGATTAAGTCCTTGTTGAAGGCGAAATCACCTCGGCCGGGTGGACTGGAGTAGCTTTGTGTTATAAGCGAACCAGTATAAAATCATTGTGTGGTTTTCATTTTGAAAAAGCGCTTATTTTTCCAAACAATTCAAACCCCCCCTTTCTTGTTTTTCTCACCTTCAATTGGTATCAGAGCTCCGGCTCTGTTATTGATTTTCTAATCAAACACTTAACAGTGTAGAGAGATCCAGAAAGAGAAAAACTATGGCCCACACAAATGAAAAGGATAGTTACAATGCTAAGCCTCCTGTCTTTGATGGAGAGAAATTCGATTACTGGAAAGATAGAATTGAAAGTTTCTTTCTAGGCTATGATGCTGAACTCTGGGACATTGTCACAGATGGATACAAACCTCCTGTCACAGAGGATGGAGCTGAAGTTCCCAGAAGTAAGATGTCAGATGATCAGAAACGAGTTTTCAAGAATCATCACAAGGCCAGAACCATACTCCTAAATGCTATATCTTACAACGAGTATGAAAAGACCACCAACAGAGAAACAGCCAAAGACATACTTGACTCTCTAAGGATGACTCATGAAGGAAACTCTCAAGTCAAAGAGACAAAGGCTCTGGCGCTTATCCAGAAATATGAAGCCTTCAAAATGGAGGATGATGAAGCCATAGAGGCAATGTTATCTAGATTCCAAACTCTGATTGCAGGTCTCAAGGTTCTAGACAAAGGATACACAACTGCAGACCATGTCAAAAAGATAGTCAGAAGTCTGCCAAAGAAATGGAGACCTATGGTTACTGCTCTGAAGCTGTCAAAGGATCTGAACAATATTAGCCTTGAAGAACTTGTCAGTTCTCTCAGAAGCCATGAGATAGAACTAGAGGAAGATGAGCCTCAGAAAAGGAACAAGTCTGTAGCATTAAAGTCCAGACCTGAAGGACGCAAACTTGACAGAACCAAAGCTCTCCAGGCAGAAACTGAAGATGCTGACAACTCTGAACCAGAAGACTCTGATGATGAAGAAGAATTGTCCCTACTAACCAGAAGAGTTAAGCAACTCTGGAAAAAGAGGAACAACAACTTCAGAAGACCAAGACCCAGAGGGGATCGATCAGAATCAACTTCAAAAGGTAAATCTAACAAAGATATTACCTGTTATGAATGTAAAGAAACAGGTCATTACAGGAATGAATGCCCCAAGCTAAAGAAAGACAACTCTAGAAAAGAAAGCTTCAAGAAAAATACCTTCAGGACAAAGAAAGGACTGATGGCTACCTGGGATGATAGTGAATCTGGATCATCAGAATCTGACTCTGATGAACAGGCCAATGTGGCACTTATGGCTACCACATCCAGGAGTAGCTCAGATGAAGAATCTGAAGAGGTATTTTCTGAACTTTCTCGATCTGATCTAGAATCTTGTTTGTCAGAAACTCTTAGCTCATATCAGAAATTAAAACAAAAGTTTAAAAACATTAAAGGCTGTCTTAAAGCAAAGTTTGAAGAATGTAGTGAACTTGAGATGACAATTCTAGCACGAGAAGATACAATCAGATCTTTAACACTAGAAAGAGATGGAGCAAAAAGAAAAAGCTTAGAATTAGAAGAAGCGTTGTCTCAAGCACCACAAACTTCAAATAAAATTATTTTTGAATACGAAGAAGCCTTTCAAGAATTTCTGAAAAATGGAATAGGTAGGAGTATTATGGCATCCATGATTTATGGAGTCAATCAGAACAATAAAAAGGGAATTGGGTATGATCCTAAGGAAGATAAAACTTCTACCAGTGACCAACTTAAATCTCCCTTTTCATATCATTACACACACACACAAGAACAAAAATTTAAAAATGCTAGAAAACCCAAAGTTATAAGAAACTCTGGGAAAACTAATCTGAAAGGACCCAAGAGATTCTGGGTACCAAAAGATAAGATTGTGTATGTTGCAGATATCCTATGCAGCAAAGTTCAGACACCAGTCATGGTACCTGGACTCTGGATGCTCGCGACACATGACGGGAAGAAAGTCTATGTTCCAAAGTCTGGAACTTAAAGACGCTGGATTTGTAGGCTTCGGAGGAGATCAGAAAGGAAGGATCAGAGGCTCCGGAACTATTGGTAATGGTACTCTTCCCTCTATATCTGATGTTCTTTATGTAGAAGGATTAATGCATAACTTGTTATCCATAAGTCAATTAAGTGATAACGGTTATGATGTAATCTTTAATCAAAAAACATGTAAAGCCATTAATCAGAACAATGGCTCTGTCCTTTTCACAGGCAAGAGGAAAAACAACATTTATAAAATTAATCTTTCTGATTTAAAAGAACAAAATGTTAAATGTCTGATGTCTGTTCACAAAGAGCAATGGATATGGCATAGACGCTTGGGCCACATTAGCATGAGGAAACTTTCTCAGCTAAATAAACTCGAGTTAGTCAGAGGCCTACCTAAACTGAAGTTTTCTTCAGATGCTCTGTGTGAAGCATGTCAGAAAGGAAAATTTTCAAAAACATCCTTTAAAAAGAAAAATGTTGTTTCTACCTCTAAGCCTCTGGAACTTCTCCACATTGACTTATTTGGTCCTGTGAAAACAGCATCAGTCAATGGAAAGAAGTATGGACTAGTCATTGTTGATGATTACAGTCGCTGGACATGGGTGAAATTCCTAAAGCACAAGAGTGAGTCTCACTCTGTATTCACTAGTTTCTGCTCCAAAGTGCAAAAAGAATTTGATGCTAAAATTGTTAGAGTCAGAAGTGATCATGGTGGAGAATTTGAAAACAAAGATTTTGAAGAATTATTTGACTCTAATGGAATATCCCATGATTTCTCCTGCCCTAGAACTCCACAACAAAATGGAGTTGTAGAGAGGAAGAATAGGACACTCCAAGAGATGGCCAGAACCATGATCAATGAAACTAATGTGGCAAAGCATTTTTGGGCAGAAGCTGTAAATACAGCGTGTTACATTCAGAATAGAATCTCTATAAGACCTATTCTGGAAAAGACTCCCTATGCACTGTGTAAAGGAAGAAAACCAAACATTTCATATTTTCATCCTTTTGGATGCTCTTGCTTTATCTTAAACACTAAAGAACATCTGAACAAGTTTGATTCCAAAGCACAGAAAGGTATTATGTTAGGATACTCAGAACGCTCTAAAGGCTACAGAGTATACAACACAGAAACCAAAATTGTGGAAGAATCAATTCATGTCAGATTTGATGATAAGCTTGACCCTGAAAAGTCAAAGCTAGTTGAAGATTTTGCAGATTTAGAAATCACCCTTGCAGGTTCTGATAAAGCTCCAGAAGCAACTGTCACTCAGAACTCTGAAGAAATTAAAACCCCAGAAATCCCAAAGAAAGTTAAAAGTCGTATCAACGTATCTGAAGATTTGATTCTGGGAAACAAGGACGAACCTGTCAGAACCAGATCTACCTTTAGAACCTCTGAAGATACTCCTCTGGGACTAGTGTCTCTGATTGAGCCTATGTCCTGTGATGAAGCACTTCAAGATAACGACTGGGTTTCAGCCATGCAAGAAGAATTAGATCAATTCACAAAGAATGATGTCTGGGATCTTGTTCCAAAACCCAGAGGCACTCACGTTATTGGAACCAGATGGGTATTCAGAAACAAGCTGAATGAGAAAGGAGAAGTCGTCAGAAACAAAGCTCGACTGGTAGCTCAAGGTTATAGTCAACAAGAAGGTATTGATTATAATGAAACTTTTGCTCCAATCGCAAGGTTAGAATCTATTCGTCTTCTTGTATCTTTTGCTATTAACCATTCTATTAAATTATATCAAATGGATGTCAAGAGTGCATTCCTTAATGGTTATATATCAGAAGAAGTGTATATCAACCAACCTCCAGGTTTTGAAAATCCAAACTTTCCAGAACATGTTTTTAAACTTAAAAAATCTCTATATGGACTTAAACAAGCTCCCAGAGCTTGGTATGAACGTTTAAGCAATTTTCTTCTGGAACACAATTTTATCAGAGGGAAAGTTGACTCCACACTTTTCTGTAAGAACCTTAACAATGATCTCATGATATGCCAGATATACGTTGATGACATTATTTTTGGTTCAGTTAACGCCTCTGTTTGTCAAGAATTCTCTAAGTTAATGCAGGCAGAATTTGGAATGAGCTTAATGCAAGCACTAAAGTTCTTTCTGGGAATTCAAATTAACCAAACTTCAGAAGTTACATATGTTCATCAAAGCAAATATATTAAAGATGTTCTGAAGAAATTTGACATGGCTGACTGTAACTCTGCAAAAACTCCAATGCATCCAACATGCATTCTTGAAAAAGAAGAAGTAAGCGCAAAGGTTTGTCAGAAGCTCTATCGAGGTATGATAGGCTCTCTTCTCAATCTGACTGCTACTCGTCCTGATATTCTCTTTAGTGTCTGTCTCTGTGCCAGATTCCAATTAGATCCTAGAGAATCTCATTTAACAGCAGTTAAGAGAATTCTTAAGTATCTGAAAGGAACTCCTAACCTGGGCCTGATGTATAAGAAAACATCAGAGTATAGACTTTCTGGTTACTGTGATGCAGATTATGCAGGAGATAGACTAGAACGAAAAAGCACATCTGGAAATTGCCAGCTTCTGGGAAACAATCTAATCTCCTGGGCTAGCAAAAGACAGTCAACTATCGCTCTATCAACTGCAGAAGCAGAATATATCTCAGCATCACTGTGCACAACTCAGATGCTCTGGATGAAGCATCAGTTAGAAGATCTGCAAATTTTTGAGAGTAACATTCCTATCTTCTGTGATAATACTGCTGCCATTTGTCTAAGTAAGAATCCCATTCTACATTCCAGAGCTAAACACATTGAAATAAAACATCATTTTATCAGAGACTATGTTCAGAAAGGGATAGTAACATTGAAGTTCATTGATACAGATCATCAATGGGCAGATATCTTTACTAAGCCTCTAGCTGAAGATAGATTTCTTTTTATCTTAGAAAATCTGAACATTCAAAATTGTCCAGAATGAAGTGTGGCTCTGAAAATGTAAAATGAGACTCTGACATAAACAAATGTGTTTCTGCCTCTGACTCTGATACTTCTACCAAGTTAAGAAGATATCTGAGTTAGAAATCTCCAGGAACCAATCCTTTGGTATTCCTGAAGATCAGATACATCAACACGTGGAGCACTTAGCGTCCAACCCTAGAACTTCTAAACAGCTGTCCAGAAGAAAATCAAAGGGAAACGTTTGAGATCTCCTCAAGCAGTGTGCTACTGTTGGGATTAGACATTCATTAATTAGCCTTAATCATTTCTCCCCCAAGCGTGCTTACTTGAGCTTTGTGCTAACGCAGTATTGTGTGTCGTTTTGCATGTGTTTTAACTTAGGGTATTTAAACACTTTTCTCACTTTTCACACACTTATCACTCTCACTCACTCTCAAACCCTCTCTAAAACCCTAAACCTCTCTGAAGCATTTCTGCAAACTCTTCATCCTCTTCTTCAACCATGGACGCTCAACAACAAGAAGTTTTTAACTTCTCTCAACAAACGGAATCCACCACCACTGCCCAAACTTCAAGCATTTCAACTCCAATGGTTACAGGCGTTTCCATTACCCCAGTTTACAAAGAACCCCATATCCTTGATCGTTTACCTCACATCAACCTATCAACTCCCTTTGAGGGATTGGATGTGTTATGTGAAACACTGGTGGACTTTGACAACTTGAGAAGAAATGGAGTTGATCTTACTGAAGAACTTCGTCAACAAGGTTGGGGAAACTACTTCCAAAGGCTCTATGGTCCTGTTTACCCACTTCTCATCAAGGAGTTCTGGAGATTTGCAGATGCTGATGACCATTTCATCGTCTCCTATGTTTTGGGGGTAAAGATAGTAATTACTGAAGAGTCAATTGCTTCTTTGTTGAACATGGAGAAAGATGGAGGAAAAAGGATTTACAACATCAACCCTAGATCAAGGCGCGTTGCTGAAGTAATCAATCCAACCATCTTCAAACCCAACACTGAAGGAAATCCTTCAAAGAACAAAGAGCTGCATCAGAACCTCAGAGTGTGGCTCAAGATCATTCTGGGAACTATTCACCACCGCCCAGCCTCTAACTCCTCTGATTACATCAATGCAGATCAGAAGTGCATACTTTATTGCATTCACAAGGGTGTGAAGATCTGCCTTCCTGCACTACTCTTCAGATACCTAAGAGACTCTGTCAGGGAGACCAGAAACAACATGAAGCCCAAATCCTACATCCCTCTGGGAAGATTGTTATTTGATGTTTTCATCGAGAATGGGCTGGTAGATCATCTGGAGAAGGCCAAGCTGATGCTAGATCTGGCAATAGATACTGGGAAGCCTCTGAACGCCAGAAATCTCAAGAGTATGGGAATAATAAAGAAGATTCAAGTCAGACCCACGCTGGACACATCCTGGGATTCCTTGAAAGATCAGAGGAAGCTGCCTCATGGTCTTGCTAGGTTCTACAAGAATGAACCCAGAGATGCGGTTGCTATCTATCTTAATCGTCTGCTGGATGAAGGTGTTGACATCTCTGACTTCAGCCTCGACGATTGTCTAGATTCAGAAGAAGACTTCGTCAGATACAAGAGAGGTCTCTCTGAGAAGAAGATAACATCACAGGCAAAGAAGGCAAGACTTGGAGAATCTTCTGGAAGCAGATCTCCAGCTCCTCTGCAAATTTCTACTGGTACGTCTGTTCCTCCTATTTCCTATGAACCTCTGATGGTTTCCTCTACCCCTTCCTCTAATCCTCTCCCAACACCACCTATTTTTACAACCTCTGAAATCCCACCTTCTACAACCAGAACCTCACAATCTTCACCAATTTTAAATATCGCCCGTACATTCATACCTTCTTCTGAACTTGAACAAATGAACCAAAGCACTTCCTCTTCATCATCTTCAGAACCAGAATCACCACCATACCTTCAAATTTCCTCTGACCAAGAATACTCTGACCCTGACTCCCCAACCTTAGCCCAAATTCAGGCTCAAAACCTTGCTTCACAACAAACACAAACACATTCTGAAGCAACTTCACCTCCACCAGAACAAACAACAAACATTACTTCTGAAGACCAACCCTCTGACATCCACACCTCTGATATCATCCCTCCAAACATCTCTGCTGAATCTGAACCATTAGACTTAAACCCTCTTTACGCTTCACCCCAAAGATCTGAACCTCAACCTGAATCAGAAACTGAACCAGAACCTCTAACTCTAAATCTCAGCCCTCCAACATCTCCACCTCATACCTCTGAACCTGACCTTTCTATACCTACCCTTGAGGAAGCCATCATGCTGGTCGCAGGGGCTTCAGTACAAAAGGTCAAGTCTCTGACCACTAACTCTGAAGTCAGTGATGATCCTGACTCTGTAAGGACACACTGGAACAGAGTCATTGGCTGGATGACCTCTGAGGCTTTTAGACTGAAGAACATCTCTGAACAAGTCAGAAATGGCTACATCAGAGATGCTGAGGCAAGACTTCAGGAAAGACTTGCACGAGAAGCTGAAGCCAGAAGGCTGGAAGAAGAGAGATTAGCAAGAGAAGCTGAAGAAGAGGCTAGAAGACTAGAAGAAGAAAGAGCAAAGGAAGCTGAAATCCTAAGGATAAAGGAAGCTGAAGCTAAGGCTCTGGCGGATGCAGAAGCACAAGCTGCTGCTGAAGCTGAAGCGCAGGCTGCTACTGAAGCACAGCAGGCTCTGACTCTGGGGGAGTCTTCTTCTGTTATCCCTATGGTTCTCCAGACTCTGAAAGAACTTAAGCAAGATCAGAATGAACTCCGTGCCAGAATGGATAAGCAAGACACTGTCAACGACAACATTCAGAACATGCTGGCTATGTTGCTTCAGAAATGCCTCCGCCTCCGAACCCCTAGGCACTTAGGATATTTTTTTGCTTGCCTATTGTTTTGTTTGCTTTCTCTGATTCTGATGTTTTCCTGTTCTTGTTGCCTTTGTGCTTTTATCTGAATACAATGTTTTTCTCTTAAATTCCTTATTTTTGCTATGTCTTTTTGATTCTGACAAAAAGGGGGAGAAGTCATTAATAGCTCTGATGAAAATATTGTCTAATACCTTAAGCATTCTGCAACATATTTTTCTTAAAAATAAATTTATCTAACCTGGACTTAAGAAATTGCAGAAGGTATCAAGAAACCTTTTTACTTAGAAGCTCTGGTAAGAACTTCTGAACTCCCTAGCACTATCTCAGGGGGAGCTCTTATCTATCTGATCTGATATTATTCATGTTTCATCTGCTAATTAAGATTGTTTTGTCATCATCAAAAAGGGGGAGATTGTAAGAACAAAAATTGTTCTACAGCAGATTCCTTGATTTTGATGATAACAAAGAATGAAACCAAAAATGGCACCCTAACGAAAAGTTTCTAAGTGTGCAGGGTTCTAAAGAAAGAAGGAAGAAATCTGATGATGTCATCAGATACAGAACCAGATCAGATACAAATTATCAGAAGATAAGAAGCATCTGAAGTAGAAACACGTTCAAGATAGTCTAACTCTGAGCAAAACAGCAAAGTATCAGAAGCATCTGAACAAGAACGCTATCTGAAGAATCCATCAGAATCCAAAAGAGATCAACATCAGAAGCAAGACTCAAAGATTCTCAGAAACATAAAGACTCTGATCATGGAATTGCTAATTATGAAAGAGTAACGTTAAAGTCAAGAAAAGGTTTGCAAATGGATTTCCTAATACAGAAAGAGACGTTAATCTCCAATTTCAATAAAGAAGATACTATATGTGGTAAGTAGTCATTTCAAGGAGAGAAAGTTATCCTGCAGAAGCTATTTATGTTATGGCGTAAATTCATCTTATTACTCATCAGTTTCAACTACTACCTCACTGATCTATATAAAGGACTGCAAATCAACATTCAATATATACAACACATACAAGGAAAAATTATACTAAAACATCAACGCTCAAGAAAACTCTCTTGCTCTCTAAATCTTCACGAAGCTTTTGCTTATAACGTGAATCACTTTTGTTCTTACTATTGTAATACTTGCTTATCTTAGAAGCACTCTAGATTACATAAATCTTTTATCTATTGTTTGTTTATTTCCTCAAGTGACTCTGTGTAGTCTGTATACTTGAGAGGACTAAGAGATCTTTCTCTTAGACGTTGTTTGTAATCTTTCAAGATTAGTGGATTAAGTCCTTGTTGAAGGCGAAATCACCTCGGCCGGGTGGACTGGAGTAGCTTTGTGTTATAAGTGAACCAGTATAAAATCATTGTGTGGTTTTCATTTTGAAAAAGCGCTTATTTTTCCAAACAATTCAAACCCCCCCTTTCTTGTTTTTCTCACCTTCAAAAAGTACGAACAAAACCCAGAAGTAAGAAGTTTTCAAATCAAAACTAATAAAATGTCAGAGATTACAGGTAAGGAGGTTGGTTACACAGAGGGAAGGTGTTAGCACCCAAAGTGTCCTAGGTACTCCTAGGGAGCCCTTTTTGTGTGCATATGTATTTGGTACAAAAATGATGTTTACAAGCAAATAGAATGGGGGGATGAGAAAAGAATTCATTAATTATATTTTTGTGTTTGACAAGCCCTTCGGACTCGTGCCTACGTACCAACATAAAAATGAGGGATCAAAACCTCGTAGTTCGCGATACAAATTTCAAAGTGATGCATTGCTTTTAATAAAATTAAGTTTGAAAGGCACAAAGGCCTAAAAATGGTTTGAATGAGTTAGTTCTTTTTGGATTTTTTGAAACTTTAGGTCAAGTAGAGTTAAGTTTATTTACAAATTTGATTAAAGAAAAGAAGTTTGAAAATGCAATGGCATAAGGCCAAAGTTTCTATCTTTTTGCAAAGTGGTCAAAGTTTAGAACAAAATAAGTTCAATCAAAAAAGATTTTGAAAAGGGAGGGAGAGATTTTGAAATTAAAGAAAATGGGGAGAAGATGAAGAGACTAATCCTATGCACAAAATTAAAAGTTAAGAGTTGAAAAGATCTGACCAAATGGGTAGCAATCCAATAGACAAGAATGTTAATAGAAACCCATAATTCCCTTGGACATTTGGAATCAAGCAACACACAAATGCACAATTATATCATCTTGAAGAAAAAAGGTATCAAATAAAGATAGCCACATCCAAGCTTTAATCATTCCATGATCTTCTTCAAAATTAGCCCATGTAACAAATGAATTCCACAAGCCACAAGTTCAAAATAACAACTTCACAATGATCAGGTTGCAGATGAACTCAAAAGGATCTTGAATGATGTATCAGATGAAGTTTCAAATTGCAAGCACTTAGTTTCTCAATAAGTTGGCATTGGCTAAGTCCTTTAGCATAGGAATGTTGCCTAAGTTCTAAATCCATTTGTCCAAGATAAAGCCAACAGTTCACACAAAAGTTTTTTAGGGTTTTTGTTGTTATTATGTACATTAATGGTCAAAAACCACACAAACAAGCAAAGTATACACAAACAAGATATATCACACGATATGGTCCAAGTGGACAAAGTGAAAATTGCATTAACATAAACAATTAGAATGATATGAACAATGACAAATGAATAAAGGCTAGAATTAAATGACATTAAAGTAAATGGCTTGAAATTAAAAGTTAGTTGTTACTGAGTTAGACGTTAGTATTGTTTTGCTTTTGCTTTTCATTTTTTAGTCATTCTTTGGAGAACACTCAACCCACTTATCACAAGCATGGATCCTTGAGCCAAGACATCTTCCAAAGGAAGGAAAAAAGGCCAAGTTTCCACACAATACCATGAAAGAGGGGATACTTACAATCTCACTAACTAGAATGCTATGCCTTTTGTGTCACAAATTTAGCGCGATGTTAAGCAATCGTAATTGGACTTATGTAGAAGTCACAACTATTTGAGGTTGGGCAATAGAATTTTGGTGTTAATGCATGTTAGAGACATATTATAATGGATTATGCTCATGAAACATACAACACACAAAAAGAATATACAAAAGAGGTGGCCTAATCTCATCCATACTTTTATTGATTTTCAATCAACTAGCCTTAGGACTTTGAGATATCATAGGCCAAATGAGATGGTTGCATAAAAAAGGGGAATGAGATGAAGAGGGAAGGGAATGGAACAAAACTCAAATTGGTCAAAGGAGGACTTTTGCCAAATTAATATCATTCATTCATTTTGGGAGATGGAATGTACATTCCATATCAATCCCCTAAATCCAATGATATTAACTTAACAAAGTCAAATCAACCTTGACCAAAGCCCAACAACAAGAGTCAAACTCAAACAAGTCATCACAATTGGTCAACAAAATTATTTGGCATTTATTCAAATTAAAAATACTAAAATAAGGTATTAAAAATAAATATGGTTTGTCAAATTCCTAAAACCTCATCAAAACACCAAATAAATGACCATGAGATTTATCATAGGTCAAACAAGGTCAAAGGACCTTGGAGAAAAAATTTCAGAATTTTTAAAGACTTAAAAGTATTTTTAAACAATTAAAAATAATCATAAAAACAATTAAATCATGAAAAATATTAATAATGATCCAAAAAATAATTTTAACTCAGAATATGAAAGAGGAAATTATTTGAATTTTTTTGGTGAAACTCTCATATTTTTTGGATCAATATTAAAATTAATATGAATTAATGAAAATAAAAGGATTAAAAGAAAATCAGAAAATAGCAAAAAAACGTGGACCACTTGATCTCCCTCATTAATTGAGGTTGCAGATCAAGTGGTCCTCAGCGCGCTTTCCACCGTGGACTTAAGTCAATGCGCCACAGGGATGGTAATCAGAACCAACGCGTGAGATTAAAACAATTTAAAACAGATCAATGGCTCTGAACACTTCCAGCGCATCGCCAGAGTCCAAAGGTCGGTCATCTTCTCCGGTGACCTTGGCCGGACTGGTTCACTCATCACCGTCAAGAAAACGAAAAGGAGGACATGATATGAAAGAAAAAATGGCGTAGAGCACGAATCTGACCTCAATTTCAACTAATTCCAAATATATAAAAAGATATGAGGAGTTGAATTTTGAGGTGTGTCAACTGAGTTGCTTCGATTTGACCTCTAAGCAACTCAATCTTCTTGCCTATATTGGTAGGACTTCAGACAACCAAATATCCAAGAGAATTGAATATAATTAAGAGAGAATCGAAGAGATGAAATTTTCTGGAAAATACCTTCAATGCAGGTCTAGATTCACTTGTTCTTGCTTTGGCTCGTGCTTGATCCTGCTCATGATGCTTGCGGAAGTAGATTAGAATGCACAAAAGGTCCTGGATCCCTGGAGTTTTGAATCTCAAAATAGTGAGTTTCAAACTCAATTTCCAAAGGAAATTCTCAGGATTATCCTCTCAAATGGAAGGGTTTGGTGTTTGGGATCAAAGCTGGCGCGAAGGAGTCCTCAATTCTGAGCATAGGGTGCTCTATTTATAGCTAAGTCACATGATATTTGCACCTTACAATTAAGTTTCCAAAATTGGCAATGAGTGATGCATGTGTGAATGGGCGTGTACAGACCCATGAGATTATTCCATTTGATCCATAATTGAGTGTGAACAAGTCTGAAATCAAATTGGAGTGCTAGGCAATTGTACATGGAAGCTTGAAGTTTGATTTTTTGCTAGATGATAATGCAATGTTCAAGCCATGCACAACCCATTCAAATCTTATCCAAAATGGATGAAATTGGACTTCTTGGAAATTTTAGATCAAGGGGAACAAGTTTTATGTTCAACACTTTTTCATTTGGAGCTTGGAACATGGAGAATTTTGAGGTGGAAGTTTGGAAATTTCAACATGTTAAAATTTTTTCGAAGTGTCAAGCCATATATCTTAATATTCCACCTTGCTTAACTTTTTATGTGAGCTTCAAATGAGAAAAGTGTCTTCATCAAAGTTGTATCTATTTCAAATACCTTCAAAATGGTCATAAATTTCATGTCATTTGGATTTGGAATGATAGAGTTATGCATTTTTGAAGTTTGGAAAAATCACTTGTTCAATGGTATAGGTCAAAAATTACCTATAATGTTTCAACATAGAAAATGATTTTCCAAGAAAAACTAGCTATAGTTCTCAACATGAAAGTTGTTTAGAATGTCATTTATATTACCTTTTCTCTTGGAATCATTTTCATATGGTGAAAATTGTAGGAGATAGGGTCTAGGGAGACTCAATTTTGATCAGATGAATTCATCTGGCCAACCACCATCAACCAACTTGCTAACCTCAAATTCTTTGGATTTTCCTGGCTCATGGTATATCATATATGCATAAGATGATGAATTTTGAAGTGTCCCTTGAGAAATTTGATCAATTGGTGAGATAGCTTATTGGAGAAATTACTCAAGATACCCAGTAAAACTAGGGTTTCCAAGGCAAATCACCCTCAAACTCTTGAAGATAACTTGATCAATATAACGTGTAGGAATGAATAGAACTCATATATTATGCTCATAACCATTCTTGGATCAATTCATGGTTGTGCTCTTTGTCATGAGGGTCTCAATTTCCAAAGGAAATTCTCAGGATTATCCTCTCAAATGGAAGGGTTTGGTGTTTGGGATCAAAGCTGGCGCGAAGGAGTCCTCAATTCTGAGCATAGGGTGCTCTATTTATAGCTAAATCACATGATATTTGCACCTTATAATTAAGTTTCCAAAATTGGCAATGAGTGATGCATGTGTGAATGGGCGTGTGCAGACCCATGAGATTATTCCATTTGATCAATAATTGAGTGTGAACAAGTCTGAAATCAAATTGGAGTGCTAGGCAATTGTACATGGAAGCTTGAAGTTTGATTTTTTGCTAGATGATAATGCAATGTTCAAGCCATGCACAACCCATTCAAATCTTATCCAAAATGGATGAAATTGGACTTCTTGGAAATTTTAGATCAAGGGGAACAAGTTTTATGTTCAACACTTTTTCATTTGGAGCTTGGAACATGGAGAATTTTGAGGTGGAAGTTTGGAAATTTCAACATGTTGAAATTTTTTCGAAGTGTCAAGCCATATATCTTAATATTCCACCTTGCTTAACTTTTTATGTGAGCTTCAAATGAGAAAAGTGTCTTCATCAAAGTTGTATCTATTTCAAATACCTTCAAAATGGTCACAAATTTCATGTCATTTGGATTTGGAATGATAGAGTTATGCATTTTTGAGGTTTGGAAAAATCACTTGTTCAATGGTATAGGTCAAAAATTACCTATAATGTTTCAACATAGAAAATGACTTTCCAAGAAAAACTAGCTATAGTTCTCAACATGAAAGTTGTTTAGAATGTCATTTATATTACCTTTTCTCTTGGAATCATTTTCATATGGTGAAAATTGTAGGAGATAGGGTCTAGGGAGACTCAATTTTGATCAGATGAATTCATCTGGCCAACCACCATCAACCAACTTGCTAACCTCAAATTCTTTGGATTTTCCTGGCTCATGGTATATCATATATGCATAAGATGATGAATTTTGAAGTGTCCCTTGAGAAATTTGATCAATTGGTGAGATAGCTTGTTGGAGAAATTACTCAAGATACCCAGTAAAACTAGGGTTTCCAAGGCAAATCACCCTCAAACTCTTGAAGATAACTTGATCAATATAACGTGTAGGAATGAATGGAACTCATATATTATGCTCATAACCATTCTTGGATCAATTCATGGTTGTGCTCTTTGTCATGAGGGTCTTAAACCCTAGATATGAACTTGATAGATCAATGGAGATCATGCCCTACCTACAAAAGAGTTAGGCAAATGCAAAGACGTATTTTGGTTAGTAAAATGACAATATACAAGTATGATACAATCACATGGTGCTTGGTGATCTCTCCCAAGACAAACCCAATGAAAGAGGGGTAAAGAGGATGCCAAGGTATGATCCCAATGCTAATGCTTATGATGAAATTGCATGAGGGATCTTAGGGTCAAAATTAGGGTCTTACAACAGCTACTTAAGTTCCAAATTTGGAGGGTAGTCTACTGAAGGCAAGTTGCGCTTCTTCACGTATAAAGATAATTCTATAACTTCCATAGGTTCTACCTTTCCACTTGGTTCATACCGAGGTTCACTCACAATGGTACCCGGTTGGTTGTTATCTTTATCTAAGTTTCCCAATTCTTGCTCCAAGACATTGTTGCTTTTGAGTTGGTTCTTGTGGATGGTGCTTTCCGAGCTTGAGATTATAGAATATTCAGCTACCTCTTCATTTGGATATTACAAAGCATTTAGGATATTAAAGACAACTTTCTATCCATTCACCCTCATCGCGAGTTCTCCTTTTTCCACATCAATCAAAGTTTTTCCTATGGCAAGGAAGGTTCTTCCCAACAGAATGAGAGGTTCTTCACCAGCATTGAAATCCATGATAATAAATTCATTAGGGAATACAAACTTTTCCACCCTGACTAACACATTTTGAATTTTTCTTTGACGATAACATATACTCTTATCTCGAACTTGAAGCGTGATTGTTGTAGGCCTGTCAGCTCCAATTCCCAATTTATTAAATACAGATAATGACATGAGATTAATACTTGCTCCAAGGTCACACAGTGCCCTGCCACATAATGTCTTTCCAATGTTAAATGGAATATTGAAACTGCCAGAATCCTTCAATTTAGGAGGAAGTGTTCCTAGCACAAGCTGGTTGCACTCTTGAGTTAAAACAATAGTTGGAAATTCTCCCACCCTATTTATTTTTATGAGAACATCTTTCATGAATTTGGAGTAATTGGAAATTTGTTGAATAACATTAATCCATGGAATGTTGATATGTAAATATTTAAGAATCTCCATGAACTTGTTAAATTGTTGTTCTTCCTTGGCTTTTCTAATTCTCTGAGGAAAGGGAGGTGGTGATATTTTTTGAGTAAATCTGGGCACTTTGCTGACCTCTAGCATAACTGCATGTTTCTCTTCATAATTTAAAGTAATGCCAGTGGTCTTCAATGTAGCTCTTTCTGGTACTAGTATTTCTTAACTATCTTCTTCTGAAATCAGTTCCTCACTAAAATTAGCTTTCTTCTTTTCTGAACTATCATGGACTGACAGTTTTTTAGTTGGCACCTCATTTCTTATAGAGGTTGACCCTTGACATTCTTTTCCACTTCTAAGTGTAATGAAGTTACATGTTTCAACATTCATGACTCCAGATGTTGTGTCTGGAGTTTCAGTAGAGCTTGGGAGAGAACTTGTGTTTCTTGAACTAAGGAAATAACAATTTGACCTACTTGATTCTCTAGGTTCTTAATGCTAACTCCTTGAGATTGAAATTTATTTTTGGTCTCTTGAATGAAGGATTTGAATATTGTCTCCAACTCATTATTCCCTTGATTAGCCATAACATAGTTTGGTGTGGAAAAACCAGGTGGGACTTATGGAGTTTGAGATGCTTGAGGTTTGGGTTGACTTTGATTGTTTTTACATGAAAACTTTGGATGGTTGCGCCAACCAGGGTTATATGTGTTGTTGTGGGGGTTGTTATACTTGTTATTATCAACATAGTTAACTGAAACTGGAATAGCAGAACATTCCTCAAATAGGTGGGCACCTTCATAGTAAATACAAGCAACTTCTGATATGCCAGTTACCACCTTGACAAATTCAGCAGCTGGCATGACATGAATAGTCATCATATTCTTAATCATTTGATAAGTTGAGCTATTTGAGCAGTAAGAACAACGGTTTCAGTAACTTCATGCACTCCAGTTGGCTTCTTCTGATTAGGAGTAGGGACAACTCTTGAAACTGGCCATTGATAAGTGTTGTCAGTAATGCTTTTAATCAACTTATAACCTTCTTCATAAGAGTCTGACAACAATGCGCCACCACTTGAAGCATCAAGCATATTCCTTGATGAAGGAACCAATCTATTATAAAAAGTATCAAATTGAATGTAGATTGGGATTCCATGTTGGGGACACAGTCTCAATAGATCTTTAAACCTTTCCCAAACATCAAATAAAGATTCATCTTCCCCTTTCCTAAAAGAAGTAATTTCATTCCTTATTTTGGCATTCTTGACAGGAGGAAAGTATTTAGATAGAAAATTTTCAGCCAAAACATTCCAAGTGGCTATGGAATTAAGCTCAAGAGAGTTCAACCAAATATTTTCTCGATCTCTCAATGAGTAAGGAAACAACCTCAACTTGAAGGCATCGTCTGATATGCTAGGAATATTAAAGTTACTGGTCACTTCCAAGAATTTTCTTAAGTGCAGTTGAGGACCATCATTTGCAAAGCCTGAATACTGCCCAATGGCTTGCAACATTTGGAACATCATGGGCTTGAATTCAAACTGAGCCACAATGATTTCAGGTCTGATGATTCATGTGTTCATGGCATTTGGGTCAAACATAACATAGTCTATAATGTTACATGCTCTATCATTGGTAATGACAATGATGTCGTTATCTGTCATGGCAACTTCTTCTTGAATCAAATCTTCTTGCACAAACCGCTGTTATTATTATGTCTACAACAACTATCAAGATTCCAGATTACAAAAACATTAGAAGCTCAAATGCTTAATAATAAAAAATATTGAATACAAAATTAAAATGTTAACTTGGCACTCCTCGGAAACGGCGTCAAAAACCTGTTGCTTGAAAACGTGATACATGCAAGTATACATGTTCGTTATAAGTAGCAAGTGATAAAAAGTAATTATATTGTACTCACAGGGAGTGGAAGTAACATAGGTTGATTTTATAAGCAACTATCTTTAGAAATTAAACATGAACAAGAGTAAAAAAAGAATAATAGATTGTCATAAGTTCATTGTTTCTTAAATCAGTAACTTAATATTGCTAAGAGTGTTGTGAGTATATCAAGAGAGTATATGTTGAGCTATGATCAATTAATATGAATGAAATAATCATGTGCATTTGATATGAAGTGTCGTGCCAGAAAAGGCCAGTTAGTGATCTAAGAGTGTATTTCTACAACATCAAAACACGCATACAAGGGCAAGGGAACAAATCTCTAAGTTTCACTTATAACCCTAGGATACATCTGTTTGTGTCATGAAATTATGTTATAGTTGTAGTTTCTTATCTCTAAGAAAACTAAATGAGTGAATATCTCTATCTTACTCTTGCAACTACTTTTATTATGAAATCCACTTGTTGTTGGATCTCTCACAACAAAAAGCTTTTATCTTCTTCTAAGTTGATCATTAAAAGAGTTAGATTTAAACATGTTACCACATAATAAAATAAGGCAATAAACAACACACAATTTCATCATGAAAACAACTTTATATTAACTTCTCATTGCTCATGATGAGCTCACTACAACTCATGATGAGCTCACTACAACTTACAAAGTTGGTTCTGAAAGAAAGCATTCTTAAACAAAAGATGAAAAAGAGCATCTTAAAAATAACGTGAATCTTCCTTGTGGTGGATAACCAACAAGTGTTGACTCCAGACGCGCCAGACTTCAGCAGTTAGGACTAGAAAAGGTGAGAATAAGAAACTCTCTTTTCTCTCCACTCTTTCTTACAATAATATTATATGTGATTTTCTATACGGTGCTGAACTCTCTAGAAAAATTCAATATTGTCTATTTATAAGGCTTCAGCTAGGGTTTCTTTCTCTCTCGTCTTGGATCACAGGACTTTGTAGGATCACATCAAGCCTAAATATAAAATCATAATATTACCTTTCTTCCTTCAGCTCCGTCTACAAGAAATCAGGTATAAGGACAATAGTGGGGAACAAGCTGTATCGTGGAAGTCTGCTGTGGCAGACGGCAATGTCCGTTCTACATGTCACGCTCCATTGAGGATGTACTATTATACCTTCTTTTGTCTTCTAGCGCCATGAGTCTTATTCTCTTAGCTCAAGGGAGCTCTACCAACACATAAACAAACATTCCTTCCCAATACAACTCCTTACCCATGTATTATGTAGGGATTTGGTTGGTTCTTCATTTCATTCCTTAACTGAATTCATTTTTGCTCTAGCTTGAACTCCTAGGTTTTGTCCTCCATTGTCTTGCCTCTGCTTATTAGAGCACTTACTTGAAAACAAGCAACAAACACATCAAAACTAAAAGAGAGAGCACCTATTATGCTCAAAGCTAAATATTACATAAACATTTATAACACATTAAAATATAAATAAAATTATAAATCTACTAGCTTTAAACAATGTAGGTGTTTAATTGGCTGCATTATATGGTAAAACACTAGCTGGATTCTAATGTCTTGACTGATGTCATGACATGGTGTGTATGTGTGACTGCATTGTAGGTTAGAATATCTAACTGTACTCTAATGTCTTGACTGATGTCATGACACACTTGAGTAGTTACTGCAGGATTAGCTAATACAGGATTTATTGAATGTCAAACTGGAGACTGTGACATTCATCCCTGTCAGCAGCTACTGAGGAAGAGAACAGTTGGTGTTCTGTTAGAGCTCAGTATTCATTTGCAGTCTGGTTATCAAGGAAGAACCAGACCTGGCATAAGGCCTACTGTATGAATGTCAAACTGGATGTTATGACATTCATCATGGACAGTATATACTGAATAATAGACAGAGTGGGGTTCTGCTACACTTCAGTATGTTTCTTAGTTTGTTCTCCAAGAGGATAACAGAACTGACTTAAGGCTAAATGTGTAAATGTCAAATTGGATGCGTTGACATGTATTAATGTAAGCTGTTACTATAGAATGGACAGTTTGGTCCTGTACAGTTCAGCAAATTATGTACAGTCTGTTTTCAGGAAAAACAGACTTAGCATATGGTCCTTGATGTCAAGCTGAATGTTGTGACATTCATTCCTGACAGCATATGCTATATTGTAGGTTGTTTAGTTTTTCTGTTTCAACATTTTCTCAGGCTAAAATCCAGGAAACCAACAACCAAGCTACAATTAAGGAACCTAACAAATAGCCTATTTGTTAGCACACTAATATCTGGAAATTAGTTAGAATCCTATGTGGCATTATTTGTGGAGGTCTTGGAATATATATAGGCTCAAAATAAGGAGATATATATGGAGAGATTTTAGGATTGAAGACCTTGTTTGTAGCAGAAGGTTTCTGCTGACTTTGTAACAGCAAAGAACAAGTTTGCTGCGATTTCTGAAGGCCCAAATCCAGTTGGGTGATTAGGTTATAAATAGCACTTTGTAACCTAGTTGCTGTAAGCCTCTTAGAATGAATTTTTAGGGGTGTGTGTAAGGTAAACCTCCCAATCCGTGGGAAGGTTACCATGTGTTTCTCAGTGGTAAATCCTGAGAGTGTTTGTAACTCAAAGCCTGTAGGCAAGAGTGATTATGTTCTTGAATGAAGCTGTGAAGCAAGTTCAAGGTGTTTGACCATTACATTGTGATTGTAGTGATAGGAATGGAAACTGGAGGTTTCTATCTAGGAGTTCCTAGGTATAGATTGCATTGGGTAGGGATTAAGTGAAGAGTTGTAAACGGGTGAGTTTAGCTTTGAATTAATACTACTGATAGTGGATCTTCTTCCTGGCTTGGTAGCCCCCAGACGTAGGTGATGTTGCACCGAACTGGGTTAACAATTACTTGTGTTGTTTACCTTCTGCATGTTATAATTTTGTCAGTTATAAAATAAGGTAAACCTGTAATGCTGTAACAGGTGATGTTCAAATCAATGTTGAGACATCATGCTGATAACTGTGCAGGCTCAACAGAAGCAAGTGCTATGGTTGATCTCTGCTGTGTCTTTGTACCAGATGGACAGAACTGGGTGTTCTTCCGTACTATGGTGATATAGTAGCATATGTCGTGACATCTGTGAATGTGTGCATATCAGTACTGGGTTTGAATTGTATAACTATCTTGCTGTATTTGTAGCAATGTTAGATCAGATGTCATAACTTGGAGTAGAACATCTGAAATCTGACTACGCCAGAATTTCAATTGGTATCAGAGCAGGCATCCTGTTCTGCTTCTGGATGAGATCCATGGGTGATACTTTCTGGTATCTTGCAAGGAGTTATGTTAGTACTGATGCTGGAACCTATGAAAGGTTCTGTAATTTCCCTGAATGGTCCCTTGAAGTAGGTGGATGGACTGTTCCTGACAGGAATGGTGTGTACCTGTCTCTGGAGGGTGGCAATTGGCCTGTGTGTGGGACAGCTGTGCCAGTATTGAATCACATTCAAACTTGGTATGGTCTTGGAGGCTGATCTGGTGAAGTGTGTGTTCATAGGTTGAGTTGTATTATGATTTCCGCTGCATAATACCTGGCAAAACTCAAACTCTGATGTTGTTTCCCCTCATGTGGATGAAAGGCTGCTGTATTCAAGATCTCATCATAATCTACTGAAGATGTTAAAGATACTTGAGTCTCCTCAAGTCCACTCATCATGACATTCTCACTTCAGGATGGTAAGAATCACTTAATCACTGATTCTTTTACTCACTTGAGTAGGGTGTATGAAGACCTTGAAGACCTTCAAGGAAGGTTTGTTCCAAGGAGGTGGAACTAATGTTCTATGCGATGTTAGAACATGTTGTTCAACAAGTATGCAGCCACTGGTTGAAGAGCAGATGTTTTTAGGTGTCAAACAAAGGGATACTTCTGTTTGGAACCTACTCCTGACCTGGAAGAGGAGACATCTGTGTGTGCTAAGTTGACAAGGGTAGGGTCAACTGTGTGTGTGCTCAAGAAGGTCACCTTTAGAAGTCTGATCTCTAGAAGTTGAGCTGGTTAAGATGTGACACTGTGCAATCTCCTGCTGTTTGGCATATTCCTGTTGATTGATCAGGGTTGGATAGTTGTTCCCTGAAGTACTATGTTGTGTTGGAAGACAAGTCCCCTGGATGTTAGTAGTCAATAATGGGATAACCTGATTGCTATACCATTTAAGAGGATTAGAACCATGAATCTTGTTATTCAAACACCACGTTTCAGAAGTGGCAGTTCTTTCGAGGAGTGAGAATATGAAGATTCAGAGGTTAGTTGAGGTAGTATGCTCTAGCAATGCATATTTACCATTGACTGGTGCTGTTCTGTATCACTAGTACTTATGGTCAGCTGGAGTCTGATTGGTGTGATTGGAGTATGTATAGGTATAACTCATAGAGTTAGTTGCCACTGGTAGGGATGGTGTAGGTCAGGTTGAGACATTTATATACAATGCATGGTTATTGGTGTGGAGTTTCCATGATTGTTAAGTTGAGGGGGAGTTTTGGTTAACCTCCTCAAGTCTGGTCAGCCTAGGGTCTGGTTGGCTGTTGACCTGTGTCACATGGGTTCTGGTGGTTGTGTGACACATTTGCAAGGAAGAATTCATCTCTCTTATTCCTAAGGGTGAATTTAATCTGGGAAGACTTTCAAAATTGTCGAGGTGCTTGCAAGCAGAAGATGTTGACACAAGAAGAGTACTTTCAAAGTAGTCTTATGGTGGAAGTATCTGAAAGGATAATTGGGAAAGGATTTAAGATCAATGTCTACTTGTGCCAAGTACGAGTGTTTAATTGATTATCCTTGGAGCTCAAGATAACTGATGTTCTTAAAGATGTTGGAACATCACTTCTTCAAGACCCTGTGCAGAATCACAGGAAGGATAGTACATTGGCTTATGATCTATCTCTTTGGTGGCAGCAAAAGCATATGATCTCTGAAAAGGTTTCCTGGCAAGAAACATGATTCAGCCTTGGTATGTACAAGAAGAAGAAGACATCATAGTCTTGATGGTGGTTACTTGGATCAGTTTATTTCTGATCTAGGTAAGGAAGTGCATTAGCTTATGCACAATGTGGAGTCAAGAACAAGTGGCAGCAGTCTTGACATCATGGAAACAGCCTTGCCTTAGGATGTGGAATCCTTGGTAGAGCTGAAGGGTTAGTTTCTAACTGGTCCTTCTGAAGACTCATACATCAGAGTGTCTGATGTCTTTGGAGAAGAAGCAGGGATTCATCAAGGTGTGAGCTTGGATGACTTAACTGCAAACCTGCAGGATGGAGGTTGTTTACTCAAACTTGGTTCCACAATCAAGTCTATGAGAACATTGAACTCTTGTTCTGTGAAGGGAGGAAGTTCTTTCAAGTGGCAGAAGAAGGAGCTGAATTCAACAGCTAGATGTCAAAACACAATGTTGTGACATTTGGTTCAACATCAGACTCTTAGTTGGTGAAGTGGCACATCAACTTGAGATAGAAAGGTCTACAGGGTTGTAGATTGGATACTTCAAAAAGCTTGAAGTTCTAGTCTCACTTGAAAGGTCAGAATATCTTTGGGAGAAGTCTGATAAACTTGGGGAGGTCAAAAAGCAGCATTTGACCTTTTCATATGAGGATTCATGAAGGAGGTAATCAACCAGTGGCATTTGGTCTATCTCAGAAGTGAGTTCGAAGAATCAAGATAATCCACATATGGCAGCTGATTATTCTTGAGGAAAGTCTGAGACAAATTACTTTTGAGCAGAAAAGTAGTAAGTTGAAGACTAAAGGAGGTGTTTTCTATTCATCTCTTGGAGCTTGTGACAGGAGTTCTGAGCTATCTATGGAAGAGTATCTCTTGTAATGGGATGAAACTGTATATGTCCCAATTTATGTCTGGGTTCTTCTTGATCAGGCTGGTGACTCAGCAATATCTGAAGACTATCAGATGGTGTGCCTTGTCCTGTTATGAAGGATGTCCCAGCTGATGTTAGAACATCGTGTGAAGTGGTCTTCTGTTCTGGTTAGAAGAGAGATTGACACAGAGTGTGAATGTGTTCAGCTAAGAGGGTTGAACAGAGGGTGTGCTCTTGAAGACATGAAGATGCGTCTTATGTTTTCCATTCATTAAGTGGTTTGGATTCTCTTTGAATCAGGAAGTATGTGAAGGTCCAACCTTGGGATGTTGGATATGATCATGTATGATCTCCCAGTTTTAAGAGGAGAGTGGGTTGTTCATGACAGGGGGAGAAGAAGTACCCTTGTGCATTGTACATTTGTGTGTCTTACTAGTTGCATCCATAACTAGTAATTCTGATTGTTGCAAAGATTTAGGGGGAGGAGAAGTACCCTTGTGCACGTGTGTATTACTAGTAGCCATAACTAGTAATCGTTTTTGCTTCTGTTGCTGATTAAACTACTATTATGTGGTTTAAACTGCTGATAGAACAAAAAGGACAGAGTATTCACAAGATGTCATATGTGATGTCTTAACATAAGATATCTTATGTGCCTGCTGGAGTTCAAGAAAGTGTTCATGCAGGAGTGGATCAAGATGTCAGACTCAAAGTCATGGAATCTGATATGGGAGTACCTACAGTAAAGCAAAAGTGGGTGATTACTTGATCAAAGCTGTGAAGCAAGATCAAGGGGGTGCTAACTTGGTTGAAACTGTGAAGTAAAACCAAGTCTGTAAGTCTGTCAGTTGTTTTCTGTTTATGTTGTTGTCTTTGGCAACATTTTTGACAAAAAGGGGGAGTAACAGGTGATACCGGTGATACCCCAGACAACAGATTGGTCTGTTAAAACAGACGTTCATGACAGATTCGAAGATTCCCTCCCCTGCAGCTGATGTGTGTTGAAGTTTTGTATTTAACTTCTGCTCCTCTGTATGTGTGCTGCCTTGTGAAGTTTTTATTTAACTTCCATGTGTGTGAGTGTGCTGCCACTCTGAGTGTATTAGCTAGGTTTATTTCCTGCTAGATGTGTGATTCCGCTGCTATGAACTCTGTTATGGGGATCAAAGTGTTTTAGCCAAAAATTTGCCAAAGGGGGAGTTTGTAGGTGTTTAATTGGTTGCATTATATGGTAAAACACTAGCTGGATTCTAATGTCTTGACTGATGTCATGACATGGTGTGTATGTGTGACTGCATTGTAGGTTAGAATATCTAACTGTACTCTAATGTCTTGACTGATGTCATGACACACTTGAGTAGTTACTGCAGGATTAGCTAATACAGGATTTATTGAATGTCAAACTGGAGACTGTGACATTCATCCCTGTCAGCAGCTACTGAGGAAGAGAACAGTTGGTGTTCTGTTAGAGCTCAGTATTCATTTGCAGTCTGGTTATCAAGGAAGAACCAGACCTGGCATAAGGCCTACTGTATGAATGTCAAACTGGATGTTATGACATTCATCATGGACAGTATATACTGAATAATAGACAGAGTGGGGTTCTGTTACACTTCAGTATGTTTCTTAGTTTGTTCTCCAAGAGGATAACAGAACTGGCTTAAGGCTAAATGTGTAAATGTCAAATTGGATGCGTTGACATGTATTAATGTAAGCTGTTACTATAGAATGGACAGTTTGGTCCTGTACAGTTCAGCAAATTATGTACAGTCTGTTTTCAGGAAAAACAGACTTAGCATATGGTCCTTGATGTCAAGCTGAATGTTGTGACATTCATTCTTGACAGCATATGCTATATTGTAGGTTGTTTAGTTTTTCTGTTTCAGCATTTTCTCAGGCTAAAATCCAGGAAACCAACAACCAAGCTACAATTAAGGAACCTAACAAATAGCCTATTTGTTAGCACACTAATATCTGGAAATTAGTTAGAATCCTATGTGGCATTATTTGTGGAGGTCTTGGAATATATATAGGCTCAAAATAAGGAGATATATATGGAGAGATTTTAGGATTGAAGACCTTGTTTGTAGCAGAAAGTTTCTGCTGACTTTGTAACAGCAAAGAACAAGTTTGCTGCGATTTCTGAAGGCCAAAATCCAGTTGGGTGATTAGGTTATAAATAGCACTTTGTAACCTAGTTGTTGTAAGCCTCTTATAATGAATTTTTAGGGGTGTGTGTAAGGTAAACCTCCCAATCCGTGGGAAGGTTACCATGTGTTTCTCAGTGGTAAATCCTGAGAGTGTTTGTAACTCAAAGCCTGTAGGCAAGAGTGATTATGTTCTTGAATGAAGCTGTGAAGCAAGTTCAAGGTGTTTGACCATTACATTGTGATTGTAGTGATAGGAATGGAAACTGGAGGTTTCTATCTAGGAGTTCCTAGGTATAGATTGCATTGGGTAGGGATTAAGTGAAGAGTTGTAAACGGGTGAGTTTAGCTTTGAATTAATACTACTGATAGTGGATCTTCTTCCTGGCTTGGTAGCCCCCAGACGTAGGTGATGTTGCACCGAACTGGGTTAACAATTACTTGTGTTGTTTACCTTCTGCATGTTATAATTTTGTCAGTTATAAAATAAGGTAAACCTGTAATGCTGTAACAGGTGATGTTCAAATCAATGTTGAGACATCATGCTGATAACTGTGCAGGCTCAACAGAAGCAAGTGCTATGGTTGATCTCTGCTGTGTCTTTGTACCAGATGGACAGAACTGGGTGTTCTTCCGTACTATGGTGATATAGTAGCATATGTCGTGACATCTGTGAATGTGTGCATATCAGTACTGGGTTTGAATTGTATAACTATCTTGCTGTATTTGTAGCAATGTTAGATCAGATGTCATAACTTGGAGTAGAACATCTGAAATCTGACTACGCCAGAATTTCAAACAAGATATTAGTTTGTATAATAACTCATAAAATATGGGTTATCAAGTGTTAACCTTGCAGGTTCACCGCACTCTGCCTTATGAGAAGCATACTCCACCACACATGAACCCTAATTCACAATGCCATCAACTGTTTCTAGATCTTTAACATAACAATGGCACAATATGCGTGAAAATGATATATTATTCCCGCAAAATTCAAAGTGAAATACAATTTCTTCACCACGATTTGGAAAACATATGACGACATGGAAATGTACTTGATCAGTTGCTCAACACAATAGACCATTTCGAACACTAACACAATCTATGCTCCCGATATCATGAGGGAGACTCTTCTTCTTCCAATGGTCGAGAATGATCATGTCCTGGTGACTTCTCCCTTTCCTCCTTCATTACAAAATTCAGTCCCTCCAACAATCGGCTAAAGGATATTCCAATTCCTTCAAATTTTCCACTCTTTTCAACAACCACTCCAAGGACATACCTTGAGGCAACCTCCATCAAAATCGTTGATTATCAGACAAGATTTTCTTCAAAGCCTAAAAAATACTCAAGCCAATCTAGGACTTCAAGGGGATAACGGTCCTCTTAAGAGTGTCTATAACCTGGTGCAGCTCCAAAATTCACCCTCTTTGGGTAAAAGTGTAATCTGAATCAAAGAAAATTTATGTAAGGATCCTCCTAAGGACCATTTTATACGCAAGTTAGCCTCACACGAATATCATGGAGTTAAGAAATAACCAATATTTGTTGACACTATCTTTCCATTCAGAATGGTCCCTAGATCACTCGATCACACCCAATGTCCAGAACATCATACCCCACCGCACGAATCTGTGGGAAGAGAAGGAAGTCACACCCTAGAGGAGATCTATCATCCCCACCACTCACCGTCATACTACTTCTGAAGAGATGAAATGTACAAAATCTAAACACAAGATCCTTGGAGCAATAAGAACCCATTCACAAAGATTATCCTCGGTTGCAGGATCCTAAATTCTCTCGAGAAACCCCCCAAATTGGACAGTTATGACAGCTTGGGAAATCCAGAAGTGTAAATCAAGCATGTAGAAATCAGAATCGACTACTATCATGAATGGGGGAGGGGGGGTGAAATGTAAATGATTCATGTTAACCCTTAAAGTATCTCAAATTACGTGGTTCAAGGCCCTCCCCAATTGGAGAATAAACTATTGGAAGGAACTACATGACTCTTTTACTACTCAATTCAATGCTCAGAAGCAACAACAAACCACGAGAGTCATATTCTATGATATTCTATAAAAGAAAAAGAAGACTCTGGAAGAGTATATTAATCAGTTTATCATAGTAGTGTAGAAGTAGGGGAACAAGCGACCGAATAAATGAGTGGATCTTCAAAAATGGATTGAGATCAGACTGCATGTTCTCTAAGAAGTTAGGGCTAGAAGTAGCCAGTAGTTTAAATCATCTCTTAACTAGGGACCAACCCTACTTCAATTATGAATAAGAACTATTGGCTTAAGAAGTGGATAAAGGCTAGAGAGCATGAATGGTCGGAGACTAGAGAGAGACAACAACAACAACCCCTTAAGATAGGTTTTCATTGTATACTTCCTTGAACACTTCAAGGGAGAAAATTCTAAAAGAATGTGAAAATACTGACTCTAAATAACTCAATATAAGAAACCCATATCTAGTACAGGAGTCTTCCACGACCAACAAAATAATATTTTTCCTCCATAAGAGCCATGGTTCACCCAATACACCTAGGAGAGCGGTCAAAAAGATGGCCGGGGAAAAAAACAAGTAACAAAGAAAGAAATGACCCCCTCATTGGGAAAAAGGATCTCTTAAGAAAACAACAAAGGCATTAAGCGAGGTGAAAGGAAAGAAGGATAATAATAATGAAGAAGAACAATACCAAAATGGGAAACACTAGTACATCACATCAATTACTAGAGGTCTTACAAGGATAAGGAACATGTCAAAGGGAACCATTAAAATAATAATTATCATGCTAATAGAGGTCACTAGAGAAGGAGACACATCTTCTGAAGGGAAGCCAGAGAGAACTATCCATATCACATTACAAAATATACTTTTACCACTGTTGGGAGTACCATGGTTGGAGGTTTGTAGTAATAAAGGGTGTGATAGTAAGTGTTTTATAATCCATCACATGTAAGTAGTCGTAGTAAAAACGGTATATCACACAACATATAACCATGATTGTAAAATCAACTATGGTGAAAAGTGAAAATTTCATCGGTTCGATACTCAGTGATAATGTTTTGGAATTTTCAAATTGAAAATCACCACGTTTTACCACAATTATAGCTTCCAACCATCGTGATATATATGCTTGAGTTTATTATAACTTATGTGGAATGCTTATTTCAACACCTGCTCACTAAACATATAACCTTTCAGTCTAATTTATAAAATAATAATATGACAAATTAAGTTATATTAGAACAACAAATTACACAAATCAATATTTTTTGAGATTTCTACAATTCATTATTCGTATCTCGATATTTAAAAGATAGAATTTCTTTGAAAACTTCTAATTCTTCAATGAACACTTCCTTCTCTATTAGTTCATTCTAAAAAACATTAAATTTGCAGACATAACTAGTATAGAAGAAAGTGATGGACGAAGAATTAGAAGTATTGAACTGAATTATAATCGTTAAAGACCGAGGTACGGATAATGAGTTTCATAAAGTTTGAAAAAAATTGATTAATGTAATTTTTTTTTGATATAAATTAATTTTCATATTATTATTTTCCAATTCAATTTGAAAGATTATATTTCAGTAAGGGGTTGGTAAAATACTCAAACCACATATTATATAATAAACTAATCTTCTATGACATGTTGGCTGAACAAAATGAAAGTTGAAATGTACAACATACTTCAACAAACTCATCAGAAATAACATGAACAATAAATCTATACCTTCATATAACAAACCCATGGTGAACATGATGGAAGAAGAAGAAGAAGGAAAGAAGTTGGTTTCCAAGGTGGACGACTTGAAAACCCCTCTGTTTGATATAAAAAAACAATTATTGATGAATAGTTTATCTCCCGGTTGTGATGCTGCTTGTGAGCATTGTTTGGTTAATCCGCAAAATTGTGAAGTCTTGAGAGCTGGTATACAAGAATTAATGAATCAAGGGGTTATAGTGGCAAAACATCTATCTACTATTGAATATGTTGCAACATTGGAAATCCCCTATAATCAAGTTCAACCATTGGAATTCTCGTATGATTTGACCCTGATGACAATATCTATTGACCCAGTCATCCCTCATACAATCACTGTACCTATTCTTTTCCCATATGAGGATACAAAGGCAGTACCGTGGACTTACGACTCCACAATCTACACCTATGGGCAAAAGGTACAATATGAACCTTTGGCGTCCAAAGAGCCAGCTGTCAACATTGCTGGAACATGGGGAGTAACTAGAAGCAGAAGAATATTTACACCAGCGCCGCCTACTAAAGACAATAGTGGAAACTCAGGCCAAGACAAGGGTAAATAGATTGATAACAACGATAAGGGTAAGATTCTACTCCAAAAGCAACTCCGATTAGCAAAGTGGAAGAATTCTTGTGCATCATCAAGAATAGTGATTACAAAGTGGTTGAACAACTCTGCCAAACGCCATAAAAAATCTCGATGTTGTCCTTGTTGATGTGCTATGGAGCTCATAGAGATGCTTTGGTAAAGTTTTTGAGAATAATCCATGTTCCTCAAGAGATTTCAGTCTGTCAATTTGAAGGAGTGATACATAATATTGCCTCCAGTAATAGCTTGGGATCTAGCGGCGATGAACTCTCACCCAAAGGAAGAAATCAAAACAAAACTCTACACATCTCCATTGAGTGTGTGGACACAATCTTGTCAAGGGTTTTGGTGGATACCGTTTCATCTTTGAACGTTCTAGAGAAGAGTTCCTTATTAAAGCTAACTATCGAGGGATTGGTGTTGAAGCCTAGTGAGTTAATAGTGAGAGCTTTCGACGAATCTAGAAGGACAGCCATCAGCGAAGTAGACCTCCCAATTAAAATTGGACTACATATGTTTTTCATCACTTTCTATGTCATGGACATCTACCCAGCTTACAATTGTCTTCTAGGACGACCCTGGATTCATTTAGCGAGAGCAGTCACTTCGACTCTCCACCAAAGGCTCAAATGTTTTATCAACATCAAGCTGGTAGTAGTGGAAGCCGAGGAAGACTCAATGATGTGTCATCTAGCGTCATATCTCTATGTTGAGGTTGGAGGAGAAATTCATGAAACTCCTTTCCAAGCCTTTGAGGTTGTCAGTGTAGTGATGGTTCCTCCTGCAAAGGAAACCAAGGATGTTGAATTTCCCATGGTCTCGTGGAAGGATGCAAGGATAATGATTGAGGCCGGACACCCTGAAGGTTGGGGTAGAGCGTTAGAATTTTCGGTGAACAAGGATCACTCTGGTTTGGGATACCGTTCCTAATAGTCAACTTTAAAAAAACCAATGACAAATGCTGCCGAGGGACATGTGCTCCCATTGCCAGACATCTTTACTAGTGTCGGACACCTTGTGGATGGTCAAATCAGTGTGATGGAGGAAGAGGAAGACGACGTTGTTGAAACAAGAGGACTTATATACCATAAGTTTTAAGGCCAAGAGCTCGCAAATTGGACATCGACATAAATGCCTGAAGTAATAGTGATTTACGAGTAATTTCCCTTTGTTTTTTCTTGCTTTGAAAGAAAAAAGAAACATGCTCTGCCCAAGGCATGGGGAACCACTTGTAGGGTCCCCCTAAATTTTCAAATCATATTAATCAATGAAACCATCATTTTGCATCCAAATTGTGTTCTTTTTTTTCATTATTCTTATTTTATTTTTTTCGAAAAAAATGACAATGTTTTCTTATTTCGTTTCCAAATTTTCATCATTTTTCTCCATTTCATAAAAAATAAAAGTATGAATCATGAATAATGCAGATTCCCCTCGATTTCCACTAATAATGATACTGGTATGATCCCCTATGACTTTGACAATCCCATCTATTACGCTGGCAAAGACTGTGAATAAGATTGTGAACTCCCCGAGGAGTTAGCTCGACTACTGCGGCAAAAATTAAAGGTCATCCAACCACACCAGGAATCGGTAGAAGTTATCAACCTTGGAACAGAGGAGGATGCAAAGGAAGTCAGAATAGGCACCACCCTAGAAGATGACATAAAGGAAACTCTGATCAAGCTCTTACAAAAATATATGGATATGTTTGTTTGGTCTTATCAAGACATGCCCGGAGTCGACACGAATATTGTGGTACACCGACTACCCCTCAAGGAAGATTGTCCTTCGGTGAAGCAAAAGTTGAGAGGAACTCAACCCGACACGGTGATAAAAATCAAAGAAGAGGTTCAAAAGCAACTTGACGCAGGCTTTTTGGCAGTAGCAAACTGCCAAAAAGGATGGAAAAGTGTGAATGTGCATTGAGTATAGAGACTTGAATATAGTGAGCCCAGAGGATGATTTCCCACTGCCTCACATTGATGTGCTAGTGGACAATACAACTCAATTCTCTGTATTCTCTTTTATATATGGCTTCTCCGACTACAACCAAATCAAAATGGCCCCAAACGACATGGGAAAAACTACCTTCATCACCCCGTGGGGAACTTTTTTCTATAAGGTTAGGTCTTTCGGTCTAAAGAATGATGGCGCAACATATCAACATGCAATGGTAACACTCTTTCATGATAAGATTATTAAAGAGATTGAAGTTTACGTTGATGATATGATTACAAAATCCCAAACTGAAGAGGAGCATCTAGTTAATCTGAAGAAACTGTTTGCACGACTAAGAAAGTTCAGATTGAGGCCAAACCCTATCAAATGCACTTTTGGGGTAAGATCCAGAAAATTGCTAGGATTCATTGCCAGCCAACGAGGAATTGAAGTCGATCCTGAAAATTTCAAGATCATACAAGCTATGCAAACACCAAAAATCGAGAAGGAGGTCTGTGGATTCCTAGGGAGATTGAATCATATCGCCAAATTTCTATCTCACCTCAAGGCCACATGTGAGCCAATATTCAAGCTGCTTTGTAAAGATCAGGCAGTCGTGTGGAATGACAATTGCCAAAACGCATTTGAGAAAATAAAAGAATACTTGCAAAAACCTCCAATATTGATTCCTTTTGTTCCTGGAAGACCTCTTATCATGTACTTGACAATCCTCGAAGGGTCAATGAGATGTGTTCTCTGTAACACCCCAAATAAAGTAAAAGAATTATTTAATTAAGTTGATAATATTATTTTATTAATTTAATTAAATAAATTGGATTATTATTAGTATTATTATTATTATTATTATTATTTGGAATAATAATAATTGGGAAATATATAAGTTGGGATAAGAGAAAAAGTTTCTCATTTGGAACAGAAGGGTTTTACGTGGAAGTTGAGAAGCTGCAGAGAAGGGAGAAGCTGTAGAGCAAAGGCTGAAGAGCGGAAAAGCGGAAGCGTTGAGTTGCCGAATTATCTCAGGTAAGGGGTCTGAACCTTATTAAACAATAATATGCGAGCATTTTCATGATTTATGTAGGATTGTTGATGGACTTTGGGGATTTAGGAAGATTGGGGAAGTTGGGGTTTACCGTCGTTTAGTACTATGATGAATAAGTCGAATTAAGCTGAAATTGAATCCGTAGTTGTGTGAGTCGCGTTTTCCCGAACGCGTAGCCTTTTACGGAAGTTGAATCGGAGGTCCGGAAGTCCTCCAACGGCGGAAAAATGCGGAAACTCTGCATTCTGCCTTGTGTTAGCGCAGGAACTGCTGTTTTGTCTGCGTTAACCGGTTAACCCAGGGTGTTAACCGGTTAACACTGTTATGTATTGTGAAAATGTTGCGTTTTGCCTGCGTTAACCGGTTAACCTATAGCGTTAACCGGTTAACACTGTTGCGTTTTGCCAAGAAGTGAATTTTGCCTGCGTTAACCGGTTAACCTGTGGCGTTAACCGGTTAACACTGTTCCAGTATTGAAAAATGACTAATTTTTATGTTGAAATTGTGATTTGGCCTATTGTGGTTGATTGTGATGAATCCATGTGTTAAGATGTAATGTTGTTGTTGTTTTGTTGAGTTGTATGTCATGCTATTAATGATGAAGATAACATGATCATATGATGTTGTTGTTGCGATGTTGATTATGATGCATGTTTGGTGTGCATGCATTCATGAAAGGCCGATGCCTAGTGATGAACGGACTGAGTTCCAATGATGTTGTTGACTCCGGGCTTGTTGAGAGGCTTGGTTCCTTATGGGGAACCCGGATTCTATGGTGATGAATCTGGGAGTGGTGATCCTGTAGTGGTCACAAAATGGGTATACCGAGTCGTGTTGAGTCATGCATGGGTGTGTGCATTGCATTTGATATGTTGTTTTGTTGATGTTCATAAGTATGTTGATTATGATGATTATGATGAGCTGCGTTGGCATGTGAAATATAATTATGTTTATAATTCTGTCGTTATATTATTATTTAATAATGTAATTCTCACCCCTTCTGCATGTGTTTATGTTCATCTATGATGAGCAATGTGCAGATAAAGAGGAGTAGCTTTTGTTGAGGTTTGAAGAATAAGTGTAGAGTTATTCTACGGAGTCGAGTCAAATGCTCTGGTCATGTGACACCGGGGTTATGGGATTCGATAGATAATTACATTTTATTTACGTTGTTTATGAGGATTAAAATGTTGAGATGTTTTGTTGAGATGATGTTGATGATTAAAATGTTGAGATGTTTTGTTGAGATGATGTTGATACATTTTTATGAATTATTATATGATGAAAAATAATAATTATGTTGTTGTCCGCTGCGAAGTTTTAATAAAATTAATAATATGTTTTATGTGGTGATGCGATAAGTGTATGTTGTAAGGAATGTAAACTCTTCTACATGTTGTACTCTGATATTATAATTAAATACGTCGTTTGGTGTAGAAGGGTGTTACATTAGTGGTATCAGAGCATGGTCAGTCCAGTCGAGTCATAATGTGAGGTTTTCCCTGTTGGTCGATTAGTGTAAATGACACTGTCGATATTTAACGGTTGTGGTTGTGTTGTGCAGAGTATGGCTGGAGAAAATGACCGTGCGATTGCTGAGGCTTTGACGGCTATGGCGCAGGCTATGCAGGCGCAGCAGAATCCGCCGGTCGACGAGTTTAGGAATTTGGGAAGGTTTCTGAAGAATAACCCTCCTACATTCAAAGGGCGCTATGATCCAGATGGTGCTCAGATTTGGCTGAAGGAAATTGAGAAGATTTTCCGGGTGATGACGTGTACTGAAGCACAGAAGGTGCAGTTTGGTACGCATATGTTATCTGAAGAGGCTGAAAACTGGTGGGATAACACCCGACAGAGGATTGCAGTACCAGGTGCTGAGATGACTTGGGAAAGGTTCAAGACGGCCTTTCTGGAGAAATATTTTCCTGCTGATGTGCGATGTAAGAAGGAGATGGAATTTCTGGGACTGAAGCAGGGTAACATGTCTGTTGCTGATTACGCTTCGAAGTTTGAAGAGCTGGTGCAGTATTGTCCTCATTATAATAATGCTGATGCTGAGGAATCCAAGTGTGTCAAGTTTGAGAATGGGTTGCGTCCAGAGATCAAACAAGGCATTGGTTACCAGGAGATTCGTAGGTTTCCTACACTGGTTAATAAGTGCAGGATATTCGATGAAGATAGCAAGGCTAGGACTGCTCACTACAAGAGTCTTAGTGAGAAGAAGAATAAGGATCGTGGTAGTCCTTATGCATCTCCGAATGGTAAAGGTAAACAGAAAGTGGTAGATGAGAAGAAGCCAAGTGGGGGAGGATCTCCCATAGCTGGTAAATGTTTCAGGTGTGGCGAGCCAGGCCACCGTGCTGATAGCTGTACCAAGAAAGTGCTGAGATGTTTCCGATGCGGTCAGGCTGGTCATAGAGTTACGGAATGTAAGGATGCTGGTCCGACATGTTTTAATTGTGGCGAGAAAGGCCATATCAGTTCGCAGTGCTCGAAACCGAAGAAGGCGGCTACTGCAGCTCATATTACTGGTAGGGTGTTTGCTCTGAGTGGGACTGAAGCTCCTAAAGAAGATAATCTGATTAAAGGTACTTGCTTGATTAATAATGTTGAATTGCTTGCCATTGTTGACACTGGTGCTACTCATTCGTTTATTTCGTATGAGTGTGCGACCAGGATTGGTGTGATTATGTCGTCCCTAGGCGGAAGTATGGTGATAGATACTCCTGCTAATGGTTCTGTGAAAACTTCTGTTGTCTGTCGAGGTTGTCATTTGACGATCTTTGAGAGAGAGTTCGTGGTTGATTTGGTGTGCTTACCCTTGCACCAAATTGATATTATTCTGGGAATGAATTGGCTAGAATTCTATGGCGTGTTTATCAACTGCTATAGGAAGACGGTGCGGTTTTCTGAAGTTGTGAGAATGATGAGGCAAGATTTCTATCTGCTAGGCAGGTGGGGGAATTTGTGAAAGATGAAGCTCAGATATTCGCTTTATTTGCGTCTCTGCAATCGGATAAGAAAGTGGTGAGTGTAGATTTGCCTGTTGTCTGTGAATTTCAGGATGTGTTCCCGGAGGATGTAAGTGAATTACCTCCAGAACGGGAAGTCGAATTTACCATTGACTTAGTACCAGGTACGAGTCCGGTGTCGATGTCTCCTTATAGAATGTCGGCAACTGAATTAGTTGAATTGAAGAAGCAACTTGAAGAATTGCTTGAGAAGAAGTTTGTGCGTCCAAGTGTTTCTCCTTGGGGTGCACCAGTATTGTTAGTGAAGAAGAAAGAAGGTACGATGAGGTTGTGTGTCGATTATCGGCAGTTGAATAAGGTGACTATCAAGAATCGGTATCCATTGCCGAGGATTGATGATTTGATGGACCAGTTGGTTGGGGCTCATGTTTTCAGTAAGATTGATTTGCGGTCGGGTTATCATCAGATCCGAGTGAAGTCAGATGATATTGCGAAGACTGCTTTCCGTACGAGGTATGGTCATTATGAGTACACTGTGATGCCGTTCGGTGTGTCTAATGCTCCAGGTGTGTTTATGGAATATATGAATCATATATTTCATCCGTACCTTGATGAGTTTGTTGTGGTGTTCATAGATGATATATTGATATATTCTAAGACGGAAGAAGAGCATGCAGGACATCTGAGAGTTGTTTTGCAGGTGTTAAGAGAAAAGAAATTGTATGCAAAATTATCTAAATGTGAGTTCTGGTTGAAGGAAGTGAGTTTCCTTGGCCATGTGATTTCGAGTGGTGGAATTTCTGTTGATCCTGCTAAAGTTGATGCTGTATTACAGTGGGAGACTCCGAAGTCTGCTACTGAGATACGCAGTTTTCTGGGGTTAGCTGGTTATTATCGCAGATTTATTGAAGGCTTCTCTAAGTTGGCATTGCCGTTGACGCAGTTGACTAAGAAGGGTCAAGTGTATGTGTGGGATGCAGCTTGTGAAGCGAGTTTTGTTGAGTTGAAGAGGCGGTTGACCAGTGCTCCAGTGTTGACCTTGCCTAATCCTGGTGAGTCCTTCGTTGTTTATTGTGATGCCTCTTTGATGGGTCTTGGTGGTGTTTTGATGCAGGATGGTAAAGTTGTAGCTTATGCTTCTAGACAGTTGAAAGTTCATGAGAGGAATTATCCTACGCATGATCTAGAACTTGCAGCCGTTGTATTTGTGTTGAAAATGTGGAGGCATTATCTGTATGGTTCCAGATTCGAAGTGTTCAGTGATCACAAGAGTCTGAAGTATCTGTTTGATCAGAAAGAGTTAAATATGAGGCAGAGAAGGTGGTTAGAATTACTGAAGGATTTTGACTTTGAATTGAGTTATCATCCCGGTAAGGCTAATGTAGTTGCAGATGCGCTGAGTAGGAAGTCTCTACATATGTCTATGATGATGGTTCGAGAGCTTGAGTTAATTGAACAGTTCCGTGATATGAGTTTGGGTTGTGAAGTTTCCGCTGATAGTGTAAAGTTGGGTATGCTGAAGTTGACTAGTGGAATTCTGGAAGATATTCGGAATGGTCAGCAAGTTGATGTCGCTCTAGTTGATCATATTACTATGGTTAACCAGGGTAATGGTGGTGATTTTGAGATTGATGAGGATGGCATTCTGCGATTTAAAGGTAGAGTTTGTGTCCCTGAGGTGTCTGAATTGAAGAAGAGTATTCTTGAAGAGGGCCACAGGAGTGGATTGAGTATCCATCCAGGTGCAACTAAAATGTATCAAGATTTGAAGAAGTTGTTTTGGTGGGCTGGTATGAAAAGAGATGTTGCTAAGTTTGTGTATGCCTGTTTGACATGTCAGAAGTCAAAGATTGAACATCAGAAACCGGCAGGTATGATGCAACCTTTGAAGATTCCTGAATGGAAGTGGGATAGCATTTCCATGGATTTTGTGACGGGATTGCCGAGGACAGTGAAAGGTAATGATTCTATTTGGGTGATTGTGGATCGATTGACTAAGTCGGCGCATTTCTTGCCGATGAAGATTAATCACTCTTTAGAGAAGTTGGCAGAGTTGTATATTGAGGAGATAGTGAGGCTGCATGGTATTCCATCCAGTATTGTGTCTGATAGAGATCCCAGATTTACTTCTAGATTTTGGGAAAGTTTGCAGAAAGCGTTGGGGACCAAGTTGAGGTTGAGTTCAGCTTATCATCCTTAGACTGATGGTCAGACTGAAAGAACTATCCGATCCTTGGAGGATTTGTTGAGAGCTTGTGTGTTGGAGCAGAGTGGTTCTTGGGATAGTTATTTGCCGTTAGTGGAGTTTACTTATAATAATAGTTTTCATGCTAGTATCGGTATGGCTCCATATGAAGCATTGTATGGTAGGAGGTGTAGAACTCCATTGTGTTGGTATGAATCAGGTGAGAGTGTTGTACTCGGACCTGAGATTGTGCAGCAGACGACTGAAAAGAGTAAGATGATTCAAGAGAAAATGAAGATTTCTCAGAGTCGTCAGAAGAGTTATCATGATAAGAGGAGAAAGGCACTTGAGTTCCAAGAGGGAGATCATGTGTTCTTGAGAGTTACTCCGACAACAGGTGTGGGTAGAGCTTTAAAGTCTAAAAAGCTTACTCCGAGGTTTGTGGGTCCGTATCAGATTTTGAAGAGGGTTGGAGAAGTGGCATATCGGATAGCTTTACCGCCGTCGCTTTCTAATCTGCATGATGTGTTTCATGTATCTCAGTTGAGAAAATATATTGCGGATCCTTCGCATGTTGTTCAGTTGGATGATATCCAGGTGAGGGATAATTTGACCGTTGAGGTGTTGCCAATTCGGATAGAGGACCGAGAAGAGAAGACCCTGAGGGGTAAGAAGATTGCTCTAGTGAAAGTTGTTTGGGGAGGTCCAGCTGGTGAGAGCTTGACTTGGGAGCGTGAAGATCAGATGAAGGAGTCGTATCCGGCTCTATTTGCTTGAGGTATGTTTTCGAGGACGAAAACTTCTAAAGTGGGGGAGAGTTGTAACACCCCAAATAAAGTAAAAGAATTATTTAATTAAGTTGATAATATTATTTTATTAATTTAATTAAATAAATTGGATTATTATTAGTATTATTATTATTATTATTATTATTTGGAATAATAATAATTGGGAAATATATAAGTTGGGATAAGAGAAAAAGTTTCTCATTTGGAACAGAAGGGTTTTACGTGGAAGTTGAGAAGCTGCAGAGAAGGGAGAAGCTGTAGAGCAAAGGCTGAAGAGCGGAAAAGCGGAAGCGTTGAGTTGCCGAATTATCTCAGGTAAGGGGTCTGAACCTTATTAAACAATAATATGCGAGCATTTTCATGATTTATGTAGGATTGTTGATGGACTTTGGGGATTTAGGAAGATTGGGGAAGTTGGGGTTTACCGTCGTTTAGTACTATGATGAATAAGTCGAATTAAGCTGAAATTGAATCCGTAGTTGTGTGAGTCGCGTTTTCCCGAACGCGTAGCCTTTTACGGAAGTTGAATCGGAGGTCCGGAAGTCCTCCAACGGCGGAAAAATGCGGAAACTCTGCATTCTGCCTTGTGTTAGCGCAGGAACTGCTGTTTTGTCTGCGTTAACCGGTTAACCCAGGGTGTTAACCGGTTAACACTGTTATGTATTGTGAAAATGTTGCGTTTTGCCTGCGTTAACCGGTTAACCTATAGCGTTAACCGGTTAACACTGTTGCGTTTTGCCAAGAAGTGAATTTTGCCTGCGTTAACCGGTTAACCTGTGGCGTTAACCGGTTAACACTGTTCCAGTATTGAAAAATGACTAATTTTTATGTTGAAATTGTGATTTGGCCTATTGTGGTTGATTGTGATGAATCCATGTGTTAAGATGTAATGTTGTTGTTGTTTTGTTGAGTTGTATGTCATGCTATTAATGATGAAGATAACATGATCATATGATGTTGTTGTTGCGATGTTGATTATGATGCATGTTTGGTGTGCATGCATTCATGAAAGGCCGATGCCTAGTGATGAACGGACTGAGTTCCAATGATGTTGTTGACTCCGGGCTTGTTGAGAGGCTTGGTTCCTTATGGGGAACCCGGATTCTATGGTGATGAATCTGGGAGTGGTGATCCTGTAGTGGTCACAAAATGGGTATACCGAGTCGTGTTGAGTCATGCATGGGTGTGTGCATTGCATTTGATATGTTGTTTTGTTGATGTTCATAAGTATGTTGATTATGATGATTATGATGAGCTGCGTTGGCATGTGAAATATAATTATGTTTATAATTCTGTCGTTATATTATTATTTAATAATGTAATTCTCACCCCTTCTGCATGTGTTTATGTTCATCTATGATGAGCAATGTGCAGATAAAGAGGAGTAGCTTTTGTTGAGGTTTGAAGAATAAGTGTAGAGTTATTCTACGGAGTCGAGTCAAATGCTCTGGTCATGTGACACCGGGGTTATGGGATTCGATAGATAATTACATTTTATTTACGTTGTTTATGAGGATTAAAATGTTGAGATGTTTTGTTGAGATGATGTTGATGATTAAAATGTTGAGATGTTTTGTTGAGATGATGTTGATACATTTTTATGAATTATTATATGATGAAAAATAATAATTATGTTGTTGTCCGCTGCGAAGTTTTAATAAAATTAATAATATGTTTTATGTGGTGATGCGATAAGTGTATGTTGTAAGGAATGTAAACTCTTCTACATGTTGTACTCTGATATTATAATTAAATACGTCGTTTGGGGTAGAAGGGTGTTACATTCTCAGTCAACACGATGAAACATGTATAAAGGAGCACACAATCTGCTACTTAAGCAAGAAGTTTACCGACTGCGAGGGTAGACATTCAATGCTTGAAAAGACATGCCACGCACTTGCTTGGACTGCTAAAGGCTTGAGGCAATACATGCTGACGCATACAACACTTTTAATCTCCAAGATGGATCATGTCAAGTACATTTTTGAAAAGTCTGCTTTGACAGGAAGAGTCACCTGTTGGCTGATGGCCCTGACTGAATATGACATTCAACATTTCATACAAAAAGCTGTCAAAGGAAGTGTCTTGTCTGACTATCTAGCCCATCAACCATTGAAAGATTATCAATCGATGCACTTTAACTTCCCTGACAAGGATATCATGTTTATAAGGGATTACAACATTCCCGACCCCGAGGAAGGACCAGAACCAGGGTTACGTTGGACACTCGTGTTTGATGGTGCTTCTAACACTCAAGGAAATGGAATTGGGGCAGTTATCACATCCCTAATTGGTTTTCATCTACCCTTCACTTAAAGGTTGTGCTTCGGTTGCACTAACACAATGGAGAAGTATGAGGCATGCATCTTCGACATCGAAGCAGCTATTGATCTAAGGATCAAAATCCTCAAAGTTTGTAGAGATTTACCCTTGTTAATTAGCCAAGTTAAAGGAGATTGGAAGGCTCGTGATCACAAGTTAATCTCGTACAAGGAGCATGTCTTGAAGCTAATCCCATATTTTGATGAGATCGCATTCCATCACTTCCTTCTAGAGGAGAATCAGCTGGCCGATGCATTAGCTACTCTGTCATCCATGTTTAAAGTCAAGTGGAAAAATGAAGCACCATCTATCCACATTGACTACTTGGACGAGCCAACATAGTATTTGGCAACTAAAGAAGAAATCGATGGGAATTATTGGTTTTATGATATCCTGAGATCCTTTGAGATCCAAGAATATCCAGGAAATGCATCCATCACGGACAAAAACCATCTTCGAAAGCTCTCGGCCAAGTTCTTTTTGAGTGGAGGGGTACTGTACAAGAGAAATTATGATTCATTCTTGCTCAGATGCATAGACAAACACGAAGCAAACCGGATTATAATGGAAATTCATGAAGGCTCCTTTGGGATGCATGCTAGTGGACATACAATGGTCAAGAAGATCTTGAGGTTGGCTATTATTGGATGACTATGGAGGTTGACTGCTACCTCCACGTACAAACATGTCATAAATACCATATTTATGCCAACAAGATACACGTGCCACCAGTTCCACTTAATATCTTGACATCACCTTGGCCTTTAGCCATGTGGGATATTGACGTGATTGGGCGCATTAAGCCAACTGCCTCAAACAGACACCGTTTCATTTTGGTAGCAATTGACTATTTCACCAAATGGGTGGAAGTAGTCTCTTATGCAAACGTCATAAGGCAAGTGGCGGTTCGTTTCTTGAAGAAAGAGATCATATGTCGTTATGGGGTCCCGAACAAAATCAGTACTGAAAATGGTTTCAACATCAATAAAAAAATGATGAAAGAACTGTTCAAGAACTTCAAGATCGAACACCATAATTCATTGTTGTACCGTCCAAATATGAATGGTGTTGTTGAGGCAGCTAATAAGAATATCAAGAAAATCATGCAAAAGATGGTGGAGACCTAGAAGGATTGGTATGTATAGTTTCGTCTTATTGACTAGTTATGAATTTCACACTATTAGGGTTTTCGTGTTAGAAGCATATATATGGATACTAATGATCTAGATTACAATAGTCTAGCCCCTTTCCCGCTTGACATTACCTATAAGCCAAGCTCAACAATCAGGTGTAAACGTGAGTGGTTAAAGTCTCACGTCTCCTATGAATGGGTGGAATATTGGATTTATAAGAGAGATTACCCATTTATCTAATGCCTTAATGATTTGGGTGGAGACGTGGCATCTCCCTCTCTAGTAGTTTTGGAGCATTAGTCCCGTTGATTCTCCCGCCTTCCCTGGACTTCCCAACAGTGGTATCAAAGTTATGGTTCGACTTGGTGGAGGAGTAAGAGCTGGATCATGTGTTGAATTTTTTTATAGGATGTGGGGGACTCACACTGGTGGGAGAGAATGTTTGTTGCAAGTGTGGATGATTAAAGTCTCACATCTCCTATGAATGGATTGAATGTTGGATTTATAAGAGAGACGACTCATTTACCTAATGCCTTAAGGTTTTGGGTAAAGATTTGGGGTCTCCCTTTCTCGTGTTCCTAGAGCACCGGTATCGTTGGTGCTCCCGTCTTCTTTGAACTCTCCAACATCAACTTAGTAGATAACACAAATATAGGACAACCAACCACATTAGTATTCCAATTATCAACAACCATTTGTCTGCATCTATCATATATAGTCCGGACCTTCATAACTTTGAATTGCCTAGCCGAATCAAACCTACATTTGTCACAATGGAAAAGAGTAGGCTAATGATATGACTGATTTTTTATTAAAATAAATTATTATTATTATTATTATTATTATTATTATTATGCTCTAATAGTCCGGTGAATATAATTTAACCTTTTCAAAGAGATAAGTGAATTATACTGTTTTGAATCTACATATGTATAATTGCATGTTTACTAAAAACTACCAATTGATGGGAGATCGAGATTTAGATCAACATATTTTCTAGTGTACGAGTGAATAGGAGAGAAACACGCTTGTGTGAAATTGATTGAAAGTTTCTTCAAGTAAAGTGGTCAAACATGAGAAAGCATGTTTCGACAATCAAAATGCTTTTATATTATATGCCTTTGACACTTTTGATTTCCTAGCACCAGAAGCACTTGATCTTTTACAGTGAGTCCAAAGGCTTATGAATAGAAATGTTGTATCTCGTATATATATATATGAATATTGTTTTTTTACACAAAAAAATTCAAATCATATCATTAATTAAAAGACGTTCAATACAAGGAGGAATCGAATATAACACACTACGCTTAGTCCAAGAATTGACCGCTTTAGGTAACATGTGGGCAACCGAATTCACTTGGAGCTTAACAAACTTCACCTCAAAATTGGAATGAAAAACTAGAATATTCTTAATATAAGAGATAATTAAACTAAACTCAGAATTACCACCATAGTTCTTGTGTACCGCTTGCACCACCACTTGAGAGTCTCTTTCAAAGATAACATGATCCAAATGCATATGGATTGATGTTTGCACCTTTTCCTTTAAGGCCGATGCTTCTCCCTCTATTACTGATAAAAGGCCAAGATCCCCAGCTATACCCACATTAATGAACCTTCCACTACCATCTCTAAGACACCAACCCCTATTAGTTGTATCTCTTTGGTAATAAACCCTGCATCAACATTGCATTTCAACCACCCTTCACTCGGCGGATGCCACACAATCGGATGATCAATGGTGTCACTATGAAAAGAATATAAATTTTGACTTTAAAACCAATTTTATCATGCATGAAAAACTTGTATAATTAACTTGTTAACTTTCAAAAATGAGAAACGACGCAACTCCTTTTATTTATGTGTAAATTTTATTATATTGAATAGATAATTAATTATTATGAGATTGTTAAATTGATTATTTAACTAATGAATTTTAAATTGACATAATCAATTATTTATAAATTAATATTAATATAAATTATTATTAATTATTACTAAGCACTCATTATTGAGATGGTCCGAATAAATTGTAAAGAATTGATCTATTCTATTTAATATTTAATTCATGCTGTTTAACTAAATATTTAACTTATGTTGAAAACTTAAACCACCATAAGAATTGCTCTCTCTGTCTTTCAATATATATAATATTAAAATAACATTTGACCAACAAATACTGAACACACATAATATAACGTTTTGCTAAATCTAACAGCTACACCATTGAAATACCTAACACAAGCAACTAAGGAAAAGCATAAACACATATAGTTAAGAAATTACATCACAAATTCGGAAATATAGAAGCTTCTATGTGACGGCACCATCATTCATTTCCTTCAGCTTAATTTACATTTTCACAACAAAGACAGTTTATAGCATGCCATGATCTTAGAAAAATAGAGAAGTTTTTAGGAAAGTAAACAGAACTCAAATTTATATAATATAAATAATTATTGCGTGATTCGGTTTTAATCCACGCTCACACACGTGAATTTCTAGTGTACCTCGCTAATTCTTAAATAAGAAGATTATTTTAGGATCGTTGAATGATTAAATGTCAAAGGTCCCATCTAGAAACAAATTATTTAAATGATATAACAATTTATATGATGACAATCCAAAATCATTCATATGTGTTTTGATGAGGTAATTTGAAACTTTAACATAGTTTTGAACATTAGATAGATCAAATGCTACAATCAAATTATATCCATTTTAAATTTTTATTTAAGTTGTTAGTTTATAAGTATAAAAAATATAAGTATATTATAAAAAAAATAAAGAAATATTATTATCAAAGATTCAACCCTAAAGTAAGAGTTCACACTTATTTTTTTCAGCTAATAAATATCAATTGATATTTTTAAATTATTTTATTTTAACACGATATTAAAAAGATAAGCTAGTAATCATTTAAATTTTGCGGATGATCCTTCTTTGGTATTAATGTTAGAAAGTAGCTTGTAATGGTTTTCGAGAGCTTATCATAAACACATAATTCATTAACAAACTCTCCAACAAATTTTGATGAAGTTAAGATTGAATATGTCTAGACCCGAGCTCTTGTTGTCGTCACAACTCCAAATCACTTCTTTGATCTCATCCCCCCAAAATGAAGCAGTTAGAAAAGAGTTGTCATCATGGATTATCTGATACACGTTTGTTCTAGTCAATGAGGGTCTTCTATGATTCTTTTCTTTGATGCTTTTAGAGAAGTGTGACTAAATTTATGATTTAATGTTAACTTGTTTGATTCAATCACATTCCTTCTTCAAGGTAGTGATATTGTTAATTCTTCTTCTAAATTTTTGCATTCAATGAAAATACCATGAATTTGAATTTCCTTCTTTGATCCTTTTCATTCTAGACTTCTTCCTTATTAGTCTCTCTTTGAAATGAATATGGTTCCAAAAGTAATTCGAAATTAATTTCGCCTTATTTGAATAAGCAAGGTTGCTAATGTCGTTAGTAGATTGCATCAATTTCCTTTATCTCTTCTACTAGATTATTAATTTTAAGGTCCAAAATACTGATAGCTTCTAAATTCTACTTCCTTTAACACCTTCTACTTTCAAGGTCTTCTCAAAAATAGAGGTGAAATCTTCATGTTCCAATCAACAATTATTAAATCGTAATGATTTAGGGTCCTATTTCGTTGTTGGGCATATCAACCAAATGAAAAATGATGTGAAATGTCTTGATTTCTAATCCATTTTCATGTCTTTGCTAAACTAATTAAATTCAACACTCTTTTCGCCCCTCCCTTTTGCACCCACCCCTTTCCTGTCATGAATTGAGGAGACAACATTAAAATCACCTGTCAAGCACATTCTTCTTCTAAATTTAAATGTTTATGATGTAGTGAATCTTTCCAACCGTCTTTTTTACTAGTCAGAGGACATGGAGAGTATACATACATTAACTAAGTAAATAGTCTTATTTGAGCAAGTGACCTTCAATCCTAAAAATCTAATGCTCTAGAAAACAAAGTTTACATAAAACAAAATTCTCCTCCAAATAATTAACAGACTCCCTAACAACCCTTTAGAAGGTCTAAAATTCGAATTTATATTCCAATTACTATATAAATTTTCATAAAATTTTAATAATGTAATTTTCAATTAATTTACAATGTTTTTTTATTTTTTGAACTATACATATAACAAATTTATTGATACTAATGAGCTTAAATATTCTTCTTCTTTTTGCATTGTCTCCCCTACCCTCTCATATTGAATGATAGAATCTTCTTTAATTAGTTATGATGTTCTTTCAAAATTTTTACTTCTTAATTCTACTTTTTGATGGGTTTGGGCTCCATTCCTACGTGGAGAAAGACCCAAATATGATTTACTCATTGTCTCACTTATTTAAATAAAGAGGATCAATTTAGGGTTGAGAGAGATAAACAGAAAATAAGGATTCAAAAGAGAAAAGAGAGAGAAACCTATTCTGATTTTTCTGAAACCAGTCTCACTAAATCGACGATCCTGATTCGTTAACCGTCAAATCAAACTCAAGTTTAGGGGAAGGTTCGTAACACATCTATCTAACTTTTGACTGTTCGAAATTTCAAAATAATGTTTAAGGTGAGAGATATCTGCTTCACACTGAAACTACTTGAGAAATGTTTCAGCTTTTTGATTCTTATTTGTAAGCTAGTTTAGTTTGTGATTTGCGGTTGTTAACACTAGCTTGTGAATCATTCTAAGTCTCTCTTGTACTCTTAATTGATTATAGTGGAGTTATTTCTTTGGTCTGGACGCCTCATGGTTTCTACTCTCATATTAAGGGGTTTTCCACGTTAAAAATATAAGTGTTCTTTTGTGCCTTTATTTATTCGATTTTCCATCTTATATTTATTGTTGATCCTCAAAGTTCCTACAAGTGCGAGGGATTTTATATTCGCTACGTGTTGGTATGTTATTGTGTCTTAATTTCCCATCAGAGTGACATCAGAGCTCTTAGTTAAGGGGTATTTTACTTGTTTGAATGATGGAGTCAAATACAAAGGTGAAGATGGTATTGTTGAATGGTTGTAATTACCATTTATGGAAGGGAAACATGAAAGACTTACTATCTGTGAAGAAATTGCATTTACCGATTTTTAGTTCCACAAAGTTGGATTCTGTGTCTGATGAAGAATGAGAGTTTTAACATCAACATGTATGCGGTTTAGTTAGCTAATATGCAGAAGATAATGTTTATAATCATATTACTAATGAGACACATGCAAAAACTTTGTGGGAGAAGATAGAGTCCTTGTATGCCTTTAAATCAGGGAATAATAAATTATTCTTGTTTAATAGCTTCATAAGTTTGAAGTATAAGGAGAGAAATTTTATTTCAGATCACTTGAGTTCAAAGAGCCTTAATCAGATGTCGGGAATGAGTATCAAATTTGATGATGAACTTTTATGACTATTTCTATTACTATCTTTACCAGAGTTTTGGGAGACGTTTTAGGTTTCTATCACAAGTTCTGCTCCTAGATGTGTTGTTTCTTTGGAGACAGATAATGGTGGTGTTCTTAATAATAAGATGATAAGGAAGTGTTAGATACCCAAAAGTGCTTATTTGAGCTATCAAATATGGGCATCTTTCACTCCGTTTCCTTGCTAAAGTGTTCGAAACAACCTTTGTTTTTGATGAATTGCAATACAATGATAAACGATCTTGGTACCTTTGATTTGTTTGTTATTGTGCAGGAATTAGTCATGAAATAATAGAAAATGAAGCCACAAGAAAGTTGGCAAAGGGACCAAAGAAAGGATGCATTCATCAGCTTGCTCGCTAGGCGAGGGTTGTGGCGAAGGGCTCGCTAGGCGAGCGCCCAGCGAGAACCCAGCGAAAAGCTCCAGTATTTTACAGTGGCAAACATCAACAAACTCGCTAGGCGAGCTGCCAGCGAAGTGTGTAGCGAACACGTCCAGACTTGGTGAAAAGCGCAACCAACACTCACTCGCTAGGCGAGCCATTAGCGAGCTCCCAGCGAGCATTCCAGTAGCAAAACCTCTCAAGCTCGCTGGAGCGAAGGTTGAAGTGTGGGCTTCGCCTAGCGAAGGTTTTGTTCGCCTAGCGAACATGCCAGTCTGGCAAAGGTTATTTCTCTGGGCGCAGGTGCCTCAGGTGCCTCATTTAGGGGCTCGCTAGGCGAGCCATTCTGCTCGCCTAGCGAGCATGACAGCTCAGTAGCAGCTCTACAAGTAGCAAGGGCTACTTTTTGGAGCCATACTTTTACACCTCCATACTTTTGTACTTTTAAGATATTTTCCAGCATTGCTCTAGGGATCTTTTGTGACCTAGAATTCATTTCTCTTCATCTCTTAACAATCTTTCACAAAAAGAAGGTGGATTCCCATCCAATCTCGATTATTCGACTCGGAGGTTGATCAACCTTCTTCCGAAACTTGTTGACCAAGCTGCCATGAAAATGAGTAGCTAAGTCCTTCATTTTGTCAAGGTTAGATGTAGATGATCATTAGCTTTGTGTGTAAATGGGATGATCTTCATTTGTAAACTCTTTAATGGTGAATATATGGTGAAAACTTTGTTCTTATTCAAAACTCTTTGTGTTGGTTTATGATCGAGAGATGTTTACCAACTCTTAACCTAGGTTTTCATCCAATCTTGTTTGTTAGCTAGAGATAGTAATGAATGATTTTGTTCACCATAAGGTTGAACCAAAAAGTTGTCATTTTGATAGATTGTGTTAGAGATAAACAATGGATCAAAATGGGAAAACTCACAATGTGTGTTAGAGATAAACACATTGGGAGGACTTTGTGAAATAGTTTATCATCTAAAATAGTTTATAAGTTTTGTTGATCGAACATATACATGCAAAGTGATCGTCGAACCCTAACTTTGGCAATATTTCTCAAATATTAAAACCAAAACTTTTACCGCATTTTATTACACTTTTATGCAAGATACCGTGACAAACACCAAAACCCTATTGTTACCTTAAGCTAAGAATTGAAACAACTGTCGAAAGGCGGTGATATCTCACAATCCCTGTGGAGACGATAACAAAAACCCGACACTTAAAATTACATTCAACAAAATGGCGCCGTTGCCGGGGATTGTGAATTGATATTGCGAGCATCGCAATGGTTGCTTAATTTTTAGCTTTCGAATTTTTGACTTGTGCTTGTAATTTGTTTGGTTTAGTGTGCAGCTTTCGTTTTATGCGAGGGCAGATCCCTGTGGACGAACTTCTTTTTGATCCCGAGATCGAGAGAACCGCAAGGAGGCTGAATAGCAAAACGAGACGAAGGAGGCAACAGGCTAGACAACAACAAGAACAAGGAGAAAGTTCTTCTACCACACATCCACCACCGTTCACACCAATCATGGAACCACCACCACCGCCCATTTCCACTCCATGTGTAAACAGTCCAAGAAACACTACTCAGTTTGCCAACCACACGGGAAGGCAAGCCGAGATGAAAACGGGAACTCTCAATTTATTATATGGAAGTCCATTCACCGGAATGGACCATGAAGATCCCTTTGCTTTTCTCACAAAATTTTATGAGATAGCATTGGCGGCCGGAGTGGATCAGGCTCAAGAGCTACCGTTGTTCAGAAGATTATTTCCCCACGCTTTGCTCGGCAAAGCAAAAGATTGGTACTTAGATCAAACACCAGCCGTCATGACAGACTGGAACGTGTTGGAAGAGAAGTTCATCGAAAGATTCTTCTCCCATAACCGGTTCATGGAATCCAAGACGACCATCTCAGTGTTTTCACAAGGAATCAATGAATCATTAAATGAGGCGTGGGAAAGATTCAAATCCATGCTTCGGAAGTGTAAAGGGCATGGATTTGATGAATTGACTCAAATCCATATTTTCAAAAATGGACTTCAACCAAATTGCAAGACGTTGTTGGATGCTACCTCGGGTGGCTCTTTATTGTCTAAAAGCGCCGAAGAAGCTACAAATATCATAAATCGAATGGCTCTAAATGATCTTCATAGTCAAAGTAGAGGCAACTCTTTGAAGAAGCCGGGAGTGCTTGAACTTGGGACGAACGATGCCATCCTTGCCCAAAACAAACTCATCTCACAACAAGTGGAACTCTTAACGCAGCAAATAAAAGAGTTGAGAGAACCTTCTAAAGCTAAACAAATAGCTTGTTGTGAGCTTTGCAAAGGTGAGCATGACACCGGATTCTGTCCACCTCCCGGGTTCGAAGAAGTAAACTACATGGCAAACCAACGTGACTACCAACCGAGACAACAACAACAACAACCTTATCAACCACACCCTCAAAATCAACAACAACATTTCCAAGGGAATCAAGGGTTCCAACCTAGGAGTAACTATTACCATAACCAAGGTTATGGAGGTGGTTCTTCTAGCCGTCAAAACCCTCCCCAAAATCCTTATCAACCTCAACAACCGCCGGTCGTAACTTCTAAGTTGGAAGAGACATTGACACAATTTATGCAAATGTCAATGGCTAACCAAAAGAGCAACGACGCGGCTATAAAAAATCTCGAGACTCAAGTTGGGCAACTTGCTAAGCAACTCGCGGAACAACAATCCGGTCCTTCCTTTTCGGCAAACACGCAAACAAATCCTAAGGAACATTATAAAGCGATCATGACGAGAAGTGGGAGGGAGTTGATCAGTGAGAATAAAAAAAGAGATGAGAGAGAACAAAGAGAGGAAAAGGAAGAAAATGAGGAGGAAATATTGGAGGAAAATATTGATGGTGAAGTGGGGGAGTGGAGTGAGGAGGAAAAAGTTGAAAAGAACGAAAAGAATGGTGAAGTTGAAAAGAAAGAAAGTGTGGAAATTGAGAAAAATACGAGTGGTGAAGTAATGGGGGAGGAAGTGAAAAAGAAAAGAGCGAGAAGTTCTCGAGTTGCTAAGGGAAAGGAGGTAGTGAGCGTTACTCCAATCCAAAACCTTCCTTATCCTCATGCTCCGTCCAAAAGGGAGAATGAACGGCATTACGCCCGGTTCATGGATATTTTTAAACAACTGCAAATCAACATTCCGTTTGCCGAAGCCTTGGAGCAAATGCCCAAGTATGCCAAATTCATGAAGGACATACTTACAAAAAAGCGGAGGTATACGGAACCGGAGACCATTGTCCTAGATGCGAGCTGTAGTGCAATTATTCAAAGGACGCTTCCGAAAAAAAAAGGTTGATCCGGGAAGAGTTACTTTGCCGGTTAAAATTGGTGATATCTATGTTGGGAAAGGACTAATTGACTTGGGGTCAAGCATTAATCTTATACCTTTGTCTATTATAAAGAGGCTTGACAACATTGAAATTAAGTCCATCCGAATGACGTTGCAATTGGCAGATAAGTCGACTACCCATCCTCATGGTGTAGCCCAAGATGTTCTGGTTAAAGTCGACAATTTTTTTTCCCGATCGATTTTATTGTTATTGATATGGAAGAAGATGATGATGCTCCGCTCATCCTGGGCCGACCGTTCATGAAAACCGCACGAATGATGATAGACGTTGATGACGGTTTGATGAAGGTGAGAGTCCAAAATGAGGAAGTTACATTCGATCTATTCGAAGCAATGAAGCATTCAAAAGATAGAAATGATAGCTTTCGCATCGATGTGATCGAAGAGGCAATTTTGGAGGTTTCTAAGCATATTCATGAGATATCTCCTATGGAGTTAGCTCTTGACGACTCATTTGAAGTTTTCACAGCTGAAGAAGAGCAAGCTCTTGATGAATGCTTAAGGGAACTTGATGGTTTAAACGAACTACAACCGTGGGAAGTTGAGGAGGAAGACTTGAAGAAGGAGGTTAATGACGAAAAAGCGCCTATTGAATTGAAAATATTACCTTCTACTTTGAAGTATGTATTCCTAGATGAGACCGAAGCAAAACCGGTCATCATAAGCAACCTTTTGTCAAATGATGAAGAAGCCCGTTTGATCAATGTGCTAAAAAAAATCAAGAAGCCATGGGTTGGACTCTTTCCGATCTAAAATGAATTAGTCCTTCCTATTGCATGCACAAGATCTTGATGGAAGAGGATTTTAAGCCGGTAGCTCAACCACAACGCCGCTTAAATCCTACTATGAAGGAGGTTGTTAGAAAAGAAGTTGTAAAGTTGTTGGATGCGGGAATGATTTACCCGATTTCGGATAGTCCATGGGTTAGTCCTGTGCATGTGGTTCCGAAGAAAGGTGGAATTACCGTGATCCGCAATGACAAGGATGAGTTGATCCCTACTAAAGTTACAACGGGGTGGCGAATGTGTATTGATTATAGGCGGTTGAATACCGCAACTCGAAAAGATCATTTTCCACTCCCGTTCATGGATCAAATGCTCGAAAGACTCTCGGGGAAACAATACTATTGTTTCTTGGATGGCTATTCCGGGTATAACCAAATTGCGGTTGACCCGGCCGATCATGAAAAGACGGCTTTCACATGTCCGTTTGGAGTTTTCGCATACCGAAAAATGCCCTTTGGGTTGTGCAATGCACCGGCGACTTTCCAACAATGTGTGCAAGCCATTTTTGCCCACCTTATTGAGAAAACAATGGAAGTCTTCATGGATGACTTCTCGGTATTTGGTGGTTCCTTTAGTCTATGCTTGGCAAACTTGAAAACGGTGCTTGAAAGATGTGTGAAGACCAATCTTGTGCTTAATTGGGAGAAGTGTCACTTCATGGTGACCGAGGGGATAGTGATTGGCCATAAAGTCTCTTCAAGAGGGCTTGAAGTTGATCGAGCTAAGGTTGAAGTGATTGAAAAGTTACCTCCTCCGGTGAATGTGAAGGGAATCCGAAGCTTTTTGGGGCACGCCGGGTTCTATCGGCGGTTTATCAAAGACTTCTCAAAGGTGGCTAAGCCTTTGAGTAATTTGCTAGCTAAGGACCAGGTATTTCTCTTAACCGATGAATGTTTGCAAGCTTTTGAAACTTTGAAAGAAAAATTGGTTACCGCTCCAATTATAGTCGCTCCAAATTGGAATTTAAATTTTGAGTTAATGTGTGATGCGAGCGACTATGCAATCGGAGCGGTATTAGGCCAAAGAAAAGAAAAGAAAATTCATGCGATACATTACGCAAGTAAAGTTCTTAATGAGGCTCAAATTAACTATGCCACCACTGAAAAAGAATTACTTGCGATAGTGTATGCGCTTGAAAAGTTTAGGTCTTATCTTATAGGGTCTAAAGTCGTAGTGTATACCGACCACTCGACGATTAAATATTTGCTCACCAAACCGGATTCGAAGCAAAGGCTCATCCATTGGATCCTCTTGTTGCAAGAATTTGATGTTGAAATCAAAGACAAGAAAGGATCGGAAAATTTGGTGGCGGATCATTTATCCCGCTTAGTTAATGTGGAGGTTACCGCGTCAGAGAAGGAAATCCGGGAAGAATTTCCTGATGAAAAACTGTTCAAAGTTCAAGTTAGGCCGTGGTTTGCAGACTCTGCGAACCACAAGGCTAGTGGTTTTGTGCCTCCCGACCTAACTTCGAACCAAAAAAGGAAGTTTCTTTCGGATGCCAAGTATTACGTATGGGATGACCCGTACTTGTTTAAGTTGGGTAGTGATAACCTTTTAAGGAGATGCGTTACTGGCGATGAAGCGCAGAGCATCCTTTGGCATTGTCACAACTCGCCTTACGGTGGACACTATAATGGGGTGAGAACGGCCACTAAAATCCTTCAGTCAGGATTTTATTGGCCCACTATTTTCAAAGACGCACATACCCATGCGCAAAGTTGTGATAGTTGCCAGAGAAGCGGTGGGATTGGTAAGAGAGACGAGATGCCTCTCCAAAACATCCAAGAGGTCGAAGTATTTGATTGTTGGGGCATCGATTTTGTAGGACCATTCCCACCCTCTTATGGTAACGACTATATGCTTGTCGTAGTTGATTACGTTTCTAAGTGGGTTGAGGCGATTGCCTCACCTCGGGCGGATGCGAAAATGATAATAAATTTTTTGAAGAAAAACATATTTTCCCGTTTCGGAACCCCCCGAGTGTTGATAAGTGACGGAGGGTCACACTTTTGTAATGCACCGTTGGAAAGCATTTTAAAACATTACGGTGTATCACACAGAGTGGCAACTCCGTATCACCCGCAGGCTAATGGGCAAGTCGAGGTCTCTAATCGTGAGATTAAGAGAATCCTCGAAAAAACTGTGTCAAATTCGAAAAAAGAGTGGTCACAAAAATTGGATGAAGCGTTATGGGCATACCGTACCGCCTTTAAAGCTCCAATTGGCCTAACTCCTTTTCAATTGGTGTTTGGTAAAACTTGCCATTTGCCGGTCGAATTGGAGCACAAAGCCTTGTGGGCTCTGAAATTTTTAAATTTTGAAAAGGATTTGGCCGGTGAGAAAAGGAAGGTGCAACTGCTTGAGTTGGAAGAGATGCGCAATGCCGCATATCACTCAAGTTGGTTGTACAAAGAAAAGGTAAAAAAATATCATGACAAAAAGCTTCGAAAGAAAGAATTTGTGCCCGGACAGTTGGTCCTACTGTTCAATTCCAGGTTGAAGTTATTCCCCGGAAAGTTGAAATCAAAATGGTCCGGGCCATTTCGGGTAAAAGAAGTTAAGGAGTACGGAGCTATTGTCATTGAGGACATGGAAAAGAAGGACAATTGGACCGTTAATGGCCAACGTTTGAAGGTTTATCTTGGCGGTCATGTGGATCGCGAGAGTTGTGCTATTCCTTTGGATGCTCCTCTGTGAGCATCGCACCGTCGAGCTTATCCGACGTTAAACAAGCGCTTGTTGGGAGGCACCCCAACATTGTAAGTATTTACAGTTTTTCTGTTGTGTCGTAGTGGGATTCCAATTGTTAAAACTTGCTGAATGTACCAGGAATGCTATTTTTGAAAACAAAAGCAAATGCTGTCATGCTCGCTAGATGCTCGCTAGGCGAGGCAGTAGCGAGCAGATTCGCTAGCTGCTCGCTAGGCGAAGCAGCAGCGAGCGCTGCGTGGCAGCACTAATTTAATTCTCAGCAGGCCACTCATTTTGGGCCCAAACACAATGTTCCTTTTTACAACTATGCTGAAGCACTCTCACGAACACTCACAAGCACTCTCTCACTTTTCATCTCTCTCACAAACACTCAAACCCTAAACTGAAGCATTGCGAACCTCACTGCACTTCAAATTCAATCAATCTCTTTCACTAAGGTTTGCCCTAATTCCATTTCTTTATGTTTGAACTTTGTAAAATTCTGATTTGCATGTCATTTAGGGTGAATTTGGGGGAATGGGTATTTTAGGTTTTGCATGTGGGTTTCGAAGTACATGTATCCTAGAACGATTCTTTTCTTGATAGATCATTTTGTTCTGAAATAGATACCATGAGAACTTGGGTTTTGCCAAAATTTCACTGTAAACATTGCAGAACCCAAAAACCCGTAAAGTTCGCTAGCAACTCGCTAGGCGAACCAGTGGCGAGCATTCGCTGCCACTTCGCTAGGCGAAGCAGCAGCGAGCATGACAGTAGTTGGAATTCTGGTTTTGCTTTCTAATCTGTTTTGTGTTTGTGTTGCTTCCTCTTTATGTTTTGCAGATGGAATCCAGATCCGGAGCTTCAAAAAAGAGAAAGGGCGGGAACACATCTCGTTCCGTACCAATACAATTCGACACCGACAAGTTTGTCGGGCCAAAGCAAGCCGCAAGATATATTGCTTTGGAAAAACGAAAGATTTTACCGGAAAAGAGATTCTTAATCAACCCTGAAGGCACGAACCGAACATTCGCCGGGTTGATTAACAACAAAAAGTGGGATCGGTTAATATCCCCCCTGGAGCATTACGATATTGCAATAGTGCGTGAGTTCTATGCGAACACACTGCCGGATGATGATGAGCCATTCACATGGACATCTAGAGTGTCCGGCCGTCCTGTTGCGTTCGATCAGGATGCAATTAACCGTGTCCTGGGTGAACCGCTCCAACTGGGAGCCGAGGAGAGAGACACCTACCACCAAGAATTAAGGCTTCACCGGGATACTGATGCAATTTCTGCTGCCCTGCTTTTGAGAGGGAAATCAGTTGAGCTGAACCCATCTAGGGTTCCCATGAGATACCATAGGGAGGACATGGCTCCCTTGGCTCAACTGATCCTTTTGTTGGTTCTTACAAACATCGCACCCAAGTCTCATACTTCTACAGTGCCGATCCCAGTGGCACACTTGGTACACAGCATCCTCACTAACGTCCAGATTGATGTGGCGAGGATTATTGCTTATGAGCTGAAGTCCGTGATTGAAAGCGGGCTAAAGTCGGGGGCACGAGTGAATTGTCCCCTGGCTTTCCCTTGCCTAATCATGAGTTTGTGCCTGCAAGCGAGGGTGAGGCTACCCTCAAGGGGTCAAGTAAGGATCCCACCACCCATTGATGACCGTTACGTGGCCAAGTATTGCAAACCGAAGAATGTACGAGGTAGTTCAGCTGCTGAGGTTACAGGGGCTTCTGATGGTCCTGGTACTTCTACTCTAGGATCCGATCCTTTCCAGCAGGTTGTCTGCAACTACAACTGGGATTGGATGGCGGCAACTCAGCGCGCCATGCTCGATATGCACGATTCTATGCAGCTGTTACAGCTGCAGGCACGTGACCCCTCCGATAATCACTCATTGATGACGCGTGAGCAGTTTCTGCAAAACGCTAGCTGGCCTGTGGACAGGCCTGTGTTTGGAGAGGGGGCGGGTGCTGGTGCTTCTTCTGGTGCTGCTGACGATGATGATGATGATGAGGCTACCGGTTCTGAAGCCGGTAGTGATGAGGGTTCTGAGTCCTTGGAGGGCTAAGTTATTTTATTTTTCATATTATGTTTTATTTCTATTGTATTTTCAGATTTGTGTATTTTGATTTTGGCTATGTACTTTTGGGGTGTTTTGTCCCCCATGAACAAATTTAAATTTTGAAGTAATGTTATTATTTATGTTTTAAATTTCTTCTGTTTTAATAAATTTTTGGTTGGTTGAGTGTCAAACCTTCTAGATTGGTTGCTCCTCAAAGAAGTATCCAATGAAGGTGCATCCGAGCTTGGATGGCAATGATAAAAATAAACAAGTGAACAATGTTAAGGTACATGGTTACCTCCGGCTAGAATTTTAGAATGCACTAAGAACTTTACTCTTTTTTGTAATTGAGTATTGTCTTTTTGCAACATAATTGAATGAATGTTTCATCTAGGACTTAAAACCACAAATTGTGAGGAAACCTCCATTTTACACTTAAATGCTGGATTCTAATAAGCTTTGTTGATTCATTTGATTCATGCTTTGTCTTTTATTATTGTGAATATGTGGAAGCAATTAGAAATGATCAAGGCACTTGTTTTCTATCGAGCACAACCAGCTCCAAATACAACTTACCTGTGAGCAGAGAGAGTATTCGTTAACCCCTTTGAGCTTAAACAGTTGAATCTCAGCTTGAAATAAAGCGAGATTTCAAAAATCTTTTTCTTGAAACCCGAAAATTTTTGATAATTGTTCTTTTGCCATAAAAAAGTCAAGAGCATTCACTTAGGGTGAGTAAGAAATAAGTTGGGGAGAACGAAAATGAGAATCGGTAAGTGCCACAACTCTTGAAAAACAAAGCAAGCATATATAAAAAAAAAGAAAAAGATATATATATATATATATATATATATATATATATATATATATATATATATATATATATATATATATATATATATATATATATATATATATATATATATATATATATATATATATATATATATATATATATATATATATATATATATATATATATATATAACATAGAAAAGAGAAACATCTGTTTTGTAAATATGATGTGAAAGAAAAGAAAAAAATAGAGAAAATAAAAATGAATGCTTGCTTGGAAGAAAAATAGTGAAAAACAAAAAAAATTGAGTTATGAAATAAGAGTTGTGAAGGTTTCAAATGAGAAATAAATGGAACGAAGTTGAGATGTGTGAATAATGTACAGTGAATGTCTCTTTTGCATCGGCAATTTCGTTTTCAATGGCCTTAGAAATGACCCTTGTTTGTTAACCTAACCAAGCTTCAACCGAAAAGCCCTTAGTGATCTTCGTGCTTCCACATTACCATTTATAATTGTTAGACATTGTATGAATTGAATTGATTTCTTCCTTGTTTGTTAGAGAGTGAGATTATTCCCGCGGTTGCCAACGCGTAATTTCTTCAATCCTTATTCGAAGAGGAGAGATAAGGTGATTCATTCAAGATAATATTGTTGTAGATAGATACATATTTCGCATTGCTACTAAGTTTTAGTTCTTGTGTATTATTTTATTCTAACCGTTGGAAATTTGTATCTGCTGATTCACTTGTGTTTGAGCCGTTTTATCCGATTTCGGAGAAACCTTTTTCTTAATGAAAATCCTCTTGTCCTTCAAGAGGCATACTTTGCTTGAGGACAAGCAAGAATCTAGTTGGGGAGAGTTGTTAGATACCCAAAAGTGCTTATTTGAGCTATCAAATATGGGCATCTTTCACTCCGTTTCCTTACTAAAGTGTTCGAAACAACCTTTGTTTTTGATGAATTGCAATACAATGATAAACAATCTTGGTACCTTTGATTTGTGTGTTATTGTGCAGGAATTAGGCATGAAATAATAGAAAATGAAGCCACAAGAAAGTTGGCAAAGGGACCAAAGAAAGGATGCATTCATCAGCTTGCTCGCTAGGCGAGGGCTGTGGCGAAGGGCTCGCTAGGCGAGCGCCCAGCGAGAACCCAGCGAAAAGCTCCAGTATTTTACAGTGGCAAACATCAACAAACTCGCTAGGCGAGCTGCCAGCGAAGTGTGTAGCGAACACATCCAGACTTGGTGAAAAGCGCAGCCAGCACTCACTCGCTAGGCGGGCCACTAGCGAGCTCCCAGCGAGCATTCCAGTAGCAAAACCTCTCAAGCTCGCTGGAGCGAAGGTTGAAGCGTGGGCTTCGCCTAGCGAAGGTTTTGTTCGCCTAGCGAACATGCCAGTCTGGCAAAGGTTATTTCTCTGGGCGTAGGTGCCTCAGGTGCCTCATTTAGGGGCTCGCTAGGAGAGCCATTCTGCTCGTCTAGCGAGCATGACAGCTCAGTAGTAGCTCTATAAGTAGCAAGGGCTACTTTTTGGAGCCATACTTTTACAGCTCCATACTTTTGTACTTTTAAGATATTTTCCAGCATTGCTCTAGGGATCTTTTGTGACCTAGAAATCATTTCTCTTCATCTCTTAACAATCTTTCACAAAAAGAAGGTGGATTCCCATCCAATCTCGATTATTCGACTCGGATGTTGATCAACCTTCTTCCGAAACTTGTTGACCAAGCTACCATGAAAATGAGTAGCTAAGTCCTTCATTTTGTCAAGGTTAGATGTAGATGATCATTAGCTTTGTGTGTAAATGGGATGATCTTCATTTGTAAACTCTTTAATGGTGAATATATGGTGAAAACTTTGTTCTTATTCAAAACTCTTTGTGTTGGTTTATGATCGAGAGATGTTTACCAACTCTTAACCTAGGTTTTCATCCAATCTTGTTTGTTAGCTAGAGTAGTAATGAATGATTTTGTTCACCATAAGGTTGAACCAAAAAGTTGTCATTTTGATAGATTGTGTTAGAGATAAACAATGGACCAAAATGGGAAAACTCACAATGTATGTTAGAGATAAACACATTGGGAGGACTTTGTGAAATAGTTTATCATCTAAAGGAGTTTATAAGTTTTGTTGATCGAACATATAAATGCAAAGTGATCTTCGAACCCTAACTTTGGCAATATTTCTCAAATATTAAAACCAAAACTTTTAACGCATTTTATTACACTTTTATGCAAGATACCGTGACAAACACCAAAACCCTATTGTTACCTTAAGCTAAGAATTGAAACAACTGTCGAAAGGCGGTGATATCTCACAATCCCTGTGGAGACGATAACAAAAACCCGACACTTAAAATTACATTCAACAGGAAGGCACAAGGTTCTTTATCTTAATCTGAGGTAATTGTTACTGAAAATATGGGGAGAAGTCATAGAAAGGAACCACAGGGTGGTAGAGAGAATAACATAAGCAAATTCAAGCCGCGATACAAGAATCTGGAGTGTCATTATTGTCATAAACCATGGCATGTGCGAAAGTTTTGCTATTAGTGGAAAAGAGATAAAAAAAGGAAAGAAGGGTAAGTCTAAACAAAGAGACCATTAAAATCATGATGATGATCGTATTACTATTGCTACTAGTGATAATCTTATTATTATCCATGATCATGAGTTTGTTAATCTTGTATCAAACAAGAGCATGTTGATAGTTAACAGTGGTGCTACATTGCATGTTACACCAAGGAAGGATTTCTTCATATCTTATACTTTTTGTGATTTTGGAGTGTTGGACATGGGTAATGATGGTGTATCTAAGGTAATTGGTGTTGGTGATGTTTGCTTGCAAACCAACATGGGAATGAAATTGTTGCTTATGGGTGTCAAACATGCTCTAAATGTCTATTTTAATTTGATCTCTATGCATATGCTTGATGGTTGTGATTATGACAATCACTTTGGTTATGGAAAGTGGAAACTCAACAAAGGTAACTTGGTTGTGGCTAGAGGGAAAAAGCTTTCTAAACTTTATTCGACAAAAGCTTTGGTTGCTAGGGGCAGTGTGAGTGCTATCGGCATGGAAGTATCTTTGTGGCACGGAAGACTTAGTCATATTAGTGAAAAGGGGCTGAATATTTTGTTTAAAAAGGATGTTCTTCCAGGATTAAAGAATGCAGACTTAGAGAAGTATTCTCATTGCATGGCTGGTATACAAACTAAAGTATCTTTCAAGAGATATCCTTCCTCAACGAAGTCAAAGTTGCTTCAATTGATACATTCTGATGTTTGTAGTCCATTAAAGGTAAAATCATTTAGTGATGTACTTTATTTTGTTACCTTTATTGATGACTGCTACAGGAAACTGTGGGTTTATGCCTTGAAGACAAAAGACAAAGTGTTGGAAAAGTTCAAAGTATTCCATGCTTTAGTTTAGAGGAAGACATGCGAGAAGCTGAAATGTGTTCATTCAGACAATGGTGGAGAGTATTATGGACCGTTTGATTCCTATTACAAGTTGTGTGGTATTGCACATGAAAAGACTCCTCCTAAAACTCCTCAATTGAATGATTTAGCTCAGAGGATGAATCGAACACTAATTGAGAGAGAAAGGTGTATGCTCTCTAAAGCTAAGTTGCCTAATCATTATTAGGGCGAGGCACTTTACATGGAAGTGCATGTTTTTAATCTCACTCATACTGTTGCTTTGAACAATGAAGTTCTAGACAAAATTTGGTTTGGAAAGAATGTCAAGTATGATCATTTGAGAGTCTTTGGTTGTAAGACTTTTGTGCATATCCCAAAGGATGAAAGGTCCAAGTTGGATGCAAAGTCAAAACATTGTATCTTCATCGGCTATGGGCAAGATGAGTTTGGTTACAAGTTGTATGATCTTATAGGTAATAAGCTTATCCAAAGTCACGATGTGGTGTTCATGGAAGACCAAACTATTGAAGACATTGATAAGGTAAAGAAGGTTACACCTAAGAAAGATATCAGTTTGTCTAATGTTGATCAAGTTTGGTTACCTAGTCATAATATAGATGTTATTGGTGGTGATGATCAGAATGGTGAGCCATATGATTATGTTGATGATCAACAACTTGGAGATGTGGTAAATACTCCAACTAATAATGGTGAAGTGTAAAGAGAGATATGTCATAGGATGAAAATCTTATTGAAGCTCCAGAATCATCTTAAGTTTAACTTAGGAGGTCTAATAGGCAGAGACAACCTTGTACAGGGTATAATTCTGATGAGTATGTGACCTTGACTGATGAGGGTAAACCAAAGTGTTTTCAAGAGGCCATGAAAAGTGGTGAAAATCAAAAGTGGTTGGATACACTGCATGATGAGATGAAATCATTTTATGATAATCACACTTATGATTTAGTGAAGTTGCCTAAAGGCAAAAGAGCTTTGGTAAACATGTGGACTTATAGAGTTAAACATGACAACAACTCTAAGGTTCCATGAGACAAAGCCATACTAGTGGTGAATGGTTTCTACCAAATAAAGGGTGTTGATTTTAATTATATTTTCTCACATATTATAAAGATGTCATCAATTAGAACCGTGTTGAGTTTGACAGCTACTCTTGATTTAGTGGTTGAGCGAATGCATGTGAAAACGACTTTCCTTCATGGTGATTTAGAGGAAGAGATCTACATGAAACAACCCGATGGTTTTCAAGTTAAAGGAAAAGAAGATCAAGTGTGTCGATTGAGAAATAGTTTATATGGGTTGAAGCAAGCTCCAAGGCAGTGGTACAAGAAGATTGAGTCTGTTATGTGTGATCAAGGATACTAGAAGACTACTTCATGTCATTGCATCTTTGTTAGAAAATTTTCTAACAATGACTTTATTATCCTACTGTTATATGTTGATGATATTCTTATTGTAGAGAAAAACATTTCTAACATTAACAGGTCAAATAAGCAATTTGGAGAGTCATTTTCCATGAAAGACATGGGAGCAACTACATAGATTCTTGTCATTTGAATCATGCATGATAGAAAATAGAAGAAACTTTAGATGTCACAAGAATATTATATCGAAAGAGTGCTGCAAAGATTCAAAATGGAAAGTTATAAGACAATAAGCACTCCTCTTGCTACTCATTTCAAGTTGAGTTGTAATCAAAGTCCTCCAAGTGAAGATGAAGCGTTTGATTTGAAATGTGTTCCTTATGCGTCTGTTGTGGGTAGTTTGATGTATGCAATGGTGTGTACAAGACCATATATAGCACATGTTGTTGGTAAAGTCAGTAGATTTTTGTCAAATCCAAATATAGAGCATTGGAATGCTGTAAAATGGATTTTAAAGTATCTTCGTGGTACTACTTCTGTGAGGCTTTATTTTGGAGGAAATAAGCCTACTCTAGTGGGGTACTCTGACTATAATATGGTTGGAGACATTGATTCCAGAATGTCCATTTTAGGTTACATGATTAAATTTGCAGGGGGAGATGTGACTTGGTAGTCCAGATTGCAAAAGTGTCTAGCATTGTCTACTACATATGATGAGTTGATTTCCATTACCAAAGCTTGCAAAGAGTTTCTATGGTTGAATAAATTTTTGCAGGAGTTTAGTTTTGTTCAAGAAAAATATGTGTTATTTGTTGATAGTCAAAGTGCTATTCATCTTGGTAAGAATCCAACTTTTTATAATAGGTCAAAACACATTGATGTGAAATACCATTCGATAAGTGATGTTTTGGATGCTAAATTGTTGGAATTAGCTAAAATTCATACAAATGATAATGGTTATAATATGACAACCAAGACATTAACAAGAGGGAAATTTTAAGCTTGTTGTGATATCGTCGGTTTGACCGTTCAGAATTTCAAAGCAATGTTTGAGGTGAAAGATATCTGCTTCGTTCTGAAGGTGTAAATTTGGGAATTTTTTTTCAGTTTTTTTATTCTTATTTGTAAGCTAGTTTCCTTTGTGATTTGTGGTTGTTAGCATTAGCTTGTGAATCACTTTAAGACTCTCTTGTATTCTTAATTGATTATAGTTGAGTTATTTCTTTGGTTTGGACGACTCATGGTTTTTACTCTCATATTGAAGGATTTTCCACGTTAAAAATATCAGCGTTCTTTTATGTCTTTATTTATTTGATTTGCCATCTTATTATATGTGTTGTTGATCCTCAAGGTTCTTACAAGCGTATGAAATTTTATATTCAGTCAAATTAGTCTGTTATTGTGTCTTAATTTTCCATCACTTTTCTAAATTTTTTAATTTCATTGATGTAGTTTTTATCTTCTCTATTTCCAACCGTTTTGTTTCATTATGTATTGTATAATGTGAGAGACATATTTTAATTTCTTCACTTTAAATTCAACAAAGTACTTTTGCTATTATTTTAACAACCCTTCATTTTTTTATCTAGTAATTAGATTTTGGTCAAATCGTTGGCTCAAAAATTTATTTTTCCTCATTAATTTTTGTTATCCCAACAAACTATAAGAGTCTTTTTGAATGAGTTAATTTTTTAGTTTTTAAAATTTATTTTAGCTATCTATTTAAAAAATTGTTTGCTAATTTTAATTTTTATCATTATTTTAGAAATAAAAAATAAAAAAAACGTTTGATACACATATTTGCATTAAAAAATAAAACGACATATACATTTTTATTATATTTTAAAAATATACAGTATTGCGAATTTGTCATTAGTAAAATTTGTATAATTTTTTCTCTTTTCAAATTTTAAAAGTAGAAACCAAATCATCTTGATTTTTTGTTTTTGATTTTGAAACTTATAAATAGAAGATAATTTACAAAAACAATTTTGTAAAATTGAATAACTAAATAAATTTTATTATTTTTAAATTTTTAAAAGTATGCATCGTTTTATAAAATTAAATAAAACAAGCTTTAAATATCTGCTTTTTTAATTGAAAGGATTAAGATTTAAAAAAAATATATATAAAAGAGAATTAAAACTACATTTAAGTCAAAAATATATAATAATAGGTTAGGAAGAAAATGATACTTTTATATTTTTTCTATAAAATAAAATTTCATCATATTAAACTTCTATTATCACCCACACAATGACAATGAAAAAAAAGAACAATTGAGAAAGAAAGAAAAGAACGTTGGAGAAGAAGAATATTTTCTACAGAGTTTTTCCTCTGGCCATAACCTGTGGAAAACTTCTTTATTCACTTTGCAACTGCAAAATTTTGTGAATACAATGTTATGAGTTCTTTCTTCTCTTCATACAGGAATAAACGTTACTCCATCTATTTATAGATTTAGGTTAGCTTGCTCACTAAGCCAAGCCTAAAATTATAAAAGCCCAAAAATAGATAACACTACTAAAATAGGCATAAGTCGAAATCCTGTGTGAAGCAATATGCTTCGACACTTCGATCCACTAGGTAATTCGACACTTCCTTGCTTCTGTCGAGCAACCTGCTTCGACATAAGGAATTACAATTCAAAACACCACCCAATTCATTGTGTCTAAGCTATCTACATTCATCATAGCTCTTAGTCTTCTGAACACTTCGACCTGCATCCCTTCGTCATGATGTCTGCAATCTGATTCTCGGTTCTGCAGTGTTCCACATTCATCTTCCCATCTGCTACCTGCTCTCGAAGATAATGAAACCTTATTTTGATGTAATTGCTTCAACCAAGTTCTATCGGATTCTTTGCCAGATTGATAGCTGACATGTTGTCGATCTTCATGGTAATTGCTCCATGACTCTTCGTTGTTATCTCTTCGACCAAATTCACCATCCACATTGCTTTGCATGCACAAAGGAAAACAACTATGTATTCTGCTTCGCACGACGATAATGCCAATATTGGCTCTTTTCTCGAACTCCAAGCAACTGGTGTACAACCTAGCATAAACACATAGCCAGATGTGAATTTTCGATCCTCAACATCACTACACCAACTTGAGTTGGTGTATTCCACTAGTTTGCATTCTCTTCCTTTATCAGCTGCAGGATACAGAATGCCATTGTCGAGAATTCCTTTCAAATACCTTAATATCCCCCTCACCGCTGCTAGATGTGATACCATTGACTTCTACATGAATCTACTCACCATACTTACATGTATGCTAAGTCAGGCCTTGTGTGACAAAGGTATCGTAATGACCCAATAAGTCTTCTATATTGGATTGGGTCGACATCATCTTCATCTGAATCTTTCGACAATTGTAATATGGGCTCAGCTGGAGTCATAATTGGGTTTCAATTTGGCATCTCAATTCTCTTGAGTATTTCTCCTTCATACCTTCTTTGATGCATCATCAAACCTCTACCACTCTTGTAGAATTCGATGCCAGGGAAATATGAAATGTCACCTAAATCTAACATTTCGAATTCCTTGTTGAGACTACCTTTGAAGTCTTCGATGTCTTTCTTGCAATTACTTGTTATCAACAAGTCATCTCATAGAGACATATTATAAGTAATTAACTCTTGCTTCTTCTTACATATACTTCATGGTAAGTTTTTCACTTTACAAATTCCTTCTCCCTTAGAAAGCCATCTATTTTCTTGTTGCAAGCTCTTGGAGCTTGTTTAAGTCCGTACAGGGCTTTATGCAACCTGTACACCTTTCTTTCTTCGCCTTGTTTCATAAACCCAGTTGGTTGTGCAACATAAACTTCTTCTTCTAAGGGGTCATTCAGGAATTCACATTTCACATCCATCTGACACATCTTCCAGTTGTTCATGTTTGCTAGACCAACAATCAACCTGATTATTTCGGTCCTAGAAACAGGTGCAACAACTTCTTCGAAGTCGATTCCTTCTTTCTGAATAAATCCTTTCGCCATAAGTCTCGCCTTGTGTCGAGTCACTTTTCCTTTGATATTCAACTTCACCTTGTATACCTACTTCAAGTCGATTGCCTTATTATCTTGGGGGAGATTCTACAAGTGACCAAGTGTTGTTGACTTCGATTGACTTCAGTTCTTCATTCATTGCTTTCACCCACTTCAAATCTTTCAATGCCTCAGCTGCATTGAATAGTTTGGCATCTGGGTAGAAAGCACAATATACAACCTCACCTTCTTCATTGACCATATCATATGATGTAATCACAAATTCTTGCAACCTTGCAGGCATGTGTCTTGTTCTTTGAGGCCTGCTTGGGCCTGCTTCACCTCTGACTTCTTGTCGAACTTCTCTTTCGACTTCAGTAGCTGGTTCATCATATAACATTTTCACTGAATCCTTCTTAACATTCCCAGTCCAATCCCATTCCTTAATCTCATCTATAATCACGTCCCTACTGATCACCACTTGCTTGTTCACTAGGTCGAACAACTTGTATCTTTCAGTCGAATGATATTCTATCAGGATCATCTGACTCGACTTGTCATCAAGTTTTCTTCTCAATTGATCTAGCACATGTCTATGTGCTATAGATCCAAACACCTTCAGATGACTCAAGTTAGGCGTGGCTCCAAACCAACATTCTTTTGGTGTGATTCCTTCTAGCTTCTTCATCAGACATTTGTTCAGGATATATGTTGCAGTCGACACATCTTCTTCCAATAATTCTTTGGGTAGATGCTTGTCTTTCAACATACTTCTTACCATTTCATGATGGTTCTATTCTTCCTTTTTGCGACTTCATTCTGTTGTGGAGTTAGGGTGGCACCACCTCATGCACAATCCCTTTTTTCACACATAATGCGTCGAAGTCTTTCAACATATATTCTTCACCACCATCAGTCCTCTGAATCTTGATCTTTCGACCGTTTTGTCTTTCGACCATAGATTTAAACTTGGCAAATACCTCGATCACTTCAATTTTCTTCTTGATCAGGTAAGTCAACAGTTTTCGACTGAAATCATCTATGAATGTAACAAAGTATTTGTTACCTCCAAACGAATCCACCTGGATATGACCACATACATCAGAGTATATGACTTAAAGAATTACCTTCAACCTGCTTCATGCAACCTTACTGAAGTTGTTCTTGTGTTGCTTCGTCTGCACACATTCTTCACACACTTCTTTTGGAATGTCGATTTCTGGTAATCCTAAAACCATATTTCTTCTCTTCAAATCTCTCATGTCTTTGAAATTGAGATGGCCAAGTCTATAATGCCATATCCATTCATCTCTACTGGTTGCTTTTACAAGGAACTTATGGACCATCACATTTAGCTCAATCTTGAAGGTTCTATTCTGAGACATTGGAGCCTTCAAGATCAACCTTCCATTTTAGTCGAGAACTCTCATCATCTTGTCTCCGATCGACACCTTCTAGTTCTTTTCGACTAATTCCCCTATGCTGAGAAAATTTATCTTCATGCCTGGTATCTATAACAAATTTGAAATTACTGACCTCTTGCCATCTTTCCTCATAATCAGAATATCACCAACACCTTCAGTTGCTAGAGGGCTGTCATTTATAAATTTCACCATCTTCTTCATTGAGGGATTTATGTTGACAAACCAATCTTTCCTTCCAGACATATGTGATGAGAATCCTGAGTCCAAGTACCACTGCTCCTTGAATCTCTCTTCATCTCTCGTTGTAACCATCAATAACATCTCTTCTTCTTCATGTTTCACCAGTTTTGCATAACTTTATTAATACTTCTGCTTTTCTGGAAAATCACTAGAATAGTGACCAAGCTTCTTACAATTGTAACACTGAATGTGACTCTTGTCTGGATTTTGACTACCACCTCTTCCTCTACCTGCAACACCACCTCTTTGGTTGCCTTGGTTCTAGGGTTTTCTCTGATTCAACCAATTTCCTTCTTGCTGATTTTGACCAGTCGAATTATTGTAGCCTCCTCTACCTTTATTTCCATTCCATCTTCTTTTTCCTTTCCTTTCTTTTTCTGATTGCACCTGCAAAGCCACACTACTCTTCGACTTTCCTTCAGCTCTTTTAGCCATTCTTTGTTTATGAGATTCAAGCATCCCTTGAAGCTCTTCATTTGTCAGTTTTAAAAAATCTTTCGACTCTTCTATGGCTACTACCACGTGGTTGAACTTTGGAGCCAACGACCTCAAGATCTTTCCAACAAAAGATCTTGATGTCGACACTTCTCCACATACCTTGATTTGATTCATCAATTTCAGAACCTTAGTGAAGAAAACAATTATGCTTTCATTATCTTCCATCGAAAGCAATTCATATGTCCTTTTGTGAGTTTGTAATCTCACCTCTTTCACCTTCTCCCCGCCTCCAAACGACTTCTCCAGAATTTCCCATACTTCTTTCGTTGACTCTACATCACTAACCTTTTCAAAATCATCTAAATCAACATATTGATGGATTATAAAGAAAGCTTTATAATCTTTCTTTTTCAATTCTTTATGTGCAGCCCTTTCTTGATCTGTCGTGTTTTCTGCAAGCGTTGTTACTCCTTCCTTCACAAGATCCCAAAGATCTAGATAACAGAACACAATACTTGCAGCAATTCTCATAATTATTGTTCTTGAGAATTAGAAGATTCACTGGAAAATGCTTGTTTTGATGATTTATCTCCATTGTGATTTTCTTCCCACCAATCGCTTAAACCTGAGCTCTTGATACCAAATGTTGGAAATCCACCACAACCTATGGAGAATTTCTATCAATCTTGACGAACAAGATTGTTATCACCCACACAATGATAATGAAAAGAAAATAACATTTGAGAAAGAAAGAAAAGAACGTTGGAGAAGAAGAATATTTTCTGCAGAATTTTCCCTCTGCCCATAACCTGTGGAAAACTTCTTTATTCACTTTGCAACTGCAAAAATCTGTGAATACAATGTTATGAGTTCTTTCTTCTCTTCATACAAGAATAAGGGTTACTCCCTCTATTTATATGTATAGGTTAGCTTTCTCACAAAGCCAAAGCCCAAAACTATAAAATCCCAAAATAGATAACACTACTAAAATAGGCCTAAGTCGAAATCCTGTGTGAAGTAACATGGTTCGACACTTCAACCCACTAATACAACTCGATACACTAGGTGATTTGACACTTCCTTGTTTCTGTCGAGAAACCTGCTTCGACACAAGGAATTAGAATTCAATATATATATATATATATATATATATATATATATATATATATATATATATATATATATATATATATATATATATATATATATATATTATATATATATATATATATATATATATATAATTCTGACCCGACCAAAGGCTCAAATAAAAAAAAAATTCTCTACTCTGGAACAAGGCCAAATTTCTATTTGAACCAAGTATATATATACTTATACATGAGTAAGGCTTAAGGTACACATATTTTTCATATTTAACTTTATCTACTTTTTGGATTTATTCACTGATTTGGATGTTGAAGTGTTAATGTCTCAGGTCTACTAGTCATGTGCAACCGCATAAGAGGTTGATAACACTAAATCGGGAGTCCATCATCGCATTTCATCCTTAAGTCTAGTTTAGATCCAGAACATTGGTGTCGTCTGTCCAGATCGACATCAGATTCTCACATATTTCCATCATAAGATCTTGTTTGATGTGAAAGCTAGTTAATTATAACACAGAGCTATGGTATGAGAGGGTAACCTTTGTTGATAATTCCATCGAAACTTTTGACTCGACACTACTTCTAATTCCCAACGTTGACGAGGCCAAAATAAAATCATCACACAATGAGGAGTTTTGCAAATTTAATTACCTTTTATCGACATAAATATAATGTGAAATGAGGAGATCGCAAAATGAAGTCAAGGATTCCTAAATCATGAAAGGATCAATGGGATCCTTAACATAACGTTTTTAAAACTATGGCCCTATGGTAACAAAATCTCTGGGGGGTAATAGAAAATATCGGTGGCTTAACAAGTCTTAGAACAATAGGGGGCGCGAGACTGCAAGCGCATAGTTCAGGTCGACATGAGAGACCAACACCATCAGACCTTGGCAAATCTAAGCATTCGTCATTATGAGGTTATGGATCTATGGAAGCAAGATAGGGAACAAACAAATAAAAGAAGGGATGATGTGCATTTTATCATTTCCTCTTCATGAGAAACGTCGTCAAAGCTATCAGGAGGACCATGATTTATTTCGCTAGATGTGACACTACCCCTAATTTGCCAATGAAATTCATATCGGAGATTATAGTGTCATTATAATCATTTTATTAACTTTTGATATGAATTACATTATAATATTGTGAGGCCCATCATCAGAGGTCCAAATCGAGAATTTACCACAAACCAAAGGGTTCGAACGATGTTGAAGCTAAGTATTTTAGAAAAGACATTCAAATTTCGCTTCATTTTATTATCTTTTGATATGAATGACATTATAATCTTTATCAAAATGGTGGCGCTATATGCGACATTATAAGACATAACATTATAATCTCTGTCAAAATGGCGTAAGTTTCCCCTTTTCTTTTAAAGCATGGTGAAAGGAAATAAAAACACATTCATTTGCAGCTAGTGCACCCCCTTAGGAATTTTCCACTCCAATACCGTATACGAAAAGCCTAGAGACGTCAACCTCGAACTAGGCTGAAACCTATGGGAAAGGAAGGGGACCCAACTTTTGGACGAAAATGTCACCCTCCCAGACCACTTTCTATAGGTCCAACTAAAACCCGAGAACCTAAGTGCCCTGATACATTAGCTCCACTTGATCGGACACATCTTTAAACACCTTTAAGATGGTCTTAGGACTCTTGTTGATGACGTCATTAACTTTCCTCTTCATATCTGTCTGGTTTTTAATAAGAGCCTCTCGTTCCTTGGTCCAAGGATGTTTTTCCTTTTGCAAAGCGTCTTCAACCACAATCAAATGAAAGGTCAATGTCGCTGGCGAAGCCTTCGTCTCTTCAAGAGCTTTCTCTTTAGCCTCCAACTATGCTTGTAACTCGGATACCGTGGAATCTAGGGTAGATGGAGAGTTGTGGGTATCCACCTCCTTTGAATGGCCAGAGAATCCAGACACCTCCTTCTAAATATCAGACAACTTCTCTTGGAGTCGATAACGATCATGGATTTCTATATTGTACTTACCCTTGAAGGTATCTCTCTCGTTAGTTCGACATCAAGGAGGTGTTGCAGAACATGTGGAAGGCAGCCTCTGAGATTAACTTCATCTTCTCTACATCATGAAGATTCTTGAGGTAAGCATGATTCTACTTAGACACATAAGCATGTACCTCCTATGAAGTGTGGGGTACCTAAGACTGAAGGACGATAGAAGAATTGAAGATAAGTGGTAGAGCGTTAGGCCCAAGGACAACAAGTCATGTAGGAGATGGATTAGACAGCTTAAGCCCTTTTTCCGAACTTACCTCCTAAAGAGCATTTGAATCTAGACCTCTTTTAATATTATAATCATTAGCCTAATCCCAGTCATCATGTCTTTATACAACCTTGGGGAGCAAGTCTGGTCTTGGCTAGAGAAGGCCGAAAAAGATTGAGTTACAGATAAAGCCCAAACTGTTGAAGTAAGCCTTAATAGCCTATTGACTGTATATGTTTTTGTATCATGACTTAAATATATACTCGACACTTTGAGAGCACTTTCAGCTTATTTCTAAGAATACATTCCATCCAACTTACATGCAATTTAGTCCTCAAAGAATCCCTAACCACCTACTCAAAGTTATGATTAACCAACAAAAAATTATTAAAATGAAAGGACTTAGGGTCCCAGATCTGCGAAGGATTGGGGCCAGGGAAAATATCAGTTCCCTGGCCCCAATCCACTTTCCAACTAGGAGAAAGAAGAACTCGTTCCAACCTACTCATAAAAACCCTATTATACTGTAACTAAGTGAATATTCTACCCCATAGAGCTAAATTCACCAAACCCATGGCCTTAATAAACGCCTCAAACTCAAGAGATTCAATCAAACCAACCTCCTGAGACCCTACACTCACTATCTTCCTTTTAGTGGACCTAAGGACAACATTAAAGTTATGCATGACACACCATACACCTCTTGAAACCTCCCATTGCAACAATCAAATGACCCCGCATCTCTTATTTCCCCACAAGGGAGCATTTAGCATAAACATTCACTACAAATTACAGACGTGCGCTCTGCCCCCTTTCAAGATACACCCTAGATAGCCCGACCCCGAGAAAGAAAAGACAACTTCCCTTTACCAATACACTAGATAGAGAACAATGTCCCATTAACACAACGCCTCCTCCATTTGACCTAACATGACCTCTTGAAAAGAAATAAAATCTAGAAGAAGTTCCTAATCAACTCCGTCACATTCCTCTTGCTAATACAGCCCCCTAAACCTCATTAAAAGAGCCAATAATTATTAAAAACCCCGAGTCTCCCTACGAGATTTAGCCTCAGCATCTCTGGACTCCAACTAAACCAATCTCATGATCTCCAAAACATCATCTCTCTTGAAACAATACCCTATCTATTTAGATTTAGTTAGGACAGGAGAAACATCCAAATAGTATGGATTCAACCCAAAAGACCTATCTGGGGTCATAACCAAAAATCCTGACGAAGTAACTAGATGAACACAAGAATAGGTTGACTCACTGTGTCCCACAATTACTAGGTGTACTAATCCTGTAAATGGGCCACCAACAGAAACCATATTGAAATGCTTAATAAATTTAGGAGATAGTTGAATATGCTTCCCTGAACTATGCCTCTGAATCTATAAGAATAGTTTATTATAAATGATAGATTTAAAAAGTCAAGATAACATCATAATAATTAAAAAAGTCTAACCACTTGTATATTCATTTAATTAGTGCAAACATGACGCTTATATAAATGACAACTTGTATATCTGTCTGTGTATATATATAGTCTTAATAATCTCTAAACCACTAAGTAATTTAAGTGTTTAATTCTAAGAAATTCACATCATGGTTGCATTCTGTTCTCCTGAGTTCTCATACTCAAACATGGGTTGGCTTTTACAAGAGTTAGAGCCTGCACAGTCCTTAAATATTATCCACAAGGACAACAACTATGCAACTAATTTAGAGTACTCTTTACCTCAATATCATCAATTCTCTTCACTCAAGCAACAACTTGTTGAGAATGAAGCACCACCATCACCCCCTAAACTTATGGTGAAAAAGCTTAACCACAATGCTAGTGAACGTGATCGCCGTAAAAAGGTCAATACCTTGATCTCTTCACTTCGTTCACTTCTTCCAGGTGAAGACCAAACGGTAATCACCTATTAATCTCTCTCCTTTGTTAGTAGTTTCTGGAAGTACTATACCATGATATGATATGATATGAATGGAATCATATCAATATAAAACTGAAAATTTGAAATTTTGCACATAAAATATTGTCATTAATAGATATTTTATTCCATTGTGATGTTGCAGAAAAAAATGAGCATTCCGGTAACAATATCAAGAGTGTTAAAATACATACCGGAATTACAAAAGCAGGTGGAAGGGTTAACTAAGAAAAAGGAAGATCTTCTATCAAGAATTTCTAGGCAAGAATATGCAGTCAACAAAGAATCACAAAGGAAAACAATTCCTAATTACAATTCTTGTTTTGTGGTTTCAACAAGTAGGCTTAATGATAATGAGCTTGTTGTTCATATTTCATCTTATGAGCCTTACAAGATTCCATTATCTGAGATCTTGATATGTTTAGAAAATAATGGACTTTTTCTACTAAATTCTTCTTCTTCTAAAACCTTTGGAGGGAGACTCTTCTACAACTTGCATTTTCAGGTACGTTTTACAATATTATATTTGACTTTAAATATAAGCATTTTATATAAAAAAAAAACAATATTCCTAATCAATTTACTATTTTTTTTATCAACATTGTTAAATAGTACTTATAAAAAAGAGACAAATGTTAGTTACTATTAATGTTTTTGGTTTGACGTATATTAATTTATTTAAATGATTTTTTTGTAATGTTTTCTGTAGGTGGAGAAAGCTCAAATTTTAGAGTGTGATGATTTAATTCAGAGGCTTTTACCAATCTATGAGAAGCCACGATGTAATCAATTTAGTGTTGGAAGATAAAACTCAAATTAGGGTAGAAGTTTGTACATATTTTGGCAGCACAGATGATTGAAATATTGGAAAGGAGTAATCACATGCATCCATTCAAGTAGGAAGAGGATGCTTTGTAATTTTATTAAGAGCTGATTTAAGTTGCATTAGCATACTTCTTTTTCTATAACATTATCAATAGCATAATAGCTAGTTACACTCGATCTAACCAAGCAAATTCTCTTTTCTTTTATGACAAAGAATAGCCAAATGATAGAGTCGTATTTTTTAATCAAATAAAGAAATGATGGATTAATTGAGTTTTTTTTTTAATTTATCTTATATATTACTTTTTTTATTACACTAATATATATATATATACATATATATATATATATATATATATATATATATATATATATATAAAAGGTGGTATAATATTTTAAAGTTTTTAGTGGGACGTGATCTCTTTCTCAATTAACAATAAGATCAGTTCTAAAGACATATTATATTCAACTCGTTCACCATCATATCATAACTCCATATTCATATTTTCTTCAAGTCGTAAAAAAGTAAGAAAATACAAAGATGACATGTGTTTAGGGCTTTTGTTCGATACTTTTAAGAAGGAAAGACCGAAAATCATTTCTTTGAGCTCTTCTTCACGTATCTGATTCGTGCATTTTGTAACTCAATATTCATCTATGGTTAAAATTTTTCTTAATACTTCTAATTTTTGTTCAATTCTTTCTTCTATACTTGTTCATTTTGTAAAGTATCAAATTTTATTCTTTGAATAATGAATTAGTAGGAAAAAAATATTCAATGAAGAACTTGAAACATTGAACAAAATTTTAACCATTAAAAAACGAGAGAAGAATAATGAGTTATGTGATGTTCGAAAAACGTTAATTAGTGTAAGTGTTTCTCCTAATATAACATAATTCTTCACATAACTATTTTTTAAATAAATCTAAAAGATTATATGTTCAATTAGGGTTTGGTGAAATAAACAATTTACATTAGATATAATAAATACAACGGTTAAATGACACAATCGATGAAAAATGTATTTTTCACCATTTAAAAATTCTAAAAAGTTATTGTTGATGGTTAAACTCATGACCATTACACCTTTTCTGTCGGTGGATTTTCAATCAATAGGTAAAGTTGCGTGCTTTTAACGACGGTCTTCATTAACTCGTCTATGAAATTGATGTAGTACCTCATATCCAACCAAAATTAAATGTATTTTTTATAGTAGTGATTTAAATTTAAATATATCAATACACATAATCGAGACTATGAGAAATAAAGAAATAAAAAATATGTAAAATAATAAGATGAAGAAATGAGAAAGATAACGGTGTTTCAAATGAGAAAGTTGATGGATTGGGAAAATTGAGGGTGCATAGTGGCATGTTCGATAATGTCTTATGTTTGCACCACAATGCCCTTTATGAATTCATAGTCGTTAAATAAGGATTTTAAGAAAGTCAAATATTTTATTAAAAAATCAACAATTTTATATATAAAACTGAGATCCAACAAAGTGCTATAAGTGTCTAAAAAGAAAATCTTAAAAAGAAAATATTTTAAGCCTTTTATTCTTAAAAAGAAAATCGTTAAATCTGAGATCTAACAAAGTGCTATAAGTGTCTAAAAAAAATCTTTTAATAACTACAGTTATACATCTCTAACTTGAGAATCTGAGCTATCCAATATGAAAATAACACTGTCATTATCACTTATTTAATAACTGTATAGAAATAATTAAATTGAAATATATACTTCATTATGTCACCATCATATACAATATTAGCAATTGTTTATCCGTAATTTTATTAAACAATGTTAATAAGTTAACTTGTGTAAACCACGATTATGGAAGCTAAAGGCTTGTGTATACCATGCATTGGCACGTGTATTTCAATGACTACCACAAGTAAGTTTATTAACATCAAAAAATAAGTTTGCCAGAAAAACTATTTTTTACTTGAGTCAATACTAATTTGAAAGTTTGAAGCCTACTTTTCCTTGAGTTTTCGGGCTTTCATGACGTTCTTTTAAAAGTTGTTGCTCTATTGATGATGGTTCTCATGTTGAGTTTTGAGCAATTATCTTTTAGTGGTGTAGTGTGTTGTTGTTTTGGTATAGTAGTTGTTTTATGTGTTTGATGTTTTGGTATGGTACTTGTTTTATGTGTTTGATTCTCGTCTACTTGTTTATGTTGCGACACTCCTTTGACCATGTTTAGTGCCTTCTGATGATGTGTAGTCTCTTGTATCTGGTTTCTTTATATATTGTTGTGAAATCAATAGAAAAATGAAAAACATTTTTGAAGAATTATTTAAAATTCTACACACAAAAATTTGATGTATAATGACAAAAAATATTGACAAGTAAAATAAATGGTTTTCAAAATATAAAATAACTATAATTTAACTTTGTCGAAGAATATAGAGTAAAAATAATAAATACAATAATTTGTTTAGTCAATTCGATCAAAAGATTTATAAAGAATAACTCTTCGATTTACGATAGTTTTAAGAATTATTTTTAAAGATTATTGATGAGTTACAAGAAAATATCATCCAACTTTTTAGAAGAAGTTCTATTTTTTTATTCAAGTGTTACTGAGTCTCTCTAACTCTCTATATATGAATCACACAAAATCAAATCAAAGTGTTTAGATATGTTTTTCAATCCTTCTTAGATATTTTTTTTTTAAATTCTTTTATAATTTTTTCTTTTAAAAAGACACTTTTAATTTAAAATTCTTTTTTTAATTGGTATTTAATTTTTTATATTTTTAAATTCGACTTTGACAATACTTGGTAAAATCAATCTATATTAAAAGATTTACATAAGCGAAATCAAATTGTCTTTTAATTTTATTCCCTTGTTTAAATACACTTTAGATTTAGATGGAGATATAGTTTTTTATTCTATTATATCTATAGATGCTCTTTTGAATTTTTTACAAAAATAACCCATTTTTTAAAGGAAATTTCCAAAATACCCATGGTTTCAAAAAAAATCCCAAACTACCCCACTTTTAGGAGGAGTCGCCAATTGAATTGGAGACTCCTCTTAAAAATTGAATGGAGGCGCCAATTGGATTGACGCCCCTGTGTAGGACTTAAGAGGAGGCGACAATTCAATTGGAGCCTCAGTGTAAAATGCATTTTTTTTGGTAAATGGTATACATGATAGATAAATTTGATATATGACCAATTGATATTAATAAAATTTGCCCTTTACACAAAGAAACCTAATGGTGATGACCGGGATCACCTACCGATCTCCGGTCCCACATCCTCTAGCTACCATAACCCGTGGCCCTAACCCACGTTGATGATTCGATACCGGTGTTTGAGCATCTGAGGGGCCAGGAGCATCACTACCAACTACAGGAGAAGGTCTGTTGAGGTAGTCAGACAAGTCAGCATAGTCTTCAGTATGCATCGATGATGTACCGCCGTAGCTGAGTTCATAATCCATGCCAGAGAAGTTGGGATGTGGTTGGCTCATTGGTGGGCGACCGAAACGGTTGAAGGGAGACATGGGTGTGAACGATGCGCCGAGGAAAGGTTGGAAAGGTTGTTGGGGTGTTTGGTAGAGATATGGTTTGATCCACAATGGTCATGTGACGTCAACCCAGAAGCAGAAGCAGAAGTGGACATCGTTGATGAAGAAGAAGAGGAGACCGAGATACAAGTTGATCACATGCTGAACAACGACGATGAAGATGATGATCAACCACCACCAATACCTCCTAGTCATGTCTACAACCCGCCTCAATATATGACAAATATGGACCTGCACGACGATGAAACATCCAACAATGTTTTCTATAATCCGTATCCGAGATCAGAAGGCGAATTAAAGGTGGGAGACATGTTTCGTACCAAAGAAGAATGTGTTCTGGCTATCAAAAAATTCCACATGAACAACTCTGCTAATTCTACAGTAAAATGCACTGATTCTAGAAGGTATGTTATCGAATGTCGTAATATGCTTTGTAAGTTTCGTTTGGCTGCGCCTTACAAGAAGAAAAACGAATCTTGGGAGATCGCTTCAATAGACTCACCTCACAGTTGCATTGCAACTAACGTTGAACAAGATCACTGTAAACTAAGCCCAACGTTGATATGTCAAGACATTCTGCCGTTGGTTAATAAAGACCCATCAGTGAAGGTGAGTATAATTATATCCCATATCAGAACAACATATAATTATACTCCATCTTACAAGAAAGCCTGGATTGCGAGGACAAAAGTTATTGAACAAGTTTTCGGCAACTAGGAGGATTCATACAAGAAATTGCCACGATTTTTATGGGCACTAAAAACATATGTCCCAAGAACTGTGGCAATTATAGAGACATTGCCAGCGATGATGCCAGACAGAACCTGTGCTACAGGTAATAGAATCTTTCACCGTCTCTTTTGGGCATTTGACCCATGCATCAAAGGTTTCGCATTCTACAAACCTATTATTCAAATTGATGGCACTTGGTTATACGGAAAATACAAGGGTACTTTGCTCATGGAGGTTGCACAAGACGGCAACAACAATGTCTTTCCCATTTCCTTTGCTCTTGTTGAAGGTGAAACGGCTGGTGGATGGGGTTTCTTTCTTCGACATCTCAGAATGCATGTGGCTCCACAAGCCAATCTCTGTTTGATTTCTGATAGACATGCTGCCATTGAGAGTGCCTACAACAACCATGACAACGGATGGCATGATCCTCCTTCTACCTATGTCTATTGCATCAGACACATTGCACAAAACTTCATGTGTGCTATAAAAGATAAGAATCTTCGCAAGAAGGTGGTGAATGTTGGGTATGCTCTAACTCAACCGTCATTTCAATATTATCGTGATGAAATTAAACTGTCTAATGAAGACGCAGGGAGATGGCTAAATAACATACCAGTAGAGCAGTGGACAAGGGCATTTAACAGAGGTTGTCGATGGGGCCACATGACAACAAACCTTGTGGAATGCATGAACGGGGTATTCAAAGGAATTCGAAATCTGCCGATAACCGCCTTGGTAAGATCAACCTATTATAGGTTGGCTTCTACGTTAGCAACTAGAGGTGAAAGATGGAGTGCGGTGTTAATGTCCGGGCAAGTATTTGGTGAGTGTTGCATGAAGGTCATGAAAGAGGAGAGCATCAAAGCTAGAACACACGCTGTAACAGTCTTTGACCGTCATAGGCAAAATTTCAGCGTCCAGGAAACAATGGACCACAACGAGGGGAAACCAAATTTAGCCTACGCTGTTAGACTAAACAGAAGTTGGTGCGATTGTGGAAAATTCTAGGTCTTCCGCATACCTTGCTCCCATGTCATTGCAGCATGCACTTATACTCGTCAAGATTCTTACAGCCATTTATCTGATGTGTACAAGGCCGACACCGTCATGAATGTATATAATCAAAGCTTCTCGGTACTACCAATGGAGGATTACTGGCCTCCATATGAATGTGATATTGTTTGGCACAATGACAGATGCGTAGAAAGAAAAAAGGAAGGCCAAACAGCACACCTATCAGAACAGAGATGGATTCCACAGATAAAATGATAAGATTATGTACTATCTGTCGTCAACCAGGACACAACAAGAACAACTGTCCCAATCGAAGAGCATCATCTAGGTCTTAAGCTTTTTGTAACATTGTATTTCTGTAACCTTCAATCATTATATATCATTAAGTTTTTGTCACAACGAGGTTAACAACAAACATCAGTACAAAATAAGCTATCTGAAAACAGAAATATTTCTAACTGATTACAACAATCAAATTGATGTCGTCTCGACCGAACATCATTTCTCTAGCATCCTTATCAGTCTTCATTCGCACCCAACCAAAGATACTGTCAAGTCTCTCAATACTTCTAATTTTTCCCCCTTCTGGTATTTTCCCATCTAATCAACGAACCAACTCCCTCTTCAGTTGATCGAACATAGTGATGTTCCAAAACAACATCAGCATCTGAGGTTTGTCTCTCGCATAAATCACCTTACCGTATCGGCGACAAACACTAAACATGATTGCCAAATGATTATTTGAGATGTGGAACAATTATTCACATAACGCATCTATTTATAACACAAAAATTGCATTTTACACTGAGACTCCAATTGAATTGGCGCCTCCTCTTAAGTCCTACACAGGGGTGCCAATCCAATTGACTAGGGCACCTGCCCTAGCCAATCCAATTGGCGTCTCCATTCAATTTTTAAGAGGAGTCTCCAATTCAATTGTCGATTCCTCCTAAAAGTGGGGTAGTTTGGGATTTTTTTGAAACTAGGGGTATTTTGGGATTTTCCTTAAAAAAGTGGATTATTTTTGTAAAAGCTTCTGCTTTTTTGGCCACTGAACATCAAAGTTAAAGGATAGATTCCTTCTCCTATTGGGACCGCAGGATGCTCTACATAATTTGAGACTAATCCAAATGTTTCAATTTACTATTTCTTAGCTCACATGCGATTTTTTGTTATTAGAATCTCAAAACAGATTCAATTGATCGAGCTTTTATGAACTTAACTATGTATATTTAGTTAAATTTTAAATAAACTAATGTTAGATTCTCTTGTTTAAATATTAAATTTAGAGCACGTTTGAAAATTTTAAAATTAATAGAATAGAGTGAAATCAAACAAAATAAATTGAAGTGAGTGAAATTAAAGTTTTAGTGCTTAATTAAATATGTAGTCTTTTAACTTAATTTTTTTCTTTTATGTGGATCTTTTATTTAATAAACGTAATTATTTAATTCTTTAAATAGATCTTTATTATTGTCATCCTTATTGTTAGTTTTTATCAACAAAAAAACATTAAGTTTAGTTAACTATGCATTCTAGGTGGCATTTTGCTTGAAGATGACATGCATTAACTTAACATTGCTGAATATGTAAGCTTTTTTTCCATCAACATTATTTGATTGTATTTTTTCAATTTATACGGTTCCTCATATTTCTTGGAAACTTGTTCATATTCTTCCTCAATTTTGTTTTAGTATCTTCTACCAAAGCTTTTATGTTGATCTTCTTCCCCAATATTCTTCCCCAAACTTTCTTGTTCATTACTTTTCTAAGTTTAAGGGTGGAAAACGGAAAATGGCCGCCCCACAAAATCGTACAAAAGAATGGGGCAGGACGAGGCAGACATAATTGAGGTTGCGGGTCAAAATCTCAACCCGCCACGCACTAAAAGTGACGGTGGGGAAGGGCGAGGCAGGGTCGCGGGAACTATGCATTTTACGTCTCAGATTACAAATTTTGTGTTAATCTCCATGCCATAAAAGGCCGCAAAAACCGAGGCAGTCGCGGGGCGGTCATGCTAGAGGGTGCAAGCTTAAACCCTTGGCATTTTCAGCACTAAAATGCGGATAAAATGGGTATGCCCAACAGACCATATATGTTTTTCCATCCCTTATATAATTCGTGTTCATCTCTATCCCTTACAAAATCATAGGTGAAATATATGTTCATCTTCATGTAAAACATGTCAAACTTATCCCATAATTTGAGATCCAATTGTGGTTCCCAGCAAACGAATGTCTTCTCCAACGCCACCACCTTGATTTGCTATCTACCCTAGCTGAAACATACTTGTAATTGACATTTTTTCCAAGGCTAAGTTGCAAAGCCTACCAAATATTTCACAAAGAGGATCTCCTTCTAACCAAGAATCATGCCAAAAAGAGATTGACTCAACATTATCTACGACCCTAAAAAGGTAATTATTAAACCATTACGTTCCACTCACCTTATTTCTGACCATAATAGATTGTTAGTCCCTCAATCAAATAGATGTTAACCTACCTCAACTCAACACAATGCTTTGAACAACCTAATATTTTTTAGACAACACCTTAAGCCACAATTCATCTTGATTAGGTATAGGCACCCAATATCATTGTCTTGCAAAAGAGTAATTAAACCCGTCCCCTCTCCGACACCAAGACCACCTTGGTTCCTGGCTAAGCACACTTTGTTCCAAATTAACCAATGAACCGTTCGAGATTCTTTACTGAACCCCTTTTTACCTAAAGAAAATATTTATACCGAAATTCATATTTAGAAGAAAAAAATATAATATGGAACTTTGAAGAAATAAAAAAATAAAGAAAAAAGACAGATTTGAGTATAACAAGTTGATCCACAATGGATAAGTTGTGATTCTTCCAACCAGACAACCTTCATTTCAATCAAGAAATGCAAAAGAGTTAGACATTTAGGGTGTCAAACAATTAGAGACCAAGATAAATTAAATGAGCTTGACCAATTTTGCAATTAAGAATCAAATAATGCATCTTTTAACCCAAAACATAAATAAAATAGAAAAAAAACCCTTATGGACTTTTCATAAAAATAAATAAATAAAATAGAAAATGGCTAAAAATATTAAAATGTTTTTGCGCCTGAGACAAACTCGAATGGCTTAAAAAGCCTTCCTACATCAGTCTCCTCCACCTCTGAAGAACTAGACCCCACGTTCTCTCCTTGATAAAGATCATCATCTGATTGATAGTCATGAATGTCAGCGACATTAAAAGTATTAGATATATTCATGATATCCGGAAGAGCTACCACATAAGCATTATCATTGATCTTTTGGGTCACTTTGAACATACCATACTTGCGAGATTGCAACTTGCTGTCAGTACCAACTGAAAACATCTCCTTACACAGAAACATCATTACACCGTCTCCCATATTGATAGCTTTAACTTTTCAACATTTATCTCACCTAGGAGGCAAATTGTTTGGTAGCTAATTTGCATCTATTTTCTTGAAATCCTCTAGGATCCCTATCACTTCTTCTAGAATTAATGTTTCTAGTGCTACAACATATGTTACCCATTTACTCACCACTTGACAAAAATATTAAGTTTCTTTAACGACCTCATCAATCTCCTTTTCACCTTGTGTCACCACCAAGAAACTAGACTTCTTTCCTCCTGAATTCTTATCAAAGTGAAAAATAGAAGCCATGGAAATTTTATGTGTGCCCCATGTAAACATCCCCATGTTATCATGTTCTCGATAAGTGATATCATTGTCATACTACCTAGGCCTACCAAGTAAAATATGACTAACATCCATATCAAGAACATCATAAAATACATTTATCTATAATGCTTTCCGATGAAGATAGGAATTACGCAGGCTAGTGTTACTCAAACTTGGGAGTCCTTGTTTCCCCAACTAAGGGTGTATGACTTCTCATGGGATTATATGGATAACTTAAAATAATTTACCAATTTCTATGACACCAGATTCTCCATTCTATCACTATCCACAATCATATTACACAAATTGTTCTTGATATGACAATGTGTTTTAAACAAATTCTTGTGCCATCCTTCTTCTTTGGATGCTAATAAAATTCTCTACAACACAAAATTTACCCTCTCATCAGATTATTCCTCTGTAAACTCAATCCTTACATATTTATCTTTCTAAACTACATGTCCTTCTCTTTCCTCTTCCTCTTCCATTTCTTTCCGCAAAAACATCTACTATCTTTGTTGGAAAAACATCTGATATGTAACCTCTTCCATTAAAATGATAACGCGTTTCTCTAGTGGGTTTAGCATATGAATTATTGTGCTTATGGACGAGTGTTTTACCCTACTACACATTGCAAGGGCTGCTAGTCCCCTTATTCTCAAGGTTGGAATCTCTGGTTGCTACACTCTTTTCCTTGTCGCCTACTGATCAAAGTTATTCTGGGGCGAACTCCTAAAAGATGAGAAATTTCGAGGGGATTTCTCCATAAATTATGCCTTCACTGCTACAAATAACCTCATTTCACCTCGGACGCAAAGTGGATTGTACCTCGGTTACCCAAACGAGCTAATGAAGGGAGACATGAAAAGTTTCCACTTTACCCCTCAGTTTTGGATTAACCGAGGAAAAAATCGTTGAACCTGGAGTGGGTTCGATCCCCAGCAATTGCATATTTTTTTTAAAGGCGTCACTTTACCTCTCGATTATTCTATAACCGAGGGGTAACATGTATGGTTAATATATATATATATATATATATATATATATATATATATATATATATATATATATATATATATATATATATATATATATATATATATATATATATATATTAAAGAAACATATATTTCATGTTTTATTAATATTCAAACTTACTTATTTTACATTTTTATAGTTTCAATCTACAAGAATAAATGTTTGACAAATTTTGAATTCGGATCTTGGTCGTCACTGTTCGAATCATCTTCATCACTATAAATTTGGAGTGACAAATACTGGTATCCCGTTCCATTTGAATCTTGTTGGATATTGCAAGCATTTGTTTTTTTTATATAAAATTAAAAAATGATTAGATAAATAAAATAAATTTGCAGTTACATGATCAGAGAAATGTTAGAAAACCAACCTTGGACCAATTTTTTTTTCTTGCTCTTGCAATCTATCACATAAATCTTTGGCAAATTAAATATACTCACACCATTCACATATTAAATAAATCTAATTTTTTATGCTATTGCAATCTATCACAGTGATATTTTTACTTTGTAAAATCTCATAACCCTCTGATTAAACATAAAGGGTTTCATAACAACGTTTGAGTTTTACAATAATGTTTAGGTTTTCACAACGTTTCTCCATATATATACATGGGTGATGTTCGCTTTCTGATTGGGCATGGAGGGTTTTTTGTGGATTCACTACTATCAAATATTATTATTCAGAATGCTTTTATAATGAGGGTTTTAGGTTTCACACGGATCACTAATGACAATGTTTTGAGCGTTGATACTCATTAAATGGACAATGCAAATTTGTTTAAGGATGATGAAGAAACAAGCTTATATTTTACCTCGGTTATTCCATAAAATCGAGATAAAATAGATTTTCTTTTAGATAAAAATACAATAAAATATATTGCAATAAAATATTTTACATAGGTTATTACTCAAAACCGAGGTAAAATATGTTTCTTTTTAGATGAAAAATACAATAAAATATGTTTCATCCCAAGTCGCATACCTCTCGGTTTCTATAAAAAATAGAGGGGAAAAACCTTTATTTATTTATTTTTAGATTACATTGTTTACACAAAATATTAAAATAAATTGTTTAAACAAATCCAGATTTTGACAATGGATTCTTGGAGAACAACAAATCTTTTTAATATTTTGATAAGTTATATGTTCCTACCAAGATAATTTTTTTTGTACTTGCAATCCATCCAAGAGAGACTTCATTATCTTGATCAAATATTTTCATGGCAAATGTTTTCTTTGATTGACAACATAAGAAGAACATTGAATATTTTTTCTATCTTGTAATCCATCCCAAAGAATGATGTGTACAAGTTTGGAGTGACTACATATAAGTTAGATTTAGGGTAAAATATGATTAACAAGTGCTTTTATACAAAAATCTGATAATTTAAACCCTCAGTTATTAAATATAAGCGAATGAATAGATCATTAATTAAAAAATTAAAATAAAATGAAAGACATCACTTTTAAAGAAATAAAAATATAAATTGTTGTTATTAGGATTTGAAGAATGTCCTGGATTATTTTTTCCCTCGATTATATTTAGAAACCAAGGGAATATGTGGTATTTATTAAAAAAAATATAACATAGTGCCCCTTGATATTTTACCTCGATTTTTGGTTGGGTGAGGTGAAAGTTTTGTCATAAAATTATTTGTAGTAGTACTTCAAAGTTAGACTTGATGCCTCAACCACAATCCATATAGTTTGTAAACCCATTTTCTCCTGCAAGGACATGTTTAAGTCACTGATGTATCGAGCCACTTTCTGGCTCTCTTAGTCTTCCAATTCGTTGCGCTAAAAAACACGCAAGAACTTAGCTGTGTATTTTATCATAAATCTCTTTCCCTGAACACACTAAATATACATATTATAAAGAATATGTTCATAACCTCCGATAAAATCGCTCCATAATAGTTGCTTCATTCTTCACCAAGTTTTGGATGGCCCATTCCTCTGCCTCTGCCTCGGAACAACAAGTTTATCCCACCAGACAACAACAATACTCTTCAGTCTGATCGCCACCATCTTAACTTACTTTTTCTCAAGGACACCCGTAATGTCGAATAAACTATCAACATCGATCTACAAATCTAGAAACTCCTCCACTCCCATCATTCCATAGAATAATGGAATATCAGCCTTCACTCGATAATCATGGTTATATTGTCGATTCCCTTGAATAATTACCTCTTCCTTGTAGGGTTCTTCTTCTTCAGAACTCGAATTTTCATCAATAATAACATGATTGTTTCCTCCTTGTGGAACCATAATATGTTCTCCCCCCTGTCTCTTTGTTGATTCATGTCGTTATTATCGTTGTTCACCTTAGTTGCTAAAGTCACCATTTATTCAGTAAAGCAGTTAGAGCCGTGGTAAAATATGCGATAATTCTCTCAAGATTTTCTCTCGTCATTGGTTGGTCTCACATGACTGATCAAGCTACAAAAAGAAATTGGAGAAACCTATTCTAATGCCACCTGACGTAATTGGAAACACTATAGATTAGCAAACTCTAAACCTAGAATGAAAACACATGATTTCAAGCGCAAAACCTCTAAGATAACCTCATGAATCCACCAGATAAAGAAAATATTAAATTTTATTATGATCAAATATTACCTTGACAGCCACACCCAAATGTATTTAAATACAGAGAAAGAAACCCTAATGTACTTTTAATCCAAAATAGAAATAAAATGAAAAAAAAAGATAAAACCTTAATGGACTTTTAATAAAGAAAATAGGAATAAAATAGTAAATTGTGAAAAATATTAAAATATTATTTTTGAATATGAAACAAACTCGGATGGCTTAAAAAGCATTCCTAAATCATTTAAACATTAGAAAGTTGACATTTTTGGCCTATCATCAAGTCTCTCTTGCATAACAATCGAATATTTATGGCTTTGATACAACAACTGAATCACTTAGAGGTTCATATGTCAGCTAGAACGATGTTTTTTCACACCAAATTCTCCATGCCTACAAGATATGAAATCAAGATTGAGGGTTTCAAGTTTACTTTATTTTCAAATAGAAGGGAATGGGTAAGTGATTGTTGCTAAAATAATTCCTAATAAAATACAATACCAAAATGTGGATGTGCTCTAAATTATATGAATTGGATAAAATATAAATAATATCAAATAAATGAATGAAAATTTTCTAGCAAAATAAAATATGAGTTTAAAAGTAAGTAAAAAAACAAATGTAAAGGGTTCATGTTACGAATCCCAACTCTTGCAGTTTTTATTTTTATTTTTCTTATAATGTATTTATTTAACTTTTATAATGTTAGGTCATCAACTCTTGGGGTCAACGTGAAGGAACGTTTTTGTTTTGATGGAGTCTTTTCTTTATGAGATACACACCTTGTGAGAGACACATCACATATTCACCCGAAATTCTAAGGTGATGGGTGTGTGGTTCTCTCACTTATAAAATGTTCAATCTCCACTTTTCTAATCAATGTAAGACTTCCTCCATACTTGTTTCTCAACACTTCTAACTCACACTCGTTTTTCTAAAAAAAACCTCAAGTGTGAGTCTATCAACAATGCTACCCCTAAAGCATAAGCTCTTTCATTCACTACCGCATGAGGAGGAATTTCTATACAAATGAGTCGACCATTCACTCGAAACAGACTCTGATATCACTGTTAGGTCATAAATTCTTGGTGGTCAAATGAGGGAGCATTTTTGTTGTTGGAGTCTTTTCTTTATGATATACACACCTTGTTAGAGACACACATACATATTCCTTAAAAACCTTAATTATAGAGATAGGTGTGTTAGTTCTCTCATTTATAAAGTGCTCAATTACCATTTTTTAATCAATGTGGAACTTTCTCATACTTGTTTCTCAACACTTCCAACTCACATTTCTTTTTCTCAATATAGAAGGTGTTTTATTTATTTATTAAATTTATCTATTTTTTTAAAATTGGCTCATTACTATTATTTTATTTCAAATAAATCTATTACGTCTATTGGATTAAACAATCGAGAGGTAATATTAGTTATCTTTTAAAAAAATGTTTTTCTCTTCTTTTACCATGTTGGCATTGTCACATGTACGCTCAATCGCCAAGACCTCTCACTTGCCATTCCATGCCAACTTCCGTTAAGGGAAGTTGGCGGGAGGAACCAAAAGTGTGGATGGAAAATATTAAGAGAATCATTATTCAAAGAAATTTTTTTAGGGGCTAAAATTAAATTATGATATATTTATTCAAAGAAATTTTTCACTCGGACTAATCAAGGCAGGACTTTCTTGCATTTCAACACTTTCAAACAGGTGGTGTGCGTAAATCGTAGAGGACACATATCTCACGAAAGAGGGTGTGGAAAAGGTTGTTCTTACTCAGGCTCTAGACCTACTTGTAAATTGTGTGGCAAATATGGTCATTCCGTAGTTGATTGTTGGCACATGTTTGATGAAATCTTTACTCCATCACGTACTTCTTCCACTATGCAATAGTTTTCCTATACAACTAATAAAGTTGAGTCCTTTACATGAGACATAGAATATATATCCATAATGTATCAGACTCATGGGTATTCTTAACCTGAGGCCCTTGAGAAGCAAGCATGGTTCACTGACTCAGGTTCCTCTCACCATCTAACTCCTTATGTTCATTTCTTGTATGCTAAGCAACATTATGCAAGTCCAAATAATGTATGTGTTGCTAATGGCCAGTCTTTAGCAATTACATGCATAGTTTCTTCTTGTGCCATCCATAATTTTAAGAATCATTCTCCTTTATTCTTAAGTGAAATTCTTCATATTCCTTGTGCTATATGCTATTTGCTTTCAGTTTCAAAGTTTTCTAAGGATTGTAGTGTGGTGTTTGAATTTATTTCTAACAAACGTTATGTGAAATATCAGGATTCTAAGCATATTATCCTAGAAGAATTTCTTGATTCAAGTGTCTTCTATTGCATTCTAAACCTAGTCGTGGAACCTACTAAGTATGGCTTTTCAAGGAAAAAAGGCTTCTTTATTTACATAAGCATGTTAATTCCACTTCATATTTAGTAGTTTCTAATTCCAATAAGTCTAGTCGTAGATCTTTATGAAATTCTAGACTAGGGCATACACATTTTCTATCCATTAGGCTTGCTTTGAAGCATTGTAATATCCATGTATCAAATAAAAGTTCCACTATGTTTTGCAAATCATATTGTCTTAGAAAGTCACATAGGATTTATGCACCATTATATTTTGCCACTTATTATGCTCAACTTTCTCATATCATATAGAATTTGTGGATGCTTTCATAAAATATACATGGATTTCACACTACCACTAAGCAGTTCAATTCGATGGGGGGGGGGGATTCAGACCATTCACCAAGTTCCTCACTGAATTTGGCATATCTCACAGGCTCACCTATCCACACACCTCACACCAAAATCGTATAGTTGAGAGAAAGCATCTGTATATTATTGAAATGAGGCTTACTCTTCTTGCTCAATCTTCTATCCTTTTAAAATTTTGGGATCATATCTTTGCCATATCAGTTGACATGATTAATAGACTCCCTTCCTCAAGCCTTCCTAATTTTCATTCACCATATCATGGCTTGTTCAAGAAGCTATCAAGGTATCAATCTCTCAAGGTTTTTGGATGTGCTTGATTTTCATTCACAAGACTATATAATAGACATAAGTCTGAGTTCAGAAGTGAAGAATTCATCTACTTTGGACTCTCGCCTCAATACAAAGGGCACGAATTTCTCAACAAATCTTGTAACATCTTCATCTCCAAGGATGTTATCTTTCATAGAGATCAGTTTCCATATCCAACTATGTTTCCATCGGAGTCAACTTCCTTAGGATAAGTCCCTTCGAGATATCACCTTATTCAATTTCTCTATATGTCAAGCCTTCTTATGTCTCCTGAGTCCATTACAAACTCATTGGTAAATCATATTAGCCAGCAATTTGTACTTCATAATTTGTCTGCTACTCCGTCACAACTGTCTGCTACACCATGTCCTGATCAACTACCCATACTTATGTCTAATATTAAAACCTTTCTAGAAGTTCTAGCCCTCTGATAGAGTCCCCTCATCCTTATATTACAGCTAATTCTGACACCATTGTACCATAAAACCATTTAGTTGATTCACATATGACTTAACACTCTAACCCTTAAGACACCCCTCTAATATTGGAGTCTGCAAGGTCTTTATCTCCATCAACATAAAACTCCATTATCCCTGAATTTCTTCATATCAATAGTCGCCCTATTGTCACAAAGGCCAAAACAGGTCACTCCAAGCCAAAAGTCTTACTTGCTCATGTAGAACCTCAATCAGTCAAGTAAGTACTTTCTCATCATGGATAGTTCAAGGCAATGAAAGATGAATACCAAGCTCTCTTGGCCAATCAAACATGGACTTTTACCACTCTCCCACCTCATACAAAACCTGTAGGGTGAAAATTGGTTTACAAAGTGAAGAATAATCCTAATGGCTCAGTAAACAAATACAAGGCCAAGCTTGTAGCCAAAGTCTATCACCAATAATTTGGATTTTATTTAATGATAATTTCTCCCCATTAATAAAACCTACCATAATTAGAATCATCTACACTCTTGCCTTGAGAAATAACTTAGAGCTGCAAAAAATTGATATAAACAATGCTTTCTTGAATGGTCCTCTTCAAGAGGAAGTCTTCATGACTCAGCCCCCTAGTTTTGAACAAAATGTCTTAACACTTGTATGCAAATTCAACAATGCCTTGTATGGCCTCAAGGAATCCCCTCAAGCATGGTATGAAAAGTTGGCCCAGGCTCTTCTCAAATTGTGGCTTTCGACATAGCAAATGTGATCATTCTCTCTTTGTTTACTCACATATTTCTCACACGGTCCTTCTTGTTGTTCCTTTTGGATTGGATGTTTTGAAAAACAATAACAATTAAGGAGTGCTCAAAGTGTTCAAGATTAATCTAGCTTGCTTAAGATGTATGAAGATGCATAAGGGACACATATTGGACACGATGTCACAATATTTGGGTAGGACATATGGGTCTTGTGCAACAGGTCATTGCTGCTGCAATTTGGAAGATTTTATGGTAAAAGTTTGGATCAGTTTTTATTACTGATTGGCTTAGCAATATGATTACGTGACTTGTTTGACAGCTGGACAAAGATTCATTCAGATTTAAATGAAAATTTAAATTTGAGTTTAAATTAAAACAAATCATATCTTGTTGGAGAAATTTATGGAACTGGTTACATCCAACAAACTTTGCATTAATTTTGGACGAAATTAAAGCTATTATCCAAAGATTAAGTTATTATGCTATATAAGGAGCTCAAACCTACATTGGAAAGCAAGCATTCACATTGAAGATTTTAGAGTGCTAACATTTACAATGGTCCAAGTTATTTTATGTACACCACACTATGTTTCAGTAACTTGGCATAGTTGTAGGTTTGTCTAATTGAGTTGTATATTCAACATATTTATGTACACCTCTATGTTTCAGTAACTTGGCATAAAAGGTTTGTCTAGTTGAGTGGTAGTATTCAACATTGATTATTGAGTTGTAATCTCCAATAATGGTTTGTGTGATTGAGAAGAAAGTGAGTAGGTTCTCATGTTTACGGGAGCCCTAAATAGAAAGTCATTGGGTAGTGTTAGGAAGAGGAATTGAACTACATAGGGTTTATTGTTGCTTGTAAGTCTATTTGTACTAAACTATTAATAGTGAATTTCCTTTCATGGGTTGTGGACCCAACCCCCCAGATGTAGGTGTGGTTTCCCTGAACTGGGTAAACAACTATCGTGTTATCTATTACTTTTCTGCTCCATCATCTAGTACTTGTTATTGTGGTGTTTCTAGTTTAACTTGTCGAACAAGTTGTCTAGGACATCGTGTTCGACATTTGTCCCCTTAGGAACTTAATTTCAATTGGCATTAGAGCAAACACTCTATCCTATTAGGTGAGCTCCAAGGAAGAGAAATTATGCTCAAATGAACACAATTAAAGATGGAGGATCGGTCAGCGAACCACCTATGTTGGATGGCTCAAACTATGACTATTGTAAGGCCAAGATGATGGCATTTCTTAAAATCCGTGGACACTAAAACATGGAAGGTTGTGTTAAAGGATGGAAACATCATGTGATTTTTTGTCAAGATGGTTCAACAAGCTTAAAGCATGAAGCTATTTGGTCCAAAAAAGGAAGGTGAAAAAGCTCTTTGTAGTGATAAAGCCTTGAATTCCATATTCAATGGTGTTGACAAGAACATGTTTAAACTGATCAACATATGTACTAAAGCTAAAAAAGCTTGGGAGATTCTCAATATTGCTCATGAAGGCACATCCAAGGTTAGGATGTCAAGGTTGCAGCTCCTCACAACCAAGTTTGAAAGTATGAGAATGATGGAAAATGAATCCATATATGATTTTAACATTCGTCTTCGTGACATAGCCAACAATTCTTTTGCTTTGGGAGAAGGATGTCAGAATAAAAGCTGGTTAGAAAGATTCTCATATCTTTACCTCAGAAGTTTGACATGAAGGTAACAACTATTGAAAAAGCCCAAGACTTAAGCACCTTGAATGTTGGTGAAGCCATTGGTTCCCTTCAAATCTTTGAAGTTTCTATAAATGGAAGAACATAAAATAAGATCAAAGGTGTGGCTTTTGTAAACACTACTGAAGTGAAGGAAAATCTAGATGATAAGAATACTGGAGAAAGTGTTTTAAAGGCTATATCCCTTGTCGGGAGAAAGTTTAATAGTGATTTAAAAAAGATGGACATAAGTTGGAGGACAATGTACCAGACAAGAGGTCAGACATCAGTCCCATGAACAAGAGCAAAGATGATTTCAAAGATAATAAAGGCAAATAAGCTCAATGTTCAAAATGTGAAGGGTTTGGTCACATTAAAGCTGAATGTCCTACTTTTTTAAAAGACATAAAAAAGGGATTATCTATCACTTGGTATGAATTTGATAATGAAATTGAATGAGATATAGCTAATAAAGTGATGGCTTTTACTGTAAAATATAACTTTTGTAGTGTGACTATTCATGAAGAGATGCCAGTAGAAGAGCTTGCTGAAATTTATAGAGAGCTAGTCACTAAATGGAAGGAATCTTGTTTGAGAGAAGAGAAACAAAAGAAGATCATAATTGCTTTACTCCTTGAAAAAGAAAATATTGGCTTAACCATTACAAGTCTGGAAGAAGAAGTCACATTGTTAAAGTCCAAACTTGAAAATATGCCAGAATCTGTACATATGAAAAACAACAATTCAAATATGCTGAGTGATGTCTTAAAAGGGTATATGAATGTTGTAGGGTTTGACTACAGTTCCATGAACAAAAAGATCAAAGTCCTACCTAAGAATAAGACTGGGTTTCAGATGGTGGACCACATGTCTTAGCATCATGCTTAACATTTGTACCCTCATCACAGAGGTTACAAGAACTCTACTAAGAGATGTCACCATTGTGGTAGATGTGGTCATATAAGACTCTTCTGTTATAAGCTCAATGGATATCATCAGTGTTATAGTCATTCAAAGTCTAAAGGAAATAAATGGAAGAAAACTCAATTAAGAAAGTGCGGATACCCAAGGAAACTGTCAAATATCTCTTAGCTCATGTTCCTCTTAGAGTTTCTTCTAAAAAGGATTGGTATTTTGATAGTGGATGTTCACAACAAATGACTGGCGAAAAGAGATATATTGAAGAGTTAAAGCCATATTCTAATAGTGATGTCATATTTGGTGATGGAACTAGAGGAATAATCAAGGGGATAGGCAAGCTGGTGAGTCCATATTTACCATGTCTTAATGATGTGCTGCTAGTAGAAGGATTAACTGCTAACTTGATCAACATAAGTCAATTATGTGATAAAGGTCCAAATGTTAGCTACAACATGTCATAATATATTGTCTCTTGCAAATATCAAGTGGTGTTAATGAAGGATTCAAGATCCAAAGACAACTATTATATGTGGATTTCTCAGCCCTCATCCAAGGTTAAGAGCATGAAGGAGATCATATATGAAGATGGTGTCAAGGGGTTGCAAAAACTCAAGATTGAAGAAGGTAAAATTCATGACGTGTGTCAAGATGAGAAACAGACCAAGATGTTATTCAAGATGGTCAAACATCTTACTCACACTTATGATTTACCACATATATACTTTATAAGACTCAAGCATGAAGTTGTCATTAAAGAGAAGGTTGATGCTCAGGCTAGAGGTCTTCTCAAATTTGAACAATCAGTAGTGGTTCAGGAGAAAGAGTTGAAGAAGACTAGGAATAATGGCATTCCTTCTCATATGTTTGGAGCTTTGTTTAACCAAAAACATGCATGTGTGTTTGGTACAACTAAAATAGGAGTTACTCTTAATATCTTGAGTTCCAGCCACATGCTATTTAACAAGAAATTTAATCTAGATATTGCTCTCCGCAACTTTCCACAAGATGATGAGGCTGATATAGTTACTAGAGGAATTGTGATTGAAGTCCCACTCTTGTATAGGGCTATGAGAAATCATCATCTCATTCACATGTCTATTAGTGAAGAATCCTAGAAATTCAATATGAGAAATCAAGATGTTGATAAAAATGTGCCAGGCATCTTCTCCAACATGCCGATAGAGTCTCAAAAGCTTAAGGAGAATGATGATCATATACACCAAGATTTTGAGGTTGATTATGTTAAGGGAGATGTTGGTGTTGTTAATACCCAGGATCATGTGGAGAAATCATGTGAACATATGATAAGTTAGGATCAAAGCTTATATGTAGTTTGTGTTATAGATAGAAAGATGTGTTGATTGTTTACCAAGGGAACACAATCTATAAATGATATGACTCCCCATTGTCGCATCCGCGAAAAAACAACCGGCGAGACTCGAATAAAAACACAACACAGAGCCGCCACTGCGCGTTATTTATCCCAAAATAGGGAAAGGAAACGCTCAGAGAAACCTGGAAAGGAAATGGTCTCGCGACCAAAGAGAAAGGGTAAGGGAGTCGGTTACGCAAGGGGAAGGTATTAGCACCCCTCACGTCCGTCGTACTCGACGGGATCCACGTTCTAAAATAAAGAATAGGTTGCTAAAACATCACACACACACACAGGGAACGCAGGTGGGGTTAAGAGAAGGGAGCTCGATAGGACGTCGCATCCTATGCCTACATATCTCGTCTGGAACGAGAATCAGAGCCACTGTAGTTCGGCTTACGCACGCCAAACAACACAAAACGCACAAACAGATGGCAAACCTGGAGCCCGACAACCACTCGATGGAATTACGTCAGCATCCGAACCAAAACACGCACAAAACGGCAGACGTGGAGCCCGACCGCCAATCACTGGACTTACGTCGGCATCCGAACCAAACACACAATCAGATAACAAGTAAACACACGCAAAAAAGAAAAAGGTTGCCCGGAGTGGTCTCGCACGACCACCTGCCTACATACCTCGTCTGGAACAAGGATCAGGGCGATGTAGTTCCCCCTAAAGGGAAAGAAAACCTAGCCAGAAACCGAGGGAAGACACACTACCAGGGAGCTGGACTCGAGCCTAGTGTTGTCATGCATCGTTACCCTACGTTCAGGTTTCTACCTACTTGCACAACTGCAAGCTACTCCTATCCAGGAAGAAAGCAAGCATACAAGCATATAGGCATCAATCAATTCAAGCAAACATGTCAAACAAATATTCACAAAGCACACACTATAACCAATCAAGTGAGGCTCAAACAATGGGTTTGACTGCCGAAGCAAGTCGTCTGTACATGTGTAGTATTCGCTCTTAACCTTGCCATTACGAGGCTAAGGTGAAGCAGATGAAGAGGAGAAGTGAGGATGAGACCTCACAGCTCTTATCCCTAACCAGGGAGAGCTTCTGACAAAGGAGCGTGGGTCCAGAATGGAGGGACCCTTCTACGCTCAAAGACTCAGACTCGATTGTGCAACAGCACAAGATCTTGGGTTTGTGTCCCAATGCATCAACACACAGCAGTGCGAGCAGAGGGACGACTCACAGAATAGTGGGGGATAGATTGCATATCCCTTGGCTTCCACCAATTGCCTTGATTAAGGACTTTACCTGCTTAGGCACAAAATTAAACAATCACAAACATCGCCTCTTAAGGAGGACTTCAGACAATTTGCCCGGCCAAATAACAGGCCGGGTCTCCAGACTACATGAAGAATAGAAGTCCTACCTCAAGTGGTTTAAAAACCAAGCAGCAGCAAGCAAGTTCTTAAAGAACTGTAAGCAACTAAATGTACCTGAAAACAATCAAGTATCATCAGTACTCAGCCAGACAAACAGTAAACAGCAAATTTTAATCAGTCAGACTATACAGATTAATGCACACAAATGCAAGCTATAAGCTTAAGCTCAAGCTTCACAACCTACAAAACAAAGTTATGTTAGTTCACAAACATCAAACAACATCAACTTAATTGACTTGGTTCAATCTCCTTAAGCATTATGCTTTTCATCCTGAAAAATCAAGCAAATGTGAGAAACTGGACCACTAGGCCAAGCCTAGGGTCCAAAAGTGAGAAAAAATTCTAAACAGCAAACAATTCTCAACCAAAATCAAATTCAAACAAATAGAAAGCCAATGCAATTGATCCCATACTCATATCATTCATCATATTCATTTCATGACCAAAACAAGTCAAACTAGGTCAAACATAACACCAAACATCCAAACAGAACTATTGCATTCAATTCCATATCAAAACAATTCCAAAAATCCTCAAATAGTTTACACCTAAACAGGACATATTCAAGGTATAGCATGTCAATTTTCAGCTCAATTGGACAAAAGGAACTATGTCAATGAAAATCAAGAAAAGCAGACACAAATATATGATCCAAATCATAGCATCAACACATGCATTCACTTCAAAAAATCATAAGTCAATGAAAACAGTTAAGAAATGAATGGGACCAAAACAGGGATGTCCTACAATGTGTCTACAACCAGCATACCAAATTTCATGTTCATCTAAAACCATATGAGGATTTCACAAAGATAATGCCAACATGTATCACATGGACTTGCACATTTGACCAACAGAGATGAAAAATACCAATCAAATTGAAAATGCCACATAAAAATCCAGAAATATTCACATAGCATCTTAACATGTTAATGATCACACATATAAAATTTCAAGTCATTTCAACAAGCCTAGATCATGAAAATAAATCCAGAAAGTTGACCTAGCTAGGTGTGACACAAATTGTCACACCTAGATTCAAAAATTCATAACTCAATCACCAGGTATCCAAAATTCACAAAATTTATATGTAAATCACCCTTGACATGTCTACAATAACCACAAAAATTTTCAAGAATTTCTTTTTAAGTATGAGAATTTCACATCAAAAATGGTAGAACATGTCAAAAATGCATACAAGTCAAACAACCCTAGGTCAAACCAATTTTTCACCAAGCACAATTTCTAAAACCATACTCATTAAATTCTAGAGACAAAATGGGAGCTACCAAAGAAAACCTCATATTTTTCTGATCATTAAAATATTTTTTATGGATTTTTTAAGGTTTTTGTGATTTATGAAATAATTATTCAAAGTGTTATAATTAATTAATTGGATTAAAGGCATATTCGTAAATCTCCTGGCCAATGCTAAAACGACCGCGCTTCATTAATGCGGTGTCATCCTGTGAGTGGTTGGCTTGGGCACGCAAACAGCTTTCAAAATTGGCAAGGAAATTCAGTGGATCAAACGAGCAAATTTCCAGAAAACTTCTTCTTCTTCGCGCGGTATACACTCATCACCTCCAGCTCCGGTTTTACTCATTTCTTCACCAAAATGCACAAACGGCCTATGGTTGGAAAGGTCTAAGTGTGAGGATCATGGATATGTAACTAATTTTGCCTAACTCCTAACGCAGCTCACGGATCGATCGAATAAAGTTTCACATTCAAAGCTTCGAATTCAGATTTCTCTCAACTCGCTCAATCATTTTACAAACCAATTGCAGCATGTTAACCTATGATAAATGATCTACACAACGCATATGACAATTTGAAGAATCATGAAACTCGAATTTTGAGTACCTGGCTATGGCAGCAACGATTCTGATGTCTTTTGCGCTTTTTGATTCAAAACAGATGGAGCATAGGCTTTAGGAAGTTGAATGGAAGGCTTGGCTCGGTTCACTGTAGCTTCTAGAAGAAGAAATCTTGATCCACCATAATCGAGCTTCACTTGGACAGTTGCAAATGGAGATGAGTTTGATGTTGATCTTCACAAACAGTTGAAGGATGAGAGGAATGAAGATCGAATCCAAAAGAATCTTGCAAAATGACCAAGAATTGGAAGAGATTTTGTGATTTTTTGCTTGATGTGTTCTTGAGGTTTTTTGTGAATTTGGAGAATTTGAGATTGTGATTTGTGAAATGTGAATTCTGTTGGAGTTAGTTATGATTAACAATATATATCCCAGCTTAATCCATGCTTAATTACTTCAATTAACCAAAATGCCAATGATTAACAAATGTGTCATTTTCAAGCCAAGGGCAAAAATGTACTTTCATATGCCAGCTCATTGACAGCTCATTGACAGCTCACACACTCTCAAAATGACATGTGTGAGCTGTTGCAACTTGTCTCATGTTGATTGGATGCATATTTTGGAAATTCACTATGTGATGGCACTTTGTCCATTTTTCAAGTTCATTTCAAAAGTCAATTCTCAAACCACAAGGCCTTGGCATGTTATGAGCATTCCAACAATTTCCAAATGCCATTTGTGAAGTGTTGCAAAAATCCCCATTCAAAAATTCCCATTATTTCTCAAGTTGGACAATTTTGCCCCTGGATCTTTAACTGTGCACTTGAAATTTGACTTTTTGCATTGACCATTTTTGAAGAAATCCAATTATGCACCATGAAAGTACATGTCAAATGGAGTTTGTGCATAAAAAGAACATCCAATTTGGACACTCCATGTGGAAGTTATGCCCTCCTGATTATGGGTCATTTTTGAAATTGACTGGACCATAACTTGCCAACCATACATGGGATTTTCAAGTTCTTGGACTTTTTGGAAAGGTGAGAACAAGATCTACAACTTTCATGTTGAACAAATTTTCATTTGAAGCTTCCTTGGACATGTAATTTTGAAGTCAAAAACTTTCCATTTTTGGAAACTTCTATTACAAGTCACTTTCTATTTTTGGCAATTTTTGTCCTGACTTGATTTTCTCCATTCTTGAGCTTTGAGATGTCAAATAACACTTGTTTCAACATGAATGAAGTGTATCCAACTCATTTTCACCTCCAAATCCATCAGATCATGCACAGTTGACCACAGTTGACTTTTCAACTGATAGATGAATTTGGCAATGCATAGATCAATCTGAGCTCCAATCCTCTGATGAAATGGCTCAAGGGTGAAACCCTAGCCTCAATTATCTCAATATAATCATAAAATGATCCCCATCTCCATCATAAACCCCATCTCCTGATCATGCCCTGATTGGCCCAATGCAACTGATTAGGGTTGACCAGTGGTCAAAACCCTAATCTCAAGGAATGATCTTCAACAGTTGATGATATCAAACCATGATGATGATGATGAATCATTGTAATCAAGATGAAGACCAATATCCTTTGAGAACCATGAAACCCTAATCTGGACCTCCACATCCTCAGATGATTAATGACCAGTCCAATGAAACCCTAGCTTGCACTTTGACTTCCTCATCTTCTGATCAAGACTTGGGAGGATGACTTGCACAATGCAACCACATGATATGCAATATGCAATGACTAATGACCTAAAAATGATATGCAACATGATATGCTAGTCCCAAGAGAGGAGGGCAAATTTTGAGGTGTTACACCCATAAGGATGATGTTTGTGATCTCAGTGGTCTTGTTATGGAGCAAGTTCTTAATGTATTTCTAGGAAATAATTTGCTACCTGTTAAAAAAGATATGAGTGTTTGTAATGTTGATACTTTTGGAACCATCAGTTTGAGACCTAGACCGTCATGTATCCTAAAGTTCAAACCTATCCAGATGGATGGACAAAGTACCTTCCTCAATAGGAACTTGAATGTGAAAGTTTAAGACTTTCCTTTTGTCAAAATGTTGAAGAAGATTTTGAAAAAGTCTCGTGTCAAGGCTACTCATGAAAAGAATCATAAAGGGAATGAAAACACTTTTGATGTTGTCAATGATTGTGCTATTTCTATCCATATGAATAAGGAAGTTCATGATAGTTCTGAACTAGTAAATGAAGGTGTTACTAAGGATGCTGATCTTTGTAACGTGTCTCTCCTTTATGAGGATATTATGCTGAAGTGCAAGTATTTAGCTCCTGAAAGGATGCTTCCAAAAGAGGCTTTGACGTTTGAAGAGGATGCTCAACTGCTGGAGTAAGTCATGTGAAAGACAACGAGAGTCTTGAAAGAGACCTCATGTGTATTGATGTCCTGTCAGACAACATGGCGGATCATGTGTTCACAAAATGTAGTATGGATTTGAGTTGAGCATGGTAGAAGATGTAACCTGCCTTCTTGATTTTCAAGTGAATAAATACACATGTGGTTCTTAAGGTACTTATGCTTATAGAAGTTGCACTCAATAGTTGTGTAACAACTAAATGATCAATGATGTCATCGAAAAAGGTAATGAAGATGTCAATTAGGATGTACCAAACAACATGTGTGACATGTTGGCGACTGAGTTTCCAACTCATTGGAAAGATGAGAAAAATAGCCTTGTTATTTTTGAAGTGAATGACAAGCTTGTTCAAATAAGTGAATTTGAGACAACGGCTAAAGTAAAGGTCCACATTCCATACAGAAACAAATTTTTAGCAGTGGAAGTATGCTCTTCAGACAAGGTTTGAAGTTGAAAGAGAGCTAGGAGAAAAAACCATGAAGATTGGTTTTGATGATGGTCCTATACATAATAAGTTGGTCAAGGAGATAAGGAAAATGTTTGATATAGAAAAGTTTGTGAAACTTTCATCATCAAATTTCAATTGATTAGGCAGAATCAAGGTTCCCTCTATTGATAAAACTATGAGAAAGGGAACTATGGAAGAAGGAGAATCTTCAAATAAGGCTGCAGAAGATTTTTTTGGCATTGGTGTATAATGGGCTTATGGAGCTTCATAATGATGACCAGCCATTGAAGAAAGTTTTGGAGCTTGCATGAGATTGATGTTAAATATGATGGAATTCCTCACGCCTAACTACATATGTCTTTTGACTTTATGCTACTATTTATGCTGCTATGGGTTGGATGATATTCTAGTCTATGAAGATAGTTGTTCTTTCTAAACCTTTTCCAAATTATGGAAAAAATAGGGAGTGGTAATGACGTTGCTGAGGTAACATGTATTTGTTTAGTACTAACCATTTGGGTAAGTAGTAATGATGTGTTCATATGTTGGAGCATGAGTTAAGACATCTGACCCATTTGATGTGAGCTCATGTGTTAGTAAACTTGTTACATATCCTGTTATTATCTACTAAATGTTTGTCTTATGCATGACTAAGTATGTGAATGATTGCATGCTGATAATTGTTAGTTAGTACGATTATATGCTACTAACTATGAGCTTACCGAGTGCCATGCATAACTAAGTTATGAATGTTTGTATGTCTTTCTGATTGATTCTAGAGCATTGTTTTTGTGATATTTGTGATGAATGCTATTAATTTTCCACTGTTGAGTTTATCTATGATATTTGGAAGACTTTTGATAATTGTATGCTCTGAAGACTGTCACTTGTTCTAGTATGAATGAGTGATACATCTTGAAGAGTTGTTTTTCCATAATTTTCCAAAAGGGGGGATTGTTGTTCCTTTTGGATTGACTTCATTTTGCAAAAGAACAATGGAGAAGTGCTCAAAGTGTTCAAGATTAATCAAGCTTGATTAAACCGTATGAAGATGCATAAGGGACACATGCTGGATGCGATGTCACAATATGTGGGTACGACATCCGGGCCTTACGCAGTAGGTCATTGTTGTTTCATTTTGGAATATTATATGGTCACAGAGTAGATTAGATTTTATTGCTAACTTGCTTAGAAATATGATTAGGTAATTCATTTAACAATTGGACGAATATTGATTCAGATTTAAATGAAGGTTTAAATTTAAATTCAAATTGAAACAAATCATATCTTGTCGGCGAGATTTATATAACAGTTTATATCCAACATATTATGCATTAATCATGTACAAAACTAAAGCAATTATTCAAGGAGAAAAGCCCAAAGTTATTATGCTATATAAGGAGCTCAAACCTACATTGGAAAGAAAGCATTCACATTGAAGATTTTAGAGTGCTAGGGTTTACAAGTTTCCTTTTTATTTTATGTACACCATCATATGTTTCAGTAACTTGGCATAATTGTAGGTTTATCTAGTTGAGTTGTATATTCAACATATTTATATACACCTATATGTTTCAGTAACTTGACATAGAAGGTTTCTTTATTTGAGTGGTAGTATTCAATATTGATTATTGAGTTGTAATCTCCAATCATGGGTTGTGTGATTGAGAAGAAAGTGAGTAGGTTCTCATGTTTAGGGGGGCCTTAATAGAAGGTCATTAGTTAGTGTTAGGAAGAGGTATTGAACAACATAGGAATTGTTGTTGCTTTTAAGACTAATTGTACTAAACTACTAATAGTGAATTTCCTTTATAGGGTTGTGGACTCAACCCTCAGATGTATGTGTGGTTTTACCAAACTAGGTAAACAACTATTGTGTTATTTACTGCATTTTTACTATATCATCTATTACTTGCTATTGTGGTGTTTCTGGTTAAACTTATCGAACCAGTTGTCCAGGACATCATATTCGACATTTGTCCCTTGAGGAGCATAATTTCTCTTCTCGATTTTAATTCATACATTGATTGAATCACTTCATGCCACATTTGCACTTAGAAATTTTGTCAGCCTGGATATTTTCTAGGTATTAAAGTTAAGCATCTTCTTGGTGGAATTTCACTTCTCACCCAAACAAAGTACAATTGTAACTTACTGAATAGAGACACCATGCCTAATTCCAATGGTGCAGCTACTCTTATGCTAAGTACGTGTAAAATGAGTAAACATAATTCTAACTCTCTTTCAAATCCTCATTAATATAGGACACATGTTAGTGCGTTGTAGTATGTTACTCTCACCAGGCCTGATATTACATTTAGTGTAAATAAGGCTTGCCCATTCATGGCCTCGCCTTCTGAGTCACGCTAGGCTGATGTCAAGCGCACAATACGATATCTTAATGGTACCATCACTTATGGCATGTATCTTTCACATACTCACTTATGTCACAAGTTTTCTCTCCAGGTGTATAATGACTCTGATTGGGCTAATGATCCTGAAGATCATTGTTCTACCTCCAGTTCATGAATCTTCTTTGGGCCTAATATCCTATCATGGAGCTCTTAGAAATAGCCATTGGTTTCACAGTCCAACACTGAAGCCGAGTATCGTGCTCTTTCTCACACGACATTAGAACTATCAAATATATAATCACTACTTGCTGAACTATTGACTTCCTTCCTCATACACTCTTGTGTATTGACTTCAGTGTTGTGCTTCTCTCACATGATCCAATCATTCATGCTAGAACCAATCACATTGAATTGGAAATCCACTTTATTCGTGAACATATTATTGCAAAGAAATTTAAAATTCATCATGTTCCCAGTAGTGTGCAAGTTATAGACACACTAATTAAGCCTCTTGGTACAACATCATTCAAAGAATTGTGGACCAAACTCAAAGTCATTTTCTATAAACCTTCTTGTGCTTGTGGGTGAGTGTTAGGATAAAGTTATGTGTTGTATATAGTGTAATATATATGTGTATGATAAAATGAGAGAATCGTTTAAATATAGTGCATGGCTATGGAGTTCATGCACGCTCCTTCATCATCATATAAACCTTATATAAAGGACTCTAATGCATTATAAAGAGATTTAACCATTCAAGCAAATGCTGAATGAGATTCACAAATTCCATTAGTATGGATACATGATTTTTTACTTTGATTTTAATTTTTCTATCCTCTAACTTTGAGAAATTCGGTAATGTTCTATTTAATACAATTTTTGCAAAAGAATAGTATATTATATTTTTATGATTTTTAATTCAATGTTTTAAGCAAGTAACAAGTTGGTTACTAGCTTGAATAGTCCTTTATGAGTGTAGTTTACATTGGATAATCGATTATCACATTAGGGTTAATTGATTATTATTTTTGTAATGTCCTATAGTTGAATATTAGGGCTTATAATCGATAAGCATCATCGCCTTTTAAAAATGTTCCATATTTAAAGTACATAATTGTTATGGCATATGCATAATCGATTATGAGCATTAAAAATCTCATTGATTATTTCCATTTTTGAGTCACGCTTTGTCCTATATATAAGGGAGCTCATTTCTCATTTCATACACACCCGTAAACGTATTTTGAATATTATTTCTCACTCTTTTATCTCTATTTATTTCTTCCTCATTGTTGCCTTAGTACTTTGAGAGTGAAATTTACTTACAAGGTATTTGTTCTGGTTTGGAGGCATTGTTGTAATATCTCTTGTGAGATTTTTTTTGTTTAGGTTCTTTGTTAAACCAAGTTAAAATTTTCTTATTTGGTTTATGGGGTTGTCTGATAAAACCCCGCGTTTGGTTCGTGAGCTTCGCCTGTTGTAAAAACTCCCATTGGTTTGTGAGTTGTGCCAGGTGTAAAAGCTTTCATATGGTTTGGGATTAGACTTATACAAAATCTCATGTTTGGTTTAGAGTATAGCAAGTATAAAAATCCAAGTTTGTTTGTAAGAACGTTCGTGAGCATAACCTATGAAAATTGACACACATAGTGAAACTCTCAAGAAGTGTTTTTTCTGAAGAGTACATATGTCAAGTGGTTAGGTCGAACATGTATAAATCTCTAGTGCAGTCTTCTTATTCCATATCTATCTTTATTTCCATTGCTTTTTTATTTTTGTTGTGTTCAATCAATTTTTTAACTCGTATTTTATTCCTTTTATTTATTTCATTGGTTACTCTTTTCAAAATTGTCTTAAATAATTGCTTTTATTAAAGATTCTTTTAATTGTACATCATTTTTCAATGCAACATAATTCACCTCCCTCTTATGTTTGAAGTCACTTATCCAACATTACCAATTGTGAAAGTAGTTAATACTACAAAAACACATCTTACCTCGAGGGTGAAGTAGATGTTACCTCGGTTACACAATAAAAACAATAACATATAACATTAATCTCAGTTTAAACAACAACAACATGATTAAACCTCTAATGTTTTCGGTCTCAACAACAACAACAAACAACAAAAATAAGCAATAAAAATAACATCAATAATAAACCTATAACTTCAACAACAAACAGCAACAAACAAACAAACAAATACAACAATAACATTGATGTAACATACCAGATCTGTAAAGAAAAAGAAGAGTCCTAAACACATATCATCTTTGTATTTCCTTGCTTTTTCTAGAGTTGGAGGATGATATATGTTTAGTGTTCTCTTAGTTTAGAGTTATTCGTTAGGGTTCTGTAAGAGTTGTTTATTATACGTGTTTTAGGTAAGTGAAACTGAAAACTACAGGCTAAGATATATATATATATATATATATATATATATATATATATATATATATATATATATATATATATATATATATATATATATATATATATATATATATATATATATATATATATATATATATATATATATATATATATATATATATATATATATATATTATACCACATTTTTTTGATCATTATGGTGAAAGTTTTGTCAATAAATGTATTATTTATAGTAGTGAGTGGAAGAGGAATTTTTTTTGGCCTGAAAATAGTTTCTAGGTAGATAGAGGTGAACTAATGTACTTTCTATTACTAACTTTAGAATTTTATCATCTATCTTGAACATTAATTGATCGAGTATCTTGTCTTGATTTTGAAGTTGATAATGGTTTGTTGTTTTTGATTCTCTTGGTGTCCTCTGAATCGTTGATGGTGGTTCTGATAATCTGAGATCTAACATGAATCTTAGGGGGTGATGTTTCTACCTGGGTGTTTTTTTATGTGAGATCCATTTTGGTTTCTTAATCCTATGACTTCTCTTTGTTTTTTACCTTTTGTTTTTAGCTTTTTCTGCATTAATATATTATTTTTTCATTAATTTTTTTTACAAAATTAATAATAAAGTTAATCTTTAAACCAAGTCTATTTTAAATATATGTATCATTCTATTTGTTTGATGTTGAAATATTTATTATGAAAGAGTCGTCTTGCTTCTCTTTTTATCCCAGAGGTTGTTGATTTGTGAATCGGTTCGTATTGGCCGTTGTTTCATTCACCGTCTTGAGAAATGAAGGTTCACATGACTTTTTTTTACTATTTCGTTTCACGCTTATACGATGGTTTGTTGGGTAGTCTATGTTGTGTATTTGCTTTATTATCTTTTAAACCACTTTTATTATGTGTTTTTTATTATGGTTTATGTCCCAAAATTTTATATTTCTGCTTTGGCTTAAATGCACTTTTGGTCACCTAATTTTCAAATTTTTAAAATTTAGTCCCTCCTATTTAAAAACCAGCTTTTTGGTCCCTAAAATTGACTTCCTTTGGGATTTCCATGGTCTCCCTCCTTTTGGCAGTCTCATTAATAATATGGCAACGCCACTTTGGATCCATGTCACCTTTTTTGAATATTTAAATTATCTTAAACTATATTTCATTTTATAAAATATTTGTAATTGATGTAAATCATTTTAATTTACTTTTAAACATTTTAAAATGACAATGTTACATTTTCATAAATAACAATTCCTTTTGAACCCTAATTACATTTAGCATTTCTCTATCCAAAGAAGATCATGAAGAACCCTAATTCCACTCAAACACATTGATTCAAACATCAAACACGAAGTTGTGGGATTCGCGAAGATGACTAGTGAACAAGTGAAATTCTGTTTAAGGTATGTTTTCTTATCTCTCTTTCTAGGATTCAAAATTGTTTTGTTTTTCGTGATATTCGTGAAACCAGGTTGAGATTGGACAGGATTCTCAAGCACCACAAGCTACGCAAGATTAAATTCAGTGTTGTTTTGTAATACCTAGTGGTCCATGTTATGTTATGGTCTGTTATGTTATGGTTTGTTATGTTATGGATTACTACTACGTTAGGTTTATGAACCAATATGGCCTATTTATGAACCATGGTCTTTTTTTATGTAATGTGGTATGTTATAAACCAATATGGTATGTTTATGAACCATGATCTTTTTAATGTAATTTGGCATGTTATGAACCAATATGGTACGTTTAAGAACAAGTTGTAATATGATCTGTAAAGATATTTTATATAATATTCATCTGTTATGGTTATTCAAATGTTATGAACAAGTTATGTAACTGATTATTCAATTGTCATTCAACTATTATAAGTCAATAAACTATTATGCAACTGGTTATTCAATTGTTACGGGTTGATACATAATATTGTAATTTCATTTCATTATCATGTCAAGTTACACAATGTTACAAAAAGGAACACAACAGAACCAACATATTGAACCTATCAACTTAAATCAATAATGTTACAAAAGGAACACAACTGAACTAACATATTGGACCTATCAACTTAAACCAACAATGTTACAAAAAGGAACATAATAGAACCAACATATGTTAAACATGTTACAATACATAACCTAAACATATTTGACCTATCCTATTTCATTATTGAAATAACATATGCAAATAACACAACAATGGTAATCATTCAGTTGAGCTTCAAATGATTCTTCAATAGTTTCATCTTCATCTTCATTTCTTCATCTTTCCTGATGGAATCTTTCACCTTTAGCTTCTCATAATTCAAATTATGCAGTAATGACGAAATAACTTCCTTTGCCCTTGGGTTCATTTCTTCATCCAACCAAACAAAGTGGCTACACTTCTTGTAACCTTGCATCTGGAGAAATCAATGGAGTAGAATGAAGATGCTTTATTGGCGATATAACATAACAGAGAAGAACATCAAAAATAGGATAAAAAGGAAATCACACCTTATACATTCCACAACCATAGAAACGACTTCCTAGGTTTGCATCAGTCCGTGCTGTCATCAATGGAGCATCCATGCCACAATGGCATGTGTACCTCAATGAACGATTTATGTAGCTACTTTTTGAAACTGATTTCTCATACATTTTAAGGGAGGAAAATGACTTGAAAAGGAAACAAAAATGGAGGGTTGAAGATGTGGAAAACATAAATCAAATTTGAAATCAACGAAGTTGAGTTTCCTTCCATTAATAAAGGCAATAATAAAAATTCAATTAAAATCATTATTTAAATTAAAGTTATTTTTTAATACTAATATTAATTACTGCGAATTAAAATATTCAATTAAATCTCGCTTAAAATATGTGCCACGTCATTAATGAGACAGTCAGGCCATGGAAATCTCAAAGAAAGTAAATTTTAGGGACAAAAAAACTGATTTTTAAAATGGGGACTAAATTTTAAAAATAAAGGACCAAATATGCATTTAAGCCTTTTTTTCATCATATATATATTTGACTTATTAAAAATAAAGTCTATATTAAATACCTCTTAGAGTTGTATTGAATAGTGTTAAAAATTTGAAGAGATATATTATATAATATTCAGCTTATTTTACTACATAAAAACATAATATGATAATAATTAAGTAAAACTAACCACTTGTTTATTCATTAATTAGGATAAACATGACACTTATGTAAGAGACAACTTGCATATACACTACGCCAAATAAGGGAAAATAGGGCGCTTATTTTGGCCTATAACAGCGCTTTTAAGCGCTCTCTAAAGTGGCGCTGGCATAGGTAAAGACAGCGCTTTGTTTTCCTGGAGAAAGCGCTGTCTAAAGTGGCCCTTTAAGGGCCACATTATAGTGCGCTTTCAGAAAAAAGCGCCCTCTGGAGTGGTCCATAAAGGGCCACCTTAGAGGGCGCTTTCTGGACAAAGCGCCCTCTAAAGTTGTCAATGTAAAGTGTTTAGAGGGCGCTTCCTACAGAAAGCGCCCTCTAAAGTGTTAGTTATTTTAAAAAAAATTGTTTGAAAAACAGTGGGTATTTAATTGGGAACCTGTTCGCATGCTGCAAAAGTGTAAAATTCATATTGATTTCATCCTTTAATCCAATGTTATACACCATTAATCCATTGATATATACAACATGAATCCATTTATATACAACATTAATCCTCCATGTATACAACATTAATATATTGATATTCATGCATGTACAACAACATTTCATACATATATGTACAACAACTACAACCTATATGATTCTTTGATCAATAATGAATTGACACAATTCATCCTTCATTTCATCCAAATGAGCTCTTGAGTAAGATTTGTATTCGTCAAAGTACTACAATTAAGAGAATAAAACATATTCATGATTTAGTAACAAATTAGATGAAATATTCGATAATATTAAAATAAACCCTAATTGTTATTATTCCATACCATTTTTGGGATGTCTATACGATTCAACGCAATGATATCTCTCATAAATCTCAATACAAAAAATACGCAATCGATCGAATTGTTTTGCTGAGGACACTACACAGGAAAACAAACAAACAATATATATATATATATATATATATATATATATATATATATATATATATATATATATATATATATATATATATATATATATATATATATATATATATATATATATATATATATATATATATATATATATATATATATATATATATATATATATATATATATATATATATATAGTTAATTTCTTACAAACACTATTATAAGCAAAAATAAGAAACTTAATATATACCTGAACTCTGACCCAGGTAATGTCCTTCCTATTACGATAATTCTTTTTCGATCTAAGTTTTAGTATTGCCCTAACAAAATAAAAACGTATATTGAGATCAATCTGACAGACATAATTAAATATACAAATACACACGAATATTTAGGGGAATTTCACTTACGCGTCAACCGTCTTCTTCATACTCGGATATTTACTCCAATCACCCGATAACGAATCGAGATAATACACCATTAGTCTCGAAAGATCCATAGCAACCAACACCCAGTGACCACTGTAAAATAAAACAAAAATTTAGATGCATGAAAATTTTCTACGTAAAAGATATACATAGATTAGAATGAAATTATTATAAAGAAAATCTAACCCGTTGCCAGAATTAAACGGTAAAAAATACAAACTGGGTGTAGTATTATCGCCGACCACCATGAATCTATTGACTAGTTCATTCTTTACGGATGTTGGATTTTTCGTTATAAACGTTGTGTTGATACGGGAAGCAGCAATAAAATTGAATCGGTTACACAATTCAGTTCCCCGCATCAATGTTTCATACATATACCTTATATAGAAACATAATAAACATTAGACTACTCATTGAAATGTGTAAATAAATTGTTCAACTAAGTAAATAATAGATTGATCGGAGTACCATATGTATGTATGAATGACAGCGATGCCCAATTCTTCGTGTTCAAAAAGTTGTTGCATGTCCTCCTTTGCAATTATTTCGGAATGAGCAATTCCGAAAACACCTTCATCAATATCTACACTACGGATGGCGCGGTGCATAATATCGGACTCTTCCACCATTTTCTCAAGACGCATCATAATTTGAGATTTTGTCCCGGACGTCGTTGGAATTTCCTTACTAGCTTTGTCCAACATTTGACCGGGAACCTAAAAATATAAATTAAATCATGACTTTTTGTGATGCAACAGAATCGTTGTGTATATAATTCAATGGGTATATATATTTGTACCTCTTTTTGAGATTTAGGATTTGTTTTTGTCCCGGACTTCGTTGGAATATCCTTACCAGCTTTTTTCAACTTTCGACCGGGAACCTAAAAATTCATATAAATTAAATCATGACTTTTTGTGATGCAACAGAATCGTTGCGTATATAATTCAATGGGTATATATATTTGTACCTCTTTTTGAGATGCAACCGACTCGATGCGTCTTGAAATCCCTTTACCAACTTTATGTGTGGGTCTTGTAGGAGTCTAACATTACCATGTAATAAGGATTGATTAAATATCATAATTGTAGCTGAATTGAAATGTGAATACTAAATATTCATAATCATTTAGAACATATATACCTCGGCATCTGGGAAAATTAGATCTGACGGCCATCCAACAAAGGATCCGACTGCATCTCGCATCAACGTTGTCTCTGAAACAACGTCAGGTAATGGTAGAAGCGCGTCCGTATCTAATACAAGGTCAACCGAAACTTTCATATATCCCACCGGGAGGGGATTATGGTGAAGTAATTCACCCGAAGTGTTGTGCACTTTTCCCTTGCCAACTATGCGATAAGTTGGTGACGATAGATACAGCTGACAAGGTGTAATGCCCTAAACCAATAATAAATGTTATTGTTAACGTGTATATGTGTCAAGTAAAAAAGTGCTATATTTTAATTTCATAATAACATATATAATTACCTCGGGAAAATTCGGTTGACAATTGATACTAGCTCGGTCACTAGTATCTTTTGCCTCGGAACCGCACCTTTCCTCTCTATACCTTGCATTCTCCTTTTGCAGTTCGAGTACTTGTGCCCTTAACTCCGCCAAGGTCTCCATCACTTCTTTGTTGGTAGGATTTTTTGTTTTTGGTTTTTTATAAAATGACGACGGAGTCACACCAAAACCCTTACCCCTCACACGACCGGAATACTCAGGAACATTTAGTACTCGACTAAGTACGCTCCTGCAATCCTGGACCTCGGTTGAAGGTAAGGTTTGGGATAAAGTCTCCTGAAATATTATTAGAGGAGATTAAAAATGAATTATATGTCTAACAAAATTTTCGATATAATTAAAGAAATATTGTTATATATACTTACACATTCGTCATAAACATTTTGAACCGCTTCAACGACAGCCCCATCCTTCCCAACCCGAGCAGCCTTCCACAATACGTGCTCCGGAAGAGATGTTGCGTCACTTTTCTCCTCGGCTAGCTACACATTGAATCAGATTATAAGATCATCAATTATAACATATTGTGATAATGTATAAGCTCATAGCATTTGAATATACTCACAATTCTTTGTTGAAACCGTGCATATCCCGTACGCCCTTTTTTGTACGGATACGCGGGTTTTGATGCCCTTTTCCGATTTTTGTCGCTTACTTCCTGGATAAAAAAGTTTAAGGCATATCAGAACCAAGTAACTTAACAATTGTATAATACCATAATTAATAGACATTATATGGAATTTTTCGTTTCTTCGTTTGGCAACAAAGTTATCCCATTCTTCGGCTGAAATAATCTCCGCATACTTCATTGGCCGTTCTGCTTCAACAAATTTTCCTTCCTCATCCTTGAGAAATTTGTTGGACAAAAAGGATCGAAATCCTCGGAGTCTTTTTCTGGCCAATTGAATACAATATTTTTGCCGGCTTTCATCGATGTGAAAGGATCTCTAAAAAACATACACATGGAGTGTGTTATTATAAGTAATATTATAACAATATATGGTCAACAAATAGTCAACAAAAAAAACATATAACAATATATGGTAAGTACCTGTATCTCGGACCATATTTTTTCTTTGCCAACCTTCAATTCCGGACTTCTCCAATTATCACATGTAATCGGAATATGTTGTCGAACAAGGAAACCAATGTAACTTGCCAACATTGAACCGTTAGGCTCAATTAGTTGGTCTTCAGCACTCCAATGTACTTCAAATTTTTCACCCCTGTCTCTTGCACGAATGATTGACTTCATAACAGTCAATCCTCGTTTGATTTCATTTTCAACATTGTTACGTGATCCACTCGCGTCATGGGTATCGTCTTGGTTACTAGCCATTTTATCTGTAATATAGAAATGATTCAATAAGACCCAAGTAAGACAATGACCATATTCGTGAAGCTACACAAAAAACACATTCATATACCTTCCATTTCTCTCATGTTACAACAATCTAAACTCTTTTTTTTTCATCATTATTGAATACAAACTCACACACACCTACTGCATACAAAAGACCAATGCAAACTTATGGTGTTTGGAACATGAACAAACTTGCATCCATAATCATCAAACTTCCAAGCACAAGCTCAAACACACTCCAAATGACATCAGTTTTCAATCAGAAATAAAAAACCTTACATAACCATACAACATACAACATTCAGTGATCAAAACCATACACAAAAAAATAACAAAAAATGATTTTCAAGAAGGTGCTCATGAACACCATATAGTGCTCGTTTGCCCTAAACAACATTAATCAACATAATGCACAAAATGTAAAACTCAGTTTAGAAAATGCCCTAATCAAACACCTGAAAATACAAACTATTGAGAGAAATACCTTCAAGGTGACGGTAACGATGGAGAAGAAAGTGAACAGCGACGGTGGACACAGATAACTCAGTGAACGTGAGCGCAGCAGCAGAAAAAGGCGACGGCGACGACGACGGTGAGGGAGGGAGAACGAACGGAGGACGAGAGTAATCGCAGTAGAGAGAAAACCCAGTTACGTAAACGAAATAGCATATAGAGAGGGAAAATAAAGAGACATGCAGTATATGTTATAATTTTAATGTTTACTAAAGGGGACCTTAGAGGGCGCTTGTGTAAAAAAAGCGCCCTCTAAAGGGGGCCTAAGAGGGCGCTTCTAAAAGCGCTCTCTAAGGCTTTCCAAAAGCGCCTTATAAACTGGAAATGTACATGGACTTAGAGAGCGCTTTTTTAAAAGCGCCCTCTAAGGGTACCCTTAGAGGGCACTTTCATAAACGCGCCCTCTATTGGTGTCCCTCCATTTCCTCATTATTTTTTCGCTTCACTTTAGACGGCGCTTTGTTACAAAAGTGCCCTCTAAAGTGCGCTGTCTATTCCATTTGTTCGCTCCTTATTTTTTCTCTTCACTTTAGAGTGCGCTTTTTTAATAAAGCGTCCTCTAAGGTGCGCTGTCTATTCCAGTTTTTGGCGTAGTGATAGTCATTTATCATCATATAACCCTTATATAAAGGACTCTAATGCATTGTAAAGAGATTTAACCATTCAAGCAAATGTTGAATGAGATTCACAAATTCCATTAGTATGGATACATGATTTTTTACTTTGATTTTAATTTTTCTATCCTCTAACTTTGAGAAATTTGGTAATGTTCTATTTAATACAATTTTTGCAAAAGAATAGTATATTATATTTTTCTGATTTTTAATTCAATGTTTTAAGCAAGTAACAAGTTGGTTACTAGCTTGAATAGTCCTTTATGAGTGTAATTTGCATTGGATAATCCATTATCACATTATGGTTAATTGGTTATTTTTTTGTAATGTCCTATAGTTGAATATTAGGGCTTATAATCAATAAGCAACATCGCCTTTTGAAAACATTCCATATTTAAAATACATAATTATTATGGGATATGCATAATCGATTATGAGCATTAAAAATCCCATTGATTATTTCCATTTTTGAGTCACGCTTTGTCCTATATATAAGGGAGATCATTTCTCATTTCATACACACCCGTAAACGTATTTTGAATATTATTTCTCACTCTTTTATCTTTATTTATTTCTTCCTCATTGTTGCCTTAGTACTTTGAGAGTGAAATTTACTTACGAGGTATTTGTTCTGGTTTGGAGGCATTGTTGTAATATCTCTTGTGAGATTTTTTTTGTTTAGGTTCTTTGTTAAACCAAGGTAAAATGTTCTTGTTTGGTTTGTGGGGTTGTCCATTAAAACACCGCATTTGGTTTGTGAGCTTCACCTGTTGTAAAAACTCTCATTGGTTTGTGATATTGTTCGTCAAAATCTTCGCTTGGTTTGCGAGTTATGCCGGGTGTAAAAGCTTTCATAAGGTTTGGGATTAGACTTATACAAAATCCCATGTTTGATTTGGAGTATAGCAAGTATAAAAATCTAAGTTTGTTTGTAAGATCGTTCTTGAGCATAATCTATGAAAAATTGGCACACATAGTGAAACTCTCAAGAAGTATTTCTTCTGAAGAGTACATATGTCAAATGGTTAGGTCAAACATGTATAAATCTCTAGTGCAGTCTTCTTATTATATATATATATCTTTATTTCCATTTCTTTTTTATTTTTGTTGTGTTCAATTATTTTTTTAACTCTTATTTTACTCATTTTATTTATTTCTATGGTTACTCTTTTCAAAATTGTCTTAAACAATTGCTTTTACTAAAGATTTTTTTTAATTGTACATCATTTTTCAATGTAACACAATTCACCTCCCTCTTATGTTTGAAGTCACTTATCCAACATTAACAATTGTGAAAGTAGTCACTACTACAAAAAAATACATTTTACCTCGAGTGTGAAGTAGATGTTACCTCGGTTACACAACAAAACCAATAACATATAACATTAATCTCAGTTTAAACAACAATAACACAATTAAACCTCTAATGTTTTGGGTCTCAACAACAACAACAAACCACAATAATAAGAAACAATAATAACATCAATAATAAACCTATAACTTCAATAACAAACAGCAACAAACAACAACAAACAAACAAACAAAAACAACAACAACATTAATGTAACATATCAGATCTACAAAGAAGAAGAAGAGCTTTAAACACATATCATCTTTGTATTTCCTTGTCTTTTCTAGAGTTAGAGGATGATATGTGTTTAGTTTTCTCCTAGTTTAGAGTTATTCCGTAGGGTTCTGTAAGAGTTGTTTATTATATGGCTTTTAGGTAAGTAAAAATGAACACGTGTATATATATATATATATATATATATATATATATATATATATATATATATATATATATATATATATATATATATATATATATATATATATATATATATATATATATATATATATCACCTCTATTTTAAAACAAAATCGAGGTGAAAAGTGGCATTTAACCCCTCGATTTTATTAAATAACCGAGGTAATATAATACTTGCAAAAAAATGGTGAATGATAAAAAATTTAAAAGTAACTTGTATTGTTTTCTTTTTCAACTTTTTTTACCATTCAACACTTTTTTATGCTGTAATATTGAAACAAGGATTTGTACTATGAAACAACTACATTGATTCCAATTTACGATATATTTAAGAATAAATTTCTCAATATTGTCAACTCAGGAAAACAATAAATTATGGAGTATATATTTTGGTTGACAATATTGGAAGATTATTCTAAAATATAACAATGACCTTACAAGAGGTGTAAATAACAACAACAACACTATTATGTGAGATGAATTGCAAGAGGTGAAAAATGTTTTGTTCAAGGTTAGTGTTAGAAGAACAACATACAACACATAACATTGAAGATTTTTTCTTTCTTGCAATCCATCTTAAAGAATGACGTGTACGAGTTTGGAGCGACTATAAATAAGTTAGGTTTAGGGTAAAACTTATGAACATGTGTTTTTATAATAAAATTTAATTATTTAAACCCTCGGTTATAAGAAACCGAAGGAATAGATAATTTAATTTACAAATAAAAAATAAAATAAAAAAAAGACACCATTTATAAAGAAATAAAAACATAAACTGCATATGTTAGGATTCGAGTCATGTTCTTAATTATTTTTTCCCTTGGTTATATTCTTAAATCGAGGGAATAAATGATATTTTTAAAAAATAAAATAAAACATGACACGTCCTGGTATTATACCTTGGTTTTTTGATCGGTGTGGTAAAAGTTTTGTCAATAAATGTATTATTTGTAGTAGTGAGTGGGAGAGGAAAAAAATTTGGCCTGGAAATGTTTTCTAGGTAGAGTAGAGGTGAACTAATGTACTTTCTATGACTAACTTTATACTTCTATCATCTATCTTAATCATTAATTGATCGAGTATCTTGTCTTGATTTTGAAGTTGATAATGGTTTGTTGTTTTTTGTTCTCTTGGTGTCCTCTGAATCATTGATGGTGGTTATGATAATCTGAGATCTAACATGAATCTTAGAGGGTGATATTTCTACCTGGGTGTTTTTTTTTTTGTGAGATCCATTTGGGTTTTTTAATCCTATGACTTCTCTTTGTTTCTTTACCTTTTGTTTTGAGCTTTTTCTTCATTAATATATTATTTTTTCATTAAATTTTTTTAAATTTTTTTACAAAATTAATAATAAAGTTAATCTTTAAACCAAGTCTATATTAAATATATGTATCATTCTATTTGTTTTGAAAAAGTCGTCTTGCTTCTTTTTTTATCCCAGAGGTTGTTGATTTGTGAATCGATCCGTATTGGCCGTTGTTTCATTCATCGTCTTGAGAAATGAAGGTTCACACATGACTTTTTTTTTACTATTTGGTTTCACGCTTATATGTCGGTTCGTTGGGTAGTCTCTGTTGTGTATTTGCTTTATTTTCTTTTAAACCACTTTTATTATATGTTTTTGGTTATGGTTTATGTCCCAAAATTTTATATTTCTTCTTTGGCTTAAATGCACTTTTGGTCACCTTATTTTTAAAAAAATTTAAATTTAGTCCCTCCTATTTAAAAACTAGCTCTTTGGTCCCTAAAGTTGACTTCCTTTGAGATTTCCATGGTCTCCCTCCTTTTGGAAGTCTCATTAATGATATGGCAACGCCACTGTGGACCCATGTCACCTTTTTTGAATATTTAAATGATCTTAAATTATATTTCATTTTACAATTTTATTTTAATTTATGTAAATCATTTTAATTTACTTTTAAACATTTTAAAATGGCAACGTTACATTTTCATAAATAACAATTCCTTTTGAACCCTAATTACATTTCCCATTTCTCTATCCAAAGAAGATCATGAAGAACCATAATTCCATTCAAACACACTGATTCAAACATCAAACAAGAAGTTATGGGATTCACGAAGATGACTAGTGGACAAGTGAAGTTCTAGTTAAGGTATGTTTTCTTGTCTCTCTTTCTAGGATTCACAGTTGTTTTGTTTTTCGTGATATTCGTGTGGTCTACTTTCCTTTTCAGTTGTTTTGTTGTGGTCCCATAGTTGTTTATTGTTTACATGTATTAGTTAGATGTTGCGGTCCCATAGTTGCTTATTGTTTACATGTATTAGTCAGATGTTGTGGTCCACCAGGTTTTGTTTAATGTTTTGTTGTGTTCCACCATATTTTATTTAATGTTCTGTTTTAGGAAGTCAACTTTTGAGAAGACCTACTCAAATACTATATTTCCAATAAATGGACCACAATTATGGCCTATAGTTGATCATGTGCCAATTTATCCTCCTGTTATGAGACAAGCAATGGTCATCCAAAGAAATTAAGAAACAAGGAAAATGATGAACCAAAGAACTCTCATGTGCTTTAAAGAGCTGCTGACAATTACTTGTAAGAAGTGTGGAGAAATGGGACATAACAAGAGAAGTTGTAAGGGTAAAAGAGCTGCTGACAGAGCAATACCAAAGGGAGGAAACAAATAAAAGAAGGCAAAGACCATTAAGGGTGGAAACAAAGCAAAGAAGGTAAAAAAGTCAAGTGAAACTAGGCTGAGATTGGACAGGATTCTCAAGCACCACAAGCTACTCAGGATTAAATTCAGTGTTGTTTTGTAATACCCAGTGGTCTATGTTATGTTATGGTCTGTTATATTATGGACTACTATGTTAGGTTTATGAACCAATATGGCCTGTTTATGAACCATGGTCTTTTTTTATGTAAGGTGGTATGTTATGAACCAATATAGTATGTTTATGAACCATGATCTTTTTGATGTAATTTGGCCTGTTATGAACCAATATGGTACGTTTAAGAACAAGTTATAATATGATTTGTAAAGATCTTTTATATAATATTCATCCGTTATGGTTATTCAAATGTTATGAACAAGTTATGTAACTGATTATTCAATTGTTATTCAACTATTATAAGTCAATAAACTATTATGCAACTGGTTATTCAATTGTTACAGGTTGATACATCATATTGTAATTTCATTTCATTATCATGTAAAGTTACACAATGTTACAAAAAGGAACACAACTGAACCAACATATTGAACCTATCAACTTAAATCAATAATGTTGGAAAAAGGAACACAACTGAACTAACATATTGGACCTATCAACTTAAACCAATAATGTTACAAAAAGGAACACAACAGAACCAACATATGTTAAACGTGTTGCAACACATAACCTAAACATGTTTGGCCTATCCTATTTTATTATTAAAATAACATATGCAATTAACACAATAATAATAATCATTCAATTGAGCTTCAAATGCTTCTTCAATAATTTCATCTCTTCTTCATTTCTTCATCTTTCCTGATGGAATCTTTCACCTTTAGCTTCTCATAATTCAAATTATGCAGTAATGACGAAATAACTTCCTTTGTCCTTGGGTTCATTTCTTCATCCAACCTAACAAAGTTGCTACACTTCTTGTAACCTTGCATCTAGAGAAATCAATGGAGTAGAATGGAGTTGCTTTAGTGGCCATATAACATAACAGAGAAGAACATCAAAAATAGGATAAAGGGAATCACACCTTATACATTCCACAACCATAGAAACAACGTCCTAGGTTTGCATCAGTCCATGCTATCATCAATGGAGCATCCATGCCACAATGACATTCGTACCTTAATGAACGATTTATGTAGCTACTTTTTGAAACTGATTTCTCATACATTTTAAGGGAGGAAAATGACTTGGAAAGGAAACAAAACTGGAGGGTTGAAGATATGGAAAATAGAAATCAAATTTGAAATCATACTGGAAGAAAAAGACGACTAGGGCAAGCTGGGAAACAACGAAGTTGGGTTTCCTTCCATTAATAAAGACAATAATAAAAATTCAATTAAAATCATTATTTAAATTAAAATTATTTTTTAATGCTAACATTAATTACTGCAAATTAAAATATTCAATTAAAATTGACGTGAATGTCTAACATATGTGTCACATATTAATGAGACAGTCAAATCGGGATTATGAAAATCTCAAAGAAAGTAAATTTTAGGGACCAATAAACTAATTTTTAAAAAATTTAAAAATAAAGGATCAAATATGCATTTAAGCATTTTTTTATCATATATATATATATATATATATATATATATATATATATATATATATATATATATATATATATTCCCCTTAGAGTTGTATCCAATAGTGTCAAAAATTTGAAGAGATATATTATATATTATTCAGCTTATTTTACTACATAAAAACATAATATGATAATAATTAAGTAAAACTAACCACTTGTTTATTCATTAATTAGGATAAACATGACACTTATGTAAGAGACAGCTTGCATATAGTCTATATATATATATGTAGTCTTAATAATCCCTAAACCACTAATTAAGTTAAGTGTCTAATTCTAAGAAATTCACATCATGGTTGCATTCTGTTCTCCTGAGTTCTCATACTCAAACATGGGATGGCTCTTACAAGAGTTACAGCCTGCGCAGTCCTTAAATATTATCCATAAGGAAAACAACTATGCAACTAATTTAGAGTACTCTTTACCTCAATATCATCAATTCTCTTCACTCAAGCAACAACATGTTGAGATTGAAACGCCACCATCACCCCCTAAGCTTATGGTGAAAAAGCTTAACCACAATGCTAGTGAACGTGATCGCCGTAAAAAGGTCAATAGTTTGATCTCTTCACTTCGTTCACTTCTTCCAGGTGAAGATCAAACGGTAATATTTCATCCCTCTCCTTCTAATTTTCTTATATATAATATAACTAGTATATTCTTGAGATACATCGTCATTTTATTTATTTGTTTATGATAGCTATTTCTAATTTCTTTACCAACTAAATTTAAAAATATGATGTTTTAGTTCTTACTATTTGTTTCATAATGTTTTGGAAGTATTTCACAATACAAAATGAAAGTGACATATTCATAATATGAATGGAATCATGTCAATATAAAAATGAAAAAATTTCATTAATAGATATTATATTCCATTGTGATGTTGCAGAAAAAAATGAGCATTCCGGTAACAATTTCAAGAGTGTTAAAATACATACCGGAATTACAAAAGCAAGTTGAAGAATTAACTAAGAAAAAAGAAGATCTTCTATCAAGAATTTCTAGGCAAGAATATGCAGTCAACAAAGAATCACAAAGGAAAACAATTCCTAATTACAATTCTTGTTTTGTGGTTTCAACAAGTAGGCTTAATGATAATGAGCTTGTTGTTCATATCTCATCTTATGAGGCTTACAAGATTCCATTATCAGAGATCTTGATGTGTTTAGAAAATAATGGACTTTTTCTACTAAATTCTTCTTCTTCTAAAACCTTTGGAGGGAGACTCTTCTATGACTTGCATTTTCAGGTACGTTTTACAATGTTACATTTTTCTTTAAATGTAAGTTTCTTAAAATAACAATACTAATTAAAGTTGATTCATGTAATGTTTTCTGCAGGTGGAGAAAACGCAAAGTTTAGAGTGTGATGTTGTAATTGAGAAGCTTATGGCAATATATGAGAAGCAACGATGCAATTATTTTAGTGTTGGAAGATAAAAATCAAATTAGGGTAGAAGTTTGTAAATATTTTAATATGCATGTATTGTAGGAGTTTTGTACTTTTATTAAGAGCTGATCTAAGTTTTTTTTCTTATAAGCAAAATTGATTTAATTGAGTATAAGAAACACATCTCTTGAATGTTAGGTTCTAATATGTGAAGGTTCCATTCCCAAATATCTTCTTTTCGGCGACTCATTTATGCAACTTTTTCATTGGGTTTGCTTGACACGTTATACAACTCTGGATATACTTCCCTTAATGCTTGGGGGCCTAGCCATTTGTTTCTCCATAATGCCACCTTTCTTCCTTCTACAAGCTTGTATGAAATACTATTTGAACTTTCACATCAAAGCTATATTAAAGATAGCAATATATTTTATACCTACCCCTCCATGTTTTTTTTTACTTACAAACATCCATTTCACCCAACAATTTCTCTTCTTCTGTTCACTTCCTCTCAACCAAAAATCTCTCTTGAATTTTGATATTTTTTTTCAAAATCTTGACGGATACTTTGAAGAAGGAGAGGAAATAAATCAGGTTATGGGCCAATTTATTTTAAATTTTAAAAAATGGAGTTTTTTTCTGAGTTTTTGAAAATAAATTTTATAAAAATGTTTTTTTAATGTATTATAAGTTTTTTTAAATTTATTTTTTATAAATTAAAAGACTAATTTTGGTATTCTATAACATAAACATATATTATTGAAGATTAAAACATGGTCAAAATCACAATTTCTTCAAAAAATTGTATCGGATCAAAAGTATTTTTTATAAAAAACTATTTGAAACGGGGGGAGTTTATATGACTTTGAAATGAGAGATATGTAAATGATTAAAATAAGATATGTGGATGATTTTAGTTTTAAATTACACATAAGTCACTAAAGTTACCATATTCCAAAGTCACTTAATCCTTTCCCATTTGAAATAGCTGCAAAATTAAGTGACTTTTTAAAATTTTGATATGTAAAAAAAGTTTCGCTAAAATGATGAAATACTTAAAATAATATTTTAAAAAAACTATTCAAACCGAATTTTTATTTAAAGTTTTTATGAAAAATTTCTTTATAAATTTTTTTCACAGCAAAATATATAACACTGTAAAAATTATTTTTAACAAAAGGTAAAACAAATTGACCCTATAACTGAGCACTGAATTCATTAACACAACTCATCCTCATTTTTACAAATATCTCCCTCTCCATGTTGATACATGTTGATAGTTTCTTTCTTAGGTGTGAGGGTAAAGATTCTTAATCCTTGTTTTAATGATGTCAAACCTTTTTAGTTGCTCATAATATGTCTTTGGACGGTGTCATCATATCATAGGATGCATTCATCCTCTAACATGCTCAAAGTATAAGTTCAATGTGTCCATGTATATAGAAGCATATCATAGATGTGAATAATGCATTTGATCATCGTTGGTACCTTAGGTTAATAAGAAAATGGTTTGAATTGACCAAAACACATCTCAAACACTCATTTTTGACAGTTTAAAAACTTTGAGTTTACTCATGACTTGGAGCAGTAGAACTGTAAGTCGACTCATGACTTGGAGCGGTCGACTCATTTATGCATATCCCATTCTGTGTAACTCTCGGGTCTGAACAGGTCGAGCCATAGGTCGACTCAATCAAACTTTGAGTCGACTCATGACTTGGAGTGGTCAACTCATTTATGTATATCCCATTCTGTGTAGCTCTCAGGTTTGAACAGGTCGAGTCATAGGTCGACTCAACTCTGGAAAAACCCGTTTTAGTCGACTCATCCCATATTTGAGTCGACTCGTCGCCTGTTTGACTTGAGTAATTTTGTTGCGGGTCTGAACAGGTCCAGTGGTCGCTGTTGTTACTCAATTTTCTGCTGTGTGTTTTTGCAAAAAACATTTTGTTGTGTTTGTAATTTGGTCCATGCATTATATATATATATATATTCTAAAGTCTCTTTTTCAACTGAAAACAAGAAAAATGAAAGATATGCACTAAGGTTCCTCTTCATCTTCATTCTTTATTGCATTTTTCAACAACTACACATAACAATTTTTATTGATCATTGTGCATTGTTGTGGTGATAACGTCCAAATAGGATTGTGTAATCTTAGTTTGGATAAAGGTTTTGAGTGGGTTTTTCTTGAATAAAACCATTTGGGTTTTGTCCTGCAATAATTGGGGTTTTTTGCATAAATCTTTGCTTCATAGATTCAGCCGAGTGAAAGGTTTGAAGAACGGTGAGTCCGTTCAAACAAGTAACGGTAACCGGAGGATTGTGAAGAAAGGTTTGGGTTCAAGCATCTTGCAATTGAAGTCAGCCAAGCTAGAATTTTTGAGAACGTGGAGTTCTTGCAATAAGGTAGCTACAACCGGAGGTTTCATGCATATCCGGTCGAAATCAGTCGAGCTAGAGTTTTGGAGAACGTGGAGTTCTTGCAATAAGGTAGTTACAACCGGAGGTTTGTTCAGAACGTATGAAGGACTTGGTTCAACTCGAATCAAGGAGAGAGAAGTGAATAGGATTTGCAACAACACTTGGGGTTGGTTGATGGTGATCATTTCTTCTCTTGTATAAACTTTGCAACTTGATAATAAATATCTCAATTCTTGTTTTAGATTTGGGGGCAGACGTACCCTAAGCGATGACGAAAGGGGAACTGCCTAAACAAATCTGATGTTATTCTCTCTTTCTCTAAACTCTTTAAATTCTGCATAAATTGAGTCTTGTGTGAAATTAATTGTAAAATTAATCTCGTTTAATGGTTGTGCATTGAAGTTGTTCGATAAATTGATGCAATCACTTTGATTGCATCTAAGGAAAATTATGCACAGTCAATTTGAGTGAAATTGAGACTTGGTGTGGAGTGCACACCAAGCGTTTGATAAAATTAACCTCACACAAGTGTATCAATATTTTATTTGTTCTCTTATTGTGTTAAGTCATCATTATCGGTAACTATATCAAGGATTGGTGTAATTGATTGATTTATTAAGATAGTTGTTGATTATCTTAATCTTAGTCATACCATTTGGTTTCACGCATATCTGATCTTTCCATTAACGAATCGTTTACACAATTGTGGTCTAGGGAGCTTTCGCAACCTTTAAAAACAATTTTAAAAAGCGCTAAATTTTAAATACTGATATATTCAACCCCCTCTTCTAGATCGGTACTATCGTCTAACAAGTGGTATCAGATTCTGGTTCATCTAGTGCTTCGCATATAACTTTTTAGAAAATGATTAACGATCATAAAGGGGCGTAAACACCTATTTTTACTGGTGAAAACTACAGTTATTAGAAAGATTGTATGCGTATCCATATCAACTCTATTGATAGGAAGGTATGGAAAGTCGTCCAAGATGGTCCTGCGAACGATGTAGTTATACCTAAACTTGAAGCACAATGGAGTGAAGAAGATGAGAAAAAGTACAACTATGATTGGAAATCCAGAAATATGATCATCGCCGCCTTAGGTGTTGATGAGTATTATTGGGTTTCCCATTGTACTAGTGCTAAAGCTATGTGGGAAACATTGCAAATTACCCATGAGGGAACCAATGATGACAAACTAGCTAGAATAAACACTTTAACTCAATAATTTGACCTTTTTCATATGAAGGATGGTGAAACCATTACCGGTATGCAAAAGCGATTTTGTCATATAATCAATCGGTTAAATGCTCTTGATAGAACTACCCCTAATGATGTTGCTACTAATAAAATCCTAAGATGTCTTAACAGGTAATGGCAACCAAAGGTCGCCGCGATTAGGGAAGCCAATGACCTAAGAACATTGTACATGACAACATTGTTTGGTAAGCTTCAAGAGCATGAGTAAGATCTCATGAACCTTAAGAAACATGAGAAGATTCAAAAGAAGGAAAAAAGGAGAAAGCTAAGGACACGGAAAGGAATTTTATCGCTTTAAAGGCTTCAAGATCTTAGTCATCCACCAATGATACGTGTGAGAGTGAATCAAGTGATGATGATAAAGATTTGAATGAAGACATGGGGATGTTCGTAAGGAGGTAAAACTGATACCTTAGAAAGAATGAAGTTCAACATTCGGATAAAATCTTGTCTGAAGGTAGAGAAAACAAGAAAGGGGGTTTGAATTGTTTTGGAAATAAAACCTTTTTCAGAAATCAAAACACACACAGAATTTTATACTGGTTCGCTTGAAATTCAAAGCTACTCCAGTCCACCCGGCCAAGGTGATTTCTCCTTCAAAAAGGACTTAACCCAATAATCTTGAAAGATTACACAACCAAGCGTCTAAGTGAATAATCTCTTAGTCCTCTCAAGTATTCAGACTGCACAGAGTCACTTGAGGAAATAGTTTAAGCAAAAGTAAATTATAATGTAAGGTGCTTCTAACAAAAGCAAATATTACAGAGAATATAAGAACAAAAGCTTTTCACGTAAGAGCAGCAACTCGTGAAAAATGAGAGAGGATGAATGAGATTTCTGTGTGTCTCAGGTGTATTCTCTTGTGAGGTATTCCATCCTTTATATAGTTATTGTGAAGGACCGTTGGAGTGATGACAAAATCTTGGTCATTGAAGAATAATTAATGTCAGTACTCTCTTTGTTTCTTTCTAAAACCATTTTGTCTGCCTCATTATTCCCTTCTTTAAATACTTTCTTTTCATAATGAGATTCTTTTCGGTTACGCATTCTGGACTGGTGAGATGTGTTAGAGTCTTGATATATATATCAGAGTTTGTCTTCAGAGGATGATTATGTATGACTTCATCATATCTTCTCAGTGCTCTAGACTTCTTAAGTATCAGAGTCTGGATTCAGTAGTCTTTTAACGGAGCTTCTGACTTCTGAGTGTTATGCTGGTATCTGCGTTGGTTAGAATCAGAACCTTTTGGACGTATTCTTTTTGAGTGGCATCTGATCACTGAATACATTATATCTGATGTAATTTTGTATCTGATGTATAGTCAGAATCCTGCGTAAATGTTCAGAGTCCTGCACACTAAGAAAAAATCTCGTTAGAGTACCATTTTTGTTTCATCCTTTGTTATCATCAAAATCTTAGAGATATATTGTAGAACCAACTTTGTTCTTACATTGTCAACTATATAAGACAATCAAAATTCCCGAATCAAGAGGAAGGTAAGACAACTAAGTCAAAAGGATCATGTTATAATTGCAGAAAGGTTGGTCACTATAAGTCGGATTGTCCCTTGTTGAAGAAAGACAAAGGAAGAGACAAACATCACAATAAATCTAGCAAAGCTATAAGAGCACACATTACATGTGAGAGTGATAGTGAGTCCTCAAGTGATGAAGAAGAAAACGTCAATCTTTGTCTTATGGCTCATCAAAAGAAGAAAAAGAATGCAAGTCATTCTAAATATGATCATGTTGATAAAATGTCTTACTGTGATTTACAAAAAGCCTTTAGTACTCTACACAATGAGGCTATGGAAGCTTTTAAACGCTTAGCCTCAAATAAGAAAATTTTCTATTATTTAGAATAGAAGGTTTCTGATTCCGAAAAGGAATTAGAGACTCTTAAGAAATCTATGATAGAGGCTACTAAAGGCAAAACTGAAAATGATAAGGGATTTTGGTTTAGATGGTCTGGATGTGAAACTTGTCACATTTGGCAAAGAGAGGTTAGAACTCTTCAAGCTAAGTTAGACAAGGTTTTACAACCTAAAGTTACCTTTTCTATTGATCAATCACATTTTAGAAGTAACATGAATAATTCTTATCAAAAGTACACTTATGTGGTAAAGATCAAGTTAGCAAAAGCAACTCTCATTCGAACTTAAATTGTCTATATTGTTGCAAGAGGGGACATACTATTGTTAAATGCCAATTTAGGAGATTTTTTGTTTCTAAAGGTATTTTTCAATGGTTGCCCAAATGCAACCAAAGTTTCACTCACACACTAGGACCCATTGAAATTTGGGTACCTCATTCCCTTGTTTAATTTTCAGGTGGAATGTCTCGAGGATATGGAGAGAACATGGTTTCTCGATAGTGGTTGCTCAAGATACATGACGGGTGACATTTCATTATTCTTTGACTTTGTGGCTAAGAAGAAAGGGTTTGTAACCTACGGTGATAATAACAAGGGAGCTATACTTGGAAAAGGTAGTGTACGTAATCCCTCATCTACTATTATCTCAGACGTCCTTTTAGTTGAAGGCCTTAAGCACAATCTCATTAGTATTAGCCAATTATGTGACAAAGGATATAAAGTATCATTTTCAAAAGATTGTTGCATGATTGAACATAATGATAAAAAGAATGATGTGCTTAAGGGGTGGAGGGTAAATAATGTATACATGCTTGACTTGAATGAAGTATCTTTGACTAGCGCTAAATGTCTCGTCTCCATGATTGAAGACTTTTGGCTTTGGCATAGGCGATTAGCGCATGTCAACTTTGACTTGCTAAATAAAGTTATTGCAAAAGATCTAGTAGTTGGTCTTCCCAAAATCGAAATTTCAAAAGATCACTTATGTGATGCGTGCCAAATGAGAAAGCAACCAATGATCTCTTTTAAATCTAAAAGTATTGTTTCTACAACGAGACCCTTTGAACTTCTCCATATTGACCTTTTTGGGCCATCTAGAATTAAAAGTCTAGGTGGAAACTACTATGGTTTTGTTATAACAGATGACTACTCTAGATTTTGTTGGACCATCTTTTTAGCAAGTAAAAGTGACACTTTTTCAGCTTTTGAAAGGTTTGCCAAGATTTCTCAAACAAATTAAACACTAGCATAGTTACTATCCGAAGTGATCACGGAGGTGAATTTGAAAACCACCTCTTTGAGGAATTTTATGAAACAACCGGCATTAATCATAATTTTTCTGCTCCAAGAAATCCACAATAAAATGGAGTAGTGGAACGTAAAAACCGAGTTTTAGAAGAGCTTGGAAAGACCATGATCAATGAAAATGGCCTTCCTAAATATTTTTGGACTGATGCCATAAATACGGCTTGTTATGTATTGAATAGGATACTCATTCGTCCTATTCTAAACAAAACTCCTTATGAATTGCTCAAGGGAAGGAAGCCTAATATTTCACATTTTCATGTCTTCGAATGTAAATGCTTTGTATTAAATAATGGTAAAGAAAATCTTGGTAAATTTGACTCAAAAGACGATGAAGGTATCTTTCTCGGATACTCTCAATCTAGTAAAGCATATAGAGTATACAACAAAAGGTTATTTATCATTGAAGAATCTGTTCATGTTTCCTTGGATGAATCTTATCCGAAAATTGTCGGAGAAGGTATTATCGTTGTTGATGGTGCAGGTGTTCCTTCGGAAGACATAATAAAAGATCGAGAAGAAAAAAGTGTTGAACCCCATCCGGAAAAAGATGAGGAGGAGTCGGATCACATATCTGAAAAGAAAGAGGAGGATTATTCGATTAATAACAAAGATCTTCCTTTGGAATGGAAATCTTCTAAGGATCGTCTCATCGATAATATTCTAGGAGATGTCTCAAAGGGAATTACCACACAGTCAAAGATAAGTAACTTTTGTTATCATTTCGCTTTCGTCTCTCAAGTTGAGCCTAAAAAATCCAAAGATGCATTACTCGATGAACATTGGTTTTTAGCAATGCAATAGGAACTTAATCAGGTCAAAAGAAATTAGGTGTGGGATCTTGTTCCCCCTCCGCAAGACCATCGAGTAATCGGTACTAAATCGGTGTTTAGAAACAAGCTAGACGAAAATAGAGTTATAACTCACAACAAGGCTCACCTTGCTGCTCAAGGGTATAACCAAGAGGAAGGAATCGACTATGAGGAAACTTATGCTTCGGTCTCCCAACTCGAGGCTATATGCCTTTTGCTTGCCTATGCTTGTTCTCAAATTTTCAAATTATTCCAAATGAATGTTAAGAGCGCTTTCCTAAATGGTTACATTAATGAAGAGGTCTATGTATCTCAACCTCCCGGTTTTGAAAACTATGAGCATCCTAACTAGGTTTATAAGCTTAAGCATGCTTTGTACGGTCTCAAACAAGCCCATATGGCATGGTATGAGCGTCTTAGCAAATTTCTACTAGAACAAGGATTCTCAAGAGGGAAGGTTGATACAACCCTTTTTATTAAGCGTCGAGGAAAAAACTCAATTTTAGTTCAAGTCTATGTAGATGACATTATTTTTGGATCTACTAACGTAAATTTGGTCAAGAAATTCTCTAAGTTAATGTAGGGAGAATTTGAAATGAGCATGATGGGGGAGCTAAATTACTTCCTCGGACTTCAAATCAAGCAACTTGAAGAAGGAACTTTTGTGAGTCAAATGAAGTATTACAATGAGTTACTCAAGCGCTTTGATATGGAAAACTCTAAAGTAATCGACACCTTCAATGCATATTATGGTTAATATGGATCGGGATGAAAATGGTAAGGCCGTAGATATAAAAAGGTATAGAGCTATGATCGGTTCGCTCCTCTATCTTACCACATCTTGACCAGATATTATGTTTAGTGTATATATGTGTGCTAGGTATCAATCATGTCCCAAAGAGTCACATTTAAGGCCCGTCAAGCGCATACTTAGATGCCTCTGTGGTACTTCAAAGTATGGGCTTTGGTTTTCTAAGGAAAGTGATTGCTCTTTGGTTGGCTACTATGATTCCGACTTTGCCGGTTGCAAATCGGATAGGAAAAGTATTAGTGGCACTTTTCATTTTTATTCAAATTCCTTAGTAAGTTGGCACAACAAAAAGCAAGTTTCAGTTGCTTTGTCAATGGCCGAGGCGGAATACGTTGCAGCTGGTAATTGTTTGGCTCAAATTTTGTGGCTCAAACAACAATGACTCGACTTCGATGTTCAACTTGAACGTATTCCCATTTTTTGTGACAACACAAGCGCCATCAATTTAACCAAAAATCCTATACTACATTCACGCACTAAACATATTGAAATTTGACATAACTTCCTTAGGGATCATTTGAGAAAGGTGATGTTATCTTCGAGCACGTCGATAGCAAAAATCAACTTACCGATATTTTCACAAAACCACTTGCGACAGAGCCTTTCTTCCATATTCATGGGGAACTTGGTGGTCTCGATATCTCGGGTCGCTTTTAAATTTATATATGATGCTTGTTCTATATCTATGCATGTTTATTCCTTGATTTACAAGTGCAGGCTATGCGAGAGCACTCGTCGTCTATCGTCATTGGAGGTAATATCGTTCCTATCTATTTGAACTATCTTGATCAATTATGTATGTATATTAGTGTTCTATGTAATTCTTAATGTTCATTTTCTGGTTTGATCTAAATTTGATCCATTTCTATGCTTGAATTATGCTTGAACTTGCTTAGGTATCATATTTAACATGCATTCATCGTTAGGAGAATTTTTGAATCTCATGCCTTCTAATCATTGACACAGGTCCCAACTGGTCGACCTATGAGTCGACTCATCGTTGTGAACTCCATCCTTGTTTTACCTTTGGGTCCCAACAGGTCGACCCATGTGTCGACTCGTTGCTGTGAATTCCATCTTTGTATTACCTTCGGGTCCCAACAGGTCGACCCATGTGTCGACTCGTCGCTACCCAGAGTCCATTAATTTGAGGTTTCAAACATGGATGTGTCGACTCATTACATGTATGGGTCGACTCTTCGCCGTCCATTGCATAGTTGCATTAATTTAGGGTCTCAATAGGTCGACCCATGAGTCGACTCTTCGCTGCCCATTGCATAGTTGCATTAATTTCGGGTCCCAATAGGTCTACCCACGAGTCATTTTAATAGGTCGACTCACTTTTTAAGGTGCCGCTTTTCAATTGCATAGTCAATTCATTTGGTCTTCTCTCCCCCCCCCCCTCTCTCTCTCTCTCTCTTCCTCACACAAACCCTAAAATCTTCTCACAAACAACATTCAAATGGATTCAAGAACCTCTGGAAAAATAACTACAAGGGGATCCTCCTCTCACACTGGTACTGCACAACCTCTCTCGGATATTCCGGTAACTTCTCTATCCTTACTATCTGATGATCTTGCTGAAACCTTTGAAGAGAAGTTCAAAAAGAGAACAGTTGTAAAGCAGTACGTATACTCACCATTAGTGGTTGGACGCATGCACATTCCAGAAATTGTTGAGCGGTTAAATTTTAAAGGAATTGACTTATTCTTATACTGTAAAACTAAGTATAATGAAGATTTAGTCAAACTGTTTTATATTGGCGTTGTTGGAAAATTTGAAGGTTATGAGTTTGCATGCAATATCGGTAATAAGGTTATTGAAGTGAATGATGATGTTTGGAAGTCTCTATTTCAAATTTCTCCAATATCGTCTCCTAATGATCTGAAGATTACCGAAATTGTGTTTGCTTCAGACTATGAGTGTAGGAATGCCTTAAACTCAATGTTGAAGAAACCGTTTTCTGCAAATGTTCTTGAGAGCAATTTTTCCCTACCAATGTGACTATGGGACTTCTAAAGCCTGTTGACAGGCTTTTGCACTGTGTTGTGATGCATATTATCCATCATAAACAAGGAGGTTACTCCATAGTAGACAAGGCCGAAGTACACTTAGTTTATGTGTTGAAACACAAGCTGAAAGTTAACTGGCCACACTATATTGCTAGCAGGATCTTTTCTCTAAATGACTCAGGTCGAGGCACCGCTCTCAGCTATCCTTCATTTATTCAAAGTATCCTAAATCAGGCTAAAGTTTCCGTTCTAGGAATCCAATATAACTCTGTGACTGCAAATATACTTAAGAATTCTATCAAAAATCATTAAGTTTGATGAGCTACACTTGGGATCCTACAACGCGAATATACAAGATCCATAAATAAGCTTCAAGTTCTAATATTCGGCATTTGGAAGATGATGATGATGATGATGATGATGAAGATGATGAAGACGAGGAAGAGAATAATGATGACGACACTTAACCTATGGAGCATGATCAGCAAGTCACTGATCATGGTGATTGGTTAGGTGCTAGTCCTAAACAAAATCCATCAGATAACTAAGGCTGGGGAGAGTGGCAACACGCCGGGTGGACCAACCAACGACCATCCTATATGCCTACACCTTCTTCTCAATCTGAAAATTCTGAAGTGATGGAAATGTTGAGAAACATGCAAATACATCAGCAAAACTTTTCTACACTTCAAGAGGAGAGATTTACGGCCTTGCAGGATCAGCTTCAGATTCAAAGTGACAACTTTGCATATTTTGTGAGTCTCCAAGAGGAACGATACACACATATAAGGAATCGGATCCAAATCCACAGTGACAACTTCAATTCATTTGCCTTCACAATCATGCAATGGATTGATGTCACTCATCGCTCTCTCTCCGGATCCTTCAATACGCTTAACCGGAATGTCATCGAATTCACCGACCTCTATGAACAAGACAGACCTTCGCGTCAACCTTCGAGTTATAGAGATAGAAATGACCCGTCACGGGGGTGACGACCTTAGATGATTGATTCATTAAGTGCATTTTCATTTCTCTATGCTTGCATGTTATTGTATTTACTTATGTGTCTTAAAGTTTATATTAAACAATTGTGGCAATGTTATTTACTTATTTTCTTTTGCACCGTGCAATATTTATGCCTATAACTCTTACATTAACTTCATGTTATGTGCATGGTTGTTAATGTCTATCTGTTGCAAAGTAGTTGACTAAGTGCTTATGAATATATTTGTTTCCCGTTGACCATATCCTTATTTCTTTTTAATGTTGTCAAAGGGGGAGAATAAATGGAAACACACACAACTTGATTATAATAGCAGAATTATAATAGAAGAAATTTTAAAGGCATGTATAAAATAAGGGGGAGGATGGCTACCAAAGTATGCGATTGTGTCACGGGTTTCCATCATCAAAAGGGGTGAGTATGTGAGGGAAAATATTCTTAGTCCTTGTTTTAATGATATTAAACCTTTTTAGTTGCTCATAATGTGTCTTTGGATGGTTTCATCATATCATAGAATACATCCATCCTCTAACATGCTTAAACTATACGTTCAATGTGTCCATGCATATAGGAGTGTCATACCCCAAAATTTACCCATCATTTTTCCTGAAAAAAAAAAAAAAAAAAAAAAAAAAAAGAAAAAAAGAAAAAAAATTTAATTAATTAATTAATTAATTAATTAATTAATTAAATAATTAAAATAAATAAATAAATAAAATATAACAAATTATTTTGGACTTGGGTCTCCCTCATTCCAAGCCCATTACCCACAAAATTAGTCTATAAATACTGAAGTTTCAGTAGAGGAAAGGGACGGGGGAGTTAGACTTGGAGTTTACACTGGGAGATTCACTGGAGAAAGAAGGAAGAGAAGCAAAACACTCTGAGGTTTCCTTGGAACAAAACCTTGAGGAAAAAGAAAGAGAGAGAACAGAGAAGGACGGATAGAAACTTTGGCATAGGAACCCTGCCAACCCGGAGAATTCAGAATAAAGAAACCCTGAAGGCAGCTCATCCGCCCCGAAGCCATCGCCGCCCAATTCCCGCCGCCTAACTCATTCCGATACCACAAGTGGTCAATCCCTTCAACCTTGAATTGGCAAACAGGTTTGCATATCTCTATTGTTTATACTTTCAATTGGCCATATCTACACATATAATGCATCATGATTAAATGTTGATATATAATTTGCTTTCGTATGTGAATTTAAATATGCCTGAATACCCTGAATGTTTGACCATGCTGTTCCTGTGATAAAATGCCATAAAGTTCAAGGTTCCTAACATGGGGCTGTTTTTCTCAAAATTCAAAATCCGTGGCCGTTCGCCTGGCCTTCGCTAGGCGAGGCAGAGGCGAACGAGACAGTACCTGATTTTTCTAGTCTGTTTTTTTTTATGTTTTTATCATAGCCATGCATTATTCATCCTATCCTATTTACTGTTGCGATATTTTTCCGGTGTAATCTTCGATTGCACCCTGATTTGGTATTCTGACATGTTTCTTTTTGAGCTTCGAAAAGGTTCACATATCCCAGGAAAAGGTTATTGGCTAGGTATTCCACTTTATTTGTGGGATACCCTTGTGGAGTTTTCACCCTAAATTACCTAATTAATTTTGATGTATTAATTTTAATGTATTAATTTTAATGTATTAATTTTAATGTATTAATTTCAATGTATTAATTTTAATGTATTAATTTTAATGTGGGAGAATTCCTCCTAATCACCTAATTAATTGTAAAACTTTGCCTTTGAATAAGTGATCTTGGACCTCTCTTTGTTGCCTTACGATTACGATATTACGGTCATGTCCCGCGAATGTGGGGATACCCTTAGCAAAGACCCTTCGGTTAAATCATCATAAAATAAATTATAGTCCCTCGGATGTTGCCTTCGAATATACAACTTTGTCCCTCGATGACCCTCCGATGTTGCCTACGATTAAATGATGATAGTCCCTTCGAATGCTAAGGTATCCTCATAATTGTTGCCTTCAATGACCAATCGATGACCCTACGATGACCCTTTTACATCCAAAGGATAAAACTACTTATTTCTCAATAATAAGGACAGTTTTACCCTCATAAGGATAGGAAATGCCCGTAAAGACCTTGGGTCGGTATAACACTTAATTGCTGGCTCACAACTTAAAACACTTTTTCGCACCTCACACCTTTCAAAATACCTTTAGAAAATCACCACTTGGTATACATTCATACTAGAATCATTACCGAGTTATATTTTTCTAAACAATTTTCAAAACTAAACGAGATAACCACTTTGTATACATTCATACAAGAATCATTACAAAGTTAAATTCTCTTTTCAAAACAATTTTCCAAACAATTCACAAACACTTTTTTTAGACAAAAATAATATAAGTGATCGAGCAATTAAGAGCCCATGGATAACCATGGATACAAAGGGTGCTAACACCTTCCCTTTGTATAATGTACCTCCCGAACCCAAAATCTAAATTAAGGTCTTTCCTGTTCTTTTCCACCTTTCCTTATTGGATAAAAGAAAAGTCGGTGGCGACTCTTGCTAACCGCGACATTGCGATTAAAACCACAAAAAGTCCAGTTCACCGTATGACAGAACTGGCGACTCTGCTGGGGACCGCGACATTGCGATTAAAACAAGGAGCATATCATAGATTATTGAACAAGGAGCATATCATAGATGTGAATAATGCACTTGATCATCGTTGGTACCTTAGGTTCCTAAGAGAATGGTTTTAATTGACCAAAATACATATCAAAAACTCATTTTTGACAGTTTAAGAACTTTGAGTTGACTCATGACTTGGAGCAGTAGAACTGTGAATTGACTCATGACTTAGAGAGGTCGACTCATTTATGCATATCCCATTCTATGTAACTCTCGGGTCTGAAGAGGGATCATAGGTCGACTTAATCCAACTTCGATTCGACTCATGACTTGGAGCGGTCGACTCATTTATGCATATCCCATTATGTGTAACTCTCGGGTTTAAACAGGTCGAGTCATAGGTCGACTCAACTCTGGAAAAACCTTTTTGAGTCGACTCATCCCCTATTTGAGTCGACTCATCGCCTGTTTCACTTGAGTAATTTAGTTGCGGGTCTGAACAGGTCGAGTGGTCGCTATTGTTATAAGACCCCAATTTTGTCCCTAAGATCCCTCATGGCATCATATCATATCATATCATTGCCTCAAGGATCTTTGTACACCTTTGCTTCCCTCCTAGTGGGTGGGTTATCTTGTGAGTGTGGTTCTTGATCACCAAGCATGTATTTCATTTGTATACCATTGCTTTTCATCTATTTACTAACCAAAAGTACAAAAATATTGTCATCTAACCATGCTACTTGCAGATGAAGCAAGCTAGGTCAAAACAGTCAAAACAGTCATTGAGCAATAGATGGTGGCCATTCTTGAAGAATTTGGGCACCATGATCATTCATCAAGAGTTCATATGGGTTGTGACATCATTTTGAATCAAGATCTCAAGTGGTAGGGGCTTGGAATTCATCAGAACATGGTTCAGTCAACCAAAACCCTAGCAAAGTCAACTGTGGTCAACTGTGCATTTAATCAGTGATTTGATGGTAGGAATTGGTTTGAGAGGTCTCATTCATGTCCATATAAGCCTCATATAACATGTCAAACATCCACAGTGAAGAATTTGAGGTCAGACAAGAAATTTCCAAAAATAGTAAGTTGACCTATAATTGGAATTTGCCAAAAATGGAAAGTTCTTCTCCTCAAAATTACTTCATCATACAAGCTTCAAATGAATTTTTGTCCAACATGAAAGTTGAAGATCTTGTTCTCCCATTTCCAAAACGTCCAAGAACACTCATTTCTCATGTGTGGTTGGCAAGTTATGATCAAATCTTTCTCAAGAATTTTTGAACTTCAAAGTGAGATAACTTCCAAACCATTTGGCCAAATTGAGTGAGGTTTTTTGCTACAAGTCACATTTGACATGCTCTATCCAAATCCTTCATCACATTTCACCAAAAATCTTCCAATCAAAATGGCCTTTTTTAAGTGCATTGAATTAAAAAAGAGAGGGGTGAAAAATGAACTTTCAAATTAACCATTTCCAATACATTCTACCAGTTGCAAATGTTCAGAAATCTCATTTGGGATGTGTTGCCTAAGCCCATTTTGCACTGTAGCACATGCACATGCAATTTGAGTTAATTTCACTAATTGGCCAAAACATTTCCATTTGAGCTAATTCCATTACCATTCCACTAACCAAACTTAAGCTTCATTAAACAGAGTATATATTGCTTATTTCTGATGGAGAAACCCTAGCCACTATTCACCAAACCAGATCAAAAGTTCATTTTCTCTCAAACTCTCTCATTTTTTCATCTTGGTTTTTTTTCTGAAATTCTCCAAAAGAGCTCGTGCCTTGTTGATTGTTTCATCACCTGCCATCCTTTTGGAAGCATTTGCAAGCATTATTTCATAGCTGTAAAGCCAAGAAACCACACTGTTGCATTGAAGTTCTTCCATGGCAGATATTGATTGGAGCTGCCTCAAGGGTTGTTGAGCTAAAATTTGTTTTCCATTCACCTCCTGGAGCATCATTGTGCTGCTGTTTCAACTCAACACAACCAAAGAACCACGAATCAACACAGTTCTGCAAATCTGGTAAAAATTCGAACCTAGCTTTTGTTGAAATCGTGCTATGCTTATTAAAGATCTCTCCATGCTGATTGCAATGAAACTTGAATCGTGAGAAATGGTTGAATATTGAGAGAGAAGCATCGATTTAAAGTTTGTTTGGTCAAATGTGTTTGTGCTTAGTTCTTCCTTGCTAGTTTGAATTAATGAAAATTAATGTTGGAATGTTGATGTACGTTGTTAGCTGAGTCGAATGGTATATCTGTTTCCAAATTCTGGGAAAAAAGTTCATCACGATTGATGAACACGATGAACAGTACACAAACCCTAATTTCTGTAAACCAGATCGTGTTTGGCTGCTGAGCTTTTTATTTTGCATGAAATCCACTGTTCCATTCCCATGAAGCCAGTAAGCGCGCGACACATCCTTAAGTGAAACGCAGCGTTTCACTTAAGGGATCAAATATTTACCAAAGTGCCACTGCCGGTTTTATATTTTAATTAAATCATTTCTTATTTCAATATTTATTTCATTTTGATCTTCAATCTTCAAAAATTCATAAGTTCCTCAACAATTGTCCAAATTTGATGGGATTTTTTGTGAAATGCTCCTCATGATCTCTGGTTTATTATGATGATTTTTCCAGAATTTTTGCACGTGTGGATTTTTAAATGTGCTAGGGTTTGTTCATGTGTATCCATTTTGCGTATGCCATGCCATTTTGCTTGTGAAATGATGATACTTAATCCAATGCCTCTGAAATTTTTTGTGCTTAAACTAGACATGTTCATGGTGATTTTGGTGTAGAGTTTGTGAATTTATCATTGCTGGTTGATGAGATATGATTTTTTGAATAGAGGTGTGACAATTTGTGTCACACCATTCATGTCCAACTTCTTGATTTTTATTACCATGCTTATTGAACTCAAAATGGTCTGGATTTTTGCATGAATATACTTATGGATGTTGAGAATACATGTTAATGTTTCTGGAATTATTGATGGCATTTCCTATTTGATTGGAATTTTCTCCCCTGTTTGGTCATTTGTTGACTTTTTGTGGTACATGTTTGTATTTGATTTGTGAAATTCTGGTTATTAATTGGATGGACTTGAAATTTGACATGTGAATTGTAGACATCTTAAAGTTTGTCATGGTTTTAGTCCCATTGATTTATCATGTGTTGTCACTGTTTTATGATTAATTGAAGTTGGTGCATGTTTTAATGCTTTGTATGAGTTTGCTTGAACTTGCTTTGACTTTCTGATTTTCATTGACCTACTTCCTTTGATCCAAATGAGCTGAAATTTGGTATTCTTATCATGTTATGGATGATGTTTGATCATGAATTATTTGAGGATTTATTGAAATGTTTGTGATTGGATTTGACTTGAATCTTTCTGTTGACTTCTTTGAGGTTCTATATGACATGCCTTGACCTAATTTGTTTGTGAAATGATAATGATGAATGATATAAATGTGAAACCACTTGGGTTTGTTTCTTAATTGTTTGAACTTGATTTTAGATAGCTTTCACTTGCTGTTTTGGATTTTTTATCCCCTTTTGACCCTAGGCTTGTCCTAGTGGTCTTGCTGCTCATGTTTGAGTTTGGTTTTTCAGGTTAAGAAGCAAATGCCTCAAGGAGACTTATGCAAGTTGATTAAGTTTGATTGATTATCATGAACTAACTTGTTTGTTTTGTAGGATGCTTAGCTCATATGCTTTGAGCTTTGTGCATTGCACATTTGACTGATTGTGTTGGTCCTTATCTTATATTGGTTTTGAATTTGAGTTGTATACTGATTTTATTTGATTGGTTTCAGGTACCCTTAGTTGCTAATAGTTCTTTAAGAACTTGCTTTGCTTTGCTTGATAGCATTTTGCATTGAGGTAGAATCCTTTTTCTTCATGTAGTCTGGAAGACCTGGCCTGTTACTTGGCCAGGCAACTGTCTGAAGTCCTCCTTAAGAGGCGATGTTTGTGCTTGTTTACTTTTGTCCCAAGCAGGAAAAGTCCTTTAAATAAGGCAATTGGTAGACAAAAGAGATATGTAACCTATCTCCTACCATTCTGTGAGTCACTCACCTTGCTCACACCACATGTGTTGATGCATAGTGAGTAAAAACCCAAGATCTATCGAGTCTAACTTGTGGAGAGAGTTCCTACTTTCTGAACTCCCACACCTTCTGATATTCAAAGCTCTCCCTGACCAGGGATAAGAGCATGAGGCACACCCCTCATATCCTTTCATCTGCTTCACCTTGGCTCTCAATGTCAAGGTTAAGAGCACCATTAACCCTATTCCAGTTGGCTTCAATGCCTAACCCTTTGTATGAGCCTAATTGTTTGGTTATAGAGGGTGCTGAATGACTTTGGTTGATTAATTACTTAGTTCATTTATACATGTCTGCTTGCATACTTTATGCATTTATCATCATTTATTGCTCATTAGTGCATGATCATTTCATTTGTCTTTGTGACATATCTTTGTTGATTGCCCATTGAGGACAATTGTAAGACCATTCATTGGCCATTGTTCCTATGATATGGAAGTGAGTATAAGACCATTTCATTGGCCACTCATCTTGATGCATTTGTTTGATTTATGTGAGGATGCATTTGTAAGTCCATGTAATTTGGCATTTGTTTTCCTATGATCATATGTTGGAGGTTAGAGTAAGCCCAGATGGATTGGCATCTGACATCCAAGTGTTTGCTTTGTTTTTATTGGAGATTGGTATAAGCCCAGATAGATTGGCATCCGGTATCCACTTTTTATTTCTTTGTTGAGGAGATTGGTATAAGTCCATAGAGTGGCCTCTGATATCCAGTTCTGTTTTAGGATATTGGTATAAGTCCAGTGATTGGCATCCGGTATCCGCTTTTGTTGACTTTCCTCTTTTGCTTTGCTTGTTTGTTATTGCTCATTGTCTATTCCAAAGGACACACTTGAGTCATCTCCTATATGATTTCAAGAGGTGAACCTTCTAGGAAGTTTTACACTCCATCTTTATCCATTCATCCCTCTTTGTCCTAAACTTTTTCACACTTTGCTTTCAAAACTTGAGATAAATATTGTGCAAACATCTTCATGCTTTTTAAATTAAAAACCTGGACCCCAAGTCCTTGACTTTTTCAAACTCCATTTCATAGTACTTCTTTTGAATTAATCTTAATCATACTTTGACCCTCCTTTTGTGAATAATCATAATCAATTAACTTCACCCATTCAATTGTTTTGTGGCTTTGTCCATGCTTGTTAAGTTTTCATACATTAGCCATAGGTTTGATTTATCCTAGTTGGTTGATGTTAACCTCACCTATTTGTCCTTAGTTGAATGAATTGTAAGTCTTCCTTGCTTATTATAGGTTTAACCCCTCACTAGCAAGTTGAAGCTTTTCTCACATGGTGGACTCGTTGTTTGTATAAGGTTGAGTTTTCTCCCGTGGATAACGTAAGACCTTAGGGCTTGTGTTTAAAATTGAATCCACTAACTTTTGGAAATCTTTTAGCCGAACTACGGCGTTTTGATCCTTACCTTTGATGGAAGGTACGTAGGCAACGGGTTCATCCGTTCGAACACAAAAATAATAAAAATTGTATATTCTTTTCTCATCATCCCATTCATGTTTGCACAATAAATATTTCATAACAAATAACAATTTAGTACAACAAGTGTGAAAAGGGCTCCCTAGGAGTACCTAGGACGTAGTGGGTGCCTAACACCTTCCCATTGCGTAATTTACCCCTTACCCAGACTCTCTGATCTTTTGATTAGTTTTCTATGTGTAAAACTTCTTAGGCTTTTGTTCGCTTTTTAGCCAGTCCTTTGGATAAATAAAAGTGCGGTGACGACTCGATTTCTTTGTATGCTTTGCTTATGGTTTAATCAATAAATCATATAGCGACGAATACACCGCTACAATTGTTACTCAATTTTCTGCTGTGTATTTTTGAAAAAACATTTTGTTGTGTTTGTGACTTGGTCCATGCATCATATATATATATATATATATATATATATATATATATATATATATATATATATATATATATATATATATATATATATATATATATATATATATATATATATATATATATATATATATATATATATATATATATATATATATATATATATATATATATATATATATATATATATATATATATATATTCTAGAGTGTCTTTTTCAACTGAAAAAAGGAAAAGTGAATGATATACACTAAAGTTCCTCCTCATCTTGATTCTTCATTGCATTTTTCAACAACTACACATAACAATTTTTATTGATCATAGTGCATTGTTGTGGTGATAACGTCCAAATATGATTGTGTAATCTTAGTTTGGGTAGAGGCTTTGAGTGGGTTTTTCTTGAATAAAACCATTGGGATTTTGTCCTCCAAGAATTGGGGGTTTTTGCATAAATATTTGCTTCATAGATTCAGCCGAGTGAAAGGTTTGAAGAATGGTGGATTCGTTCAAACAAGTAACGGTAACCGGAGGATTGTGAAGAAAGATTTGGGTTCAAGCGTCTTGCAATTGAAGCCAACCAAGCTAGAATTTTGGAGAACATGGAGTTCTTGTAATAAGGTAGCTACAACCTGTGATTTCACGCATATCCCATTGAAATCAGCCAAGCTAGAGTTTTGGAGAACGTGGAGTTCTTGCAATAAGGTAGCTACAACCGAAGGTTTGTTCGGAATGCTTGAAGGACTTGGTTCAACTCGAATCAAGGGGAGAGAAGTGAATATGATCTTCAACAACACTTGGGGTTGGTTGGTGGTGATCATTTCTTTTCTTGTATAAACTTTGCAACTTGATAATAAATATCTCAATTCTAGTTTTAGAATTGGGGGAAAACGTACCCTAAGCGAGGACGAAATGGGAACTACTTAAACAAATATGGTGTTGTTCTCTCTTTCTCTAAACTCTTTAAATTATGCATAAATTGAGTCTTGTGTGAAATTAATTATAAAATTAATCTCGCTTAATTGTTGTGCATTGAAGTTGTTCGATAAATTGATGCAATCACTTTGATTGTAACTAAGGAAAATTCTACACAATCAATTTGAGTGAAATTGAGACTTGGCGTGGAGTGCACACCAAGTATTTTATAAAATTAACCTCACACAAGTGTATCAATATTTTACTTGTTCTCTTATTGTGTTAACTCATCATTATCGGTAACTATATCAAGATTGGTGTAATTAATCGATTGATTAAGATAGTTATTGATTATCTTAATCTTAATCATTCCATTTGGTTTCATGCATATCCGCTCTTTCCATTAACGAATTGTTTAGACGATTGTGGTCTAGGGAGATTTCGCAACGTTTAAAAGCAATTTTAAAAAGCGCTAAATTTTAAATATTGATCTATTCAACCCCCCTTCTAGATCAGTACTATCGTTTAACATTAGGTTGTCTATAACTGACCTCTATGTAAAGCTTATCCAAGGATTAGATCCACCAGGTATGCCTAGAAACTTGAAAGGGAAATGAATCCAAGAAACAAGACAAAAAAATGAAGTAGCCTGCATAAAATGTTTTTTCACATTAATGCCATGTAGCTTACTTTTGAAGAAATTTACCCTCAGTCGAGATATCAATTCAAATCCTCTCATTATTGCTTAATGCTCCAAATTTTTTGCTAAGATATTTCCCCTACGATGATGGTGTCATCTGCAAACTGGAGGATTTGGTAGTCGACTTTCTTATTCACATGAAAGCCCTCAAAATATACCAAGCTTACAACTTTACTTACCAATAGAGTTAGGCCATCTACTGCTATTGAAAATAAGAAAGGGGATAGTGGATCCCCTGCCTGAATCCTCGAATTTCACAAAGTCATTGGAATTCACATGTGGCAGTGGATAATGCTCGATACTCACCTTCTGAATATGACCTTGAAATGGTTGGTTGCTTCTTCGCTCTCCATGATATAAGGGAACTGCCAAGGAAGAAAATGAAACTAGTTGTGCATCTTTTTATATCATGACATCCATCCCAGTCTGCATCTACATATCCTTAATTTGAGTGTCTGAATTCCTAGGAAACATAAGACATTTTCCAGGATTTTGTTTCAGATATCTTATCACTCTACATGCAGCTTTGAAATGAGCAGTGGTTGGAGAATTCAGAAACTGGCTAAGTTGTTCTATGGCCAAAGTTATGTCGGGTCAAGTGGTGTTAAGATATAAGAGTTTTCCAATAATTCTTCTGTATGCTGAAATGTCTTTAAGGGGTTGACTATTGTCCTGATGAAGTTTTGGATGAAGGATCAAGGGGTGTGTTGGTTGGTTTAGATCGAAGGAGCCCATAGGATTCGAGAAGGTCCAAATATTATTTCCTTTGAGATATGCATATGCCATCTTTGGAATGAGCAACTTCTAATCCAAGAAAATATTTGAGGATTCCAAGATCTTTGATTTTGAAATTTTAATTTATAATAGCTTTGATTCTAGAGAACTCTTTAAGAGAATCCCCAGCTATGATGATATGATCAACATACACAAGGAGAGCAGTGAAACTTTCTTCATGTTTAAGGATGAATAAAGAGTAATCAGGGGTGGAATGATGATATCCTTGATGCAAGAGAAGATGAGTCATCTTTTCCTACCATTTCCTCCTTGTTTTTTGAGGCCATACAAACTCTTTTGAAGCTTATAAACTTGATTTTGTTTAGCCACAACTCCATAAGGAATGGATATGTAAACATCTTCCTCCAGATCACCATGCAAGAAGGCATTGTTTACATCTATTTGATAAATGTGTCACTGTTTAAGGGAAGAAAAAGCTATTAAGGTTCTGACTGTTGTTAACTTTGCCATAGGTTAGAAAGTGTCAAAGAAGTCCAATCCTTCTATTTGATTGTAGCCTTTGGTTACCAATATAACCTTGTGCCTTTAAATTTACCATCAGTTATGTGTTTCACCTTGTAGACCCATTTATTGCCTATAAGGTTCACATGGGATGGTTTCTTAACTAACTGCTATGTGTTGTTTGCAACTAAAGAATCTAACTTAGTATTCATTGCTTTTACCTAACAATCATATTGACAAGCTTTTTCATATGTTCTAGGTTCAACACTCTTTGTGATAGGTAGAGAAAATTTCTTTTGAGAAGGAGATAAATAGTCAAAAGAATGAAAAGAAGCAATTGGATAAGGAATACCTGAGGGTGATGATTTTGTGTGACTTGTAGAAGAGTTGCATACGTAGTCATGTAGATAAGATGAAGTATGTCTATGTCTAGTAGGTCTGGTATGATTGTCTTGAGGAGTGTCAGTAGTGGGAAATGTTATTGGTGTTTGGGAATATTCATTTGAGGTTTTAGTATGTAAAAAGGCAGATTCATGTGTTTGTTAAGGTAAGTCTGGTAGATGTGTACATTCAAGAGAATGTATGTTATTGGGATGGTTAGAGTGAGTGGTGTTTGGTTTATCATTTTGTGTATGGTAAGTCCAAGTAGAAATGGACTTGGAAGAATCGTAAGGCAGGATATGTTCATGATGAGTAAGGTTTCAAGAGACAAAAATCTCATTTTGTTGATATCTAGAAGGATTGTGCTTTCATTCTAGGCTTGTAGACAAGGAAAACACACTTCCTTGCACGAGGGGAAAGCTTTGTTCTATGTGCTTGTAAAGTGGAAGCAAAAGCAAGTGAGCCAAAACCTTTAAGGGTATGCATGTGAGGGTTTTGCTGGTGCATAATATAGTAGGGAGACTTGTTTTCAAGAATGGGAGTGAGAAGTCTATTCATAATTAAAGATGCATGTGAAACTGCATATGACCAATCTGATTTTGGTAAGTTTGATTGGTAAAAAATGGCATGAGCAATATTTAGAATTTGTTGATGCCTTCTCTGAACTATCCCATTATTAGTTCTAACAAACTTAACTTTGTGGTTATGTTGGGTAAGTAGAAGATTTATGAAATTTATCAAATTTTGCCTGGCCTCGCCTTTATTTTTCATGTGTAATCCAAGTGAATCTGCCGCAATCATCAATAGCAGTCATAAAGTATGTATGTCCATGAATTGGAGGGATTGAAATTGGTCCCCAAATATCAAAATGTATAAGATCAAAAGGTTGTGAAGCTTTGTTTAGACTGTTTGAAAAAGGAAGCTTTGTTTGTTTTGCAAAATGGAAAACATCACAAATAGATTTTGAATCAACATTTATAAAAGGAAAATTGGAACGTAAGGTATTCATGCATTGTACAGATATGTGTCCTAATCTGAAATGCCAAATGGCATAATCGGGTAAGGTCACAAAGTCTAGGATAGAACTAGAGCTACATACTATCCTATTCTCCATAACCAAGTAGTACAAGTCTTGAACTTTTTCACCAGAACCAATCATCCTCTTTGTGTTCCTTTCCTGAATGAGACAATTAAAGGCATTAAATTCAATTGTGCAGTCGAGGGGTTTACAAAGTTTTAATACAAAGATTAAATTTAGTGAGGAAACATAAAGCACATTTGTCAAGATAAAATCAGGAGAAAACTTGATGATGCTGGCATGTTTAGCAACTGAAAATTGACCTGTATGCATTCTAAGATGGATGAGAGGAATTTCATCATATGAATGAAACCATTTGAGTGAACCACACAAGTGATCACTTGAACCTGAGTTATGATCCAAGATCCTAGATTGAAATTTTGGCACAAAAAAGAATAAGAAACTGCAGTAGAGTGCTTACTACCTGAAGAAGCACCAATGGAATGAACTTGATTTGAAGAGGTATATTGAGTTATGGTAGATTGTTACAGTAATTTCATCAGCTAATCATATTGTTCAAAGGTAATAGATGGAGATGCAAATTTTGCATCAGGAATTTGTGAAGCAATGTCAATTTCTTGATCATTTGTGGAAGAGTGATTTGCAAATTTCCTCTGCATGTGAGGAGGAAATCCATGATGGGCATAACAATTATCAACTGTGTGGTTGGTTTTAACACAATGAGTACATACACAATTAGTTCATTTACCAAAAGAATATGAGTCATGTGACTTTCCCTTGAATCTTTGAGAATCATCAGCATTCACAAAGGAAGTAGGATCTTCATAAGCATGAAATTTTCCTTGTCTTTCATGTTGAAAAACCATAGAGAAAATGTTCTTCATAGGGGAAGAGAATCCATCAGTAAAACTTGAGATTTAACAACTGCATAATTTTGATTTAAACCAGTCAAAAATCAAATTGCATATAGAGTAGTATGATTCTTTTGAGCATTACGCATAGCTTGACATGAGCATTTGACTCGACAAGGGCATGTAGAAATGGAAATGTAGATTTCAAGTTCCTCCCATAAGATCTTTAAATTAGAGTATAATTCAGTAACTGCCTTTGATCTTGTTGGATATCATATATTTCTTCCATCAGCTCAGAAATACGTACCAAATCTACTTGAGAAAATCATTCTTTGAGGTCGACCCAAACATCGGTAGCATTTTCCATGAAAAAGATAGATTGTGCAATGGATTCAGAGACTGAATTGATGATCCACGAGTGAATAAGCATATTGCTTCGATACCATGCACGATACAATGGATCAAAATTGTCAGTGATAGAAATAATGCTTCCATCAATAAACTCAAGCTTCATCTTTCTTACAAGAGTGTGGCACATCGAACAAGCGCAATAGTGATAGTTTGTGTCATTGAGTTTTGGTGATACATTGACTGAAGAAGGTATATCACTAGGATGAACAAAGAAAGGATTCGATTGGTCTAGTTGTGGATTGGTATATTGATTGGGAGGAAGAGCCATTAAAATTATCATGTTAAGAGTTTACAAACTCCATGAAAGCTCCATGATTAGAGCTCAAAAAAATAAAGAAGAAAAAGGAGAGGTGAAAAATTATATTGCATTTACTTGAGAGATACACTATGAGCATGATCATATATATATATATATATATATATATATATATATATATATATATATATATATATATATATGAAGTTCATTCTAACTATCATGCACATGCAAGTATAATAATCATACATAACTAAATTGTATTCTGACAGTTACAAACTAACCTCAACAAACTACATTGCTTACGAGCTAAGTAACTCTATTTTCTTTATGCAGACCGTGAGCTATGTATTTCAGTTCCTCACATCTATTTTGATCACTCATTATAATCAGTGGCGGAGCCAGATAAAAAAATTTGGGATGACCGCTAACGTAAAATAAAGATTATAAATAAAATGTAAATAGTATTTTAAATAAAATATTAAAGTTAAAATAAATACAAAGTTAATTACTAAAAATTTAAATTACATGACTTAAAACTACCTTAAAGTAATGCTTTACACGTTCCGACTGACTTGAAATCGTCAATAATTGACTCCGAACTAATGCTTGCACTAATCTCCCTTTCAATATATATTGTCATGCTATCTCCAAGAAACCCATCATCCATCTTGTTTCTCAACTTAGTCTTAATAATTTTCATTGCTGAAAAAGACCTCTCAGTTGTGGCCGTAGAAACGGGAAGAGTCATGATAAGACGAAGTAGTCTATCAATCAAGAAGTAAATTTCAGCATGTCCAGATGCAACCAAACATGAACATAGTTCTTGAATAGTTGATAAATTATTCAAGTTTGATGTTTGACGAGCAACAAATAGAAAATGTTGGAGTTGAAATTGCAAATTATTCTTCTCTTGATCACTAAAATCCATAGGATAATATTTTTCAACTAAAGAACAAATAATATCAATTCTAAAAGCTTTATATCCATCCTTAGGAGATAAAGAACAAGAAAGAGTTAACAAATCCATTGCCTGCTCACTGAATCTGCTATTCAACTCTTGTAATTGTTTGTCAATAATGGTAGTGAAAAAGATTTCAACTTTAAAGTAATGTGGAATTGTGACTTGATTCTCTTCAAGACGGGAGAGTCCAAATCTTGTTGTTGAATGAACATCATTAAGATCAGGAATCTCAATACCATGCTTTTCACAAAAAGATACCACTTTAGTAAACAATATATCCCAACCATTTTCTCTCAAACCTTGAATAAGATGTTTTGTTGAACAAACCAAGTTCATAGCATTAACTACATCTTGATTTTTTTTTTGTAAGGCTTGACAAAACATATCTGTTATTCCCATGATTTCTTTCATCAAGTGCAAAATAAATATAAAATCAAATGCCTTCAAGTAATTGCAACAATTATCTGCATCCCCACGTGTAGCATAACTCCCTATATCTTTTGCAATTTTTTTTAAAACTAAACAAGTTGCTTCATACATGTTTATCAAGCTAGAAATTGAATCGTAATGTGATCCCCAACGAGTATCTCCAGCTCGTTTCAGTGTACCAACTTGATTTGCACCTTTACTAGTTACAATCTCATCAATCTCTAACAAATAAGCAATTTCTTCTAATTGGACAGCTTGTAACTCATCATGGCGCTTTGTAGAAGAACAAACAACATTCACAACAAAGATCAGCTTCTCAAAAAATTTATGAACATGTTTGACTTCTCTTGATGATGTAATTAATGCAAGTTGCAATCGATGAGCAAAACAATGAACATAGTATGCATAAGGACAATCCTTCATAAAGAGGGTTTGTAAACCATTTCATTCTCCTCTCATATTGCTAGCACCATCATACCCTTGGCCACGAATGTTAGAAACATCAAGGTTATGTCGAGAAAGTATATCACATATTGCTTCCTTAAGAGTTAAAGATGTGGTGTCTTTAACATGTGCCACATCAAAAAATCTCTCTTGTATTAAACGAACTTTATCAACAAATCTTAATACAAGAGCCATTTGTTCCTTTTTTGACTCATCACGAGCTTCATCAACAACGATGCAAAATTTGGAATCACCAATTTCCTCACGAATACTCTTTTTCACCCTACTAGAAAGAATTTGCAAGAGCTCTTTTTGAATTTGATGTGAAGTATACTTGCAATTTTGTGGAGCATTTTCCAACACAACTTTTGCAACTTCATCATTGTAGGATGCTAAAAGTTTCAATAACTCAAGAAAGTTACATTGATTTCTTGATTTGCTACTTTCGTCGTGACCCCTAAAAGCACAAGCTTGTAGTGTTAACCAACGAACAATGTCAATTGAAGTCTTGAGTCGTAACCGATTATTCATTCTTTGACTTGAACTTTGCACTTGAATAACATTTCTAATATGACCATATTGATTCAACAAGTCTTGACAAGCTTTCATTGCATTGTTGTGTGGTGAGAAAGGATCCTTCCCTGTGTGTTTAAGAAAGGAACAATGATTTCCATTCCTAACTTTCTTCCAATTTCTAAAACCCATAGAAATAAAGGCAAGTGATCCGGGACGTCCACTTAGTTTTTTGCTAAAAAGGTAACATGGTAAGCAATATGCGGCATCTTCAGATGGTGAATATTCTAACCATGATGGAAATATGCTAAACTAAGTATGTTCAAACCTTCTCGGATGATCCTCGTTACCGGACAAAGGATAGTTTTCTAAATGAATTTGATATGGACCCCATTTTAGATAAGCTCTTCGTATTGCATCCACTTGATTTGGTGGATATTGCCAAATCGGAGGATGCTTTCCAGGAACGCGTTCCAAAGAATTTTGAAAACCATGATGCTCTTCAATTGTTGGATTCTCAAGAACTATTTCAGATTCGGATGTCGGGATTATAATTTCTTCATCTCTCTCTTCTCTTTCAATTTCACATGCTTTCCTTTTGAAAAAAGAATCAATTTTCCTATTATTCATCTTTACTCTTTCTATAATATCATATCAGATCCAAAAATCAATTTAGAGAACATAAAAATTAAAAGAGAAAAAAATTAATAAACTTAATTAATAAACTTTAATCCGTTTTCAAATACCGGTAACTTCACTATTAGAAATTAACAGCAACAATGATTTAATAAACCTTATTAGAGTGTATAACTATATTTGTAAATTACAGTGTTATGAATTGGCTTAATAAACCTCATATAGATTATTTTAACACATCAAGAAAGAAGAACCCTAAAAATCTCAAAAACACAAATCAATTTAATCTGTTAGATGTCGATCACTTTAATCTGTTACGATTCCGGTGCCGGTAGCAAACCCATATGAGAAAGAAAGGAAATGTAAGAGCTTTTTACCTTATCTGTATTTTAACTTAACTTTGAATGAAAAAGAAAAAATAAAAATTAATTTTAATTTAAAATAAAGATGTTTTAGTAATTTAATATATATGAATTAAAAAAAATAAAAAGTTGAGGGGTGGTCGTGGCCTTCCCACGTCCCCCCTCAGTTCCGCCACTGATTGTAATACTATTTCACAATAATATTTTTAGATTTTGTGTGAAGACTTAAATTTACTCTAATTGTTTTGGTTACCGATGTGCAAAACTTCTTTTCTTTATGGATAATGCTAACTTGTGCCCCAAGGGCACAAGTTAAGAAAGCCCCTTATAGAAAGTTTATATTGGAAAAAACAATTAAAAAATTAATTTTATATTTTTATTAAAATCAATACACAATTTCCAAGATAACATTTCTTCATTTGGTTCTTAAGAAAGCCCCTTATAGAAAGTTTATATTGGAAAAAACAATTAAAAAATTAATTTTATATTTTTATTAAAATCAATACACAATTTCCAAGATAACATTTCTTCATTTGGTTCTTAACTTGTGCTCTAGGGGCACAAGTTAGCATTACCCTTTCTTTATTTTATCCAACGGCTTTGTCGAGTAAGTAATGCATAATAATTAAGAAAACAGTATAGATATTAAAATATAATTAAGTTAGAATTAAACAATTTATTGTAATTAACAAAAATAATTTAAATCACACACATTTTAAAGAATTGAAACACTATCGGTATGAATAATCTTTTTTTTAACAAAATACTATTAAATCAACAATATTACTAAAAAACAAAACAAATATTTATTTGTTTTCACGTGATTTATTTTCCTTTGAAAAAAATAACAATATTTTTTTCTTCCATTACCATAAATATTATTCGTGCGTGAGACACTTTTAGTGAAAAATGAGAGAATATGAAATAAGTATTGATATTATTGAATTAATATAAATTCAATTACATGATATGTATTTATATACCACTAACTAACTTGTCTACTAAGTAACAAACCTTAAATCCTAATTAACTTTGGGCTTGAGCCACACAACTTGGATTATATTACTTATATCTCAACATATCCCCCTATAATTCAAGTTGTCGAACAAAGCTAATTATATTTGATCTGAATTATTCTTAATTTCTTTCTCAAATTCAAGAATCTATCGATCTTCAATCCTCTGGTGAAAATGTCGGCCAACTATGTTTCACTTAAGCAATGTCTTACTTCAAATGCACCCCAGTTTACCTTCTCCCTTGAGAAATGAAATCTCGCATCAATGTGCTTACTTCTTCCATACAAAACTGGATTCTTTGCAAGAATTATGACTGACTTGTTGTCGATCTGCACCATCAAAGTTCTCTTCACTTCGACCTTCAATTCTTCAAGCATAGATCTGCTCCAAATTTCTTGACACGCAACATATGATTCTGCTATATATTTAGCCTCACACGATGACAATGCCACCACATATTGCTTTCTCGACCACCATGAGATTGGGGCACCAAAGGCTTGAAAAAAATAACCAATTGTGCTTCTTCGATCTTCCTTATCTCCATACCAATCAATATATGAATAGAAAGTAACCATGGTTTCTTTGATTTCAGAGTCTCATCGAAATAGAATTCCATAGTTTATCAATCCTTTTTAATATCTTAGGATTCTTCTTGCAACCTTCATGTGTGACACCCTTGGCTCACTCATGTATCTGTTCACTAATCTGACTGTAAAGGTTGTCTGCTTAGGGTGTCAAACCACTGATTGCTCGACTTTAGAAGGGAAAGAGGTGCCTCGTTGTTACAAATTATTTAATGTGCTATTCACACTTTCCTAAAAATGATCTTCTTAATTTGTAGTTTAACATATTAGACGTAATTAGTTACCATTTTTTGTTGTCATATTTGTCCGATGTATTTAGCATTTGTTGTGGTATTTTGATGATTTGTGCATTGTACTGAGCATATTGCTTCTTGTTTCTTCCAATAGTGGGTTAGTAATTGGTGAGATAGGTAAGAGACATTCATATATTTTCACTATGCACCACAACACAGAGGATTATTCCCCTGTCAAGGGTAGGATCCCGATCACTACCCATGATGGTGGTCTCGGGTCGAGGTGGACTTCTCCGGGCTCCACAACATACGCCCTTGGATTTGCTAGGTCCCAAGGGGTGCACTATTTATGGAGAAATGCATTTTTGTCTGTATCAATACGTAGACATGCGTTTAGGTTATATTAACTATGCATAAATGTATTTAGGCTATATCACCAAGGCAAACATGTGTTTAGTCTGTATGAGAAATGTGTTTAAGTCGTATCAGATACGTACAAATGTATGTAGTCTGTATCGGATACGCTGAGGCCAAGAGATGTTTTTAAGCCATTTTAGACACGCGCAAATGAAATTTGTCTATATCAGATATGCTACATATGCATATAGGCTCGTGATGTTTAACCCTTTGCCTTTTGGATCCTAAAGAGAGACAAACAGAAAAGAATGCAACAGGGAAAAATAGCAGACTAGTATTTTTATTTATAATGGAGTAAATTTATTACAATGAGATAACAAAATCACTAGATAAGAAACCTTTTGCTACTACACTCTTTAGATTATTTTATCGAATTTTGATCGGGCTTCTTGGGGCCAAGGACATGGTCGACGAAGTTGAAGCTCCTTGAGAGGCTTGTTGCTAACCTTTACTAAAGGGGTTCAGACTGCTCATTTCATATGGTGATCTTTTTTAGGATTAATGACACTGGGAAAGGGGGCGTAGATGATTTTTGACTAGAAGTACCTTTGAATGAGACTTGTTTCCCTTATTGCCATAGTCTGGGGTCGTTTAAGAGCTACCTCACACAAATCATCATCTTGATGGAATTTGTTGCCTTTACTGGGTAGTCTAGGGCGGTAGCTTATTCAACATTTTTGATCTTCAGCCATCATTATTTTTTTGCCACCCTGATTTGATGAATCTGACCTAAGGAGATCTCGTTCAACGGTCGAAGATCATTTTTTACCAAAAAAAAAGGGTTTTGGTACCAAATTTGCGTAAAATATTAACTATGAACTCATTGTATCTCCGATGATATTAACTATGAAATCGTTGTATGGTCACAGTCGCTATAGGGGAGTATCACATCAGCGTTTGGATATAGAGGTGGCGTTAGATCGGAAGATTGACTTTAGACCCTCAGTCTAACCTCTAAGGAGATTTCTTTCACTTTCTGTCGCTTCCAGTGTAGATATGGATCTAGAACTAGGATCCTCTCTCTCTCTCTCTCTCTCTCTTCTTCTTCTTCACGGAGTTCTAGAGGGAAATTAGAGACATTGAGATCTAGTGAAGCGCTGCATAAACAATAACCAATAGGATCAAATGTGACAGATCTTTGAGTCTGATTTAGAATGCTCTTGATTTGGTGACCTGAGAAGGTTGGGAACAAACAGATCCAAGGTTGGATCTGAGATCGTGGAAATCGTAGGAATCAGAAGTCGATTCCCATAGACAACACCATTGTTTCGTCCAGGAACCAAAACTGCATGTAGTTAAAGAACTGATAATGTTGAAATGAAGGTATTGATCTCCTTCAGGGAGGTGCGGGTGGACTTGCATGGTTAGCACTCCAAAGCTTAGGTCAGTTCAAGAGTCAAGATGAGTATAATGAAAAGTCGATATCAGTGCATGTACCTTACTCTTTGTGTGTGAACTGATTTTATACCTTGGACTAAGTGGAGTAGATTTGAGATGAATTGGGTCTTATCCACTTGGGTCTTTAGCCAATGGAGAACAAATCCTTTAGCTCCTTAAGGGTTTGATTTCCCAAACTAAGGTTGACGTTTTGTTATGAGGCATTTTGTTTTAAACTTCTTTCTTCTTTTAGGTGATTGTTTTTTTTTCTTTCAAGTTTTTAGGAACCGAGATCTTAGATTTGATTTGTTCTCACTATTTGTCCTCTTAGTGTTGTTTTCTATTTCTGTTTATATATATATATATATATATATATATATATATATATAATTTAAATGCATTTTTGTTCCTTTTATATATATATATTTTTTAATTTTAAGTACATGTTACACCATTTGATAATGTATAAATGCCACATTTGAAAAAAAATTATTCTAAATTATTTTTTATTAATAGATATAATTATGTTAATTATGTATAATTATTAATTAATATTAAAAATAAAAATATCTAATAGTGATGTCTTTTTGTCCATTCAGGCCTAAAACACAAATCTTCTTCTTCTTCTTGCCCCAAATCCTAAAAATTGAATTGTAGAAAATCTCCATGTTACAAATCAAACAAAAAACCCCGATTTGCAAACATATATTCCTCGTCTCTCTTTCAGTTCTATACTTGCTCTCATATCCTTTCTTCCATCTTAGATTGAACCTTCTTCATCCATAATGTCTGATTTTAGTAACTCTTTTGTGAACCACAAATCAACCTAGTCTAAGAAGAAGATGAAACAAATTTTGGTGTAACATTGAGTCGCCATTATTGACATCATGGATCTACGAGAATCTTAGAAGAAGAAGATTTAATGGTTGTGTTTGTTTTAAGATATGTTTTATTTGACATATACATTATTTGAAACCCTTTTCTCTGATTAATGTGTTACAATAATTATTTGGATTTGATGTAAGGGATGAGGAAAAATGTTGTAACTATTTTGAATGGTTTGATGATGAGATGAGTACTCATGCAAATGGTGCTATTTGATTTTTTAGAGACAAGAATTATGAGTTTATGCTTGTTATGATTGACTCAGGGAAAAATGAAGAATGACTGAAGATGAAGACTAAATTTGTGGGATATTTTTTGGTTTATCATGGATGTTTGTACTTTTCACGTGTTTATATTAGTTCTAACACATGCTATAAAGTTATGCATTGTGTAATAGTGTCTATGTAATGTAATGAATTCTTTGTAATCTAATGAGTTGATGTTTTATAATGTAAATGAATCAATGTAATGATATTTATATTGTGAAATTTCTCAGTGATAAAACATATTTGTAGACATGTTTTGCATAACCTCTAATGTGAAAACATGTTTTTAGAGCTTATAACATATAATGCATTTAACAGGTTATGAACATAGCATGCTAACATAATATGTGTTTAATAGAATAATATTGTACTAATTTTAACATAACCTATTTTATACATAACCTCAATTAAATCTATAATGAATATGGTATAGACATAACCTCAATTAATCCTTTAAAATAACTATATTTCGACATAGGTTTTCCTGCCATTGCACTATACTAAACCCATATATGCATAACTTTTTCGTATAAGTGTAGGACCTATTATGAACCTAGACTATTTTACATACCATATTTGACATATTAGTGCATAACATGTTACATATCAGTGTTGAACCTGTTTTACATACCACAAAACATGTTTAAACCATAACCATTACATATAATTGCAAAAATTGTTTTACATAACACTAAACATGTTTATACCAAAGCCATTACATATGATGTGCATAACCTATTTATACTAAAACCATTACATATTAGTGTCAAAATTTATGTTATGAACTTGCTTTTATAACATAACACATTTACATGCCACATTTTCCATAACAGAAACAGTTCAGAAACATACTACAATTTAGACAATACCATATATGCGCTTAGGCTGAATCACATTTGCATAAACTCATTATTTTTAAAACATAGTAAACTCATAATTGAGCCATTACATAGTAGCAACATCAACAATTTTAGAGTAAACTCAACATTTGAGCCATTACATAGTAGATCTTCGAAGTATAGAATAAAAAAAACATAAACTCGTAATCGTGACACTATGGTTGCTAGTTTTGGGTTGATTGGGGTACTTGTGGTCCTCCTTCTATAACTATCTGACCATCATCATTATTTGACTTCTTTCAATTTGTTTTTTCTTTCTTATTGTCACCTTTAGGAATTTCTTTTCTTTGCGGACTTCTTATCTTTACAATTCATCTTTTTTGGACGACTGGTAGCTCTTCTCATCATTAGAGAGTTGATTGTTACATTTTCAGCACTAATTCATAGTTGGGGACCATTTGTTTGCATGATTATATGATTATAAGTAGTCATCACTGAAGACCTCCTAAAACTAATAAATTTCATTAGTAACTAGAATACGATATAAAATTCACAACAAAGTAAACATAGATAATAATAAACTTACAATAGTATGATGAACATGATCTTCTGCATCCTTCTTGTTATGCCATATGAACCTGATAACATGAAAACATGGTATTCTTGTTAAATCACACATTCTACCAGCATATTACTTTTGAAATAAATTAACAACATATACTTCAAAATTATTTGATAACTCAAATATTGTAATGTCATCATTAGAATGCAATATTGGATTTCATCATTCATTTTCCTTCTTTGTTTTTTTTCAATACTTGATGTATTTAAGACATATGATACCTTTCTACCTTCCTAAAATATATCTTTAAGTGGCAATCCTTACTTCTCTATAATGCTTAATTCCTTCTAGACAAATGATGATTGGTTTGTCTATATACTCCAAAACTACTATATTAACAGCCTCACACATATTGTAATTTGCAAGTCATACAATGTATTTGTCTTGAAATGAGATCTACTACAACAGGAGGGAGGTACATCCATAATTAAGCTTTCACATTAAAAAAATTCATTTAATTCATTGGTATCTCCCATCCAGGTGCTATTATGATTCGAGCTTCCTTTATAAAGATTCCTTCATTTCTATCCTATGATATTCCTTTCTTCAATTTCCATATAAAGGCTTAACACATAATCTATGTTCAACATTTTGGCATGTCTCCCAAATTTCCAGTACCAAATCCCAAAAATGAAAAGATAATTAGAAGACACAAGGTAACATAATGGGAAAAAAATTAGTTATGATGTAAATTATACCTTATATTTATCTGAACATACTGTATAACCCTTATGTTAGATGCTTTGTAAGTCGTCAAGTAATACATTTAGGAATCATTGTCATGAGTTCTTTGTTTCATCTTCCACAACTACATACGCAATTGAAATCATCTTGTTATTTTCATGCTTCTAACTGGAGCTGTCAATTTACCTATAAATTTCCATTTTAAGAAGCATGCATATAAACCAATTAGAAGTATGCATCTAACCCTATCGACCGACAATCCTCATTCTAAAACTTATATAAAAGGGACAACCTTGCATGCATCTAATAACTATTTTTTTCTTGTCATTTTTCTTAATTACTACATGCTTTTTATTTTTTTATTGAATACTTTTTATGGTATTTCTAACTTGCAACTTATCTTTAAACATCATTTCAAGTTTAAAATATGTAATTTTCTTTAAATGTTAGTGTTAAAGTTAAATATGCTTGGATCTCAACCCCAAAAGTTAGCTCAAAGGGTGAGGTTGTCCTCACACATTTATACAATCAACAACTTGGAAACTTAAGCAATGTGAGACTTCAAACAAATTGTAATGTCACAACTACCAACTCCAACGCCCACCTTCACGCATAATGGGTCTGGATTAAATTCCCATATTCCATCCCTTAACCCGACTTTGATAGGGTTACTCACCCTACAAGTCGGTTGTGTAAGGATGAGTTAGGTCAAGCTCTAATATAGTATCAGAGCCTATCGATCAAACTATGTGTCATCCACCATTTTTATTCACGCGCCAAACCCAAAAAAATGTTGGGCGTCAGGGGGTATATTGGGAAAATCTCAAGTCCTACATGGACTAAAGATAGAACATTGAGAGTGTTTATATGGAGTGACACCCCTCACCTTACAAATCAATTTTGTAGGATTGAGTTAGGTCATACCACACTTTCTTAACATGATATCAAAAGTCTCGTTTAAGATCCGGTGGACCACCTATTATCAGGTTTCTGCTATCGGTCCACCCACCATTCATTTTCACGCTCTAGTTGTCTAGTCTTGGGCGTAAGGGTGTGCGTTAAAAGTCTCACATTGGTTAATATATGATTGAATATGTGTTTATAAATGGGGACAATCTTCACTCTATAAGCCGGTTTTCTAGAATTGAATTAGCCACAACCACATTTCTTAACAGCTAGAAAACTCTGTCTCTTTTCAACATCACTTTCCGGTGGAATATGCAACTCATCTGAATCACAATTCTCAATATCATAAATACAACCATGTTTAGTTTGTTCAATTGCCTCATTGGGAAGTATTACGGTCAAATCAACATCGACATCATTACCAAAATCAAAGTCATCTATATCATCATCCTCGTCTTCCTCACCAATTATGTCATAATCAGAATCAATTTCACTTTCTTTGATAATATCATCATCAACATCATCATAAACCAGATCATTAGTCTTAGTAGACAATCAAATTATTAAAATTAAATCTTAAATTGAAAGGAAAATTAAAATCTAAAAAAAAATAGAGACAAAAGATCAGTTTTAAAAATAGGAAACGAAAATTAAAAATTAAAAATAAAAATTGGAAAACCAAAATTGTATTTAAACATGATAATATATTATATTTTTATTTGTTTCTCACTCAATCTGTTATTCGATGTATAAAACATTTTAAAGAAAAATACATCATCAAGGCGACCTGATCAATATGAGGAAGAATAATATTCTTTACATATTTAATATTATAGCCGTTCTAGAAACAACTCACTGTCTCTTATTTAACAACTGTCTAGTGTAGAAGTAATTTAATCAACACACATACAATATTAGCAATTGTTTATCCATAATTTTATGAAACAATTAATTAATTAACTTGTGTAAACCACGATTATGGAAGCTAAAGGCTTGTGTATACCATGCATTAGAACGTGCACTTCAGTGAGTATTATGAATAACACTGTGACACATTACCAACCTCTCTCCTACACGGACATCACAGGCGCCACGTTGCGGACGCGTGGGTTGCTATTGCTTGGCTAATTCTGAAGTTAAGGCGGTTTATTTTAAATCTAAGAATTATTTTTTAAATACATGATTAAGTAAAACTGTATAAATTTTTGGCTTAAATTGTCTCTGTATTTTTTTTTATAGAAAATAATCTTTAAATATTTTTTATTTTATTTTAGTCCTTAAATGATTCCTTCTTTATGGTTAGGAAAATATTATTATTTTGGATGAAGTCCAGACGATTGTGAGATCCAAATAATTTTCAAAGATAAAAGATTTAAAGATTGATGATATTGATGAAGGTTTGAGTGTCTTAATAGGAGGAAGTGAGTGTAAAGGGATGTCCAAATGAAAGAGGTTTGACAAGTCAATGTTAAGATGATTTATTCTTCAGAAATTTGATCATTTCCTAAAAGGATTGTCCTTAGAGGGAGGACAATGAAGATTTTGTTCATATTGATGCTTCCTCCGATAAAGATTGTTATGAGAGGGTTGGTGCATTAGTGGTGTCAAGTTTGGAGACTGAAGGGGATTGGACCATGGATTCAGATTGCTTTTATCACATGTATTTAAGAAAATAATACTTTTGAGATATTGAAGTTGGAGAAAGGTGGGTTAATTCTACTTGGTGATAATAAGGCTTGCAAGGTTCATGGTATTGGTACAATCAGACTTTAAATTTCCGTGATCAGTAGTTTCTTCTTCACAACGTGAGGTGTGTTTTAGAGTTCAGACAAAATTTGTTATCAATGAGCATATTTGATGATTTAGACTATTGCACTAGAGTTGAATATGGAGTGTTAAAAATTTCACATGGTGAAGTGATAATAGTTAAAGGTGATAAAATATGTGGCTTTTACATTTTAGAAGGTTCAATTTTTGTTATTCATTCATTATCATCATCTAGTGAAGAATTTCATGAAAAGAACAAGTCACGGGATTTTAGGTCAAGGAAAGGTCGACGCATGAAGGTTATTTTAGAGCACTTTAACGTGTTTTGCAGAAGACAATGGATAAAAAAAGCATTTGACCTCATATTTGTCAAGAAGTTTCTATGGCAAGGCTAATATCAGAAAAAATTACATGATCAACAATTATTAATTCACACGAATAGAATTTGAAATACTTATGAAGGTTTGGAGTAGGAAGGCAGTAACCTACTATGTTTTGAAGATCGTCAAAACTCAAAAACAAAGGTCTTTAGGGAAACATTCAAAAGTGGGTGGAGTCAAAGATGATTGAAGAATCATACTTGAAGGCTTTTTAGACTATTAAAGCATAAAAATATTGTTGGCAGAAAGTGGATGCAAGTTGAAATATCTAAGTTCAGGTGAGGCTTGAATTTGATAAAAGAAATTGTTCAATAAATGGTTAATTAGAATATAGGAGCAAGGTGACTAATGGATAAATTGACATCACCACAGTTTTAAGTCAAAGTGGAGATTGTTGAAGTATTCCTTAAAATATTAAGTGATGAAGAGAAAGGAAACATGTTATGAGGTTGCAGAAACCACTTAAAAGCCCTAAAGTTGATAGAGGTCGACAACGACATCGATCAAGCGATTCCGGCTTAAAATATGGGTCTGTTAGGTATTGGATTCGGTCTAGAAAAATTTAGTGTATTGAGCTTGATTGTTTCAGTTTGTGGATCAATTTGTTAATGGATTATGTTTTGGGCCCGTTAAGTATCAGTTGAGTTTCAACAATTATAAATATGTACCACGATCATTCTTGTCCTTAAAAATTTTCAGAACTTTGAGAACTAAAGACAGAGAGAAGGGTTCGAGAATCCTGGTAGTAATCTAAAAAAGGCAAGGATAAATTCTTAAGAGTGTGTTCTTGGAATTCGAGAAACCCTTGAAGTTATATAAGGAGGAATGAGAAACACTTCTAAATATGTTAGACTTGTGTAGTACATATATAAAAAATTAGAGAGACTCTGAACTTATGTAAAAAACAGAGTTTGTTCTTGAGAACTATTTTCTTGTAACACATCTATAATATTTTTTAATAACTTTTAGAAGTTAGAGAGGGCTGCTTTTTTTCTCACATTAGATTATTTGAAAGAAATTGGTAAATAAATTATTGTATTTCTTATCTTTTATCTTCTTCTGCCAAGTTAAGTTGTTGTCTTATTGCACAGAGAGTTATTTTTATTAAAATTCATTTATTTTGTTGGTCATTGTTCTTTATCTCCACTTATCAAATTTTTCTGTGTGATTGAACATTTCAATTTCATAATATAATATAATAACTTTAAATATCTTTTATATTCTCATATGATTTACTATGAAAAGGTGAAATCTATCTTTTATATCTTTTAATGACTTCATAAAACCTCGTTTTTCAAAAAACAACCATGAATTAAATTTCTATGACTTCATACATTATACTTAAGAATTTAATAGATGATAATTCAAAACTTTCCTTTTATAACCTCATTGTTTTTACAACAGGGCTCAACTACTTATATACTCAGCCTATTTTTTTTATATAAAAAAAAATGAAATTAATGAACGCAAGTACAAGGAGTACTCAAACCCTTACAAATGAACGAACAAGAACTACAATCTCTTTAGACAGTTAACAGGAGAATTATACAATCATTGTAATTACACGATTTTGGCATTCTCGAACCAATCCCCAACGAACCCCAAAAAAGCACCTTGATAGAACTGAAGAGATCTTCCACCGAAAACCCATTACCTCTAAAGATAACTTCATTTCTAGCTAATCAAATCTGTCAAACAACAATTGCCCAGATAACAATCCCTGCCTTATTCCCCACTTCCTTCCTCAAAGGACTAACAAAAATTGAGAAAAAAAACTACTGGGTTTGACTCAATGATTAACTCAAAATCCAACCACCTAACAATACCTCTCCAAACATTGGCCGAATAAGCACATGAGAAGAATAAGTGACTCTATAGTTCTTCAAAATAGCCACAAATCACACACAAAGAATCGAACAAAATTGCATTCATACCTCTTTTAATCAGATGGTCCTTCATAGAAACGGCCCAAAACAAATCTCCAAATGAAAATCTGAATCTTCGAAGGGAGCTTTGCTCTCCATAACACTGACAGAGCCTTAGAAAGAACCTCACTAACAACACATTCCGCTTCTACCTGCAACAACATATTGTACCCAGAACTAACAATATACCAATTAGTATCATAAGTAGACCAAAGAAAAACGCCATGCTTATCAACAATGGGACTCCTATTCTGTAATGCTAGATACAACTCTAGTTTCTTCTGAGTATGCTTTAAACTAGAAGCAAGAACCATAAACTGAAGATCCCACTTCGAACCTAACTCACCCCAAAAACCAACTTCGGTAACACTCAACTTTGGGAGAGTCGAAAGAGCATACAAACACGGGAAAACCTCCTTCAAGGGAAACTCTCCCATCCACATACTGCTCCGAAAAGATAAGTCTGAACCAATACCCCGCCTATTTATAATTATAAAGCTTGTTCTTTCCATAGTCTAATTAGTAAGTATATAAGATTATCTATAAATTTTCCCATGCATTTTTTTATAATGATTAAAAAAGATAATTTGGTTCAAGATAAGGGCAAGAAAAATGATTTGACTTAAGTAACATAATAACTTGAATTAAGATAAAAAAACTCGAATTTTCACGGGTTTGATTGGAGCCATGGCCTACCCATTGACACCCATGATTTGAGTCAGTCTCATATTTGATTCGAGTCAAGCTCTTTCATGATTCGAGTCAGGTGATTTTGTGACTTGTATCACATATTGCATGGCAAAATCTATATTTTAGATTATGCTCATGATTAAAGTCAAGCAATTTTCTTTCTCGAGTCATATTTCCTTAACCAAAATTATAAGAATCATAAAAATTTATGATTTGAGTAAAAAAAAATTATTTGAATCATGTATGCATGAATTTCTTGATTAAAGTCACAAGCTTTTTAACTTGAATTATTTTATGTAAATTTTTAGTCAAATAATATTTTATACATGCAAAATACATTTTAATAAAAAATAATGGATCTAAATTATGTACATTGACCTAAAGGTGAAGAGAGACTTAATTACTAGAATAAAAATATTAAACCAACAAACATCAGAACTCTAAAATTTGATGGTTCTAATTATCGTTCGGGGTCTTAATAAGTGAGATGTGCATTTAGCGCGAAGAAAAAATTTACATTCATCAATAATTCTACATATTTTCTTATTTTTATTGATCTAAATTAGAGCTTTGTAATTACTTAATATTTTATTAGTTTTTAAGAAAATTTCTTTAAAAATTATGTTCTAGACCGATCATAAGTGTCTAGTAGAGAGCAAAGTCTAATATCTAGGTGAAGCCAAACTTAGTAAAGATTGACCAAATGAATATCACATCTCTAGGGAAAGAAGCAATCAGGGCCGTTAGAACCATCCTACGACCATCCATATTTTTCGAACTCCTTTCATATTTCAGTTACAAATAAATTCCACTAAAATTGAAGCAAATTGCACCATTTTGAGGTAAATTCATTGTCGTTTAAAATCACCCTATTCATTTCATATACTAATTTGTTCGTTGGAGTGCTAACCTTACAGGTTAACTTCATCCACCATGTCGATGAATTAGAGACCCGTCATAACAAAATATCCCGATAATCTTTTCCGGTCATCATCCAATTCTCGTGAATTATATGTTAGGAAAATGTAATAGAGGTTTGAGTTAATATTATGGAATATTTTTAAAAGGTTTGACATATTAATATTTCTAATATGTTTTCTTTCATCAACAATCTAAAACAAGCTTATAAATCTATGTTTGATTGCTTAACTAAGATGAGAGGTATTTGGGAGGATTTAAATTCTCATCGACTAATGCATATTTTCCCCAACATTTTTCAATTTTATTATGATTCTATAAGACATTCTTGTGATTATCACCTTGAGGTCAGATGATTCAATTTCTCACAAGTTTGATTGTGAACTTTTCTATTGTTAAGACTCAAGTTGTGTTAAAGAAGCCTCTCCCATCAATTAATTAATAAAGGGTGTTCAATAAAAGAGTAATATAATATGTTAAAAGTCAAACTTGAACGATCATTTAGTACAAATGATTTTGGTGTCCTTGTTAATGAGTATGATTTAAGAAAATCATAAGGCCATGGTAAATGATTCGTTATTTGTTCTTCTAGTAAGTTTTTAAACATGTTATACACCCATTGTGGTTGCACATGCCACACAATTAATATATGTTATAGAAAACATGATAATGGCGATATACATCTTATGGATAGCATTGAGAAGACAGTTCATCAAGGAACCAATACATCATTACTCATGAGCACTATATTCAATTTTCATATTTACTTCAACATTTTTTTTTTTTGCCTCGAGAACAAGTCACCAATCATTTACTTATTTCTACTCATGTTTCTACCACTATGTCTCATAATGGTCATTAAACTAATGAGAGTTCTAATAAATTTATTTTACTATAATGTCATGTTCTATCTATGTCAGTTTTATTCTTGGATTATTGACTTAATAGCCAATGGTCATGTTTGTTCTTCTATGAACCAACTCATTTCTCAAAATATATGTGATACTAAGTGATATAATTGTAGGATCAATACTATTTCAAATAAAAGGTAAATTATTTCATGTTATAAATTATGCGAGTCATGTTTTATGTCTTGTGCCGTTAAACTATGCCACCACATAAAAAAAGAACTTTTAATTCTTGTGTATTCTTTAATAAGTTTAGATCGTATTATTTGATATCAAGATTTACACTCATCATCATGTTGCATTAAGGTATCTATTTTCTAAACAAGAATCAAAATCAAGGTTGTTAAAGTGGGTCCTTCTTCATGAGTTTGATTTACAAATAAGATACAAAATATTAAGTGTTGGTGTAAGCCCTAGAGGCCAATACTTTTGGTATTTGTATCGAATTATTTATTAATAATAAAACGTTTTTTCTTTATTTTGTTTGTTTAATAAAGTTCTTAGAATAGTTAGTCCGTTTAATGTATCAAGTATGACTTAATCATGAGATCACATTAAATATAAGGACATTATTCTTAAAGTATCCGTAGTCAAGCTTTATTGTGAAGTGGGATAACATTAAAGCATGAAGACTATTATGTTTATAGACTGATTATCACATCTCATGGATCATGGATAAAGAGTTATCAAGTCTTAAACATAGGTATGAATATTAAGAGTAATATTTATACTGGATTGACCCGCTATGAGAATACTATATAGAATATTATGCAAAGTGTCATAAGTTATTCTCATGGTGATAATGGTGTATACCACCCTTCGACCTGAAACCACTATGGACCCTAGATGTAGAGTCGAGTGCCTTATTGCTGATCAAACGTTGTCCGTAATTGGATGACCATAAAGACAGTTGATGAGTACTTCACGAAGCATGCTAAGGGACATGAGTGACCTAGATGGAATTTGTCCATCCTGCGTAACAGGATAAATGTCTATGGGCCCAATATTGAACTGGACAAGGATGACACGGTCTATGCCTTGTGTTCAATATAGACATAAGGGCAAAAGGGTAATTATACACATAATTATTATCACAGAAGGATTTGTCAGATCACATGACATTTTCGTGTCTTGGGTAGCAGTGATGTGTTGCTAGATACCGCTCACTGTTTATTGTGTTAAATATGTGATTTAATATAATTGTCAATGCCGCGAAAACCTATAGGGTCACACACAAAGGACGGATTGATGAGAGATAGAGTAATTAAGGAATACTGTAACGTACGGTGCCCTTAAGTGAATTATAGAACATCGTAAGATATGGTGTACTTAAGTAGAATAAGAAATATGGTAAGGTACCACGCGCTTAAGTGATTTTGGCATATTATATGGGCCATATACACTTGAGTGGGCTATTTAGCTTGCAGCCCACACAAGTGGTTCTATAAATAGAACCCTTGTGTAGAAGCATTGTCACACTTGCAATTTCGTTTCTCTCTCTCTCTCTCTCTCTCACTCAAAGCCTTCATTCGTAGCAGCTAGCACTGAGATTGAAGGAATCCGTTCATGTGGACTGAGTAGAGGCGTTGTCATCGTTCAACGTTCGTGATCGCCACAAGAGGTAACGATTCTATCACTGATCATGCCCATTCGTAAGGATCATTAAAGGAGAAATTTTAAATTCCACTGCGTTTTGGATCGTCATTCTCCTTCAGTGGTATCAGAGCCTGGTTACGAAACCATGCATCTGATAGCTGTTTATTTTCTGTATTTTCTGTATTAATACGATTAAAAGACAGAATGAGTCAAAGAATAAACGAGTAATTAAATTGAGATCGATCAAGTTATATATATATGATATAAGTAATCCTGATACAAAATACGGTATATATGATATATTGTTTCTGTTTCGTTCAATTCAAACACTTAATGGTTGTTTTACTTTGAGCGACCAATGGTCGTTTGCTTCTTGATCCGACATTAGTATGGTGAAGCAATGACGTATTGATTAATCATATTGAATCAACAATCGAGATGTGTTTGACGGTCTGAAATTGGTGCATTAGGGTTAATGACGGCACAAGGGTTGTGTTGTCAAAGAGTTATGCATTAAGGTTAATGACGGCACAAGGGTTGTGTTGTCAAAGAGTTATGCATTAAGGTTAATGACGGCACAAGGGTTGTGTTGTCAAAAAGTTATGCGATTAGGGTTGTGATTGCGCAAGAGTTGTGCTTTAAAGTATCAAGTATTGATGCGAAAAACGACGTCGAAAAACACCCGTTCCCGCTGACCGGGCAGCGGACCCCCGGCTAACTCAGCGTAGTGTGATCGGTCGCCAAAATTTAATTTGGTTTTAATTAATTAAAAGAATTAAAATTAATAATAATAATGTGTTTGTTATTATTGTCTTGTGGTGATCGGTTATGGCCTTAGTTTTCCTTTATTTTGTTTTGGGTTTTAAATTACGACCTGCGTGTCGTGCCTCTCTTTTAATCTCTTAATGTAACTTCTTTTCTCATCTCACTCCCTCGTATGTAAAACGAGTTTCTTTTATGTAATGTAATGTTATGAAGAAAGAGAAGAATTCAATATCAAAGGAGGACAACCTTGAAGATCTTGCTTGGAGAAGCTTAGATCGCTATTAGGTTAACTTAGGTTCTCTCATTGGCTTGGGAGAACAATTGCGCTAGGGGCCATAATTGTTTCATTATGTATGTATGTTGATGTATGTTGATGCATGTGAGAGACGATTTATATGACAAATAAGCCGGTGAGATCAGAATAATTGCAAATTCCCTCAAATTAAATATTAAGTTTATGCTTTCCAAGTTTTAGCACTCACCAAGACTAGTATCGGATAATGTAAGTTTCGCCTACGTGAGGTGCATGTTCTATATTAGTAAGGTGCGATGGGATAATTGTAATATCCAATTGTTAAAACAATGGGTTAAATTTAACTAAACAAATTATAATAAGATTATATATGTTTAGAAGCAAGAGTTGGAATTGATCCATGTGATGGATTGGAATAAGGAGTTATTCACCCAACTAAAATATTCGAGAGTTGTTTTAGATACAATTGGAAGGAGTTCCTACCTAAATAACCTAGTTTTGTGTAATCCACCTACGCGGACTTAAAACAAAGTGAAATATGGATCTCGACCCACTAGAAAATCTTCCAACGGGATTTTCCGAATCAAATGGTGAGGGTCATTTATTTTGAGTAAAATAGTGGGAGCATATTTAATTAAAGGCCTAAGTAAATATTTTATTGATACTTATATTTTCATTATTTTCATGTAGATTACCATGACAACAAACACCTCTAACAACATTTTGCGATCAATCCTTGACAAGGAAAAATTGTCTGGGACAAATTTTCTGGATTGACACTGAAATCTGAGGATTATCCTCAAACATGATAAAAAGCTGTATGTCTTGGAGAAACCTGTTCTTGAAGAGGAACCTCCTAGTTCTGCACCTAAGGCAGAAATAGATGCTTATAAGAAGCATGTCGATGATGCCAATGAAACTGCTTGTCTCATGCTAGCTACCATGAACTCAGAGTTGCAAAAGCAACATGAGAACATGGCAGCGTTCGATATGATCGAACACCTGAAGATGCTCTATCAAGAGTAAGCAAGGCCTGAAAGGTTTGAAGTTTCAAAAGCCCCTTTTCAAGGCAAGTTAGTTGAGGGAGCCCCTGTAGGTCCCCATGTGCTCAAGATGATTGGGTATGTGGAAAACCTTGAGAGGTTGGGTTTTCCCCTCGGAAAGGAACTTGCGACTGATTTGATCTTGCAATCATTGCCAGATAGATTCAGTCAATTTGTCCTAAATTTCAATATGAATGATATGGACAAATCTCTTCCTGAATTGCTAGCCATGTTAAGAACTGCTGAGCAGAATTTGAAGTCAAAAGGGAAGTCCATTCTGATGATCGGAAATGGAAAGAGACAGAACAAAAGGCCCACCAAGCAGGGTGATAAAGGGAAAGACAAGGAAGTTGCCAAACCCAAACCCACTGTTGCTGCTTTGAAGCCTAGTGGAGGCATAGCAAAAGAAGGCACCTGCTTCCATTACGGTAAGACCGGACACTGGAAGAGAAACTACCCAAAGTACCTGGAAGATAAGAAGAATGGAGTAGAGACTTCAACTTCAGGTATTTTTGTTTTTGAAATTAATTTATCTATTTCTACATCATGGGTATTAGATACTGGATGCGGTTCTCACATTTGTACCAATGTGCAGGGACTAAAAAGGAGTAGAGATTTGGCAAAAGGTGAAGTCGACCTACGAGTTGGCAATGGAGCAAAGGTTGTTGCTTTAGCCGTAGGAACTTATGTATTGACTTTACCTAGTGGTTTAATAATTCAGTTAGAGAACTGTTATTATGTACCTGCAATTAGCAGGAATATTATTTCCGTTTCTTGTTTGGACAAGTTTGGTTTTTCATTTATAATAAAGAACAATTGTTGCTCAATTTATTTGAATGATATATTCTATGCTACTGCACAAATGAATAATGGACTATATGTCCTTGATCTTGAAATGCCTATTTATAACATTAATACTAAAAGGATGAAACCTAATGAGTTAAATCCAACTTACCTTTGGCATTGTCGATTAGGCCACATAAATGAGAAATGCATTTCCAAACTCCATAAAGATGGACTCTTGGACTCTTTTGATTATGAATCATATGAGACATGCAGATCTTGTTTAATTGGAAAGATGACAAAGTCTCCATTCACAGGAAAAGGTGAAAGAGAGAATGATCTTTTGGCCCTCATACATACTGATGTATGTGGACCACTGAACATACCAGCCAAAGGAGGTTTTCAGTACTTCATCACATTTACTGATGATTTCAGTAGATATGGTTACGTGTATTTAATGAATAATGGACTATATGTCATTGATCTTGAAATGCCTATTTATAACATTAATACTAAAAGGATGAAACCTAATGAGTTAAATCCAACTTACCTTTGGCATTGTCGATTAGGCCACATAAATGAGAAATGCATTTCCAAACTCCATAAAGATGGACTCTTGGACTCTTTTGATTATGAATCATATGAGACATGCAGATCTTGTTTAATTGGAAAGATGACAAAGTCTCCATTCACAGGAAAAGGTGAAAGAGAGAATGATCTTTTGGCCCTCATACATACTGATGTATGTGGACCACTGAACATACCAGCCAAAGGAGGTTTTCAGTACTTCATCACATTTACTGATGATTTCAGTAGATATGGTTACGTGTATTTAATGAAACACAAATCAGAGTCCTTTGAAAAGTTCAAGGAATTCAAGAATAAAGTATAAAACCAACTAGGTAAGAATATTAAAACTCTTCGATCAGATCGAGGTGGTGAGTATTTAAGCCTAGAGTTTGATGACCATCTGAAAGAGTGTGGGATCCTATCCCAACTTACTCCTCCTGGAACACCCCAATGGAATGGTGTGTCTGAGAGAAGAAATCGAACCCTGTTAGACATGGTCCGATCCATGATGAGTCACGCCGATCTTCCAAACTCCTTTTGGGGACATGCACTATTGACAGCAGCTTACACACTTAATTGTGTTCCATCTAAAAAGGTTGAGAAGACACCATATGAGATATGGAGTGGTAAGAAACCACATATGTCTTACATGAAGATTTGGGGTTGCGAAGTTTATGTGAAACGACAAATTTCAACTAAGCTTGAGCCCAAATCTGACAAATGCTTATTTGTGGGGTATCCTAAAGAAACAAGAGGGTATTACTTCTACAATCCTTTTGAGGGCAAAGTGTTTGTCGCTCAAACTGGAGTTTTCCTAGAAAAGGATTTTATTTCCAAAGGAATCAGTAGGAGGAAAGTAGAGCTTGAAGAAATTCAAGAATCACAAAGCATCGATACACCTATGGAGGAATTAGAGCAGGAAACACAAGTAGTTGTGGAAGAGCAACCTGCTCAAGTAGAACAAGACCAGCGTAGGTCAAGCAGGATACGTCACATACCTGAGAGATATGGATATCTCATAACTGATCAAGGTGATGTATTACTCATGGATCAAGATGAGCATGTGACCTACCAAGAGGCCATAACTGGTCCCGAGTCTGAGAAGTGGCTAGAAGCCATGAAATCTGAAATGGATTCCATGTACACAAACCAAGTTTGGACCTTAGTAGAGCCTCCTGTAGGAGTTAACCCTATAGGATGCAAGTGGGTCTTCAAAAATAAGACTGACATGGATGGTAAGGTACATACCTATAAGGCAAGACTGGTTGCAAAAGGATATAAACAAATTCATGGGGTTGACTATGATGAAACCTTTTCACCAGTTGCAATGCTTAAATATGTTCGAATTTTACTTGCTATCGCTGCATATCATGATTATGAAATATGGCAGATGGATGTCAAAACTGCTTTCCTTAATGGGAATCTTCTTGAGGATGTGTACATGACACAACCTGAAGGATTTGACATACCAGAAGAAGCCCAAAAGATATGTAAGTTACAAAGATCAATTTATGGATTAAAGCAAGATTCCAGAAGCTGGAATCTTCATTTTGATGAAACGGTAACACAATATGGATTCATCAAGAACGAAGATGAGCCTTGTGTCTACAAGAAGGTTAATGGGAGCATGATCGTTTTCCTTGTATTATATGTAGATGACATATTACTCATTGGAAACGATGTCCCTACCCTGCAACAAGTAAAGTCTTGGTTGGGGAAATGCTTTTCTATGAAGGACTTATGTGAAGCAGCCTATATATTAGGAATCATAATCTATAGAGATAGATCACAAAAACTGCTAGGCCTAAGTCAGAGTACGTACATAGATAAAGTGCTGAGACGCTTTAATATGCATGATTCCAAGAAAGGATTCATACCTATGCAACATGGCTTGTGTCTATCAAAAACACAATCCCCTTCAACTAAGGAAGAAAGGAATCGCATGAATAAGATTCCATATGCATCTGCAATAGGATCTATCATGTATGCCATGTTATGTACTCGACCAGATGTCTCGTATGCTTTAAGTGCAACGAGTACGTACCAATCTGATCCTGGTGATGCCCATTGGGTAGCTGTCAAGAATATCCTTAAGTATTTGAGAAGGACTAAGAACTCATTCTTGATATATGGAGGTCATGAAGAGTTGGCTGTAATTGGATACACCGATGCTAGCTTCCAGACAGATAACGATGACTTTAGATCACAATCTGGTTATGTGTTTTGCTTAAACGGTGGCGCTGTGAGCTGGAAAAGTTCAAAGCAAGATACAGTTTTTGATTCTACAACCGAGGCCAAGTATATTGCTGCCTCAAGTGCAGCAAAGGAAGTCGTTTGGATCAAAAAGTTCATTAGTGAACTTGGCATAGTTCCTAGCATTGTGGATCCCATTGGTCTCTCTTGTGATAACAATGGTGCTATCGCACAAGCTAAGGAGCCTAGATCTCACCAACGATCCAAACACATACTTAGGCGTTATCACCTCATTCGAGAGATAATAGATAGAGGAGATGTGAAAATATGCAGAGTACATACACTTGACAATATAGCTGACCCACTAACAAAGCCTCTTGCGCATCAGAAGCATGATGGCCATACTAGATCTATGGGCATTAGGGGTACGCCTGATTGGCTCTAGTGCTAGTGGGAGATTGTTGGTGTAAGCCCTAGAGGCCAATACTTTTGGTACTTGTATCGAATTATTTATTAATAATAAAATGATTTTTCTTTATTATGTTTGTTTAATAAAGTCCCTAGAATAGTTAGTCCGTTTAATGTATCAAGTATGACTTAATCATGAGATCACATTAAACATAAGGACACTATTCTTAAAGTATCCGTAGTCAAGCTTTATTGTGAAGTGGGATAACATTAAAGAATGAAGACTATTATGTTTATAGACTGATGATCACATCTCATGGATCATGGATAAAGAGTTATCAAGTCTTAAACATACGTATGAATATTAAGAGTAATATTTATACTGGATTGACTCTGTCATACGGTGAACTGACTTTGGTGTGTTTTTGCTTTGGAAAGCAAATGTCGCGGATAGCAAGAGTCGCCACCGACTTTTCTTTTATCCAATAAGGAAAGGTGGAAAAGAACAGGAAAGACCTTAATTAGGTTTTGGGTTCGGGAGGTACATTATACAAAGGGAAGGATTTAGCACCCTTTGTATCCATGGTTATCCATGGGCTCTTAATTGCTGGATCACTTATATTTTTCTTGTCTGAAAAAGTGTTTGTGAACTACTTAGAAAATGTTTTGGAAAGAGAGTTTAACTTTGTAATGATTCTTGTACGAATGTATACAAAGTGTTTATCTCGTTTAATTTTGAAAGCTGTTTAGAAAACTGTTTAGAAAAATATAACTTGGTAATGATTCTAGTACGAATGTATACCAAGTGGTGATTTTCTAGTATTTGCAAAGTGTGAGGTATGAAAAATATTTTAGGTGGTGAGCCAGCAATTAAGAGTTATACCTGCCTAAGGTCTTTATGGGCATTTCCTATCCTTATGAGGGTAAAACTGTCCTTACTATTGAGAAGTAAGTAGTTTTATCCTTTGGATATAAAAGGGTCATCGTAGGGTCATCGATTGGTCACTGAAGGCAACATTTGTAAGGATACCTTAGCATTCGAAGGGACGATCATCATTTAACCGTAGGCTACATCGAAGGGTCATCGAGGGGCAAAATCATATATTCGTAGGCAACATCCGAGGGACTATGATTTATTTTATAGGGACATGATGATTTAACCGAAGGATCTTTGCTAAGTGTATCCCTACATTCGCGGGACATGACCGTAATACCGTAATACCGTAGGGCAACAAAGAGAGGTCCAAGATCACATATTCAAAGGCAATATTTTACAATCAATTAGGTAGTTGTAATTAGGTAGTTAGGTCCATATTAATTAAGTAATTAGGATGAATCTCCACATTAAAATCAATTAAATAATTACATTAAAATCAATTAAGTAATTAAGATGAATCTCCACAAGGGTATCCCACAAATAAAGTGGGATACCTAGCAAGCTACCCTCTTCGGGAGTATGTGAGTCCTTAAAATATTCAGCAAACAGGTCAGAATACCAAATGGGGGTGCAATCGAGGATTACACCGCAAAAGAAACACAACAGTAGGAATGTCAGGCAAAATAACGCATGATTAAAATAGAACAGATCAGATAAGCATAGAACAGAACAACCAAAATATTAGCGACTGTCACGTTCGCCTCTGCCTCGCCTAGCGAAGGCTTAGCGAATACTCGCTACATACTCGCTTAGCGATGTGCTAGCGAGCGGCTGCGGGTTTTGAATTTCAGAACAGTACGATCTCAGCATGCTGCACGCCCTATGGCATTCAATTACAGAAATAACATGGTCCAACATTCAGGATATTCAGGCATACTTAAACTCACATGCAAAATCTACTTACTTATCCAAAAATTCAATCATAATGCATTATGTATTTAGAGATTACAGGTTGGAAGCATAAAACAATAGTGATGCGCAAACCTGTTTGCAATTGAATTGCAACGTTGAATTGGCAGGTCACTTTTGGTATCGGATTGAGTTGGGCGGAGGTAAACTTTGTGCAGATAAGTTGCCTTCAGGGTTTCCTTTAGGGTTGCTCTGAATTCTCTCGGTTAGCCTCCAAGGTTTGATTGCTAGGGTTCCGGTTCGTCGCCTTCTGTCCTCCTCTTTCTGACTGAAATAGTGGTATTTATAATGCTCTTTTTGTGACCTAATGGGCTCAGAATGAAGCCCAGAATTTTCTGGTATTCGCAAGCTTCGCTAGGCGAGTGGCGTAGCGAAGGGTTCGCTAGGCGAAGGAGTTGCTCGCCTAGCGAGCATGCCAGTTTGAGTCTTTTTCTGGATTGGGCTATTTGTGAGCTGGGTCTTTGTTCTTTTAAGATCAATGCCTTGAAAAATAAGTTGGAGTGCCTTAGAAATGCCTTGTAATATTAACGGGCAAATTTTGGGGTATGACAGCTGCCCCTGTTCAATATTCTTGAACCGAGAGATTTAGAATGGTATGTACGCCATTCGTGGTCTGGAGGTGGAAGATTATTGAACACTAGAATGCCCCAAAAATTTGCACGTGTTAGTCAGAAGTTATTCCTGATGGAAGTGGGCTTAAAGATGCCATCCAGGAAGTTTGATGATGAAAGATCAGAGTGGATCATACGCTGCTGGGGATAAAGGATCAGAATGGACCATATGCTAGATCGTATCTGAGTAGCAGAATAAGTTATCCATTAGGCGGGTGACTTCGTTGGGGATGCAAGATCAGAATGGATCGTACGCTAGATCATATCTGAGTTGCAGAATGAGCCGTACGTTAGGCTGTATCTGGAGGTAGAATCAGAATGGATCGTACGCTAGATCGTATCTGAGTTGAAGATCCAAATGGGTCGTACGTTAGACCGTATTGGAGTTGTAGAATGAGCCGTACGTTAGGCTGTATCTGAAGAAGAAAGTAGTCGTACGCTAGACTACACCCCGGAATGTACCGTACGCTAGGCAGTATCTGAGGATTTGAAGATCCAAATGGGTGGTACGCTAGACCGTATTGGAGTTGCAGAATGAGCCGTACGTTAGGCTGTATCTGAAGAAAGGGATCAGAATGGATCGTACGTTAGATCGCATCTGAGTTGAAGATCCAAATGGGTCGTACATTAGACCGTATTGGAGTTGCAGAATGAGCCGTACGTTAGGCTGTATCTGAAGAAGAAAGTAGTCGTACGCTAGACTACATCCCGGAATGTACCGTACGCTAGGCAGTATCTGAGGATTTGAAGATCCAAATGGGTCGTACGCTAGACCGTATTGGAGTTGTTGAAGGTCAGAATGGATCGTACGTTAGATCGTATCTGAGTTGAAGGAGTCATATGTTGAGCTGAATCAGAATGAACCGTACGCTAGGCTATATCTGATAGTATTTGTATATGTTGTATTTGCAATGAATATCTGGGGTGGGCTTAAAGATGCCTGTCAGAATGAATGTTCATATAGACTATATCTGAGGGATGTATTTGAATCTTGAACGTAATCGATAAGGATATCCGTCTGAATGGACCTTTATTTTGACTGTATCAGGAGGATAATTAACCTAAAAAATAAAGTTAGCTTCATGCTATGTCATGATGCATGAGATGTTTTATGCTTTCGGAAATAAATGCGAATGTTGTAGGCATGCGTATGCTGTGAAATGATGTAATGAATGAACTATGCATGAGGAAATTTCTGCCAGGGGAAAATAAATCCCAATATTCTGGTTGGAGATATTTGTATTGACGGCCCTTTCTTAGCTGGGGACACTTGATTTCAGTCTGGTGGTAAAGATATTTGACAGGGCCTGGCTGGGGATGGAAGAGATGACCCGTCGGTCGGGTGATGCCAACCTCTTCTGGGAAATAGCTGGTTTTTGTTGGGGAATGGAATTAGCAACCGGACTCATTGGAACGCATGGTTAGACCTTCTCCTCGATCCTGAAGTCTTGTAGTAATTGCTATTTCCGTTTTATGCATGTACTTTGATAAACATCGATCATATCCAAATGCATATATCAATTCAAATTAAATCAATGGACGTTTATGCAAACAAAACAGAAAAAACAAAACAAAAGCATCTTTTTGGAAATAACATTGTATTAATTTTGAAAGAGGGCCTATGAACAGGCAAATTGTGTACAAGGAGACAGAAATCCTAGTAAGAGGAAATTGCCAAGAAAACGAAGAAAAAGCTATGAAGAAAAAAGTCCTATTGATTTTAATTCTGCTACTGTCATTATGTCTTCAAGCATCTCATCTCCTGCTGTCGGATAGAAGTGATTGGCTTGTTCAGTCCCTTTGACTTGGGTGAAGCTGACTGAGAACGGGACATAGTCATACGCTTTTAATCCCTAATTTTTGCCTAGACCACCTTTCCAGGTTTTCAGTCCACCAGGATACCCTTTTTTGCCCAAGCCGCCTTTTCAGGTTTTCGACTCGTCGGGTGTACATTTTTATATGTTTATCCCTAATTTTTACCCGAACCCTTTTGGTTCGCCAGGATGCCCTTACTTTTGCCTAGATACGTCGACCTAGCGGGTCTATTTTATGCGTAGTATTTTTTAACTATGTCCGCGTTTACAGGATGCGGGAAATCTTCGCCATCCATTGTAGCAAGCATCATGGCTCCACCAGAGAATACCTTCTTAACTACAAATGACCCTTCGTATGTGGGAGTCCATTTGCCCCTGGGATCACTTTGTGGTAGAATGATGCGCTTGATCACCACGTCGCCAATTTGATACACCTGTCTCTTGACCTTTTTGTTGAATGCCTGGGTCATGCGCTTCTGATATATCTGCCCATGACAAACAGCCGCAAGTCTCTTTTCGTCAATCAAATTTATCTGATCGAGTCGAGTCTGAATCCATTCATCTTCATCTAAGCCCGCCTCTTTTATGATTTTTAGAGAGGGAATCTGAACTTCCACTGGTAAAACGGCTTCCATTCCGTAGACTAAAGAGAACGGAGTTGCCCCTATCGAAGTGCGTACTGAAGTGCGATAACCATGAAGAGCAAACGGTAACATCTCATGCCAGTCTTTGTACGTTACTGTCATCTTTTGTATGATCTTCTTGATATTCTTATTAGCAGCCTCCACGGCGCCGTTCATCTTTGGCCGGTACGGAGAAGAGTTATGGTGTTTTATTTTGAACTGCGTGCAGAGTTCAGTAATCATTTTGTTGTTCAAATTAGTACCATTGTCAATGATAACTCTTGCTATTCTTCCAGAGAGAGCAGGTTTCTCCAATATATATTTGATAGGATCCATCTTAGAAATCAATGAAGTGGTATGATTCAACATATACTGTCTTAGTCGGCGAGCAATCCAAGCCAAAGCACAGTAAGTCTTCTCAAGCAGTGAATATTTTGTTTCACAGTCGGTACACTTTTTGCTAAGGTGGTATATTGCATGCTCTTTTCGACCAGACTCGTCATGTTGCCCCAACACACACCCTATTGAATTTTCTAATACGGTCGAATACATGATTAGAGGTCTTCCTTCAATTGGTGGCATCAAAATTGGAGGTTCTTGGAGATATTTCTTGATTTTGTCAAAAGTTTCTTGACATTCGTCATTCCATATTATCTCTTGATTTTTTTCTCAGTAATTTTCTTGTCTACTTCAGTACCCTGATTCAGTTGATTCCTCATGCGGTTGTATGGTCTTTTCTTCTTGCAGTACCAGTCTGGCAAGTTCTCCAGGTACTTCACAATCTTCCTCACTTCCATCCTCGGTTTGGTAGATCGGATTTTCGAAGTCATAATTAACAGTAGCAGAACTATTATCAACAGGATCCAGAGTGGATATGGATACGCAATTTGTTACGTAAGTGTGTGCAAGAAAACATAGCTTGTTTGAAAAATGACAGGAAAGATAAAGAGCGCAATATTTGAATGCAAAAAAGTCCATTGATTTATTGAATGTGAATATGCTTATGAAAATGACAAAACATTTAACCAAATTTGATACATTAAAATAAGCAATAACAATTACTCCTGACTAAAGGAAATCAGGATAGTGTCTTCAGCCTTCCAACTATTGAGTCCATTACCAATTGTTGTGAAAATCCAGCTGTCCAAGTCGTAATCGCTATCAGCATCTTCCACAGCATTGACATTCTCGTCATGGTTAGGCAGAGGGGCAGTGATGTCATTAGGAGTCTCCGGAGGATCAGAGGTAGCCGCCTGTATCTTTCCACTTCGAATGCCGCTTTCAACATGTTCACCTGTTAATATAAGTTTGGTGAAACCCGACGAGGAACTCCTCAATAGATGGCTGTAGAATGGGCCAGTCAGTGTGCTCATGAACATGTCCACTAATTCTCGATCAGTCATGGGGGGTTTGACTCTGCCAGCCAAATCTCTCCATTTTTGAGCATATTCTTTGAAGCTTTCTTTAGAGCCCATAGTCATATTCTGCAACTGTAGCCGAGTAGGCGCTAATTCAAAATTATACTGGTAATGCTTGTAGAAAGCTGTCGCTAAATCAGTCCAGGTGTGGATGTTAGAGCTCTCGAGCTGATAGTACCATTCTAACTGTGTGCCAGACAGACTCTCTTGGAAGAAATGGATCCATAGTTTCCTATCAGTAGTATACGGCTGAATCTTTCTCACATAAGCTCTCAGATGCATCTGAGGACAAGATGCCCCATCATACTTAGTGAAAGCGGGGACCTTAAATTTGCAGGGAATGACCACATCAGAGACCAGACCTAAGCTTTCGAAATCCAGACTGGGCGTCTTTTGACCCTCCATAGCTAGCATGCATTCTTCCAACAACTTATACTTATCCTCTTTTGGAGAGTACTGTTCATCTTCATAATCTTCATCGTCGTCCTCATGGTTGAAGAGATCAACATTCTTCTCCTCCGAATCATTCTCTGTCTCCTCTTCTTGATCCTTCGGAATTCTAATCTTGACTCCTGCAGCCTGTCCTTTAAGCCTTCTTCCCGGGTTAATGTAACTCACAACTTTCTTGTCTTTTTTCTTCTCGAGCAAGAGAGCCTTCAGTTCCTCCTGCCCCTTGGATAAGTTCAAGATCATCTCCTGGAATTGAGCATTCTGAGCCTGAAGATCTTTGACAGCTTGTTCGAGGTCCATTTTTCTGTTTGGAGGAAAACCGTGAGAACATTGATCCCTTTAGAGTACCTGTTATGCAATGTGATGTTATGCCATGCAATGTATGAAATGTTTTCAATGTTTAAAGTCCTTGAAATGGTTAGTACAATGCCATGATGTCATGATGTTAAGTAAATAACAAACACAAGCAAGTCACACAACAATCATTCCTAAGTTTTAAGGCTTGCATGAGTTCCATAGGTAAGTACCCTCCCCACTGAAGTTTGGTTGGTTCAACCTGTCCTAGAATAGTAACCGGGTTCTAGAAGGATCTCAAATCATTGACCTTTCTTCAAGTCCACTTCAGTGCAACACCAAGTTGTTGACCGAAGCTTCCCTAAAGTCCAATCTCAAAGAGTGTAGTATCGAGTCTCAACCAACCCCAGTCGGAACCGAAGTCAGTTATCTCACTACTTTCTAATGGCTAGGATGAGTCAATTAGGGTTCTAAAGGTCTGGTTAATGCTTTGATGACACCACGCGGAAGCCAAATTTTTCCTCAAGTAAACATGAGGAACATCAGGACATCCAAAGTGTCACATTAACCGTAGCCATCATTTTGACCATTCCAGTATACGCCGGATAGTCGCGATGATCTTTTGCTACTTACCTAAGGTACACTAGATCCGGGTGTAGGATCTTTCACTCAAGCATAAAATACCCAAGCAATCCCTTAAAAGTAAATAAGACAATTTAAATAAGTGATCTTGTTTTTAAGGTAACCTCTCTTTAATAGTCCCCAGCAGAGTCGCCAGTTCTGTCATACGGTGAACTGACTTTGGTGTGTTTTTGCTTTGGAAAGCAAATGTCACGGATAGCAAGAGTCGCCACCGACTTTTCTTTTATCCAATAAGGAAAGGTGGAAAAGAACAGGAAAGACCTTAATTAGATTTTGGGTTCGGGAGGTACATTATACAAAGGGAAGGTGTTAGCACCCTTTGTATCCATGGTTATCCATGGGCTCTTAATTGCTGGATCACTTATGTTTTTCTTGTCTGAAAAAGTGTTTGTGAACTGCTTAGAAAATGTTTTGGAAAGAGAGTTTAACTTTGTAATGATTCTTGTACGAATGTATACAAAGTATTTATCTCGTTTAATTTTGAAAGCTGTTTAGAAAAATGTTTAGAAAAATATAACTTGGTAATGATTCTAGTACGAATGTATACCAAGTGGTGATTTTCTAGTATTTGCAAAGTGTGAGGTATGAAAAATATTTTAGGTGGTGAGCCAGCAATTAAGAGTTATACCTGCCTAAGGTCTTTATGGGCATTTCCTATCCTTATGAGGGTAAAACTGTCCTTACTATTGAGAAGTAAGTAGTTTTATCCTTTGGATGTAAAAGGGTCATCGTAGGGTCATCGATTGGTCATTGAAGGCAACATTTGTAAGGATACCTTAGCATTCGAAGGGACGATCATCATTTAACCGTAGGCTACATCGAAGGGTCATCGAGGGGCAAAATCATATATTCGTAGGCAACATCCGAGGGACTATGATTTATTTTATAGGGACATGATGATTTAACCGAAGGGTCTTTGCTAAGTGTATCCCCACATTCGCGGGACATGACCGTAATACCGTAGGGCAACAAAGAGAGGTCCAAGATCACATATTCAAAGGCAATATTTTACAATCAATTAGGTAGTTGTAATTAGGTAGTTAGGTCCATATTAATTAAGTAATTAGGATGAATCTCCACATTAAAATCAATTAAATAATTACATTAAAATCAATTAAGTAATTAGGATGAATCTCCACAAGGGTATCCCACAAATAAAGTGGGATACCTAGCAAGCTACCCTCTTCGGGAGTATGTGAGTCCTTAAAATATTCAGCAAACAGGTCAGAATACCAAATGGGGGTGCAATCGAGGATTACACCGCAAAAGAAACACAACAGTAGGAATGTCAGGCAAAATAACGCATGATTAAAATAGAACAGATCAGATAAGCATAGAACAGAACAACCAAAATATTAGCGACTGTCACGTTCGCCTCTGCCTCGCCTAGCGAAGGCTTAGCGAATACTCGCTACATACTCGCTTAGCGATGTGCTAGCGAGCGGCTGCGGGTTTTGAATTTCAGAACAGTACGATCTCAGCATGCTGCACGCCCTATGGCATTCAATTACAAAAATAACATGGTCCAACATTCAGGATATTCAGGCATACTTAAACTCACATGCAAAATCTACTTACTTATCCAAAAATTCAATCATAATGCATTATGTATTTAGAGATTACAGGTTGGAAGCATAAAACAGTAGTGATGCGCAAACCTGTTTGCAATTGAATTACAACGTTGAATTGGCAGGTCACTTTTGGTATCGGATTGAGTTGGGCGGAGGTAAACTTTGTGCAGATAAGTTGCCTTCAGGGTTTCCTTTAGGGTTGCTCTGAATTCTCTCGGTTAGCCTCCAAGGTTTGATTGCTAGGGTTCTGGTTCGTCGCCTTTTGTCCTCCTCTTTCTGACTGAAATGGTGGTATTTATAATGCTCTTTTTGTGACCTAATGGGCTCAGAATGAAGCCCATAATTTTCTGGTATTCGCAAGCTTCGCTAGGCGAGTGGCGTAGCGAAGGGTTCGCTAGGCGAAGGAGTTGCTCGCCTGGCGAGCATGCCAGTTTGAGTCTTTTTCTGGATTGGGCTATTTCTGAGCTGGGTCTTTGTTCTTTTAAGATCAATGCCTTGAAAAATAAGTTGGAGTGCCTTAGAAATGCCTTGTAATATTAACGGGCAAATTTTGGGGTATGACAGACCCGCTATGAGAATACTATATAGAATGTTATGCAAAGTGTCATAAGTTATTCTCATGGTGATAATGGTGTATACCACCCTTCGACCTGAAACCACTATGGACCCTAGATGTAGAGTCGAGTTCCTTATTGCTGATCAAACGTTGTACGTAATTGGATGACCATAAAGACAGTTGATGGGTACTCCACGAAGCATGCTAAGGGACATGAGTGACCTAGATGGAATCTGTCCATCCTGCGTAACAGGATAAATGTCTATGGGCCCAATATTGAACTGAACAAGGATGACACGATCTATGCCTTGTGTTCAATATAGACATAAGGGCAAATGGGTAATTATACACATAATTATTATCACAGAAGGATTTGTCAAATCACATGACATTTTCGTGTCTTGGGTAGCAGTGATGTGTTGCTAGATACCGCTCACTGTTTGTTATGTTAAATACGTGATTTAATATAATTGCCAATGCCGCAAAAACCTATAGGGTCACACACAAAGGACAGATTGATGAGAGATAAAGTAATTAAGGAATATTGTAATGTACCGTGCCCTTAAGTGAATTATAGAACATCGTAAGGTATGATGTACTTAAGTAGAATACGAAATATGGTAAGGTACCACGCGCTTAAGTGATTTTGTCATATTATAAGATATGGGCCATATACACTTGAGTGGGATTTTTAGCTTGCAGCCCATACAAGTGGTTCTATAAATAGAACCCTTGTGTAGAAGCATTGTCACACTTGCAATTTCGTTTCTCTCTCTCTCTCTCTCTCACTCAAAGCCTTCATTCGTAGCAGCTAGCACTGAGATTGAAGGAATCCGTTCGTGTGGACTGAGTAGAGGCGTTTTCATCGTTCAACGTTCATGATCGCCACAAGAGGTAACGATTCTATCACTGATCATTCCCATTCGTAAGGATCATTAAAGGAGAAATTTTAAATTCCGCTGCGTTTTGGATCACCATTCTCCTTCATTAAGTTTGGTGAACCATCTGCCTATATTAAGCTTGGTAGAAGAAGTGTAAAAGGAACAACCAAAAAGTACATAGTGGTTTTCCAATTTAACAAACTATTTGGTGTGTGTAACTATTCCTCCATGTAAGACCCTAATTTTGACCCTAAGATCCCTCATGGCATCATATCATTGCACATTGCATTTGCCTCAAGGATCATAACATCTTGGCTCCTTAACCCTAGGGTCGAGACTTGTGTGAGTTGGTTTGAGACCACCAAGCATGCTTGAATTGTATATTATTGCTTTTATTATTTTGTTCACTAACCAAAAGCACAAAAATATGTCACTAACTTGTTTTGTTTTGAAGCTTGAGCAATCATGTGATCCAAGGCTCCTAGGAGGCCCCTATGCTCAAAAAATGGCCAGATGAAAGTGAAAGCAAGCATTACAATGGTTCCCAAAGCTTTCAATCATCATATATGCCTCCCAAGTATCTCAATTTGCCAATTTGATCAAGATAAACCAAAGGGCTTGAGGATTGTTTCCCAAGGAAACTCTAATTCAACTATGCATTGACTGTGCCTTGCTCATGAAGCAACCTCAACCCATGATCAAATACAATCAAGGGAAGTTCTTTCATTCATTTTATGCATATATGAGCTTATGTGAGTGTCCTCAATCATTAATTCATCAAGATTTGAAGTTTGGACTTGAGAAGTTGATCAGTCAATTCATCTGACTATTTTGAAATCCACTGAGACCTAACTTTTGATGTGTTTGTCAAATGAAGATGACCCCAAGAGCAAAAATGTTCTTAAGAACCATATGAACAACTTTCATGTTCATCAAAAATCCATTTGAAACTTGGAAGGTCATCATTCATTTCAAAACATTATAGGTCATTTTGACTGAAACCCTAATTTTGGGTCAACTTCTCAAGGACCTAACTCCTTCACTTTTCATGATTTTTAGGTGGGACAAAATGAATTGGAAATTTTAAGATGTCTACTTCAATTGTTATGTTGGACAAAGTTTCATAATCCTAAAAGAAACACTTGTGATAATACAAAACATTATAGGTCACTTTGGACCAAAGTCATTGAAATGTGAAAAAGCCCAACTTCAAGTGTCATTTCAAAACATTATAGGTCATTTTGACTGAAACCCTAATTTTGGGTCAACTTCCCAAGGACCTAACTCCTTCACTTTTCATGATTTTTAGGTGGGACAAAATGAACTGGAAAGTTTAAGATGTCTACTTCAATTGTTATGTTGAACAAAGTTTCATAATCCTAAAAGAAACACATGTGATAATACAAAACATTATAGGTCACTTTGGACCAAAGTCATTGAAATGAGAAAAAGCCCAACTTCAAGTGTCCATAACTTTCTTATCAAAAATCCAAATGATGCAAAATTTTAGTCCAAATTGATTATCTTGAAAAGATATACAACTTTGATGTTGAAGGTTTTGTTATTTGAGACTTGTATCATTGAAGCAGAAGGGCTTGAAGTTGGTCCATTTTGGCAAAATTCTCATACACATGTTTTGCACCTTGAACTTCATGATCAGTTTTTAATATTTTCCCAACTCGAAATGGATTTTTGTTCAACATGACATTTGTTCCTCATGTCAAGACCTTTCCAACCATTACCCACATGCCTATGTTTCAATTTAGCAAATGGTACTTTCGAAGAGGAGAAGTTTTGGTTCCAATTATGCATAACATGTTGAATCTTTGTGCACACTCCATTGCAATGAAATCTGCACGTCGAAACCTGATCCATGTGACTTCAGCTTGCATTTGCCATTGCATTTGGGCCTCCCATGCGTCTGTACAGGCCCATGCATGGAGGACCCAACTCCACATGCACATGAATTTTCTCCTTGCTTGCATCAGCCTTGCTTATAAATAGAGTGTTGCATTCTCTTCAAAAACCAACCTAAAGGCGCCTGAACTGCTGCACAAGTGAAATCCCAACCTCCATTAAAAGGAATTCTGAGTTTTCTTTTCCAATTTTCAAGTTCAATTTTCAACTTCATTGGTTGATCTTTGAACTTCAATTCCTGAACCTGGCTTCCTTGCTATCTCAAGATCAAACTGTATTAAAGAATTGGAGTAGATCAGGCATTGTAAAGCTGCACTTCAAAGGTTGCTGTTCAAACTGTTTTCATTCGAAACTACTTGGATATTGATAATTTCTTGCATTGCTTGGTACCTTTGAAGTCCTCATATGAGAGGCAATTGATTGAGCTTTTAATTTCATGAATTGAGTAAGTTCAGTTTGAACACCACAAAATTCCATCTCATATTTCTCTCTCTATAGAGATCTTGAGTGGAAACCAAGGGTACAGGGGTGATGTACATCACTCCAGCTTTCTAAAGATATATAGATCGTGCATTTTGGTGAAGGTTTTGAAACCTGCAAATTTTGACCGGAGCTGTGAGTCTCGCCGGAGAAGACGGTGGTTTCCACCACCGTCCCCACGTGGACGAGTTCATGGTCATTGGATGCGTTGCTTTTGATCTAATCTGGACCCTTGAGCGTTATGACTTTTTTAAATGAAGCGTGTTTCTCTTTTGACCAAGGCCTACCATGAGCGCGCGCTTATCAACCATTTGATGCGCTACGTCAATTAATGAGACAAGATCAGACGCTCCATGATTTTTCCTATTTTCTGAAATTCATATTATTTTCTTTAATTCCATTTTATTTTAAAAATTCATAACTTCTTCATTTTTAATCATAAAAATATGGGACCAATTGCATTATTTCCCTTTTAAATTCTAGTTTCTGAAAATGATTTTTAATATTTTTTGTGATTCCATTTAATATTTTTTATGAATTTTCTCTTTTCTGGTTATTTGTAATTCATTTATAATACTTTTCAATATTCAAAAATGCCAAAAATATTTTCTTAACATCTTTGAATGATGATGAATCCATGAAAAATATTCTCATCAATTTCTTAATTGATTTGAGATTTATTTGAGATTTTAGTTCAATTATGTTATTTTTTCTTCATTTTTATTTGTTTAAAATTAGTTTCTGTTTTCAAAAAATGATGAAAATTTTTGTCAAACCTTGTTTGACCATGTTGAACTTATGATGATCCAATTGGACTTTTCCAAGTTGATTTGAATTGGATTTGAAGTTTGACCTTTAATTGTTTATTTTAATTCAAGTATTATTTTAATTCGAAAAAATACCAAAAATATTTTCATTGTTTCTTGACTTCTAAGCTTCATCTTACTTTTGTTTACCATTGATTGAGGTTGATTCCATTCATGTTTGATCAATGTGTGTTGGTTATATCATTTGAATTTCAATTATGTACATTCCATTTCTTCTTCTTCTTCTTCTTTTTCTTTTTGATTAATGAGTTAATGATTGGTGGTTAGCCTTGACATATGAGGGGCTCAACCTTCTTTGATTCAAATCAAATTCATCTTGATCAAAGATCAAGTAAATTGTTTTGCATTAGAGATAAGTTGCTTCTTGGTCAAGCAAAAAACCTAAATCCATACAAGATCATTTTTCTTTTCTTTTGGCATGGCAAGTTGTAGGAGCTTGGCTTACTAGTCATGATCTCTAACTTGTGTTTGTTGCCTATAGTTTTATTAACCGGCCTCAGATAGGTGTGACTACTACGTTAGTCCACTTACGATTGCTTAACATAGCGCTAAATTGCCTTATGGCACACTAACACTAACTACTAATCACTAACTTTTAATTCAAGCATTTAATTCTTGCAATTTACTTTAATGCAATTTAATTTCTTGCACATTAATTTATTTGCCTTTGCCCTTTACTCACTTGAGCTCATGTTTATGTTTATGCAATTTTCCTTTTGCTCACTTGAGCACATTATTGTGTATATAGTATTGCCTTGTGCTTGTTTTGTTTTGTTTGTGTGAACCCAATGCAAAATGGAGAAAGGACTTAGATTTAGGACCTTACCTATGCTAATAGAGTTTTAAGAGCAACTAGGCCTCATGCCTTTATAATGCTAAAATTGTCAAAGAGCAACTAGGCCTCATGCCTTTAGAATGCTTAATCTTGAAGATGAATTATAAGGATCCTAATTCTAAACTCACTCTTGTCCATTCTTTCTATTGCATTGTGGAACTTTTTGATTTGTGTGTTCTTGTGTGCTAGGGATCCCAAACTTGAGCCCATTAGAAGAACCATTGTCATGGACATCCAAGATAAGAGATACAAAAGTCAATTGGAAGATTTCTAGGAGCTTGATTGATTATTTGCTTGATTGCTTAAGTTATTTGCTTATTGATTGCTAAGTCCAAAGGAAAGGAGCAACTTGGATCATCTTTATGATCTCAAGAAAGGAACTCCAAGTGGTTTTATTTCTCATCCCTCATCTTTCCATGTTTAGGACCTAGCTCTTCTCTTCTTCTCTCCACTCTAACCCAAGCCAAACTTTTTATGTAAACACTAACATTGTTTTCAAAATTAAAAACCTAGGCATTATGCCTTTGATTTTTCAAAACTCTTTTCATAACACTTATTTAGAATTGAATCTTAAGTCAATTTTGACCTTATTTTGTGAATACTTTTCATTTGTAAATACAACTCACTCAATTGTTTTTATGGTTCCAATGACCATTTGTGTTAAAGCTTTTTATAAACATTAGCTATTAGGTTTGAGTTATCCTAGAGGTTGATATAATACTCACCTGTATCCTTAGTGATGGACTATAAGTCTTCCAAACTTATTATAGGGTTAAGCCCTCACTAGCATGTTGAAGCTTTCCTCACATGGTGGATTTGTGGTTTTAGGTTGTGTTTTCTCCCTTTGATAACAAAAGACCTTAAGGATTTTGACCAATCAATTCACCAACTTCTTTTGAGATTTTAACCTCGAACTACGAGGTTTTGATCCTACCTTTTTAAGATGGTACGTAGGCAATGGGTTTATCCATTCAAACACAAAAATTGTAAATAACTTGTATATTCTTTTCTCATCTCCCCAATCATGTTTGCACAAATAATTATTTTTTTTCACAAATACCAATCTACCTTACAACATTTGTAAAAAGGGCTCCCTTAGAGTACTAAGGATGTTTTGGGTGCTTAAAACCTTCCCATTGCATAACCAACCCCCTTACCTAGATCTCTGACATTTTTATTAGTTTTTGACTTGATAAAACTTCTCAATTTTTGTTCGCTTTCTAACCTTTCCTTTGGATAAATAGAAGTGCGGTGGCGATTCGAATTGTATGATTTACTTTTGATTTAGTCAATAAATCTAAAGGTAACGAATACCCCGCTACACTCCAAATTTCAACTTTTAACAGAGGACAACCCCGCGTTCTAGGTACAACTTCTACATCAACCCATTATTCCCTCCGTTCCTTTTTAATTGTCTTTTTATTTTTATTTTTTTACGCATACCAATAAAACTAATCAAATTTACTAATTTTCAAATGATAATTGCCTTTTTTACCTATAATATCCCTATCTATTTATTTATACATTTAATTTTTTCTCTCTCTTTAATAAATAATTAGGGACAATTTTGAAAAAATGATAATTGATGTTATCTTGAACTTTGAAAATGACACTTAAAATGAAACAAAAAATTTATACAAAAAAGATTCTTAAAAAGGAACGGAGGGAGTAATATTGAACATCATCTCCACGCAATTGGAGGCTTTATTGGTCCATTCGAACCATCTCTTCCACATTGTCAACAAGAAGAAAATGTTCATCATGAGTTCTAGAATGCCCCCAAAAATCAATATGCTTCTTAACTTCCGTGCTCTTGGGCTCCCGACTATTCAAGTACCTTAAATATTTGATATAGGTACGAGCCACCGGATCACCTGGTATGTCTCAACAAACCATGGATGATTCATAAAAGGGGAAGAACGGGCCAATTCCCCCTTGTGTCGAGACAATGAAGTTCACTCATCCATCTTCTCCCTCTGCCCTTCTATCTGAATGGGGATTTGTGGACTCACTATCACTTTTGACAAAATCCCATAGACTTAGAACTATCACTAAGTACTACAAGATTTACAAGGATACAAGTAACTACCAAAGGAGCAACATTCAACACCTCTAAGTCTACTACTTTTGTACAAGACGAGGCGTCACTTATGTCATTGCCATTAAATATATCTATAAAATTTGTTGAGCCATTTTTTAGGTTGAACATTTATAAGAGGAAAAAGCTTAAAACAACAACAGTAAACAAGATAGATGTTAGTGGTTTTTAGAATAACCGAAGAGATAAAGTCAAAGCAACGTCGAAAAAGTCACCCAAAAACACAAAAGACGAAAATAAATTGCAAAATATGGAAGAGAAATAAATGGAAAAGATGAAGTGTTGTGAAGCTCATGGGAGGGGATTTGGAACGGGAAAAGCGAGATATAGTTTAAGCATAGAGAGGAACGTAACTTGAAAGAGGAAATAACCTTTATATAATGGAGAAAGGTAGGCATATCTATAATCCAAACTAAAGGAAGGTAATAAGAAGACAAAAATCAACCGATAGATTCGTCTCAAAATTGCAATAACACTTAGTATATGGAGCACCCTAAATGACAAAGCCACACCCTATGCTAGGGGTATATGGCCAAACGCACCAGCAATCACATGAAACGATTATGTGACAATATTGGCATTTAATGTACCTAGTTTCAATATCACTTGCTTACACTCACCAAGCATTTTCTACTTCTACTAGTCAGGAGCCTGTAAGGAGTACTATGGTAGAGGATGAAAGCAACCTTATAATCTCAAATCCATCACTGCTACACAATGTCAAACTTTAGGGGTAATTGTTCAGGACCGATCCCAAGGACGAAGCTGCCCAATTATGAGAAGGCCCAATCAAAAGGCACAAACGCTGGAATGTTGGATATCAAGTAATCCCGCAGTCAAAAGACTATCACCCAATCATTGTCCTAGGGTGATTGCCCGCAGTGATAATTAATTGAAAAGTCCTTCGCATTCCATGTCGGGTGAACTAGGGCGGTTCTAACCATCTTTCATATGGAAATCTCTTCACGCGCCAACAATATTTTACTCATTCTCATATTCATATTATTCTCATTCACCCACTAATTTAAATTTAAATGTTGGAGTGTTAACCTTATAAATTCATTTCACTCTACCGTATCGGAAACTCACTCCACAAATCTGAGTCCTACTTTACTATGTCATCAAAATAGTATGGATGTAGAAGTTCCTGAAATTAGTGTTCTAGAGTTTGAATCTAACTCTAAAATTGCATGCAATAGTGTTAAAATTTTCAACAGAGATACTTTTCCTGATTCTATTTACTTCGAGTAATTACTTTTTTTAGTTGCGCATACATATACTTTGATGGTTTTTTAAAAAACATAATAAGCAAATCAAACCACTTGTGTATTAATTACTTAATTAGTAAAAGTAACATGACGCTTATGTAAGGGACAACTTTTATATATATATATATATATATATATATATATATATATATATATATATATATATATATATATATATATATATATATATATATATATATATATATATATATATATATATATATATATATATAGTCTTAATAATCCCTAAACCACTAATTAAGTGTTTAATTCTAACAAACCCACATCATGGTTGCATTTTGCTCTCCTGAGTTCTCATACTCAAACATGGGATGGCTCTTACAAGAGTTACAGCCTGCACAGTCCTTAAATATTATCCACAAGGACAAGAACTATGCAACTAATTTAGAGTACTCTTTACCTCAATATCATCAATTCTCTTCACTCAAGCAACAACATGTTGAGATTGAAACGCCACCATCACCCCCTAAGCTTATGGTGAAGAAGCTTAACCACAATGCTAGTGAACGTGATCGCCGCAAAAAGGTCAATACCTTGATTTCTTCACTTCGCTCACTTCTTCCAGATGAAGATCAAACGGTAATTACCTATTAATCTCACTCCTTAATTACTGATTTATTTTAATTAGAAACTAATTTGTTTTGGCATCATTAAGCTAACTACTACAGAAAAAGTTTTAGAGAAAAAAAAATGATGTTTATCACTAATTTTGTATTAAATTTAGTTTTAAAATATTTTTTTCAACTCTTATTTTGATGGTTAATTCTATTTTTGAGCATCTACTTTAAAAAAAATTAAAATGATATTTTAGTTCTAGCCATGTCACCATATAAAATGAAAGTAACGCGTATTATAATTAATATGAACGGAATCATATCAATATAAAATTGAAATTTTGTATATAAAATATTGTCATTAATAGATATATTTTATTCCATTGTGATGTTACAGAAAAAGATAAGTATTCCGGTAACAATTTCAAGTGTGTTAAAATACATACCGGAATTACAAAAGCAGGTGGAAGGATTAACTAAGAAAAAGGAAGATCTTCTATCAAGAATTTCTAGGCAAGAATATGCAGTCAACAAAGAATCACAAAGGAAAACAATTCCAAGTTATAATTCTTGTTTTGTGGTTTCAACAAGTAGGCTTAATGATAGTGAGCTTGTTGTTCATATCTCATCTTATGAGACTTACAAGATTCCATTATCTGAGATCTTGATGTGTTTAGAAAATAATGGACTTTTTCTACTAAATTCTTCTTCTTCTAAAACCTTTGGAGGGAGACTCTTCTACAACTTGCATTTTCAGGTATTATTTTGTAGGCTTATGTTGTTAATGTTTTTAGTTTTAGGTATTTATTTATTTAATTTTTTATGCGTTTTTTGCAGGTGGATGGAACTCAGAGATTAGAGTCTGATGATCTTATTCAGAAGGTTTTGTCAGTATATGAGAGGCAGCTAAGTAATCAAGTAGTGTTGGGAGATAAAGATCACATGATCAGGAGTGTTATGATATATTAATTAAAGTTGGGGATTTGGGTCTTAGTTGTAGTTTGTACATATTTTGATAGCAAGGATTGAAACGTTGGAGAGGAGTAATCACTTTTGAAATTTAATTCAATTTTGTGAGTTACTTGTTTTGTAAGTAGTGTAAGTTAGTTGAGTTAGTGAACTTACTTTGATGTGTAAGTAACTAGTTAATTAAGTTGGTTATGATATTTTGAGCCTAATTGGTGTGTTGTAAGCATGATCCATGAGGTGTATAAGTAATCACTTTAGTGATTAAGAATGAGTTGTGAAGTGCATAACTAATTAAAATAATTTTTCTCTCTTCCTTTCTTGTGTATGTGTTCAATTGGTTCTAACAAGTGGTACTTAGAGGTTTAAGTTCAAGGGATTGAAATTGCTTCAAGATTCGAGTGTCCATTATCACTGTTTTTGATTATTCATTGTGTGAAGATGATAAGCTCTACGGAGAATCTTAACAATAGCTTCGGTAGGAAGTTACCAAATCTTGAAATAGAATTGGGATGAAAGGAAAAAACAAATGAATGTGATCTTTGATTTGTAAGATATGTATGAAGTGATTAAGACAAGTTTGCATGCATTCATCAACGATGCAATTGATGCCAAATATTTGCACACAAAGAATTATATATATATATATATATATATATATATATATATATATATATATATATATATATATATATATATATATATATATATATATATATATATATATATATATATATATATATATATATATATATTTCAAGATAATATTTTTCATCCAATAATGTCTTGACACCGTCAATATTTAGAAAACTGAGAATTTAACTTCATCCATGTAGGTTTGAAATATTCTCTAAAAAGGGCATGTTGGTGATGACAAACTTAAGAAAGTTCGACTACAAACTTTAAGGAGAGACTTTGAGTTGTTGCATATTGAGTCGATGAAGAAGATTGTTGAGTTTTTTTAGCAGGAACACCCAAATCATCAACTAGATAAAGAGTTGTGGTGAGGTTCTGTATGATGAAACCATAATGAATAAGGTGATGCACATTCTCTCCTCCAAATTTTGATTATATTTTTAGTAGAAATTGAATAATTAAAGGACTTGTTATTCATAAAAATTGAAGACATGCAATGTTCCTTTAAAGCTCATAGACAAAGAGTGTTGGAGATGACCAAAAAATATGTAAATTTTACTAAAATTGTATGAATATATATGTTGTGTAGGTATAACCGTTAGTTAATTTTTATGATGACAATTGTCAAGTAGCTTTTAAAAATGATAACTCTATAGGACAAATGACTTTTAATGTTGATAGCTCTTTTTAAGAGTTTTTTAAGACAATTATATCAAAATGGATGTAAGCATCAGGCATTATGATAAATTGATATCAACTTACCAATAATTCTGGATGATTACATCTGATAAGAAGAAAATATCTCAAGTCTCTGCACTTAGATGATTTAAGAAGTTTAAGTGTTAATCAATCGTAGAATCAAGTAGATGAACTTGAAGAATGAAAGTGAAGAAGGATAAAAGCATGTATGGTCATGCGTTTAGCATTTGAGAGTGATTGATTTAAGTTGTAAAAGAAATCGAGTAAGTCTTGAAGTACTAAGTCACGCACACACGCAAACACACACATACACATATTTTTTACTACTACAAATAATTCATTTTATAAAAAAAAATTACATCAGCAAATAAATAGTCGAGGTTTAATTCTTGGAGCACCATTTTTTATGTTTTTTAATACAGTGTATTCCCTCAATTATGTTTTTATTTTTTTTAAATGATTTAATTCATTTTAAAGTGGCGTCTTCTTTAATATTCTATTTTTTATCCCAAAAAAATCACTTTTCACCACGTTAAAGGTTAGACTTTTCACCTCGATTGTGATTTCCATCCAAGGAGAAGTAATATACCCATATATATATATATATATATATATATATATATATATATATATATATATATATATATATATATATATTAGTTTGTAGTTTTCAGTTTCACTTTTCTAAAATAACATACCAAAAAATCTAACAAATTTTATCATCAACATTAACAACGCGAGCCCTAAACCCATATCATCCTCCAAATCATAAAAAATAAAGGAAATGCGAAGATGATGTGTTTAGGACTCTCGTTCAATACTTACCAGAATGAAAGACCGAAATCATTTCTTTGACTTCTTCTTCACATATCCGGTACTTGAAACATCACTAATCATGTTATTTAATGTTGTTGTTGTTGTTGAGACCCTATATCCTAGATGTTTAATCATATTGTTGTTGTTTAAACTGAGATTGAATGTTATATGTTGCTTTTAGTTGAGAAAAGTATGTAATAACTTTATTGTTGATGTTGATGTTGTTTTGTTGAGATCGATATTACTTTTAGTTGCTGTTAAATATTGTAGTTGTTTAGACTGAGATTAAATGTTAATGTTGTTGCTGTTATTTACTGTTGTTTTTGAGTTGTTATAGTTGTTTTTGTTTAAGTGTTCTACTTAGCGAAGTTTTGAAAGTTATATGATGTTTAATTTTTATTATTGAGTTTGAGATTGAGATTGATATTGAAATATTGTTTTTGTGATTATTTGTGCAACTCTCATCTTGTTTCGCCGAACATGTCAAGAGGACAATAGAGTGATAGAAAATACAATTAAGTTTATTATATTTAATATCGGTTGTTTATTTCACCAACCCTCTTTGAACATATAACATATTAAATTGATTTTGAAAATAATAATATCAAAATTATATTGTATTTGATAAATATCTTACACTAATCAATATTTTTTGAGTATTTTGTAACTCATTATTCATCTCACGTTCTTTAATGATTAAAATTTATCTCAATGATTCTAGTTTTCGTTCAACGTTCTTTTATACCTGTCCCTTTTGCAAAGCATCAAATTTTATGTTTTGCAAATGAATTAGTAGAGAAGGAATTGTTGATTACCGAACTCGAAATATTGAACAGAATTTTAACCTAAAGAATGAGAGATGAATAATGTGTTACATGATGCTCAAAATTATTGATTAGTGTAAGTTGTTCTTCAAATATAACAGAATTTTTCATATGATTATTTTTTAAACCAATTTAAAAGGTTATATGTCCAGTTACGGTTTGGTGAAATAAAAAATCCACATAAGATATAATAAATTCAATTGAATATTACTTGTTAGTTAGATGACAAAACCGAGAGGAAAGGTGTTTCCGAAAAATTCCAAAAAATTATCGCTATGGATCAAACACATGACCATTACATCATTCTCGTTGGTGCAATTTCAACCGAGAGGTAAATTGGTGCACTTCATATTCAACCAAGGTTAAATGTGTTTTTCGTAGTAGTGTTCAAACCTTCTTTAATTTTATTAAACTTATTAAAACCTTTCCAAACATGTATGTAATGATTAACCATTACAAATAAAAAATCCAATCATAAAAATCAAAATTGACTAACCATTAACAACTTTGACCTATTTCATAAAAATGGAAGGAAAAAGCTACCTATGTGTAAAATCCAGTCATAGCCCTAAGTGTTAGATCCAGATTGTAAAAGCTTGCAAGTCATAAATAATCTACTTCCGCACAAAAAGATATCCCACCAATCAAACTTATTTTTCTCGTCGCCACACGATCAAACTTCAAACCCTTTTCAAAAACGAAAGGTATTTTGTCTCGATATAATGCAAGACAACGCTTCGTCTACTTAAACGTGTGAGTAAGCTAGCTACGTTGCCCACAAATGTTAATTTATAAATCCATTATGTCGTGATGCAAACCTTCCCTTCTCCACTTGTTTTGGATAGAAGGCAATATTGTTCGATCGATTAAGACAAAATAGATATTGCTAAAATCGACAAACAAAGAAACATTTACTATCCAGAACTACGTAGCCTTGAGTTCTCCATCGCACCCGAAGATACGTAGTAGCGAGATTCAAAGTCTCATCAGGAACCCTAATAAAAATAAACCTTTTTAGTCCTATTTTTATTTCCCTTTTTAATAACTTGAGAAGCCTAACATTTTTAAGCTAACACTAACGCGCACAACTAACTAACTGGTTCTCGTTGAGTACAACGGACGTGAGGGGTGCTAATACCTTCCCCTTGCGTAATCGACTCCTGAATCCTGATTTGGTTGCGACAACCATAATCATAGTCATCCTTTTATGGGTTTTGTCGATATTTTCCCTTTCCTTTTTTGGGAATAAATAAAATTCAGTGGCGACTTTGTTAGTCCAATCTGTGAGCATGCGATTGTGCTCCGCGATATCGTATTCTTTTTTTGAGGTACGACACCTGGTCCACTTCTCCAATGAAATATTATCGATTCACCTTACTACATCTGCATTTGTCAATCTGATCTCCTCGTGGTAGTGTTTGAAGGAAGGTTATGTTAATGCATACCAGGCGTTCACAACCTTCTTCTGTAACGTCTTGTCTTTGATCTCCCGAAAGAAATTTTGAGCGATGTGTCAATGCAATAGACATGCGTAGAAGGAGGATCTTGTCAACCGTTATCAAGGTATTTATAAGAACTCTCAATTGATGGATGTTTGTCTGAAATCAAGCATAAGTTAGGTTGAGGAGAAACGTGTAATCGGATATTTTTAGAAAAAAATACATCCACCTGCAGTCTCCCCTTCAACTAGAGCAAAGACGATTAGAAAAATGTTGTTGTTTTCATCTTGTGCCACTTCTATGAGTAACGTTCCTTTATATTTCATGTACAACCATGTTTCATCAATTTATATAATAGGTATACAGAAAGAAAAACCTTTTATGCATGGTTCATGTGCCTAGAAGAGTCGGTGGAATATGTCATTTCAACTAACACAAGTCCTATATGGGGTATATGCCGGCAATATCTCCAAAATAGCTACAGTCCCATGAGCATAATGCTTGTGCTACAAGGTATTGTGGAAGTTATATGTACGAATCCTCCCTATTTTTGAATACTCGTTTAACCTCCTTAGTCCTAGTTATCCATGCCTTCATATATGAGGGAGTATAATTGTATAGTGTTACAATATGCAAGATTATTGAACTTACCTTCAATGAAAGATCCTTGCTTATGACAGACAAAATTTCATCACATATTAATTGAGACTTGAGTTTTCGATGATTCTGCATTAGATTGGTGATTACGTAAGTGTGAGCTGGACCCATTGAACCTATCTCCCAAGAGTCACTCCTCTTCCGGTAAGATGATGTCAACTGGAACATGCAGAGCACATTACGACACAATATCTTCTACCTCGTCACATTAGTGAGATCAACAATATAATCAACTGAGATTTCCATGTGATACTTTTTAATAGCTCTCACACAGTCTTCTTTTGTGTGAAACTTGTCTCACACTTTTAAAGATCCTTTTGTCTGCATATACAGATTGTAAAATATATCTGAGGATGGTTCATCTGCACCCAAGTTCAAGTTTGTCATGTGTTGAGGCAGACAATACACATGACCCGAAGGCAATGGATTTTGCTCGTGGTTGACAGTGTCATCATTCACCATATGGTCAACCAATATCTTATCTTCTTCTTCCTCGTCAACAACATCGACTTCGGCTTGTTCTTTGTCGTCATGTTCACAAAAAACTTGTGACAGATCAATGATTTGTGGTAACTGATTTTGTTGTGCTAAAATATATAACTCAATATCATTGAACCCAGAAAGTTCATGTCTGAGAAACATATTTTGAACATCTTCATCATCTCATACCTTTAGCTAAAAAAACATGACTTGGTTTTCGGCAAAAAAAATGGATTTTTGTAGATGATTTGTGCCACCAGACCACACTGCAACTTCTTTTTTATTCTCTCTTTCAAATGTAAAAAATTTGATCGTCTATTTATTGAAAATCGAGTAACATCTGTATTACAAAAATTAAACCAGATAAGTCACATTCAAATGCCTCACCATTGATGTGACAAATGATTATGTATTGTGGTGAAGGAGCCACTTTTGTGAAATGCAATGTATTTCAGTGTACTGGTTGTGATAACGCAATATGAGTTAGATCTGAAACGAAAGATCATGCACTTAAATAGGACTTAGATAGGATTGAAAAAATAACTCATGCTCCATAAGGTATGGCACATGCACTATTTTCTTCACCTATGTGCCATATGCAATGGTTTGTCATATGTTTGCATGCATGCCACCCAGAGTCTATTTCCATAGTCTGCCACCTAAAGCTAGCGGAAATATACCCGAGCACATTACATGCTCGATGATACAACAGAGTCGCCATCAAACTTTATTTATTCTTGAAGGAAAGGAAAAACATTGATAAAACTTAGGGGAAAAGATAAAGGGTAAGGAAGTCGGTTATGCAAGGGGAAGGTATTAGCATCCCTTACATCTGTTATACTCAACGGGAACCATTTTGATTTTTTTATGCTCGCATGGGTGTTATATCTAAATATTACTCGCGAAAGAATAAGGGAAAAAGAATGGAATGGATAGAGTGCTCGGTGAGGATTATATCCCTCATGCCTATGTATCCTTAAAGTGCAATAAATAATTCAGAGCTCCGTAGTTCATGAAACTAAAGGTGGGATACGAAAGAAGAAAGAAAAGAAAGTGAAAGTGAAGGAAGGTGCTCTCCAAGGACTCGTATCCTTGTGCCTACGTACTCTCACCGTACAATGAGAAAGTCAGAGCTCTGTAGTTCATGGAACTAGGACGGAACAAGGAAAGAAGACTGGCTTGAATTGGTGTTTGTGGTGTTTGAACCAGAGGAACAAGGTAAAATGAAATTGATTGTTGTGAAAAATATGGAGTAAATTGATATAGAACTGATTGATGGGAAAATGGTGTTTGAACCGGATAATGGTGTTGGAGCCGAAGGAAGAACTTGAAGTATAATGGAAATCTGTTTGATATGATGTCTTAACCGGATAGTGACTTAATTGTGGCGTTTGAACCAAAGGATAACAATATTATGGTGTTTGAATCGAATAGTGGTGTTTGAACCAGGAAATAGTGTTTAAACCAAAGGATGGTCTAAAAGTGGTGTTTGAAACAAAGGATTGGTGTTTGAATTAGATCATGGTGTTTAAACCAAAAGGTGGATGATAATATGGTGTTTAAACCGGATGGTGGTGTTTGAACCAATATAATGGTGTTTAAACCTGAAGAGTGATGTTTAAATAGAAAGGTCGGTGTCTAAACCGTAAATGGGGTTTATGCAAATGCAATGGTAATGGTGCCCAACCAAAGTAAGGGGAATGATGTCTCAACCAAGCATAGTTGTTCAAACTGAAGCAACGATGTTTAAACCAAAGGGACTATGTTTAAACCTGAAAAGTGGTGTTTAAACCAAAAGGTCGATGTCTAAACCGAAAAAGTGATTTATGCCAATGCAATGATAATGGTGCTCAACCAAAGCAAGGGAAATGTTGTCTAAACCAAGCACATTTGTTCAAACTGAAGCAATGGTGTTTAAATCGGATGGACGATGTTTAAACCTGAAAAAGTGATTTTAAACCAAAAGGTTGATGTCTAAACAGGAAAAGTGGTGTTTAAAGCAAAGGGAAAGATAACGATGGTGTTTAAACCAACAAAGGAGACAAGCAATGTGTTTAAATCAAAAAAATGATGTTTAAACCGAAGGGGAAATGAGATTCATGTTGCACAAGACTTGGCGGTCATCTGACTTGAACCACACTAAAGTCTATGAGTAAAGGTGAATACCCTAAGCAGTTGGGTCATTCATCTCGTACCCAAAGATATTCAGAATGAGGATATGAATGTTCCCTCTTATAACACCCTAAAAATCCATGCATAATTATCAAAGAATTTAATTAACCAAATACAATCACTTAGGGTGTCACTCATAGCAATCCTAGCATGCTCTGTAACACGGGTTACTACATACATTTACATTTAGGATGTTTACATGACACCTAACTCATCTGAATATCTTTGCAGCGGAATCATAACAAAAAAAACCGTACCAATTTAAAATCTCATAATAGTTTTCATAACAAAATTAAAAGCACCGACTTGTGAGTCTTCTCTAAGTGCTATCACACCAAAACATAAAACAAATACGAGAGCATGCATTGTCTCTCAAGGAATTTCTACATAAGATAAATAGTTTGCTCCCCATTGTTACATATCAGAGCATAACCAAATCTAACATGAATAAACTAAAAGAAATAGTTATAGGAGCTAACTTTCACTAACAACAATGTCTCTACTCTCGAGTATATGCGCAATGCCCATATAGACGCAACATTTAAAAATAAGGGGTGATAATTCATTTCAATAATAACAACATAGAATGTAAAGTAGAGTACAACATTTACACAATCATGCATAACAACATATCACATTCTCACGCCCAAATTATCATCAGCATCACATATAACAACATCATCATCACACATACTCATATTTCACACATATAATTCATTCATGTTATGTGACTCACAAAAACGATAATGATTCATATGCATGTGGTACCAATTCAACATTTGGTTCTTCTTACGAAACCCGATTCCCCCTTTGAAATCCCGAACTCCCCCTTCTGAGTTTTGGATAAGTCTTTCGTCCCCTTTCGGACCTATGACTTATCTCATTCAACATATCAACAATATATGTATGACATGATAATAATGCAATTAACACAATAATTGTAATAATATTTAGTGATCCATAATTGATCATACAATTTCAACCATGTGTAACGTGATCCACCCTTATGGACTACCACCGATATAATCAAACACACCACCTCAATCATTCACAACACATCAAATAATTTGTCAATACGAGCATCGTCCATATTCGACACATCATACACTTCTTTTCCACCTACTACCAACCTTTGATAAAATTATTAAACCTATTTTATCCCTGAAACAAACTTATAGCCCTCTGTTTCAGATACCCAACACTTCAAACCCCATCCCAAAATGATTTACGACTTGAAATTTGTTATGAAAACCGTGCACAAAGGCGTTACCAAAAAGTTAATGTTTTTCTAAAATATCTAGAATGCTTTTCATCTTCTCCAACCCCCAAAACTTCTATGAAATCATCACCAAAAATATTTTACACATGAAACAAAGTTAAATCCCACTATTTCACGTACCCAACGTTTCAAAGCCCATCCCAAAATAATTTACAATTTGAAAGTTATGATCAAAACCGTGCACGAAGGTGTTACCAAAACGTTACTGTTTTTCTAAACTTTCCCGCATAATTTTCATCTTCTCCAACCCCAAAAATTTCCACTAAATCATCACCAAAAATATTTTGCATATGAGTAAAGTTATAGCCCTCTGTTTCAGCTGCCCAACACTTGAAACCCCATCCCAAAATGATTTACGAGTTGAAAGTTATGATCAAAATCATGCACGAATGTGTTACCAAAAAGTTATTGTTTTTTCTGAAATTTCCAACATGATTTTCGTCTTCTCCAACTCCAAAAGCGTCCATGAAATCATCACCAAAAATATTTTATGATTTTAAGTTTAGACATAAATATACCTATATCAATCACTACTTATATTCATATAATTGTTGATCTATATATTATATCAATCCCTAAAACCTTCAAACATCATCCATGATGAACATACATGAACACTTTAAAACAAAAATTTCATTCAACAAATATCAACATTCATCATAAATCTAAAAAGAATTAAATTTTCCTCTACCTTTCCATTCATATCCCTATTATTGAACCAAGTTCCTACATTTACCTTATAATTTTAGAAAAATCCAATATTTTGGCTAATACTTCCCTTCCCTAGAGCTCTCCTTAGGTTTTCCTTATTTTTCTCTTCTCTTGCCACTTTTTCTCCAATTCCAAAAGTTTCACCTACTGTAATATTTTCTCTCACTTCTCTCCTCATAAATCAAAAACCTAATTTATATCTCTCTAATGTTGCACATAGGCTCAACTTATTACTAATATACATTATTTATTTTAATTTTTCACAATTCGTAGTTTCCACCCAAACTCATTATTTCCTTTTATTTTATTATTTCATTTAAATAATAACACTAAAATATTATTTTAATCAATTAAATAATTATAAATAAATCTACCAACCTTTTATTACTCTCTACCCAAGGGTCACTCATCCTTGTTGTCGTACCACATCACAATTATCATACATAAAATTATTATTAATTAATATAAATAATTTCTAGAAAAATAGGGTGTTACAACTCTCTACCACTTAAAGAATTTTAGCCCTAAAAAATTACCTCAAGTGAACAGATTCGGATACGAAACCCTCATCTGGCTCTCAAGCTCCCAAGTTATGTTTCCATCAGTCGGTCCTCCACAAGCTACCTTCACTAAGGTAATCTCTTTACCACGCAACTGCTTCACTTCTCGATCCTCTATCCGGACGGATGATGCCTCAACAGTCAGGTTATCTCTCACCTGCACATCACCTACTTGGATCACATGAGACGGATTTGGAATGTACCTTCTCAATTGAGACACATAAAACACATCATGAAGATTAGTAAGTGATAGTGGAAAAGCAATTCTATAGGCCACTTCTCTTATTCTTTTCCAAATCTTATAAGGATCGTTGAAACGCGAAGTGAGCTTTCGAGACTTCAAATCTCGACCAACACCAGTTAGTAAAGTAACCCTTAGAAAAACATGATTTCCCTCTTGGAACTCAAGTGTTTTCCTTCGTCTATCATGATAACTCTTTTGGAGACTCTGAGAAACTATCATCTTCTTCTGAATCACTTTGATCTTCTCTGTGGTCTGTTGGACAATATCAGGTCCAATCACATCACCATCTCCTAACTCATACTAACACAAAGGCATCCTACACCTTCTACCATATAATGCCTCAAACGATAGCATTCCAATATTGGAATGGAAATTGTTGTTGTATGTAAACTCAATCAATGGTAAAAAGCTATCCCAAGCACCTTCTTGTTCCAATACACGAGCCCTCAACAAGTCCTCTAGTGACTGAATAGTCCTCTCAGTCTGACCATTTGTATGCGGATGATAAGCAGAACTCAAATGCAACTTTGTACCCAAAGCCATCTACAAAATCTCCTAGAACAGCGACGTAAACCTCATATCTCTATCAGATTAAATATTGGACGGAACACAATGAAAACTGACAATCCTCTCGATATACAGGTTCACCAACCTCTCCAATGGATAATCCAGTCTCATAAGAATAAAATGAGCAGACTTCGTCAACCTATCCATAATTACCCAGATAGTATCATAATTCTTCATAGTCCTTGGCAATCCAGACACAAAATCCATTGAAATGATGTCTCATTTCCATTCAGGAATAGACAACAGTTGATCAAACCCAACGACTTTTTATACTCAATCTTTTACTTCTGGAAAGTCAGACGCGCATACATAAACTTTGCAATCTCTTTCTTCATCCCATGCCACTAAAACATCTTTCTCAAATCCGGATACATATTTGTGGTACCCGGATGAATACTCAGACCACTTCGGTCTCCTTCTTCAAGAATACTCTTTTTGAGTTCAGGCACATCAAGAACACAAATTTTGTCATGGAATTTTATAACACCATTATCATCAATCTTGAAATCACCACCTCAGCCTTGATTAATTAAAGCCAAACTATCTACCAATTCCAAATCAATCCTCTATCTTTCTCTAGATTAACATACCTAGATTTACACTCTGCGGCGTGACTTCACAAACCAAACTAAAATCTCTAAATTCGTCGGTTTGCTCTAACTCTCTAGTCATCAATGTCGACTTATGCAACATCTTCTGACTCAGTGTGTCATCCACTACATTGGCTTTACCAAGATGATAATTCAAACCAAAATCATAACCCTTTAACAATTAGAGCCACCTCATTTTCCTCATACTTAACTCATTCTGATCGAACAGGTACTTTAAGCTCTTATGATCATTGAACATTTTAAATCTAGATCAACAGATAATGTATCCAAAGCTTAAGTGTGAACACAACAGCGGACAACTCTAAGTCATACGTAGGATAAATCTTCTAATGAGCTCTAAGTATTCTTGATGCATAAGCCATAACTTGTCCACTCTGCATTAACATACCACTCAGGCCTATCTTGGAAGCATCACAATACACAACAAAAGGTTCGGTTGTACTCGAAAAAATCAAAATTGGAGCAGTCGTCAACTTTTTCTTGAGTTCTACAAAACACACTTCATAAGCAACATCCCACACATACGCTTTACCCTTTCGAGTCAATTGAGTCAAAGGCATTGCCAACTTCGAGAAACCTTCAATGAATTTGCGATAATAACTAGCTAGTCCAAGGAAACTTATAATCTCTGTAACAGACTTCAGAGTCTCCCACTACAATACATCACCAACCTTTGAAGGATCAACTGCAATACCACCATTAAAATTTACGTGGCCAAGAAAACTCATTTCTCTTAACCAAAACTCACAATTAGATAACTTAGAATATAATTTCTTCTTTTTCAACAACTCCAACACAATTCTCAGATGCTCATCATGCTCTTCATTAGTCTTCGAATAAATTAGAATGACGTCAATGAATACCACCATGAACTTATCCAAATATTGATGAAAATCCATCTTCATATACTCCATAAACACACATGGCGCTTTGGTCGCACCAAACGACATCACAAAATACTCATAGTGACCATATATCATTCTTAACTTAGTCTTCAGAATATCTTTTAGTTTCACTCGAATTGATGTTAATCTGACCACAAATTAATTTTACTGAAAACACAAGCAAAAGACTAATTGATCCATCAAATCATTGATTCTCGGGAGAGGATATTTCTTCTTAATCGTCACCTTGTTCATCTGTCAATAGTCAATATACAACCTCATGCTACCTTCCTTCTTTTTTACTAATAATACCGACACACTCCAAGGAGAAACACTTAGTCGAACAAATCTCTTCTCAAGTAACTCTTCTATCTATTTCTTCATCTCTCTCAACTCAGAAGCAAACATTTCGTACATAGTCATAGAAACAAGACTAGTATCGGATACCAAGTTAATAGTAAAATCAATCTCTCGCTCTGGTGTTAAATCACTGATGTCTTCAGGAAACAATCTCGGAAATTCACACACTACAGGAAGATCATGAACTACTCTCTTTCCTTTGGCTTCCAACGAAGCTAACATCACAAACACTTGCACCCCATCCTTGACAGTCTCTCTCACTTGCTTAGCATATATAAATATCAGCTCTTCACCTCCATCGAACTCATATTCACGCTCTAGAGGCAAGTCACAGATATCTTTAGGAAAACATAAGAATCACACACCACTTGCATATAACAAGCCGTCACATTTCTCCTCACTCTCCAAGAAGCAAATCTCAACAATACCTGATCGTTCTCCCTCAAAGATATCCCACATGTACCAGTAGACAGGAATCTCAAATCCACATCCTCTTTAGATTTAATAAACTCCATTTACTTATCAAAACAATTTGTAAACACTTGGTTTAACTCCAACCAATTCATTCCAAGAATAACATAAACTTGTTCCTACAAAAGATAAATCGTACACATCCTTAGGAAACATGTCATGATATTCAACACATCACTGACTCATCTCTAGCCAAAACATCACCTTCCCCCCATAAGGAAGTGAACAACGAGAACACCTAGCCTTCCTTCCTCAAGGATCACACCATTTTGCTAACCGACACCATCCTCTAATCCGACCTCTCTTCGGGTTCAGGAAAAACACAATATTCTCAAAACAGTTGAACTAGCCAACACTGTACTCTCGCATGCAGCAACATGATGTCCAAGCTCTCTATAGTTGGAACATCCAAGATAAACAGGCGTTTCTCCCCCACTTGTTTCATTCCTAACCTGCAAATAGAAAACAAAACAATCATCGACAATGTTTTTACACACATGTCACATACTAGGGAGCAAACATAATTAAACAACTTGGTTGGACGAACCGACCTGCTACGATACTACTATGTAACACCCTAAAAATCCGCGGTAACTATCAAAGAATTTCATTTAACAAAAATTCAATCACTTAGGGTGCCACTTACAACAATCGTATCCTTCTCCGTAACACGGTTTACAATAAAACATTTTACTACATACATTTGCACTTAGGATATTTACACGACACCCAACTCATCTGAATATTTTCGCAGCGGAATCATAACAAAAAAACCATACTAATTTAAAATCTCATAATAGTTTTCATAACAAAATTAAAAGCACTAACTCGTGAGTCTTCTCCAAGTGTTATCACACCAAAACATAAAATAAATACGAGAGCATGCATTGTGTCTCAGGAAATTTCAACACAAAATAAATAAATTTCTCCTCAGTGTTACATATCGGAGCATAGCCAAAGCTAACACGAATAGACTAAAAAAAATATCTCAATGAGCTAACTTTCACTCACAACAACATCTCTACTCTTGAGTATTTGCACGATGCCTATGTAAAGGCAACATTTAAATAAAAGGCGTGAGAATTCATTTCAATAATAACACCAACATAAATGCTAAATAGAGTACAACATCTACACAATGATACATAATAACATATCACATTCTAACGCCAAATTATCATCAACATCACATACAATAACACCATCATCACACATAATCATATTTCACGCATATAGTTCATTCATATTATGCGACTCAAGACAATGACAACGACTCATATGCATGTTGAACCAATTCAATATTTGGTTCTTCTTACGAACCCGATTCCCCCTTTGGAATCCCAAACTCCCTCTTCTAAATTCCGGATAAGTCTTTCGTCCCTCTTCAGACATATGACTTATCTCCTTCAATATATCAACAATGGATGTATGGCATGGTAATAATGCAATTAACACAACAATTATAATAATATTTAGTTATCCAGAATCGATCATACAATTACAAGCATGCGTAAAGTAATCCACCCTTATAGACTACCATCGGTATACTCAAACACGTTATCTCAATCATTCACATCACATCAAATAATTTGTCAATACGGACCTCGTCCATATTCGTCACATCATACACTTCTTTTCACCCTACTACCAACCTCTGATAAAATTATTAAAACTATTATATCCCTGAAACAAACTTATAGTCATCTGTTCTAGCTATCCAACACTTCAAACTCCATCCCAAAATGATTTACGAGGTGAAAATTATTATCAAAACCGTCACAAAGGCGTTACCAAAAAGTTACTGTTTTTATTAAATTTACAGCACGTTTTTCATATTTTCCAACGCAAAAAACGTCTAAAAATCATCACCAAAAATATTTTATCCATAAAACAAAGTTATATCTCTCTATTTCATCTACCCAATGCTTCAAACCCCATCCCAAAATGATTTATAAGTTGAAATTTATGATCAAAACCATGCATGAATGCGTTACCAAAAAGTTACTATTTTTATGAAATTTCAGCATGATTTTCATCTTCTCCAACCCCAAAATCATCAATGAAATAATCACAAAAAATATTTGACCCATGAAACAAAGTTATAGTCTTCGTTTCAGCTGCCCAACGCCTCAAACCCCATCACAAAATGATTTACGAGTTAAAAGTTATGATTAAAACCGTGGATGAAGGTATTACCAAAAAAATGTTGTTTTTCTGAAACTTCCAGCACGATTTTCATCTTCTCCAACTCCAAAAGCGTCCATGAAGTCATCACCAAAAATATTTTAAGGTTTAAAGTTCATTCATAAACATATCGATATCAATCACTACTTATATTTATATAATCATGAACCTATATACTATATCAATCCCTAAAATCTTCAAATATCATCCATGGTGAACATACATGAACACTTTTAAAACAGAAATTTCATTCAACAAATATGAACATTCATCATCAATCCAAAAAGAATTAAACATTCCTTTACCCTTCCATTCATATCGCTATTATTGAACCAAATTCCCACCATTACCTTGTAATTTTAGAAAAATTCAATCTTTTGGCTATGTCTTCCCTTCCCTAAAGCTCTCCTTAGATTTTCCTTGTTTTTCTCTTCTCTTACCTCCTTTTCTCCAATTTCAAAAATTTCACTAACTATAACTTTTTCCTTCACTTCTTTCCTCATAAATCAAAAACCTAATTTTTATCTTTCTAATATTCCACAAAGGCCCAACTTTTATATTATTTATTTTAATTTTCCATAATTCACAATTTCCACCCCAAACTCATTATTTCCTTTTATTTTATTATTTTATTTAAATAGTAAACTAAAAAATTATTTTAATCAAATAAATAATTATAAATAAATCTATCAACCTCTAATCACTCTCCATACTCCTTACCCAAGGGTCACCCACCCTTGTTGCCCTAACACATCTCAATTATCACACAAATAATAATTAGATACACACATAAAATTATAATTAATTAATATAAATATTTTTTAGAAAAATAGGGTGTTACACCTCTCACCCCTTCTTTACTACTTAAGGCTCGTGTCGTGTGATGGTCATCATAACTGGCAAGTTGCTGAAGAAGATTCTCCCTGCTGCTCCTTTTGATGAAGTGTTAGACTGTTGACATGCTTTCTTGAAGGAGACCTTATCAATTACCTGATTCAGATTTCACTAAAGTCTATGAATAAAGGAGAATACCTTGAGCAACTGGGTCAACCATCATGTACCTAAAGATACTCTAGATAAAGGTAGGAATGCGCTCTCTCATCATTCTTCATTACTTAAAGCTCATGTCGTGTAGCTCTCATCATGATTAACAAGTGTTAATAGGAGATTCTAATTATTGATATTGATAGTGTAGTGTGGCTTGTTATAGGAGGAGACTTGACAATCATTTAATTTGAGTTATGCTAAAGTCTATGAATAGAGGTGAATACTCAGAGCAACTAGGTCATTTGTCCCGTACCTAAAGATACTCAGAATGAGGATAAGAAATCTCCCTCTCACCCTTTCCCTATTGCTTAAGGCTCATGCCACACAACTCAAATTGTGATTGACAAGTGTTGATGCACCTTCGTTGTGCTTGAACAGTAGTCCACTATGTCTTTAATATGAATACATTGTATTGACTTTGAAGTCTTAAACTTGAATTTGAATCTTGAGGCCTTGAGCTCCTGCGGTAAAGTACAACTTGAACATAAGGGACTTGCCCTATCAAGTGATCAAGGGTCTTTTGATCACTTGAACATGCTTGGGGAATTGAGGACAGTGCAAAGGATTTGGTTTATCAAAGTAAACTTTGATCAACACAATCAATGGGAAAAGATCAATTGAATTATGTACAATCCTAATGAATAAATCGGTCAAATTATACCATTTGAAATCTCCAGAATCCCTAAGCTAAGGGAGCATGCATCTCAGGAATGTCCTAAACCTAGGGGTAAAATTGTCATTATCTATAATTTGATTAATATTGAATCAACAATCAAGATTTAATCAAAATTAATTAAAACTAATTAATCCTAATTAAAATTAATATCATATTACATGATGAAAATTAACCTAATCTTGATTCACCTAATTCTAATTAATCAAGTTATATCATATAAAAAATTTAGAGGTTAAGAATTAATCAAAAATTAACTAATAACAATTAATTAATAATTGAAATTAAGAATGATAAAATGGATTAATCATGGAGCAGGGGTGTGCAGACTTTGAAGGGGATGAGGATAACAGATCCAAGCAAATCAGATCCAAATCCACGAGTTCATGATCCAGGTCTATGCATCAAAATGAACCAGGTCAATGCATCGATTCTTAGCAATGCAAACAGAATGTTCACATTCATCCACAACCTCACGCGTTCTCTCCCTCTCAAGCGAAATTTGAAAAGAAAAATGATGAAGAAATTGGCTTCGAGATCATGTTCAACACCGAAACTGAAGCTCCATCACCATCACCACACTCTTAATCAAACTAGATTTCAACGTTACCTTCCATGAATCTGAGGTTGCAACATCCAAAACGTATTTGATTCATATCGACGTAGTGAATTACGAAGAGCGCAAGGACCTCATGGACTGCGCTACACAGATAAACGAAGAAGGAGACAAAAGAGTATTTACCTATGAAATGGAGATTTGTTCCAGCAAAAGTTGAATTTGGAGAAGATGAAGATGCAACGGAAAATCACTTGAATAAAGTAATTCTTGTTCATATCTTCCTCATTTGATTCACTTCTTTTTCTTCTTCTTCTATGAATTTGATTGAATTGAACATGCTTCTGAGTTTTTCCGTGATGTGAGAATGGAGAGTTGAAAAATCGAGAGTGAAGATTGCTTCGTGATTTTGTGATTGCTGATTTATGATGCGTGAAAACTAAACCAGTGAAGAGTGCTATGAATAGGTCATTTATGAAGAGTGAAGAGTCTATGAGTTTTTGTGATTTGTGAAGAGTGAAGTCTCTGATATTTGAAGAATGATGATTGATTTGTCAAGAATTACGATTGGTGATGCTTCAATGAGTGAAGAGTGTCAAGTCTATGTGATGAGTGAAGTGTGTAGCGTGATGAGTGATTTCTAAGTTTGTAATTTTTGAAGTGTTATTACCCCTGAATGAAGAAGTGAATGAGAATTTATAGCCTTTTTTTATTTTCAGTTTCAGTTATGAAATGAAATTTAAATTCACGAATTAGTTGGTTACAAATGCAATTTTGTTGGAGTTTGGAATGCATTAGTATTTAGTTAGTTTCAAATTAGTTAGGGTGGTTTTGATTCCATATGCCTTGCGTCTGTTAGTTCATGGTGGACTCTAATTTGTTGTTGCACGAAACTTGGTGTCATAACAGCTTTGAATTATGCAGGGTTAGTTCTGTTTCGGAATTGTGCAGGTCATGTAGTTTTTGAATGTTGCCATGACATGAAAAATTATACAGGGTTTAGTGTGTATATGAAGGTGGACGTGTTATGAATGAAGGGGCTGACTTGGTATGTCGTATGAATTTTGCAAGGGCAATGCATTTTGGGTTTTCGTAGGGTGAAGTTCTGAGTTTTGCAGGGCAATGGTTCTGAGTTTTGCATGTCCATGGTTTTGGTTTTGGGTGAAGGGCTTCATTTATAGAGAGTTTGACCTCCATTCCACCATGGTGAAAAAGAATTCTCAAAAGGCCACTATCCCAAATCAATTTCCCAATATACCATCATTTTTGTCATTTTGTGGGATTAATTTAATAGTTTTCATGGGACTCAATCCAAGATGGTGTTGGTGTAAGCCCTAGAGGCCAATACTTTTGGTACTTGTATCGAATTATTTATTAATAATAAAAGGCATTTTCTTTATTATGGTTGATTAATAAAGTCCCTGGAATAGATAGTCCGTTTAATGTATTAAGTGTGACTTAATCGTGAGAACACATTAAACATAAGGAAACTATTCTTAAAGTATCCGTAGTCGAGCTTTAGTGTGAAGTGGGATAACATTAAAGCATTAAGACTATTATGTTTGTAGACTGATGATCACATCTCATGGATCATGGATAAAGAGTTATCAAGTCTTAAACATAGGTATGAATATTAGGAGTAATATTTATACCGGATTGACCCGCTATGAGAATACTATATAGAAAGTTATGCAAAGTGTCATAAGTTATTCTCATGGTGATAATGGTGTATACCACTCTTCGACCTGAAACCACTATGGATCCTAGATGTAGAGTCGAGTGCTTTATTGCTGATCCAACGTTGTCCGTAACTGGATAGCCATAAAGACAGTTGATGGGTACTCCACAAATCATGCTGAGGGACATGAGTGTCCTAGATGGAATTTGCCCATCCTGCGTAACAGGATAAATGTCTATGGGCCCAATATTGAACTGGACAAGGGTGACACGGTCTATACCTTGTGTTCAATATAAACATAAGGGCAAAGGGGTAATTATACACATAATTATTATCACAGGAGGTTTTGTCAGATCACATGACATTTTCGTGTCTTGGGTAGCAGTGATGTGTTGCTAGATACCGCTCACTGTTTATTATGTTAAATGCGTGATTTAATATAATTGCCAACGTCACGAAAACCTACAGAGTCACACACAAAGGACGGATTGATGAGAGATAGAGTAACTAAGGAATACCGTAAGGTACGGTGCCCTTAAGTGAATTATAGAACATCGTAAGGTATGGTGTACTTGAGTAGAATACGAAATATGGTAAGGTACCATGGGCTTAAGTGATTTTGGGCATATTATAAGATATGGGCCAAAATACACTTAAGTGGGCTTTTTAGCTTGAAGCCCACACAAGTGGTTATATAAATAGAACCCTTGTGCAGAAGCATTAAAGGCGGTTGCATTATTTTCGTTTTCTCACTCTCTCTCTCTCACTCAAAGCCTTCATTCGTACCAGCTAGCACTGAGATTGAAGGAACCCGTTTGTGTGGACTGAGTAGAGACGTTATCATCGTTCAATGTTTGTGATCGCTTCGTGGATCTGCATCAAAAGTTTTGATCGTCACAAGAGATCTGCACCAAAGGCTTCAATTGTCACAAGAGGTAAATATTCTATCACTGATCATGACCATTCGTAAGGATCTCTAAAGGAGAAAATTTTAATTTCCGCTGCGTTTTGGACCGCAATTCTCCTTAAGTGGTATCAGAGCCACTTACGAAACCATGAATCGGATAGCTGTTTAATTTCTGTATTAATATGATTAAAAGACATAATGAATCAATTAATTAAACGGGTAATTAAATTTGGCATCATGAGTGTACGAGTTGGATGATTGATGTTGACTATGCTTCGGTACCGACATTAGTATGGTGAAGCAGCGATACATCGATCATCCATAGGTTACGCAATTGAGACCGATCAACTTATATATGATATAAGTAATCCTCATGCAAAGTACAGTATATGTGATATACTGTTTCTGTTTCGTTCATTCAAACACTAAGTGGTTGTTTTCCTTTGAGCGATCAATGGTCATTTGCTTCGGAATCCGACATTAGTATGGTGAAGCAATGACCTGTTGATCAATCATACTGAATCAACAATCGAGGTGTGTTTGACGGTCTGAAATTGGCGCATTAGGGTTGGTGACGGCGCAAGGGTTGTGCCGTCAAGGAGTTGTGAGTTTAGGGCTTTTTGGAACAGGTCTGTAGACTGTTTCAAAGTTCCGTTATTTTGGCCGCGTGACGAGCGTAACAAGATAGACGTGACGGTCGTCACGTGCTTTGTGTGACGGTCGTAACAAAGCGTAACAAACTATGCGTGACGGTCGTAACAAGCCGCGTGACGGTCGTAACAAGCCTGTGATGGTCGTCACATGCTTTGTGACGGTCGTCACACTCACAGATCCAAAATTGCCTATGACGGTCGTCACACGCCTGTGACGGTCGTCACACTCACAGAGGCAGAATTTTCAGGGTTTCTGCGTAGTGTGATCGGTCTTCGAAATTTAATTTGGTTTTAATTAATTAAAGGAATTAAAAATTAATAATAATAATGTGTTTGTTATTATTGCCTTGTTGTGATCAGTTATGGCCTTAGTTGTCCTTTATTTTGTTTTGGGTTTTTAAAATACGACCTGCGTGTCGTGCCTCTCCTTTTAATCTCTTAATGTAACTTCTTTTCTCATCTCATCCCTCGTATGTAAAACGAGTTTCTTCTGTAATGTAATGAAGAAAGAAAAGAAGACAATGTTATGAAGAAAGAGAGGAATTCAATATCAAAGGAGGACAACCTTGAAGATCTTGCTTGGAGAAGCTTAGAGAAGAATTCAATATCAAAGGAGGACAACCTTGAAGATCTTGCTTGGAGAAGCTTAGATCGTTATTAGGTTAACTTAGGTTCTCTCATTGGCTTGGGAGAACAATTGCGCTAGGGGCCATAACTGTTTCATTGTGTATGTATGTTGATGCATGTGTATGTATGTTGATGCATGTGAGAGACGATTTGTATGATAAATAAGCCGGTGAGATCATAAAATTGTAATTCCCTCAAATTAAATATTAAGTTTATGCTTTCCAAGTTTTAACACTCATCAAGACTAGTAATGGATAATGTAGGTTTCGCCTACGTGAGGTGCATGATCTATATATTAGTAAGGTGCGATGGGATAATTGTAATATCCAACTGTTAAAACAATGGGTCAAACTTAACTAAACAAATTATAATAAGATTATATATATATGTTTAGAAGAAAGAGTTGGGAATGATCCATATGATGGATTGGAATAAGGAGTTATTCACCCAACTGAAATACTTGAGAGTTGTATGAGATACAATTGGAAGGAGTTCCTACCTAAATAACCTAGTTTTGTGTAATCCGCCTACGCGGACTTAGAACGAAGTGAAATATGGATCTCGACCCACTAGAAAATCTTCCAACGGGATTTTCTGAATCAAGTGATGAGGGTCATTTGTTTTGAATAAAATAGTGGGAGCATATTTAATTAAAGGCCTAATTAAATATGTCAATGATACTTATATTTTCATTAATCCTTATGTAGATTACCATGACAACAAACACCTCTAACAACATATTGCGATCAAAACTTGACAAGGAAAAATTGTCTGGGACAAATTTCCTGGATTGGTACCGAAACCTGAGGATTGTCCTCAAACATGATAAAGGGAAAGGCAAGGAAGTTGCCAAACCCAAACCCACTAGTACTGTTTTAAAGCCTAGTGGAGACATAGAAAAGAAAGGCACCTGCTTCCATTGCGGTAAGACCGGACACTGGAAGAGGAACTGCCCAAAGTACCTGGAAGATAGGAAGTATGGAGTAGAGACTCCAACTTTAGGTATTTTTGTTATTGAAATTAATTTATCTACTTCTGCATCATGGGTATTAGATACTGGATGCGGTTCTCACATTTGTATAAATGTGCAAGAACTAAAAGGGAGTAGAAAATTGGCAAAAGGTGAAGTCGACCTACGAGTTGGTAATGGAGCAAAGGTTGCTGCCTTAGCCGTAGGAACTTATGAATTGACTTTACCTAGTGGTTTAATAATTCAGTTAGAGAACTGTTATTATCTACCAACAATTAGCAGGAATATTATTTCTGTTTCTTGTTTGGACAAGATTGGTTTTTCATTCATGATAAAGAACAATTGTTGCTCTATTTATTTGAATGATATATTCTATGCTACTGCACAAATGAGCAATGGACTGTATGTCCTTGACCTCGAAATGCCTATATATAACATTAATACTAAAAGGATGAAACCTAACGAGTTAAATCCAACTTACCTTTGGCATTGTCGATTAGGCCACATAAATGAGAAACGCATTTCCAAACTCCATAAAGATGGACTCTTGGACTCTTTTGATTATTGTAGCACCTCAAATTTGCACCTACCATTATACATACATTTTCATATTAGGTCATAGCATATCATGATCCATTGCATAGCATTTGCATTGTTCCCAGTTGCCTCAAGAGCAAGCAATCAAGAATCAGGTCAAACTAATCTCCTGATCAGTCAACCAAGCAAGCAAAGGAATTTCTCATTGAATCAAGGCCTTGGGGTTTGTCCAACAAATTCACATAACTTGGAGGTCTATTTGAAGTGTTCATGTCAAGGTTTGAAGGCTCAGAGGTCATCAGTTTACATACAGACAGTCAAAAACCCTAGAAAAGTCAACTGTCAGTCAAAGCAATGGATGGTGGTCATTCTTGTGGAATTTGGGCACCATGGTCAATAATCAAGAGTTCATACAACTTGGGACATCATTTGAAGTCAAATTCTCAAGGAATTAGGGTTTGGAAGTCATCAGTCAATGCACAATCATTCAGAAACCCTAAAAGTCAACTGTTGGTCAACTGTCCATTTAATCAGAGATTTGATGATTGGAATTGGTTTGTGGGAGTTCATTCATGTCCAAATAGTCATCATATATCATGCCAAACACCATCATGGAAGAATTTGAAGCCAGATCATGAATTTCCCAAAACGGAAACTGGGCCTGTAACTGAAACCTGCCATAAATGGAAAGTCTTGATCCTCAAACCTACATTTTGATACAAGCCTCAAATGAATTTTTGCCCAACATGAAAGTTGAAGATCTTGTTCTCCCATTTCCAAAAAGTCCTAGAACTCTCAATTCCCATGTATGGTTGGCAAGTTATGATCGAATCGATTTTAGAAAATCTTGAACTTCAAAGGGCCATATCTCCCAAACCGTTTGGCCAAATTTGGTGGGGTTTTTTCCTACAAACCACATTTTTCATCCTCTTTCCAAAAATATAAATTTCATGACCTGAAACCTTACCAATCAAAATGGCATTTTTGGACCTTTTTCATTTAAATTCAAAGTTTGACCAAGAGTTGACTTTTTGACTCAAGCATTTTTTCAACATTTGGCCAATTGGAACAGCTCATAAATATCATTTTAAGTGTGTTTGCAAAGCCAAATTATGCAGAACATGTGGATCTTGCTTGGTTGCTTGGATTGTAAGAAAAGTACCATTTAACCATACTTGCACCATACTTGTCCATGCCTTGCCTTGTACCTCAAAAGGACAGCAATTATGCAGCATTTCTTCTGTCCTTAGAGCCTCATTATGCAGCAAAATAAACAATTGTACAAGAAGCCATTCCTTGCTTGCTTAAATTTTGAAAAGGACAAAACCAACCACACTTCCATGCCTTAATTTGTACTGTCCAATAGCAGTTGGGACAGCACCATTTTCCTGTCAAGAGAAAAGGCATGGCAGCCACAACAAAGAGGGGGTAATGCAGCAGAAATTGATGAATGAACTTGGCCCACACTTTGCTTGGTACTAGAACAAGTAATTATGCAGCATTCTGCTAGGAGTTTTGGAGAGGAAGATTGAGGCCATAACCAAAAAGGGACCAAACACTTCTCACTGATTTTTTAAAACCTCATCCTTGTTTGCTTGGATTTGATCATTGGACGTCAAACCAAAACACACAAAATGGACTAAACTAGCTTGGCCAAATACCATTTCTTCTCACCATTTCCTGTCACAATACTGCAGCAGCAAAGGACACACATAGGACAATAGAAAACCTGCTGCAGCAGCCCTACCACAAGACCAAACACCTTTGGCCATTCCCCTAAAAAAGTCTATCACCATACTGCAACAGAGGATAGAAAGCCTTGGCAATTTCTCAAAAAAACATACAACCATACCATGCCACATTTAATGCAGCAAAGTACAAGCAGCCTTTCTGTCATTTTTAAAGGACAGCAACAGCAGCCAACAGCATATGGTAGGGGTACTTCCTGTCATAAAACTGGTAGCAGCAAGGGGCATCACACAAAAACCATTTCTTTGGCCAAGGCAATTGGGAAAGGCAGGCTGATTTCAAGGAACCTACCTTGCCATTTGATCACTATTTTTCTGCCACACCACAAACCCCTAGCCAATAGCACCCAACACAACAAGACATCTCACAAACCACCATGCTTTTTCTGTCAACAAAGATAATAGGCCACACTGCAGCAGATGGTGATGTTTTTGACTCTTGCCTTCACCTTGCATTTTCCTGTCCAAGGCCAGTAGCAGACCAAGAATTGCAAAAAAAAACAAACCTCAAATTCACCTTCTTGCCTTGTCAATTTGACCCTGCTATACCAATGACAGCAGCATGACCAACAAACTCCCAAACCAATCTCATTCATTCATCTCCATTCTTAATCTTGGCATGTTGCATTTTCTGTCCAAGTTTCAAAACAACTAAAACCTGGCCTTGCCACAACTAACATAGCAGAACCATTTACCTTGCCTTGGCCATTCCTCAAAAATTTGTTAACTTCCCTAGCCTTGCATTGCATCCCTTTTTCCTGCCATAACAAAACCAGGAGCAGACCAACAATTACTCCCTCAAGAATCATCTCATAGGCTTGGCTAAGAATCTAAACACACAAGACCAAACATAGCTGAGCTTACCTACTTCAAGTTCTCATCATTCCAAAGCATCAGGAAGGGCTGTTTCAGACTGCAACACCAAAACAACACTGTATCATCAAATCAGCTTGAGCTTTATTTCTTCAAGACCACTTCCATGGCAAATCAAGAGTTGGGCTATATCCTCAAAATAACCACTGCACATCAGTTTGCTTCAAAACCAAGTAAGTAATCAACCTCCTTTGTTTGCCTTGCTATGCCTTGTTTATGAAAGGTCCCTGAATGCTGTTTCTAAAATGCTATGCCTCGCTTGAAATGGTGTTCTCTTGATGGAGAAATCTGCTTTTCTTTTTCTTGTTACAAATGAACTTTTGGTCGATTTGCATTGCTGGAGTTGATTTAATGAATTTAGACATGATATTCTTGTTGTTTGATGCTTGATGATACTGATGATATGCTTGTTTAAACTTTCTGGGTTTTGTTGAAATTCCATGATGATGTTGCTTACTGCTGTTCTAACCCTAAAACCTGCCAAGAAATCTCATGAATATGATGTATGCTGTTGCTCATGATTGGTTTTTGAATGCAAATTGATGATGAATACATGATACCATGCTGCTTGCTTGATGCTTATTTTTAAATGAGTTCATAATGATGGATGTTGCTGTTGACTGCTTGTTGATTACCATGCTGCATATGCCCTGCTGCTGTTATGAAACCTATTTGTTTTTCCAGCATATTTACATGGATTGTGTTTAGGGTATTTGTTTGACTGTTGTTGCATGATCATTATTGTATCATTGCCATTTGTTTGATTCCAATTGGTTGATGAACCATGAAGTTGGAACATAAACTTTGCTGCTTGTTTTGAAAAAAAACCTAAGGCTCACTTCTAGAAATCTTCATGCTCATGTTGCTTTGTTGTTATGTCATGAAGAATGTTGATAATTTTACTACTGCCAGGTTGATTGTTTGAGTTTGTTTATGATGATTACATGGTGATGAGCATACATGCTGCTGTTGCTAAGCCTACCATAATTCTCCCATGATTATGCTTATGTTTGTTGTTGGCTAATGATGTTTTGATGATTGGTGTTTTGAGTTAGTGCTCATCTTGATTGATAATGCTATGTTGATGTTTGAATCATGAGGATTTTCCACCATGCTGTTTATATGCTGTTGTAATTGCTGACCAAGTTTTGGTGTGGATGTTGGTAACTACACATGTATGCCCTGCTGTTGTTTTGCATGAACATAACCATGTCCAGAAATTCACCTTGTTTCATATTCTGTTTGTTGGTTGACATTGCCTAATGATGATGTTACCTTATCATGATGGATCATTGATGCTGTTTTGTTGTTTGATCATGTCCTGCTATATGCCTTGCTGTTTATTTTTTTTCAATTAATGATGAGTTTTCAATGAAAAATGTGCATGCCCTGCTGTTTCGAACTACATGAACATGCCTAGAAAATCCATGCTGTTTAGGTGCTGTTGTATGCTTGGTCGGATTATGTTGCCTGATGTTGTTGATACTTGCTTGATGACACCAATTACCATGCTGCTAAACCCTGCCATGATAAACCCTGTGGTTTTTCCATAACTCCCATCCATGTTGTGTTGGCTGTTGTTGTTGTTTGTGATCACCTGAACCATTTCCACTGCAATTGCTATTTACCCTGCTGTTTGAACCCTCGAAAATTTCCAAAAAAACCATATTGAATTGTGTTGTTGGCTGTTGTTTGGGTTGCAGCATGAACATCTCCATACCTTGTTTGTGAATGATGTTTGGTTTGAATTTTGTTTGAGTGATGAATGATGCTGTTATGATGAGTATGCAGAATTTTTTCATGATTTGTTTTAGTCTGTTGCTGTTGTGATCAAAATGATGAGTGCCATGCTGTTGGTTGTTTTGTTTTATGATGATGATGGACAGTGAGCATGATGCCTTTGCTGTTAGAAACCCCTAGGGTTTTAGAAACTCAAATTTAAGTTGGTTGGCTCATTACTGTTTTATTGGCTGAGAGCCAATCAAAACATTTCGTTTTGCCTTGCCAAAACGCGCAGCTTCAATTAGTGAACCCAGAATTACAAGTCTGCCATCGTTGACCATTGCCTTGACCATCTTGCTATGCTATGTTCTTCATGTTTCATCAATTTGTGCATCAACTTCAACAATTAATTCCTCATCCATTTCAACTCCAAAAATTATGATTTTTTTTCCCTGATGATCACAAAGATGTCTATTATTTAATCATGATTTTTAATTAATTTTTGGTTGGCTGGATTTTAATTGATAAATGATTTCCCAACATGTGTGCCAAAATGACACCCTTTGCCATTTCAATTGTGAAATGCTCATATTGCATCCAATGAACTTGAAATTTTTTGTGGTGGAACTAGACACATTGACCTTCATTTCCATATAAAGTTTGTGCATTTATCATTTGTGGATTGAGAGTTATGATTTTCTGAAGTTATGTGTTACATTTGGTGCTATACCATGATCATGCATTTTCCCAATTTTTGTTCACATGCTTCCTCTTATCCAATTGACCCCAAATTTTGCATGAATCATCTATCATATGTCTAGTTTGTGTATGAATTTTCTTGGAATTAATCTTGCTGTTTTCCATTTGATTGAGAATTTTCTTCCATGCTTAGTCATTTGTTGACTTTTTGTGACACATGTTCCCATTTCATTTGTGAAATTCTCATACTCTATTAGATGGACATGAAATTTTGCATGAGATAACTAGACATCCTCATCTTTGCCATGGCTTTAGTCCCATTCATTTATCATACACCATTCTTGACTTATGATTTTTCTAAGTTGATGCATGTTTGGATGACTTCATTGAGCATGTTCAAATTGGCTTTGACTTTCTGATTTTCATTGACTGCCTTCCACTTGCCCAAATGGGATGAAATTTGACATGCTTACCATGCTATGTGTTAGGTTTGATCATGATTTATTTGGTGATTTTTGAAAAATGTTTAGATTGGTTTTGAGTCAAGTCTTTCTGTTGACTTCTATGGGTTTCTGTTTGCCCTACTTTGACCTAATTGGTTCATGAAATGATGATAGTGATTGATATGGATGTGAACCCGATTGGTTTTGTTTCCTAATTGCTTGAACATGATTTTTCATATTCATCCCTTGCTGTTTGGACTTTCTCATTCATTTTGACCCTAGGCTTGTCCTAGTGGTCCTGTTACTCACCTTTGAGTTTGTGATTTCAGGTTGACCATCAAATGGCCATTGAGACCAATTAATTTGATTGAGCTTAGTATCATTGCCTAACCTCTTTGTTTTGTAGGTGGCTTGGCTCACATGCCATAGGCCTTGTGCCTTGCACATCCATGTGCCTCCAATTGACTGTTGGTTTCTGTTTCTGTTTGTTTGGTTTGAAGTTGCATACTAACATCTGCTTGACTGTTTCAGGTGCTTTAGTTGCTTAGTTCCTTGTGAACTTTTTGCTTTGCTTTGCTTGTATAAGCAATTTGCATTGAGGTATGTCTCTTTTACTTCATGTAGTCTGGAAGACCTGGCCTGTTACTTGGCCAGGCAACTGTCTGAAGCCCTCCTTAAGAGGCAATGTTTGTGGATGTTTAACTTTGTCCTTGCATAGAGTCAAAGTCCTCCTAAGTGAAGAGGCAATTGGTGGAAGGTAGGGATATGCAGTCTATCCCCCACTATTCAGTGTGTCATCTGCTTTGCTCACACCACTGTGTTGATGCATTACAGATACAAACCCAAGATCTTGTGCAATTGCACAGTTGAGTCAGTTCCTAATGTGTAGAAGGGTTCCCACTTTCTGAACCCACACATTCTTGTCTTGAGCTCTCCCAGGCCAGGGATAAGAGCTGTGAGGTCTCATCCTCACTTCATCCTTTCATCTGCTTCACCTTAGTCTCTCAATGGCAAGGTTAAGAGCACCTTTTACCCTATTCCAGTTGGCCTCAGTGCCTAACCCTTGTTTGAGCCTCTTGCTTGTGTATAGTGTGTGCTATCTGTGCTTGTAGGATTGTTTGACTTGCTTCCTGTGCAAGTTAGGATAGTTTGACTTGCTTCCTGTGCAAGTCAGGATTAGTTTAGACTTGCTTCCTGTGCAAGTTAGGTTTTGCTTGGCTTGCTTCCTGTGCAAGTTAAGTGTGTGTGGCTTGCTTCCTGTGTGAGCCATACTTAGGATAGGTTGGCCCGTGTGCCATTTAGCTAGAAACCTTAACTTAGGGTTGACTTTTGCATGACAACATCTAGGCTCGAGTCGTAGTCTCCCTAGAGTTGTGTCTCCCTCTGTTATCTGGTTAGGCTAGATCCTTGTCCCTGCGTAGGGGAACTACATCGCCCCTGATCTTCATACCAGATGAAGTATGTAGGCAGGAGATTGAGCTGATCTCTCCGGGCGCCCTTTTTCTTTTTTGTGTGTGTTGTTTGACAGTTGCTAGGCTCGAGTGCCTGACTCCTTAGCAATTTGTTGTCTGTCTGTTTGAGTGTGTGCTTGACAGTTACAGGCTCGAGTCCCAGACTCCCTATCTATCTGTTGTGTTGTTTAGGTTCGGATGTCAATGTAAGTCCAGTGATTGGCATTTGGGCTCCATGTTTGCCTCTTTGCGTGTGTTTAGGTTCGGATGCTGACATAAGTCCAGTGATTGGCAGTCGGGCTCCACGTTTGCCTATTTGTGTTTGTTTGTGTGCGTGTCAGCCGAGCTACGAATGCTCTGATTCTTCTCTCGTCCGAGAAGATACGTATGCATAGGATGCGATATCCTAGCGAGCATGTGTCGTTTCCCCAGTCCGAACTACTTGGACTCTGATGTCTATGCCTGATAGACTAAGTAGGCCCAGGATGTGACATCCTGCCGAGTTCAGTTTCAGTCAGTCTCTTGCGTTTCTTTCAGCCAGTGTGTGTAGATGTTTATGAGCAGTGTTTTAGCAACCAATATTCCTTCCTTTTGTGCGTGGATCCCGTAGAGTACTACGGATGCGTAGGGGTGCTAATACCTTCCCTTCGCATAACCGACTCCCGAACCCATTCTCTTTGGTCGCGAGACCATGTTCTTTTCCAGGTTTACTTCGAGCGTTTCCTTTCCCTCTTTTGGGATAAATAACGCACGGTGGCGGCTCTGTTGTTCTTTGTTTTCCCGCCGGTTTTTCGCGCGATGCGACAGCTGGCGACTCTGCTGGGGATACAGAGAAGTTGACCTATGCTGGTCCATCTTCCCTGGGCGAGTCTCTCCTAGCGCTCTTTAGGTTAGGGTTTTGGTTGCTTTATGCTGTGTTTATTTATTGCATTCATTATTTACTGTTTGCATTCATTGTCTATTGTTTGCATTTTTGTTTGCATTAATGTTTGCATTTATTCATCTGTTCACCTGGCTGGTTGTCTGTTTCTCTCTGTGTGGGGGGAAGAGTCAGTTGAGGTAAAAGGTCCAATACCCAGACCATGAGTGCAATCTAGGATACCTAGGAATAGAGTGATTCATGGGAAGCGGGTGGTATGGCGCCACTTAGCGGAACATTGATATCACGAGCAGTTCAGACCCTGGTGGGATGCTGTCGTTACATACTTCGGGTGTGTATATGACAGTATTCTGCGAAAGGTTATTTATGCTGCGTTTCTCTCAAGCTTTACCCTGGCCTAGACTACACCCGTGAGTGGGAAGGGAATGATCATTATTACAGGTACTGTTGGTGACTCGGTTCTGTTGGTGACTTGGTTCCGATGGTGACTCTGTGTTCAGACAGTGTTCAGTTAACCTTAAGTGGGATTTATGTTCCGATTTTGACTGAAGCTTCGACCTAGTGATCAGAGATTGCACAAACAGCCAGTCGTGTCTGCATCATTTGCATCATAGCATATTTATTTTTCAAAAGAAACGCAATAAAAAAAAATGAAATGAAAAAATGAAAAAAAAGAAAAGAAAAAAAAGAGAGAAAAAAAAAACTAATCTCTACATGCATATCATTTCTCAGGTACATTCCAGAGTCCGTCTACTGATAGAGATGGCAACAGTCTCAGAGCCGAAGCGGAAGACCTGTTCCTACAGTTTCCACCGTGAGCCGTTGACTCCGCTAGCTGAGTTGGGTAGCCTCGTGACAGACGATCGACTGAAGAGTTTTGTCGGGCGGTATGGAGATATCTTGACAGTGTTGAAGACGGTAGTAGATCCAGTGCCTCTGCAGACGCTACTACAGTTTTATGATCCAGAGCTCAGATGCTTCACTTTCCAGGATTACCAGTTAGCACCGACTCTCGAGGAGTATTCTATCCTGTTGAGCATCCCTATTCAGCATCAGACTCCCTTCTTGGATGTCCCAAAGGAGGTCGATTTCAGATTGATTGCCAGAGCTCTCCGTTTGAGTGTTGAGGAGGTTAGTAAGAGTTGGAAGTCCAGTGGGGAAGTTGTAGGTCTGCCATTGAAGTTCCTGTTGAGAGTAGCCAGAGTTGAAGCAGAAAAGGGGAATTGGGAAGTTTTTCACGCACAGTTAGCTGCCATGATCTATGGTATCATCCTATTTCCCAGTATGCCAAACTTTATTGACTTCACTGCTATCAGCATTTTCATCAGAGGGAATCCAATCCCTACTCTTCTAGCTGATACTTACTATGCCATCCACAGTAGGCATGGTAGGGGTGGAGCCATCAGGTGCTGTCTACCTCTCCTATTCAAATGGTTCATGTCTCTTCTGCCAGCCAGTGGACCGTTTGTGGATACCCAGAGCACTCTGAAGTGGACTCAGAGGATCATGTCGCTCACATCTTATGACATCAGATGGCAATCTTACCGGATGAATGTGAAGAATGTTATTATGAGCTGTGGAGAATTCCGGAATGTGCCACTCGTGGGGACCAAGGGTTGTATAAATTATAACCCAGTTCTTTCTCTTCGCCAGTTAGGTTTTGTTATGAGTAGAAGACCACGTGAAGCTGAGATAGCCGAGAGTGTGTACTTTGAGAAGAAGGATGACCTTGTTAGGTTGGAGCAGATTGGGAGAGCTTGGAAGTCCATTGGTGTCAGAGATGGATCCGTCTTAGGGAAGAAGTTTGCCGTTGCTATGCCCGATTACACTGATTGGGTCAAGAAGAGAGTAGAAACTTTGTTGTTGCCCTACGATAGGATGGAGCCGTTGCAGGAGCAACCACCTTTGGTTCTTGCTGATAGTGTACCTGCTGAGCACTATAAGCAAGCCCTGATGGAGAGTCGTCGTCTGAGAGAGAAGGAGCAAGACACTCAGATGGAGTTGTACAAAGCCAAAGCTGATAGGTTGAACTTGGCCCATCAACTCAGAGGAGTGCGAGAAGAAGATGCTAGCAGACTGAGAAGTAAGAAGAGGTCATACGAAGAGATGGAGAGTATGTTAGATGCAGAACACCGGGAGCGCTTGAGGCTGCAGAGGGCAGAGGCCAGTTATCAGAAGAAGATCAGAGACCTGGAGAAGCAACTCAAAGACAAAGATGCTCAGTTGAAGAAAGAGATGGAGTGGAGACAGAAATCAGAGGACCACCTTGGAGGAGAAGTCTTGGAGCTGAGAAGACAGTTGAAAGAGAAGATCACTCCTTTACCAGACTGTTCAGAATGCTCACTGTTGATAGACCAGTGCCGTTACCTGAAGACCCTCATTCCGGAAGACCGTCTGTCTTAGTTTGTATCTCTGATTGTATTTTGTTGAGAATCACCTCCAGGCTTGTTGGATGGGATTCATTTGCGTGTAAGCCGTCTCTTGGATCTTTTGTTGAGAATCACCTCCAGGCTTGTTGGCTGGGATTCTTTTTCTTTGTATGTTGTTTATTCAGATATTCTGTTGACATTGGTTGTATGCCTTTTACCCTTATGTATATATAAGGATGTCAGCATGTCCTTGTATCTGTTTGTTCTCTTGTTGCTGCAAGTCGCCATCCTTTCAGAGTGGGTCAGGCTCTTTGAATGCCTGAGAAATGAGCATCTCATGTGCATCATGCATATCATTAGCATCATACTCATATCATTTTGCATAACAGGTGTTCTTGATCGTGACTTCTCACTCTTGGTTCCTGTTCAGGCAGGATAGCTGATCAACGTCCGCACCGCTACTCAACAAGACTGAATCAACAAAGAAGTATGGATCAATTTCAAGCTGAGTTGGCTGAGATGAAGGCAAGCATGGCCCAGTTTATGAATATGATGCAAGGGGTTGCGCAAGGTCAAGAAGAACTTCGAGCTATGGTTCAGAGACAAGAGGCTGCAAATCCACCGGTCAACCATGCTCCGCCAGAGGGAGGCCCGGTCAATGATAACAATATTGCTGCTGCTGTACCCGTCAACAACTATGCTGTAGGTGATGAGTTAGGGGGTATTCGAATCAACGGTCAACCTATTGTTCCAGATGCCGCTAATGCCAGAGTAGTCCGTGCTCCGGCCCGCAATCCTGTTCCGATTGTTGACAGACAAGAGGATTTGTTCTCTCTGCTCAGTGAAGACGAAGACGTTCTGGGAAGGGTTAATGAGAGAGACCGCAAAGTTGAAGCTCTTGCTGAGAAGATCCGTGCTATGGAAAGTCAGAATTCTCTCGGTTTTGATGTTACCAATATGGGGTTGGTTGAAGGTTTGAGAATCCCTCACAAGTTCAAAGCACCGTCCTTCGACAAATACAACGGTACTTCTTGCCCTCGCACCCATGTGCAGGCTTACTACAGGAAAATCTCTGCGTATACCGATGATGAAAAGATGTGGATGTATTTTTTCCAAGATAGTCTATCTGGGGCTTCTTTGGACTGGTACATGGAATTGAAGAGAGATTCGATCCGATGCTGGAGAGATCTGGGTGAAGCGTTCCTCAGACAGTATAAACACAACATGGACATGGCACCGAGCCGGACTCAGCTGCAGAGTCTATGTCAGAAATCCAATGAAAGCTTCAAGGAGTACGCTCAGAGGTGGCGTGAACTGGCTGCTAGAGTTCAACCCCCTATGCTGGAGAGGGAGTTGACAGATATGTTCATCGGTACTCTTCAAGGTGTGTTTATGGACCGGATGGGGAGCTGTCCATTCGGTAGTTTTTCTGATGTTGTCATTTGTGGAGAGAGGACTGAGAGTCTAATCAAAGCTGGTAGGATCCATGATGCTGGTTCCTCGTCTTCATTAAAGAAACCCTTCTCTGGGGCACCTCGCCGTAGAGAAGGAGAGACCAATGCTGTACAGCACAGAGGGGGTGTGTACAGAACAAATGCTAACAGAGATCAATATCGTCCAGTAACTGCAGTAACTATTCCGGCACCTCAACCTCGTCAACAACAACAACCAAGAGTTCAACAACCGCAACAACAACAACAACAGCAACGTCCTTATCAGCCCAGACAGAAATTGCAGGCTGATAGAAGATTTGATCCTCTGCCCATGTCTTACACAGAGTTATTACCCGAACTACTCAAGTTAGGGATGATTGAGTTGCGTACAATGGCTCCGCCTACAGTGCTGCCTCCCGGCTATGATGCTAATGTTAGATGTGACTTTCATTCTGGGGCACCAGGCCACCATACTGAGAAGTGTCGAGCTCTCCAGCACAAGGTTCAAGATTTGATCGATGCCAAGGCAATCAACTTCGCTCCAGTGCCTAACGTCGTGAACAACCCTATGCCTCAGCATAGTGGGCATAGAGTGAACAATATTGAAGGGGAAGAAGCTGAAGATCTGGTTGTTAATGTTGATGATGTTCAGACTTCTCTGCTAGTTGTAAAGGGTCGTCTGCTGAAGGGGGGTGTCTACCCAGGCTGTGATGAAGATTGTTTGGGCTGTGCAGAATCTGAGAATGGTTGCGACCAGTTGAGAACCGGTATCCAGGGTATGATGGATGAGGGTTGTTTGCAATTCAGTAGGGCTGTAAAGGATCGTGGAACAGCGTCAACTATCACCATTTACTTTAAACCGTCTGAAGAACGTGGACAAAGGGTCGTCAGTGCACCTGCAGCAAATGGTACCCCAGTTACCATTCCAGCGCCTGTAACCATCAGTGTTCCAACTACTATCGTCGCGTCTGGAAGAAGGGCTGTTGAGAATAGTAGAGCCGTGCCGTGGAAGTATGATAATGCTCACCGCAGTTACAGAAGGGCTGAAAGTCAGACGAGACCAGTGAATCAAACTCCAGTGACAATTGGTTTACCGAATAGAGTTCCTGCAACTGTTGGTCCGGCTGTGGATAATGTAGGAGGTCCAGGAGGTTTTACCAGAAGCGGTCGTCTGTTTGCACCGCAGCCTTTGAGGGACAATAATGCTGAAGCTCTCGCCAAAGCAAAGGGGAAGCAAGCTGTGGTTGAGGAAGAACCTGTTCAGAAGGAGGCACCCGAGGGGTCATTTGAGAAGGACGTGGAGGAGTTTATGAAGATAATCAAGAAGAGTGACTACAAGATTGTAGACCAGTTGAATCAGACTCCGTCCAAGATTTCTATACTTTCACTGTTGATGTGCTCTGAGGCACACCGTAATGCCTTGCTGAAGATGTTGAATCTGGCTTACGTGCCTCAGGAGATTTCTGTCAATCAACTGGAGGGTGTGATGGCTAATGTGAGCACCAGGCATGGTGTGGGTTTCACCAACTTGGACTTACCGCCTGAGGGGCGAAACCATAACAAAGCCTTGCACATCACCATGGAGTGCAAGGGGGCAGTGTTGTCTCACGTATTGGTAGACACCGGGTCGTCGTTGAATGTGTTGCCTAAGCAGATTCTGAGGAAGATTGATGCGGAAGGGTTTGTGCTTAATCCCAGTGACCTGATCGTTCGTGCTTTCGACGGATCCAAGCGTTCTGTGTGTGGGGAAGTTACCTTGCCTGTGAAGATAGGTCCTGAGGTATTCGATATCATCTTCTATGTTATGGACATCCAGCCCGCCTATAGTTGTTTGTTGGGGCGTCCATGGATTCATGCAGCAGGGGCAGTCTCGTCGACACTCCACCAAAAGCTCAAGTATGTCTGGAACGGTCAGATTGTAACTGTGTGCGGTGAAGAAGAGATTTTGGTGAGTCATCTATCCTCGTTCAAATATGTTGAGGTGGATGGCGAGATCCATGAAACCTTATGCCAGGCGTTTGAGACTGTAGCTCTTGAGAAAGTGGCGTACGCTGAGCAGAGGAAGCCAGGTGCTTCGATCACTTCTTACAAGCAGGCTAAGGAGGTTGTTGATTCTGGCAAAGCTGAAGGCTGGGGCAAGATGGTGGATTTGCCGGTTAAAGAAGACAAATTTGGCGTTGGTTACGAGCCTCTCCAAGCAAAACAGAGTAGTCAAGCGGGTCCGAGTACCTTTACCAGCGCTGGGCTGATGAATCATGGCGACGTCTCTGCAACCAGTAGTGAAGACTGTGACAGTAACTGTAATCTGGACAACTGGGTTCGCCCGTGTACACCAGGGGGGTCTATCAACAACTGGACGGCTGAAGAAGTGGTTCAAGTTACTCTTCTGACAGAGTAATTTTCTGTTGTTTTGTCATTTTGCATGAAAATCCTACGTTTTGCCCAAGGCGTAGTGATTCATTTTTGTAGGGCCTCATCATGTTTTAATGATTATCATTAATGAAGGACATTTTTTGAACAAACTTTGTGATCCCTGTCTTTCTATTTTTTGTTTTCATTTTCTTTTCCAAAAAACAATAAAAATGGCAATGTTTTTTTATTTTTGTGACTTCTTGAACTCTTTTTCTAAAAACAAAGCATCAAACATGCAGAAGCGATCTTATGGCATTCACTATGAACGACTCTGTTATGGCTCAGTATGATTTCGATAAACCCATCTACCAAGCTGAAGAGGAGAGTGAGGAAGACTGTGAACTCCCTGCAGAATTGGCCAGATTACTGAAGCAGGAGGAAAGGGTCATCCAACCTCATCAGGAGGAGTTGGAAACTATTAATTTGGGTACTGAGGACGACAAAAAGGAAATCAAGATTGGGGCTGCTTTAGAGGACTCTGTCAAGAGGAGGCTGATTGAGATGCTGAGAGAATATGTGGAAGTGTTCGCCTGGTCGTATCAAGATATGCCTGGTTTAGATACAGACATTGTGATGCATCGATTACCTCTTAGGGAAGGATGTCCTTCGGTCAAGCAGAAGCTTCGTAGAACGAGTCCTGACATGGCAACTAAGATCAAGGAAGAGGTTCAGAAGCAGTGGGATGCAGGTTTTCTGGCTGTTACCAGTTATCCACCGTGGGTGGCCAACATCGTTCCTGTGCCGAAGAAGGATGGTAAAGTCAGAATGTGTGTCGATTACCGGGATTTGAACAGAGCGAGTCCGAAAGATGATTTCCCATTACCTCACATTGATGTATTGGTTGATAACACGGCTCAATCCTCGGTATTCTCTTTCATGGATGGTTTCTCTGGATATAATCAGATCAAGATGGCGCCAGAAGACATGGAAAAGACGACATTCATTACACCTTGGGGCACGTTCTGCTATAAGGTGATGCCATTTGGGCTGAAGAATGCTGGTGCTACCTATCAGAGGGCAATGACGACTCTTTTTCATGACATGATGCATAAAGAAATCGAAGTGTACGTGGATGATATGATTGCGAAGTCGCAGACAGAAGAGGAGCACCTGGTTAATTTGCAGAAGCTGTTTGACCGGTTGAGAAAGTTCAGACTGAGGTTGAATCCGAACAAGTGCACGTTTGGAGTGAGATCCGGGAAGCTCTTAGGCTTCATTGTCAGTGAGAAAGGGATTGAGGTTGATCCAGCTAAAGTCAAAGCTATTCAAGAGATGCCTGAACCGAAAACGGAGAAGCAAGTCCGTGGGTTTTTAGGGAGGTTGAACTACATTGCAAGGTTCATATCTCATCTAACTGCTACATGTGAACCAATTTTCAAACTGCTCAGAAAGAATCAAGCGATCAAGTGGAATGATGATTGTCAGAAAGCTTTTGACAAAATCAAGGAGTATTTACAGAAACCTCCAATCCTTATACCTCCAGTTCCTGGGAGACCTCTGATAATGTACCTGTCAGTGACTGAGAACTCGATGGGGTGTGTATTGGGACAGCATGACGAGTCTGGTCGAAAAGAGCATGCCATATACTACCTTAGCAAAAAGTTTACCGACTGTGAAACAAGATATTCACTGCTCGAGAAAACTTGCTGTGCTTTGGCCTGGGCTGCTCGCCGACTGAGACAGTATATGCTGAACCATACTACCTTATTGATTTCTAAGATGGATCCAGTGAAGTACATCTTTGAGAAACCAGCTCTCACCGGACGTGTTGCCCGTTGGCAGATGATCTTAACAGAGTATGACATTCAGTATACGTCACAGAAGGCCATCAAGGGTAGTATTCTGTCAGATTACCTTGCCGAGCAACCGATTGAAGATTATCAGCCTATGATGTTTGAATTCCCTGATGAAGACATCATGTATCTCAAGATGAAAGATTGCGAAGAGCCTCTCGTCGAGGAAGGACCGGACCCGGATGACAAATGGACACTGATGTTTGATGGGGCTGTGAACATGAACGGTAACGGTGTTGGGGCAGTATTGATCAATCCTAAAGGTGCTCATATACCTTTCTCTGCCAGATTAACATTTGACGTCACCAACAACGAAGCTGAGTATGAGGCTTGTATCATGGGGATAGAAGAAGCCATTGATCTGAGGATCAAAACACTTGACATATTTGGAGATTCAGCTCTAGTAATCAACCAAGTCAATGGAGATTGGAATACGAATCAGCCGCATTTGATTCCGTATAGAGATTATACCAGAAGAATACTGACGTTCTTCAAGAAGGTGAAGTTGTATCATGTCCCCCGGGATGAGAATCAAATGGCTGATGCTTTGGCTACTTTGTCGTCTATGATCAAAGTTCATTGGTGGAATCATGTGCCACATATTGAAGTGAATCGACTCGAGAGGCCTGCGTATGTGTTTGCAGCCGAGTCCGTTAATGATATTGATGATAAGCCGTGGTATTATGACATCAAGAATTTCCTCAAGACTCAGGAGTATCCTGAAGGTGCGTCAAAGAATGACAAGAAAACCCTGAGGAGGCTAGCTGGAAGCTTCTATTTGAATCAGGATGATGTGCTGTATAAGAGAAACTTTGACATGGTCTTGCTTAGATGCGTGGACAGACACGAAGCGGACATGCTAATGCAAGAAGTTCATGAAGGTTCCTTCGGTACTCATGCCGGCGGTCATGCAATGTCGAAGAAATTGCTGAGAGCTGGTTATTACTGGATGACTATGGAATCCGATTGTTTCAAGTATGCTCGGAAGTGCCATAAGTGTCAAATCTATGCTGATAAGGTGCATGTACCACCAAGCCCTCTGAATATCATGAATTCGCCTTGGCCGTTTGCTATGTGGGGCATTGATATGATTGGGAAGATTGAGCCTACTGCTTCGAATGGACATCGCTTCATCTTGGTTGCGATTGACTATTTCACCAAATGGGTAGAAGCAGCTTCTTATGCTAACGTTACCAAACAAGTGGTTACCCGGTTCATCAAGAAAGAAATCATCTGTCGTTATGGAGTTCCTGAGAGAATCATCACTGACAATGGTTCGAATCTCAACAACAAGATGATGAAAGAGCTTTGTAAAGATTTCAAGATCGAACATCACAATTCTTCTCCTTACAGACCGAAGATGAATGGTGCTGTAGAAGCGGCAAACAAGAATATCAAGAAGATTGTGCAGAAGATGGTCGTTACGTACAAGGATTGGCATGAGATGCTGCCTTTCGCTTTGCATGGGTACCGTACCTCAGTACGTACGTCGACCGGGGCAACCCCTTACTCCCTTGTGTATGGTATGGAAGCTGTCCTACCTGTTGAAGTGGAGATTCCTTCTCTGAGAGTTTTATTGGATGTCAAGCTGGACGAAGCCGAGTGGATTCGAACAAGGTTTAACGAGTTGAGCCTTATCGAGGAGAGACGGCTAGCAGCTGTATGTCATGGACAGTTGTATCAGCAAAGGATGAAGCGAGCCTTTGATCAGAAAGTGCGTCCTCGGACATTTCAGATCGGTGACTTAGTTTTGAAGAGGATCCTTCCTCCCGGTGCAGACAACAGGGGCAAGTGGACTCCTAACTATGAAGGTCCGTATGTTGTGAAGAAGGTCTTCTCCGGTGGAGCCTTGATGCTTACGACTATGGATGGTGAAGATTTTCCGTCTCCTGTCAACTCAGATGTAGTCAAAAAATACTTCGCATAAATTGACCCGCTGGACGAAAAGAATAAAAGAGTCCAGGCAAAAAATGGGCATCCCGGCGAACCAAAAAACAGAAAGAAAAGGTTCGGGCAAAAGTTAGGGATAAAAAAATAAAAAAAATTGTACACCCGGTAAGTCGAAAACCCGCAAGGGCGACTTAGGCAAAAATGGATATCCCGGTGGATTGAAAACCCGAAAGGGCGATCCAGGCAAAAGTTAGGGATTAAAGCGAAGACTACAGTCTGAGTTTGTCTGTACTTCATCAAGCTTTATCGTCTGCCATCTCGAAAGATGTGATCCGTCCAGTCATTCTTCTCAGAAAGCAAGGAGTTGGGAGGAAAACTGATGATCTGTGAGTTATAACAGAATTGGGAAATAGTGGATGCCGTGTTCACATTGCCATTAGGATAGATTTTTTCCTTTTGTGCGCAATTACCTCTTTCTAGGAATTGCTTCCCAATGTATTTGCCTCTTCAGGCACATTTTCAATCAATAAAAGTCGTTATTCAGATAAATAGCTCTTTTGTTTTTATTTTTACTGTTTTGTTTGCAAAATGTCCGAATTTTTGATAAGCATTGCATATAAGAACATGGAGGCTACACAATAATGTGCAGAAAGATGAAACATTTGAAAATCATTTTGAATGTTGAGGACACTTGAGCGTATCTTGTCCATGTATCCCCTGGGGGCACTTTGTTGTGTTGTTTTTTCAGATTGGCATCTGTGAGGACGTTTCCTCAACAGATATTTTCCCCAAGCAAGTTTGGAAGCTATCAGAGCTATGTTCCCCCGCAGGGACGTCCGTGGATAGTGCCTTCTATTCCCCAACAGATCTAAGGATTGCCTATCCCCAGCAGGCCTGTATTTGCCGATTTCCTCCCCGAGTGAGGCAGGTTCAGTGAATTTATCTCCAACATTTATCCTACTTGTGGACTGAAGGATATCCCCGGCGGAGTTTATCTTTCCCCAGCAGCAGTGCTATTCTTCGACATGAGTGTGAAGTCGCTTTACCATTCCTCAAGCAGAGTTCCCCGCAGAGTAGTTCCCCAAGAGGAGTCTCCCCACAGAGTCAGAGTATCTGATCATTTCGGCTCCCCAGCCGGAGTTTCTCATCATTCTGCATTCTGCATGTAGTAATCATTGCATCCTCAAAAAATTGCGTAGCATTCCCATTCAATATGGAGCATTACGCCATAGAAAAATTCAAACATATGCATTCATGTGTTAATTTCACCAGACTGTATCCCCGGCAGAGGCGGATCACTTCATTCAACATCAGCACCAAGACTGCTACAGTTGCTCTTGACAGCATTCAGAATTGTTTATTCCCCACAGAGGTTTATTTCCTCACCCGATGGTGACAGAGGTTTATTTCCTCACCCGATGGTGACAGAAAGTCTATTTCTCCTCAGTGAGACCCCCAGCAAGTGATCAGCCTTGCTTCAACATATCCCAGATTTTGTTTCTTGGTAATACCAGTAAGTGTCATGCCAGCACCCACGTGTGTCATCATTTTTGGTGTCGGTAAACACCATTGTTTCGGTGTCTGTAAACATCAAGTATTCACCCAGTCATCAGTAAATGTCTGGTCATTTTTGTGTCGGTAAACACCATTGTTTCGGTGTCTGTAAACATCGAGTCTCACTCCAGTCATCGGTAAATGTCTGGTCATTTTTGATGTCGGTAAACATCATCTTTCGATGTCTGTAAACATCGAGTCTCACTCCAGTCATCGGTAAATGTCTGGTCATTTTTGATGTCGGTAAACATCATCTTTCGATGTCTATAAACATCGAGTCTCCACCCAGTCATCGGTAAATGTCTGGTCATTTTTATGGTGTCGGTAAACGCCATTGCTTCGGTGTCGGTAAACATCGAGTCTTTCTTTCAGTCATCGGTAAATGTCTGATAATCCCCCAACTAGAAATCCCCAGTAGAGTCATCTGTAAATGTCCTATCTGGTTTCCAGTTACAAATATTCGTATCTCCCCAATAAATTTCTCGTTCCCAGTCATCGGTAAATGTCTGGTCATTTCTTTGGATGTCGGTAAACATCACCTTTCGATGTCGGTAAACATCGTGTCCCACCCCAGTCATCGGTAAATGTCTGGTCATTCTTTTGATGTCGGTAAACATCATCTTTCGATGTCAGTAAACGTCGAGTCTCATCCCAGTCATCGGTAAATGTCTGGTCGTGAAATCAAGATCCCCAGAAGTCGTCGGTAAACGTCTCGTCTGGTATCACCACAAGGATTTTGTTCCTCCCCCAAGTGGAGATGCCATCGGTAAATGGCCCCGTTTTCTTCGATATCGGTAAATATCGGATCCCCAGTTGCAGCAGCCATCGGTAAATGGTCTTGCTGAGTTGACATCGGTAAATGTCAAGTTTCTTCGAAGCCACCATCGATAAATAGTCTTGCTTCCCTTTTACATCAATTCGTTTTCCCAGCAGCCATCGGTAAATGGTCTCGCTGAAGTTGATGTCAGTAAATATCAAGTTTTAACCATCGGTAAATGGTTTTGCTTTTCAGAAGTTTGTTTTCCCCAGCCGCCATCGGTAAATGGTCGTGCTGAAATTGATATCGGTAAATATCAAAGTTCCAGTTCTTCAACCATCGGTAAATGGTTTCGCTTTTCTGAAGCTGTCAATTGCAGTCGTCATCGGTAAATGACGTGGTTCTTTTTATATTATATCCAGTCTGTGCAAATTCTACGGTTCTTTGGTATTCAATCCCTGTTTACCCTGAAAGTCTGACAGCCGTTGCTCTCATCCATTCGGGTTCCCAGCTGATTGAATAGGGGCAGCTGTAGCACCTCAAATTTGCACCTACCATTATACATACATTTTCATATTAGGTCATAGCATATCATGATCCATTGCATAGCATTTGCATTGTTCCCAGTTGCCTCAAGAGCAAGCAATCAAGAATCAGGTCAAACTAATCTCCTGATCAGTCAACCAAGCAAGCAAAGGAATTTCTCATTGAATCAAGGCCTTGGGGTTTGTCCAACAAATTCACATAACTTGGAGGTCTATTTGAAGTGTTCATGTCAAGGTTTGAAGGCTCAGAGGTCATCAGTTTACATACAGACAGTCAAAAACCCTAGAAAAGTCAACTGTCAGTCAAAGCAATGGATGGTGGTCATTCTTGTGGAATTTGGGCACCATGGTCAATAATCAAGAGTTCATACAACTTGGGACATCATTTGAAGTCAAATTCTCAAGGAATTAGGGTTTGGAAGTCATCAGTCAATGCACAATCATTCAGAAACCCTAAAAGTCAACTGTTGGTCAACTGTCCATTTAATCAGAGATTTGATGATTGGAATTGGTTTGTGGGAGTTCATTCATGTCCAAATAGTCATCATATATCATGCCAAACACCATCATGGAAGAATTTGAAGCCAGATCATGAATTTCCCAAAACGGAAACTGGGCCTGTAACTGAAACCTGCCATAAATGGAAAGTCTTGATCCTCAAACCTACATTTTGATACAAGCCTCAAATGAATTTTTGCCCAACATGAAAGTTGAAGATCTTGTTCTCCCATTTCCAAAAAGTCCTAGAACTCTCAATTCCCATGTATGGTTGGCAAGTTATGATCGAATCGATTTTAGAAAATCTTGAACTTCAAAGGGCCATATCTCCCAAACCGTTTGGCCAAATTTGGTGGGGTTTTTTCCTACAAACCACATTTTTCATCCTCTTTCCAAAAATATAAATTTCATGACCTGAAACCTTACCAATCAAAATGGCATTTTTGGACCTTTTTCATTTAAATTCAAAGTTTGACCAAGAGTTGACTTTTTGACTCAAGCATTTTTTCAACATTTGGCCAATTGGAACAGCTCATAAATATCATTTTAAGTGTGTTTGCAAAGCCAAATTATGCAGAACATGTGGATCTTGCTTGGTTGCTTGGATTGTAAGAAAAGTACCATTTAACCATACTTGCACCATACTTGTCCATGCCTTGCCTTGTACCTCAAAAGGACAGCAATTATGCAGCATTTCTTCTGTCCTTAGAGCCTCATTATGCAGCAAAATAAACAATTGTACAAGAAGCCATTCCTTGCTTGCTTAAATTTTGAAAAGGACAAAACCAACCACACTTCCATGCCTTAATTTGTACTGTCCAATAGCAGTTGGGACAGCACCATTTTCCTGTCAAGAGAAAAGGCATGGCAGCCACAACAAAGAGGGGGTAATGCAGCAGAAATTGATGAATGAACTTGGCCCACACTTTGCTTGGTACTAGAACAAGTAATTATGCAGCATTCTGCTAGGAGTTTTGGAGAGGAAGATTGAGGCCATAACCAAAAAGGGACCAAACACTTCTCACTGATTTTTTAAAACCTCATCCTTGTTTGCTTGGATTTGATCATTGGACGTCAAACCAAAACACACAAAATGGACTAAACTAGCTTGGCCAAATACCATTTCTTCTCACCATTTCCTGTCACAATACTGCAGCAGCAAAGGACACACATAGGACAATAGAAAACCTGCTGCAGCAGCCCTACCACAAGACCAAACACCTTTGGCCATTCCCCTAAAAAAGTCTATCACCATACTGCAACAGAGGATAGAAAGCCTTGGCAATTTCTCAAAAAAACATACAACCATACCATGCCACATTTAATGCAGCAAAGTACAAGCAGCCTTTCTGTCATTTTTAAAGGACAGCAACAGCAGCCAACAGCATATGGTAGGGGTACTTCCTGTCATAAAACTGGTAGCAGCAAGGGGCATCACACAAAAACCATTTCTTTGGCCAAGGCAATTGGGAAAGGCAGGCTGATTTCAAGGAACCTACCTTGCCATTTGATCACTATTTTTCTGCCACACCACAAACCCCTAGCCAATAGCACCCAACACAACAAGACATCTCACAAACCACCATGCTTTTTCTGTCAACAAAGATAATAGGCCACACTGCAGCAGATGGTGATGTTTTTGACTCTTGCCTTCACCTTGCATTTTCCTGTCCAAGGCCAGTAGCAGACCAAGAATTGCAAAAAAAAAACAAACCTCAAATTCACCTTCTTGCCTTGTCAATTTGACCCTGCTATACCAATGACAGCAGCATGACCAACAAACTCCCAAACCAATCTCATTCATTCATCTCCATTCTTAATCTTGGCATGTTGCATTTTCTGTCCAAGTTTCAAAACAACTAAAACCTGGCCTTGCCACAACTAACATAGCAGAACCATTTACCTTGCCTTGGCCATTCCTCAAAAATTTGTTAACTTCCCTAGCCTTGCATTGCATCCCTTTTTCCTGCCATAACAAAACCAGGAGCAGACCAACAATTACTCCCTCAAGAATCATCTCATAGGCTTGGCTAAGAATCTAAACACACAAGACCAAACATAGCTGAGCTTACCTACTTCAAGTTCTCATCATTCCAAAGCATCAGGAAGGGCTGTTTCAGACTGCAACACCAAAACAACACTGTATCATCAAATCAGCTTGAGCTTTATTTCTTCAAGACCACTTCCATGGCAAATCAAGAGTTGGGCTATATCCTCAAAATAACCACTGCACATCAGTTTGCTTCAAAACCAAGTAAGTAATCAACCTCCTTTGTTTGCCTTGCTATGCCTTGTTTATGAAAGGTCCCTGAATGCTGTTTCTAAAATGCTATGCCTCGCTTGAAATGGTGTTCTCTTGATGGAGAAATCTGCTTTTCTTTTTCTTGTTACAAATGAACTTTTGGTCGATTTGCATTGCTGGAGTTGATTTAATGAATTTAGACATGATATTCTTGTTGTTTGATGCTTGATGATACTGATGATATGCTTGTTTAAACTTTCTGGGTTTTGTTGAAATTCCATGATGATGTTGCTTACTGCTGTTCTAACCCTAAAACCTGCCAAGAAATCTCATGAATATGATGTATGCTGTTGCTCATGATTGGTTTTTGAATGCAAATTGATGATGAATACATGATACCATGCTGCTTGCTTGATGCTTATTTTTAAATGAGTTCATAATGATGGATGTTGCTGTTGACTGCTTGTTGATTACCATGCTGCATATGCCCTGCTGCTGTTATGAAACCTATTTGTTTTTCCAGCATATTTACATGGATTGTGTTTAGGGTATTTGTTTGACTGTTGTTGCATGATCATTATTGTATCATTGCCATTTGTTTGATTCCAATTGGTTGATGAACCATGAAGTTGGAACATAAACTTTGCTGCTTGTTTTGAAAAAAAACCTAAGGCTCACTTCTAGAAATCTTCATGCTCATGTTGCTTTGTTGTTATGTCATGAAGAATGTTGATAATTTTACTACTGCCAGGTTGATTGTTTGAGTTTGTTTATGATGATTACATGGTGATGAGCATACATGCTGCTGTTGCTAAGCCTACCATAATTCTCCCATGATTATGCTTATGTTTGTTGTTGGCTAATGATGTTTTGATGATTGGTGTTTTGAGTTAGTGCTCATCTTGATTGATAATGCTATGTTGATGTTTGAATCATGAGGATTTTCCACCATGCTGTTTATATGCTGTTGTAATTGCTGACCAAGTTTTGGTGTGGATGTTGGTAACTACACATGTATGCCCTGCTGTTGTTTTGCATGAACATAACCATGTCCAGAAATTCACCTTGTTTCATATTCTGTTTGTTGGTTGACATTGCCTAATGATGATGTTACCTTATCATGATGGATCATTGATGCTGTTTTGTTGTTTGATCATGTCCTGCTATATGCCTTGCTGTTTATTTTTTTTCAATTAATGATGAGTTTTCAATGAAAAATGTGCATGCCCTGCTGTTTCGAACTACATGAACATGCCTAGAAAATCCATGCTGTTTAGGTGCTGTTGTATGCTTGGTCGGATTATGTTGCCTGATGTTGTTGATACTTGCTTGATGACACCAATTACCATGCTGCTAAACCCTGCCATGATAAACCCTGTGGTTTTTCCATAACTCCCATCCATGTTGTGTTGGCTGTTGTTGTTGTTTGTGATCACCTGAACCATTTCCACTGCAATTGCTATTTACCCTGCTGTTTGAAACCCTCGAAAATTTCCAAAAAAACCATATTGAATTGTGTTGTTGGCTGTTGTTTGGGTTGCAGCATGAACATCTCCATACCTTGTTTGTGAATGATGTTTGGTTTGAATTTTGTTTGAGTGATGAATGATGCTGTTATGATGAGTATGCAGAATTTTTTCATGATTTGTTTTAGTCTGTTGCTGTTGTGATCAAAATGATGAGTGCCATGCTGTTGGTTGTTTTGTTTTATGATGATGATGGACAGTGAGCATGATGCCTTTGCTGTTAGAAACCCCTAGGGTTTTAGAAACTCAAATTTAAGTTGGTTGGCTCATTACTGTTTTATTGGCTGAGAGCCAATCAAAACATTTCGTTTTGCCTTGCCAAAACGCGCAGCTTCAATTAGTGAACCCAGAATTACAAGTCTGCCATCGTTGACCATTGCCTTGACCATCTTGCTATGCTATGTTCTTCATGTTTCATCAATTTGTGCATCAACTTCAACAATTAATTCCTCATCCATTTCAACTCCAAAAATTATGATTTTTTTTCCCTGATGATCACAAAGATGTCTATTATTTAATCATGATTTTTAATTAATTTTTGGTTGGCTGGATTTTAATTGATAAATGATTTCCCAACATGTGTGCCAAAATGACACCCTTTGCCATTTCAATTGTGAAATGCTCATATTGCATCCAATGAACTTGAAATTTTTTGTGGTGGAACTAGACACATTGACCTTCATTTCCATATAAAGTTTGTGCATTTATCATTTGTGGATTGAGAGTTATGATTTTCTGAAGTTATGTGTTACATTTGGTGCTATACCATGATCATGCATTTTCCCAATTTTTGTTCACATGCTTCCTCTTATCCAATTGACCCCAAATTTTGCATGAATCATCTATCATATGTCTAGTTTGTGTATGAATTTTCTTGGAATTAATCTTGCTGTTTTCCATTTGATTGAGAATTTTCTTCCATGCTTAGTCATTTGTTGACTTTTTGTGACACATGTTCCCATTTCATTTGTGAAATTCTCATACTCTATTAGATGGACATGAAATTTTGCATGAGATAACTAGACATCCTCATCTTTGCCATGGCTTTAGTCCCATTCATTTATCATACACCATTCTTGACTTATGATTTTTCTAAGTTGATGCATGTTTGGATGACTTCATTGAGCATGTTCAAATTGGCTTTGACTTTCTGATTTTCATTGACTGCCTTCCACTTGCCCAAATGGGATGAAATTTGACATGCTTACCATGCTATGTGTTAGGTTTGATCATGATTTATTTGGTGATTTTTGAAAAATGTTTAGATTGGTTTTGAGTCAAGTCTTTCTGTTGACTTCTATGGGTTTCTGTTTGCCCTACTTTGACCTAATTGGTTCATGAAATGATGATAGTGATTGATATGGATGTGAACCCGATTGGTTTTGTTTCCTAATTGCTTGAACATGATTTTTGATATTCATCCCTTGCTGTTTGGACTTTCTCATTCATTTTGACCCTAGGCTTGTCCTAGTGGTCCTGTTACTCACCTTTGAGTTTGTGATTTCAGGTTGACCATCAAATGGCCATTGAGACCAATTAATTTGATTGAGCTTAGTATCATTGCCTAACCTCTTTGTTTTGTAGGTGGCTTGGCTCACATGCCATAGGCCTTGTGCCTTGCACATCCATGTGCCTCCAATTGACTGTTGGTTTCTGTTTCTGTTTGTTTGGTTTGAAGTTGCATACTAACATCTGCTTGACTGTTTCAGGTGCTTTAGTTGCTTAGTTCCTTGTGAACTTTTTGCTTTGCTTTGCTTGTATAAGCAATTTGCATTGAGGTATGTCTCTTTTACTTCATGTAGTCTGGAAGACCTGGCCTGTTACTTGGCCAGGCAACTGTCTGAAGCCCTCCTTAAGAGGCAATGTTTGTGGATGTTTAACTTTGTCCTTGCATAGAGTCAAAGTCCTCCTAAGTGAAGAGGCAATTGGTGGAAGGTAGGGATATGCAGTCTATCCCCCACTATTCAGTGTGTCATCTGCTTTGCTCACACCACTGTGTTGATGCATTACAGATACAAACCCAAGATCTTGTGCAATTGCACAGTTGAGTCAGTTCCTAATGTGTAGAAGGGTTCCCACTTTCTGAACCCACACATTCTTGTCTTGAGCTCTCCCAGGCCAGGGATAAGAGCTGTGAGGTCTCATCCTCACTTCATCCTTTCATCTGCTTCACCTTAGTCTCTCAATGGCAAGGTTAAGAGCACCTTTTACCCTATTCCAGTTGGCCTCAGTGCCTAACCCTTGTTTGAGCCTCTTGCTTGTGTATAGTGTGTGCTATCTGTGCTTGTAGGATTGTTTGACTTGCTTCCTGTGCAAGTTAGGATAGTTTGACTTGCTTCCTGTGCAAGTCAGGATTAGTTTAGACTTGCTTCCTGTGCAAGTTAGGTTTTGCTTGGCTTGCTTCCTGTGCAAGTTAAGTGTGTGTGGCTTGCTTCCTGTGTGAGCCATACTTAGGATAGGTTGGCCCGTGTGCCATTTAGCTAGAAACCTTAACTTAGGGTTGACTTTTGCATGACAACATCTAGGCTCGAGTCGTAGTCTCCCTAGAGTTGTGTCTCCCTCTGTTATCTGGTTAGGCTAGATCCTTGTCCCTGCGTAGGGGAACTACATCGCCCCTGATCTTCATACCAGATGAAGTATGTAGGCAGGAGATTGAGCTGATCTCTCCGGGCGCCCTTTTTCTTTTTTGTGTGTGTTGTTTGACAGTTGCTAGGCTCGAGTGCCTGACTCCTTAGCAATTTGTTGTCTGTCTGTTTGAGTGTGTGCTTGACAGTTACAGGCTCGAGTCCCAGACTCCCTATCTATCTGTTGTGTTGTTTAGGTTCGGATGTCAATGTAAGTCCAGTGATTGGCATTTGGGCTCCATGTTTGCCTCTTTGCGTGTGTTTAGGTTCGGATGCTGACATAAGTCCAGTGATTGGCAGTCGGGCTCCACGTTTGCCTATTTGTGTTTGTTTGTGTGCGTGTCAGCCGAGCTACGAATGCTCTGATTCTTCTCTCGTCCGAGAAGATACGTATGCATAGGATGCGATATCCTAGCGAGCATGTGTCGTTTCCCCAGTCCGAACTACTTGGACTCTGATGTCTATGCCTGATAGACTAAGTAGGCCCAGGATGTGACATCCTGCCGAGTTCAGTTTCAGTCAGTCTCTTGCGTTTCTTTCAGCCAGTGTGTGTAGATGTTTATGAGCAGTGTTTTAGCAACCAATATTCCTTCCTTTTGTGCGTGGATCCCGTAGAGTACTACGGATGCGTAGGGGTGCTAATACCTTCCCTTCGCATAACCGACTCCCGAACCCATTCTCTTTGGTCGCGAGACCATGTTCTTTTCCAGGTTTACTTCGAGCGTTTCCTTTCCCTCTTTTGGGATAAATAACGCACGGTGGCGGCTCTGTTGTTCTTTGTTTTCCCGCCGGTTTTTCGCGCGATGCGACAATTATGAATCATATGAGACATGCAAATCTTGTTTAATTGGAAAGATGACAAAGTCTCCATTCACAGGAAAAGGTGAAAGAGCTAATGATCTTTTGGTCCTCATACACACTGATGTATGTGGTCCACTGAACATACCAGCCAAAGGAGGTTTTCAGTACTTCATCACATTCACTGATGATTTCAGTAGATATGGTTATGTGTATTTAATGAAACACAAATCAGAGTCCTTTGAAAAGTTCAAAGAATTCAAGAATGAAGTACAAAACCAACTAGGTAAGAATATTAAAGCTCTTCAATCAGATCGAGGTGGTGAATATTTAAGCCTAGAGTTTGATGACCATCTGAAAGAGTGTGGGATTCTATCCCAACTCACTCCTCCTGGAACACCCCAATGGAATGGTGTGTCTGAGAGAAGAAATCGAACCCTGTTGGACATGGTCCGATCCATGATGAGTCACGCCGATCTTCCGAACTCCTTTTGGGGACATGTGCTATTGACAGCAGCTTACACACTTAACCGTGTTCCATCCAAAAAGGTTGATAAGATGCCATATGAGATATGGAGTGGTAAGAGACCACATATGTCTTACATGAAGATTTGGGGTTGCGAAGTTTATGTGAAACGGCAAATTTCAACTAAGCTTGAGCCCAAATCTGACAAATGCTTATTTGTGGGGTATCCTAAAGAAACAAGAGGGTATTACTTCTACAATCCTTCTGAGGGCAAAGTGTTTGTCGCTCGAACTGGAGTTTTCCTAGAAAAGGATTTTATTTCCAAAGGAACCAGTGGGAGGAAAGTAGAGCTTGAAGAAATTCAAGAATCACAAAGCTTAGATACACCTATGGAGGAATTAGAGCAGGAAACACAAGAAGTTGTGGAAGAGCAACCTGCTCAAGTAGAACAAGACCAGCGTAGGTCAAGCAGGATACGTCAACTACCTGAGAGATATGGATATCTCATAACTGATCAAGGTGATGTATTACTCATGGATCAAGATGAGCCTGTGACCTACCAAGAGGCCATAACTGGTCCCGAGTCTGAGAAGTGGCTAGAAGCCATGAAATCTGAAATAGATTCCATGTACACAAACCAAGTTTGGACCTTGGTAGAGCCTCCTGTAGGAGTTAACCCTTAGGATGCAAGTGGGTCTTCAAAAAGAAGACTGACATGGATGGTAAGGTACATACCTATAAGGCAAGACTGGTTGCAAAAGGATATAAACAAACTCATGGGATTGACTATGATGAAACCTTTTCACCAGTTGCAATGCTTAAATCTGTTCAGATTTTACTTGCTATCGTTGCATATCATGATTATGAAATATGGCAGATGGATGTCAAAACTGCTTTCCTTAATGGAAATCTTCTTGAGGATGTGTACATGACACAGCCTGAAGGATTTGACATACCAGAGGAAGCCCAAAAGATATGTAAGTTACAAAGATCAATCTATGGATTGAAGCAAGCTTCCAGAAGCTGGAATCTTCGTTTTGATGAAACAGTAAAACAATATGGATTCATCAAGAACGAAGATGAGCCTTGTGTCTACAAGAAGGTTAGTGGGAGCATGATCGTTTTCGTGGTATTATATGTAGATGACATATTACTCATTGGAAACGATATCCCTACCCTACAACAGGTAAAGTCTTGGTTGGGGAAATGCTTTTCTATGAAGGACCTAGGTGAAGCAGCCTATATATTAGGTATCAGAATCTATAGAGATAGATCACAAAAACTACTTGGCCTAAGTCAGAGTACATACATAGACAAAGTGTTAAGACGCTTTAATATGCATGATTCCAAGAAAGGATTCATACCTATGCAACATGGCATGTGTCTATCGAAAACACAATCCCCTTTAACTAAGGAAGAAAGGGATCGCATGAATAAGATTCCATATGCATCTGCAATAGGATCTATCATGTATGCCATGTTATGTACTCGACCAGATGTCTCGTATGCTTTAAGTGCATCGAGTAGGTACCAATCTGATCCTGGTGATGCTCACTGGGTAGCTGTCAAGAATATCCTTAAGTATTTGAGAAGGACTAAGGACTCATTCTTGATATATGGAGGTCAGGAAGAATTGGCTGTAATTGGATACACCGATGCTAGCTTCCAGACAGATAAGGATGACTTTAGATCGCAATCTAGTTATGTGTTTTCCTTAAACGGTGGCGCTGTGAGCTGGAAAAGTTCAAAGCAAGATACAGTTGCTGATTCTACAACCGAAGCCGAGTATATTGCTGCCTCAAGTGCAGCAAAGGAAGTTGTTTGGATCAAAAAGTTCATTAGTGAACTTGGCATAGTTCCTAGCATTGTGGATCCCATTGGTCTCTACTGTGATAACAATGGTGCTATCGCACAAGCCAAGGAACCTAGATCTCACCAACGATCCAAACACATACTTAGGCGTTATCATCTCATTCGAGAGATAATAGATAGAGGAGATGTGAAAATATGTAAAGTACCTACACTTGACAATATAGCTGACCCACTGACAAAGCCTCTTGCGCAGCAGAAGCATGATGGTCATACTAGATCAATGGGCATAAGGGGTATGCCTGATTGGCTCTAGTGCTAGTGGGAGATTGTTGGTGTAAGCCCTAGAGGCCAATACTTTTGGTACTTGTATCGAATTATTTATTAATAATAAAAGACATTTTCTTTATTATGGTTGATTAATAAAGTCCCTGGAATAGATAGTCCGTTTAATGTATTAAGTGTGAGTTAATCATGAGAACACATTACACATAAGGAAACTATTCTTAAAGTACCCGTAGTCGAGCTTTAGTATGAAGTGGGATAACATTAAAGCATTAAGACTATTATGTTTGTAGACTGATGATCACATCTCATGGATCATGGATAAAGAGTTATCAAGTCTTAAACATAGGTATGAATATTAGGAGTAATGTTCATACCGGATTGACCCGCTATGAGAATACTATATAGAAAGTTATGCAAAGTGTCATAAGTTATTCTCATGGTGATAATGGTGTATACCACTCTTCGACCTGAAACCACTATGGATCCTAGATGTAGAGTCGAGTGCTTTATTGTTGATCCAACATTGTCCGTAACTGGATAACCATAAAGACAGTTGATGGGTACTCCACAAAGCATGCTGAGGGACATGAGTGTCCTAGATGGAATTTGCCCATCCTGCGTAACAGGATAAATGTCTATGGGCCCAATATTGAACTGGACAAGGGTGACACGGTCTATACCTTGTGTTCAATATAGACATAAGGGCAAAGGGGTAATTATACACATAATTATTATCACAGGAGGTTTTGTCAGATCACATGATATTTTCGTGTCTTGGGTAGCAGTGATGTGTTGCTAGATACCGCTCACTGTTTATTATGTTAAATGCGTGATTTAATATAATTGCCAACGTCACGAAAACCTACAGGGTCACACACAAAGGACGGATTGATGAGAGATAGAGTAACTAAGGAATACCGTAAGGTACGGTGCCCTTAAGTGAATTATAGAACATCGTAAGGTACAGTGTACTTGAGTAGAATACGAAATATGGTAAGGTACCATGGGCTTAAGTGATTTTGGGCATATTATAAGATATGGGCCAAAATACACTTAAGTGGGCTTTTTAGCTTGAAGCCCACACAAGTGGTTATATAAATAGAACCCTTGTGCAGAAGCACTAAAGGCGGTTGCATTATTTTCGTTTTCTCACTCTCTCTCTCTCTCACTCAAAGCCTTCATTCGTACCAGCTAGCACTGAGATTGAAGGAACCCGTTCGTGTGGACTGAGTAGAGACGTTGTCATCGTTCAACGTTCGTAATCGCTTCGTGGATCTGCATCAAAGGTTTTGATCGTCACAAGAGATCTGCACCAAAGACTTCAATCGTCACAAGAGGTAAATATTCTATCACTGATCATGACCATTCGTAAGGATCTCTAAAGGAGAAAATTTTAATTTCCGCTGCGTTTTGGACCGCAATTCTCCTTCAGATGTTGGACACCCCAGAGGTCCAGTTGGGGTGCGCCATTTGGGATGGAGTGTGTATTATTATTTTTTTTTTTAATTTCTGATTTAATTTAAAATGAATAAAATAATTAATTAATATTAAAAATTAATTAAAATATTATATTTAATAAAAAATAAATTGTTTTTTTAATAAATTAAATACTTTGTTATATAATATTTTTCATATTTATTTAATATTAATTAGTTATATTACTTTTTTGTATAATATTTGTAATAAATATATAATACTAATTAAAAATTAATATTTATAATAAATAATTAATTAAAATTTTGAAATTATATAACTTTTTTTGTAATATTTATTATAAATATTTAATATTATATAAAATTTCAAAATTAATTTTAAGGAAGAAAACTTTAAATTTTTTTTAACAAATTAAATTAATTGTTACATAATATTTTTAATAAAAATGAAAAATTAATGATACTTACAATAAATTTAAGCAGAATAAATTTATTAATAGATGATTACATATTATTTTTAGTAAACTTTAAAAATTAAATAAAAAATATAATTTCATATAATATTAATTAAAAACGAGAATTACAATGTTTACTTTCTAAATATTTTTTAACTATAATTACAAAGAAAAATAGATTAAAAAGAAATTAATTGCGACGTTGATTGGGATCTTCATCGACGAAATGACTACCAGTTCCACATCTTGCACTTACTCGAACGCGGTGACCACGACTTAATGGTTGTGTTGAGGTAGGTATAGTAGGGGCAGTAGTTGTGGACGGATTAACAGTGGTTTGAAGAATGGGTGGTTGCTCACGAAAAATTTTGAATGCCTCAAAATTCTCAAAATCCATACTAGGAGAAAAGTTATTTAATATTTGTGTGAATGAGGCTGGGTTTGGGTTTGAAGGTTCTATGGTTGCGATGTAATAGTCGTTCACATCGGTGGTTGTTGATTGTTGATGTGTAGTTGAACAGTCAAAGTTAGGTGGTGAGATGGGTGTGTAGTTATGTGAGGGGTGTAGGTATGGTTGTTGTTGGGTTTGAGAAGTGTAGTGTATTGGGTTTTGTGGTGTTTGGTATGGGTAGTTACTAGGTGTTTGTTGTGTTAGTGTGTGGAAGTTTGGTTGTTGGTATGAGGTGTATTGTGTTTGGGTTTTGTAGTTTGGTTGATGGTATTGGGTGTTTTGTGTTTGTTGTTGGTAGGGTTGTGTATATTGACTTCGTGGTTCATATTGGGTGGAAGTTGAAGTTTGTGTATAATATTGGTTGGGAGGGATTCTTGTTTGGGGGTTTGTTAATTGTGGTCGCGGTGCAGTCGACATTTGTGATGTGTAACAGTGCTGACGGGGGTCTGAAATTCTAGTTAACAGACTTTCGATGTCACACGGGTTGTTATGACATCCAATTCTGCGCAGACAAGAATTATGCAGAACTTAAAACGTAAGTGCAGTAAATAACACAAGGAATTGTTTACCCAGTTCGGTCCAACATGACCTACGTTTGGGGGCTACCAAGCCAGGGAGGAAATCCACTATTAGTAGTATTAATTCAGACCTTAAACCAACTGTTTAACCCTATCACTTAATACCTACCCAATGCAATTTCAGTCTTACACTAAGATCAGAGTTCCTACTCACTCCCCCTCAATCACCTCAGTGATTACAACCTTTAATTAAGATTAAAGACAATTTTGAAGTCACACTTCAAACAACTCTTGATTGTGCTTAACAGCTTTAATCAAGATACACAGTACTCACGCTTAAAAGCTTAGAGTGACACAACACTTACAACTCAATGAACACCCTATACCAATGCAATCATCTCAGTGATAATAGCTTGGCTTACAAGACACGTCTAATACAAGACACACAAAAATACAACAGTGAAGTATAATGGACAAACAAAATCTTCACGCCTAAAACCCCTAAGTTCTGAAAGAAGGATTGCCATCCTTTTATATTGCAGCACTTGGGCCTTGTACTTGTATTTCCTGAATTTAAGGTCAAGCGAGTTACCCTAAATTCCCCAACTAGGTTACTAACAAATAGGCTATTTGTTAGGTTCATTAAATGTAGCTTAGTTGTTGGTTTCCTGGATTTTAGCTCAGCTGTTGACTTCCTGAAGAATAGCCTGAGAAAAATGCTGAAACAGAAAAACTAAACAATCTACAATTTAGCATACGCTGTCAGGAATGAATGTCACAACATTCAGTTTGACGTCCAAAACATAGACCATATGCTAAGTCTGTTTTTCCTGAAAACAGACTGTACAAATTTGCTGTACTGTACAGAACCAATCTGTCCATACTTCAGTATCAGCATACATTAATAAATGTCAGAACATCCAATTTGACATTTACACATAGAGCCTTACATCAGTTTTGTTATCCTCTTGATAAGCAGACTGAGCTGCATACTGAAATGTAGCAGAAAACCACTCTGCCTATTGTTCAGTATATGCTGTCAATGATGAATGTCATAACATCCAGTTTGACATTCAGACAGTAGGCCTTATGCCAGGTCTGTTATTTCCTTGATAAACAGACTGAAAATAAATACTGAGTTATAGCAGAACACCAACTGTTCTATTCCTCAGTATTTGCTGACAGGGATGAATGTCATGACATCCAGTTTGACATTCAATAAATCTTGTATTAGCTAAACCTGCAGTATACTACTCAAGTATGTCATGACATCAGCCAAGACATCAGAGTACAACTAGATATTCTAACATACAATGCAGTCATACAAACATCTCCACAGCATGTCATGACATCAGTCAAGACATTAGAATCCAGCTAGTGTTTTACCATACAATGCATCCAATTAAACATCTACAAACTCCCCCTTTGGAAATTTTTTGGCTAAAACACTTTGGTCTCACAATAGAGTCCATCGCAGCGGAAACCACACATCTAGCAGGAAATTAACCTAGCTAATACACTCAGAGTAGCAGCACACTCACACAGTTGGAAGTTAAATAAAAACTTCACATAACAGCATACATACAGAAGTTAAATAAAAACTTCTAATTGCAGCACACATAAACACACTCACACTCATAGAAGTGGAACACCAGCTGCAGCACAACCTCTGGAGTAGAGGATCTTGAATATCTGTTTAACAAAACAATCTGTTGTCCTGGGGCATCACAGGTGTTACTCCCCCTTTTTGTCAAAAATGTTGCCAAAGCAACGCTTTAAATTACAGACCAACATAACATAAACAGAATTACACACACAAATGACAGAATTACAGAAAATGATTTATTCATCAGCCTAATCATTAGTGCTATCATCAAAACTGGCCTCCTCCTCACCCTCTGAGCTTTGCCTAGCAGCTCCATCTGTATCCTCAGCTGACATCTCCAATTGAATAATCAGTTTTTCCAAAGTGAGCTTCCTAGCCTCCAGCTCTTTGCAAGTCTCTCTGAGCACAGCAATGACAGTAGCTTTATTTGGTTGGTGGCCTACATTGGATGTTTCTCCAGTTGTCAAGACAATGTCAGGGACATGCTTACCTAGGAACAGTTTGTAATTGAAGGCCAACGGACTCTCTCTTCTTTTCACAAAGTCATTGTCTGTCAAGATGTTTGGGAATTGATTCAGCAGAATGCCACATATGAGAGAAGGAAAGGCTATAGGTCCCTTCACACTGAAGCTTCCAGCATGTTTCATGGTCTGATCAAAGATGTAGGTTCCATAGTCAAACTTTGCCTTGGTTCCAACAGCATAGATGAACTTTTCAAGCATCACAGACACAGTTGACTTGTGATTTGTGGTCACCCAGTTGGCAGCTCCAACTTTGTGTAGCATAGCATACTTCACACTGAGTTGGCTGGCCACCAGCTTGCCTTTAAGAGGCCACTTTCGGACTTGATTTGCAGTGATGACTTGACAGATTCTGTTGTCAGTCACTTCAAGCTCTGGTTGCACTACATCAGCTCTTCCCAAATACAGATTGATTACTGAGGGAGAGAAGGTCACACACTTGCCTCGCACATAGACCTTTCTGAATTCTCTGGACTTCCCATCTTCACATTCCTCAGACACATTGACAATGAACTCCTTCACCAAAGTCTCATAGCACTTTGGGAGTTGAGTCACAGTTCTCATTAGCCCTGCCTCTTTAATAAGGTCCACAATCTCCTTACACTCCAGGGCATTCTGAGCCAGATCCCTCTCCAAGGCCAGTCTCTTGTGATAGACATACTTCCACCTGTTCACACTAGAGGCAAAATGGAATGACACATTGTCAATAGGTACCTCTGGAACACTAGCAGCCAGCTTGCTAGTGGTTGGCTTCTTCTTAGGCAGAGATGTTGTGACATCACATGGGACATCTGAATCAGACTCCACCACAACAGCCTTGGTCTTCATTTTCTTGGGCACCTCTTTGCTCCAAGATTTTGCAGGTCCATGTCCTTTCCTTTTGAGGGAATTCTCTGTCCCTTTTTGATTGGGAGAAGTTGTCACATCAACCTCCCTAGTTGGGGACCTCTGCACCACAGTCTTTTTCTCCCTCCTAGTCCTAACCCTTTTTGCTATGCTAGGGACAACTGAGGTCAACAGTTCATTATCAGAGAACTCTTCCAGATTCACTGTGTCAGCCTTAGGGTTGTCACTGACATCTTGAGTGACACAGACCTTCTCACCTCTCACATTGTCTAAGGGTTTTTCAATCTTTGAACCCTCATTAGCATCAGGTTGCTCAGCATCGTCAGAAACATTCTTTCTTAAGACGACTGCGTTTTCTTGACATGCAACATTATCAGGTATGATAGTGTTCAAGGGAACGAAAACCCCAGGAACATTCTGATTACCAGATAGTATCTTAGTGACCATAGTTGCAATGGCATTATGCACATACCTCGAGCCTTCCCTAGTTGGTTCTTCAAGAGCGATTGCTGAGGAGAATCTGGAGACCGTTTCTTTCGGTCTTCTTGCTTGAGAAGAAGTTGCAGCGTTAGCAGCAGAATCCTCCCGGTTAGGGTTGCAAGACTCAGTGCTGGGGGAATTGGACAGGGTCGTATAGGAGGTTGAGTCGGATTGGTGCGACATGATTACTATCTCAGGGGAGAGTTGAACAGTTTCTCTGGGAGAAGGTTTGCAAGCCTCATTAGTTGCTATAATTTCTCAGAAGCGCACATTCCCTCCTTGCCCCTAACTTTGTCAAACTGAGTAGCATCCAATGTCATGACATTCTGAGTGACATTGTACTCAGTCTGCATCAGGTTCATCCATACCAGTGATGAACACCTGCTACCAGAAGCTAGGTACTTAGCTTCTGCAGAGGACAATGATACACACATCTGTTTGTCCCTTTCCACTGCACCGTTTGTATGATGACCAATAGGTGACAATGCCTCACAACTTTCAATCAGACCTTTTCCACAGTCTGTTCTTTTATCCTTAGGCAGATTTGGGATTCCTCTAATTGCTCCCTTCATTCCTTTTAAATGAAGTTGTCCAAGTCTTCCATGTCCCAGCTTCATTTCCTGCTCTCCTTTGACTAAGGGGCACTTGGAGGAGTAGAGTGAGTCTTTAGATTCCCATAGATAACAGTTATCTTTGGATCTGGCTCCTCTCATCACTTCCTGATTGCAACCATTCAACACCACACATCCTCCTCTAGTGAATTTCACATTGAATCCTTGGTCACATAGCTGGCTTATGCTGATGAGATTAGCAGTTAGTCCTTTTACCAACAACACATTGCTCAGTTTTGGAACTTCAGGACAGTCCATCTTACCAACACCCTTGACTTCTCCTTTAGCTCCATCACCAAAAGTCACATACCTGGTGGCATGGGGTTGTAGATCCACCAATAAGTTGTGCATCCCAGTCATATGTCTTGAGCAGCCACTATCAAAGTACCAGTCTTGTCTGGTAGATGCCCTTGGAGATGTGTGAGCTAGTTTAGCAACACATTGATGATTCTCACTAGGGAGATTAAGCTTAGATGCCTGCTGCTTAGGTCTGACTTGAGGTGTCTGATTAGCAGCCCATTTTTGTTTCTTAATGGGGGCATTATGCTTAGAAGCCTTCTGCTTAGGTCTGACTTGAGTAGCCTGGTTAGGATAACCGTGCAGCCTGTAGCAGAAGGGTTTTATGTGACAAATCTACCACAGTAATGACATCTCCATCTCTGAAATTTCTTCTTCTGATGATTACTCATTCTGGTTCCCTGATGTTGAGACCTCGGTTGTGACTTCTGCTTGAATTTCTGAACTTCAGCCTTTGATCTTTTGAATTCAGTTGAAGATTTCTTAGCAAAGCCTAAACCATACATGGTTCCTGACTTCTGTCCCACCTTTAGAATCTCTTCTTAGGTGTCAGTTCCTTTATTCAACATTCTGATAGATTTAGTCATTTGTTCTAGCTTAGATGTCAGCAAAGATATCTCACCATTAAGACCATCTATGACTTTCAGCTGCTTCTGTTTCTCAGCTTCCAGCTCTTGGATGAGTTTCTTCTGCTTCTCTCCTTGGATACACACTTCTGCACTTTTAACACATAGTTCTTTATATGAAGCAGCAAGTTCATCCAAGGTAAGCTCATCTCCGCTTGAGTCATCATCTGAGGCACAAACACTGGTCAGAGCAGTGACATGTTTGGCAGATTCTCCTTCAGATTCACTCTCAGAGTCTCCTTCTGACCAGGTGACAGATAGCCCTTTCTTTTGCATCTTGAGAAAGGTGGGGCATTCAGCTTTAATATGACCATACCCTTCACATCCATGACACTGGATTCCCTTGCCTTGAGTGACCTTTTCTTCATATTTTGACTTTCTACTGATGTCATATGAAGAGTTCTTGACATTAGGTCTACCCTATTGATCAACCTTCTTTATGAACTTGTTGAACTGTCTCCCAAGCATGGTTATGGCTTCTGATAAGCTTTCATCGCCTCCAGTATATCCTGCTTCTGTCTCTTCTTCAGTATTTGATACAAAAGCTACGCTTTTGTTCTTCTTTTCAACATTCTCACACAAGCCCATTTCAAAGGTTTGGAGAGAACCAACGAGCTCATCCATCTTCATATTGCAGATATCTTGAGCCTCTTCTATGGCTGTGACCTTCATAGTAAATCTCTTAGGTAAAGATCTGAGAATCTTTCTTACAAGTTTCTCTTCAGCCATTTTCTCACCTAGGCCACCAGAGGTGTTTGCAATTTCAAGAATATTCATGTGAAAGTCCTGAATAGTCTCATCCTCTTTCATCCTCAGATTTTCAAACTTGGTGGTCAGCATCTGAAGTTTAGACATCTTCACCTTGGAGGTACCTTCATGAGTTATCTTGAGGGTATCCCAAACTTCCTTAGCCAACTCACAGTGGTGCACCAGTCTGAAGATGTTCTTACTGATTCCATTGAACAATGCATTCAAGGCCTTAGAATTTCCAAGGGTTAATGCCTCTTGCTCCTTGTCCCACTCTTCTTCAGGAATTTGCACACTGACTCCATCTTCACCTGTCTTCGTTGGATGTTCCCATCCTTTGTTGACAGCTCTCCAGACTTTGCTATCTAGAGACCTTAAGAAGGCTATCATACGAGGCTTCCAGTCATCATAGTTAGAACCATCCAGCATGGGTGGTCTATTTGAGTGTCCTATATCCTTGTCCATGGTACTAGAAAGTAACTTCCCTAGATCTCACCCAGAAATTAACAGGCAGGGTGCCTGCTCTGATGCCAATTGAAATTCTAGTTAACAGACTTTCGATGTCACACGGGTTGTTATGACATCCAATTCTGCGCAGACAAGAATTATGCAGAACTTAAAACGTAAGTGTAGTAAATAACACAAGAAATTGTTTACCCAGTTCGGTCCAACATGACAAACGTCTGGGGGCTACCAAGCCAGGGAGGAAATCCACTATTAGTAGTATTAATTCAGACCTTAAACCAACTGTTTAACCCTATCACTTAATACCTACCCAATGCAATTTCAATCTTACACTAAGATCAGAGTTCCTACTCACTCCCCCTCAATCACCTCAGTGATTACAACCTTTAATTAAGATTAAAGACAATTTTGAAGTCACACTTCAAACAACTCTTGATTGTGCTTAACAACTTTAATCAAGATACACAGCACTCACGCTTAAAAGCTTAGAGTGACACAACACTTACAACTCAATGAACACCCTATACCAATGCAATCATCTCAGTGATAATAGCTTGGCTTACAAGATACGTCTAATACAAGACACACAAAAATACAGCAGTGAAGTATAATGGACAAACAAAATCTTCACGCCTAAAACCCCGAAGTTCTGAAAGAAGGATTGCCATCCTTTTATATTGCAGCACTTGGGCCTTGTACTTGTATTTCCTGAATTTAAGGTCAAGCGAGTTACCCTAAATTCCACAACTAGGTTACTAACAAATAGGCTATTTGTTAGGTTCATTAAATGTAGCTTAGTTGTTGGTTTCCTGGATTTTAGCTCAGCTGTTGACTTCCTGAAGAATAGCCTGAGAAAAATGCTGAAACAGAAAAACTAAACAACCTACAATTTAGCATACGCTGTCAGGAATGAATGTCACAACATTCAGTTTGACGTCCAAAACATAGACCATATGCTAAGTCTGTTTTTCCTGAAAACAGACTGTACAAATTTGTTGTACTGTACAGAACCAATATGTCCATACTTCAGTATCAGCGTACATTAATAAATGTCAGAACATCCTATTTGACATTTACACATAGAGCCTTACATCAGTTCTGTTATCCTCTTGATAAGCAGACTGAGCTGCATACTGAAATGTAGCAGAAAACCACTCTGCCTATTGTTCAGTATATGTTGTCAATGATGAATATCATAACATCCAGTTTGACATTCAGACAGTAGGCCTTATGCCAGGTCTGTTATTTCCTTGATAAACAGACTGAAAATAAATACTGAGTTATAGCAGAACACTAACTGTTCTATTCCTCAGTATCTGCTGACAGGGATGAATGTCATAACATCCAGTTTGACATTCAATAAATCATGTATTAGCTAAACCTGTAGTATACTACTCAAGTATGTCATGACATCAGCCAAGACATCAGAGTACAGCTAGATATTCTAACATACAATGCAGTCATACAAACATCTCCACAGCATGTCATGACATCAGTCAAGACATTAGAATCCAGCTAGTATTTTACCATACAATGCAGCCAATTAAACATCTACAGGGTCAATAAGTAGTTGCTCAACTGTCGCGTATTGTAATGGAAGATGTCGTAGCCAATTAATATATTCTTCGGTTGGCTTCATTTCTCCCTGAAACGTTACCCCAGTAAAACACAGTCAGTGTCTATTTTCCCAAAGTTGTTGTTCGTTTCTATTCAACGTTATGTAACTATAATTCCATGACTCTTACATAGTCATGGTATGTTCTTCTTGTAGGCATTTAGGAGGATTGGATATGTCTTGATAATACCCAAATTGCAATTTTACCCTATCTGATTGATGCATTTCAACGATCCAAAAGCACAAGATTGGTGTTGTTGCACTCCAAATCAAATGATCATCATTCTCCAAGGGGGGGTTCCAAGATATGGCCTCTATATAAACTATGATTGTATTAAAAAAATACGTAAGTTTACCATTTATTATTTGAGTGACATGTAATAAAAAAACTAGTCAAACAAAAATTACGCTTGTTGGAGACATGTGATCGAACATGACACGATACCCATCAAGGTAATGACGAGGATTTTTAGAGCATTTTTTTTCTTGTTGGTCGAAGCCCATCTAAAAAGTAGAGAAACATTATATTGAAAGATTAACATATTATATAACACAGAGAACAGAAATGTAAAACAATGGATTTGCATGGAAATATTAAGACTTACATTGATGCATATGGATGACTTGGAACTGCATAACTAATTGGTAGTATAAATGGGAATCGTGTAAATCCCCATGTTTGTAGCAGAATAACACACCCTCACATACCATCAACATCAACGTCAACTGCTTTGCACATTTCCCTATATAGATATGCTAACACAGTTGATCCCCAATTATATTCACCACACTGACGCAAATCCTGAACAAATGGTATCCACATACTATGTACATCTTTTGCCGATTTATCATGGAATAAAGTTAGGGAGATGCACAATAAATATAAATTCTTGTGTATATAATGAGTTCGTCATGGGAGGTATTTTCAGATATTTGAGTTTCTTCTAGTATTTGTTTTAACCAAGAGATACGGACACGTCTACCTTTAATGTGATTTTCTGGAGGTTGACGACCCAAAAACGTGGTTCATGCACTTGCACTAATCTCGAATGGTCCTACGACGGCTTTACGATTTACACGTAGACCCAAAAGCATACTTACGTCTTCTAAAGTTATAGTGCACTCACCGGTTGGAAAGTGAAAAGTATGTGTTTCGGGTTTCCATCGTTCAAGTAGAGCATATATGAAAATTGTATCAATTACTATATCCTTCAGTCTTACGATGTTTGCAAAACCAGAGGTATCCAAAAAAGGTTGAATATAATGTGGGGCATCAATTAACTTATGGTTTCGGGTTCTAAAAGCTCTTTCAGGTTCCACCTGATACATGTAGCGAAAATAATAAACAAAATAACACATATATAATATATATTTATTTGCAAAAACAATAACAAAGCAAATGTTAAACAATTATCAAAACAATAAGTATCACTTACTAATGCTTGAATGTTATCATTAGTTCCCCTATGTTTATCACCCATAAAAAAAGGAGTTTGAGACATATTGAGATTTGTGGTAAAAATGATAGAAGCTTGAGTTGTGGTAAAGATGAAATGATGATAAAGAAGTGAGTTGTGGTAAAAATGAAATGATGGAGGAGTATTTATAGATATATTTTCATGACGTGTTCTAGTTATCAGTTTTACATAATGATACAATTTCATCTACTGTTCTACGAAGACTAACATACAACTCTAATGGCCCTAAGTTAATGAAATTTAAATAATTGTCAAACATTTCACGTACATCTTCATCATTACAAATTCGAATTTCTTCATACAGCAGCATGCCATTTGAATTGATGTATGGTTTTCGATAGCGCGGAGCAACAATTTCTCTCTCAAATTCCGTAGCATGAAGTATCTATGTTTGGATGTCGTCAAAACCAAAGGTTTCCATTATTCTTATTGATATTGGATCAGAAATAGTATTGCAAGAATCAATTTTTTTAGATGATATTGGCTTAATAATGTATACTAAACCAATTAAGAGAGCCATGTTGGTAGCTTATGCGTTTGAATTGCTTAGGTCTGGCTTTTATAATGTGTTTGACAAGACCAACCATGCAGTATATATACAACTTCCAAGATGGTGGACAAAAATAGTAGCTTTTCAGAATTTTTTAGGTGTACTCCAACCAAGATGGCGGTCCCCAACGCAACATCTTTTCACGCGCCAAGGTCCTCCAACCAAGACGGCGGACCCCTGCATGCTCTTCTTGCACGCGCGCGTCTTCCCAAATGGCGGACCCCAACGCCACATGGAATCGCACGCGCTAGACCCTTTATCTCAAATGGCGGGGGCCTTCTACCTTTGCAGAGGTAGTTGAGGTCCTCCATCTCAAATGGTGGACGTTTTCTGCATGGCTACAACGTACAATTCCAAACAACCCTTGTATATAATTGAACCTTTAATTTTCAAATTAAATCATACACACAATGACTCAAAACAATATCACAATTCAAATCCATTATAATGGAAGTATTTTTCCAGATGTTAATGTCAGAGTCATATTTCAAAACACAAACATACAGCAACTCAAAATACACCCCAGATCCAATTACACGCGTCTAAAAGAAAGACTCGAAAACAAGCTTCAACAACAGATAACTGATATTTATTATCGATATCCATGTTTTAATGACGGCGTTAACAACGTCACTTATACAACAACGAAAATAGAAGACGACAATGACGTCTGGTTAATGTTCCAGTGCCATTCAACGTATAATTTGTCAGATGTGATTGATTTATATGTATGCTTAGTAGACCACGATGAGGGTGATCAAGTAACGTATCCGACGCAAACTTCTCAATCTCATCAATATCAAATGAGTCAAGAGACTATACTGTCGTTGACACCAATTCCAGATGAGGATGTCGGGGATGATAGTGACTATGAAGAAGCGTGGTACGTAGATACACATAATCTTTTCAGTGGAGAAAGTGACAACTCTGACAACGATATCCCCGTGGTGCATCAAGATCAAGTGCAGGATCTATACAATCCACAACTACACATGAGACAACCCACATACTCACTTGACGAAGATGCATCAATTTTTGAAACCACGGAGCCACTTCAGATAGAGGGGGGGGGTTGCTTGGCATGGAATTTAATAGCAAAGAGGGATGTGTATTCTCCATTTGCCAATTTCACATCAGAAATTGTCTTGATTATTCAGTTTATAAGTCTGATTCTAAACGACTCATAATCAAGTGTGTTAACGAAGAATGCGCCTTCAAATGCAGAGCCTATATGGGGAAAGGGAGTGGTACGTGGGTGATCACTAAGGTTAGCGGTCCGCACACATGCATGTCTTCCACAATGTCTCAAGATCATAGAAAACTTGACTCTAATCTAATATGTAACAGTATCAAGTCTCTAATCAACAGTGATTCCTCACTAAAAGTGAAACACATCATCACTCATATTCGGGAGACATTCAACTACACAATCTCTTACAAAGAGGCATGGATTTCAAAGAATAAGGCCATCGCTGCTATTTATGGAAATTGGGAGACTTCATACAACGACCTGCCGCAATGGTTGTTGGTCATGAAAACATTTCTACCAGGTACTATAATAGAACTCGAGACTCTTCCTATATTTTCAAATGAAGGGACTCAAATCACTGGTGCTAGAGTTTTTCACCGCCTTTTTTGGGATTTCCAACCATGCATCAAGGGTTTTGCATTCTGCAAACTGGTGGTTCAAGTACAGGGGAACTTTGTTAATGGTTGTGGCACAAGACGGAAATAGGAACATTTCCAATAACTTTTGCATTGGTAGAGGGTGAAACTGGAGAAGCATGGAGTTTTTTCTTGAGAAATCTTAGAATGCATGTCACACCATAACCCAACCTATGTTTGATATCAGATCGACATGAGTCAATAAAGAGTGTTTATAATAACCCGGATAATGGCTGGCAAGACCATCCCTCCTCACACGTCTATTGCATCAGACATATAACGTAAAATTTCATGAGGGAATTCAGAGACAAGGAACTTCAGAAAAAAATTGTTAACATGGGTATCTTCCAAAACATATCTTTGTTACCATATCTAACAGTAACTTCTACATACTAATTTAGTTTTCATTTTCATTTTCAGGGTATGCATTAAATGAGGCAACATATGAATACTACAGGGGAGAGATACGTAAGGTTAACATAGCAGCGTTAGAATGGGTAGACAATATTCCAAGAGAAAAATGGACGGGATCATTCGATGGAGGGAAACGTTGGGGTCATATCACTACCAACCTTGCAGAATCAATGAACTCAATTTTGAAATCCACACGTAACCTACCTATTACCGCTTTGGTAAAATCAACATATTATCGATTGGGCACACTGTTTGGGAAAAGAGGACATGATTGGACTAAAATGTTGGGTTCTGGTCAACTATTCACTGAAAACTGCATGAAGGGAATTGAGGAGGAAGTAATCAAATCAAATAGCCACACGGTTATGCAATTTGATCGTGAGAGGTTCTGCTTCCTGGTCCAGGAAACTATTCATCATAGTGATGGCAGACCGACTACCCATTACAACGTCGACCTTCAGAATCTGACGTGTGAGTGTGGAAGATTCCAAACGTTTCATGTCCCTTGCTCACATGTTATTGCAGCGTGTTCAAGCATAGGACAAGACTATTCTGTGCATATAGCTTACGTGTTCAAAGTTGTAAACGTATATAAGGTCTACAAGGAGAGTTTCCTCGGGATCCTGACCGAAACAAGTTGGCCACAATATGAAGGTGACACGCTATGCCACAACGACCGCAAGCGGAGAAACAAGAAAGGTCGGCCAAACAGTTGTCGAATTAGAACTGAAATGGACAACGTTGAAAAAGAAAAAAGGAGGCGTGGTATTTGTCGAGAAATAGGACATACGCGCAGAAAATGTCCAACCAGGCATGGCCCTTCTACTTATTTATGTATGAAGTTTTAGTATATTCAATCTTCGTTATATTTCGTGTATTTCCTTTTTCCAACAACAAGTTCTATTAAGAGCGTAACATTATCTTCTACAACACAAGACAGGTTACAACATAATAACAACTTCAACTAAAGATAAAAAACTACAACTATTTCAACACGTTATAACAACTAATCACTACAACACCTTTTATCATATTATCACTTTAAACGACAACAGCTAAAACAAGTGGATCTTCAACACCTCGACTAACTTTTCCACTATGCGCAGAAAACATACAAGTAACATCCAGATCATTTTCTACACGATCCCAATAATGCATGTATGTCCCATCTGGGCTAGCATCCGTAAGAGTTATGTAAGGACAATAATATTCAATTTTTCTAACACGTCGAATTGGACCACCCAGTTGTCCAAAACTTCCGTTGATGGCTGAAACCAACCGCCTAAACTTCCATTGTGGATTCAAACAAACCCTCATCTACTTATCTGTTTCAAAGAAAACAATGCAACACACAAACATCATTCACAACTGATATATTCATTTGTCATATGCTCCCTCTATTTATAGAAAACCTACTGGAAATAAAAAATAATATTATACTATTGTTTAAGCGGGAAAAATCTATATCAAAATAATATTTGGGCGGGAAAAATGATTCTAATCTTTTTATTTCATTTTTCATTTTTATTAAAAATATTATGTAACAAATTAATTTAATTTGTTAAAAAAAATTTAGAGTTTTCTTTCTTAAAATTAATTTTTATGTAATATTAAATATTTATAACAAATATTACAAAAAAAGCTATATAATTTTGAAATCTTAATTAATTATTAAAAAAATATTTTTCTAATAATATGTCACTATTTATTATTTATTTTAATTTTAGAAGAATTTATTTTTAAAACAATTAATTAATTAATTAATATAAATATTAATTTTTAATTAGTATTATATATTTATTATAAATATTATATAAAAAGCAATATAACTAATTAATATTAAATAATTATGAAAAATATTATATAACAAAGTATTTAATTTATTAAAAAAAAATATTTTACTTTTTATTAAATATAATATTTTAATTAATTTTTAATATTAATTAATTATTTTATTCATTTTAAATTAAATCAGAAATTAAAAAACAAAAAAATAAAATAATAATACACACTCCATCTCAAATGGCGCACCCCAACTGGACCTCTAGGGGCGTCCACCATCTGTGATGGAGTCCCTTGAAAACTATTAAATTAATCCCACAAAATGACAAAAATGGTGGCAGATTGGGAAATTGATTTGGGATAGTGACATTTTGAGAATTCTTTTTCACCATAGTGGCATGGAGGTCAAACTCTCTCATTTATATGTTCAATGTTGGTTTCTGTTAGGTACTCAAGGTAAATGTGGCGATCTGTTTGTAACCATGTATGTGTTCCAAATTGTGAATTTCTTGGTTCATTGATTGATTTATTGTTGTCATGTATCTGTATGCCTTGCAAGTGTGTTAGATTGGGTTGTGAAGGGTATGTATAGTGAATTTTCATTGTGTATGGACTTGGTTTATTGTTTGGTTGAATGTGAATGACATGGTTTGTCAAGTTGAATGGTGCATTGATTACATTGTGTATTGTGCATGTCATTGGTCATATGGAACTTGGTTGGAAAATTGTATTGAATTGGATGCTTGGATATGTATGGTCTTGGTTTATGGAATGTAAATGAAATGTATTGAAATTGGCATGTTAATGAATGGTTAACATGAATTAGCATATGAAATTTGATGCTATTGAATGGTATTGGATTGATTTGAACGACTTGAAATGTTTGAATGTGGATTTTGAATGTGGTTTATGAAATTGGATTGGAAATGTATTGAATGTTTAGTGGCCTAATTTTGGAATGTGAACTTTTGTAGGTTTTTTGCATTTGGCATGGACATTTGAGAATCAAGGCTTGAAGATCAAAGTGGCCTTAAAGGCTCTAGGGAAAAAAGTTTGACTTTGGTCAACTTGTTGACCAAAAAGTCAATAGTTGGAGAAAGACAACTATATATTAGAAACTAGAGTTTTGTACTGTTGGATGTAAATGTAAGGCTTGTGTAAATGCCTTGATGAAATGTAATGTGAAAGTGATTTTGAATGAATAATAATTTGTTTTACATGAAGCAATGATTTATGTTCAAATGTTAATCAATACGAATGGACCTTGACTTAATGCATAAATGAACCACTAATGAATGACTTATAATGCTTTAAGAATCTCAATGGATCAAAGATAAACCAAAGACCAAATGACCAATGCAAGCATGAATCCAAGAAACAATTACCAAGGACTTACAATCTTGACAACACCATATGGATGGGAGTAAAGACCATTAATCAAGGACCAAATATTTGGAAAACACCATATGAATGAATGTAATGATCATGAATCAAGATCTTGAAAACACTATATGACTGGATGTAATGACAAAACCTTTATCCAAATGATAATCCTAAACAAGTGGACATGTAAGCTAGATGAATGAATCTCATACACAATGGCAAGTTTAATTGTTGATGATGCATGACAAGATGTATGACAATATGGTCAAGAAACTCTTCCCAGTGAGCTAGGGTTTCTCTAAATTCCATGATCAAAATTCAACCTCAAATGGTACACAAGTACCAAACATGCATAATTAGGGTTCCATGATGTACACCCCCTAATCAAGGTTTTCAAACCAAGCATGAAGCTTCACAATCAATCTCCCAACACATGGACCTATAATTAGGGTTTAGTGGTCAAATTAATGCTCAAGAGTCAAACACAATATCCTAGAGGAACAAAGCCAAGAATTGAGGTTTTGATGCACAAATGAATGCCATGATGCGGTCTCCTTGAATCCATGTCCCAAAGATCAAGAAATTAGGGGTTTGTCCCAATGATTCCATATGAAGAGCCATGCCACATCCCTATGGATTAATCCACAAGCAAACCCTAGCTTTTGTAAGCCTTAGAGCTTTGAATCTTATGATGATTATCAGAAGGTGTTAACGTGAATGCATGATGCACATGAATGAGGCATAAATGAGTTCAAATGAATTTCAAGTCATAAGTTAGATGAAAAATGAAAAGTTGAGGGAAATTTTTGGGTTATGACACCACCCTGCCACATAACTTCATGTGCATGACCCTAGGAGTAGGCACTTTGAATGACACATGCTCATAAAAAGTAACCCATGCATCATTGGGTATGACGCATTAGTTAGAGGGTATATGAAAAATTGCTTCACGTGAATGCTATGTATCATCTATAAATATGGCTATGTAACTCATCATTTCCATTAAACACACTCAACATATACACTTTATCAGCAACAAACACTCAGAAGCATTCCGAAAAATGGCTCTATTAACCATGGGTGATACACATCAAGGAACTATCAACAATATTGCAGAGTTTGTAAGTTACTATTTTGAATGTATTACAAAATTTCCCGTTAATACTTTTTATTAATTATGTTTTGTTAGGATCCAAAGAGATTTTACTGTCGTGTACATGAATATGTACCACACGACGAATTGATAGAACCATATTTATGAGCAGACGGTTTTGGTCATTTACTCAACATAGTCTCATACTCTGTTGATTACAAATTTATACTTGCTTTCATAGAAAGATGGAGACCCGAGACAAACACATTTCACCTTATGTTCGGTGAATGTACCCTTACACTAGAGAACATGTACATGTTGTTGGGTCTACCTATCGAAGGTAAGATTGTTAAATGGTAGAGTTAACCATGATAACACAATATGCAAAGAATTGTTGGGTGCCCCTTTGTCTGAAGACACAACTAAGGGTCAAGGTATTAATATAAAGTATCTTAAAGAACATTATTCAAGTATAATATTAACCGAAGATTCGACTGAGTGTGAAAAAAAATTAAAACTCAGTGTTATATTATGATACTATTTGATAATTTTTTATTTCCTGAAACTACTGGTAATACGATAAATATTATGCATTTCTCTTTGTTAAGAAACATAAATAAAATAGGAACATGTAGCTGGGGTTCAACTTTTTTGTCCCATCTAAATAGTTATTTGTGTAAAAATGCACAAAAGGGTACTTGTTCGTTTTATTCTTGCGCCTTTTTTCTCCAAGCTTGGGGTTGGCCGAGAATGTTGTCACTCACCCCCGTCAACGAAAACAGCTTCACATTCCCCTTTGCAACAAAGTAAGTTTATCTAATTTTTTCCACTTGCTTACTTTATACTACAACTAACGATAAATAATTTATTTTCACTCTTTTCGATTTAGGTGGTCTGTTTTGGAGATGAACTACAACAAATGTCTCAAACACGCTATAATAGTCTATCGAAATCTTATAGACCACCTTGGACCAGACAATGTATTACTTTTAAACAAATCATTAGAATCTAAACTTAGTTTTAATATTACCAATTTATAAATCTTCTAATCATGTATTTTCCTATACAGTTTATCAGAAGGTCGTATCTGGGTCTCGACCATGAGGGTAACCCCGAGGATGCTGCAATTTGGACAACAAAACACTGATCACCAGGTTCACTACTATGGAGATGCACCATAGTGATTGTGTCAAACTGCAGTTCGGCATGCAACAACAAATCTCAGACCCTCCGACGTGTTTGGGACAATGATATCAACTAAGAGTCGATGGTCAGTGGAGTTATTCTGATTGGAGATATTTTTTTAGGGAAACGTGTCATTAATGGAAGAATCGACATCGACATACCTTAAACGAACCTATCATACATGATGCTAGACCAACTCAAAATTATTTGAATTAGTATAGGTTAGTTACAACGACACATTTTGTGTCTGACATGGGGTATTTGATCGACCCAGGACAAGCTTTGTCATCATACATCCAACAACAAACCCCTACCCAACAACCTACCCCACACCATTGCCAACCCGAACAACAATGTAAACACACCCAAATCCAAAGACCAACCTCACAACATCACCATACTAGATACACATAACCATCATCCGAACATGATTACAAACTCACAAACACTCAACCCCGCAACCGATTCATACCACACACGCAAAAACAAAACCAAGAGCATGACCCATACCACCAACAACCATATGTTGCCATCACATCTTACTATATCCCCGATGATGCATATAATTCCATCCTTTCCCACCATAGCTCCCAACCAATGTACACCCAAAAATCACACCACCAAAGCACCCAACCACCACCTGCCTTTCAAGCACCACAAAAATCATTGATTCGTTTTCAAAATAATTCAATGTCCCAATTCAACCAACCCCAACCAGCACGTCAACAAGTAACTCAGCCAACACGATCAAACTACGACAACATGGGCACCAAAATCAATTAGGCAACGCGGGCTGATGGGGAGATATGATCGAAGATTTGTCAGATAACACTAATATCCCATGAACCCCATACCAACCACCTTTGGCTCAGGTGAGTACTAGGAGACCCCAAACACCTCAAAGAAATCGTGGATGACCTCGAAGGCAAGTGAATGAGCCTGGGTGTAGAACTGGTGGACGTTACGATCGAGCGAGTCATTAGATTTATTTCCAATCGTTGTGTAATTCTATTTGATAAAATAATATTATAATTTATTTTTTTAACATTTTATTTAGTATTATTTTGTTTTAAAAAAATAAAAAATAAAAAAATATAGTAGTCACTGCCTATGGCGCATGCGCTTAGAGGATGAATGCATGCGTCACATTGCATGTCCTATATGCATGCTGGTGCATTTGTACAAAATATGTGTGAATGAGTCATTGAGTCTGACTACTCCTCTTGTCAGTAATTTTTTTGTTTGAAATATGATTAGTTTAATATTTTTTTTAAATATATATTTAATTATTTTTTGAAAAAAAAGGGTTATTTTCAAAAAAAAAAATCCACAAGTTATCCTTTAAATCACATAAATAAATAGCAATTAATTTGTTGGATGTTTCCTCGCATAAACAAATTTCAACATTCTAGTCAAAAAAAAATTAGAAATATGATAAATTAAACAAATAATTCTATATACAATTATGAACAAATGTACAAAATTACTTTAAAATAAAAAATCATGCAATGTTCATAATATCTAAACACCCGTTCTCGCCAAAAGTGATGAAGTATTAAAAGTAAATATTTCAAATATCTTATCCCCATAGATTGATGTGATAAACACCCTTTCAACAAACATACTTTTAGTGAAAAGGGTAAATTTATAAGTTTGGTTTAAAATGATTATAGAACTATTAAAAATAATACAGTAAAATTTAAGGTTTAAAAATGACTAAAATATGTTGGAATTAGCCTGTAATATCTATAAACCCGTACATTCTCTTGATCAACACATATATCTATTATCATTCGTTATTATCATGAGTCTCTTGACAACATTATTCATGTCTGAACTAACGTTGTGATAGGCAAAACTAATATATTTAAAAATTGTATGAGTGTTGATAATAATCTCATACTTTTTGTCAAACTTTGTTTTATCTATAAATCCATTACATTTTAGCTGGTATGGGCTTATAGTTTTGTCTCTGTTAAGTATGAAAATTTTATCTTGAACCTCCAATTTATATTAAACACCCTCACATAACTCTTAATTTGACCATAATATCAGGAAAACAAATACAATTCTTACATTGACAATATCTTTTTACGATTTTTTTCAACAAACTTAGTATTCTGTCGAATTTTTAAAATTGTTGGTATATATAAGGGTGTGATTGGATATTTTTAAAAATTGGATAGGTCAATTTTTAGAAAAAAATTTGGGTCTGAATTTTTTCTGTATACAGTGAGGAAAAGATTTTGGTATGCACAACCCTATAAAAAAACAGGTGCAATTACAATTCAGAAAAAAAAAATACCGGTACAATCATAACACCATAAAAATAAGAGTGCCCAATTTTTTAAAACTTTTGGTAAATCTTTGCTACGCATCAAATATATCAAATAATCGAGTAAAAATATATATTGAGTTTTATTACTATTGGATATTTTGCAGTTACTATTGGATTTTTCGTACAACAAATAATTTTTTTAATGAATGATTAATAATAAAAAATTGAGAGAACTATTTTTAATATTATAAAAATATGCATGACTCTCAGGTTTAGGTTGGAGTGCTAGGTAAGTTTTGAGAATTTAACTTGCCATCCCTATTTATATATGACACTCCCATTGCTTTAAATTGAAAAAATTGCTCCGGACTAAAAATTGAATTGAATTTTCGTTCAAAATTTTCGGTACAAACAAAATTTTCTTGTAAATTTTTGATATACCAGAATTTTTTAAATTTCCAAAAAGTTACAATTAATACGGGACTGTGATTTTCTTTTTATTCTCTTATTCATCTTTTCTTTTAGTGTAGACTGTGATTTTTGTTGACGTAGAATATGAACTAGGATATGAGTAATTGCATAGTAGAGATTAGAGTAGTGAGGTTAGGAAGTTGCTGAACTTGCACATATGGTGATTCTGAATAATATAGGACAGTGGTTGATGAGTGCAGATGATTCAGAGCTTCAGTATGAAACTCTAATCAATGGTAGATTGAAGAGCTTTGAGTGAGATTTTGTGAGGTTTGGGGAGTGAAATTAACTGAGTAAAAAATGGGTGATTGATTGATTCCTCATGAAGCAATTTATCTAGGGTTTATATAGATGAGAGGTGAGAAAAATCGGAGGAAAATGTAGTTATGGAGTAGTTATAGATGATCAATTGTGAGCCCTTGGATAATGATTCATGTGCCACTTTAATCAAAGGTGGAAAATTATTCAAAAAGTAGTTAGGTTTTAGTTTGTTAAGTATTAGAAAATTGGGAGAGTTGTGTTTCTATTGTGCTAATTTTAGTTGAAAAAATGAAGCAGGAGTGTGTTAGTTTGCACTTTGAAAGTTGGTTAGATTCAAAGCCCAAGTTTGGAGGGAAAATTGCATGCAGTGGTATTTAGGTAATTAGACAGATGGACACATGGCACTGGCTGTTTAGGCAGTTATAAGTTCATTTTAAAGTTAGTTGAGATGGGTTATGGGTTATAGGTTAGAAGAGGTTTAAATGTTAGTTGTTTCAATTGAAAATTAGGAGGAGATTTCGAACTAATTTGGGCAATTAGTTAGGGTAATGGGGCAGAGTTAGTTAGAGATAAAGGTAGGGCCGCTAGGAGTGTGGTTAGCTTGTAGTTAGGTTAGTTGAAATTAGTTAAAAGTTAGCTATAGTTAAAGGTCCGTTAGCATTGTATGTATGGTTGTCATGACATTTGTGATGATGTATGATTGTGGTATTTGCATAGCATTTTGTTTTATATTTATGGTGATTATGTGGTCATGTGATCATTGAGATCATGGTATGTATGTATTGAATTTCATGTCGTGGTTGCTGTGAATGATTTTATGACGATGGATTGCACACTTTCTAAGATTGAGTTAGATCTAACCATATTTCTTAAAAGGAGTTTACTATTTCATCCAGAATTCCAAAGTCTCTGAATATGTTATACATTTCTTTTGCATCACGTCTATCTGGGATTTCCGTGAAGAAGAATGATATTGTGTTTGATTCCAAAATTCAACTTCTTCTATATTTACCACCCTTTTGTGTATACCATTCCATGTCTCTTCTCCCATATTGTCTTCTTCTTCCTGAATTTCTTCTGACCATCTTTCATACTTCTTTCATCTCTTTCTCTCTGGTTGAATGTTATTTCGTTCTTGTGCAGATTGTAGTTGAATTTCAGTGGTTGAATTTGTGTATAATTGTTTGGTTAGGGTTTTTCTAAAATGTTTAGAATATTAGAGAGATGTTCGAGATGCTTTTAAAAGTTGAGTTATACTCAATTTGAAAATATAATTAATTTATATAACATATAACATTATAAATTTTAATATTAAGATATATCATTTGTATTTTTTTACAAAGTATCAATTATATAAAGCATATGAAATAATAATAAAAATAATAATGTATCTTAATAATCATAAAATAATAATTATGTTAATTTATATTTGGTTTTAAAAAGGAATTTGATAAAGGATTATAATTAAAGAATTTGATAAAGAATTTTAAAAAATAATCTTAATTATATATAAAAAATTATTATAATTATATTATAATAAAAATTAATTTAAATATTTATTTTGAATTTTTTTAATAATATATTTATAATAAATAAAAATTATATTAATATAATTACTAATATTTTTTTCCATTCATTTTAAAATTATTATTGATAAAATAAATAAATTATCATACTAAAATAGTAAGTTAAACTAATATATTCATGTAAATTTTTTACTTATTAACATATATTCTAACAAACTAAAATTTTTGAATTTTTAAATATACACTATAGTTTATTTAAGAAATTGTCTTTAAAACATTTAATTATTACATAAATAGAATATACATATTGATTTTTCAAAGTTTAATTATTTCTAGAATAAATATATATTTTCAAATATATACTGTTTTTTTTTAAACAGAATATATACTATACTGTTTTTTTAATATATATATATATATATATATATATATATATATATATATATATATATATATATATATATATATATATATATATAAATATATAATATTTTTGTCTTAATATTTTCTATCTAAAATAAAATATATTTTGATTTAATATATATATATATATATATATATATATATATATATATATATATATATATATATATATATTAAATCAAAATATATTTTATTTTAGATATAAAATATTAAGACAAAAATATTTTATTAAGACATAAAATATTAATACAGAAAATTCAAAATATTTCATTTTAAAAGATATATTTCTTCTTTACTATATATATTTAGATAGAAAATATTAATTGCATAATAATATATTTACATATTTAAATAAAATAATTAATTAACAAGACATTCACAATCATATTAATCTACAACTTGAATGTGAATTTACATTTTCTTATATGTAACAAGTTGCAAATATCTCATCAATTTGTTTATCGCTCCTTTTTCCCAATAAAATTTGATTTCAATATAGCTTCTATTCTATCCTCCTATTGTGCCGTCTCTTCTAGATATTTCACATACTTATTTAGGAGTGATCCATGTGAAAGTTTTATCCTGAAAAAGTTCGATTACCTGCACGCATTATTCTCTTAGAAAAGTTGAATGCACAAAAACAGTGCAATTTGACTTTGTTGTACATTTATACCTTTTCCCCCATACATTCAATGAATACATCCTCTGTTTAAGGAAGAAACAAAAGTTTCCAAATAACATACATTACTACTTTGATATTCAAATAGAATTCATTGAACAAGTAAAAACACATGCATTCCTCTGTCTTTTTATTCCTCTGAGAATTAAGTACTACTAATTAAAATCCTGAGCCGCTAATTAAATTAATAAAAATGAGCTAACACAAGTCAAGATTCTTATGTTTCCTAGCTATTTGGTGCTCTCTCATTGATTGAGTTTAATATTTTAAATAAATCACTTATTTTGAAAGATTAGCTTTATAACTGTGCGTGGATATTTTGGCTTGTAAAATTAACATAAAATTATATATATATATATATATATATATATATATATATATATATATATATATATATATATATATATATATATATATATTATTATTATATTATTAGAGATATTTGATTTTAATATACTTCTTTTAGATTAAAATTTTGATCAAATTGCCAGATAACAGTTACTTTTTGTGGAATCAACAAGTTCAATCAATGATCTCCACACAGAAAATGTACAAATTTGTGATGAATATTCAAATTTCATTGAAGTTTAAGACTAATCAAGATTGTCAAGAAAGTACGTTTTCAGTTGAATATGAGTCATGGACTATTCAAAACCAAACTTTTTTATACGGTTACTCTCTACGATTTATGAATTTGTATTACCTAGGGTGCCCTCGTGTAAACATGCATGTGAAGTTTGTGATAAGATCCACAAATACTTCATTGCACAAATGAAAGCTATAATGTGTCAATTACACGTGGAGTTGAAGTCAACGAAGAAAATAAATCATCCAAGAACTTAGTTTGTGTTAAGAATCAAGAAATTGACAATTCCCTTCTTGCCGTTGGTGATTTAAATTCTTGATAATCTTCTTAAATAGTACAATTCATTTGGAATGCAAATGTATGGAAGTACTTATTCCCAACACTTTGTGGTGTAGAAGCTCTCATTTATGTTTAAAAGACTCATTAAGTTAAAATTAGAGAAGAATTAGATAGGTCAATTGGCTAAAAAAAAAATACAAAATGATTGAATAATTGAAAATGTGTGATTGTAAATATGTTGTAATTATTAATTATTATCCATATGGACAATGATTGGTGTCAAAGGCGTTCATTATTTGATAGACCTTATTATAATATTTGATCATTGTGTGAGAGTATCGCTTATAGTTATTTTATTCAAATATTAAAAATAGATAGTATTTTTTGGTATTTTGTCTAGGTATTATTTAATTTTGTAATATTTTTTTGGACATATTTGTATGGTTATTTGACATGCATAGTAATGTTATTGAATGTTTGTCGCTTTTTTCTTCTTATTTTTCTTTTTCAGATGTTGTTGTTCCTGCTTCAACATTTTCAGCTCAGATTTAACTTTATCCCTATGTTGAGTGAAATGAATTTTAAGTTCAGGAAAAAAAGGTGGAGATCGTTCTTGGTTGCGTTTACTTGGACTTATCCTTGAGGGAAAAGTGTCTCACCACCCCTAGTGAGAACCCAAATTAAACTAAAATAGAAAATGGAACCGATTTAACTGAATGTGCCTCATGATGATCAAAAGATCCATACCTAAAATGATTATGAGTTTGATTGTTGTAAGAGAAAGTGCCAAGGGGTTCCTCGAAACTGTGAAACAATTCTTTAATAAAATGATAAGGTTGAGATAAGTAATACTTTATCCAAGTTCATTTCAATGAGTTATAAAGGTAAAAGAAACATAAGGGAGTACATATTGAAGATGTTTAATCTCAGATCAAAATTCAAGGAACTAAAGTTAGAACTTCATGGGAATTTGATTGTGTACTTGGTTTTAATCTCTCTCCCAACACACTTGTAAGAGTATCACTTATGGTTATTTCTTGTAATCAAATATTGAGAATAGAAAGTGTTTTTTGGTATCTTATCTAGGTCTTATTTAATTTTGATATAAATAATATTGGACATGTTTGTATGGTTATTTTACTTGTTTAGTAATGTTATTGTATGTTTGTTGTTTTTGCTTCTTCTTTTTCTTTTCAGATGTTGTTTTTACTGCTCCAAAATTTTCAACCCAAATTAACTTTATCGTTATGGTGAGTGATATGAACTTCAAGTCCGGGAAAAGAACACGTGGAGATCATTCTTGGGTGCATTTACTTGGACTTATCCTTGAGGAAAGAGTGTCTCACATCCACTAGTTAGAACCTAAATGAAATTAAAATAGAAAATATGACCGATTTAACCAGATGTGCCTCATGATGATCAAAAGATCCGTACCTAAAATGATTATGAGTTTGATTATTGTGAGAGAAAGTACCAAGAGGTTCCTCGAAACTGTGAAATAAATCTTTAATTAAAATGACTATAAGTATGGAATACACCTAAGAGGGGGGGTGAATTAGGTACTTTAAATTTTTTTCGATTTTAGATTTGGATGTGATTATTTTTTTCGCTGAATGTTAAGAGATGAATGCGGTAAAGTGCAGAAAAATAAAGAACACAACGATGTATCCTGGTTCCCCTCACAATTCGAGGGTACTCCAGTCCCCTTACGCAGTAAGAGATTTTACTATCTTGTTTGGACTTTATACAAGCAATCCTAGCCTCTATACACAAGATCCTAAACATATTAATAAGGACAATCCCTTTATGATATACACCAAGCAGTCCCCTTACACAGTAAGAGAATTTACTATCTTGTTTGGACTCTGTACAAACAATTCTAGCCTCTATACACAAGATCTTAAGCACATCAGTAAGGACAATCCCTTTATGATATACACCAAGTGACTTAAGAGAACAATTCTCCCTTGATCACTCTCTTGCTTCAGACAATTTTGGACAACAAGGATTTAAATACTATTTTGAATTTTACAAGAGTTTATGAAGTTGTATACAATGTATCAATCACTTGGATTGATCTTCTCCTTCAAGAAAACAATTCTCTATATGTAACACAAGTTCTCAATGATATATTTGGTTGAAACCATGTAAAGTTGCAATGAAGATTTAATGCAAAAATTTCAACAAATTTTTTGTTAAGAACACTTAGTTTTTGAAAATGAGAGAAAAATAATATTAGAATTGTGGATGAAGGAGGTGACTTTCAAAATCTGAAAATTATGGTGTATATAGTGCCTTAACACCTCTATGAAAAAGTACATATGCAGATGCCTTAAAAAATTTGAAAAATGCGCACATATAGTCAGTTACATGAACTTGGGTAACCAGTTACACCCTTTGAAAAATGCCACAGAAGATAGCGCTTTAATGTGGTAACCGATTACAGGAAATGTGGTAACCGATTACCACTGCTATTGGCAGTAAAAAAACTTTGAAAATTTTTATTTTAATTAATTTTTAATGACATAAAAATGTAATGCAATATGCCATGATTTAGTATGAATTTTGAGCACTTATATTAACATAGAGCGAATGTATACTTGTACCTTATGATGTCATGATCTATCTAATATATCATCCAAGGCTTTGATCTTTAACACTTTAAGACTTCACCTTAATGCGCTAGCTCGTGTTATTATTTTTTATCCATTCTTTTTGACACAAGCATATGCTTTTGTCTTCATAAAAATAATCACTTGAGAAACTTGTTTTCACATTCCCCCCATTTTTGATGACGAAAAACCTTTGAAGAGTATATGCAATTTTCTTCTTCTATCTCAAGACTCCCCATTGATTAATACTCCTCTTTGATCCTTGAATGAGGGGTTTTGACAATGGATGCTAGCTGCATTTTTGTTAGAGGAATAAATACAAGATAACACATATCTTTTCCCCCTTTGTCATTAACAAAAAGGACGATAAAAGAAAAAAATAACGAATTGTCATGCAAAAGACATACACACCATACATAATGCAACTAAAGACATTTAACAAATTGGAACATTCATACCAAGTTTAATAATAAAAGTGCGATAAGAGGAACATAAGTTTAACACACAATATAACTTGTTACTAAAATCATAAAAACTAAAGAGTCATAATCAAAATGCCATCAAGTCATGGAAACTTAATCGTTTAGAGGGAAAGAAATGTATAAGGAATTTAATGCTACTCATGAAGGATTTCTTGGGAAACTCAATTTAGCTATTCCATTACATGTGTTCCTGACGTGTGAAACCTTTCCCATGTCTTGTAACTACTGCGCTGCCATGCGTGTATGTTGCTTGTATTCTTGGTTTTTCCCTTATAAAGAGCTTTGGTTTGTTTATTCAAAAATATCTTTCCCTTTCCCTCTTTAAAATTTCCATTGTTCTCATAGGTGCATGAGTGCTTTTTTAACCTTTAAGCCAGGATAAGAGAGATAAAAGTCATTGGGTGCATCAAGCTTCTAGGGGTTCAAATACTCTTGGGATTTTGATGGTGTTTTTTAACTTCTTTTGTTTTTATCAATAACTCATGGCCATGAAGAATCCTAAACGTGTCCATGTTTGAGATGTTGCATCTATATATTTTGACTCACATAGGATTGTAGGTTTCCTATTGGAACATTAGATTCTCAAGTACATGTCATGAAGAGGATGTGATCTTGAAATCGTGTTTAGAAGCAAAAATGACTAACATGGATACTCTAGGGGTTTATCCACCCCTTATTTTTACTTGCACATTCCAATCGTTCATGAATTAGGAGTCTTCATACCTTTTACACCATTTAAAGCAAACATTTTGGTGACTGCTAATATCGCTCCTCCCAAATCATGGCCAACATATGGGGCATCATTAGGGCCTTTGAGATTATTTGTTTCCTCCTGGGAGTCCTCCCCAGTAGTTGGGTTTTCTTTTCTTTTTATAGTGTAAACAACCGCTAAGGGAGAATGGGCAAGTGGGGAGTTTGTTCCGATGGTGGAAGTTCCCTGAACATCATTGTGGAATGACCCTTCTTTTAATTTTATCGAGTTCACCATGCATTGTCCACCATTTCCAGAGAACCGTCATAGTGACTATTGATCACTCCTCAACAAGTCTCCTTTTGAGCTGATGAAGCTCTAAGAAATTGAAATGATGAGAAACTTCTTGGTTGAGAGATTCCAGTGGGAGAAGCATCTTCAAGCGACATGTGAATTGAAATACAAAATTGCATTTGTCATAGGGCATTTCCAAGACCTCTATAAGATGGTGAGGACCTTGGTCAATCAGCGAGATGATTTTAAGGTCCTCCTAAAAAAGGTGGATTTAGAAGCATGAGCTTATGTTAGGATGGGAAATGTTTCAAGGGATCCCTCGAAAAATCCCTGAGTTCCATAAAATATCTTTAGAAATAGGAATCTCGTTGTAGGATGAAGCGATGATTGCTTCTAATCAGTACTTTGAGAGGGTGAAATAACGGGTAACCTTCTTCTATATGCACCTGGACCTAAGTCAGCTAGACCTATTCAATATGGTTTAGTATGTTCATCTAGTGTATGATTATTAGGTCCTTTGATAGATCTTACGCACCACAGTGCCCTTTTTGTATCTTCCCTTTTCTATGGATTTTTCAATCGCATTGTTCGTCTAATATTTTGGGATGATAACATTATAGGTATAATATAATTTGGGATATTACCCATATTTATACAAAAGTTACTTTCTTATAATCTAATCTTAGTACCCACGAGGGTGATAATGATCCCTAAGTGAGGATTTCGTGTATTTAATTATCTCAAAAGGAGACAAGGATTCCATGTGAGAATCTAGCATTTCTTATAACCTCGAAGGGTTGAAAGAATTCTTTATAATAGTCCAGCATTTCTTATTGCCTCGAAAAGAAGCAATGATTTCTTGTAAGACTCCAACATTTCTTATCTCCTCAAAGGGAGACAAGGATTCCTTGTAAGAATCCAACATTTCTTATCGCCTCAAAGGGTAGCAAGGAATCCTTGTAAGAATCCAATGTTTCATATCGCCTTGAAGGAGACATGAATTTGTTTTTAAGAATCCATCATTTCTTATCACCTAAAAGGGAGAAAAGTATTCCTTGTAAGAATCCATCATTTCTTATCTCCTCGAAGGGTGGAGAGGATTCATTCACGAGGATCTAGCATGTTCATTTCCTTGAATGGCCGCAAGGATTCCTTCTTGAGGATCCAACATTTCTTATCGCCTTAAAGGGTGACAAGGATTTCTTATAATATTATAGCACTTCTCATCGCCTCGATTGGAGGCAAGGATTACTTTACGAGGATCCAACATGTTCATCAACTCCAAGGGCGACACAGATTCCTTATTGAGAAAAAAGATTATTTAAAAGAATTCAGCATTCTTAATCGCCTTATGGGACGACATGGATTTCCCATAAGAATCCATCGTGTTTTATCACCTCAAAGGGCGGCAAGAAATCCTTGTAAGAATCCAAAATTTCTTATCACCTCGAAGGACATAAAGAATTCCTTGTAAGACTCTTGTGTGTTTTAGTCACATTGAGAGGCGATTTCACATAGATTTATTTACTCTAGTTTCCTGCAAAGGGAAAATGGTAATGCAAATAAATCAAAATAATAACATGAGGAGCATCATTAAAAACTATTGCTCCCACATGAGATTCTAGGGAAAATAGTGCTTCCCCAAAAAGATAATCCGTCCTTACAAATAACAAAGATAAAATACTCGTCTATAACCAAAATAATGGAAAAGAAAATAAACAATGATACAAATAAGAGTACTTCTGGAGTTTCTAATTAAGGCTTCATTGTCTTATATTCTCATCCATCTAGGGAGGGGTCTCTCCATCTTTCTGGACCACCTTAGGCAGCATGATTCTCGGGCCTACACTTTTGGTTTTCATGCCCAGGGCTCTGACTCTCATCAACTTTAGGCTTTCCACATAACATTTTCTGGTAACTTCTTTGTCTCCTCATATGACTCCATACTTCTTGTCAAAAAGCAGGTATTTCATGCACATATATAGAGTAGACATGTAATGCCCAATTGATTGAAGGCTGACCTTCCTATGCTCATATTATAAGAAAACAAGGAGTAGGGGAAGGTGGAGAGTATGTTCTGATGGGGAAAGCTCCTTGATCATTATTGTAAAGTGATATTTCTTTTAATTCTATCGAGTTCACCGAGTATTGTCTCCTGTTTCCCTAAAACTACCTTGCTGACTATTGATCACTTCTCAACAAGTCTCATTCTAAGCAGACAAAGCTCTTTAGAATTAAAATTCTTAGATGCCTCTTAGTGGAGAGAGTCCAACGGGAGAATGTCGCAACCTGAAAAATACAGTGCGCGAAAAAAACAACCGGCGAAAGAAAAAGACAGAAGAGTCGCCACCGTGCGTTATTCATCCCAAAGGAGGGAAAGGAAACGCTCGAAGTAAACCTGAAAAAGGAAAGGACAAGACGGGGTCTCGCAACCAAATCTTGGGTTCGGGAGTCGGTTATGTGAAGGGAAGGTATTAGCACCCCTACGCATCCGTAGTACTCTACGGGATCCACTTTTGTAGTTTTCGTCTAAAGGGTGTGAGTTTATCTAATGTGTTTATTTACTAAAAAGGTTAAGAGAAATGACTCGCGCGGATGTCGCATCCACTGCATACGTATCTCATATGAATATGAGAATCAGAGTCTTCGTAGCTCGGCTGACCTATGGGTTGGGGGATGTGTGCTCGCTAAGACATCGCGTCTTATGCCTACGTATCTCATCTGGCCTGAGAATCAGAGCAAAACGTAGTTCGGCTAACTATGGGGTTATGGATTGGGTTTTGGACGAACGACGTCACTACGAAATCTACCGGATGCTCGACCTTTGGAGACTTACTCGCCTGTAGTAGAAGGAGTTAACGTGTTGCTTTGGGTTTTAGGGTTTGGGATGCTCAAGGGCAAAAAGGCAGTCCTTGATGAAGGAACCGCGCTACCTGCAGGGATACGAACACATACAAAACAAACATGTATAAAGTAAATGTGCCAACAAGGGGCTCAGAAGTAAATAAACAAAAGAAAACAAATGCCTCCTATCGAGGTCTTCCAGCTAAGAAAGCGATAAAATGCGGAAAAGAGGTAAAAGTACCACACGGATAAAGATCCGAAGTAACAGCAATTAAAGGAGTAAGAAACCCAGGGATCTCCCAAGCTAATGCCATCAAAGAAAGGTGAGTCAGTACAGGTAATCGGAATGAAACCTCCAGGGGTTATCCCACAAATAAAGTGGGAAACCACGCAAGTTATCCCTGCAAAAGTCATGTGCCTTCACAAAAACTCAACAAAAGGGTTAGTGAAACAAGATAGGGTAACCAAGAGTTGCCCCCAAATCAAAATATAACCACATGAATCATGCTCTTTCAATTCACAAAAAGCTCACAAAAAGCAACCAAGGGTAGGAGGCCTAAACCTCTTGTCAAACACATGCATCAAAAGGGTATCAAATTCACCCATAATACCTCATACATTTAGAGCATTCAAATAAAAGGCATAAAGATGATGGATATAGGGCAAACCTGATTGGAGAGCTTGATTGAAATTGAGTTGCACCCGTGAGGCAAAGGTGATTCTGTGCAGTTGAGTTCCCTTCAGGGTTTGGAGGCTGCTCTGAACTCTGTTAGCTCTTCTCTCACTATCTTTTTCCTCAGGGTTTTGTTCCAAGGAAACCTCAGAGTATTTTGCTTCTCTTCCTTTTTCTCAAATGAAGCCTTGGTATTTATAGACTGAATTTCATGGCTTTGTGGGCTCAAATGAGAGAGACCCAAAAATTTCTGTTATATATATATATATATATATATATATATTTATTTTTTATTTTTTTTTTATTTTTTTAATTTTTTTATTATTTTTGTAAAAATTTTTTTTTTTTTCGTTTTCTTTTTTTCATCTTTTTTTCCTTTTTTTTTCGTGTTTTTTTTTCCGGATCTAATTCTGATTGACATGATGAAATGCAATATGAAATGCTAAATGAATGCATGAATGAGGAGGGCAAATTTTGGGGTGTTACAGCTGCCCCTATTCAATCATCAGCTAAACCGAGTAGGATGAAAGCGAATAGCTTATCAGACAAACGGGGTGAGCTGTGATTGAATACCAAAGATAGACCGAAAATTTGCGCTCCGAGAACACCACAAAAACGCGGAAATACACCGTGCTGTTTATTTTTCTTCCGACCCTCTGGCTTAATCTGGAGTTTCGATCCTCTGGCTGGATATTAATTTTGATCCTCGGGCTGGATACGATTTTGATCTTCTGGCTAGATCTTCTTCGATCTTCTGGCTAGATCTCCTTCGTTTCGATTCTCTGGCTGAATCTATTTCCTTTGATTCTCTGGCTGAATCTACTTCGATCTTCTGGCTAAATCTGAATTGTTTCGATTCTCTGGCTGAATCTATTTCCGGTCTTCGGGCTAGACCTGACTTCGATCTTCTGGCTAGATCTTCTTCGATCTTCTGGCTAGATCTCCTTTGTTTCGATTCTCTGGCTGAATCTATTTCCTTTGATTCTCTGGCTGAATCTACTTCGATCTTCTGGCTAGATCTGAATTGTTTCGATTCTCTGGCTGAATCTATTTCCGGTCTTCGGTCTAGACCTGACTTCGATCTTCTGGCTAGATCTTCTTCGATCTTCTGGCTAGATCTCCTTTGTTTCGATTCTCTGGCTGAATCTATTTTCTTTGATTCTCTGGCTGAATCTACTTCGATCTTCTGGCTAGATCCGAATTGTTTCGATTCTCTGGCTGAATCTATTTCCGATCTTCGGGCTAGACCTGACTTCGATCTTCTGGCTAGATCTGGATTGTTTTGATGATAAATTCTCATCATTAGGATCCCGCATCTGAGGCATGCGCTGGTTGACCCTCTTTTGAAATCTACACCCAACCTTCCTATTAGATATGCAGCTTCGAGCATATTCCACTTTTGGGCTTCGTACATATTCTTCGGGCTAGAACATGTTGTAACGACTCCTCAATTAGACTTGGGCTTGCTGGGGAAATAAAGCTTGTAGGCGACTTCACTGGGGAATCTTCAAATTGAGCCTTAGGCTGGCTTACTGGAACACGATTCTCAGGCTGAATCTTCGAAATGACCCTCAGGCTGGATCACTGGAACACGATTCTCAGGCTGAATCTTTGAAATGACCCTCAGACTGGATCACTGGAACACGATTCTCAGGCTGAATCTTCAAAATGAACCTCAGGCCGGATCACTGGAAAACGATTCTCAGGCTGAATCTTCGAAATGACCCTCAGGCTGGATCACTGGAAAACGATTCTCAGGCTGAATCTTCAAAACGACCCTCAGGCTGGATCACTCGCGCTTGATCCTCTGGCTGGATCTCATGACCTTGGTTGTAAAGTAATTCTTCAGTCTGCTTGGAAGAACCTGTTTATCAGCTTATGTGTATGCTTGATATGATATGCATGCAAATGCAAATGTTATGCATGGTGTAAAAAGAAATCTGCTTGGGGAAGCAAACTCCGGTAGGGAACAGATCGCTGTATCAATCCTTGAATGCTTTGTGGGGAATGATCCGTCTGCCGGGACCAATGAGCCACCAAAAATAAATTGGCTGCTTGAAAAGTTGACCTTGCAGGGGGAGTATCAACTATGGAAACTTTTCTCGGCGAGGCTCTGTGAGGAGAGTCTGTGGGGAAAACACTTCCTGGGGAAATGCGTAGGAAACGACCTTTGCTGGGGATATGAACTTGCTAATCGTCCTCAAGCTGGGGATTAGAACAAATCTGTTAGAAATAATCTGCTGGGGATGAGATGAACACTGGGAACACCACCCTCTCATCTGTTGGTTATGCAACCACTCCGCTGTTGCTAGGAAGATACAGTCTGACACTGTCAACTCCGCTGGGGATATATAGTCTGGATACTGTCAACTCTATTGGGGATAGACAGTCTGGATACTGTCAACTCTGTTGGGGAACATGCTCTGCTGAGGAGAGACTTTGTCAACTGCTTGGGGATGAGGATTCATGACTTGGCATCCGGTTCCTGTGACCTGCAACCAAAAATACACGTATGCCTCGGGGGAATTACTCGGTTTGAATTCACCGTTCGGGATTAAGCACATTCAAAGCAATTTTAAATGTTTTCCTGTGCAAATCATCTGCAAAAGCCACCATTATGTTCATATGCAATATGTTTTATCAAAAATTCGGACATTTTTGCAAACAAACTGATAAATGAAAAATAAAGAGGCTCTTTAACTGAATTATTCGACTCTTAATGGGGAGAAAATTTGTGCCAGGAATAGGCGAGGGTATCAGGAAGCTGATCCCTGAAAAGAGGTGATCGCTATAAAAAGAGAACTATCCTAATGGCAATGGGGATACGGGGTCCCACTGAGTTTCGACTCTGCTATGACTCGTATGTCCTCAAGACGCTCTGCTCATCTTGCTTTCTGAAGTGGATGATTAGTCGATCTTTAACCTTCGAAGATTACCGGATTGAATGAAACGGTGATATAACACTGATGAACTCAGATCGCAGTTATTCGCTTATTCCCTAACTTTTGCGTGGACCTCCCTTTTGGGTTTTCAATCCACCGGGATACCCATTTTTGCTTGAGCCGCCCTTTTGGGTTTTCGACTCACCGGGTGTACTCTTTTTTTATATCCCTAATTTTTGCCCGAACCTCTTTATTCTTTTTTTTTGTTCGTCGGGATGCCCTTTTTTTTGCCTGGACTATTCTTTTTATCGTCCAGCGGGTCTATTTTATGCGAAGTATTTTTTTTTTAACTGCGTCTGAGTTAATAGGGGACGGGAATCCTTCGCCATCCATGGTTGTTAGCATCAAAACTCCGCCATAGAAAATCCTTTTAACCACGTACAGACCCTCATAGTTCGGTGTCCATTTGCCCCTGTGATCTGTGTTGGGAGGAAGAAATATTTTGAGTACCAATTCACCGACTTGATACCCCCTTCCGGTGTGATCAACACTATACCAACTCCGCGACCATTGACGTGGACCGCCCCATCAAACATCATAACCCATTTGGATTCAGGGTCAGGCCCCTCCTCCGGGAGTTGTTCCTCTCAATCTTTCGATTTGAGAAACATGATGTCCTCATCAGGAAAGTCAAACCTCATAGGTTGGTAATCATCAATCGGTTGCTCTGCAAGATAGTCTGACAAGACACTTCCCTTGATGGCTTTTTGTGAGGTGTATTGGATGTCATACTCTGTCAGTATCATTTGTCACCTAGTAACCTTTCCGGTAAGTGATGGCTTTTCAAAAATATACTTGACTGGATCCATTTTTGATATCAATAGAGTCGTGTGAGTCAACATATACTGTCTTAGTCGGCGAGCAGCCCATGTCAAAGCGCGGCAAGTTTTCTCGAGCAATGAGTATCTTTGTTCACAGTCGGTAAACTTTTGCTAAGGTAGTATATTGCATGCTCTTTTCGATCTGACCCGTCATGCTGACCGAGCGCACAACCCATTGACCTTTCTAACACAGTCAAGTACATGATCAATGGTCTTTCCTCTCGGCCTGTAGACTGGCCCCGATTTTGATCTCTTTCTTGTCGTCTTCGGTACCAACGTTGATGGTCTCAACCACCTCCTGATAAGGTGTAATAGCTCGGTCCTCCTGTTTCAACAATCTAGCTAACCCTTTAGGCAATTCACAATCTTCCTCAGCCCCTTCTTTGGCTTGATAGATAGGATTGTCGAAGTTATACTTGGCCATAGCAGTGTCGTTAGCAGTGAGATCCGAGTGGTCGGCTCTGCATGATGGAGGATCATGCTTTACCTTAGAATGAGAGATTTTTTTTTGAAAGAAAGGAAAAACGAAAAAAGAAACATTGCCATTTTTTTTGTAAAAAGTAAAAAAAACTGAAAGAAAGAGAACACAAAATTGTTTGCAAAAGCCGTCCTTTATTGATGATAAAAATAATTGCGAAACGTAACTAAATGGATGGCCCTACAAATGAGCCGTTACACCTTGGGCAAAGTGTAAGACTTTATTATGCATGTAATAAAGGAAAACAATAAAAATCACTCTTTCAGCAGAGTAACTCGGATGGTTTTTTCAGACGACCAATTGTCGAGCTTTTCTCCCGGGACATACGGGCGAATCCAGCTATCTAAGTCACAGTCGCTGTCAGCCTTGTCTTCATCTGCAGCATTGACGATGTGGGGGGAAACCAAACCCCCGCTGGAGAGAGTACCGGTTTCATTCTTCTGAGATCCCGGAGCATACCCCAATCCAAACTTGTCTTCTTTGATGACTGGCTCCACAAATTTGCCCCAGCCTTGGGCATTACCAACTTTAACCACTTCGACAGCTTGCTTGTATGAAGAGATAGAAGTCCCGACCTTCTCAAACTCAGGTGAAAAGACAGCTTCGGGCGCGACCTCATTGATGTTTGTAGTTTCGAAGCCCTGACACAGCATCTCATGCACCTCGCCGTCCATCTCTACATACTTAAATGTAGACAGGTGGCTAACAAAAATATCCTCTTCACCACATATAGTGACGATCTGACCTTCTAGTTCATATTTGAGCTTCTGGTGGAGGGTAGAAGTAACAGCACCGGCAGCATGAATCCAAGGCCGACCTAGCAGACAGCTGTAGGCAGGCTGGATATCCATCACATAAAAGGTGCTCTTGAACACCTGCGGTCCAATCTTAACTGGCAACTCAACTTCGCCAAAGACAGCTCTCTTAGAGCCATCAAAAGCCCTCACAACTAAGTTACTTGGCCTCAGGATGGTGTCATCGCAATCCAACTTCGTTAAGGCTTTCTTTGGAAGAACATTCAGAGAAGAGCCTGTATCAACCAAAACATGGGAAAGCACCACCCCTTTGCACTCTATTGTGATATGCAAGGCTTTGTTGTGATTCTTGCCCTTAGGTGTCAGGTCATTATCGGTGAAACCTAGCCCCTGGCTAGCGTTTACATTGGAAACTACCGACTCCAGCTGGTTAACAGTTATCTCCGGTGGAACATAGGCCATATTCAGTACTTTCAACAAGGCTGCTCTGTGCGCCTCAGAGCACAACAATAGTGAGAGAATGGAGATCTTTGAGGATGTCTGATTTAGCTGGTCGACTACCTTGTAGTCACTTTTCTTGATAATCCTCATAAACTCATCCACTTCCTTCTCGAATGCGGTCTTAGGAGGATCTTCCTCAGTAGTAACCTCTTCGGTGGATACCTGTTTCCCTTTAGCCTTGGCAGCTGCCTCGGCTTCAGTATTCGCGCGTAATGTTGATGGTGCAAATAGGCGTCCACTGCGAGTGAAGCCACCAACCCCTCCAACATTGTCTACAGCGGAGCTACCAATGTCAATGTCTTCTTCGTTAACTTTCTGCCCCTGACAGTAGATATCAGCCCCATAGTGCCACGGGATAGCACTGTCTTTCTCATACGGAACAGGTCCTGGTACCGTGATGGTGATTGGACCAACCAAAGTCGGTTGAGGGCTGTCAGAGTAAATTGCGACTGGTGCTGAACTTTCGATGTTCACCGCTGTTGGTTCTGTACTTTCTGGGAAATATATTGTTGTCGGAGCGAGTCTCTCGGGAACATATATTTCTTCAGGAGTGAAATAAAACGTCACCGTCGATACATCATTCTTCACTGGACGAGCCTGATCGAACTGAAGACAACCTTCATCTATCAGTTGCTGAATACCCCTTCTTAAACTGTCACATCCGTTTTTGGCAGCTTGACAATTTCTGCATTCTTCCCCACATCCCGGGAAAATCTGTCCTTTCAGAAGTCGGTCTTTAACCACCGATAGCGAAGTCTTCACCTTAGTTACATCAGAAACCAAATTCAAAGTTTCCCCACTATCAACAGCATTAATCCTCTGCCCGCCGTGAGCCGGCATCGGGTTCTGGATAACATTAGGCACCAGAGCAAAATTGATAGCCTGGGCATCTCTCAAATCTTGTACCTTTAACTGGAGAGCGTTGCAATTATCTGTAGTATGGCCAGGTGCGTTGGAGTGAAAAGCACATCTGGCGTTGACATCATAACCTCTAGGCAAATTATTGGGATCAATTGGTGGGGCCAGAGTTCTCATCGTAACCAGATTCATGTCAATCAGCTTGGGAAGTAATACTGAATAAGGCATTGGGATTGGCTCGATGACCCGGTCCGTCTGCCTTGGACGTTGTTGATAGTGTCTCTGCTGACCCGGATTACCTCCTTGTTGTTGATTGTTGTACCTGGGTTGTTGTTGCGGATGATATTGCGGTTGAGGAACAGGTGTTGGAATAGTGACTGCGGCCACTTGATCTTGATAATAATTAGGGCGTCCTCTACCCCTGCCTCTGCCGGCATACACAACGCTTGCCTCGCCTTCTTTTCTTCGCTGACCGTTACCAGCAAACGGTCTCTTGGGACCTGATGGGTTGGAAACACTATTGTCTTGAATTCGGCCCATCTTCAACAGACTCTCGATTCTTTCTCCAGCAATTACTATCTCTGCAAAGATGATTGACGGGCAAGCAGCCAATCTCTCAATATAATTGCCTTGAAGAGTGTTCATGAACATGTCCGCCATCTCCCTTTCAGACATAGGGGGTTGGACGGACGCAACAATCTGTCTCCAACGCTGAGCATATTCTCTAAAGGTCTCCTTGGCAGTCTGGGACATACCTTGCAACAAGGTCCGATTTGGAGCCATGTCCAAGTTGTATTGATATTGCTTGATAAAAGCCTCTGCCAAGTCTTTCCAGCTCTTGATGGTAGTACGAGACAAATGAGAATACCATTCACGAGAAGCTCCAGTTAGACTGTCTTCAAAATAGTACATCCACAGCTTTTCATCTTCCGTGTGAGCTCCCAACCTTCCCAAATAAGATTGGAGATGAGTGCGTGGGCAAGAAGCCCCGTTGTATTTCTCAAAAGTAGGGGGTTTGAACTTGTGAGGAATCCTTACTCCCTGAACCAGACCAAGATTTGTGACATCAAAGCCTAAGGAATTTTGAGACTCCAAAGATTTGAGCTTCTCAGCAAGCTCGTCCATACGGCGAGTGGTCTCGAGGGCCTCGTCGTGCAAAGAAAATTGATCACACTGATAATCTTCAGTAACGGGGCGCCCATTAATCCGAATTCCTTGATTCACATCGTACCTTCCGCCAATACCATTCCCAACATTCCCTGTGTTGCCAACATTACCCGGGTTTCCATCAGCATTTGCGTTACCCGCGTTACCAGTGTTCACAGGGTTATCAGCGTTCCCAGGGTTACCAGGGTTTCCCTCAGCATTTGGTATCTCCACCTCCGGATCGGGTCTCGGTTGCTCAACCAATTCCCTCAGCTTCGCTTGGCCTTCTGCCATACCAGTCATCAATGTCATGAACTGATCCATCCTTTCACGCATATCAGCCAGCTCTTTCTGTACTTGGTCCATCGCTAGCTGTGGACGATTTTCCTTTGTCGGGTACCTGTGGACTCGCTTGGGACCAATAACTGCCTGATACAGGGAACAAACATTAGACACTGCGGTGACACCTGCAAAACAGACAAGGGTTAATATGCATGGTATGCGATGCACTGCTTGTTCAGTTTTAAGGCACCCCCATTTTGAAAGGGAATACCCTGCAAATGAATAAGCATGAGATGTTGGATGCAAATATGCAGATGATGTTATGCAATGCAAAGGCATGTCAATCAGAATTGATGGATCCGCTTGAACATCTGTCAGGTTGCACTGCCTGGAGAGAAATTCACTGAGGAATATAATACAAGACCAAAACTCTGCTCCAGAAAACTGGGTTGGTTGGAGGTTAAGGTTTCCTGAATTTAGCCCACCCCTCACTGGTAGGTTCTAAGAACAGAAGTTCGTCAGCTTCAGCCCTTCAGTCGCGAATAATACGTTTACCACTGAAGGTTTGGCATTATTACGGGATAAATGACCTCTAGTGACTTCCCTCAACAGGACATCCTAAAGCAAGTTCCCAGTCTCGGGGTCCTCGGATTGATCAGCGAGAATGCGCCCACCAGAGCTAACATAATCACGTCTCGGAGGAGAGGCCTCGACTGAGTTCTCGGGAAATGGTCACCAGAGTCGACGATTTCTAAAGGAACACCATGTCGTTACGGAACATCCGTAGGACATAATATATCCAAAAGAAACCTCGTCTGAGTGTGGTTCTTCACGAACGACTTAACGTAGCAACATGCCACGCAAGCCTCATGATCATCCACTCTAAAACCTGTGTGTACACTCAAGCCTGGGTAATGGGCTTATCTCTCATAGAACATCCCATCCCAACAAACAAACAAACAGATCCAATAGATACAACAGATGCATGCAAGCAGGTAAGCAAATAAATGTACAAAAGCATGAACACCCAATAAACAAGAAATCACACAAGCTAGGAGGGACTCGCTTAGGGAAGATGGACCAGCAAGAGGTCAACTTCTTAGTCCCCAGCAGAGTCGCCAGCTGTCGCAACCTGAAAAATACAGTGCGCAAAAAAAACAACCGGCGAAAGAAAAAGACAGAAGAGTCGCCACCGTGCGTTATTCATCCCAAAGGAGGGAAAGGAAACGCTCGAAGTAAACCTGAAAAAGGAAAGGACAAGACGGGGTCTCGCAACCAAATCTTGGGTTCGGGAGTCGGTTATGCGAAGGGAAGGTATTAGCACCCCTACGCATCCGTAGTACTCTACGGGATCCACTTTTGTAGTTTTCGTCTAAAGGGTGTGAGTTTATCTAATGTGTTTATTTACTAAAAAGGTTAAGAGAAATGACTCGCGCGGATGTCGCATCCACTGCATACGTATCTCATCTGAATATGAGAATCAGAGTCTTCGTAGCTCGGCTGACCTATGGGTTGGGGGATGTGTGCTCGCTAAGACATCGCGTTTTATGCCTACGTATCTCATCTAGCCTGAGAATCAGAGCAAAACGTAGTTCGGCTAACTATGTGGTTATGGATTGGGTTTTGGACGAACGACGTCACTACGCAATCTACCGGATGCTCGACCTTTGGAGACTTACTCGCCTGTAGTAGAAGGAGTTAACGTGTTGCTTTGGGTTTTAGGGTTTGGGATGCTCAAGGGCAAAAAGGCAGTCCTTGATGAAGGAACCGCGCTACCTGCAGGGATACGAACACATACAAAACAAACATGTATAAAGTAAATGTGCCAACAAGGGGCTCAGAAGTAAATAAACAAAAGAAAACAAATGCCTCCTATCGAGGTCTTCCAGCTAAGAAAGCGATAAAATGCGGAAAAGAGGTAAAAGTACCACACGGATAAAGATCCGAAGTAACAACAATTAAAGGAGTAAGAAACCCAGGGATCTCCCAAGCTAATGCCATCAAAGAAAGGTGAGTCAGTACAGGTAATCGGAATGAAACCTCCAGGGGTTATCCCACAAATAAAGTGGGAAACCACGCAAGTTATCCCTGAAAAAGTCATGTGCCTTCACAAAAACTCAACAAAAGGGTTAGTGAAACAAGATAGGGTAACCAAGAGTTTCCCCCAAATCAAAATGTAACCACATGAATCATGCTCTTTCAATTCACAAAAAGCTCACAAAAAGCAACCAAGGGTAGGAGGCCTAAACCTCTTGTCAAACACATGCATCAAAAGGGTATCAAATTCACCCATAATACCTCATACATTTAGAGCATTCAAATAAAAGGCATAAAGATGATGGATATAGGGCAAACCTGATTGGAGAGCTTGATTGAAATTGAGTTGCACCTGTGAGGCAAAGGTGATTCTGTGCAGTTGAGTTCCCTTCAGGGTTTGGAGGCTGCTCTGAACTCTGTTAGCTCTTCTCTCACTATCTTTTTCCTCAGGGTTTTGTTCAAAGGAAACCTCAGAGTATTTTGCTTCTCTTCCTTTTTCTCAAATGAAGCCTTGGTATTTATAGACTGAATTTCATGGCTTTGTGGGCTCAAATGAGAGAGACCCAAAAATTTCTGTTATATTTTATTTTTTTTTATTTTTTTATTTTTTTCGTTTTTTTATTTTTTTTTATTTTTTTTTATTTTTTATTATTTTTGTAAAAAAATTTTTTTTTTTTCGTTTTCTTTTTTTCATTTTTTTCGTTTTCTTTTTTTCATTTTTTTTCCTTTTTTTTCGTTTTTTTTTTCGGATCTAATTCTGATTGACATGATGAAATGCAATATGAAATGCTAAATGAATGCATGAATGAGGAGGGCAAATTTTGGGGTGTTACAGAGAAGCATCTTCAATCGACAGGTGTGTTGAAATCCAAACTTACCTTTGTCACTAAACGTATTTAAGAATGATGATGGATAGCCTTGTTGAAAAAATAAGAGGATTTGAATCACCTCCTAAAAAATATGGCTTTAAAAGCACATGCATATGCTGAGGAGGGGAAATGTTTGAAGGAATCCCCCAAAATATCCCTCAGTTCCATAAATGATTTGACAAAGAGGCATCATCGCTCAAGGATGAAGAGATGGTGACTTTTGATTAAAACTTTGAGAGGGTGAAGGAACAAATAGCATTCTTCTAACAGTAAGACCCCAATTTTGACCCTAAGATCCCTCATGCTATCTCATCATTAGGATTGGCTTTGGGATCACACCTTGGTATCCTCCTTACCCCTCATTCGTTGGGTTTGCATTAGGAGAGATCACCAATCACATTTTATTGTATCATATTTTATTTTTCTTTATTTACTAATCAAAATACTAAAAATATGTCCATGAATAACTTTTTTTCTTTTGTAGGTAGTGTGTGTATCCACCTGTGCCCTATCAAGCTCACAACTAGGATTTGAGACCCTCATGACAAGAGACCAATCAAGGAATAATTCACAATGTTTATAAACATCATAGATGAATCCCCATGATCTTCATTTATCATTTTGATCAAGAACTCATCAAGAGTTTGAAGCTTGTTTGCCTTGGAAGCCCTAATTCATCTGGGCATCTTGTGTGACTTCCTCAATAAGTTTCTTCAACAAATGATCAAATATATCAAGGTATACTTCATTATAAATCATATTATGCATATATAATCCTCCATGAGTCCCAAAGATCAAGATAACTTCAAGTTTATAAGTTGGTTCAAAGAGGTTGACTAGAGAAAGTCAACTGGTCAAAACCGAGGTTCCCTAGACCTTATCTCCTACAATGTTTGTCATATGAAAATTATTCCATAAGAAAAGTTACTCCTTATGACATTCCAAACAATTTACATGTTGACATAAAGATCTAGTTTTTCTTTTAAAGTCATTTTCTATGAACGATTATAGGTCATTTTGTTTGTGCCCTAGTTAGGAGGTCAACTTCCAAGGACCATAACATGCTAAATTCTTATGAGATTAAGGTCATCCAAGTTTCATGATCAAATTCACGATGTCTTCTCTAAATTTGATTCTTTTAGAAATTTCAAATTCAACTTTCAAGGGCATGTGCGAAGAAGAAACATTATAGGTCATTTTGGGCCATTATCATTGAATAAGCAATTTTCCTCAAATTCTAAAATGAATAACTCTCTCATGCCAAATCAAAATAATGTCAAATTTGTTACCAAATTCAAGAGGGATAAAATAGATACAACTTTGGTGAAGAAACCATTTTCATTTCTAGCTCATAGCAAAAGTTATTCAAGGTGGAAGAAGTGGTCGTTTGACTTGGTACTTAGAAACATTTCAATTATGTTTGATTTCTAAAACTTCCACCTCAAAATTCATCATGATCCAAGCTCCAAATGGAAATTTGTTCTACATCAAAGTTATTCCCCTTGATGTCACTCTTTCAAAAAGTCCAAGATCACCTTATTTGGACAAAGATTGAGGGACTTGCCTATGGTTCCTTTCATAGGTTTGTTTTGGCAAGTTTTGAATTCAAATAACCATTTCCTATTGCATGCTTACATGTTATTGTTTCAATACTCATTATGCATGAATTGGAGTAAGATTACATCATGAATTAGTCCAAAATCAATTCCCAAGCATCCATGCACCAAACTTGCTAATTTTGGCAAAAATTTCAAATGGTATAGAAAGCATTTCCCTTGCCTATATAAACAAGTGAATTGCATCAGAACTTCACATACACCTTACCAAGCTATCTCAGAAACTTCACACCATAGAATTCCTTGAAGGCTTCTTTGAAATCGAGTTTGAATTTCACCTTCTTTTTTGAGATTCAAACTCCAAGGATTCGTTGCCTTTTTCATCTCAATTGATCACTGCAAGCAAGAGGAGGAAGAACCAAGTGAATTCAGATCAAGATCAAGCCAGATTCAAGCCTCCCGAAGGACTAGGAAACATCCCCAATGCTAAAGGACTTGGACAATGCCAACATTATGAGACTGAGTTATCCTTGACAGTGACTTTTATCTGATGCAAGACCTTGGATCTCTGTGATTCATCTGTTACTTCGTCTCTGGATTTAATTGTTATTTTATATTGCCTATGTCTGATGTTTTGTTCTGAGTTGATCAAGGAATATTTCATCTGATACATTGGAAGACACTGAAGACTGTTAGCTATTGGAGTGATTGCTTGGATGTGGCTATCTTTATTTGATGCCTTGATCTTTATGATGTCCAGATATTTCTCATTGCTTATTGCTTGTTGCTTGATTAGAGTCCAAATGAAAATGGGTTTCTATATGACATTCTTATCTGTTGGATTGCATCCTATTGGTCAGATCTTTTCAACTCTTAACTTTTAAATTTTTGCTTAGGGTAGTCTCTTAATCTCCTCTCATTTCTTTAATTTCAAATCTCTCCCTCTTTTCAAAAACTTTCTTAGCTTGTGATTTCAAACTTAAACATGTTTTAATCATTGGAAACTTTAGCCTTATGCATTGAATTTCTAAACTTCTTTTCTTAAATCAAACTTGTAAGTAAACTTAACTATATTGACTTAATTTTCAAAATACAAAAAGAACTAACAACTCCATTCAAATCTTTGGCCTTTTGTGCCTTTTCTTGTTAAAACTTTTATTAAAATCAATTCACCAACTTCATTGAAATTTTTACCACGAACTACGGGATTTTGATCCCTCATATTTATGTTGGTACGTAGGCATAAGATAAAGGTCTTGTTAAACACAAAAATATAATCAATGAATTCTTTTCTCATGCCCACACTCTTTATTTAATCAAACATCATTTAGACCAAAAAACATATGCACACAAAAAAGGGCTCCCTAGGAGTACCTATGAGACTTTGGGTGCTAACACCTTCCCCTTGTGTAACCAACGCCCTTACCTGTAATCTCTAGCATTTTATTAGTTTTGATTTGAAAACTTCTTATCTTTGGGTTTTTTTCGTACTTTTCCCTTTTCCTTCGAAAACAATAAAAGCGTGGTGGCGACTCTGGTTTTGGTAACGTCAAGTTTATCCATTGCTTGATGGTCACGAATTTACCGCTACAGAAATTAAGTGGCGACTCTGCTGAGGAGTAGTCCTAAGTGGGTTTAGCCTACTTTTTTATGTGTATATATTTTTATACTTGATGTTTGTATATGTTGTTTGTGTGATATAATCTGTCTGTTGTGCTTGGCGATCTTTGTGTGGCGAGATAAGTTCTAACCTGAACTTGAGTGCGATTAAGATAGGAGGATTGTATAATCATGTTTAACTTGTGTGGAGTAGTCTTTAACAAGTTAGCTTGAGACCAATATAATCAGTGGAGACCTCTTTAGTGTTACTGATGTCACACAAGTTATTTGTGGATAAGCATTACTTTCTCTAATTGGGGGTCCGAGAAGTTGAGGACCGTAGAACATTTAACCCAACTTTGCCTATTTAGGACGTAGTGCAAAGACTATTCAGGTGTAGACTTGATAACAGTTATTACGTAATACTACACTCAGACGAGTTTCTCTTGAGAATATTATGGATTTATGAGTTAGTCATCCTAACCTGTAATATATGATAGATGGGATCAAGACTCTGGGAATTTTTTAGAACATGATCTACAGGTTTTTATCCTTAGTACACTCCTTTGGGATGGTTCTTAACCTGACTCCATGCTCGTGACTCGCAATAAACCTTTTGATTCTCGGTTGATCCGATCAAGTGTCATAAGTATCAATGGAACTTGGATGTTGATAAGGTGAAAACCATAATCCATCAAAATGGATGATTGATCTTGATGATGACTTCATCTATCCCTTGACCTTTGTTTGTGTTTGCCTTGTCTGTGATCCCTTGTTTGTAATTGTTGCATTCATGCATACATGTGCATCATGACATTCATCTTTGAAAAATAAATTTCAATGATACTAAGGTCTTATTTGCAAATATTTTCATACCATGGATTATGGACGAAGGAACACTAAGAAGTACAGTTTCAGATGTCGTGATTTGAAAGAGTTAAGGAAGTTGTCATCCTTTATATAAGATTCTTTGGACTTCAAGCAACGTCATGGGAAGCTTTTGTCCATGTTATCTACTGATGTGGTTGAAGTACTTCTGAGTGTTTTGGTTCAGCTATATGACCCTCTTTATCGGTGCTTCACTTTTCCCGATTATTTGCTGGTGCCTAGGTTAGAGGAGTATGCCCATATATTGGGTATGCCTGTATCTAACAAAGTACCTTTCAGTGGATTAGAGGAGATTCCCAGATCTCATGTCATAGCTGAAGCTCTTCATCTGAAGAAATCTGAGATTGAGGCTCATTTGGTGAAGAAAGGAGGTATTCTTGGGTTGACATATGAGTTCCTCATTGGTAGATCTACTGTTTTTGCTCAAGCCGATAGCCTGGATGCTTTTGAACCTATCTTTGTTCTTCTCATCTATGGTTTACCTTTGTTCCCTAACATTGACGATTTTGTTGATGTTAACGCCATTAGAATCTTCTTGATTGGGAATTTTGTTCCTACTCTGTTGGGTGACATGTATTTCTCTTTGCATTTGAGGAATTCCAAAGGTGGTGGGACTATTGTGTGCTGTGTTCCTCTTCTGTAGAAGTGGTTTATTTCACACTTGCCTCAGACGTCTGCTTTCGTAGAGAACCGAAAATGTCTATGGTGGTCTCAGAGACTTATGTCTCTCACTAATAATGATATTGTTTGGCATGATTATGCATGGGGTAGCTTGGATATTATTGACAGTTGTGGTGAGTTCTCTAATGTGCCTCTCATTGGTACATAAGGAGGAATCAACTACAACTCTGCTTAGGCTCGTCATCAACTTGGGTTCCTCTTGAGAGATAAGTCTAATAACGTTCAGTTAGAAGGTCTATTTTATAAGGAGGGTAAAGATCCCCAACATTTGAAGTAAAGGATGATGCATGCTTGGCATAATGTGCATAAAAGGGAAGATCCGAGCTTGGTCCATGCAACTGTGTAGCTTTGGAAGCTTACACTATTTGGGTGAAGAAGAGAGCTTTGGAGCTGAAGATGTTGTACGCTTGTGAAATACCTATGTCGTTGGTTATGGTTGAGCCATCAACTCTCCCTAACCAAGATGTAGAGGAGTTGGAAGATGCACTTGCCAAGATGAAGAAAGAGAGATACTTGTGGGAAGAACGGTTCCGTGCTTTGAGCCAATAACATGAGAAGTTGCAGCTTGAGTCAAAAGACATAGATGCACTTATCGAGATTATTGAAGACCGTGCAGTGAAGAGACAAAGAGAGCCAGAGGATTTATTTCCTCTAGTATGCCTCAGCCTTCCGGTGCTTGGAAGAAGATTGTTGATCAACTTGTCCTTGAGAAGGCTCAGATGAAGACATCCTTTGAGTTAGAGATTCGATGCATCCGCAGGAAGTATGCTCCTTTGGCTAGATCTTATGATATAGTTGCTAAGGATCCTTAGGATGATAGTTTCCTTTCTCTTGTATTTGTATTTTTGGTTTCTAAAGTTGTACTCAGTGTAATCCATCCAAATTTTATGAATAAAAAGAGATTTTATGGTCAATTGAATTATTATTATTATTGATTATTATTATATTTGCAAATAAGACATCATATATTCCTTGAAATTAAAAACAATCAATCAAAAACATTGCATTTCATGCATCATTTGCATAACAGAGTTCTTCCGCCAGGTGTCTTATCAAGTTCTTCTTCTGTGTATTAGCCAAGCTGACTCGCCACTACAACACTCGAGCTAATCAACTACAAAAAATGGAGCATTTAGAGCAAGAGAATAGAGAGCTGAAGGATGAGATCGCCAGACTTATATTGTTGATGGAGTTTGTCATAGCTGCTTAGAATCAGTAGTCACCATCTCTTGCAACTCCTCCTCCTCAGAGGACTGTCATTTCCGAGATTGTTTCATCAACTATTCCTGTTGCTACTGCCAGCCAGTTTGTTCCCACTTTGCCAACTGGGTTCCCTTGGGGAACGCCACCAAATTTTATGCCAGAAGGGTATGCGCCCACTTTTATTTCTCTGGCGGCATCTAGCCCGATCATGTCGGTGCCTTCTCCTATCATTCATACTCTGCCTCATGTTGAGGATATTATCTACCACTCCGAGCCGTCTGAAGGTCTGAACGTGTATGAAAAGATGGATGAAATGAAGGATAAATTTCTTGAGCTACGCAAGGAATTGAAGACTCTGAGAGGAAAATATCTGTTTGGAAAGAGTGTTGCTGAATCATGTTTGGTTCCCAACGTCAAAACTCCGGTGAAGTTCAAGGTCCCAAACTTTGAAAAATACAAAGGAAATAGTTGTTCGTTGAGCCATCTTGTTATGTATTCCAGGAAGATGTCTACTCAAACTGATAATGATCAGCTGCTTATTCATTACTTCCAAGACAATTTAACTGGTGCTGCACTTCGTTGGTGCATGGGCCTGGATAGGGCTAGCATCCGTACTTTCAATGACCTAGGCGAGGCCTTCGTCAATAAGTATAAGTACAATGTTGACATGGCACCAGATAGAGATCAGTTGAGGTTGATGTCTCAAAACGATAAGGAGACATTTAAAGAATATGCTCCGAAATGGAGAGAGCTTGCTGCTCAGATTAGTCCGCCTTTGGAGGAAAAAGAGATGACTAAAATTTTCTTGAAGATGCTGAGTTCATTTTACTATGAACAAATGATTGTGAGTGCCCCCAATGATTTTACTGAAATAGTAAACATGGGGATGAGATTAGAGGAAAGAGTCCGTGAAGGACGTCTTTCCAAAGATGAAGCGTTGACTAGCAAGAAGTATGATGGGAATTTTTCTAAGAAGAAGGAAGGAGAGGCTAATGCATTATCAACATGGAGGAAGATGAGGCCTCAGGTGAGGAAAAGTTCCCAATCCTATCAGCATCAACACCAAGTTTCTTCAGTGATTCCAATTTTTTCCAACAATTCAACCAATTAATCAGTTCCAATTCAACAACAACATCAACAACAACCGCAACAAAGAACTAACTACAACAACAATCGTCAACAAAATTTTGAGAGGAAAAAGGTCTCTTTTGACCCTATTCCTATGATGTATGCAGAGTTGTACCCGTCTTTGGTACTCAAGAATCTTATTCATCCAAGAAACCCTCAACAAATTCTTGAGCCACTGCCATGGTGGTCAAGCCTGATCTTCACTGTGATTTTCACTAGGGAGCCCCTGGCCATCATATAGAAAATTGTTACCCACTGAAGTATGAAGTTCAAGAGCTTGTAAAAAGTGGTATGGTGTCCTTTGAGGATAAAGCTCCAAATGTGAAATCTAATCCTTTGCCTGCTCATGGTAACGCTTCTGTCAACATGGTGGGCGACTGTCCCAGGAATTTCAGAGTTTTTGATGTAAGGCGTATCCATAGATCTTTGGTGGAGATGCATATAAATCTATGTTTGATTAGTGATTGTGAACATGACCATGATGGTTGTGTCATTTGCAGTGTGAACCCCCGTGGGTGTATGATTGTCAAAAGGGATATCCAGAAGTTGATGGATGAGAATGTAATCCAGATTCAACATTCAAGGGATATGGGAGATGATGTGTGCGTCATCGCGCCAGTGTTTTAGACCCATGGGCGGGTAGTTATTCAATTCGATAGCAGCAATAACAATAATGTCAACATATCGGTATCTTTGTTGGTTATACGGTTAGCGAGACCTGTCCCCTATACATCCGATAAAGCTGTGCCATATCAGTATAATGCCACAATGATTGAGAATAGTCAAGAGGTTCCTCTACTAGTTGCAGACTCAGTGGTAAATATTGTATATGTAGCAAAGGTGATGATCGCGACTTTATGAGTCGAATTTGGGGTACAAACTGCAAGTGCACAGTTCTATCGCGTAGTTTTAAAAGATATCGATCCCACAGGGACTTATGAATCGATATACCGTTATCTAAGGTTACTACGTAAAGCTAAGGTGAATAATGGTTGATTGTTTGGGGGCGAAGCTAAAAACTAAACTAAGATCTAGATTAAATATTAATAAATCGGATATCGGTATGTAGTTCGTCGTAATTAGGGAATCAATTCTTTGTCGGTTTCTTGGTTTTAAAATAAATCGTTTCAGTTAACTTTATTGATTAAAGGTTTTATCTCAAACTCTCGCTCTGTTGAATAAACCATGACTTTATGTTAATGTAGCTGTCACTCATAATTAAGTCAAAAACCACTTTTTGAAAGCAATAAAGTTGCAGAAACTCTTTTTAAGAAAACACTGACCGTTTTAAACACCCTTATCTCAAACTCTCGCTCTGTTGACTTAGGTTATACAATTAAACCCGAATGCTTAACTCTCGTCCTCACATTCAATCTTTAAGAATACTTTTTGGAAAAGGTCATAATTTAATTAACTCTAAAACTTGCTCTCGCCCTGATCTAGAATTAATGCCTAATTTACACTGTCCAGTTAAAACCTCAAACTCTCGCTCTATTGATTTTAACTTCTTTATGTCTTTTACTTTTGTAAAATTTTTTTGTTATTAAACCTGTAAATTGAGACCGTAAAAAGATTGATTTTAATTTTAAGTTTGATTAGACCGACTTAGTCTTGATCCCTTATTTCGCTTACTTTACATACCGATATCTAGGCGAATTAGCCAGACATGCTAAACAAACAAAAATACATATCATGCATAAACAGACTCATCCCAGGCAGATAATATAAATAAGTAATAAAACAAAGCATTAAATAATAATTAAAGAACCTGAATGCGTTAAACAATAGTCTTGAACACTCTACCACAAGCCAGTAGGATTTGTTCTTGGATTCTTCAATTAAACAACAAATTAAAACGAAGGAAATAAAAACTAGATTCTAACGTAAGGTTAGATCCGGTAAAAGTTGCACAATAGTTTCCGGTGTAGAAACTATTGTGCGAAAAGAATTAATTAAATGCTAGAAAAGAAAATAGAATTGCAAAAAGGTAAAACAATAAAAATTCTGCAAAGTAATACTATAAAAATATAAGCCTAAACTGCTGGAAGAAAAAAAAATGCGAAAACGGCAAAAGGCGTGGAAAATCTCCGAACCGAGAGCTTTCCCAATTAGCTGCTATTTATACTGCTACTTGTGTAACTGCTTTCCAAGGGTTTCCGTATACGCGGTCTTTTCGTTCCGAGGGTCAAGCGTGGAAATAGCTTTCAACGTGGTCAGTTGCGTTCCTAGTGCCAAAAATATAGGGGAAAGGTGTGACGTCCGTCACACCATGTGTGACGCTCGTCACAGGAGTGTGCTTAGTGTGACGCTCGTCACAACCTTTGTGACGCCCGTCACAGGCACAACGTGCGCTTTCTTTGGGCTGGGCTTGGTCTTTGTTATTTGTTTCCTTTTTATTCCTTCTTACACCTCCTTTTCTTCCCTTTTTCACTTTTGCTTCAAAATGGATACCTGACATAAATAGAAAGGAAATACCGCATAATATCTGATAAAATGAGATAAATTAAAGTAAATGATAATATAATCTAATTGAATTAAGTCCTAAAATGTGATATAATTTCATGTTATCAAACTCCCCCATACTTAGATCTTTGCTTGTCCTCAAGCAAAATTCAGTATAGAACTTGTTTTGAAAATTTTAGCCAGATGAAATTTCACAACACACATCAATTCGTAATAGGTTGCAAGTGGATTTTGTTTAGAAGCAACTTGAGTTAAATCTTGATATCAACAACTACCGTCACAACCTTGATAACCCTGCATTGTGCAAATCAGTTCAAGTACCCTATGATAGCTATCCTGGTTCCCTTATTCTTATTTCACCCGTTTTCATTCTAGCGAAATCACATTAAGCCCTTTATCTTTTCGCGCACATAGTGGAGTAACCGGTTAGTGATTATGATCCCCTTTTAGCTAGAAGTTCTGGTACATAAGTCGGATAACTTCGTTATTCAGTCCAATGCAAATTGCGGGGGATTGAACCGTAGTCCGCCCTACCGAGTTCAGTACCAGATACCTACTGAACCAACTCATAATGGATCTTTCATATTGTGTTTTTGTATGATCTGCAACCTTTAGATTAAATGATCTGGTAAGGATCACCTAACTTAATTAGTGCATTTCCTGATATATATATATATATATATATATATATATATATATATATATATATATATATATATATATTTTTTTTTTTTTTTTGTTACTTTGGGAATCATTCACTTATATTCATCGGCTCTCCACGTAGTTTGCTATTAAGATGGTGCTGACTTCTCGTATAAACTACTTTGGGGTTACTATAAAACTAAAAGTTCAAGGAATTGGTATAATAGGTACTTATCCTGATCTAACGTGTTGAGGTTCGTTTAGAGTGTTTGGCGGTAGTAGTCTTTGTCTTGATTCGACTCAAGATCGATAAGATGAGCAACCTTTATACTTATTGGGTGTTGAATTTTTGTTGTTGTGGCTCATGAAAGTTTGAGGGAATAGATAATGGAAATTTTTGTTCACACTCGGGACTTAACTTAAGATAATAGATTTTTTTTTTTTTTTTTTTATAATTAAAAACAAATAATAATTGAAATAGCAATGTGAGGAAAAGTACATACTTGAAGAAATGGAAATAGAAAGAACATGGTTTCCCCCCCATACTTAAACTAAACATTGTCCCCAATGTTTTAAGGGAATGAAATACAATATGGAAAGGAAAGAGAAACTACAACTAAGGTTGTCTTCCGCCTCTGGTTCTTGGACCTGGTGATCTCGGACGTAAGTCTAAGTTGTCGAACCTGCTGAACAACTCAGTAAACCGCTGGTCGGTTATGGCATTCCTAGCATCCCGTTGTTGTTGTATTTGATGCATTATCTGCATCATCTCGACATTCTGTGCCTGCATACCCTCAATAGCGTCCATGATGTCGTCGTTGGTTGCAGGCCTTCTTCGTCGACGACGTTGGGAGGATGGGCCAGTTGCATTGCCGGAAGGGCTGAGCGGGACTGACTGTTGTGTAGGCGGATGATCACCTTGCTCCATTGCTTCAAACTCGTCTGTGTGCGGGTTTGTTTGTGAAGGCTCGATGGCTTCGGGAGCGTTTAGATCATAGAGGTGGCGGTCGGGGTTTGTGATATCAGTTAGGGCGATATTTGGTAGAACAACGCTTGGAACTGCCTGGTTGTTCACCATAAGATAATGTCCTCCCCTACTCTGTTCTTAATCAAGCGGCTGGATCGACAGTAGCTGATATCCATAGATAGGGGAGGTAGAGATTCTAAAGTTTGGAGTTTATCCCCTAGGTTTAGGCCAAGTGCTATGGTGGTGATTAATCCACCAATTATAAAAGGTTGCCGGCCTCTAGCACATAAGGTGCGGATATGATGAAATAGAAAGGAGGCGGCGTTTACCTGAGTATCTGGTTCGAAGACGCACTGGAGGAAGAATAGCTCCTTTGAGTTGACCTTGCTGTTGTTTGGTCTTCCGAAAACTGTGTTTTGCAAGATGCGGATAAAGTACCGGATAGTGGGGTTATGTATATGGGAGAGAAGGAGCTCTTCCCAGTTGTAGGTATCTATACCGGAAATTTTCTTAAAAAGGCCGAAAACGCCAACTGTGTTCCAGTTTGAGTTTGGAGGGATTCTGGGGTGTAGCAGACCTTCTATGGGGAATTGTAGCATGGTACTCAATTGGTTTTGGGTTAAGGAGTACTCGGTGTTAAACATACGGAAGGTTGCGGTACCGGTTAAAAATTCGTCTTCACCGGCGGGAGTGGTGTAGTCGTATGAACTTAAGAATTCTAAGGTTAGGGATGGGTAGGTGGGTTGATTATGAGTGCAAAGGAAGGTTAAGTTGGCTTGACGGAGCATCCATTCGATACCTTGGAGTAATCCTAATTGTTGTAAACAAGTTAAATCGGGGTACCTGGTGGAAACGACGCCTCGCTGTTGGAAACGCTCGAATTGCTCCCTTTGATAATTTTCATCTTCGGATCGGAAGATGATATTTCCAAAATTCTGATTTCCCGCCATTGTGATGAATGAATTTTGAAAGGGGTGATTTGGAAAGAAAAGAAATGTATTTGATAGGAGAGAATGGTTTGTGGTGAATGAAGGAAGGTTTGGTGGGTATTTATAGGAGAAGAATTTGGAAGTTGGAAAGAAGAAGTGGTTGAAAAGTAATTAAGTGTGGTTGAATGGAAATTAATGGGGAAGGTAAAAAATAAAAAGGTGTAACGTTCGTCTCCAACGGCTCCTTAACGTTCACTAGTCTGAAGGGTGTTACGCTCGTCACAGGGGTGTGACGTTCGTAACAGGCACTTGGTGTGCCGTCCGTTATGGATTTGTGTGACGCTCGTCACACATTCCATTTTGGCAAGGCTTCAGTAGCGTTTCACAGAACCAATTTGGTAAAGGATTTTATTTTTGTTATTTATTTTGTTTTGTTTTGCTTATGATTGGTTTATTTTGCAATTTAATTTATCGTGCACGCTTAATCTGCTTTGTATAATAATAAGTCATAGGTAGCAACATTAGAGCATAATAGCTATTGCATAATAAAATTAAATAAACAGCTTCAATAAAATGATCATAATGTAATACAGGAAAGGAAAACAATGAAATGAAAGAGAAATAAATGTGAACATGAATTCAAATAACATTAATGAATAATCTAACTTAAAACTAAATAACTTAGAAAAATAACTAAATTCTATCCCTCTGTACTATCTCTGGCCGGAGGAGCAAAAGAGTTAACACGATGTAGCAACTCGTGAAACTGATCTGTCATACTGCTCATGTATCCTAGAACTTCGTGTCTCATGTTAGTAAATTCTCCTCTGAGGGCGTCTTGTTCTGACATCAAAGCTTCAATGGCGGTGTTATAATCAGTTCCGGGCATATGATGCCGGAGGTCGGATATGGCTGATTCTTCGGTCTGAACAGGCTGAGGAGGAGGGTCAATATCATAATAGCCGGATGGTGTCTGAGGGTCGGATTCAGCATGAGGGATCTGGTCATCATAAGTCTCATAGTCATCACAAATCTCATAGTCCTGGATGGATTCAGTGGATCTAGCAGGAGTGGGAGTTTCGTTCAGGTTATAGAGCCAGTTACTGCGGTTATGAATGCTAGTCCTAGGATCGGGCATGGTGAATAGGCAAAGAACCTGGTTATCAATAATAAGCTCAAACTCGTCAGACCCTAGGTTTGCTATAAACATAGTGTTGAAGAGGAAGGGTATACTCATAGTAGTAATGCCACAAAAAGGGCTTAGGTCAAGCATAGGCTGACGTAATCCAATAGCATTACCTATCATAGTTATCAAACTGCCTATTCTAATGGGTGCTCGCTCATCCTGGATAAGGTGGTCCAAATTAGCTAACATAAAAGTGGCACCGTTTACTGGACGGTTCTGGGAAGCACAAAATATGATGAAGAGTTCATCACGTGAAACTGAAGTACTATTTGGCTTCTTCCCAAATAAAGTGTGGGTCAGGATCTTATGGAAATAGCGAAAGGCCGGGTTATGTATGTTTCCAGAGAGAAACTCATGTTCTTCGGGCTCATCATTTCCAGTCAGCTTACCCCAAAAGTGTTCAAGTTCTCTATGTTCAAAAAGTTCTTCCTGGCTTACTGTGAATGTGTCAAAGGAGGTAGGAAAACCCAAAAGATTGGTAAAGTCTCTAATATTAAATTGGTACTCCATTTTGAACATTCTGAACTGGATAAAGCCTCTGCTAATTCCTTTTCCATGGCTGGGTAGATAGATTAATGAGCTAAGGAATTCTAGTGTGAGTCTCCGGTAGGTGGTGAAATGTCTCAGGATAGGGGATGTCTCCCATGCTATCTGGTTCAGCAAATACAGGACACTTTGTCTAAGTCCAAGGGTAGTCATAGCCCAATCATCAGCATATAAACTAGGTAGCATCTCTCTAGTGGCTAGTTCTTCAAACTTTTGTTTCTGAGCCATTCCTCTGAATTTGATACTCATACGATCAAAATGTCCCATCTGGTTAGTGTCAGCTAGAGAAAAGAAAACATGAGTTTTAGTCAGGATTTGGCCAAATGCCGAAAGGAGAAAAAATTATTATTATTATATTTTTTTTTCTTTTGAATTAAAATAAATCAGGAATTAATACTAAACAGAAATTAAAAGAATAATTGAGGAAAGAAAAATAGGAAAATGATAATAATAGAATAAGAAAATAATTGTGGGTTGTCTCCCACTAAGCGCTTTGTTTAAATGTCGCAAGCTCGACAAAGAAACTGTTAAGTATAATCTATAGGTCCTGGGGGCATTTCGTCTAAGTGTAGGATTTGCGAATCTCCATTGGTTTCCGCATAATGATAGTGTTTTAGACGTTGCCCGTTTACGGTAAACGGTTCTGTGGATTTGCCTTTAATTTCTATTGCTCCACTGGGGAAGATGTTAGTGATATGAAAAGGTCCTGACCATCTGGATCGTAGTTTTCCCGGGAATAACTTTAGTCTAGAGTTAAATAAAAGGACTGCGTCGCCTTGCTTGAAGATTTTCCTTGATATACGCTTGTCATGCCATTGTTTTGTTCTTTCTTTATAGATTCTGGCATTTTCATAGGCGTCTCTTCTGAGTTCTTCTAATTCGTTTATGTCAAGGATTCTCTTTTCACCGACGGCTTTATAGTTTAGATTCAGATTTCTAATAGCCCAATAGGCTTTATGTTCTAATTCTACCGGGAGGTGACAGGATTTTCCATAAATGAGCTTAAATGGGGTCGTCCCTATGGGGGTTTTATAAGCAGTTCGGTATGCCCACAAAGCTTCTGGTAATTTCAATGACCAATCTTTCCTTGAAGTGGCGACCGTTTTTTCTAGTATTTGCTTGATTTCTCTGTTAGATACTTCCACTTGTCCACTGGTCTGAGGGTGGTAAGGTGTCGCTATCCTATGTCTCACTCCATATTTAAATAATAATTTTTCGAGTACCTTGGATATAAAGTGCGATCCACCATCACTGACTACTATTCTTGGGATGCCAAATCTCGGAAATATTATATTCTTAAAGAGTCTAGTTACTACTCGGGTGTCGTTTGTTGGGGAGGCTACAACTTCGATCCATTTTGATACGTAGTCAACTGCCACGAGTATGTATTTGTTACCGAAAGAGGATGGAAAAGGTCCCATGAAGTCTATTCCCCACACGTCGAAGATCTCTACTTCCAAAATACCTTTTTGTGGCATCTCGTCACGTCTAGATATGTTTCCCGTGCGTTGACATCTGTCACATTCCTTAATATCCGCATGTACGTCCTTCCATATAGTTGGCCAATAAAAGCCGGCTTGTAGGATTTTAGAGCAGGTCTTGGATGTACTTGTGTGTCCACCATAAGGAGCGGAGTGGCAGTGTTGGATTATATTTTCTACCTCTTCTTCGGGTATACATCGACGGAAAATACCATCGGGGCCTCTTTTGAAAAGTAAGGGATCATCCCAGTAATAGTGTTTTATGTCGTAGAAGAATCGTTTCTTCTGCTGGTAAGATAAAGTAGGTGGAACTATTCCGGCAGCTAAATAATTGACTAGATCAGCGTACCATGGTGTGGCAGATATAGCTAAGGTGGTTTCTACTTGCAGGTCGGAGTTGTTCTCTTCCAAAGTAGCTATAAGTTTGTCATACGAGAAATCATCATTAATTGATGTTCTTTCCGGTTCAAGGTTCTCAAGTCTAGAGAGGTGGTCTGCTATTACGTTTTCAGTTCCTTTCTTGTCCTTGATTTCTAAGTCCAATTCTTGTAGCAACAAGATCCATCTTAGGAGTCTAGGTTTAGCATCCTTTTTTGTTAAAAGGTACTTGATAGCAGCGTGATCAGTGTAAACTATTATTTTAGCTCCAACCAAGTAAGAACGAAATTTATCTAGCGCAAATACCACTGCTAGGAGTTCTTTCTCGGTAGTGGCGTAATTCATTTGCGCTTCATCCAGGGTTCTGCTTGCGTAATATATAACGTGAAGCTTTTTATCCTTTCGTTGTCCTAAAACAGCACCTACAGCATAATCGCTGGCATCGCACATTATTTCGAATGGTTCATTCCAGTCTGGTGTCTGCATTATGGGTGCGGAGATCAATGCTTGCTTAAGCGTTTGAAATGCTTTTAAACAATTATCGTCGAATATGAATTCGGCATCTTTCATCAACAGTCCGGTTAAAGGTTTAGTTATCTTAGAGAAGTCTTTGATGAATCGTCGGTAAAAACCGGCGTGTCCTAAAAAGCTTCGTACTTCTCTCACGGTTCTTGGGGGTTGAAGATTTTCGATTACCTCTATTTTGGCTTTGTCTACTTCAATTCCTCTGTTCGAGATGATGTGTCCTAAAACAATTCCTTCTTGTACCATAAAGTGGCACTTTTCCCAATTAAGTACTAAGTTTACTTTTACACATCGCTCAAGAACTCTTTCCAGGTTTTCAAGGCATTCTTCGAAACTTTGTCCGTATACAGAAAAGTCATCCATAAATACTTCCATGATGTTTTCGAGAAAGTCGGCGAAAATTGCCATCATGCATCTTTGAAAGGTTGCAGGGGCATTACACAGACCAAACGACATTCGTCTATAAGCGAAGGTACCAAAAGGGCACGTGAACGTTGTCTTTTCTTGGTCATCAGGGTGAATTGGTATTTGAAAGAAGCCTGAATAACCGTCTAGATAACAGAAATGTGAATGTTTTGCTAATCGTTCTAACATTTGGTCAATGAATGGTAAAGGGAAATGATCTTTTCGGGTTGCTTTGTTTAGTTTCCTATAATCAATGCACATTCTCCATCCTGATTCGATTCGTTTAGTTATAGTTTCCCCTTTTTCGTTTTCAATAACGGTTATGCCTCCTTTCTTTGGTACAACGTGCACAGGACTAACCCATTTGCTATCAGATATAGGATATATAATACCTGCTTCCAATAACTTGGTTATTTCCTTCTTTACTACCTCACTCAGGATCGGATTTAGTCTTCTCTGGTGTTCCCTAGAGGTTTTACAGTCTTCTTCTAACATGATGCGGTGCATACAAATAGAAGGACTTATTCCTTTAAGATCGGTGATGTGGTACCCTAGTGCGGTTGGATACTTCCTTAAGATATGTAGGAGTTTTTCTGTTTCGAGTCTTCCTAGGTCTGCATTAACTATCACAGGTCGTTCAAGTTCTAAGTCTAGGAATTCATATCTCAGATTTTTGGGAAGTGTTTTCAGGTCAGGGGTTGGTTTGTTAAGACATTGCGTAGGATCCGGTGTTATTGCCAAACATTGGTTAGATCTGTCTTCTACAAGGCAATCAGATGATTTGTCTTCTTCTAACTCTGCTTCTTTTATGCATTCATCGATGATATCCATGAAGTAACATGTATCTTCTATTAGAGGTGCTTTCAAGAATTGGGAAAGAATGAATTCAATTTTCTCTTCACCTACTTCGAAGGTGAGTCGTCCTCGTTTTACGTCTATGATTGCACCGGCAGTTGCTAAGAATGGTCTTCCCAGTATAATGGGTGTAATATCATCTTCTCTAATGTCCATAATTGTAAAATCAGTGGGAATGTAGAATTGACCTATGTGTACGGGAACGTTTTCAAGGATTCCTACAGGATATTTGATGGAACGATCTGCTAGTTGCACAGACATTTTGGTTGGTCTTAATTCTCCCATTTCCAGTTTCTTACATATGGATAGAGGCATAACGCTAATTCCGGCTCCTAAATCGCATAAGGCTTTGTCGATGACAAATTTTCCTATGTGACAGGGTATAGAGAAACTACCTGGATCCTTGAGTTTAGGGGGCATGTTTTGGATTATAGCGCTACATTCGGCAGGGAGTGTAACAGTTTCGCTATCCTCAAGTTTCCTCTTATTAGAAAGGATTTCTTTTAAGAATTTAGCATATGAGGGCATCTGCGTAATAGCTTCGGTGAACGGAATTGTAACGTTTAATTGTTTAAGGAGATCAACAAATTTTCTAAATTGGCCCGCATCTTTGGTTTTAACAAGCCTTTAAGGGTAAGGTATAGGTGGTTTGTAAGGTGGTGGAGGTACATAAGGTTCCTTCTTTTCTAGGGTTTCCTTATTACTCTCTTCCTTTTCCTTAGGTTCACTTTCCTCAGTTGATTTCTTAGGGTTTTGGTTTTCTATCCTTGGATCAGACGGTCCTTCCACTTCCGTTCCACTTCTTAATATAATTGCATGAGCGTGGCTTCTCGGGTTAGGTTGGGGCTGTCCAGGGAATGTACCAGTTGGGGCAGCAGTAGGTGCTTGTTGTTGGGCTACTTGTGATATTTGTGTTTCCAGCATTTTGTTATGGGTAGCCAAGGCATCTACTTTGCTTGCTAGTTGTTTAAGTTGTTCGCCAGTGTGTACATTCTGGTTTAGGAAATCTTTATTGGTTTGTTGTTGGGAAGCTATAAAGTTTTCCATCATGATTTCCAAGTTGGATTTCCTAGGGGCGTTATTGTTAGGCATGGATGGGTTCGGTTTCTGATATCCCGGAGGTATAGCTGGGGCTTGATTTGGAGACTGTCCAGGTGCGTACAAAGCGTTATTGCTCTTATATGAAAAGTTTGGATGGTTCTTCCAATTTGAGTTATAGGTGTTCGAATAGGGGCTTCCTTGAGCATAGTTTACTTGCTCTGCTTGGATTCCTGTCAAGAGTTGACAGTCCGTAGGAGTGTGGCCTTGGATTCCACAGACCTCGCAATTCTGAGTTATAGCAACCACGGCGGCTGGAGGTGATACGTTTAAACTTTCAATTTTCTGGACCAAAGCATCCACTTTTGCGTTAACGTGATCAAGGTTACTTATCTCGTACATTCCAGTTTTCGTTTGAGGTTTTTCCACCGTTGTTCGTTCGGTTCCCCACTGATAGTGGTTTTGGGCCATGCTCTCGATAAGCTGGTAAGCATCAGCATAAGGTTTGTTCATTAATGCACCACCTGCAGCGGCGTCTATTGTTAACCTTGTGTTGTATAAGAGACCATTATAAAATGTGTGAATTACTAACCAGTCTTCCAAACCGTGGTGTGGGCAAAGTCTCATCATGTCTTTATATCTTTCCCATGCTTCGAAAAGAGACTCGTTGTCTTTCTGTTTAAATCCGTTTATCTGGGCTCTTAACATAGCTGTTTTGCTTGGCGGAAAGTATCGGGCAAGAAAAACTTTCTTCAACTCGTTCCATGTGGTGACTGAGTTGGAAGGGAGAGATTGAAGCCATCTTCTAGCGCTATCTCTTAATGAGAAAGGAAAAAGACGAAGTCGAATTGCCTCTGAAGTGACACCATTAGCTTTAACAGTATCAGCGTATTGGACAAATACGGATAAATGAAGGTTTGGATCCTCGGTAGGATTTCCAGAGAATTGGTTCTGTTGCACCGCCTGCAACAGCGAAGGTTTAAGTTCGAAGTTGTTTGCTTCGATTGCGGGCGGAGCAATACTTGAATGCGGCTCATCTTGCGATGGAGCGGCGTAATCTCTAAGAGCACGAGCTGGTTCTGCCATCTCGGTTATCGAAGGAAAAAGGTTTTTGAAATCAGGAAGTTCTATAGGAGGGAGATTGTTTGCAGCACGATATTCCCGAATTCGTCGTAAGACTCGGAGATATAGTTCGATATCGTTGATTCGTAAATAGAGCGGTTCGCCTTGTGAGCGAGTGCGTGGCATACAAATCAACGAAAGAAAGAATAGAAGAAAAAGAAACCTTAGTCTCTACAGCGTAACAGAAGAGTTACGATATCGATTAAATAAAAGTCCCCGGCAACGGCGCCAAAAACTTGATCGCGACTTTATGAGTCGAATTTGGGGTACAAACTGCAAGTGCACAGTTCTATCGCGTAGTTTTAAAAGATATCGATCCCACAGGGACTTATGAATCGATATACCGTTATCTAAGGTTACTACGTAAAGCTAAGGTGAATAATGGTTGATTGTTTGGGGGCGAAGCTAAAAACTAAACTAAGATCTAGATTAAATATTAATAAATCGGATATCGGTATGTAGTTCGTCGTAATTAGGGAATCAATTCTTTGTCGGTTTCTTGGTTTTAAAATAAATCGTTTCAGTTAACTTTATTGATTAAAGGTTTTATCTCAAACTCTCGCTCTGTTGAATAAACCATGACTTTATGTTAATGTAGCTGTCACTCATAATTAAGTCAAAAACCACTTTTTGAAAGCAATAAAGTTGCAGAAACTCTTTTTAAGAAAACACTGACCGTTTTAAACACCCTTATCTCAAACTCTCGCTCTGTTGACTTAGGTTATACAATTAAACCCGAATGCTTAACTCTCGTCCTCACATTCAATCTTTAAGAATACTTTTTGGAAAAGGTCATAATTTAATTAACTCTAAAACTTGCTCTCGCCCTGATCTAGAATTAATGCCTAATTTACACTGTCCAGTTAAAACCTCAAACTCTCGCTCTATTGATTTTAACTTCTTTATGTCTTTTACTTTTGTAAAAATTTTTTGTTATTAAACCTGTAAATTGAGACCGTAAAAAGATTGATTTTAATTTTAAGTTTGATTAGACCGACTTAGTCTTGATCCCTTATTTCGCTTACTTTACATACCGATATCTAGGCGAATTAGCCAGACATGCTAAACAAACAAAAATACATATCATGCATAAACAGACTCATCCCAGGCAGATAATATAAATAAGTAATAAAACAAAGCATTAAATAATAATTAAAGAACCTGAATGCGTTAAACAATAGTCTTGAACACTCTACCACAAGCCAGTAGGATTTGTTCTTGGATTCTTCAATTAAACAACAAATTAAAACGAAGGAAATAAAAACTAGATTCTAACGTAAGGTTAGATCCGGTAAAAGTTGCACAATAGTTTCCGGTGTAGAAACTATTGTGCGAAAAGAATTAATTAAATGCTAGAAAAGAAAATAGAATTGCAAAAAGGTAAAACAATAAAAATTCTGCAAAGTAATACTATAAAAATATAAGCCTAAACTGCTGGAAGAAAAAAAAATGCGAAAACGGCAAAAGGCGTGGAAAATCTCCGAACCGAGAGCTTTCCCAATTAGCTGCTATTTATACTGCTACTTGTGTAACTGCTTTCCAAGGGTTTCCGTATACGCGGTCTTTTCGTTCCGAGGGTCAAGCGTGGAAATAGCTTTCAACGTGGTCAGTTGCGTTCCTAGTGCCAAAAATATAGGGGAAAGGTGTGACGTCCGTCACACCATGTGTGACGCTCGTCACAGGAGTGTGCTTAGTGTGACGCTCGTCACAACCTTTGTGACGCCCGTCACAGGCACAACATGCGCTTTCTTTGGGCTGGGCTTGGTCTTTGTTATTTGTTTCCTTTTTATTCCTTCTTACACCTCCTTTTCTTCCCTTTTTCACTTTTGCTTCAAAATGGATACCTGACATAAATAGAAAGGAAATACCGCATAATATCTGATAAAATGAGATAAATTAAAGTAAATGATAATATAATCTAATTGAATTAAGTCCTAAAATGTGATATAATTTCATGTTATCAGGTGACCCGTAGTGGTCAGGTTTTCAGTCCGGTTTTTCCTAAGATTGTGGAAGATATTTCTGAGGGTAAGAAGGCAGAGATTCCTACAGTGAATGCGGTTAGTGATCCGATGTGTCAGTTTGGTGAATCCAGCAAATTGAAGACTAAAGATGATCATGAGGTGTTACAACTAATAAAAAGAAGTGAATTTAATATTATGGAGCAGCTGCTCCAAACGCCGTCAAAGATCTCCGTGATGTCATTGTTGAAGAATTCTGAGGCACAAAGAGAAGCATTGCAGAAAGTGTTGGAACATGCTTATGTTGAACATGATGTTACTGTGGATCAGTTTGACCACATCATTGCCAACATCACTTCTTGTAACAATTTGAATTTTTGTGATGAAGAACTTCCTGAGGAAGGCATAAATCACAATTTGGCGCTACATATTTCAATGAATTGTAAGGAGGACACTCTGTCCAATGTTTTGGTTGATACATGATCATTGCTGAATGTGTTGCCGAAGTCAAATCTATCAAGACTCTCCTATCAAGGCGCCCGAAGAGGTTTAGTGGCGTGGTTGTTAAAGCGTTTGACGGTTCTCGTAAAACTGTCATTGGAGAAGTGAACCTTCTAGTGAAGATAGGTCCGAGTGATTTCCAAATTACTTTCCAGGTAATGGATATCCACCCGGCCTATAGCTGCTTGTTAGGGAGGCCATGGATTCATGAAGCTGGAGCTGTGACGTCTACTCTACACCAGAAGCTGAAATTTGTGAAGAATGTCAAGCTTGTCGTTGTTGGTGGAGAGAAGGCATTGTTGGTGAGCCATTTTTCATCTTTTACTTACGTTGATGCTGAGGAGGAAGTTGGTATGCCGTTCCAAGATTTGTCCATTGCTGATAAATTGAAGAAAGCTGGGGCACCCATGTCTTCTTTAAAAGATGCGCAAGAGGCTATTCAGGCTGGCAGTATTGATAAGTGGGGCCGTGTTATGGAAATCTCCGAGAATAAGAATAGAGCAAGACTAGGATTTCAACCAGAGCCATTCAATGCCAAAGTCAAGGTTATGCAACCAGTATTCTGCAGTGGAGGGTTCATTCATGAGAATGATCAACACTCAGCTGCCATTATTGAAGACAGTGGTGATGAAGACGAAGCTTGTGCCAACTTTGTGACGCATGGCCAGACTTGCAACAACTGGGTTGCTGTTGATGTTTCTATTGTTATTCACCGTTCTAAGTAATTTGTTTTCATTTATGTTAAGAAAAAAATCCTTCTCCTATGCTTAAGGGATAAGTGAACATTGTTGGGCATTTTCCTTATTATCATCAATGAAATACAATTTTATTCATCCACATGTTTTATTTTTACTTTTTGTTTTTCCTGAAAATGGTATTCACAAAAAATATAAATAAATAATAATCTTTCCATCTGCATAATATTTGTTTGCACTCCACTTCTCTAAAATCAAAATATCAAATTATTATGTAGGATGGTTCTCAAATCCGTTGAATATAATGATCCTACTCCCTCTCCAAACTTTGATTTCCCTGTGTTTGAAGCTGAGGAAGAGATTGATGATGAAGAAGTATATGATGAGTTATCCCGTTTTATTGAGCACGAGGAGAAAGCCATTCATCCGTTTGAAGAGCAGATTGAATTGGTCAACTTGGGTTCCGATGATGATGTGAAAGAAGTTAAAATTGGGTCTCAACTGTGTCCGGAAGCTAAGAAGGGGTTCGTTGATCTTCTTCAAGAATATTCAGATGTGTTTGCTTGGTCCTATCAAGACATGCCTGGTTTGGATTCTGAGATTGTGGAGCATAGATTGATGTTGAATCCAGAATGCACGCCAGTCAAGCAAAAATTGAGAAGAACTCATCCTGATATGGCAGTAAAGATTAAAGAAGAAGTGCAGAAGCAAATTGATGTTGGATTTCTTGTTACCTCCGAGTATCCGCAGTGGGTGGCCAATATTGTGTCTGGTCCAAAGAAAGATGGAAAAGTCCGTATGTGTGTTGATTATAGAGATTTGAATAAAGCCAGTCCGAAAGATGATTTTTCTCTACCGCACATTGATATGTTGGTAGACAATACAACTAAATAAAAAGTCTTTTCATTTATGGACGGATTTTCCGGCTATAATCAAATAAAGATGGCACCTGAAGATATGGAGAAGACCACATTCATCACACCTTGGGGAACATTCTGTTATAGAGTGATGCCTGTCGGTTTGAAGAATGCTGGTGCAACATACCAGAGAGCTATGACCACTCTTTTTCATGATATGATGCACAAAGAGATTGAGGTTTATGTTGATGATATGATTGCTAAATTTAGTGATAAGGAAGAGCATGTTGAACATTTGTTGAAGTTATTCCAGCGTTTAAGGAAATATAAACTCCACTTGAATCCCAATAAGTGTACTTTTGGTGTTCGTTCTGGTAAGTTGTTAGGCTTCATTGTCAATGCAGTATGATTTTGAATACCGATCTCAGAAAGCTATTAAAGGTAGTGTCTTGGCTGACCATTTGGCTCACCAACCTATTGAAGATTATCAGTTAGTGCAGTATGATTTTCCAGACGAAGAGATTTTGTACTTGAAGATGAAAGATTGTGATGAACCATTGCTTGAAGAAAGGCCAGAACCTGGTTCTCGTTGGAGCATGGTATTTGATGGAGTTGTTAATTCATATGGTAATGGCACTGGGGCATGATTATTACTCCTCACGACACTCATTTTCCGTTTACAACAAGATTGACCTTCAAGTGTACAAACAATATGGTTGAGTATGAAGCTTGCATTATGGGGCTCGAAGAGGCCATTGATCTCAGAATCAAATATCTTGATGTCTATGGAGATTCATCTTTGGTTGTGAATCAGATCAAAGGTGAATGGGAGACGAATCAACCCAGTTTAATACCATACAAAGATTATGCGAGAATGATATCAACTTTCTTTACAAAGGTTGAGTTTCATCATATCCCTCGAGATGAAAACCGGATGGCAGATGCTCTTGTAATGTTGGCCTCAATGATTGTGGTAAATTTTTGGAATGAAGTTCCTAATCTAACTGTGATGCGTCTTGATAGGCCAACTCATGTATTTGCTGTTGAAGAAGTCAAAGATGAAAAGCCTTGGCATTTTTATATCAAATGTTTCCTCCAAAGTCAGATTTACCCGTCTGGGGCATCTTTGAAAGATAAGAAGACTTTGAGAAGATTAGATTTTAATTTCTACTTGAATGGTGATGTGCTTTATAAGAGAAACTTCAATATGGTTTTGCTCAGATGCGTGGATAGACACGAAGCAGACCTATTGATGACAAAAGTCCATGAAGGTTCCTTTGGTACTCATTCAAACAGACATGATATGGCGAAGAAGATGTTGAGAGAAGGTTACTATTGGCTGACAATGGAATTTGACTGTTGCAAGTTTGTGAAGAAATGCCACAAGTGTCAAGTTTATGCATATAAAATTCATGTTCCTCCGACATTGTTGAATGTCATTTCCTCCCCATGGCCCTTCTCCATGTGGGGAATTGATATGATTGGCATGATTGATCCCAAAGATTCAAACAAACATCACTTCATTTTGGTGGCTATTGACTACTTCACAAAATGGGTTGAAGCGACATCGTATGCGAATGTAACCAAGCAAGTTGTTGTAAGGTTTATCAAGAATCAGATCATATGTCGTTACAGTGTGCCAATTAAGATCATTACTTATAATGGATCTAACTTGAACAATAATATGGTGGAAGCTCTTTGCAAAGACTTCAAGATTGCACACCATAATTCTTTTCCCTACAGGCCTAAGATGAATGAGGCCGTTGAAGCTGCAAACAAGATCATTAAGAAAATTATTCAAAAGATGGTTGTGACATACAAAGATTGGCATGAAATGCTCCCATTTTCTTTGCATAGGTACCGTACATCCGTTCGCACTTCAACAGGGGCAACCCCTTTCTCTCTTGTTTATGGCATGGAAGTTGTGCTCCCCGTAGAGGTTGAGATCCCATCATTGCGCGTCTTGATGGAAGCTAAGTTGACAGAGGCTGAATGGTGTCAGACCATATATGATCAGTTGAATTTGATTGAAGAGAAGAGATTGACTGCCATATGTCATGGTTAGTTATATCAGCAGAGAATGAAGAAAGCATTTGATAAGAAGGTCAAGCCTCGTGTGTTCAGAGAAGGTGACCTCGTGCTCAAGAAGATCTTTTCTTTCAAACCTAATGCTAGGGGAAAATAGACTCCTAATTGTGAAGGCCCATATGTTGTCAAAAGAGCCTTTTTGGACGGTGCATTGATTCTTACAACTATGGATGGTGAAGAGTTCACTCGTTCTGTGAATGCCGATGCAGTTAAGAAATACTTCGCCTAAATTTAATAGCTCGCTAAGTTGAAAACCCGAAAAGGCGGCTTAGGAAAAAATGAGCGTCTCGGTGGATTAAAAACCCGAAAGGGAGATCTAGGCAAAAGTTAGAGACATAAAACCGAATTTTTTTCCCGATAGATTTAGTACCCCACCTTGGGGAAATCTAGGCAAAAATTAGGGATTATGGCAAGTAATTGCTTCCGGTTGTCCTAATCTTTGAAGCAGTTTTGAACAATCATTTGTTTTGACCCATCATTCTCAATAGAAGACAAGCACTGTGGATTTCAAAGTTTGGTAGGGAGAGTAGTGATCATTGTAATGTAGCCCTTATCTATGTAAATTACCATTTTCAAACTTTGTAAAGATCCATGGAGTCTCGCCATTGACGGACTACCATTCTATTAAATAAAGTTGAACTTTTATCCAATTATTTCTATTTCTTATTTTCTTCTGTTAAATAAAATTGAATTTTTATGATGATAATTTTGAAATAAATCAATGAATAATTATTTTTCTTAAAATAATAACAACATGCACTTTAAGAATAATCGATTTAAGCAAGGAATGTCAACAACAATCTAATGACAGGTAAGTCTTGAAGTATGAAGCATTGTTGGTCCTCCCCAAGAAGTTGGTTTGGTAACTTTTTCCTCCCCAACAGTTCGTCGTTTGTTTGAGCTGATGATTGGTCCCATTTGTAATTCATCTTCCCCAGCTGAGGTGTTCATGTTTTCATCCTCTAGTTTGTGACTTGATGATTGGACCCTGGATATCTCAGAACCTTTATTTGGTCTCCAAATCCCCATTTGAATTTGTTTATGTTGCATAGCCGCGACAGTTTCTCCCCTATGTGAGTCAAATCCGGTTATCTTTGCCTTGGAATTGGTTTATTTCACAATTTCGAAGAAGGATCTGATGACTATTGAGGAATTGGATGGTCTTTGGTTTATTCCAACAAGTCACAATATCCCCAACAATTTGCTCGATTCCTCATTCAGAGGTTTATCTTTTGTATTCTTCGGCAGAGTTTGTCTTCTGATAGAAGTTCCCTCATTCCCGGTAGTGCTTGGTTCTGGGCAGTATTGATCTTTGTCCTCTGCAAGGTTATCTCCCATTTGACATGGTGTGGAATTAAAACTCCCCGCAACATTGACTAATTTGGATCCTCAACAGATCCTTCTCTATCCTCGACATGTTTGGTTGATTATCCTTCAGCAGTGCTCTCTTCCCCCTGCATAGTTTGTCATGATTGATTGGAAGCATGTTCTCCATGTCTTCCTAGCCAAAAATGATTTATTTGGAGCTAGATGATTTATTTTCATCCCTAGAGGATTCTCCAGTAGGTGTTTCCATCTTGTTAATATTAGTCGAGTGTTTTAGTGATGATTCAAATCTTCCTTATTTGTATCCTTTGTGCTATTTTTCCAGCATAATCATAATCACAAACATACATATTCATGCATATATAACACATCATCAAATATTTCATTATCCATTCCATCACATTGATTTTTCTCCTGATCCCCTATTTTGGTGATATTATTTCCCTATGCAGATTTGGTGTGTCTGTCCTCCTTCAATTGTAAAGTGTCAGCCCCTTAAGTAGAAATAGTTTATGCTTTCTCATTCCCCACTGAGTTATTTCCTCGTGGAGGATGATTATTTCAATTTCCTCCCCAATTTATTATCTGGATGGAACCACTCCCCTTGAGTTATATCCTCATTGGGTTGAGTCTTTGGTTGATCGTTTCTTTCTAGTTCTTGTCTAGACAGATCGTTTGGTCTCCAAGAGTCTATTACCCAATAACTGGTAATTTTCTTCTTGATGATTGAGTACGTCACCTTTACCCAATACGATGTAAAATGTAATTTACTTCCTTTGTTTTCCCTAGAGGATATGTTTTCACGTTTCCCCGGTAAGTCTATCCTTGATATGTTCATCCTAACCGGTGACAAATATTCTTCCTTTTTGGTTTTCTACCCAATAAAAAAATATTCGTAATCTCTATTGTATTCCCCAAAGAGTCTATCCTTGATATGTTCACTTTAATCGGTGACAAATTTTCTCTTCTTTCCGGTCTTCTACCCAGTAAATGGTAGATATAAATCCTATTTTCCCACTAAGAGTTTATCCTTGATATGTTCACTTTAACCAGTGTTATATTTTCTTAGTTGTGGTCTTCTGCCTAGTAACCGGTAGTTGTAATTCCTACTTTCCCCTACTGAGTCTATCCTTGATATGTTCATCCTAACCGGTGACAAATATTCTCTCTTTGGTATTCTACCCAGTAACCGGTAGTTGTAATTTCTATTTCTCCCTGGCAGTTTATCCTTAATATGTTAACCCTAAATAGTAATGGATATCCTTCCTTATTTCCCCAGGTGGTCTATCCTTGATATGTTCATCTTAACCGGTGACAAATATTCTTCCTTTGAGTTTATCCTTGATATGTTCACTTTAACCAGTAATGGATACTCTCTTTTTGGTCTTCTGCCCAGTAACAAGTAGCTGTAAATCCTATTTGATCTTTTCTCCCCAGTAGGTTATTCTTACCCGGTAATCGGTAATGAATATGCCTCTTTTTCCTCAGTGAGTCATCCTTGATATGTTTACCCTAACCGGTAACGGATGTACCTATGTTAGAGTGTATTATCTTCTTACCTAGTAACTGATAGTAGATAATATATCTCTTTTACTCATGTGAAGTCGCCAATTCCTTATTTGGTTTGAGTATTGCAGCTTTGTTCTGATATATTCTCATCCCCTACAGATAACCTTATCCCTTGACCGATTCTTTCCATTGATTTATTTTCATTGACATTCCCTCGCGTCTCCCAGCAGTTTTAAGTCGTAGCCTGGCATACGCATACTTTTATCCCCAGAGTCTCTGTCTCCCCAGTGAGTGTTCCTTTCGGAATGCACTATGCTCCCGTGGACTTTCGGTCCCTCCGGATTCTTTTCCTTTGTGGCAATATGTTCCCCATAAAGATTATTTTAACATAACATTCATATACATGATGAGGTCTCTTAGGGACCAAAATTTGTTTCTAGATGTTGTTATTTAAATCCATTCTACTGAGTTGATATGAAGATTTTAACCTTCACATCCTCAACTAGAATGTCCTTAAATAGGGGCAGTTGTAAGACCCTAATGTTGACCCTAAGATCCGTCATGCTATCTCATCATTTGCATTGGCTTTGGGATCATACCTTGGTATCCTCCTTGCCCCTCATTCATTGGGTTTGCGTTAGGAGAGATCACCAGGCACATTTGATTGTATTATACTTTATTTTTCTTTGTTTACTAACCAAAATACCAAAAATATGTCCATGAATAACTTTGTTTCTTTTGTAGGTAGTGTGTGCATCCACCTCTGCCCTATCAAGCTCACAACTAGGGTTTGAGACCCTCATGACAAGAGACCAATCAAGGAATGGTTCACAATATTTCTAAACATCATATATGAATCTCCATGATCTTCATTTATCATTTTGATCAATAATTCATCAAGAGTTTGAAGCTTATTTGCCTTGGAAGCCCTAATTCATCTAGGCATCTTGTGTGATTTCCTCAGCAAGTTTATTCAACAAATGATCAAATATATCAAGGGATACTTCATTATACATCATATTATGCATATATGATCCTCCATGAGTCCCAAAGATCATGAGAACTTCAAGTTTGCAAGTTGGTTCAAAGAGGTTGACCAGAGAAAGTTAACTAGTCAAAACTGGGGTTCCCTAGACCCTATCTCCTATATGTTTGTCATATGAAAATGATTCTAAGAGAAAAGTTACTCCTTATTACATTCCAAACAACTTTCAAGTTGAAATCAATAGCTATTTTTTCTTGGAAAGTCATTTTTTATCGTGAAAGATTATAGGTCATTTTCTTTGTGCCCTAGTTAGGAGGTTAACTTCCAAGGATCATAACTTGCTCAATTTTTATGATATGAAGGACATCTAAATTTCATGATCAAATTCAAGATGTCTTCTCCAATGTTTATTCTTTGAGAAATTTTAAATTCATCTTGCAAGGGCATGTGCCAAGAGGAAAGATTATAGGTCATTTTGGGCCATCATCATTGAACAAGCAATTTTCCTCAACTTCTAAAATGCATAACTCCCTCATTCTAAATCCAAATGATGTCTAATTTATGACCAAATTTAAGAGATATGAAAGCTCTACAACTTTTGTGAAGAAACCATTTTCATTTGGAGCTCATAGCAAAAGTTATTCAAGGTGGAAGAAGTGGTCATTTGACTTGGTACTTAGAAAAATTTCAATTATGTTTGATTTCTCAAACTTCCACCTCAAAATTCAGCATGATCTAAGCTCCAAACGGAAAAGTGTTCAACATCAAAGTTGTTCCCCTTGATATCACGTTTCCAAAAAGTCCCAGGTCACTTAATTGGACAAATATTGAGGGATTTGAGCATGGTTCCTTTCATAGGTTTATTTTGGCAAGTTTTGAATTCAAATAACCATTTCCTATTTCATGCTTACATGTCATTGTTTCAGTACTCATTGTGCATTAATTAGAGTAAGATCACATCATGAATTGGGCCTAAATCAATGCCCATGCATCCATGCATCAAACTTGCTAATTTTGGCAAAAATTTCAAATGGCGTAGAAAGCATTTCCCTTGCCTACATAAACAAGTGAATTGCATAAGAACTTCACAGACACCTTGCCCAAGCCTTGCCAATCTATCTCAGAACCTCACACCATATAATTCCTTGAAGGTTTCTTTGAAATCGAGTTTGGATTTCACCTTCTATTTTGAGATTCAAACTCCAAGGATTCATTTCCTTTTTCATCTCAATTATTCACTACAAGCAAGAGGAGGAAGAACCAAGTGAATTCAGATCAAGATCAACACAAATTCAAGCTACTCGAAGGACTAGGAAACATCCCCAATGCTAAAGGACTTGGCAATGCCAACATATGAGACTGAGTTATCCTTGACAGTGACTTTCATCTGATGAAAGACCTTGGATCTCTTTGATTCATCTATTACTTTATCTCTGAATTTAATTGTTATTTTGTTATTGCCTATGTCTGATGTTTTGTTCTGAGTTGATCAAGGAATATTTCACCTGATACATTGGAAGACACTGAAGACTGTTAGCTATTGGAGTGCTTGCTTGGATGTGGTTATCTTTATTTGATGTCTTGATCTTTATGATGTATGGATATTTCTCATTGCTTATTGCTTGTTGCTTGATTAAAGTCCAAAAGTAAAATGGGTTTCTATATGACATTCTTGTCTGTTGGATTGCATCCCATTGGTCAGATCTTTTCAACTCTTAACTTTTAAATTTTTACTTAGGGTAGTCTCTCCATCTCCTCCCATTTCTTTAATTTCAAATCTCTCCCTCTTTTTAAAAACTTTCTTTGTTTGTGATTTCAAACTTAAACATGTTTTAATGATTAGAAACTTTGGCCTTATGCCATTGAATTTTTAAACTTCTTTTCTTAAATCAAACTTGTAAATAAACTTAACCATATTGACTTAATTTTCAAAAGACAAAAAGAACTAACAACTCTATTCAAATCTTTGGCCTTTTGTGCCTTTTCTTGTTAAAACTTTTGTTAAAATCAATCCATCAACTTCTTTCAAATTTTTACCACGAACTACGGGGTTTTGATCTCTCATTTTTATGTTGGTACGTAGGCATATGACCAAAGGTCTTGTCAAACACAAAAATATAATAAATAAATTCTTTTCTCATCCCCACACTCTTTATTTTTATCAAAAATCATTTAGACCAAAAAACATATGCACACAAAAAAGGGCTCTCTAGGAGTAGGGGTGTTCGTGGTTCATGAACTGCACTGAACCAAACCACATTTATAGTTCAGTTTAGTTTACAATAACCATTTTGAAAAAAATGCAGGTAATTGCTAAAATTGTTTCAATTCAGTTTAAAACAAGTTTATAACCGGTTTGTATTTATAAACTAGTTTATAATCAGTTTGCAATTATAAACCAATTTTATAATTTGAACTCTTTTAAAATCAATTTTTTGAATTTCATAAAAAATAATTAATTTAAAAAAATAATAATATTTGAAAATATTTATTTTTTTAAAAAAAAAATATTTATAAAAATTAATTAAGTTTTTTATTTTTCTGAAAAAAAATCGAAATAAATATTTTTAAAATTTCATGCAAAAAAAAAATTTTGATTTTAATTTTTCGGGGAAAAAAATCCAGAATAATTTTTTTTCGAATTTTATTTTCGGAAAAATAAAAATAAAAATATTTTATTTTATATTTCAAAAGTTTTGGGGAAAAATTTCACTACAAAAATTATTTTATTCTGAAACTTTTATTTTAAAAAAAATATTTTTTCAGATTTTTTTTATTTCAAAAAACAATAATTTTTTATTTTTCTGAAAAAATATTTTTTTTATTTCAAATTAAATTATATGTTTTTAATGAATAAAAAAAATTATTTTCACTCTCATTAATTCTTCTTTTTTTTTTATTAAAAAAATTATAATTAAAGCAATTTATAAAAGAAAACTTGTTATGAACCAGTTTTAAACTGGTTATGAACCAGTTTTAAACTGAATTATAATTGTTTAATTTAAATGGTTGAGTTCATTAACCATTCAAGTGGTTTAGTTATTTTATGGTGCAATGCAATTCAGTTTAGTCATATAGTTTGGTTAACCATATTTTTGCACACCCCTACCTAGGAGTACCTAAGACACTTTGGGTGCTAACACCTTCCCTCTGTGTAACCAACCCCCTTACCTGTAATCTCTGGCATTTTATTAGTTTTGATTTGAAAACTTCTTATCTTTGGGTTTTGTTTGTACTTTTCCCTTTTCCTGCGGAAACAATAAAAACGCGGTGGCGACTCTAGTTTTACTGACGTCAAGTTTATCCATTGCTTGATGGTCACGAATTTACCGCTACACTAACCAGACCTGAACCTAAGTCAGATGAACCTGTTCAAAGTGGTTTGGGACGGTTATTTAGTGGATGATGAGTAGGTTTATGATGGTTCGTATGCAACTTGGTGCTCATTTTTTAACATCCATTTTCTATGGATTTTGTAATCGTTTCGTTTGTCTGTTGTTTTGGGTGACAAATTTTATGTATAACATGATTTTGGCTATCATCCCTTATTTATGCTAGATTTTCTTGCTTAAAAACAAGTATAAGTACCCGTGAGGGCAATAATAATCCCTATGTGAGGATTCCGCATATTTAGTCGACTAAAAGGGTGGCAAGGATTCCTTGTGAGAATTCATTGTTTCTTATCGCCTCAAAGGACGGCAAAGATTCCTTGTAAGAATCCAATATTTCTTATTTCCTAGAAAGGTGGCAAAGATTCCTTGTAGGAATCTAGTGTTTCTTATCGCCTCAAAGCCCAACAAGGATTCCTTCTAAGAATCTAGCATTTCTTATTGCCTCGAAGGGTGGCAAGGATTTCTTGTAAGAATCTAGCATTTCTTATCACCTCGAAGGGAGGCAAGGATTTCTTGTAAAAATATAGTGTTTTTTATTGCCTCGGCGCGTGGAAATATTTCCTTGTAAGAATCTTGCATTTCTTATTTCCTTGAAGGGCGGCAAGGATTCCTTTAACGAATCCAACGTTTCTTATCGCCTCGAAGGGCGGTAAGGATTCCTTTTAAGAATCAAGTGTTTTTTTATCAACTCTATGGGAGGTAATTATTCCTTCATGAGGATCCACCATGTTCATTGCCTCAAAGGGTGATAAAGATTCCTTCTTGAGGATCTAACACTTCTTATCGCCTCGAAGAGCAGAAATGACTACTTGTAAGATTCCAGCATTTCTTATTGCTTAGAAGAGCGGTAAGGATATATTTTAAGAATATAGCACTTCTTATTGCATCGATGGGTGGAAAGTATTCCTTGTAAGAATCCAACTATGTTTTTATCACCTCAAAGGGTGGCAAGGATTCCTTGTAATAATCCATCATTTCTTATCGCCTCGAAGGGCAGAAAGGATTCCTTGTAAGAATCCTATGTTCCTTATCGTCTGGAAGAGTTACAAGGATTCCTTGTTAGAATTTAATGTTTCTTATCTCCTCGAAGGAAAGAAATGAGTCGTTTAGGAGGATCTAGCATGTTCATCGCCTTTAAGACCGACATGGATTCCTGGTACGAATCCAATGTTTCTTATAGTCTCGAAGGGCGGAACAATTCCTTCACGAGTATCCAACATATTCATTTCCTCTAAAGGTAGGAAGAATTCCTTATTGAGGATCTAACATTTATTATCTCCTTGAAGGGCATACATGATTCCTTGTAAGAATCCAGCATGCTTTACCGCCTCATTGGGCGGTAAGGATTCCCCATAAGAATCCAACATGTTTTATCTCCTCAAAGGGAGGAAAGGATTCCTTGTAACAATCCAACATTTCTTATCTCCTAGAAGGGAAGTAAGGATTCCTTGAAAGAATCCAACGTGTTTTATCCGCCTTGAGGGGCGATGTCACATAGATTTCATTCCTCTAGTTTCCTACCAAAGGCGTGATGGTAATGTAAATAATTCAAAATAACAATATGAAGAGCCTAAATAAAAACCTTATCCCCCATATGAGTTATTGGGGAAAAGAGTACTTTCCTAAAAAGATATGTTTTCCTTACAAACGGAAGAGATGAAATACTCGCCTAACACCAAAATAATGACAAACAAAATAAAAAATTACAAAAAGGTACTTCTTGAGCTTTTAGGTAAGGTTTTCTTCTCCTATATTGTCGTCCTTCAGGGGAGGGGTCTATCCATATTTCAGAACCGCTTCAGGTGGCTTGATTCTTAGGCTTCCTTCTCCTATATTCTCTCCCAGGGATCTGACTCTCTCAAGCTTAATACTTTTTACAAAGAATATTATAGAGACTTCTTGGTCTCTTTAATACCCCAATTTTGACCCTAAGATCCCTCATGCCATCTCATCATATGCATTAGCATTGGGATCACACCTTGGCATCCTCCTTACCCCTAATTCATTGGGTTTGCATTGGGAGAGATCACCAAGCCCATTTTTATTGTATCATACTTTATTTTTCATTATTTACTAAACAAAATACCAAAAATATGCAAAAGTATAGTTTGTTGCTTTTGTAGGTAGTGTGCATGCTCACCTATGCTCCATCAAGCTCACATCTAGGGTTTAAAACCCTCAATGTAAGGAGTGTAATCAAGAATTGGTTCACATTGGCTCTAAGCATCATATATGGATCCCCATTATCTTCACATATAATTTTTATCAAGAAATCATCAAGAGTTTGGAGTTTGTTTTCCTTGGAAACCCTAATTCATCTGGGTATCTTGTGTGACTTCTTCAACAAGTTTCTTCAACATATGATCAAAAATTTAAAGGGATACTTCATATTTCATCATCTTACACATATATAATGCTCCATAAGTCCCAAAAGTCAAGATAATATCAAGCTAGCAAGATGGTTCATGGTGGTTGACCAGAGAAAGTCAACTATTCAAAACCGGGGTTCCCTAGACCCCATCTCCTACACTTTTTGTCATATGAAAATTATTCCAAGAGAAAAGTTACTCAAAATTAAATTCCAAACAACTTTAATGTTGAAGTCAATATCTAGGTTTGCTTGGAAAGTCATTTTCAATGGTGAAAGAGTATAGGTCATTTTGTCTGAACCCTAGTTTGGAGGTCAACTTCCCAAGACCATAACTTGCTCAATATTTATGATATAAAATCCATTCAAATTCCATGATCAAATTAAAGACGTCTAATTCAACTTTTATGTTTCGAGGAAGTTCAAATTCAATTTTCAAATGCATGTTCCAAGAGGAAAGATTATAGGCCATTTTGGACCACTACCATTGAACAAGTGATTTTCCTCAACTTCTAAAATGCATAACTCCTTAATGCCAAATCCAAATGAGGTCAAATTTGTGACCAAATTGAAAATATTTTAAATATCTACAACTTTGATGAAGGAACTTTTCTCATTTTAAGTCCATAGAAAAAGTTAATAAAGGTGGAAGAAGTGAACATTTGACTTGGGACTTAGAAAATTTTCAAATATGTTTGATTTCCCAAACTTCCACCTCAAAATTCTTCATGATCCAAGCTTCAAATAAAAAAGTGTTCAACATAAAAGTTGTTCCCCTTGATCCCACCTTTCCAAAAAGTCTAAGATCACCTCATTTGGCCAAAGAATGAAGGACTTTCCCATGGGTGCAATATGAATAACCATTTGAATGATTTCCACGTCCACTTTTCATACACAATTGCATGGCATAACAACATGATTTCAGCATGATTCTCACTCATTTTTGGACCTGATTACATCACTTGATGGGCTTATCACATGCCCATGCAAGCATGCAAAGGGAATTTCTCATTTTTGCCAAATTTGGAAGTGTGTGGAAATGAATCCCCTTGGCTATAAATAAGACATTCATTGCTCAGAATTAAGGACCTCATGCCCAAGCTTTGAACCTGAAATCCCAAACCCTCACCATTGAAGGATAATCTTGAAGGTTTTCTTTGAAAATCGAGTTTCAAATCTCCATCTGTTTTGAGATTGAAACTACAAGAGTCCAGACCTTTTCTTGATCCTAATCACTCCCAACAAGCATTTGAAGCAAGACCAAGCACAACTGGAATCAAGCTTGTGCCAGTTTGAAGCTCCATTGAAGGTGAATTTTAAGAATTTTCTTCTTTTTGATTCTCCCTCAATTCTTCACCATTCTTTCTGATTTTTGGTTGTCTGAAGTCCTATCAATGTAGGAAAGAAGATTGAGTTGCTTTGAAGTCAAATATAAGCAACTCAATTCATGATCCTCAAAATTCAAATCCCTGTATCTTTTTATCTACTTGGAATTGGAGAAAATTAAGGTCAGATTCGAGCTCATGAGCATTTTTTCTTTAGAACTATGTCTTTGTTTTTCATTTTGGTGATGGTTGATGGTGGACCAGTCCGGTGAGGTCCACCGGAGCCCTAGCTCCGGTGATGTGTTGTCACACATCTCAGCCACATGATCTATTTGAAATGTTTTAATCTCAACCTTTGTTTTTGATTAACAAGCTTGCAACGCGTTTGACTCAAGTACTTGTGGAATGCACGCTTCTGGCCATCAGATCTGCCACCTTTCTTTTTATTTTCTGATTTTTCATTTAATCCATTTACTTTGATTAATTCATATTAATTTCATTTTTAATCGAAGAAATATGGGACTTTCACCAAAAATCTTTAAATATTTTTCTCTTTCATTTTCTGAATTAAAATTATGTTTTTTGGATTAATTTTGATATTTTTCATGAATTAATTGTTTTTGTGCATATTTTTAATTGTTCAAAAATACTTCTTACTTTTCAAAAATTATGAATTTTTTGTCTAAGGTCCTTTGACCTTGCTTGACCTAGGATAAATCTCTTGGCCATTTATTTGGTGTTTTGAAGAGATTTTAGATTTTGACCAAACTAAATTTGATTTAAATTCATTTTTATTGGATTTTTAATTGATTAATTGTGTAGAAATTATGTTGAGTCATTTTTATTGACTTGTGAAGTTTGACTATGTGTTTGGGCCTTGGTCAAGGTTGATTTGACTTTTGTTGAGTTAAAATCATTGGATTTAGGGGATTGATGGAATGGAAATTTCATCTCCTAAAATGAATGAATGATTTTAATTTGATAAAATTCCTCCCATGACCAATTTGTGTTTCTCTCATATCCCCTCCCTCTTCATATTCAATCCCATTCTATCCCATCCCTTTGATTGACCAATGAAATCTCAAAATCCTAAGGCTAATTGGTTCATCAATAACCTTGTGTTAGATGAACCAATACAAGTATGGATGAGATAGGTCCACCCTTTGATTTGTTTTCTTTTAGTGTGTGGTATGTTTTAGGAGTTTGGTTCATTGTACCAAATCTCTAACATGCATTAGTACCTAAACTTTTATTGCCCGACCTCAGATAGTTATGACTTATACATAAGTCCAATTACGATTGCTTAACATAGAGCTAAATTTTGACCCTAAAGGCATATCATTCTAGTAAGTGAGATTGTAAGTCTCCCATCTTTCATGGTATTGTATGGAAACTTAGCCTTTTTCCCTTCCTTTGGAAGATGTCTTGGTTCAAGGATCCATGCTTGTGAATAGATGGTTGAGTGTTCTCCAAAGAATGACTTAATCAATTGAAAAGCAAAACATCACTAAGATCTAATCAACTAACATTTAACTAACTTGTATTGATATTGCTTTTACTTTCAAGTCATTTACTTTATGCAATTTAAATTCAAGTCATTTATCATTTACATAGCATTTAACTTGTTTATGTTTATGTCATTTTCACTTTGCTCATTTGAGCTTGATATTGTGATTGTATATATTTGTTTGTGTACTTTGTTTGCGTTAGTGGTCTTAGGACCTTAAAATACTTAATAAACAAAAAAAACCCTAAAAAATGTTTGTGTGGACTATTGGATTTGATCTGAGCTTTTTGACTTAGAATTAGGCAACATTCCATATGCAAAAGGACTTGGCCAATGCCAACATTTCGGAGACTAAGTTATTGTAATTTGAGCTTTCATCTGATGCATGTTTTGGGATCCATATGAATTTGTTGATTCTAAGTGTTGGCAGCAATTTTGGTAAAACAAAGAGTGTTCACAAGATGTCATGTGTGATGTCTTAACATAAGATATCATATGTACCTGCTGGAGTTAAAGAACATGTGCAAGCAGGATTGTTTCAGAATGCCACATACAATGACAAGGCTTCTGATATTGGTTGTACCTACTGGAGCTTATATGGAAGACATGTTCATGCATGATTGTTTCAGATGACATACACAATGTCATGGTATCTGATATGGCTGTACCTGCTATAAAAGGAAATTGGATTATGCAGGATTTTTTCAGGATGTCAGACCCGATGTCATGACATCCTGTACACAGAACATTCAGTATGAATGTCTGGTGTTTTATGATTGCACAATTAATGGCAATCATTGGATGATTGAAGATATGGCTATCTGGCGCATTGAATCATGGATTACAACCGGATTTGCTTATTTTCCAAGGAAATCTCTACAGATGTTATAAAAAGATTTGATTGGAAAATATATTTAGGGTTTTTAAGATGTCCAATGCTTATATAAAAAGGGACTTAGAAAACCTGTTTGAACACACAACCAAGACTGAGCGAAATAGAGAGAGAGAGAGCTAGGGTTTGTGTCTGTTTAGTTGTAAGACTTGTAGGTCATTCAAGTCATCCATTGATGATTGAATTGGACTGATTTGTGGTTGTAATTTGTCACTCTAAAGCTGTTAAGCAAGAGTGTGTGTCCACTTGATCAAAGCTGTGAAGCAAGATCAAGTGTGTGTCTTCTTGATCAAAAGCTGTGAAGCAAGATCAAGAGTGTGTCTTCTTGATTGAAACTGTGAAGTAAAATCAAGAGTTTGTAATTGAAAAGTATTTTCTTTTCACAAGGGATTATTGTTTAAGATCACTGGTGTGTGATTGTAAGGGAAGTGAGTGGGTTCTCATATCTAAGAGTGCTTAGGTAGAAGTTGCACGGGTAGAGATTAGGTGAGAAAGACTGTAACTTGTTGAAGTGTACGGATAGTCTTTGAATTAATTCTATTTTAGTGAATTTCCTTCCTGGCTTGGAAGCCCCCAGACGTAGGTGAGTTGCACCGAACTGGGTTAACAATTGCTTGTGTTATTCTCTTTACCATTCTATTTATTTTATCCATTGTGTGTTAGCAGATATCAGTGTCGTAACATTACCTTTGACATCTTATATCTGATACCAGAATTTCAGAATTCATCTGCTAATGGTCTTGATGTAACTGTTACTTTGAACATGTGTCTAATGCCTTATTCTGAGCTAATCAAGGAGTATGTCATCTGATACATGAGAAGATAAAGAAGATTGTTAGCTATGGATTTGTCTGCTTGGATGTGGCTATCTTTATTTGATGCCTTGCTCTCCATATTGCTAATTGCTTGTTGGTATTGTTTGATTCAAAGTCAAAAGGGAAAGTGAGTTTTTTATATGACATTCTTGTCTGTTGGATTGCATCTCATTGGTCAGATCTTTTCAACTCTTAACTTTTAATTTTATGCTTAGGATTAGACTCTTCATATCCTCCCACTTCTTAAATTTCAAAATCTCTCCCCCTTTTCAAAACCTTTCTTTGCTTGGGATTTCAAACTGAGACTCTTTTGCAAATTAGAAACTTTGGCCTTATGCCATTACATTTTTAAACTCTTTTCTTAAATCAAATTTATAAATAAACTTAACCATATTGACTTAAAATTTCAAAAGACAAATAGAACTAACACTCTTTCAAACTCTTTTAGGCTCCTTTATGCCTCTTTTAAACTTAATTTTTGATTTAAAGCAATCCACTCATTTTGAAATTGATACCACGAACTACGAGGTTTTAATCTCTCATTTTTATGTTGGTACGTAAGCACAAGTCCGAAGGTCTTGTCAAATAAAAAAATATAATTAATGAATTCTTTTCTCATTCCCACACTTTATTTATTGCAAACATCTTTTATGCCAAAAACATATACACACATAAAAAAGGCTCCTTAGGAGTACCTAGGATACTTTGGGTGCTAACACCTTCTCTCTGTGTAACCAACCCCCTTACCTGTAATCTCTGGCATTTTCTTAGTTTTGATTTGAAAACTTCTTATCTTTGGATTTTGTTCGTACTTTTCCCTTTTCCTTTGGAAACATTAAAAGCGCGGTGGCGACTCTAGTTTTATTGACGTTAAGTTTATCCATAGGTTAATGGTCATGAATTTACCACTACAGTCTCCTTAGATAACTCCAATTTGTCGGTCACAAAGAAGGTAGTTCATGTAGGTGGGGAGCCATTTAAGACGGTGTGAGTTCATTGAACATGATTGTGAAGTGACCCTTCTTTTAATTTTATTGGTTTCACCGAGATTTTTTCTCCCTTTTCTAGAGAACTTCCCCGGTGAATATTGATCACTCTTTGATAATTATCTTTATGAGCTATTAAAGCTCTCAGAAAACAAAATATTGACATGCCTCTTAGTGGGGAGAGTCCATTAGGAGAAGCATCTTCAAGCGACAAGTGAGTTGAAATCCAAACATGCCTTTGTCATAGGGATTCTCCAAGAATGCTAGAGGGCGTGACATCTTTAGTGAAGGAGTGGGATGATTTAAAGGGACTTCTAAAAAAGGAGGCTTTAGAAGCACGAGATTATTTTGAGGAGAAATGTTTGATGGGATCCCTTCAAAAATCCCTTAATTCTATAAAAGATCTTGAGAAAGAGGCATCAAGGCTCAAGGATGAAATGGTGGTTGATTTTGATAAAACATTGAAAGGGTGAAGGAATGGGCAACCTTCTTCTATCCGGACCTAGACCTAAGTCGGATGGACCTGTTCAAAGTGGTTCGGGATAATCATCTAATAAAAAATGAGTAGGTCCTTTGATGTTTCTTATGCACCTTGGTGCCCTTTTGTAACATTCATATTCTATGTATTTTGTAGTCATTTTGTTTATCCTTTATTTTAGGGCGATATCATTGTGTGTTTAACACCATTTTGGACATTATCCCTTATTGATACACAATTTTCTTACTTATAATCTATTCTTAGTATCCACTAGTGTGATAATGATGTAAATGTGAGGATTCCTCGTATTTAATCACCTCAAAGGGAGGCAAGGATACCTTGTGAGAATCTAACATTTCTTATCGCCTCAAAGGGTGACAAGGATTCCTTGTAAGAATCTAGATTTTTCTTATCTCATCAAAGGCCAGAAAGGATTCCTTGTAAGAATCCATTGTTTCTTATCACCTCAAAGCACATCTAAGATTCCTAGTAAGAATCCAACATTCACTAGAATGAAAAACCTCTTTTACCTCGATTGAAAAACAAGTTTTACCTTGGTTTCAAAGGTGGGGTAACAAAGAGCGTAATAAAAAGTTTCAACTTTTCCCCTCTATTATGGATTTACCGAGGGAAATATTGTACTCCTCATGGGTTTGAACCCCTGCAACAACAATTTCATATTTTATTAAAAAACAGGCAATTATACCTCTCGGTGTTAAAACTAACCAAGGTGAAATATGTGTGTGTGTGTGTGTGTGTGTGTCTCTCTCTCTCTCTCTCTATATATATATATATATATATATATATATTCCAATTTAAGTATTGGAGATTGGCATGGTAGTTTCCTTTGCCTACGACTTCTTAATAGAATAGGCTCTTCCCACTGTTATACTAATTCTATTGCCGAGCTAAAGGCTGGCACAAGAACAACTTATCCCTCGACTGAACTCCCTTAATGGACTCCCAAAAGGAGAAGAGAAAGTCCTTGACTGACCTTCTCACTCTCCCTCTACTATAACTTTCCATTTCGTTCGCTAAGTCGTTCCCTTTATCCCTTCACTCGACTAACTTCGTACCTTACATGAGACGCAGGTTCTTAGCAAGAAAAACAACCTTTATATATATATATATATATATATATTGTTTCTTATAAGTTATCTCATATATTCCAACGAAAAAAAGGGGGCAAGAGTGAGGGGTTGGCAACCTAAGCCCACTCAAGAGTTAACAAACCGGAAACTAGGCATACCTAGCTTATTACAATGGATCAAAGGAGCAATGAAATGAGGCATAGTGTTCCAAACTAGATGGTTTGATGTGGGAGATGTTGTTGAATAAAGCTTGTCAGTGCATTGATTGCCTTCACGATATATATAGGTGATGAAAAAAGGTATAAACCTGATCTTAATCAAAGTGTTGAGCCATCTAACTTTAATAGTGAAAGGCACAAGTTTATAATTTTGAAAAGCTAGGATCACCAATGAGGAATCTGTTTGAAGTCAATGTTTGTTCCAACCAAAATGTAAAGTTATATAAATGGCATGAATGACACCTAGTAACCCATTATGAAGAGAAGTGAAACCTTCCACTAAATTCGAATAAATCATACAAGAAGTTCCCATGGTCATCACGAAAGAGGCCACCACAAGTAGCCAAGGAATTAAAGAATGATCCATTGTTATTGCACTTTATCTATCCCTTGTTGGTAGTATGCCATAAAACATCAATAATCTTTGGTGCAAAGGAGGATGAAACTTGAATTTGAAACTCTTGGTGATGGTAAAATCGAGGATAAATGAATTTGCAATTTTCCTGATGAGATTTTTTGCTAGGACCATTTCAGATTTTACCCTACTAAGTACATACTTCTAGTGTAAGACTTTGTCCTCGAACCTAAGTTGATTACGTGTAAACCAGATGTTATTGATGATAGAGATGATAACTCCCTGATGATTACCTTGCACTGCTGGCTCCAACTTTTGTCACAGATATACAGGGCTTCAAAAATATTGTTTGGCCAAGGAGTTTGAACTCGACTTAAGAACCAACGCCAAAGATTGTAGACAAAATAACAAGATAAGAAAAGGTTCTGAGAGGACTCTTGATGAGATTTGTAAAGGATACACGAAGAGGGACCATGGCATCCCCTGACACATAAGTTTCCATCTGTGGGAATTTTGTTGTGATAAAGCCTCCAAACCAATAATTTTTTTGAAGGAGGAATGACTATGTTCCATAGGTTGTTGGTCCATATCTGAGAAGGAAAATATGTGTCCTTGAACTAATAAGCATTTTTTAGGGACAACTCACAATTGATGGATGATATCATTGACCTAATGTCCTTGACCTGAGCATGAATATTAGGTAGTAATTTAATGATATAATCAAGAAATTATCCAGCTTCCATTGTGGAGAAAGTTTGAAATAGTTATGTTGGTATCAATAACATCAGCATTGTGAACACATTGAATCTTAGGGTGACCAGTCCAAGCATCTAACTAGAAGTTTGTTCTAAGGCCATTGCCAATGATGACTCTAGAGTATTGGATCATAAAGTAAAAGTCCTTCTTGATGTTACTCCAAATGGAGGAGGATATATGATGAGAGATATGATTCCCTTTCTTAATAGTTCTGGCTTTTGGAAGCATGGCTCAGGGCTCAGTGGATTTAAGAATGTCTTGTAAAAGCTTCATATTTAAGGCTCCATTGAAAGTAAAATGATACCTTACACCCAAGCCACCTTGGTTGTAAGTCCTTCACATTTTACTCCAAGAGACTATGACTAGATTTCTCTTCACAATATCACCTGACCAGATGAAGTTTTTGGTGCACTTCTCAATTGCCTAAAGTAATGAAACATACCACGAATAGATGGAAATATAGTGGATCAACATAAATTGAATTGTTGACTTGACCAATTGCATTTTACCAGCAAAACTAAGAAGAGAGGATTTCCATGTTATCAACTTAGATCTAATCATATCCATAATGGGTTTGATACAAGATGTCTTAGATTTAACTTTAAATATTGGAACATCCGGGTATGAGAAAGGAAAATTTCCATTTCTAAAGCCAAACCAGTTAGAGATATGATGAAATTTATAATTAGAAATAGATCTAGAAAAAATGAAGGACTTAGCAGGATTAACATGCTAGCTTAAGGTCTTAGCATACTTATAGAACAAATTGATGAGGGCTCTGATGGACTTCCTATCTCCTATGTAGAATACCATGACATCATCAACAAACAAACACTGGAAAGGGACTCAAAACCTCTAGGACCAGGTATCAGTTTCAAAAAATTATGCTTGGATAAATTGGTGATACTTATATTGAGGACTTCCTCTGCAATGCAAAAAAGGAGAGGTGAGAGAGTGTCCCCTGCCTCACCCCTCTCTCGCAACCAAAGAAACCTTGAGGCTTGCCATTGAAGGAAATGGAAACATTTGCAGACTGAAGAATGACCAAGATCCAAGAGTTGAATTTGTTAGTGAAACCAAAAGAATTAAGAACATGCATAAAAAACCCAGTTAAGAGAATAAAAAGCCTTTATGATGTCTACTTTAAAAACTAGATTACTACCATAGGTTTTCTTGTGGATCAAGTTAATGGCCTCGGAGGTATGTCCTATGTCGTCTTTAATGCTTATGTCCTTAACAAAACCCTTTTTTTCTTCAAAACTGATTAGGGGTATAATAGAGGCTAATCTATCAACTAACACATTGGAGATGATTTTGAACTTGAAGTTGGCCAAGGCAATGAGCCTGAATTGGTCGATGGAGTCTGCATTAACAACTTTAGGAAGTTAGATGAGGGTGTTGGCATTGAAGTTAAGAGAGATCCAAGTTGAATTGAAAAATTGAATCACTAGAGAAATTATATCCACCATGATGATTTCCCAAAAACAACGATAGAAGGAATCTCCAAAGCCATCATGGTCAGGAGTTCCATCATTGTTGAGGTTGAAAACAACTTTCTTGATCTCCAAGCTAATGGGAATTTTGGTGAGCATGGTGTTTATGTCCTAATTGATGGTATAAGGAATAAATGCATTTATAAGATCAAAATTTGGATCATAAGGTTTAGAAGTTTGAGGGTTAGTGAAGATCTTTTTGAAGTAGTTCTCCACATCATCATGAAGGACAACCTGGTCAACAATAATATTTCCATCAATTTTGAGGGAAAAATGGATTTTGTGGCTTGCTTGATTTTATCCATTCTATGGAAGAACTTAGTGTTTTGATATCCTTCTAAATGCCAATTGACTATATCCTTTTCCTTCCATAAGAGTTTTCCACAGTGCAAAGCCATCTTCAAGTCTGACAAAGCATTTTTCTTCTTAGCTTTAAGATCTTTATTGAGATTGGCATCTTGAACTCTCAGGTGAATATTGTTTAGTCTGTCTTTATCCATCTTGATCATCTGATGAACATTACCAAAACTTTTGTGATTCCAATATTTAAGCCCATTCTTTAAGATTGTAAGCTTCTCAAAGAATACAGACATAAGGCAACCATGAATTTTGCACATTCCAACTGCTTTTGACCAACTCCAAAAACAAAGGGTGAGCGGTCCACATTTGAAGAAACTTGAATGAGGAAGTGAAGGATGTTAAGGAAAGTGTGAAGTCCAATTTCAAAGGATAGTGCTTAGATCTCACTTTGTTTAAATCTACAAGTACAATTTTTAAGAAGAATCCTAAAACATCATCATCACCATCCTTGTGAATCTTGGTAAAGAACAAATGTTGGAATTTGTTGCATATCCTTATATTGTAATATGTTCTCAATGACTTCTCATTCATTTCTTATGGTATAAAATTAACAAAGGTTATGTTAGGAAAATGATTTATCATGTATAAAAATAAGATATTATGTAAAGAACACAAACCTTCAATCAACATTATTTTCTGCTCATGAATCCATGACAACGACTATTTCCACTTCCCTTTACGTTTCACTTTTTTCAATCATAATGTTTTCATTATCAATTTTTGTGATTCAGATATATAGTATGGCGTTAGCATTCTGAATGGTTTTCGAGACGGTCTCACATAGATCACTAATGTTTCTAGTGGAATAATGTGTTGGTTGTGTCTTGAGCGTTGTTACTTAATAAATGGACGAAAAAGATTTGTTTATGGATGGAAAATATATGTTAAGATAAAACTGGCTTACTTTTCCCTTCGGTTGAGACAAAAAAATCGTGGTAGAATGTTTTTTTCTTTTTTAAATAAAAAGTTAAATAAAGTAGATACTTCCCCCCTCGGTTCTAAATCCACCGAGATAAAAGATTACTTCTATTGAAAAAAAATGGTGAATGGAAAAAAATGAAAGTAACATGTATTGTTTCCTTCTTCAATTTTTTTACCATTCAATAATTTCTTTGTTTGTTGCAATAATCAAATAAAGGATTATATTCAAAACAAAATTTTCAAGATCTTGTATTGTGAAACAACAACATTATAGTATGATTTGGAATAAATTTTTCAATATTGTCAACCGAAGAAAACAATATAATATAGAAATTTTTATTTGACTGACAACATTGGAAAGTTATTCCAAGATATAACAATGTTTCATTTTACTATTAAACATTGGCAAGAGGTGAAAACAACAACAACAACAACAACAACAACAATAACAACAAAAAAAAACAATTATGTGAAATAGATTGCAAGAACAAAAAAATGATTTGTTAAAACTGGTGTTAGAAGAACAATAACACAAAACCAAAGATTTTTTCTGTCTTGCAATCCATCCCAAAGAATGATATTTATGAGTATGGAGTGGCTACATATGAGTTAGGTTTAAGGTAAAATTTAGTGAATGAATCATTTTTTAGTTAAATATGGGTATCATACCCCTCGGTTATTAGAGTAACCGGTGGAATAGATTATTTAATAATTAAATTAAAAATAGAAAAAAAGGAACCACTTTTAAATAAATAAAGACATAAATTGCAGTTGTTGGGATTCAAAACGTGTACCCTGAATCAGTTTCCCCTCGTACTTTTTTTTGAAAAACAAATAACGTGGCACGTCTTGGAATTATACCTTGGTATTTTGTTGGTTGAGGTGAAAGAGTTGTCATAAAATGTATTATTTATAGTAGTGATTTCTTATCTCCTCAAAGGAAGGCTAGGATTTCTTGTAAGAATCCAACATTTCCTATCGCCTCGAAGGTTGTAAGAATCCGACAATTTTTATTGACTCAAATGGAGAAAATGGTTCCTTGTAAGAGTCCACCATTTCTTATTGCCTTAAAGGGGGGTAATGGTTCCTTGTTAGAATCCAGTGTTTCTTATCGCCTCAAAGGGCAGCAAGGATTTCTTATAAGAATCCAATGTTTCTTATCACTTCAAAGGGTGTAAAGGATTCCTTCACGAGGATCTTGTATGTTCATCACCTCCAAGGGAGACAAGGATTCCTTACTGAAGATCTAACACTTCTTATCGATTCGAAGAGTGGCAAGGATTCCTTGTAAGAATCAAACTTTCCCTATTGCCTCGAAGGGTGAAAATGATTCCTTCATAAGGATCCAAAATTTTCATTTCCTTCAAGGGCGTAAAGCATTCCTTTATGTGGGACCAACACTTCTTATTGCCTCAAGGGAGGAAATGATTTCTTATAAGAATCCAACATGATTTATCGCCACAAGGGGCGGGAAGGATTCCCCATAAGAATTCAATGTGCTTTATCACCTCAAATGGCGGCAAAGATTCCTTGTAAGAATCCAAGATTTCTTATAGCCTCAAAGGGAAACAAAGATTCCTTATAAGAAGCCAACAAGATTTAGTCACCTTGATGAGAAATTTCGCATAGATATTTGTCTAGTTTTCTGCAAAAGGTGTGACGGTAATGCAAATAATTCAAAATAACAACATGGGGAGCATCATTAAAAACTCTTTCCCCCATATGAGGTGCTAGGTAAATGAGTGCTTCCCAAAAAATATAACGCGTCCTTACAAATGTAGAGATAAAATACTCACCTAACACACATATAGTGACAAACAAAATAAACAATGATAAAAATGGTACTTATGGAGCTTTTAGTTGAGGCTTTCTTCTCTTATCTTCTCGACCTTCTAGGGAGGGGTCTCTGCATCTTTGTGGACCATTTCAGGTGGCGTGATTCTTAGGCCCTCACTTTTGGTGTTCTCGCCTAGGGCTATGACTCTCTCAAGATTTATACTTCCATGTAGTATTTTATAGTGGTTTATTGGTCTCCTTAGATGATCCAAACCGCCGATCCGAAAGCGGGTATTTCATGCATAAATATCAAGTAGATAATGCGACACCCAAATGATTGAAGATTGGTCGCCCTATGATTATATTATAGGAACACGGGGAGGATGGAAGGCGGGGAGCCTATTTCAATGACAAAAGCTCCTTGAAAATCATTGTGGAGTTACCCATATTTTAATTCTATCAATTTCACTAGGCTTTTTCTCTCCTTTTTAGAGAACTTCCTCGGTGACTATCGATCACTCCTTAACAAGTATCCTCTTAAGTTGATGAAGCTCTAAGAAATTCAAATGATGTGATTCCTCTTGGTTGAGAGAAGTAAGTGGGAGAAGCATCTTTAAGTGACAGGTGAGTTGATATGCAAACATGCCATCGTCACAGGGTGTCTCCAAGAATTGTAAAGGATGAGGACCCGTATGCCCCAACGAGGACCCTTTGCTTATAGAAATCTATCATGGCCCCAAATACTCACATCTCTCTCCGCTAGCTCAATCATGTGGTACAAGAGAGAATGGGAAACCAAGGATGTCATCTCTATATGTGGAGGGCTCCCAAATGTCCCCCTCATAGGAACATGTGATTGCATCAATTACAACCCCATGCTACTTAAGAGACAATTGAGGTATGCTATGTTGAGTCCTCCAAAAGACCATGACCTCGTTCCTTTCATTGTCAACTCTGTGGATCCATTCAATTCAGTCGTGAAGAGAGTGAGAAGAGCTTGGACAAGAATGGTCCGAATTAACCAAAAGTTAGGCAAAAAGAACATCTTAGCAAAGGAACCTTACTTTCAATGGGTAAGAGAAAGAGATCTAATAGCCAAGATGCCCTTCCTTTATGACTCCTCATCATTTCCGTTGGTTCCCGAACCTGAGACCATATTACAAGAAGACATGGACAAGCTTTCCAACAAGATACGAGAACTTGAGTTCGAGAACACTCAACTATGAGTCCAACTCGATCGTACCAAGGAAAATAACAACATCTTGGAAGACAAGGGTAAGCAAGTCTATGAGGAGTTCGAGGTCAGCAAGAAGAGACTAAGGGAGGTAGAAGGCCAAAGAGTTTGGGTTGGTGGTGCTCTACTAGGAGCCAATTCTGAGCTAGAGGCTCATAACGACAAGCTGGATTAAGTGTACCGAACCATCAAGGACCTTGAGAGAACTATTGAGAGGTCTAACAAAATGAAGAAGGAGGATGGGGAGGATTATGAAGCCCAAATCCTAGAGCTAAGGACCACTTTTAAAGAATGTAAGGATCTTTTGGCTAAAGAGCATCTAGAAAGGGAGAAAGTATACCGAAGCTTCTTACACGAGCAGTTCAACCTTAGAAGAGCTTGCAAGCAAATCAAGAATCTAAAGATGGGAATTTACGACCAAGTCTACATGGAATTGCAAAACGATTGCAGATATTAGGAGGAGAGATGATACGGGGTATAAGCTTCAATAGCTTAAAGGGATGAAATCATCCAAAACCTTGAAACCCTATACAACGAATGAAGAGACAAGTATGCAAACATGGTGGTCCTGACTAATTATGCCCTCCAAGACCTTCCCGATAAGTTAAAAGAGGTTGATTTGATCATGTGCCCTGAGAACACCCCTGAAGAAGTCTACCATTTTTTCAAATTCTACAAGAAGACAATGTCGGAACTCATTACCGACATTGAGGCTCTCCGCAAGTCTCAAGGGGTTACCTTTAGGGTGGACATTTAGTTTGCATGTTTATTTCATTTCAACAACCTGTATTTTGCAATTTCCAATGTACTTGTACTTGTATTATTCCCTTCATAGGATGAATGAAGTTTTGTTGATTTCACTATGTGTGTACTCCTTTATCCTTGATTACAACCGTAAATTGTTAAGTATTTCTTGCAATAAACAACACAAATAACTAAAGAGCTTTGCATTAATAAAACAAAAAAAACATTCATGCATCATTTGCATTTTTAAAACCAAAACCAAAAAAATCATCATTCACCCTTTCTTGATCAAAAACTGATGCAACAAATTGACTTCTCGACACCATTACAACACACGCTGCAACTAGCAAGCTATAATGGACTAGTTGGAAAAGAACCAAGCCTCCCTCCACGAGGAAGCATCCCAAGTGAGAGCACAAATGGGACAACTGATGGAGACGATCCAAGCTATCTCTCGTGGTCAAGACATAATGGCCAAGATGCAAGAAGAAATGAAACAAAGAGCTCACACGCCCACACCTATTCCTGCTGCCAATCCTCCCGTTGTGGAAAATCATGTGCCTCCTCATGGTAACGTTTTATTCCATATTCTTATAGATGCACCCGGCGGTGTCCCTCCAATTGTCTTTAATCCTCCAATTATTGAAGTTGACGATCAACAAGATGCCTTCTTCAGTCCGAGAGCTGACTTTATGTATAACACCTTTGGTCCCCCGACCAACGAGGTAGAAAAAATCCATTGAAGAGAAGTTAAAGGAAATGGAAGGGTCTGACACTTTAGGTCTCGACACCGCATAAATGTACCTAGTCCCTGACGTGGTGATCCAAAGGACACATATTTGATCTTACCATCCCAAGATGGCCGCTATTCCGATGATGACAGACTTCTCATGCATTTCTTCTAAGATTCATTAAGTGGAACATCTTTGGACCGGTACATGCAACTGGAAGGTACCCACATTCGGGCATGGCGGGAGATCGATGAAGCATTCCTTAAACACTACCAATACAATACAAATATGGCACCCAATTGCACACAGTTGCGAAATTTGACTCAAAAGTCCGAGGAGATTTCTAAAGAGTACGCTCATAGGTGAAGAGAACTTGCGGCGAGGGTACAACCTCCCTTGTTGGAGTGTGAATTGGTGGATATGTTTATGGGTAATCTGCAAGACCCGTACTTGGATAGGATGGTATGGAGTACATCCCCTGGTTTCTCTGACTTGGTCTTGGCCAATAAAAGAATAGAGAATATGATCAAAATGGGGAAGATTCAGAACTTTGCAATCACCTCTGGTGTTGTAAAGAAAGCATTCGTAGCATATGGGAAAAAGCGTGAAGGAGATACAAATGCTACCGCCGTTGTTATGGGAAAGATACCGACATACTATGCACCTTACCAACAAGTGGCCCCCGTAACGCCAGTTCAACAAAAACAACAACCATTTACAATTCCAATTTAACAACAACCACAACAGCAACAACACTATCATCAACAACCACAACATCAATAACATCAATGTTATCAACAACAACATCAACAACAACGACAACGACGTCCTGAGAGAAGATTTGATCCAGTCCCCATGCCCTACAGTCATATTTTTCCTTACTTATTATGTGTCTTATTGGTTCAGTTAAGAGAGTTAGGACCACCCCCTACGGTCTTTCCTCCTGGCTATGATGTCAACGCCCGATGCGAGTTCCATTTAGGCACTCCCGGTCATTCTATTGAAAACTGAAAAGCCTTAAAATATAAAGTCCAAGATTTGATAGATACGAAGGCTATAACGTTTGCGCCTAACGGCCCGAATCTGATCTATAACTCGATGCCACCGCATAATAAACCAGCCATGAATATGATTGAAGTTGAAGAGAAGAAAAGATTGGTGGCCTGAGTGGACAATCATAAAAACTCCCCTCATTGATATAAAGAATGTCTTGATGAAGAATAATGCATTTCCTGTCTATAGTTCTAACTATGAGCAATGTTTAATTGATCCCCAACAATGTGAAGCTTTGAAGACTACTATTCAAGGATTAAGGGACCAAGAAATCTTGATAGTGGAGCGTTTATCCTCAAATGAAGATGTATCTACTTTATAGATCCCTTGTGATAAAGTCCCACCTCTACTCATCATGTATGATCTATCACAAATGACTATCTCCGACAATCCAGTTATTCCAATGGTGATAACATTGCCAACACCGTTCCCATTCAATGATAAAAGAGCAGTTCCATGGATCTATACTCAATTGTCTATATCCATGGGTAAAAAGTGCGAGAAGAGCCAGTAGCGCTTAATGAGATGATGGTAAATATAACCGAAACCGGTGGACTAATAAGGAGTGGGAGGATTTTTGCACCTGCACCTCCAATAACTGACAATGTTGGCACTTCAAATCAAAAAGAAGGCAAGCAAACTGAAAATGGCCAGCAAAGGCAAGATTCCCTATCTACTAGTGAGGTGGAGGAATTCTTGCGCATCATTAAGAAAAGCGACTATAAGGTGGTTGACCAACTCAACCAAACCCCGTCGAAGATCTCAATATTGTCTTTGCTAATGTGCTCGAAGGAACATATAAGAGCCTTAGTCAAATTCTTGAAGGTCGCCCATGTACCACAAGAAATATTTGTTTTCCAGTTTGAGGGTATTGTCAATAATATCTCTTCCAGCATAAGTTTGGGTTTAAATGATGAAGAGCTTCCCTCCAAAGGGAGAAACCATAATAAGGCCCTACACATTTCCATCGAATGTGTATACACCATTTTGTCTAGGGTCTTGGTGGACACTGGCTCATCCCTTAATGTGCTTCTGAAGAATTCTCTATCCAAGTTGACTATTGAAGGCCTCATCATGAAACCCAATGAACTAGTTGTGAGAGCATTTGATGGTTCAAGACGGACTATGATTGATGAGGTTTACCTCACCATAAAGATCATCCCCATACTTTCTTTATCATTTTCTTTGTAAGGGGTATATATCCCGCTTACAGTTGTTTGCTCGGACGGTCGTGGACACACTCAGTCGGGGCTGTCACGTTGACACTGCATCAAAGGTTGAAGTTTTTGGTCGAAAATAAGCTTGTGGTAATTGACGGAAAGGATGACATCATGGTCAGCCAATTGGCATCTTTCCGGTATGTTGAAGGAGGAGGTGAGGTGCAAGAAATTCCGTTCCTGTCGTTTGAAGTTGTCAATGTAGAAATGGTTGCTCTCGTGAGAGAAAAGAAAGCAGAACTGCCAATGAAATCTTGGAGAGACGCTCAGACTGTTATTGAAAGTGGTCACCCAGAAGGTTGGGCAAGAGTTTTGGATATACCCGTCAACAAGGACCATGCCGGTTTGGGATATCACTCCCTATACTAGAAGAAATTAATGCCTATTGCCGTGGAGGGACAAATGCTCCCATTGTCAGATTTCTTTGAAAGCATCATACACCTCGTAGAAGACAATATAATCAATCTTTTGCAGCACCGAGTGAGAATGTAAATGCTTTAAGCTTGACATGATCTTCGATAATTCCTTGAGGCCTCAATGGTGTAGAACACACAACCTGAAATTCTTTTAGATGCATATGCGGATCCTCACCTGCAAGACCATTAAACCTTGGAAACAAGTGTATTAAACCAGATTTCAATTCGAAAGGTACAATAACAACAGTATACTCAATACACAAAGCATTATAATTAACATCAGGGCAACAAGTTCTCTCAGAGTTCATTGGTCATCCATGTTAAACTCAATAGAAAAGAAAAAAAATCAACAAACAATGAGAAAACACATAACTAATTTAGCAATGCAGCAACAAATAGGAAAAATACCGACAATGTCCCTATTAAGCAAAAATAATTGAAATAGGGAAAAAACGATTAAAATAAAAGAAAAAAACACAAAAACACGACAATTAATCTAATAAAGTTAATTAAGAATTTTTTCTAAATTTTCTGAAACTACCAAAACAGAAAACAAAATTATAAAAAAAATAGAAAAGTAAGGAATTTTTGATTTTTAGGGAGACGTCCACTATTTAGTTCCTAAATAAAGGCTTTCGATCCTTGATTTTTTTCTAATGAATCGACAAAGAATAGGAATAATCTGAGACGATTTTCTTAAAAATAGATTTTTTTATGCTAAAACATGAAAAGGCCAGAACACAAGAATGTTGGGGCAAGAACACATAAACATAACACCTATGACTATAATAATTGTCAAAATCTACAAGAGTTCCCGACAACGACGCCAATTTGATTCGCTGTCGCACACTGGTCAAAAACGAGTAACTAAGAATAGTAGCCTAGGGAAGCGACACGAGAGTATTGTATCACAAGGACTCTTGAATGTTGTAACCAAACGAATGAAAAGAAGGAGGTTTCTAAGGTTTAGAACTTAAATTAAAGATAATTAAAGGTAAAAGCAAAATTGATAAATAAACTAATCTACTGTATCAATTTCTGACTTATCATTGATTCTTATAATTTCAATTCCCTAGTGAATTCGATCTCATTCAATTACAATACCCACTTACAAGCGCAATTGGTATCATATGATGTATGTTCCTAATTTCTGAATTAAACAAACGGATTTAAACAGACGTGAATTAAGTAAACACGACTTAATTAAACACGATACTGAAAAAGCTACGCTAACGTGATTATAGTTAAGGATCATAGAAACAATCAAATTTAATCAACTTTATCCTATATGAAACAATCGAATTAAGCAAACGAAAGTAACTGAATTAACCAAATGAGTTTATAGGAAGAATTGAAAAAAAATCAAAATTAAACTGAAAAAAATAAAAACCTCAAATTGGAATTCGAATAAAGCAGATCAACTCTTTGAGAATTAGCTATTCATGGTATTTGTATGTGATATTCTCTATTTCATGAATGTTGAGTCTATCAATCCTAAAACTATTAAGTTGTTTAAATAGAGAAAGATAATTCGGGCCCAATAACAACCGATCCAAAAAAATACAAAACCGGCCCCAAAACTAAGTATTTTCTTAAGTTTGGAAGTAAAACGAATTATTCTATCCTTTTTCACTCCGATTCATCTTCTGACTTTAACATGAAATTTTTAGCTTATCCTCTCAGCTTTCCAACACCTATTATAACGCGTCAATCCGATTCTCGTAGCTCAAGTTATGATCTGCACAGTGACAAGGTATCAAATAACTATTTAAGCTGAAAATAAAGTACGAAAATAAAATAAAGCCAAAAATAAACTTAAATATAAAAACAGAATATAAGAGTTAAAATAATAGAATAAGCTATAGGGTTGTCTAAGTACAATTTTAGAAGAATGTGCATTAAAATGCACTAATCATTCATCGGCTAGGTTTTCTTTGATTCCTCGGCAAAATATGGTCAACCATTGATTCTCAAGGGGATAACTCTCAAAACATGATCTTTAAGGTCCTCAAGCATCTTTCAATCTCATTTTTGTCAAGAGTATCTCAAAGTCTTGTGGCTTATTTCTCAAGTAAAAGTCAAAGGTTCATGTGTTTATTTCCATGCCTTCTTCAATAAGTTACCTCAAACTAAGAGCAATTCAATCAAAATACATTCAAGGACACCTTATTTTAAGTTCATATGATCATCCATGTACCTTAAAATTCAATAAAAGTCCAAGTGCACAAGTTTATTCTAAGAGGTTTGACCAAAAAGTCAACATTTGAAGTCAAAGTTCAAAGGATTACAACTCCTTCAATTCTCAGTATTTTTGAATGCTTCTTTTTGCATATGACTCTTCTCAACATCCTTTACAACTTACCTTTACATGACAATAGCCAATTATTCTTGGAGGATCATCAAAAATTTGAAGATATTATAGGTCATTTGTGGACTTAGTGAAATTTGACCTATTTTCAAGTGATTTTTCTCAACTTTCAAGGATTATAACTTCTTCAATTTTTAACATCTGAGGCTGATTCCTTTTGGATAACATCATCCCTCTACAAGTTTTCTTCAAGGATCAAAGTAAAATTATGCTTGGAAGGCCATGAAATGCTTTGAGACATTATAAGTCATTTTCAGCCATTTGGGACTTAGAATTTTCTAAGTTATATTACCAGATTTTCGTGCCAACTTCAACATGTCATAACTTTGTACTCAAGCATCCAAATGCAACCTTCCTTGGCACATTATAATCTTTGATATGATTTCGACAAATTGCAAGAAGAATGGGATCAAAAAGCCCTGTGAGCAAGATGCCCCATTGAGATAAACATGGTGACTTGGAACTGAAGAAATCATCGCGATCAGAATTTTGAACTTCACTAATCTTAGTTACAAACCAATTCACCATGAGTTTTGGACCTAAATGTGTTTAATCAAGTATCCAGAAGTTTATTAACTCCTAAAATGCATGATTTGGCTCGCTTTTGATGGTTTGCAAGTCACACTTTTCAAATATCATGAGAAAATTCGTTTTGCACAAATTGAGCATCATTTGGCACGTATGAGATCACCAATAACTTCTATATAAATTGAGCCACATGCTTTCTTCATTCCCAGGCTTTGAGAGCCAAGAAACCCATGCTTCACTCTGAAATTTCTCCATAAAATTGAGCTATCATGTTTTGAATTTTAGCTTGTTTTAATCCAATTTCTTGATTCCATTAGCACCTTTGATCTTCTCTGAAGCTTTTGCAATAATTCCCAAGCTATGAGACCTTCTGAAGTGCCCTGACAAGATCAAGCTTCATCAACTTCTGATCACCATTTGGATAAGGTAGTTCTGAGCATCATTTAAACTCAAACAAGTTACCACAATGTAGTCCTTCACTCTCGGATGTTTTCCCCTAACTTATCTGGTGTTGATTGATCGTGCTCATCATTTAATTTTATTTTTCGTGGCTTGCTTGCTTCTGAAACTTCTCTGAAATTCTCCATACTCAGTTTAGATAAATGAATTTTGAGCATGAGGTTGAATACGTGATGAGGAGGCGATCACATTGGTAGTAGTCTCATGTTCTGAATTTTCCAAATGGTGAAACTCCGATGAGCAATAATCAGAGAAGATGACCAGAGTGTTTCAGGTCATCTGAGTTTGGTCATACACGTTGGTAATTTGAAATGTTCTAATTGGTCCATTTTGAATTTGATCCCGTGTTTTATTCTAGCTAATTTGCATCGTGAATCCTAGCATGATGGCTGTTGGATCTGTCACGTCAATTAATTAGGTCAGATCCAACACTCCGTGTTTTTTCTGATTTTTATTTCTTTTGTTGTTTTAAATTGCATTTTCTTTGAAAAATCATAATAAATTCCTTTTTCATTCAAAAAATCCCAAAATAATTTCTAAATTTTGTTTTTATTTTTCTTCATCTGATTTTTATCTTTCCATATTTTATTTTTTTTAATTTCTATTTTTCTTGAATTTTCTCTTTTCTCCTTTGTTTTAATTGGTTTAAAAATACTTTTGAGCATTTAAAAATTCTTAAAATTTTATTCTATGTTTGTTATTTTATTTCCAATCTTCCATATTTTCTTGGCCATTTATTTGGTGTTTTGAAGGGCTTTATGGATTGTATCTTTTATTTCCCTTTTAAAATTCATTTTAAAAATATTGTTAATATATTTTATTTTATTTTCTTGCATTTTATGTTTGTTTGACCTTTGTTGACTTATGTTGGCCTTGGATCTTAGTTGATTTGATCATATGTCTCATCAACTCAATGGATCTTGGGTGTTGATGGGGTGAAAACCCTAGTCCACAAAAATGGAATATTGATTTTGATGATGACTGGATCAATCCTTTGATCCAATTTGGGTTTGATCTCTCCTGTCTTCTTCTTCATCTCTTTCTCTTCTTTTTTTCTTTTGATCAATTGGTTGATTTGTATCCATCTTGTTTATGATGTGTGGATTGGTACTTGATGAACTTTCATAATTTCAAATCAACCTCTTAATTGATCATGGATCATGGATCATTTAAGGTACTTTGGATTGATGCATAAGTTTATCCTAAGTATCATGAAATGTTGGTTGATGTAATGGACCTCTCTCATAGACTTTGTACTTGATCCATGCTCTTTTTTTGTGGCATAACTTTAGGATAATGATTTACATATCATTTCTCTAGCATGTATTAACACAAATATTATTATTGACCGACCTCAGATGGTTTCCACTTCTACATAAGTCTAATTACGGTTGTTTAACATAGCGCTAAATTTGTCCGGAATCAAAAAGTAAGTCATTTTCATCAGTGAGATTGTAAGTCTCCTACTCCCTTTGGTATTGTGTGCAAAATATTATTTCCTTTTCACCTAAGAGAGCTAATGGCATACTTGTTGATTTTATCCAAGTTGGATCCCTTCTCATGGTGATGTAGAGGTGCATATTTTCATACTTGTGGGTGAATAGTTGAGTCTTCTCCAAAAAATGACAAGTTGCCTTTCTATTTCTTGATTACTAACACAACTTAGTGACATTTTATTATATTAACTTTACTTTAATGAAATTTATATTATGCTATTTATTATTTTTTCATTTATTTCTTGCAAAAGTTTCAGAGGATGCCGAAGATGCTAATGGAATCAAGAAATTGGATTGAAACAAGCTGAAACTCAAAACACGATAATTGATTTTTTTTGGAAAATTTCAAGTTGCAGCAGGGGTTTCTTGGCTCTCAAAAGCTTGTAAATGAATGCAGTAGCTTCCTCTATTTATAGGAAATGTGTTTGGATCCAAATACTTGTGGAATGATTCTGAATTCATGCAAAAAGAATTTGATCCGAATGTGAGAAAAGTGTGACTTGTAATCCATCAAAAACTCAGCCAAATGATGCCTTTCAAAGGTCAATTAACTTTTGGAGACTTGTTTAAACATGTTTAGATCCAAAACACATGCTAATTTAGCTTGGAATTTAGATTAGTAATGTTCAAAATTCGGGAAATGGCAATTTCTTCAGTTACAAGTCACCATGTTCACCCAATGGGGCATCCTACTCAGGAGGCTTTTTGATCCCATTATTTTTGAAATGTGTTGACATCATAACAAATATTACAATATGCCAAGAAAGGTTTCATTGGGATGCTTGGTCACAAAGTTATGTCATGTTGAAGTTGGCATGGAAAACTGATCATATAACTTAGAAAAATTCAAGTGTTCCATGGCTAAAACTGACATGTAATGTCTCAATGTATTCCATGGCTTCCAAGCATAACTTGACCTTAATCCTTGAAGAAAACTTTTAGAGGGTATCGGAAATGACATTGTGCAAAAACAATCAAGCTCAAATGTTGAAAATTGAAGAAGTTATGATCTTTGAAATTTGAGAAAAAGTCACTTCAAAATAGGTCAAATTTCACTAAGTCCACAACTGACACATAATGTATCCAAACTTTTGATGATCCTCCAAACATAATTGGCTCTTATCATGTAAATAGAAGTTGTAGAGGATATTAATAAGAGTCATAGGCAAAAATAAGCATTCAAAAATGTTGATAATTGAAGGAGTTATGATCCTTGGAACTTTGACTTCAAATGTTGACTTTTTGGTCAAACCACTTGAAATAAGCTTGTACACTTGGACCTTTCTTGCATTTAAAATCATATGGGTGATCATATGAACTCAAAATAAGGTGTCCTTGATTGCCTCTTGATTAAATTACTCAAATCTTGAAGTTGCTTGTTGAAGAAGGCATGGAAATACACACATGAACCTTTGACTTTCTTTGAGAAGTTAGCAACAAAACTTTGAGATACCCTTGGTCTTGATGAGATTGGAAGGTGATTTAGAAACTTAGAGATCATGTATTGAAAGATAGCCCCTTGAGAATAAATGCTTGGCCACACTTTAAATTGATGAATCAACACAAACCCTATCTGATGAGTCATGCTTGATATTCTTGATGACAAGCCCTACCTTGCACAATAAACTTAAGGAAACAAGACATATTTTTGCTATTTTGATTAGTGGTTAGATGAGGAAGGAAAATGTAAACGCAAAGGTAAAAACACCAACAAAGAGGTGACTGGTGATACCTGCAAAAAGAAAACCCAAGGATGGATAAAGGGAGGATTAAGATGTGATCTTGTTTGTTGCAATAATGCAGATGATATGTGGGATCTTAGGGTCAAAAATTAAGGTATGACAATAACCTTAGTACATATGTTGTGGGTTGGTTCTTACCCTTGGCTCCATGCTCGTGACTCCGAACCTTTGGACCTTGCTTGTGTGCCTTGTGCGATCCTGTTTGTGGTTGTTACATGATGCACTCATTGCATTCATGAGCATTTTTTTTCAGTTTTCAAGAAACTTAGAGATTCTCTTTGCAAAACATCGCAGATGATTTGAACATGGATATTGGGAGAAGGAATACTCAGAAATATGGTTCCAACTGTCCTGATCTGTAGGAATTCAGAAAGCTAGCATCTTTTACGGATGACCCTAAGGATTTCAGAGACCGTTTTGGAAGACTTTTGTTTGTTCTATCTACTGATATTGAAGATGGTATTCTTTGTACTCTGGTTCAGTTCTACGACCCCGTCTACCGGTGCTTCACTTTCCCTGATTATTAGTTGTTGCCTACCATGGAGGAGTATGCTTATCTTTTGGGTATGCCGGTTTCTGATAGGGTTCCTTTTTGTGGTTTGGAAGGGATTATGGAGTCTCAAGTTATTGTTGGAGCTATTCACCTAAAGAAATCTGACATAAATGCTAATCTCACTATCAAACGGAGTTTCAGAGGGTTGACTTTAAAATTTCTGATTGAGAGAGCTTCTTCATTTGCCGATGTTGATAGCATGGTGGCATTTGAAGCTATTCTTGCCTTACTCATCCATGGTTTGGCCTTGTTTCCCAACATTGACAATTTTATTGATGTTAATGCTATTAGGATCTTCTTGGTTTGGAATCTTGTTCCAACTTTGCTTGGTGACACCTATTTCTCCATTCATCATAGTACTTCTAAGGGAAACAAAACTATTGTCTGTTGTGCACCTTTGTTGTATAAGTGGTTTATTTCGCACTTGTCGTAGTTTCCTATCTTCATAGAAAACAAGGGTTGTTTAAGGTGGTCTCAAAGACTTATGTCTCTCACCAATGATGACATCACCTGGTATTCTTCTATTTACGACAATGTTGAGATTATTGATAGTTATGGGGAGTTCTCTAATTTTCCTATTCTTGGAACACAAGGAGGAATTAGCTACAATCCAGTTCTGGCAAGATGTTAACTTGGGTTCTCTATGAAGGAAAAACTTAATAACACTTTGTTAGAAGGTTTATTTTTCCAAGAATGGAAAGACACTAAGGGATTGAAGGCTAGGGTGGTGTATGCTTGGCATAATATTTCATAGGAAAGGAAAAAGTGAGCTTGGATTGAAGAATTGTGTAGCTTTGAAGCCGTACACTAATTGGGTGAAGAGGAGAGCAAAAGAATTCAAGATGCCTTACGCTTATGAGAGACCTATGTCTTTAGTAGTGGTTAAATCGTCCACTATTCTCATTAAAGGCATAGAGAAGTTGCAAGAAGCTTTGGATAGGATGAAGCAAGAGAAGGTTGCTTGGGAAGACAAGTTTCAGACTTCAGACCTTGAGAAGATAGAATTGCAGAAGCAGTTGAAGGAAAAAAATGACTTGATAAAGTTGCTTGAGCAACGTGCTAGAAAGAGGTCAAGGAAATAAGAGGATTTATTTTCCTCTAACATTTCATCATCTATTTATCTTCCTACTTGTAGCGGGGTATTCGTTACCATTAGAGATATTGACTAAATCTAAGGTAAACCATACAAGTCGAGTCGCCACCGCATGTCTATTTATCCAAAGGAATGGTTAGAAAGCGAACAAAAACCTAAAAGTTTTATCGAATCAAAAACTAGTAAAAATGTCAGAGATCTGGGTAAGGGGGTTGGTTATGCAATGGGAAGGTTTTAAGCTCCCAAAACATCCCAGGTACTCCTAGGGAGCCCTTTTCATATTTGTTGTAAGGTTGGTATTTTGTGAAAATTTATTTATGCAAACATGATTGAAGAGATGAGGAAAGAATATACAAGTTTATTTACATTTTTGTGTTTGAATGGATGAAACCCATTGCCTACGTACCATCTTAAAAAAAGATTAGGATCAAAACCTCGTAGTTCGGGGTAAAAATCTCAAAAACAAGTTGGTGAATTGATTGGTCCAAAAGCCTCAAGGTCTTTTGTTATCCAAGGGAGAAAACTCAACCTAAAACCACAAAAATCCACCATGTGAGGATAGCTTCAACATGCTAGTGAGGGGTTAACCCTATAATAAGCATGGAAGACTCATTGTCCATCACTAAGGATATAGGTGAGTATTACATCTACCTCAAGGATAACTCAAACCTAATAGCTAAAGGTTATGAAAAGTTTTGATTAAGGAAATGGTCATTGAAACCACAAAAGTATTTGAATGAGTGATATTTACCAATGAAAAGTATCTATAAAATATGGTCAAAGTTGATTTAGAAGTTCAATTCAACATAAGTGTTATGAGAAAAAAGTTTGAAAATCAAAAGCATAAGGCTTAGGTTTCTAAAGTTTGAAAACAAATGTTAAATGTTTGCACAAAAGTTTTGGCTTGGGTTAGAGTGGAGGGAAGAAGAAGAATGGCTAAAGTCCTAATCATACAAGAGATAAGGGGGTAAGAAACAAAACCACAAATGGAGTTCCTCTCTTGAGATCATATTGATGATCCAAGTAGCTCCCATCCTTTGGAATATGCAAGGAACATGATGGTAAACTCAAACAAGCAACACAATCAGACAAGCTCTTGGAGGGATCCTCAATGGCTCTTAGATCTCTCTCTCTTAGAAGCTTATGGCAATGGTTCCTCAGTTTGGCTCAATGTTGGAATCCCTAGCACAAGAACACACATATCAAAAAGTTCTATGAAACAAACAAAGAATGAACAAGAAGGAGTTTAGAGATTTGTCCTTTCAAAGTCCTCTTCAACATTGATAGCATTCTAAAGGCTTAATTGCCTAGTTGCTCTTTGACTTTTATGGCATTTTAAAGGCATGAGGCCTAGTTGCTCTTTAACTCCAAATTTGCATAGGGAAAGTCCTAAAGTCTAAGTCCATTTGTCCATTTCTTTGCATTTGGTCCACAACGATCAAAACACAAACACAAACACAATGATATATACACAATTATGTGCTCAAGTGAGCAAAAGGCAAATTGCATTAACATAAACATGTGCTCAAGTGAGCAAAGGGAAAAGCAAATGAGTAATATGTACAAGAATAATAAATTGCATAAATGTAAAGAGCAAAAAGTAAATGCTAATAGTTAATGGTTAGTGTTAGTGGTTAGTGTGCCATAAGGCAAATTTAGCGCTATGTTAAGCAGTCGTAATTGGACTTATGTAGAAGTCACAACTATCTGAGGCCGGTCAATAATAATGTAGGCAATAACACAAGTTAGAAGTCTTGATTAGTGAACCAAGTTCCAACAACTTGCCATGCCAAAAGAAGATGAGAAATGATCTTGTATTGGTTTAAGTCTTTTGCATGATTTAAGAAGCAATGTATCCTTAATGCAAAGCCATTCACTTGATCAATTGATCAAGATGAATTAGATTTGAATCAAGGAAGATTAAACCTCCCTAATCAATGCTAATTATCAACCTTCAACTCATTGATCAAAGAGAAAAGAAGAAGAAGAAGATGAATAATGGAAATGAAGAAAATAAAGTGCATTAAGTGAGATGGAATGTACCAATCAACAAATGTTGACCAAAGATAGGGAAGATTAAGGTCAAACTATAAAAAACAGAAATAAGATGAAGATTGGAAGTCAAGAAATAAACAAAATATTTTTGGCATTTTAATATTCGAAAATTAACTTGAATTAAAATAATAAAGAAATGTCAAACTTCAAATTCACTTCAAATCAACTTTGAAAAGTTCAAGTGAATTATCCCAAGTTCAACAAAGTCAAACAAAGTTTGACAAAAATTTTCAGCATTTTTAAAAGTCAGAAACTATTTTTAATCAATAAAAAAATGAATAAAAATAACCTAATTGAACTAAAATCTCAAATGAATCTCAAATCAATTAATAAATTGATGAGAATATTTTTCATAGACCTATCATCATTCAAAGAGGTTAGAAAAATATTTTTGTATTTTTTGAATATCAAAAACTATTTAAAATGAATTGAAAATAACCAGAAAAGAGAAAATTATTTAAATATAGCAAATGACAAAATAAAAAATATTAAAAATCATTTTTAGAAACTAGAAATTTAAAGAGAAATAATGCAATTGGTCCCATATTTTTTGGACCAATAATAAAAAAGATATGAATTTTAGAAATAAAATGGAATTAAAAGAAATAAAAGAAAATAGAAATCAGAAAATGAAAATTAGAAAAAAGGAGAGGCGTTGGATGATGGCTCATTAATTGAGCTGGCGCATCACATGGCCCTCAGCGCGCGTCCAATGTGTTCCACGGTCAATGCAACCACACACGGTTTAATAAAAAGTCATAACAATGAACTGTTGAGATTAGATCTGGAGAATGCATCGCACGGCTCAGATTGGATCTGGCAAACAGACGGTGGCCAACGCCACCGTCTTCTCCGGTGAGCTCCAGTGGAGACCAAAAAATGCAGAGTTTCAAATGTCAACTAAAATGGACGATCCAGGCACCATTCGAAAGGTGAAGTGATGTACATCACTCCTATGCCACTCAATTCCACTCTAGATTCCTATTAAGAAAGAAATCAGAGATGGAAGTTTGGTGGTGTTCAACTGAACTTGCTTGATTCCAACAATTAAACACACAATAATGATGCCTCTATAGAGAGGACTTCAGACAACACAATATCAAGGCAAAATGAACAAAGTATAATGAGATTCGAAGCAAATTTTAGTCGAGCAAAACCTTTGGATTGTGAAGAATTGAGTCACTCTCTTTGGTTCCTTTTGCAAACAGAAACTTCAATGGATCAAATGAAGAAGGTCTAGGAACTTTAGATCTTAAAATTCAACCAAATGCAATTGAATTTTAGATCTGAAAATTTAGAGAAAAATGGAGTTTGTTCCTTTAGGTATGGCTAGGGATTCAATCTTGCATCATTTCAGGCGCCTTCAGGTTACCTTTCAAGTAGAGCAATGCATTCTATTTATAGCTGAAGCTGCAAGGAGAGTGTGATGAATCCGTGTGCATGAGAATTGGGTCCTCCATGCATGGGCCTGTACAGGCGCATGTGAGGCCCAAAATCAAATGGTTTTGCATGCTGAAGTCAAATGAATCAACTTTGGATGTGTAAATTGAAAGGCATTGGCTTGTGCATGAAGATTCATCATGAAATGCATAAATGGTCACAAAACTTCAAGTCTTCGAAAATCCCTTTTGCAAAATTGAAACATAGTCATATGGGTAATGGTTGGAAAGGTCTTGACATAAGGAACAAATGTTATGTTGAACAAAAACTCATTTGGAGTGTGGAAATTTATGAAAACAGGTCATGAAGTTCAATGTACAAAATATGCCTTTGAGAATTTTGTCAAAATGAACCAACTTCAAGCCCTTCTGTTTTGATGATTCAAGCTTCAAATGGAAATTCCTCCAACATAAAAGTTGTAGATCTCTTCAAGAAAATCAATTTGGAATTCAATTTTGCATCATTTAGATTTTTGGTGAAGAAGTTATGGGCACTTGAAGTTGGACTTTTTCACATTTCAATGCATTTGGTCCAAGGTGACCTATAATGTTTTGCATTATCACATGTATTTCTTTTGAGATTATGAAATTTTTTCCAACATAAAATTTTAAGTAGACATCTTAATCTTTCTAATGAATTTTATCCCACCCCAAAATCATAAAAAAATAATGAGTTATGTTCTTGGGGAATTGACCCAAAATTAGGGTTTCAGTCAAAATGACCTATAATGTTTTGGAATGGAAGATGACCTTCCAAGCTTCAAATAACATTTTGATGAACATGAAAGTTGTTCATATTGTCCTTAATAACATTTTTTCTCTTGGGGTCATCTCCATTTGGCTAACACATAAAACTTTAGGTCTTAGTGCATTTCAAAATAGTCAGATGAATTGACTGCTCAATTTCTCAAGTCCACAACTCATATCTTGATGAATTGATGATTGAGGACCCTCAAATAAGTTCAAATATGAATGAGATGATGAATTAAAGAACTTCCCTTGATTGTATTTGACCATGGGCTGAGGTTGCTTCATGAGTAAGGCATTGTTGATGATCAGATGAATTAGTGCTTCCTTGGGACACAAACCTCAAACCCCTTGACTTGCTTTGATCAAAATGATGAATTGAGATACTAGGGAGGCACATTTGATGGATGAGAGCTTTGGGGAACCATTTCCATGCTTGCTTTCATCTCCTCTTGACCATATTATTACACAAAGGATCTCCTAGAAGCTTTTGACCTTGTGACTGCTCAAGCTATAAACAAGAGATGTTAGTGACATATTTTTGTGCTTTTGGTTAGTAAATGAAAAGTGAGAAAAGAAATAATATACAATTCAAGCATGCTTGGTGATCTCAAGCCACTCACAATGGGTCCCACCCAAAGGGAAGAAACCAAGATGCTTATGATCCTTGAGGCTGTGCAAAATGCAACGTTATGGTGCCATGAGGGATCTTGGGGCCAAAATTAGGGTCTTACAGATGCCCCTATTTAAGGTCATTCTAGACGGAGAAGTGAAGGTTAAAATCTTCGTCTCGACGAGGTAGAATGGACTTAAATAATAACAAAGAGACGAATTTTGGTCCCTGAGAGACCTCATGATGCACATGTATGTATGCAAAAGAGTAAACACTCTGTGGGGATATGTGTCCACGGAGAGAAAAGAAATCAGGAGAAACTGACAATCCATGTGAGTAACACACTCAATGGGGCAGAGACCCTGGGGACTCTAATGGGGATAAGAAAGGGGTAAATGAAAGATGACTCGCTGGGGATACATTGACAACGACAATGATCCGGGAGATATATCACCGGCTACTCGGAGATATACTAAAAAAAGGAAGTACTATCAATACCCAGTATTGAATAAAGATAACCGTCAAGAAGGGGATTACATCTACCAAATATTGGGTAGAAAACCAAGGAAGAGTAACCGTCATCGGTTAGGATGGATAAAAAAAAATAGAGTTAACTCTGCAGGGGGATAGGATTTACAACTACCGGTATGAGGGTAGAAAACCAAAGACTTCGCTGGAGAGAAAATGGATAATTACTGGTTACTGAGCGATTGTTCATCTAAACTATGGAGAAGTGCGGGAAGCCAATCTAGGCTCAAACTAGAGAAGCACGATGAAACAAGACTCGTCCCAATGAGGATATAACTCAATGGGGAATTCCATCCCAATATGTGTTAGGGGGGGGGGGGAACAAAAACAATCATCATCCACGAGGATATAACTCGGTGGGGACTATGGAAGAAAGGATAAACACTTTCTGCTTATGGGGCTGACTCTACATGGAGAGATCAAACACAAACATCTGCTTGGGGAAGCACAACACCCACTAGCAATAGATATCAAACAAAGATATATGGCAAAGAATGCAACATGAATATCTGAATGTTAAAAATATATGCACATATGCGTGGTTTATGTATGATGAATGCTGACAACCAGACATTTCTATCACAACCAAGTTCATTGGACGATGCACAAACATCCGGTACTACATCTCAAGAGAGAAATCCAGGCCCAGCGGAAAACATCCAATGCAATGAGGGGCAAGCGATACCAGGAAAACAAAGATCTCCACAGGGGAATGAATGTCAGCCATTCCAAGTGGGGACATGATCATTGTTCAGATGAACTCCGACGCGGAAGCAACTCCGCCCGGGAGTTTATCAAAGAGGAGGATGGATCTTTGGGGAAAAAATCAACAATCAGAAACTTCCAAAGATCACCAAATACGGTCCTACCAACAAAGTCATATCTGCTGAGGAGGGAGGGATGAATATCTTCACTAACACTCTGCTTGAGAGAAATCACAAAATGCTCCGAAGGAAGAAGACACAAGCATGCCAGGAATATGACCGAATGTCTCACCCTGTTGAAGATCATACCATCTTTGGGAGAGCACTGAAGACATCCCCGGTATCCCTTTTATCATTGTGAATGTTCACTTTGTTTAAAAACAAGCTATGAAAAATTTAATTATTTAAAACAATGATATTTCTCAATTAAAACATGCAAAACATTTGTTGAATAGAAATAAATAAGAGTGCAAATAATTTGATAAAGGCTCAAATTTATTTGATGGAATGGTAGCCTGCAAATGGCAAGACGCCATAGATCTTTACAAACTTGAAATTGGTGATATATATTGGAAAAGGGCTACATTGAACATAATGACCATTTCTCCACCAACTCTGAATCCGATGTATTTGAAGCTTCAGTTGACGATGACTGAGCGGGAATTCCTGACAGACGACAGTTTGTAGAACAAAGTCTTGTCAGGATGCAGTTACTTGCTAAATCCCTAATTTTTGCCTAGATTGCCCCAGGGTAAGGTACTCAATCTAGTGGGATACATTTTACTTTTTATGTCTCTAACTTTTGCCTGGACTGCCCTTTCGGTTTTTCAATCCACCTAGACGCTCATTTTTACCTAAGCCGCCCTTTCGGGTTTTCAACTTAGCGAGCTATTTAAGTTCTTATTTTTATGCGAAGTATTCCTTGACTGCATCTGAATTCACAGGGCGAGTGAAATCCTCCCCATCCATAATTGTAAGTATCAAAGTATTGTTGGAGTAAGCCCTAGAGGCCAATACTTTTGGTACTTGTATCGAATTATTTATTAATAATAAAAGGCTTTTTCTTTATTATGGTTGTTTAATAAAGTCCCTAGAATAGCTAGTCCGTTTAATGTATCAAGTATGACTTAATCATGAGATCACATTAAACATAAGGACACTATTCTTAAAGTATCCGTAGTCGAGCTTTGTTGTGAAGTGGGATAACATTAATGCATTAAGACTATTATGTTTGAAGCCTGATGATCACATCTCATGGATCATGGATAAAGAGTTATCAAGTCTTAAACATAGGTATGAATATTAAGAGTAATATTTATACCGGATTGACCCTCTATGAGAATACTATATAGAAAGTTATGCAAAGTGTCATAAGTTATTCTCATGGTGATAATGGTGTATACCACTCTTCGACCTGAAACCACTATGGATCCTAGATGTAGAGTCGAGTGCTTTGTTGCTGATCCAACGTAGTCCGTAACTGGATAACCATAAAGACAGTTGATGGGTACTCCACAAAGCATGCTGAGGGACATGAGTGTCCTAGATGGAATTTGCCCATCCTGCGTAACAGGATAAATGTCTATGGGCCCAATATTGAACTGGACAAGGATGACACGGTCTATACCTTGTGTTCAATATAGACATAAGGGAAAAGGGGTAATTATACACATAATTATTATCACAGAAGGACTTGTCAGATCACATGACATTTTCGTGACTTGGGTAGCAGTGATGTGTTGCTAGATACCGCTCACTGTTTATTATGTTAAATGCGTGATTTAATATAATTGCCAACGTCACGAAAACCTACAGGGTCACACACAAAGGACGGATTGATGAGAGATAGAGTAACTAATGAACATCGTAAGGTACGGTGCACTTAAGTGGAATACGAAATATGGTAAGGTACCACACGCTTAAGTGATTTGGGCATATTATAAGATATGGGCCAAAATACACTTAAGTGGGCTTTTAGCTTGAAGCCCACACAAGTGGTTCTATAAATAGAACCCTTGGGTAGAAGCATTGTCACTCAGACTTAACTCAAGTGAAAACTTGGAATTTCGTTTCCCTCTCTCTCTCACTCAAAGCCTTCATTCGTACCAGCTAGCACTGAGATTGAAGGAACCCGTTCGTGTGGACTGAGTAGAGACGTTGTTATCGTTCAACGTTCGTGATCGCTCTGTGGATTTGTATCCAAGGTTTTGATCATTACAAGAGATCTGCACCAAAGGTTTGAATCGCCACAAGAGGTAACGATTCCATCACTGATCATGCCCATTCGTAAGGATCACTAAATGTAGAATTTTTTAAATTCCGCTGCGCCTTGGATGGCAATTCTCCTTCAGTGGTATCAGAGCCACTTACGAAACCATGGATCTGATAACTGTTTTTGTTCTGTATTAATATGATTAAAGACACAATGAATCAAAGATTAAATTGAGATCGATCAAGTTATATATATGATATATGTAATCCTGATGCAAAATACATTATATATGATATAGTGTTCTTGTTTCGTTCATTCAAACACTCAATGGTTGTTTTCCTTTGAGCGATCAATGGTCGTTTGCTTCTTGATCTGACATTAGTATGGTGAAGCAATGACGTGTTGATCAATCATACTGAATCAACAATCGAGATGTGTTTGACGGTCGGAAATTGGTGCATCAGGGTTAGTGACGGCACAAGGGTTGTGTTGTCAGAGAGTTATGCGATTAGGGTTATGACTGCATAAGAGTTATGCTTTCTAAACACTTTTTGGAACAGTGTTAACCGGTTAACGCATATGGTTAACCGGTTAACGCAATACGAAATAATTTTTTTTAAGTTTTTCAAACAGTGTTAACCGGTTAACGCAAGACGGAATACAGTTTTCCAATAGATTTTCAAATAGTGTTAACCGGTTAACGTATTTGGTTAACCGGTTAACGCAAGACAGAAAGCAAATTTTGAACAGATTTCAAACAGTGTTAACTGGTTAACGCAAGGCAAAATTCACCCGTTCGGCTAACTCAGTGCTTTAAATTATCAAGTGTTGATGCGAAAAGCGACGTCGATTTTAAATGAATTGTTCATTAAAAATTTCGGCCAGGGGCGCTGCCCCTTCAACCCCGCAAGGGGCGCTACCCCCTTGACCACCGTCCGCTGACCGAGCAGTGGACCCTCGACTAACTCTGCGTAGTGTGATCGGTCGTCGAAATTTAATTTGGTTTTAATTAATTAAAAGAATTAAAATTGATAATAATAATAATGTGTTTATTATTGTCTTGTGGTGATCGGTTATGGCCTTAGTTTTCCTTTATTTTGTTTTGGTTTTTAAAATACGACCTGCGTGTCGTGCCTCTCTTTTAATCTCTCAATGCAACTTCTTTTCTCATCTCACTCCCTCGTATGTAAAACGAGTTTCTTTTATGTAATGTAATGATATGAAGAAAGCAAATAAGTTAGTGCCAAAGGAGAACAACCTTGAAGATCTTGCTTGGAGAAGCTTAGATCGTTATTAGGTTAGCTTAGGTTCTCTCATTGGCTTGGGAGAACAATTGCGCTAGGGGCCATAACTGTTTCATTATGTATGTATGTATGTTGATGCATGTGAATGTATGTTGATGCATGTGAGAGGCGATTTATATGATAAATAAGCCGGTGAGATCAGAAAAATTGCAATTCCCTCAAATTAAATATTAAGTTTATGCTTTCCAAGTTTTAACACTCATCAAGACTAGTATCGGATAATGTAGGTTTCGCCTACGCGAGGTGCATGTTCTATATTAGTAAGGTGCGATGGGATAATTGTAATATCCAATTGTTAAAACAATGGGTCAAACTTAACTAAACAAATTATAATAATATTATATATGTTTGCTTTCCAAGTTTTAGCACTCATCAAGACTAGTATCGGACAATGTAGGTTTCGCCTACGCGAGGTGCATTTTCTATATTGGTAAGGTGCGATGGGATAATTGTAATATCCAACTGCTAAAACGATGGGTCAAACTTAATTATAATAATATTATATATGTTTAGAAGTAAGAGTTGGGAATGATCCATATGATGGATTGGAATAAGGAGTTATTCACCCAACTGAAATTTTTGAGAGTTGTATGAGATACTATTGGAAGGAGTTCCTACCTAAATAACCTAGTTTTGTGTAATCCGCCTACGCGGACTTAGAACGAAGTGAAATATGGATCTCGACCCACTAGAAAATCATCCAACGGGATTTTCCGAATCAAATGATGAGGGTCATTTGTTTTGAGTAAAATAGTGGGAGCATATTTAATTAAAGGCCTAATTAAATATGTCAATGATGCTTATATTTTCATGAATCCTTATGTAGATAACCATGACAGCAAACACCTCTAACAACATTTTGCGATCAATCCTTGACAAGGAGAAATTGTCTGGGACAAATTTTCTGGATTGGCACCGAAACCTGAGGATTGTCCTCAAACATGATAAAAAGCTGTATGTCTTGGAGAAACCTGTTCCTGAAGAGGAACCTCCTAGTTCTACACCTAAGGCAGAAAGAGATGCTTATAAGAAGCATGTCGATGATGCCAATGAAACTGCTCGTCTCATGCTAGCTACCATGAACTCAGAATTGCAAAAGCAACATGAGAACATGGCAGCATTCGATATGATCGAACACCTGAAAATGCTCTATCAAGAACAAGCAAGGCATGAGAGGTTTGAAGTTTCAAAAGCCCTTTTTCAAGGCAAGTTAGCTGAGGGAGCCCCTGTAGGTCCCCATGTGCTCAAGATGATTGGGTATGTGGAAAACCTTGAGAGATTGGGTTTTGCCCTTGAAAAGGAACTTGCGACTGATTTGATCTTGCAATCGTTTCCAGATAGACTCAGTCAATTTGTCCTAAATTTCAATCTGAATGATATGGACAAATCTCTTCCTGAACTGCTCGCCATGTTAAGAACTGCTGAGCAGAATCTGAAGTCAAAAGGGAAGTCCATTCTGATGATCGGAAATGGAAAGAGACAGAACAAAGGGCCCACTAAGCAGGGTGATAAAGGGAAAGGCAAGGAAGTTGCCAAACCCAAACCCACCGTTGCTGCTTTAAAGCCTAGTGGAGGCATAGCAAAAGAAGACACCTGCTTCCATTGCGGTAAGACCGGACACTGGAAGAGAAACTACCCAAAGTACCTGGAAGATAAGAAGAATGGAGTAGAGACTTCAACTTCAGGTATTTTTGTTATTGAAATTAATTTATCTACTTCTGCATCATGGGTATTAGATACTGGATGCGGTTCTCACATTTGTACAAATGTGCATGGACTAAAAAGGAGAAGAGATTTGGCAAAAGGTGAAGTCGACCTACGAGTTGGCAATGGAGCAAAGGTTGCTGCCTTAGCCATAGGAACTTATGTATTGACTTCACCTAGTGGTTTAATAATTCAGTTAGAGAACTGTTATTATGTACCTGCAATTAGCAAGAATATTATTTCCGTTTCTTGTTTGGACAAGTTTGGTTTTTCATTTATAATAAAGAACAATTGTTGTTCAATTTATTTGAATGATATATTCTATGCTACTGCACAAATGAACAATGGACTATATGTCCTTGATCTTGAAATGCCTATTTATAACATTAATACTAAAAGGATGAAACTTAATGAGTTAAATCCAACTTACCTTTGGCATTGTCGATTAGGCCACATAAATGAGAAATGCATTTCCAAACTCCATAAAGATGGACTGTTGGACTCTTTTGATTATGAATCATATGAGACATGCAGATCTTGTTTAATTGGAAAGATGACAAAGTCTCCATTCACAGGAAAAGGTGAAAGAGCGAATGATCTTTTGGCCCTTATACATACTGATGTATGTGGACCACTGAACATACCAGCTAGAGGAGGTTTTCGGTACTTCATCACATTCACTGATGATTTTAGTAGATATGGTTATGTGTATTCAATGAAATACAAATCAGAGTCCTTTGAAAAGTTCAAGGAATTCAAGAATGAAGTACAAAACCAACTAGGTAAGAATATTAAAACTCTTCGATCAGATCGAGGTGGTGAGTATTTAAGCCTAGAGTTTGATGACCATCTGAAAGAGTGTGGGATCCTATCCCAACTCACTCCTCTTGGAACACCCCAATGGAATGGTGTATCTGAGAGAAGAAATTGAACCCTGTTAGACATGGTCCGATCCATGATGAGTCACGGCGATCTTCCAAACTCCTTTTGGGGACATGCACTATTGACAGCAGCTTACACACTTAACCGTGTTCCATCCAAAAAGGTTGAGAAGACACCATATGAGATATGGAGTGGTAAGAAACTACATATGTCTTACACAAAGATTTGGGGTTGCGAAGTTTATGTGAAATGACAAATTTCAAATAAGCTTGAGCCCAAATCTGACAAATTCTTATTTGTGGGGTATCCTAAAGAAACAAGAGGGTATCACTTCTATAATCCTTCTGAGGGCAAAGTGTTTGTCACTCGAACTGGTGTTTTCCTAGAAAAGGATTTTATTTCCAAAGGAATCAGTGGGAGGAAAGTAGAGCTTGAAGAAATTCAAGAATCACAAAGCATTGATACACCTATGGAGGAATTAGAGCAGGAAACACAAATAGTTGTGTAAAGAGCAACCTGCTCAAGTAGAACAAGACCAGCGTAGGTCAGGCAGGATACGTCACCTACCTGAGATATATGGATATCTGATCAAGGTGATGTATTACTCATGGATTCATCAAAAATGAAGATGAGCCTTGTGTCTACAAGAAGGTTAGTGGGAGCATGATCATTTTCCTGATGTTATATGTAGATGACATATTACTCATTGGAAACGATGTCCCTACCTTGCAACGAGTAAAGTCTTGGTTGGGGAAATGCTTTTCTATGAAGGACCTAGGTGAAGCAGCCTATAAATTAGGAATCAGAATCTATAGAGATAGATCACAAAATGCTTGGCCTAAGTCAGAGTACATAGACAAAGTGCTGAGACGCTTTAATATGAATGATTCCAATGGTTATGTGTTTTGCTTAAATGGTGCCGCTGTGAGCTAGAAAAGTTCAAAGCAAGATACAGTTGCTGATTCTACAACCGAGGCCGAGTATATTGCTACCTTAAATGCAGCAAAGGAAGTTGTTTGGATCAGAAGTTCCTTAGTGAACTTGGCATAGTTCCTGGCATTGTGGATCCCATTGGTCTCTATTATGATAACAATGGTGCTATCGCACAAGCTAAGGAACCTAGATCTCACCAACGATCCAAACACATACTTATGCATTATCACCTCATTCGAGAAATAATAGATAGAGGAGATGCGAAAATATGTAGAGTACCTACACTTGACAATATTGCTGACCCACTAACAAAGCCTCTTGCGCAGCAGAAGCATGATGGCCATACTAGATCAATGGGAATTAGGGGTATGCCTGATTGGCTCTAGTGTTAGTGGGAGGTTGTTGGTGTAAGCCCTAGAGGCCAATACTTTTGGTACTTGTATCGAATTATTTATTAATAATAAAAGGCTTTTTCTTTATTATGGTTGTTTAATAAAGTCCCTAGAATAGCTAGTCCGTTTAATGTATCAAGTATGACTTAATCATGAGATCACATTAAACATAAGGACACTATTCTTAAAGTATCCGTAGTTGAGCTTTATTTTGAAGTGGGATAACATTAAAACATTAAGACTATTATGTTTGTAGACTGATGATCACATCTCATGGATCATGGATAAAGAGTTATCAAGTCTTAAGCATAAGTATGAATATTAAGAGTAATATTTATACCGAATTGACCTGCTATGAGAATACTATATAGAAAGTTATGCAAAGTGTCATAAGTTATTCTCATGGTGATAATGGTGTATACCACTCTTCGACCTGAAACCACTATGGATCCTAGATGTAGAGTCGAGTGCTCTGTTGCTGATCCAAATTGTCCGTAACTGGATAACCATAAAGACAGTTGATGGGTACTCCACAAAGCATGCTGAGGGACATGAGTGTCCTAGATGGAACTTGCCCATCCTACGTAACAGGATAAATGTCTATGGGCCCCATATTGAATTGGACAAGGATGACACGGTCTATACCTTGTGTTCAATATAGACATAAGGGCAAAGGGGTAATTATACACATAATTATTATCAAAGAAGGACTTGTCAGATCACATGACATTTTCGTGACTTGGGTAGCAGTGATGTGTTGCTAGATACCGCTCACTGTTTATTATGTTAAATGTGTGATTTTATATAATTGCCAACATCGTGAAAACCTACAGGGTCACACACAAAGGACATATTGATGAGAGATAGAGTAACTAAGGAACATCGTAAGGTACAGTGCACTTAAGTGGAATAAGAAATATGGTAAGGCACCACACGCTTAAGTGATTTGGGCATATTATAAGATATGGGCCAAAATACACTTAAGTGGGATTTTAGCTTGAAGCCGACACAAGTGGTTCTATAAATAGAACCCTTGGGTAGAAGCATTGTCACTCAGACTCAACTCAAGTGAAGACTTGGAATTTTGTTTCCCTCTCTCTCTCACTCAAAGCCTTCATTCGTACCAGCTAGCACTGAGATTGAAGGAACCCGTTTGTGTGGATTGAGTACAGACGTTGTTATCGTTCAACGTTCATGATCGCTCCGTGGATTTGTATCCAAGGTTTTGATCGTTACAAGAGACCTGCACCAAAGGTTTGAATCGCCATAAGAGGTAACGATTCTATCACTGATCATGCCCATTCGTAAGGATCACTAAATGGAGAAATTTTTAAATTCCGATGCGCCTTGGATGGCAATTCTCCTTCAAGTACCACCTGAAAAGGCTCTCTTAACAACATATGGACCTTCGTAGTTTGGAGTCCACTTGCCCCTGGAATCGGGCGCGAAAGACAAGACTTTCTTGAGCACATGGTCGCCTTCTCGGAACACATGAGGCTTGACCTTCTTATCAAAGGCTTTCTTCATCCTTTGTTGATATAACTGACCATGGCACATGGCAGTTAACCTCTTCTCTTATATCAAATTCAGCTGGTCATAACGACTCTAAACCCATTCGGCATCAGTCAACTTGGCTTCCATCAAGATTCTCATTGATGGGACCTCCACCTCTACTAGGAGCACAACCTCCATGCCATAAACAAGAGAGAAAGGGGTTGCCCCTGTTGAAGTGCGGACAGACGTACGATTTCCATGTAAGGAAAATGGCAACATCTCGTGCCAATCCTTGTGCATAACTACCATCTTCTGGATAATCTTCTTGATATTCTTATTAGCGGCTTCAACAGCCCCATTCATCTTGGGTCTGTAAGGAGAAGAATTATGATGTGCAATCTTTAACTCGCTACATAATTCTTTCATCATCCTGTTGTTCAAGTTAGATCCATTGTCAGTAATGATCTTATCTGGCACACCATAACGGCATATGAGTTGATTCTTGATAAACTTCACAACCACCTGTCTGGTCACGTTTGCATATGATGCTGCTTCAACCCACTTGGTGAAGTAATCAATTGCTACGAGGATAAATCTGTGACCATTGGACGCTTTCGGCTCTATCATACCAATCATGTCGATTCCCCACATGGAGAAGGGCCATGGTGATGAAATCACATTCAGAAGTGTCGGGGGAATATGAATCTTATCCGCATAAATTTGACACTTATGGCATTTCTTCACATATTTGCAACAGTCAGACTCCATTGTCGGCCAATAGTAGCCTGCCGTCAACATCTTTCTAGCCATGGCATGTCCATTGGAATGAGTACCAAATGAACCCTCATGAACCTCATCCATCAACAGGTCTGCTTCGTGTCTATCCACACATCTGAGCAGAACCATGTCAAAATTCCTCTTATAAAGCACATCGCCATTGAGGTAGAAATTGCCTGATACTCTCCTCAAAGTCTTTCTATCTTTCACAGATGCCCCAGGCGGGTAAATCTGGCTCTGAAGAAAACACTTGATATCATAATACCATGGCTTATCATTTTGTACCTCCTCTACTGCAAATACATGAGCTGGTCTATCCAAGCGCATCACAGTGATATTGGGAACTTCATTCCAAAGTCTAACCACAATCATCGAAGCAAGTGTAGCAAGAGCATCTGCCATCCGATTCTCATCTCGAGGAATATGATAGAAGTCAACCTCAGTAAAGAACGTTGAAATCCTCCTCGCGTAATCTCTATATGGGATGAGGCCAGGCTGATTCGTTTCCCATTCACCCTTAATCTGATTAACAACGAGGGCCGAATCACCATGAACATCAAGATGCTTGATCCTCAGATCAATACATTCTTCCAATCCCATAATACAAACTTCGTATTCCGCCATATTATTCGTGCATTTGAAAGTTAGCCTTGCTGTAAAAGGAAAATGTGTGCCCTGAGGGGTAATAATCACTTCCCCAATACCATTTCCAAATTGATTTACAGCGCCATCAAACACCATACTCCATCTGGAACCAGGTTCTGGCCCTTCATCAAGTACAGGTTCATCACAATCTTTCATTTTCAAATACAGAATCTTCTCATCTGGGAAGTCATACTGAACTGACTGATAATCCTTGATTGGTTGATGTGCCAAGTGGTCAGCCAAGATACTACCTTTAATAGCCTTCTGAGCTCGATACTCAATGTCATACTCGGATAACAACATCTGCCAACGGGCAATCCTCCCAGTTAAAGCAGGCTTCTCAAAGATATACTTGATCGGATCCATTTTGGATATCAACCAAATCGTATGATTCAACATATACTGGCGTAAACGCTTAGCAGCCCAAGCCAAAGCACAACATGTCTTCTCAAGCATTGAGTATCGAGACTCACAATCAGTGAACTTCTTACTCAGGTAGTAAATTGCATATTCTTTCTTCCCTGATTCGTCTTGCTGACCAAGGACGCAACCCATTGAGTCTTCAAGAACGATTAGATACATAATCAGCGGTCTCCCTTCCACAGGCGGAGATAGAATCGGAGGCTCAGACAAATACTCTTTAATACTGTCAAAGGCCTTTTGGTAATCCTCGGTCCAATCATGAGACTGATCTTTCCGGAGGAGCTTGAATATCGGCGCACATGTGGCAGTCATGTGGGATATAAATCTGGAAATATAATTCAAGCGACCAAGAAAACCTCGGACTTACTTCTCAATTTTGGGCGCAGGCATTTCTTGTATTGCTTTGACCTTTGCAGGATCAACCTCAATACCTCTTTCACTGACAATAAAGCCCAACAATTTGCCGGAACGGACTCAAAATGTACACTTGTTAGGATTCAGACGAAGCTTATACTTCCTCAAACGCTGAAAAAGCTTCAACAAGTGCTCTACATGTTCAACTTCCGTTCTTGACTTAGCAATCATACCATCAACATATACCTCGATCTCCTTGTGCATCATATCATGAAACAAGGTAGTCATAGCTCGTTGATACGTGGCTCCGGCGTTCTTCAAACCGAAGGGCATCACTCGATAACAAAATGTTCCCCAAGGTGTGATGAATGTTGTCTTCTCCATATCCTCGGGTGCCATTTTAATCTGATTATATCCGGAAAATCCGTCCATAAATGAGAAGACCTTGAATTTAGCTGTATTGTGTACCAACATATTAATATGTGGTAGAGGGAAATCATCTTTCGGACTAGCTTTATTCAAGTCTCTGTAGTCCACACACATTCATAGCTTTCCATCTTTCTTAGGCACGTGCATAATATTGGCCACCCATTGAGGATAAGTAGAAGTCACCAGAAACCCCGCATCAATTTGCTTATGAACTTCTTCCTTGATCTTTACTGCCATATCGAGATGAGTTCTTCTGAGCTCCTGCTTCACAGGCACGCACTCAGGCTTCAAAGGCAAGAAATGTTGCACGATATCTATATCCAGACCAGGGATGTCTTCATATGACCAGGCAAAGATGTCGACATATTCTCGTAGCAACTCGATCAACCCTTTCTTAACAAAGTCTTCCAGGAATGCCACAATCTTCACTTCTCGCACACAATCTTCAGACCCCAAGTTGACTGTTTCCAGATTCTCAAGATACGGCTGAATGATCTTCTCTTCATGCTCAAGTAGTCGGGTAATCTCGTTAGGAATCTCTTCAACATCATCTTCCTCCGCCTCAAATTCAGGGATTTCAAAGTTGAGAGACGGTGTTGGATCATTATGTTCAATGGGTTTGATTAACCTGCATAATGATTTTGGATATAAAAGAGATTTTAGAATTCAAACAAGGCAAGTCATTATGCAGATGAAAAGATTGATTTTAATCTTTTTTTAAGGGTTTTATGTGATCACCAATTTCATGCAAAAAGTGAAAAGGGAAAATAATTGGAAAAACAAACATTTAACATGAATTTATTGAATGAAAATATCATTGTATTTATGCGCCAACAATGTCATCACTTCTCCTTTTGGCATGAGAAAAGGGTTTTTAAACACGATGAACATTACTTTGACTTATGGATAACTGTTGGAATATCCACAGCGACCCAATTATTGCAGATCCCTCCTGGAATGACAAAGTTGCCAGAATTCTCTACATCCTCTTCCAAGATGGCAACAGCCTCTTCGTCTTGACTAGTGTGGATAAATCCATCACTCTTGAACAACCCTTGCTTGTTGAAGACCCCAGAAGAATATCTTATGCCGGCCCGGGACTTGTTGTCTTCCAACTTGATCATTTGCCCTAATCCAGCAGTTGCACCATGCTCAATGGCCAACTTTGCATCTTTATAGGAGGCAAATGAAGAAGTTCCCTTCTTAACAGGTTCATCAATAGATAAAGCTTGGAACGACGTCCCAACTTCATCTTCAGCATCTATATAAGAGAAGGAAGACAAATGGCTAACCAGGAGCGCCTTTTTCTCCCCCTACCACCACCAGCTTCTTATTCTTTACAAACTTCAGTTTCTGGTGTAGGGTGGATGTCACGGCACCTGCCTCGTGAATCCATGGTCTGCCTAAGAGACAACTATATGATGGGTGAATGTCCATAACCTGGAAGGTAATCTGGAAATCACTTGGTCTGATTTTGACTGGGAGATCAACCTCTCCAATCACAGTTTTGCGAGACCCACCGAAAGCCTTCACAACTACTTCACTCTGCCTCATGGGAGGCCCTTGATATGATAACTTTGCAAGAGTGGTCTTTGGCAATACATTCAATGATGACCCAGTGTCCACCAGTACATTGGACATGGCGTCATCTTTGCAGCTCATCGATATGTGTAATGCCAGGTTGTGGTCTCTTCCCTCTTCGGGGAGATCAGCATCACAAAAACTTAAATTGTTACAAGCAGTGATATTTGCAACAATACTGTCGAATTGTTCGACTGTGACATCGTGATCTACATACGCCACATCCAACACCTTCTGCAGAGCTTCTCGGTGTGGTTCTGAATTCCTCAGCAATGACAGTATAGAGATTTTGGATGGCGTTTGTAGAAGCTGATCTACAACGTTATACTCACTTCTCTTGATGAGCCTCAGTATCTCATCACAATCTTCTTTCGCATTGCCACTTGGGCCAGCAGAAGCAGGAGTTCTCAACAGAGAGGTGGGCTTAACAACAAGTGTCGGATTCGGAGTGCTTACAGCATTCCCAACCGGGAGTTCAACAAAATCAGCATTATTATTCCTTCGAGCATCAGCTTGCGGCTTTGGCGGAGCCAAGAAAATACGACCGCTGCGGGTCAAGCCGCTGACATCGGTGATATTAACAATGGATGAGGAAGGCAGGGGCACCTCTTTCCCATTCTCCAGTGCTACAGCGTTGTAACGATAAGGGATCGCCTTCTCAGAAGAGTACGGTACAGGGTCGGCTGGCTTAATAGTCAAAGCAGGAGAAACCTTTTGCTTGCTACCATCATACTTGATGATAACAGGTTCAGGTATCCAGAATATCGGAGAAATTACGTTGACTTCAACAGCATCTTCATCAACATTTCTGTTTTGAAGGATCTCAATGACTCCCTCATCTAGCATTTCCTAAACATCCTTGCGCACCTGGCGACAACCTCTCTGATTAACATAACAGACTCGACATCTATCGTGGTCATGTTCATAATGGCTATAATCACACAGCAAACGATGCATCTCGACCAGAGATTGCCGGATATGACTGATGTACTTGACTTTGTACTTGCCAAGGCAGCCCTAGACCATATTGACAAATTTCCCATGCTCGGGCAATGGGATCTTCTTCATATTCGGGCCTACGTGCTCGAAAAACAAAATCCCACTTCTCACAAGGTCTTGCACCTTGGTCTTCAAGGGATAACAATTCTCCACGTCGTGTCCGGGAGCACCGGAATGATATACACAGTGAAGCTCAGGCTTGTACCACCACTGGGGGTTAGTAGGTACAACGGGAGGGTCTCGTGGAGTAATTAACTTTCTATCAATCAGAGACGGATAAAGTTCAGCATAAGTCATCGGAATTGGATCAAAAGTGACCCTCTTCCTCTCATAGCTGGTGCTGGCATTGTTGTTGTTGTGTCGAGGCTGGTAGGCCTGCTGTTATGGATGCTGATGTTGTTGCTGGGACATTGCCCTCAACTGGTCCCTATCAGGAGCCATATCCACATTATATTTATATTGCTTGACGAAGGCCTCGCCAAGATCGTTGAAAGAGCGGATGTTCGAACTTTCCAGACCCATGTACCACCGGAGAGTGGCACCGGACAGGTTGTCCTGGAAATAGTGGATGAGCAATTGGTCATTATCAGTCTGCGTCGACATCTTGCGAGCATACATCACAAGATGGCTGAGAGGGCATGTGTTTCCCTTATACTTCTCAAAGTCAGGTACTTTGAATTTAATAGGGATCTTCATGTTGGGCACAAGGCACAACTCAGCAACACTTTTACCAAAAAGGTCCTTCCCTCTTAGAGTCTTCAGTTCCTTGCGAAGCTCAAGCAATTGGTCTTTCATGTCATCCATCTTCTCATAAACATCTGGACCCTCAGATGGTTCAGAATGGTAGATGGTATCTTCAACTCTTGGTAATGTGTGCACAACGGGAGGTGGCACTGAAAGGACCAGGCAAGATGCCGGCAAAGAAGCAAGAGTAGGAGTAAATCGCTCTGGTACAAAATTGGCGGGCATTCCCCACGGGAACCCGGCTGGCATAGATGGCGCAAAGTGGGATGTTGCAGCAGGCATAGTAGAAGTTGCAATTTCAGAAATGACCGTCCTCTGGGGAGGAGTTAAGGGTGTCGGAGAAGACTGGCTCTAGGCAGCCATGAATGACTCCATCAAGGCAGTCAATCTGGCTACTTCCTCTTTCAGCTTGCAGTTCTCTTGTTCCAAATGATCCATCAGTCTTGAGGAGTTGGCTCTGGTGTAGTACCGGTGAGTCAGCTTGTCTTTAAAATAAATGAAGAACACAGGGTTAGACCAAAGGACAAGAAGCCTGGAGCAAAACCTGCTTATGCGCATGATGCATGCAATGCTTGTGCATATGATTTGTTTTTATTCCAGAGGAACTTTAGAGTCCTATTTGCGAATATTGGAAATATTGAACATTTATCACATATGGAAATACAATCTCAATAATATCTGGAAAATACTTTTACATCAAAGAAGTACAACTTTGGTAACCAAATACAAGGGAGAAGGAAAATGATCATCCTATGGATCCCTAGAAACAATCATCTAAAGCTCGAGAGACTGGAAGATAAGAAGCACGAAGCCTATTTACCTCCTCCTCATAGGCTGCCTCCATATCTGCCTTCTCCTTGGCGAGTCGATCGTACTTCCTTTTCCAAAATTTGGAAGACTGAGGAAGTAGAGAAGTCCATGTATCATCAGGATCATCAATAACCTGATGCTCGAGGAACTCAATCCAAGCATCCTTCTCCTTGATTTGCTGAAGTAACTCCTCTCGTTCACGGATCCAAGCACGTGAACGATCTTCATCTCTCAACTCCTCAACTCCTTGGTCAGGGAGGGTTGAAGGCCCAGCCACTACCAGAGGTGTAGGTCTTGGATACTCATAAGGCATGAGGTACTCGGAAGCTCTCCTCCTCACCCAAGCAGTATAAGGCTCGAAAGTGATACAATTCTTCGGACCTAGATCCTTCCTTCCTTTCTTATGGATCTTGCGCCAAGCGCGGACCATCCTGCCCTTCAAGCCTTGGGGATCTTTACCCTCCTGAAAGAACACACCCTCTAACAGAATTTTATTGGGTTTATCCTTTAGGGGGAACCCAAGCTGACGACATGCCAAAATAGGGTTGTAGTTAATCCCACCACATGTACCAAGAAGTGACACATTGGAGAATTCACCATAAGAGTCGATAATCTGCACACCATCGTACACACAGTTGTACCAGAAGATATCATCATTAGTGAGAGACATAAGTCTCGTGGACCACCGTAGAGATCCTTTGTTCTCCTTGAAGGCGACCTTATGCGGCAACTGAGAAATAAACCACTTGTACAACAGCTGCAAACAACACACAATGGTACCTCCACCCTTTGCATTCCTCATGTGCAAAGAAAAGTAAGTGTCACCCAACAGAGTCGGAACGGGATTAAGAGTAGAGAAAATCCTAATAGCATTTATATCCACAAACTTGTCGATGTTGGGGAATAAAACTAACCCATAGATGAGAAGCACAAATATGGCCTCAAAGGCGTCCTCATTCATGGCCTTCCCATACATAGTAGCTTGAGCGATGAGGAACTCAGAAGGGAGGCCTTGAATTCCACCTTTGGTAGTCATATGAGCACCAACCAGAGATTCGTCTATATGCATCAGATCAGCAATCTCTCGAGAAGTAGGAATACTCTCTAAGCCACTGAATGGTAACTGGTCTAGAATAGGTATACCCACAAGGTAGGCATACTCCTCAAGCGTAGGCAAAAACTGGAAATCCGGAAATGGAAGCACCTATATAGAGGATCGTAGAACTGCACCAGTACACTCATCAATCCTTCGTCCACCTGAGTAGTTAGAAGAGAAAGAAGCTTCCCAAAACGAGCTTTGAAACCCAAGGGATCTAATACATCGGATGTCAAATTCCTTAGCTCTTTCAGGTCTGGTTGTCTGAAGCTATACTTCTTTGTATTCCTCCTTTGTCTTTCCATGTCTGAAAATTTGCAAATAGACCTCTTAAGTTCCTTGAAAATTTCTTATTGTTTTGATGATATGGATGCAAATGGGTGCATGAATGCATGAATGCAACAATCACACTCAAGGATCAAGCAAAGCACACCAAACAAAGGTCATGGGATGGATCATATCATCCTTAATATCAATCATCCATTTTGGTGGATTATGGTTTACACCTTATCAACACCCAAGTTCCATTGATATTAAGGATACATGAACGGATCAACCATGAATCAAGGGTTTGTTGTAAGTCACGAGCAAGGAGTCTCAGTTAAGAACCACCCAAAGGGAGTGTACTAGGTTTTAACTTGCCAAACATGTTCTACAAGAGGTTCCCATAGTCATTATCCCATCTTTTGGATATTATCGGAGAAACGACTACTAGTATTCCAAAAATATTCTCAAGAGGGACTCTTATGAGTGTAGTATCGCGTAACAATCGTATCAAATCTTACACTTGACGACTTTTGCACTACGTCCTAAAAATAGGCCAAGATGGGCTTGGTATACTAAGGTCCTTGGCTTCTAAGGTCTATATTGGAAAGAGTAATGTCTAACCACAACTACTTGTGTGACATTATTGATCCCAACATGACCTCCACCAAGTGAATGGGCCTGCAAGTCAACTTGCTAAGGAATAACTCCACACAAGTCAACAATACTATGTCATTCTCCTATCCTAAGTGCACTCGAGTTCGGGAATAGAACTCATCTCAAAACGATCACCAAGCATACAAGGAATTAATATTCAAGCAATTCAATCATTACACATAATCCAGTAATCCCAAATTGCACAAAAATATGTCACAAAACAAAATACAATACAATACAACAAATTTGAAAAGTAGGCAAAACCCACTAGGAAAATATAGTCCCCAACAGAGTCACCACTTTTCTGTAGCGGGGTATTCGTTACCATTAGAGATATTGACTAAATCTAAGGTAAACCATACAAGTCGAGTCGCCACCGCACTTCTATTTATCCAAAGAAATGGTTAGAAAGCGAACAAAAACCTAAAAGTTTTATCGAATCAAAAACTAGTAAAAATGTCAGAGATCTGGGTAAGGGGGTTGGTTATGCAATGGGGAGGTTTTAAGCTCCCAAAACATCCTAGGTACTCCTAAGGAGCCCTTTTCATATTTGTTGTAAGGTTGGTATTTTGTGAAAATTTATTTGTGCAAACATGATTGAAGAGTTGAGGAAAGAATATACAAGTTTATTTACATTTTCGTGTTTGAATGGATGAAACCCATTGCCTACGTACCATCTTAAAAAAAAGATTAGGATCAAAACCTCGTAGTTCGGGGTAAAAATCTCAAAAACAAGTTGGTGAATTGATTGGTCCAAAAGCCTTAAGGTCTTTTGTTATCCAAGGGAGAAAACTCAACCTAAAACCACAAATCCACCATGTGAGGATAGCTTCAACATGCTAGTGAGGGGTTAACCCTATAATAAGCATGGAAGACTCATTGTCCATCACTAAGGATATAGGTGAGTATTACATCTACCTCAAGGATAACTCAAACCTAATAGCTAAAGGTTATGAAAAGTTTTGATTAAGGAAATGGTCATTGAAACCACAAAAGTATTTGAATGAGTGATATTTACCAATGAAAAGTATCTATAAAATATGGTCAAAGTTGATTTAGAAGTTCAATTCAACATAAGTGTTATGAGAAAAAAGTTTGAAAATCAAAAGCATAAGGCTTAGGTTTCTAAAGTTTGAAAACAAATGTTAAATGTTTGCACAAAAGTTTTGGCTTGGGTTAGAGTGGAGGGAAGAAGAAGAATGGCTGAAGTCCTAATCATACAAGAGATAAGGGGGTAAGAAACAAAACCACAAATGGAGTTCCTCTCTTGAGATCATATTGATGATCCAAGTAGCTCCCATCCTTTGGAATATGCAAGCAACATGATGGTAAACTCAAACAAGCAACACAATCAGACAAGCTCTTGGAGGGATCCTCAATGGCTCTTAGATCTCTCTCTCTTAGAAGCTTATGGCAATGGTTCCTCAGTTTGGCTCAATGTTGGAATCCCTAGCACAAGAACACACATATCAAAAAGTTCTATCAAACAAACAAAGAATGAACAAGAAGGAGTTTAGAGATTGGTTCTTTCAAAGTCCTCTTCAACATTCATAGCATTCTAAAGGCTCAATTGCCTAGTTGCTCTTTGACTTTTATAGCATTCTAAAGGCATGAGGCCTACTTGCTCTTTAACTCCAAATTTGCATAGGGAAAGTCCTAAAGTCTAAGTCCATTTGTCCATTTCTTTGCATTTGGTCCACAACAATCAAAACAAAACACAAACACAATGATATATACACAATTATGTACTCAAGTAAGCAAAAGGCAAATTGCATTAACATAAACATGTGCTCAAGTGAGCAAAGGGAAAAGCAAATGAATAATATGTACAAGAATAATAAATTGCATAAATGTAAAGAGCAAAAAGTAAATGTTAATAGTTAATGGTTAGTGTTAGTGGTTAGTGTGCCATAATGCAAATTTAACGCTATGTTAAGCAATCGTAATTGGACTTATGTAGAAGTCACAACTATCTAAGGTCGGTCAATAATAATGTAGGCAACAACACAAGTTAGAAGTCTTGATTAGTGAACCAAGTTCCAACAACTTGCCATGCCAAAAGAAGATGAGAAATGATCTTGTATTGGTTTAAGTCTTTTGCATGATTTAAGAAGCAATCTATCCTTAATGCAAAGCCATTCACTTGATCAATTGATCAAGATGAATTAGATTTGAATCAAGGAAGATTAAACCTCCCTAATCAATGCTAACTATCAACCTTCAACTCATTGATCAAAGAGAAAAGAAGAAGAAGAAGAAGAAGATGAATAATGAAAATGAAGAAAATAAAGTGCATTAAGTGAAATGGAATGTACCAATCAACAAATGTTGACCAAAGATAGGGAAGATCAAGGTCAAACTATAAAAAGAAGAAATAAGATGAAGATTGGAAGTCAAGAAATAAACAAAATATTTTTGGCATTTTAATATTTTAAAATAAACTTGAATTAAAATATTAAAGAAAGGTCAAACTTCAAATTCACTTCAAATCAACTTTGAAAAGTTCAAGTGAATTATCCCAAGTTCAACAAAGTCAAACAAAGTTTGACAAAAATTTTCAGCATTTTTAAAAGTCAGAAACTATTTTTAATCAATAAAAAATGAATAAAAATAACCTAATTGAACTAAAATCTCAAATAAATCTCAAATCAATTAATAAATTGATGAGAATATTTTTCATAGACCTATCATCATTCAAAGAGGTTAGAAAAATATTTTTGTATTTTTTGAATATCAAAAACTATTTAAAATGAATTGAAAATAACCAGAAAAGAGAAAGTTATTAAAAAATAGAAAATGATAAAATAAAAAATATTAAAAATCATTTTTAGAAACTAGAAATTAAAAGAAAAATAATGCAATTGGTCCCATATTTTATGGACCAATAACAAAAGAGATATGAATTTTAGAAATAAAATGGAATTAAAAGAAATAAAAGAAAATAGAAATCAAAAAATGAAAAATAGAAAAAAGGAGAGGCGTTTGATGATGGCTAATTAATTGAGTTGGCACATCACATGGCCCTCAGTGCGCGTCCAATGTGTTCCACAGTCAATGCAACCACACGCGGTTTAATAAAAAGTCATAACAATGAACTGCTGAGATTAGATCTGGAGAATGCATCGCACGACTTAGATTGGATCTGGCAAATAGACGGTGGCCAGCGCCATCGTCTTCTCTGGCGAGCTCCGGTGGAGACCAAAAAATGCAGAGTTTCAAATGTTAACTAAAATGGACGATCCAGGCACCATTCAAAAGGTGAAGTGATGTACATCACTCCTATGCCACTCAATTCCACTCTAGATTCCTATGAAGAGAGAAATCAGAGATGGAAGTTTGGTGGTGTTCAACTGAACTTGCTCGATTCCAACAATTAAACACACAATAATGATGCCTCTATAGAGAGGACTTCAGACAACACAATATCAAGGCAAAATGAACAAAGTATAATGAGATTCGACGCAAATTTCAGTCAAGCAAAACCTTTGGATTGTGAAGAATTGAGTCACTCTCTTTGGTTCCTTTTGCAAACAGAAACTTCAATGGATCAAATGAAGAAGGTCTAGGAACTTTAGATCTTAAAATTCAACCAAATGCAATTGAATTTCAGATCTGAAAATTTGGAGAAAAATGGAGTTTGTTCCTTTAGGTATGGCTAGGGATTCAATCTTGCAGCATTTCAGGCGCCTTCAGGTTACCTTTCAAGAGGAGCAATGCATTCTATTTATAGCTGAAGCTGCAAGGAGAGTGTGATGAATTCGTGTGCATGAGAATTGGGTCCTCCATGAATGGGCCTGTACAGGCGCATGTGAGGCCCAAAATCAAATGGTTTTGCATGTTGAACTCAAATGAATCAACTTTGGACGTGTAAATTGAAAGGCATTGGCTTGTGCATGAAGATTCATCATGAAATGCATTAATGGTCAGAAAACTTCAAGTCTTCGAAAATCCCTTTTGCAAAATTGAAACATAGGCATGTGGGTAATGGTTGGAAAGGTCTTGACATAAGGAACAAATGTTATGTTGAACAAAAACTCATTTGGAGTGTGGAAGTTTATGAAAACAGGTCATGAAGTTCAATGTACAAAATATGCCTTTGAGAATTTTGTCAAAATGAACCAACTTCAAGCCATTCTGGTTTGATGATTCAAGCTTCAAATGGAAAATCCTCCATCATCAAAGTTGTAGATATTTTCAAGACAATCAATTTGGACCTAAATTTTGCATCATTTGGATTTTTGGTGAAGAAGTTATAGGCGCTTGAATGTGGACTTTTTCACATTTCAATGCATTTGGTCCAAGGTGACCTATAATGTTTTGCATTATCACATGTATTTCTTTTTAGATTATGAACTTTTGTCCAACATAACATTTGAAGTAGGCATCTTAAGCTTTCCAATTCATTTTATCCCACCCCAAAATCATAAAATGAATGAGTTATGTTCTTGGGAAATTAATCCAAAATTAGGGTTTCAGTCAAAATGACCTATAATGTTTTGGAATGGAAGATGACCTTCCAAGCTTCAAATCACATTTTTATGATCATTAAAGTTGTTCATATTGTCCTTAAGAACATTGTTTCTCTTGGGGTCATCTCCATTTGGCCAACACATGAAAAGTCAGGTCTCAGTGCATTTCAAAATAGTCAGATGAATTGACTGCTCAATTTCTCAAGTCCACAACTCATATCTTGATGAATTGATGATTCAGGACCCTCAAATAAGTTAAAATATGCATGAGATGATGAATTAAAGAACTTTTTTTGATTGTATTTGACCATGGGCTGAGGTTGCTTCATAAGCAAGGCATTGTTGATGATTAGATGAATTAGTGCTTCCTTGGGACACAAACCTCAAACCCCTTGACTTGCTTTGATCAAAATGATGAATTGAGATACTAGGGAGGCACATTTGATGGATGGGAGCTTTGGGGAACCATTTCCATGCTTGCTTTCATCTCCTCTTGACCATATCATTGCACAAAGGATCTCCTAGAAGCTTTTGACCTTGTAACTGCTCAAGCTATAAACAAGAGATGTTAGTGACAAATTTTTATGCTTTTGGTTAGTAAATGAAAAGTGAGAAAAGCAATAATATACAATTCAAGCATGCTTTGTGATCTCAAACCAATCACAAGGGGTCCCATCCAAAGGGAAGAAACCAAGATGCTTATGATCCTTGAGGTTGTGCAAAATGCAATGTTATGGTGCCATGAGGGATCTTGGGGCCAAAATTAGGGTCTTACACTACTTCCGGTGTTTGGAAAGGCATTGTAGATCAGCTCGTGATGGACAAGGATGCCATGAAGAGCACTATGAAAGAGAGATCAAAAGACTCAACAAAAAGTATTAGCTTGGAATTAGGTCATCATCATATATGATTCCATAGACCTTATTTTTTTCCTCTTACATTTTAGGATTGCTGAGATTGTATTTCTGATTGTAATCCTTCCCATTATTAATAAAATGAGATTTTCAGTATTTCAAAAATGTGTTATTTCCTTTTATGATGTTTGCAATTTTTTTTTAAATCTTGAAGTTCCTTGAAAACTTTGAATTTGCATTTGCATATCAAGCATCATATTGCATCTTGGCTTTCCTTTGTGCAAGTGTGCCATGTGTCTTATTTCTTCCTTTTCTTGGTCTTCATTCAGACAAGTTGTCTCACTAGTACAATACTCGTGCTAATGAACAAAATAAGATTGATCGTTTAGAACAAGAGAATTGTGAACTCCGCGAAGAAGTTATTACTTTGAGGAAAAGTTTGGAAAGGCTTTCTACTATGATGGAAGCTCTGGTAGCTGCTTAGAATCATCCTCCTCCTCCTCCTCCTCAGACTCAACTTTAGAGGACTGTAATTTCTGAAAATCACTTGTGTGCCCATTTCTGTGGCTCTGGTCAATGCTCCGCAACATTAAATGCCTCCTGGTTTCCCTTGGGGTATGTCTTCTAACTTTTTGCCAGAAGGATATCAACCAGCTATTGAGGCTCCCGTTGTTCAACCTGTTATGTTTCTACCACCTCCATTGGTCCATGCTACTCCTTATGTAGAAGAACCTATTTCCATGCTGATCAGAGTGAAAATGTTGGTGTCTATGAAAGGATGGATGAATTTCAAGATCAGTTCCAAGCAATGCAAAAAGAGATTCAAGCTCTAAGGGGAATTGTTTGGAAAAAATGCTCATGATATTTTCTTAGTGCCTAATGTGAAGATCCATCATAAGTTCAAAGTGCCAGATTTCGAGAAATATAAGGGCAAATCTTGTCCTTTGAGTCATTTGGTGATGTATGATCGCAAGATGTCAACTCAAATTGATAACTATCAACTGTTGATTCATTACTTTCAAGATAGTTTGACTGGTGCTGCTTTGAAGTGGCACATGGGACTTGATAACACCCAAATATGTACTTTCAACGATTTAGGTGAAGCTTTTGTTTGTCAATACAAGTATAATGTTCACCTGACGCCGGACCGAGATCAACTTCGTGCTATGTCGCAAAAGGATAAGGAAACTTTCAAAGAGTACGCGCAAATATGGAGCAAGATTGTCACGCAAGTCAGTCCTCCGTTGGAAGAGAAAGAGATGACAAAGATGTTTTTGAAGACTTTGAGTCCGTTTTACTATGATAGAATGGTTGCAAGTTCTCCCAATGATTTTACCGAGATGGTCAAGATGGGGATGAGACTCGAAGAGGGCGTCTGTGAGGGACGATTGAAAGAGAGTGGTTCGACTGGAAGTTCCAGGAAATATGGGAATGGTTTGTCCAAAAAGAAGGAACATGATGCTAATGCTATTTTGCAAGAGAAGCGAAGGAGATCTCCAAGAAATAATCAACATCATTAGCATGTGACGTCAGTTGTCCTGGTTATTAATCCTACTCCAGTTGTCCAAGTAGCACCAAATTATAAACCATGTTTTCAACAATGTACTCATCAACATAATCGTGTCCAAAGACAAGCGCAATTCCGATGTCCTTTGCGAAATTAAATCCTGCTTTGATACAAAATAATTTGGTACATATGAGGACTCCTCCAGCTATTCCAAAGGAACTTCCATGGAGGTATGACTCTGATCATCATTGTGCATTCCATCAAGGTGCACCCGATCATGACATTGAAAACTGTCTTGCTTTGAAAGATGAAGTGAAAAGACTAGTGTAAAGAGGTATTTTGACTTTTGAAGACTCTGGTCCTAATGTGTAAGCCGATCTGTTGCCTAAACATGGTGGTGAAACTGTGAATATGGTAGAGGGATGTCCTGGAAAGTACAATGTCTTTGATGTCAATCTGATTAGAAGATCCTTGGTCGAGATGCATGCAACTTTGTGTGAGTTGAGTCATTATGAGCACAATCATGTTTCTTGTCGTCTCTGTTCAAGAAACCCTCGAGGGTGTGTTGTGGTAAACAAAGATTTACAAGAGATGCTGGATGGAAATCTTATTCAGATTACCAGGGATAGGGATGAAGATAATCATGGTGTGAATGTCATAGTTCCCCATTCCAATATCCGCGAACCAATTGTGATTTCCTACAATAGTCAAAAGTTTGTCGTTTCTCCTTTGGTTATTCGTCTGGCGGGTACTACACCCTATGAATCTGACATAATTGTTCCTTACAAGTACAATGCTACAATGTCGGAAGATGGAAAGGAAGTCCTCATTTTGTCCCTTTCTTTTGTTGTGAATATTGCTGATGTAAGCGGTGTAACCTAAAGTGGTCGAGTATTTGCTTATGTGGCCCCTAAAAGAACTGAAGATACTTCGGTGGATAAGAAAGCTCAGTTGGAAACTCCTGTTGTGCAGTCTGGCCAATCCAACGGTGTAAACCAGATATCTAATCATGATGAAGTACTGAAGCTGATCAAGAGAAGTGAATTTAATATGGTCGATCAACTATTGCATACCCCGTCCAAAATACTTGTCTTATCTTTGTTGATGAATTCGGAAGCTCACAAAGAGGCTTTGCAGAAGGTTTTGGAGCAAGCCTATATGGATCATGATGTAACAATTGGTTAGTTCGATGGCATTATGGCTAACATTATTGTGTGTAATAACCTAAGCTTTAGTGATGAAGAATTTCCTGAACAAGGGAGGAACCATAATTTGGATTTTCATATTTCCATGAATTATCAAGAAGATGCTTTGTCCAATGTGTTGGTTGACACGGGCTCTTTTCTAAATGTTATGCCAAAGTCTAGTATGTCGAAGCTCTCTTATTAATTTGCTCCAATGAGGTTTAGTGGGGTTGTTGTGAAAGCCTTTGATGGATCGAGGAAAACTATGACTGGAGAAGTTAATCTCCCGTTGAAGATAAGTACGTGCTTATTTTAGATTACATTTCAAGTGATGGACATCCATCCCGCCTATAGTTGTCTCCTGGGTCGTCCATGGATTCACGAAGTAGGTGAAGTGACGTCGACCCTCCAACAGAAGTTGAAATTTGTGAAAAACAGAAAGTTAGTGATTGTGGGTGGTGAACATGCCATGTTTGCAAGTCATCTCTATTCATTCTCGTATATTGATAATGACGAGGTTGTGGGAACTCTGTTTCAAGTTCTTTTTGTCGTTGATAATTCTATTAAGAAGAATGGGGCATCCATGACTTCTTTGAAAGACGTCCAACAAGTTGTAGAGAATGGTCAATCTGTTGGATAGGGTAAAGTTGTTGAACTTGCTAAAAATAAGAACAAATTTGGTTTAGGCTTCTCGCCTGATTCAACCCATAGAGATTTGAAGCATATTCAAGAATTTTTTCATAGTGCTGGTTTTATCCACTCCAAAGATCAATCTCCTACTGCAATCCTAGAAGATGATCAAGAACAAGAAGCGCCAAACTTTGTGACACACAGATTGATGTGCCAAAATTAGACTGATGTTAACTTTCCCTCTATTGTTCACTTGTCAAAGTAATATGTTTTTGTTTTTTTTTCAATAAAAATCCTTTCACTATGCCCAAGGTGAAAGCGAATCTATGTGGGATTAATTTCAAATTTTATCATCATTAATAAAATGTTATTTTGTTTATCCATATTATGTTTTCTCTTTTTTCTTTTTCTGAAAAATGATAACATAAAAAACCAAGATAATAATCACTTTTAATATATGTAGGTGTTTAATTGGCTGCATTATATGGTAAAACACTAGCTGGATTCTAATGTCTTGACTGATGTCATGACATGGTGTGTATGTGTGACTGCATTTTAGGTTAGAGTATCTAACTGTACTCTGATGTCTTGACTGATGTCATGACACACTTGAGTAGTTACTGCAGGATTAGCTAATACAGGATTTGTTGAATGTCAAATTGGATGTGGTGACATTCATCCCTGTCAGCAAATACTGAGGAATAGAACAGTTGGTGTTCTGTTAGAACTCAGTGTTTATTTCCAGTCTGGTTATCAAGGAAATACCAGACCTGGCATAAGGCCTACTGTCTGAATGTCAAACTGGATGTTATGACATTCATCATTGACAGCATATACTGAACAATAAACAGAGTGGAGTTCTGCTACACTTCAGTATGTTTCTGAGTCTGTTCTTCAAGAGGAAAACAGAACTGACTTAAGGCTAAATGTGTAAATGCCAAATTGGATGCCTTGACATTTATCATTGTAAGCTGCTACTGTAGAATGGACAGGTTGGTCCTGTACAGTTCAGCAAATTATGTACAGTCTGTTTTCAGGAAAAACAGACTTAGCATATGGTCCTTGATGTCAAGCTGAATGTTGTGACATTCATTCCTGACAGCATATGCTATATTGTAGGTTGTTTAGTTTTTCTGTTTCAGCATTTTTCTCAGGCTAAAATCCAGGAAACCAACAACCAAGCTACAATTAAGGAACCTAACAAATAGCCTATTTGTTAGCACACTAATATCTGGAAATTAGTTAGAATCCTATGTGGCATTATTTGTGGAGGTCTTGGAATATATATAGGCTCAAAATAAGGAGATATATATGGAGAGATTTTAGGATTGAAGACCTTGTTTGTAGCAGAAAGTTTCTGCTGACTTTGTAACAGCAAAGAACAAGTTGTTGCGATTTTCTGAAGGCCCAAATCCAGTTGGGTGATTAGGTTATAAATAGCACTTTGTAACCTAGTATTTGTAAGCCTCCCAGAATGAAAATTTAGGGGTGTGTGTGAGGTAAACCTCCCAACCTGTGGGATGGTTACCATGTGTTTCTCAGTGTTCAAAGCTGAGAGTATTTGTAACTCAAAGCCTGTAGGCAAGAGTGATTATATTCTTGAACAAAGCTGTGAAGCAAGTTCAAGTTGTTTAGCATTACATTGTAATTGTGGTGATAGGAATGGAAATTGGAGGTTTCTATCTAGGAGTTCCTAGGTATAGATTGCATTGGGTAGGGATTAAGTGATAAGTTGTAAACGGGTGAGTTTAGCTTTGAATTGATACTACTAATAGTGGATCTTCTTCCTGGCTTGGTATGCCCCCAGACGTAGGTGATGTTGCACCGAACTGGGTTAACAATTACCTGTGTTTTTACCTTCTGCATGTTATAATTGTGTCTGTTATAAAATAAGGTAAACCTGTAATGCTGTAACAGATGATGTTCAAACCAATGTTGAGACATCATGCTGATAACTGTGGAAGAAAACAACAGAAGTGAGTGCTAGGTTTGATTTCTGTTGAGTCTTTCTTCCTGATGCACAGAACCAGGTGTTCATACATTCTAGGGTGACATAGAATGAGATGTCGTGACATCTGTGAACCTGTGCATATTAGTACAGTGGTTAATAACTATCTTGCTGTATTAGTTACAATGTTAGATCAGATGTCATGACGTGGAGTATAACATCTGAATTCTGACTACACCAGAATTTCAATTGGTATCAGAGCAGGCATCCTGTTCTGCTTCTGGATGAGATCCATGGGTGATACTTTCTGGTATCTTGCAAGAAGTTATGTTGGAACCAGTGGAAGGTTCTGAAAGTTCCCTGAATGGTCCCTTGAAGTAGGTGGATGGACTGTTCATGACAGGAATAATGTGTACCTGTATCTGGAGGTTGGCAATTGGCCTTTGGATGGGACATTTGTGCCAGTATTGAGTCACGTTCAAACTGGGTATGGACTTTGAGGCTGATCTGGTGAAAAGTGTGTTCTTAGGTTGAGTGGTATTATGATTTCCGCTGCATAATACCTGGCAAAACTCAAACTCTGATGTAGTTTCCCCTCATGTGGATGAAAGGCTGTTGCGTTCAAGATTTCATCATAACCTCTGAAGATGTCAAAGCTACTTGAGTCCCCTCAAGTCCACTCATCATGATGTTCTCACGTCAGGATGGTAAGAATCACCTGATCACTGATTCTTTTACACTCTTGGGTAGTGTATATAAAGACCTTGAAGTCTTTCAAGGAGGGTGTGTTCCAAGGAGGTGGAACCAATGTTCTATGTGATGGTAGAACATGTTGTTCAACAAGTATGCAGCTGCTGGTTGAAGAACAGATGTTTTTAGGTGTCAAACAAAGGGATAATCTTGTTTGGAACCTACTCCTGACCTGGAAGAGGAGACGTCTGTGTGGGCTAAGTTGACAAGGGTAGGGTCAACTGTGTGTATGCTCAAGAAGGTCACATGTAGAGGTCTGGTCTCTAGAAGTGGAGCTGGGTGAGATGTGACATTGAGCAATCTCCTGCTGCTTGTCCTACTCCTGTAGATTGATCAGGGATGGATGGCTGGTCTCTGGAGTACTATGGAGTGTTGGAAGACAAGTCCTCTGGATGTTAGCAGTCAACAATGGGGTAACCTGACTGCTACTTCATTTCAGAGGATTGGGACCATGAATCTTGCTATTCAAGCACCACGATCAGAAGTGGCAGTTCTTTCAAGGAGTGAGAATATGAAGATTCATAGGTTGGTTGATGTAGTATGCTCTGGCAATGCATATCTGCTATTGACTGGTGTTCCTCTAGCACTTATGGTCAGCTAAAGACTGATTGGTGCGGTAGGAGTATGCGTAGGTATAACTCATAGAGTTAGTTACCTCTGGTAGGGATGGAGTATGTCATGTTGAGACATGTCTGTACAATGCATGGATATTGGTGTGAAGTTTCCATGATTGTTAATTTGAGGGGGAGTTTTGGTTAACCTCCTCACATTTGGTCAGCCTAGGGTCTGGTTGGCTGTTGACCTGTGTCACATGGGCTCTGGTGGTTGTGTGACACATTTGCAAGGAAGAATTCATCTCCCTCCTTCCTAAGGGTGAATTTAATCTGGGAAGACTTTCAAAATTGTCTAGGTGCTTGCAAGCAGAAGATGTTGACACAAGAAGAGTACTTTCAAAGTATTCTTATGGTGGAAGTATCTGAAAGGATAATCGGGAAAGGATTTAAGATCAATGTCTACTTGTGCCAAGTACAAGTGTTTAATTGATTATCCTTGGAGTTCAAGATAACTGATGTTCTTAAAGATGTTGGAACATCACTTCTTCAAGACCCTGTGCAGAATCACAGGAAGGATAATACATTGGCTTATGATCTATCTCTTTGGTGGCAGCAAAAGTATATGATCTCTGAAATGGTTTCCTGGCAAGAAACATGTTCAGCCTTGGTATGTACAAGAAGAAGAAGACATCATAGTCTTGATGGTGGTTACTTGGATCAGTTTATTTCTGATCTAGGTAAGGAAGTGCATTAGCTTATGCACACTGTGGAGTCAAGAACAAGTGGCAGCAGTCTTGACATCATGGAAACAGCCTTGCCTTAGGATGTGGAATCCTTGGTAGAGCTGAAGGGTTAGGTTCTAACTGGTCCTTCTGAAGACTCATACATCAGAGTGTCTGATGTCTTTGGAGAAGAAGCAGGGATTCATCAAGGTGTGAGCTTGGATGACTTAACTGCAAACCTGCAGAATGGAGGTTGTTTACTCAAACTTGGTTCCACAATCAAGTCTATGAGAACATTGAACTCTTGTTCTGTGAAGGGAGGAAGTTCTTTCAAGTGGCAGAAGAAGGAGCTGAATTCAACAGCTAGATGTCAAAACACAATGTTGAGACATTTGGTTCAACATCAGATTCTTAGTTGGTGAAGTGGCACATCAACTTGAGATAGAAAGGTCTACAGGGTTGTAGATTGGATACTTCAAAAAGCTTGAAGTTCTAGTCTCACTTGGAAGGTCAGAATATCTTTGGGAGAAGTCTGATAAACTTGGGGAGGTCAAAAAGCAGCATTTGACCTTTTCATATGAGGATTCATGAAGGAGGTAATCAACCAGTGGCATTTGGTCTATCTCAGAAGTGAGTTCGAAGAATCAAGATAATCCACATATGGCAGCTGATTATTCTTGAGGAAAGTCTGAGACAAATTACTTTTGAGCAGAAAAGTAGTAAGTTGAAGACTAAAGGAGGAGTCTTCTATTCATCTCTTGGAGCTTGTTGTAGGAGTTCTGAGCTATCTATGGAAGAGTATCTCTTGTAATGGGATGAAAATGTATATGTCCCAATTTATGTCTGGGTTCTTCTTGATCAAGCTGGTGACTCAGCAATATCTGAAGACTCTCAGATGGTGTTCCCTGTTATGTTGTGAGGATGTCCTAACTAATGTTAGAACATTTTGTGAAGTGGTTTTCTGTTCTGGTTAGAAGAGAGATTGACACAGAGTGTGGATGTGTTCAGCCAAGAGGGTTGAACAGAGGGTGTGCTCTTGAAGACATGAAGATGCGTCTTATGTTTTCCATTCATCAAGTGGTCTGGGTTCTCTTTGAATCAGGAAGTATGTGAAGGTCCAACCTTGGGATGTTGGATATGATCATGTGTGATGTCCCAATTCAAGAGGAGAGTAGGTTGTTCATGACCGGGGGAGTTTTGTCCTTGCACTGCAAGTAATCATCAAGCTTGTGGTCTATGTGTTCTCAGATAACAAGGTTTGGAAATCTATTAGCTAGTGGGATGATGTGGTATGGCTGAGTGAGCAGAAGAATGTCTGACCGGATGTCATGACATTGCCTTGGACAATATTTTTATTTCCTTCTGAAACTTACAGTCATAAGGAAATATGGAGGCAGATGCCAGTAGGACATTCTGGCTGGTACAGGTGCTGGAGTTACAGCAGCTGTTATTTGATGAATGCACGGATTTAGGGGGAGAAGAAGTACCCTTGTGCATTTTACATTTGTGTGTCTTACTAGTTGCATCCATAACTAGTAATTCTGATTGTTGCAAAGTTAGGGGGAGGAGAAGTACCCTTGTGCAAGTGTGTATTACTAGTAGCCATAACTAGTAATTGTTTTTGCTCCTGCTGCTGATTAAACTACTATTATGTGGTTTAAACTGCTGATAGTTTGCCTTGTTAACAAAAAGGACAAGATGTCATATGTGATGTCTTAACATAAGATATCTTATGTGCCTGCTGGAGTTCAAGAAAGTGTTCATGCAGGAGTGGATCAAGATGTCAGACTCAAAGTCTTGGAATCTGATATGGCTGTACCTACTGTAAAGCAAAAGTGGGTGATTACTTGATCAAAGCTGTGAAGCATGATCAAGTGGGTACTAACTTGGTTGAAACTGTGAAGTAAAACCAAGTCTGTAAGTCTGTCATTTTTTTCTGTTTATGTTGTTGACCTTGGCAACATTTTTGACAAAAAGGGGGAGTAACAGGTGATACCCCAGACAACAGATTGGTCTGTGAAAACAGACGTTCTTGACAGATTCGAAGATTCCCCCCCTGCAGCAGCTGATGTGTGCTGCTTTGTGAAGTTTTTATTTAACTTCCATGTATGTGAGTGTGCTGCCACTCTGAGTGTATTAGCTAGGTTTATTTCCTGCTAGATGTGTGATTCCGCTGCTATGAACTCTGTTATGGGGATCAAAGTGTTTTAGCCAAAAATTTGCCAAAGGGGGAGTTTGTAGGTGTTTAATTGGCTGCATTATATGGTAAAACACTAGCTGGATTCCAATGTCTTGACTGATGTCATGACATGGTGTGTATGTGTGACTGCATTGTAGGTTAGAGTATCTAACTGTACTCTGATGTCTTGACTGATGTCATGACACACTTGAGTAGTTACTGCAGGATTAGCTAATACAGGATTTGTTGAATGTCAAATTGGATGTGGTGACATTCATCCCTGTCAGCAAATACTGAGGAATAGAACAGTTGGTGTTCTGTTAGAACTCAGTGTTTATTTCCAGTCTGGTTATCAAGGAAATACCAGACCTGGCATAAGGCCTACTGTCTGAATGTCAAACTGGATGTTATGACATTCATCATTGACAGCATATACTGAACAATAAATAGAGTGGAGTTCTGCTACACTTCAGTATGTTTCTGAGTCTGTTCTTCAAGAGGAAAACAGAACTGACTTAAGGCTAAATGTGTAAATGCCAAATTGGATGCCTTGACATTTATCATTGTAAGCTGCTACTGTAGAATGGACAGGTTGGTCCTGTACAGTTTAGCAAATTATGTACAGTCTGTTTTCAGGAAAAACAGACTTAGCATATGGTCCTTGATGTCAAGCTGAATGTTGTGACATTCATTCCTGACAGCATATGCTATATTGTAGGTTGTTTAGTTTTTCTGTTTCAGCATTTTTCTCAGGCTAAAATCCAGGAAACCAACAACCAAGCTACAATTAAGGAACCTAACAAATAGCCTATTTGTTAGCACACTAATATCTGGAAATTAGTTAGAATCCTATGTGGCATTATTTGTGGAGGTCTTGGAATATATATAGGCTCAAAATAAGGAGATATATATGGAGAGATTTTAGGATTGAAGACCTTGTTTGTAGCAGAAAGTTTCTGCTGACTTTGTAACAGCAAAGAACAAGTTGCTGCGATTTTCTGAAGGCCCAAATCCAGTTGGGTGATTAGGTTATAAATAGCACTTTGTAACCTAGTATTTGTAAGCCTCCCAGAATGAAAATTTAGGGGTGTGTGTGAGGTAAACCTCCCAACCTGTGGGATGGTTACCATGTGTTTCTCAGTGTTCAAAGCTGAGAGTATTTGTAACTCAAAGCCTGTAGGCAAGAGTGATTATATTCTTGAACAAAGCTGTGAAGCAAGTTCAAGTTGTTTAGCATTACATTGTAATTGTGGTGATAGGAATGGAAATTGGAGGTTTCTATCTAGGAGTTCCTAGGTATAGATTGCATTGGGTAGGGATTAAGTGATAAGTTGTAAACGGGTGAGTTTAGCTTTGAATTGATACTACTAATAGTGGATCTTCTTCCTGGCTTGGTATGCCCCCAGACGTAGGTGATGTTGCACCGAACTGGGTTAACAATTACCTGTGTTTTTACCTTCTGCATGTTATAATTGTGTCTGTTATAAAATAAGGTAAACCTGTAATGCTGTAACAGATGATGTTCAAACCAATGTTGAGACATCATGCTGATAACTGTGGAAGAAAACAACAGAAGTGAGTGCTAGGTTTGATTTCTGTTGAGTCTTTCTTCCTGATGCATAGAACCAGGTGTTCATACATTCTAGGGTGACATAGAATGAGATGTCGTGACATCTGTGAACCTGTGCATATTAGTACAGTGGTTAATAACTATCTTGCTGTATTAGTTACAATGTTAGATCAGATGTCATGACGTGGAGTATAACATCTGAATTCTGACTACACCAGAATTTCAATATATGCATCGTACTTGTGCATTTATTTGTTCATATTCTAAAATCAAGCATCAAATCATTGTGCATATTAATTGTTAAACCCATTGAAAACAATGACTATATGCCCTCTCCTAACTTTGAATTCGCTGGGTTTGAAATGGAAGAAGAGGATGTTGAAGAGATTCCTGATGAGATTTCCTATTTGCTTGAGCACGAGGAAAAAACCATTTAGCCTCATAAAGAGCCATTTGAAGTGATTAATTTAGGTTCTGAAGAGAACAAGAAAGAAGTCATGATTGGGGCACTGCTTTGCCCAGATGTTAAGAAGAGGATGATATAACTTCTTATAGAATATGTGGATGTGTTTGCTTGGTCTTATCAAGATATGCCAGGTCTTGATAATGATAATGTGGAACATAGATTACCATTGAAGCCAGAGTGTCTGCCAGTTAAACAAAAGTTGAGAAGAACTCATCCTGATATGGCTGTTAAGATCAAAGAGGAGGTTCAAAAGCAGATTGATGATGGCTTCCTTTTTAATTTTGAGTATCCTCAATGGTGGCCAACATTGTGCCTGTTCTTAAGAAGGATGGCAAAGTTCAAATGTCTGTTGATTATAGAAATTTGAACAAAGCTAGCCCAAAGGATGATTTCCTCTGCCACACATTTACATGTTGGTAGATAATACAACTAAGTTCAATGTCTTCTCCTTTATGGACCGTTTCTCCGGTTATAATCAGATTAAGATGACACCCGAGGACATGGAAAAGATAACATTTATTACACCATGGGGAACATTCTGCTCTATAGTGATGCCTTTTGGTTTAAAGAATGCTAGTGCAACGTACCAGGGAGCCATGACTACTCTTTTTCATGACATGATGCACAGAGAGATAGAGGTCTATGTTGATGATATGATTGCGAAGTCAAAGACTGAAGAAGATCATGTTGAGTATTTTTTGAAGCTATTTCAGCGTTTGAGAAAGTTGAAACTCAGCTTGAATCCTTATAAGTGTAGTTTTGGTGTCCGTTCAGGAAAGTTGTTGGGCTTCATTGTCAGCCATAAGTATATTGAGGTAGATCCTGATAAAGTCAGAGCTATTCAAGAGATGCCTACACCAAAGACAGAAAATCAAGTTTTAGGATTCCTTGGGCATTTTAGTTACATCTCCAGGTTTATATCTCACATTACTGCCACATGTGGGCTAATGTTCAAGCTTCTCTATAAAGATCAAAGTTGTGTTTGGATAGAAGACTGCTAGAATTTTTTTGACAACATCAAGGAGTATCTTCTTGAACCCCCTATCTTGTATCCTCCTATGGAAGTAAGACCATTGAACATGTACCTACCTGTGTTAGAAGAGTCATTGGGTTGTGTACTTGGACAACAAGATGAAATGGGTAGAAAAGAGCATGCCATCTACTATCTGTGTAAGAAATTTATAGACTGTGAGTCTCGGTACTCCATGCTTGAGAAGACTTGTTGCGCTTTAGCCTGGGATGCCAAACGCCTACACCAGTATATGATTAATCATACCACTTGGTTGATATCCATAATGGATCCAATGAAGTATATTTTTGAAAAGCCTGCTTTGAATGGGAGGGTTGCTTGTTAGCAGATGTTATTGTCTGAATATGATATTGAGTACCATACTTAGATGATGATTAAAGGAAGTATTATTGCAAATCATTTTCCTCACCAGCCAATTCATTATTATCAATCCATCAAGTTTGACGTCCCTGATGAAGATGTTATGTACTTAAAACCTAAAGGTTATGATGAACCATTGCCTGAAGAAGGACCAGAGCCTAGATCCCGGTGGGGTTTAGTGTTTGATGGCGCTGTTAATGCTTATGGTAATAGAATTTGGGTAATCATCATTACTCCTTAAGGTTCTCATATCCCTTTCAATGCAAGATTGATGTTTGATTGTACGAACAACATGGCAGCATATGAAGCTTGTATCATGGGTCTTGAAGAAGCCATTGATTTGAGAATTAAGATCCTTGATATATATGGAGATTCAGCCTTGGTGGTTAATCAGATTAAAGGAGAATAGAAGACTCGTCATCCTATCTTGATTCCTTAAAAAGATTATGCAAGGAGGTTGTTGACTTTCTTCAACAAAGTGGAGTTTCATCATATACCTCATGAAGAAAATCAGATGGTGGACGATTTGGCTAATTTATCTTCTATGTATAAAGTAAATCATTGGAATGACGTGCCTTAGATTAGAATTATGCGCCTTAATAGGCCTGCTCGTGTGTTTGTGTCATACCCCAAAATTTGCCCATTAATCTTGCAAAACATTTCTCGAAGCACTCCAACTTATTCTGCAAGACACTGACCTTAAAGGAACAAAAGCCCAGCTCACGACAGGCCCAATCCAGAAAATGGCCCAAACTGGCCTGCTCGCTAGGCGAGCAATTCCTTCGCCTAGCGAACCTTCGCTACACGCTCGCCTAGCGAAGCCTGCGAACATCAGAATTTTTGGGCTTCATTCTGAGCCCATTAGGTCACAACAAGAGCATTATAAATAGCCAAGCTTCAGTCAGAAAGAGGGAGGACGAAAACAGACGAAAAACGGAGAAAGGAGAACCCTAGCAAGCAAACCCTAACACTCACGGGAGGCAAACCCTGAAGGAACTCGGCGGCATCAAGGTTTACTTCTGCCCAATTCAATCCGATTTGCCGATTCAAAGTTGTAATTCAATTGCAAACAGGTTTACATTGCTATTACTGCTTTATGTTCTTAATTCGCATATGGCATTATGATTAAATTTATGAAAATATCTTGAGTTTGGCATATGAATTTTAGTATGTATCTGAATACCTTAAATGATTAACCATATAATTGCTGTAATGAAAGCCATAAGGCATAAAATTGGTTGAAATTGTACTGATATCAAAACCAGAATCCGCAGCCGCTCGCTAGCACCTCGCTAAGCGAGCATGCAGCGAGTACTCGCTAAGCCTTCGCTAGGCGAGGCAGGAGCGAACGTGACAGTAGCTGATTTTTCTGTTCTGATTTTTCACTCATGTTTTATCATAGCCATGCATCATTTACCCGACCTTATTTACTGTTGGGATCTTTTTTTGTGGTGTAATCCTCGATTGCACCCTGATTTGGTATTCTGACATGTTTTGTTGAGTTTTGTAAAGGTTCACATACCCCCAGGAAAAGATTGCTTGTTAGGTATCCCGCTTTATTTGCGGGATACCCTTGTGGAGATTCACCCTGAATTGCTCAATTGATTTTAATGTATTAATTTTATGGCAAAGATCCACCCTAAATTGCTTAATTGATCTTAATGTATTAATTTTAATATGGGGATTCCTCCTTATTACCTAATTGATTGTAAAATACGGCCTTTGAATATGTGATCTTGGACCTCTCTCTGTTGCTTTACGGTATTACGGTATAACGGTCATGTCCCGCGAATGTGGGGATATACTTAGCCAAGACCCTTCGATTAAATCATCATAAAATAAATCATAGTCCCGCGGATGTTGCCTTCGAATATATGATTTTTGTCCCTCGATGACCCTTCGGTGTAGCCTATGGTTAAATGATGATAGTCCCTTCGAATGCTAAGGTATCCTTACAACCGTTGCTTTCAATGACCAATCGATGACCCTACGATGACCCTTTTACATCCAAAGGATAAAACTACTTACTTCTCAATAGTAAGGACAGTTTTACCCTCACAAGGATAGGGAATGCCCGTAAAGACCTTGGGTAGGTATAACTCCTAAATGCTTGCTCACAACTTAAAACTACTTTTCACACCTCACACTTTTCAAAACCTCCATTAGAAAATCACCACTTGGCATACATTCGTACTAGAATCGTTGTCAAGTTATATTTTTCTAAACAACTTTCAAAACTAAACGAGATAACCACTTTGTATACATTCACACAAGAATCATTACAAAGTTAAAGTCTCTTTTCAAAACACTTTCTAAACAATGCACAACCACTTTTTCCAGGCAAACATAAGTGATCAAGTAATTAAGAGCCCATGGATAACCATGGATACAAAGGGTGCTAACACCTTCCCTTTGTATAATGTACCTCCCGAACCCAAAATCTAATTAAGGTCTTTCCTGTTCTTTTCCACCTTTCCTTATTGGATAAAAGAAAAGTCGGTGGCGACTCTTGCTATCCGCGACATTGCGATTAAAAGCAAAACACCCCAAGTCAGTTCACCGTATGACAGTTTGCAATAGAAGAAGTCACAAATGATAAGCCTTAGTATCATGATATCAAGGGTTTCCACCAAAGTCAGGAATACCCACTTGGGGAATCCAGCAAAGATAAGAAGACTTTGAGAAGACTGGTTGGAATTTTCTTTCTGAATAAAGATGCGCTATACAAGACAAACTTTGACATGGTCTTGCTCAGATGCATGGATAGACATGGAGCACACATGTTAATGTAAGAATTTCATGAAGGATCCTTTGGTGCTTAGGCCAATGTACATGCAATGGCTAAAACGATGTTAAAGGCAGGTTACTATTGGCTGACAATGGAATCTGATTGTTGTAAATATGTGAAGAAGTGCCATAAATGTCATATTTATGATGATAAGGTTGATATGATTGAACCCAAAGCTTCGAACGGATATCGTTTCATTCTGGTGGCTATTGATTACTTCCCCAAATGGGTTGAAGCAACATTATATACTAATGTAACCAAGCAGGTTGTGATCAGATTTATCAAGAATCAGATTATTTGTCGATATGGTGTTCCAAGTAAGATCATCACTGATAATGGGTCGAACTTGAATAATAAGATGATGAAAGAACTTTGTGACGACTTCAATATTGAAAATCACAACTCTTATCCTTACATTCCTAAGATGGATGGGGTTATTGAAGCTGCAAATAAGATTCTTAAGAAGATTATCTAGAAAATGGTTGTGACATATAAGGATTAACATGAGATGCTCCATTTTGCTTTGCATGTGTATCTTACATCCGTTTGCACTTCAAAAGGGGCAAACCCTTTCTCTCTTGTGTATGGCATGGAAGCAGTGCTCCCCGTAGAGGTTGAGATCCCATCAATACGAGTCTTTATGGAATCCAAATTATTTGAGGTTGAATGGTGTTAGAGCAGACATGATCAGTTGAATTTTATTGAAGATAAGAGGATGGAAGCTTTGTGTCATGACCAATTATATCAAAAGAGAACGAAGAAAGCATTTGACAAGAAGGTTCGAGCTCACGTATTCAGAGAAGGAGGCCTCGTGCTCAAAAAGATCTTGTCTTTCAACACTAATTCTAGTGGAAAATGGACTCCTAATTATGAAGGCTCATATGTTGTTAAGAGAGCCTTCTCTGGCGGTGCAATGACTCTTACGACTATGGATGGTGAGGAGTTCCCTCTTCCCGTGAATGCCAATGCAGTCAAGAAATACTTCGCCTAAAAAAATAAAAGAACATCTCGCTATGTTGAAAACCCGAAAAGGGTGACTTAGGCAAAAATGAACGTCTCAATGGATTGAAAACCCGAAAGGGAGGTCCAGGAAAAAATTAGAGACATAAAGAGAAAATAATAATCCCGTTAGATTGAATACCCGAGAGGGAAATCTAGGCAAAAGTTAGGGATTATGGCAAATAACTGCATCAGGCAAGACTTGATCATTTTAAGGAACATGCCTATCAAAGATTTTCACTCAGTCATCCTCGATCGAAGTTCTAAGCATAACTGAATTCAAAGTTGTTAGGGAGAATAGTGGTAATTGTATTTAAATGTAGCCTTTTCCATGTACTTACCATTTTTCAACTTTGTAATGATCCATGGAGTCATGCCATTTGCGAACTACCATTCTATCAATAAATTTTGAGCCTTTTGTCCATTTATTTATTGTTCTAATCTTGTTTCAGTTTACAAAATTTCATTTATTTTTTATAATAATTTTTTAAACAAAAGATATATAAACAATCATGTTTTTGAAATTTACAAAAATATATTTTCCTCGGTTTGTGAATATAAAAGAGGAATGACAACAGTGGTCTCAAGGATGATAAGATCTTGAAGAGAGGAGCTCAGTGTTCTCCAAGGTGTAATTTTCCTTATGAATGTATCCATATTCATCAATTCCCACAATAGAGATTGCAGGAATGGTAGAATCCCTAATGAAGTTGCCAACAGGTCTTCATAGTAGAGTTTGTTCGAATGTTTCTTATCCCCTGCAAACCTTTCCTTCTTCGGAACGAAGTTCATGATTTTAGAACATTAAGCTTTGGGTCTCCAAGAAACATTTTTTTTCTCCCTCCAGAAGGATTTAAGCCTTGTTTCAGGATTTAGCTCCATTGAAGGCTGATGATCCTTCCTTGCAAGGTTTCCTTTAGCTGAATCCCTAGAAAGATCTCCAGTAGAATCTCCACCTTGTTGAGATTAGCCGAGTATCCAGTTGTACTGTGTTATCGATCTAACCCTTTTGTGTCTGTTTTGTCAGCATATTCATACACATATTCATACGCATATGCATAGCATCATGGTGTTTATTTGCGCATCTTTCATTTCTTGGTGCTTTCCCCATGCCCTGGTGTTTTTCTCCCTATAGAGTGTGTGTGCGTCCGCTCTCCAATAGTGTGTCGATCTTAAGCAAAAAGCATTTATCCTTTCTAATTCCCCACGAAGTTTAATCCTCGTGGAAAATTTTGTTTCAGTTTTCCTTTTCAGTTCATTATATTAATGAAATTAACCCCATTTGAGTTTATTTCCTCATTGGATTGAGTCTTCTTTGACCGTTTCTCAACAGTTTATTCCTGGGTTGAACTTTGGTCCCTGGAGCTTATTGCCTTTGTTAAGCTATCACTTAGCTGATAGTTAGGTAATCATTTCTCTTACCTCTGGTCGGTTACCTTGTTAAGCTATCACTCAGCCGGTTGTAGGTAATCTTTCCTTTTGGGCTTATTACCTTTGTTAAGCTATCACTTGGCTGATAATTAGGTAATAAATTCTCTTACCATTGGTTGGTTACCTTGTTAAGCTATCACTTGGCTGGTAATTGGTAATCTTTCCTTTCTGGATTATTACATTTGTTAAGCTATCACTTGGTTGATAGTTAGGTAATATTTCTCTTACCTTTGGTTGGTTACCTTGTTAAGCTATCATGCGGCTGGTAGTTGGTAATATTTTCTTTTGGGCTTATTACCTTTGTTAAGCTATCACTTAGCTGATAGTTAGGTAATTTCTCCCATATTGGATTTGGGCATCCCCTTTGATTAATATTTTCCCCGGAGGAATCTTGATTTGACAAGTCTTCCCCTATTAGATCTTTGGTTTGTTTGCTTACTAACTATGCATTGGTCGCTTTACCATACAATAGTTATTCCTGAGTCGATTCGTTTTCCGGTTCTTTATTTTCCTAGAGGACATTCATCTGTCTCCAGCAGTTTCGTGTCATAGTTTTGTCTGTGCGTTTTTCCTTTTCCCCTATGGAACTTTGTTTGTCCCTAGATGAGTACCCCCTTTGGAATCTGTTATTCCATTGCAGAATTTCAATCTCCTCGTTTCTCTAGTAGTTCTTTGTCTCTCGTGGAGCTATATTCCTCACAGAGATCCTCGTCTGCATTCATATCATATCATAAGCATTTTTACGGTACCTTAGGGCCAAAAGTTGGGTCTTCTGTATTTAAGTCTCTTCCATCTCGTCGAGACGAAGATTTCAATCTTCATATCTTCGAATCGAAGAAACTTAATTAGGGGAATCTGTCATACCCTAATTTTTAACCTTAAGATCCCATATATCATTTGCATCGTTGCATACAAACAAGATCACATCTTTGTCCTCTCCCTCTCATCTTTGGGTTTGCCTTTTGTAGGGATCATCAAGCCCCTCTTTGTTGGTGTTTTATCTTTGTGTTTATATGTTCATTGCTTATCTAACCACTAATCAAAATAGAAAAAATATGTCTTGTTTTCTTTAAGTTTATTGTGCAAGGTAGGGCTTTTCATCAAGAACATCAAGAACATCAAGCATGGTTCATCAGCTAGGTTTTCTTTGATTCCTCAGTAAAGTGTGGTCAACCATTCATTCTCAAGGGTCTATTTCTCAAAACATAATCTCTAAGGTCCTCAAGCATCTTCCAATCTCATTTTGGTCAAGAGTATCTCAAAGTCTTATGGCTTATTTCTCAAAAAAAGTCAAAGGTTCATGTGTTTATTTCCATGCCTTATTCAACAAAGGACACGTTATTTTGAGTTCATATGATCATCCATGTACTTTGAAATTCAAGAAAAGCACAAGTGCACAAGTTTATTCCAAGAGGTTTGACCAAAAAGTCAACATTTGAAGTCAAAGTTCAAAGGATTACAACTCCTTCAATTCTCAACATTTTTGAATGCTTCTTTTTCCATATGACTCTTCTCACATCCTCTACAACTTCTCTTTGCATGACAAGAGCCAATTATGCTTAGAGGATCAACAAAAGTTTGAAGACATTATAGGTCATTTGTGGACTTAGTGAAATTTGACCTATTTTCAAATGATTTTTTCTCAACTTTCAAGGATTATAACTACTTCAATTTTCAACATTTGAGGCTGATTCTTTTTGCACAACATCATTTGTGATGCCCTCTATAAGTTTCCTTCAAGGATCAAAGTCAAATTATGCTTGGAAGACCGTGGAACTCTTTGAGACATTATAGGTCATTTTCAGCCATTTGGGACTTAGAATTTTCTAAGTTTCATTACCAGATTTTCGTGTCAACTTCAACATGTCATAAATTTGTGCTCAAGCATACAAATGCAACATTTCTTGTCACATTGTAATCATTGATATGATGTCAACAAATTTTAAGAAGAATGGGGTCCAAAAAGCCTCTTGAGAAAGATGCCCCATTGAGTTAAACATGGTGACTTGGAACTGAAGAAATCATCATGATCAGAATTTTGAACCTCACTAATCTCAATTACAAGCCAATTCACCACGTGTTTTAGACCTAAACATTTTTAACCAAGTTTGCAGAAGTTAATTAACTCCTAAAATGCATGATTTGGTTGAGTTTTGATGGTTTGCAAGTCACACTTTTCACACATCATGGGCAAATTCGTTTTGCATAAATTGAGCATCATTTAGCATGTATGAGATCACGAATCACTTCCCTATAAATAGAGAAACATGCTTTCTTCATTCCTAAGATTTTGAGATCCAAGAAACCCCTGCTATCGTGTTTTGAATTTTAGCTTGTTTCAATCCAATTTCTTGATTCCATTAGAACCTTCGATCTTCTCTGAAGCTTTTGCAACAAGCTCTAAGACCTTCTAAAGTCCCTGACTAGATCAAGCTTCATCAAACATGATCACTATTTGGACAAGGTAGTTATGAGCATCATTTAAACTCAAACAAGTTACCATAATGTAGTCCTTCACTCTCTAATGTTTTCCCCTAACTTATCTGGTGTTAGTTGATCATGTTCATCATTTTATTTTATTTTTTGTGGCTTGCTTGCTTCTAAAACTTCTCTGAAGTTCTCCATGCTCAGTTTAGATAAATGAATTTTGAGCATGAGGTTGAATTCGTGATGAGGAAGCGATCATATTGGTGGTAGTCTCGTGTCTGAATTTGCCAAACGGTGAAACTCTGACGAGGGATCACCGAAGAAGATGACCAGAGTATTTCAGGTCATCTGAGTTTGGTCATACACATTGGAAAATTAAAATGTTCTGATTGGTCCGTCTTGAATTTGATCCCGTGTTTTATTTTGGCTAATTTGCATCGTGCATCCTAGCCTGATAGCCGTTGGATCAGCCACGTCAATTAATTAGGTCAGATCCAACGCTCTATGTTTTTTCTGATTTTTTTTTAAAATTCAATTTTCTTTGAAATTCATAATAAATTCATTTTTCATTCAAAAAATCCTAAAAAAAAATTTAAAATTTTATTTTATTTTTCTTCATATGATTTTTATTTTTCCATAATCTATTTTTTTGATTTTCTATTTTTCTTGAATTTTCCATTTTCTCCTTTATTTTAATTGGTTTAAAAATACTTTTGAGCATTTAAAAATTCTGAAAATTTTATTCTATGTTTGTTATTTTATTTCCAACCTTCCATAATTTTCTTGGCCATTTATTTGGTGTTTTGAAGAGCTTTATATATTTTCTCTTTTATTTTCCTTTTAAAGTTCATTTTAAAAATATTTTCAATGTATTTTATTTTATTTTATTTTATTACATTTTATGTTTGTTTGACCTTTATTGACTTCTGTTGGCCTTGGATCTTAGTTGATTTGATCATAGATCTCATCAAACTCAATGAATCTTGAGTGTTGATGGGGTGAAAACCATAATCCACAAAAATAGAATATTGATTTTAATGATGACTTGATCAATCCTTTGATCTAATTTGGGTTTGATCTCTTTTGTCTTATTCTTCATCTTTTTTTCTTCCTTTTTTCTTTTGATCAATTGGATGGTTTGTGTCCATCTTTTTCATGATGTGTGGATTGGTACTTGATGAACTTTTATCATTTCAAATTTACCTCTTAATTGATCATGGATCTATTAAGGTACTTTGGATTGATGCATAAGTTTGTCCTAAGTATCATGAAGTATTGATTGATGTAATGGACCACTCTCCTAACCTTTGTACTTGATTCATCCTCTCTTTTTTTGTGGCATAACTTTAGGATAATGATTACATATCATTTCTCTAGCATGTATTAACACAAATATAATTATTGGCCGACCTCAGATAGTTGTAACTTCTACATAAATCCAATTGCAATTGCTTAACATAGCGCTAAATTTGTCCCGAATCTGAAAGCAAGTCATTTTCATAAGTGAGATCGTAAGTCTCCTACTCCACATGGTATTGTATGAGAAATATTATTTCCTTTTCACCTAAGAGAACTAAAGGCATACTTGTGGATTTTATCCAAGTTGGAGTCCTTCTCATGGTGATGCAGAGGTTCATATTTTCATACTTGTGGGTGAATAATTGAGTGTTCTAAAAATATTACAAATTGTCTTTCTATTTCTTAGTTACTAACACAACTTACTAACATTTTATTGTATTAACTTTACTTTAATGACATTTATCTTATGCTATTTATTCTTTTGTCATTTATTTCTTTCTATTTACTTTATGCTCTTATTTTAAACATATCATATCATTTTTGTTTGTGTTTATGCTCTTTTTCATCTTTTTCCATTTGGACTTCTTTTTCTTTTTTAAAGACATTAATAAATGAAAAACCCATCTAAAAAATTGGTTCTCTAGATTCATGGACTTGTGGATACTATCCTTAACATTGTTGTGGAGTTGTGGATTTAGAATTAAGACCTTGGCTCTTGCTTTGGAAGTTTGTGATTTGAGACCTTGAGATTCATTTGGTACCTTTGACTTTGGGCTTCTTTTGAAGACTTGGCTTGGTTACTTTGGTTTCATCTGAATCAGGGATTATTCTTTGCTTATTTGGCTTGTTTGAGGCTTAATCAAAAGGAGAGAATTCTTGCTATACTTATGTCATAAAGCTTTCTATTTCTTAGTTAGATCTTTCCTCTCTAGCTTTTACTTTATATTCTAGAATAGTCTCTCCATCTCCTCCCCTTTTTTAATTTTCAAAATCCTCTTCCTCTTTCCAAAAACCTTCTTATTTTCAATCTTGAACCACTTTCTCAATAAACCTTGACTTTTGTCAAGTGATTTTAAAAATATTTTCTTAATAAATGCTAATACATCTTAAGCATATTCAAAACCAAATTCAAAAGACTTAAAAAATACATAACTCATTCAAACTATTTTTGTGCCCTTTGTGCACTTTTTCTTTTAATTTTTTTTTCAAAGTTTAAACATGAGTCACTTCCATAGTTGAGATGTAATTCTCATATCCCTATAGTATTGATGGTAATTCTTTCCCACCAAAGAGAGCTAGTGACACACTTGTTGATCTTTATCCAAGTTTGAGCCCTTCCATGTGGTGATGTAAAGTTCTCATACTTATGGATGACTAGTTGAGTGCTCTCCTTAAAATCACAAAATATATTTTTATTAAAAGTGAATCAAAACAAGCATCTTTGTTATTCTTACCACGAACTACGAGGTTTTGATCCTCCATTTTACTTTGTTGGTACGTAGACATGAGATTCAGGAAGTCTTGGCAAACATAAAAATTATAAAAATCATATCTCTTCTCATCACCCCAATCTTGCTATAGATGTTTAGGATGCTAGTACATTCCCTTTGCATAACCAACCCTTGGACCCTTATCTCTTTTTATTAGTTTTATTTTAAAACTTCTTTAGGCTTTGTTCATTCTTTTTCACTTTCCTTTGGAAATAATAAAAGCACGATGATGACTCTTTCTTTATGAGTTAAGCTAATCAATATCTTAATCTCAAAAAATTTACCACTACAGGAACCCTTTAGAAAAAATAATTTCCAAACTAACCAACTTCTTCCAAACTGAGACTAACATCTTCATGAAAAACAAAAAGAACAAATGGATAAGTTTCAACACCGAATTCAGCACGACCACCATGTCACATAAGCTCATGATTATATTCCTCAAAGAGGATAATCTCTTAGAGAATAAATTGACAAGAGAATCCTAAGTCTCTTTCTTCCTTAGCTTCACACCCATAGGAAGTGTAACACCCCAATTTTATTATTATTTTTAATTTTTAATGTATTTTCAGGATTTTTATTATTATTATTATTATTAAAATTATTTTATTTTTATTGTTTAAAAATAAAATATAATGTTATTATTATTAAGGATTATTATTATTATTATTATTATTATTATTATTATTATGAACTATGTATAATTAATTGTAAAATAGAAATAATGGATAATGTAGGAAGGAAGTGAAAAGACAAGGTTGGTGGGAAAGAAATAAATTAAAAACTAATTATTGTAAAGGAAAAAAAATAGAGAGAGAAAGATAAAAAAAATGTATTAAAAAAAAATCCCTAACCACTTCAAAAATCTCATCAGATGAACTATTCTTCTCCAAAAGACCTCAATTTCCTAAGAAGATTGCAATAAAGAGTGTGCAAAGAAGAGATGTTGCCATTGTTAGGAGCTCCATAGAGAAAAGTCTACAAACACAAGGTAACATGGGAGATTGTTCTATAATGAGTATTTTAGCATTTATGGTAATTGGGTTTTCCTTGAGTTTCGGCTTCGGCCTAATTCCTTGTGGGAATTTTCATAAGAGATGATTTATCTTGAACCCTAAATAGATGTTTTCTTCTTGATTATAGATCCTTAGGGTGTTTGTGTGAATTGATATGTTTTTTCATGATTATATGTATAATTAATAAATTCATGTTTACCTTCATGAATATGTGTTAATATGGATCAATTTTGTAGCCAAATTATATTTAAATGATGTCGTGATGTGTTATGTTCTATAATTTCGTGTTGGTTCTATTTTCTGAATTTTGGATTGAGTAAATATGTTGAAGAATGATTTAAGTACTTAGATTCTATGATTGTTTGTGTTACAAGCTTGATTTGTGATTGTTGTGTTTAAGAGCTTAATTTTGATTTAATGTTTGCTTGATGTTTATGATATATGGTGATAAAGAACCCTAGAGACTAATCAAAATGTAGGAAAACCATTGTTTTTTATTCTGGGCAAGTCGTAATTGATTACGGATGGTTCGTAATCGATTATGGGTGATAAAGTTGAGTTTTTGGGGTTTCGGTTGTAGCACTAGTCGATTACAACTAGTATATAATCGATTACATATGTTAAAAACGTGTTTTTTGAGTTATAGGTGTGTTGTAATCGATTACAGCTAGCCTGTAATCGATTACAGATATGAGAAAAAGTGAGGCATATTTGAAAATAGCATAACTTGAGTTAGGAGACTCTGATTGAGGCACATTCATTTGCGTTAGAAATCTAATGAGGAAAGCTATATCGTAATAAATCTCTTGCGACCATTAGGTCTCACCCTAGTTGGTGATACTTGAAGTTATTAAGGTAAACTTTAAGACACAAGTCCAATGGTTGGTAAAACTAACGTGAAACCCTTATCTGGCAACCAATGTGAATGTGGTAATACATTTTTGGTAAAACTATTGCAAAGCCCTAATGTGGAAATTTAAATTTGATCAATTATGGAAAAGCCCTAAATGTAAGTGTGTTTCAAAAGAAGAAGTAAGTTAAGGAGTTACGTATGTTTGATCATGCAACATACAAGAGTGAGAGTAAATTTGCATCTAGAAAGTGTGTTGTAGTATAGATGTAGATCACATGTGTTCTTCGACTATTAAGTCTAGAGAGAGTGTTCTAGTACGAAAATAAATCACATGTACACCTATATTAGAGTTTAGTGAGAGAGTTGTAGTGCGAGGTGTAACAGTGCATTTGTGATCATCGGGCTATGGATAAATCCGATGTCAATTGAAAAATCAGAGTCACCACCGTGTCTTATTTGTTTCCAAAGGAAACGGGAAAAGTACGAACAAAACCCAAAAATAAGAAGTTTTCAAATCAAAACTAATAAAATTCCAGAGATTACAGGTAAGGGGGTTGGTTATACAGGGGGGAGGTATTAGCACCCAAAGTGTCATAGGTACTCCTAGGGAGCCTCTTTTTTTGTGTGCAAGTGTTTTACTTGAAAAGATGTTTGATAAAAATGGAATAGGAAGATGAGAAAAGAATTAATTTATTATATTTTTGTATTTGCAAGACCTTCGATCTTATGCCTATGTACCAACATAAAAATGAGGGATCAAAACCCCGTAGTTCGTGGTAAAAATTTCAAAGAAGTTGATGGATTGATTTTAACAAAAGTTTAAAAGAAAAGGGCACAAAATGGACAAAAGATTTAAATGAAGTTTTTAATTCGTTTTTTGTCTTTTTGAAATTAAGGTCAATATGGTTAAGTTTATTCAAAAGTTTGATTTAAGAAAAAGTTGGAAAATTCATTGGCATAAGACCAAAGTTTCTACTCATTAAAACATGTCTAAGTTTGAAATCACAAGTAAAGAAGGTTTTTGAAAAGAGGGAGAGATTTTGAAATCTAAGAAGTGGGAAGAGATGAAGAGACTACCCTAGACAGAAATTAGAAGTTAAGAGTTGAAAAGATCTGACCAATGGGATGCAATCCACAAGACAAGAATGTCAAAGAGAAACCCATTTCCTTTGGACTTTTGAGCAGACAATAAGCATAAACAATATCCAAGAAATTATATGAAGGACAAGGAATCAAATAAAGATAGCCATAATATCCAAGCAAACAGTCTTCAATGTCTTTAAATGTATCAGATGATATATATCCTTGGAAAACTCACAGGAACAATCATCAGACATAAACAATAATAATAGTATAACAATCAAACACAAAGAAAAAGTGACAGAGGAAGCCCAAGTGGAAATCCCAAGATTTGCATCAGATGAAAGACATAGTCAAGTTTGGTTCAGTCCCAAAATAATGGAATTGGCCAAGTCCTTCAGAGCATAGGGAATGTTGTCTACTTCTAAGTCCAAGATCTCAAGTCAAGTCCAACAAAGTTAGAAAAGTCCACCAACATATTTTTTAGGGTTTTTGTTGTTTATTAAGTATTGGATCATGATGAATTTTGAGGTGGAAGTTGGAAAAATCAAACATCATTGAAAATATTCTGAGTTAAAAGTCAAATGACCATTTTTTTCCACCTTGAATAACCTTTGCTATGAGCTTCAAATGAAAATGATTCCTTCTTCAAAGTTGTAGATCTTTCATTCATATTCAATTTGGTCACAAAATTGACACCATTTGAGTCTTGCATGAGGGACTTATGGATTTTAGAAGTTGAGGAAAATTGCTTGTTCAATGATGATGGCCCAAAATGACCTATAATGTTTCCTCTTGGTACATGCCCTTGCAAGTAGATTTTGACATTTCTAAAAGAAGAAAAGTTGGAGAATACATATTGAAATTAATCACGAAACTTGGATGGTCTTCATATCATAAAAATTGAGCAAGTTATGGTTCTTGGAAGTTGACCTTCAATCTAGAGCACAGACAAAACGACCTATAATCTTTTACCATAACAAATGACCTTCCAAACGAAATTAGCTCTTGATGCCAACATGAAAGTTGTTTAGAATGTCATAAAGAGTAACTTTTATCTTGGAATCACTTTCACATGACAAAAATTGTAGGAGATAGGATGTAGGGAACCCCTGATTTGACTTGTTGACTTTCTTTGGTCAACCTCTTTAATCCAACTTGCAAACTTGAAGTTCTTTGATCTTTGGGGCTCATGGAGGATAATATATGATTGAGATGATATATAATGAAATATACCATAATATCTTTGACCAATTGATGAAGAAACTTGCTGAGGAAGTCACACAAGATACTCAGATGAATTAGGGCTTCCAAGGCAAACAAGCTTGAAACTATTGAAGAATTCTTGATCAAATTGACAAATAAAGTACATGGGGGATCCACATATGCTACTTAGAACCATTGTGAACCTTTCCTTGATTTATATCTTGCACTGAGGGTCTCAAAACCTAGATATGTGCTTGGTAGGGGCATAGATGGACACACACACCTATAAAAGAAACAAAGCTACACATAGACATATTTTTGGTATTTTGGTTGGTAAACAAAGAAAACAAAGTATGATACAATCAAATGTGCTTGGTGATCTCTCCCAATGCAAACCCAATGACATTCTAACTGAGGATGTGAAGGTTAAAATCTTCGAATCAACTCAGTAGAATGGAATTAAATAAAAACATCAAGAAATAAATTTTGGTCCCTAAGAGACCTCATGTTGCATATGATATGAATGAAAAAATAATCTTTGTGAGGAATATATTGCCACAAAGGAAAAGAATCTGGAGAGACTGAAAATCCACAGGAGCATAATTCATTCCATAAGGGAAACTCACTGGGGATACAGAGACTCTGGGGGATAAAATCTACACGTAGGCCAGGCCACGACTTGAAAAACTGCTGGAGACACGAGGGGATTTCCATGAAAATAAATCAATGGAAAGACTCGGATTGGGGAGAAAAGAAAATATGCAAGGGAAGAGAGTAGATCAGAACAAAACCAAAATACTCAAGCCAAAAGGAAATTTGATTTCACAAAGAAATACGAACCCAACCTCAATTGAGGAAGAAAAGCTTCAACACATGAGTAAAAGATATATATTATCTACCACCGATTACTAGGTAGGAAGATAATATACTCGGACAGAGGGACATCTGTTACCGGTTAAGGTAAACATATCAAGTATGACTCACTGAGGAAAACAAGGAATATTCATTATCGGATACTGGGTAAGAATAACCTGCTAGGAAAAGGGAATCAAATAGGAATTACAACTACCTTTTTACTGGGCAAAATACCAAAGAGAGAGTATTCGTCATCTGTTAAAGAGAACATATCAAGGATAAACTCAAAGGAAGAATATCCATTATCGGTTAAGATGAACATATCAAGGATAGATTGTCGGGAAAAATAGGAACTACAACTATCGGTTACTGGGCAGAAGATCAAAGAGAGAGTATTTGTCATCGGTTAAAGTGAACATATCAAGGATAAACTCAAAGGAAGAATATTCGTCATCGGTTAAGATGAACATATCAAGGATAAAATGTCAGGGGAATGGGGAGAATATATGTTACCGGTTAAAGTAAACAAATCAAGGATAGAATTCCAAAAGAAATAGGATTTACAACTACCGGTTACTGGGTAGAAGACCGAAGAAAAGAGAAAATTTGTCACCGATTAAAGTGAACATATCAAGGGTAGATTCTTTGGGGAAAGAAGGATTTATAACTACCATTTTACTGGGTAGAAAACCAAACAGGAAGAGTATCCTTCACCGATTAAAGTGAACATATCAATCATAAACTTGATGGGGAAAAGAAAGAAAAACGAATCCGTTGGAGAAATGTAAGGAGTGAATTACCTTTTACCAGTTATTGGATAAATTGACACAGGTAAAGTAGTCAACATCAAGAAGGATATTACCAGTTACTGGGTAATAAACTCTCGGGGATGAAAAGATCTATCTAGGTAAGAACTAGAAATAAATGGTCAACAAGATGCAACCCAATGATGACATAACTCAAGGGGAATGGTTCCATCCATATAATTAACTGGGGAGGAAAAAAAATAATAATCATCCACGAGGAAATCACTCGGTGGATAAGAAGAAAGGATAAACTCTTTCTGCTTAAGGGGGGATGACATTCTACAATTGAAGGAGGACAAACACATCAAATCTACTTTGGGGAAATAATATTGCCAAAGCAGGGGATCAAAAGAAAGATCAATGCGTCAAAATGCATAATGAAATATATGATGCTATGTTTATGCATGAATATGCATGTATATGATCATGCTGATAAACAAGCATAAATGATACAAACATCAAGATCTGAATCATCACAACTAGATACTTGGCTAATCTCAACAAGATGGGAACACCAACTGGAGAACCTGCTAGGGATGAAAAATAAATCACCAAGGATAAAGATCCTAGCTCAAAAATAATTCAACTTAGGTTGGGGAAAAGCATGGAGAACATGCATTCAGCCACACACTGCTGAAAACTTAGCGCTCTATGGAGAAAATATATATACGTAGCAATAAAAAAGGATTAGAACAAACCCAAATCAAACTCAAACTCTCAAAAGAGGAGGAGATAATGCTGCTAGGCAATAAGCCAAGATTATCAAAGATCTTGCTTAAAGCTCAAACTCTCTAGGAGATGAGAGAATACACACTGGCAAACACCGTGGGGGACGAAAGAATTGCTGAAAATATCAACCGATATGCTGAGGATAAGGAAATCTTCTAAGGATCCATAGCTCAAGTTGAGGGATATATATACTTCGAAGCAACAAGTCAACACTGCAGGGAATTTTAGGTCAACACCATATCAAATGGGAGACAACCCTGCAGGGGATAACTGCAATACTGCTCAGAATCAAAATATTGTCTGAATGAAGAGAACTTCTATCAGAAGATGGAACTCCTTCGGGGATCCAAGTCACAACAAGACGCAAAACTCTTAGTGGGAAATTAGGCAAACTGCTGGGGATTTCATCAAAAATCAAACTCTGTGGAACCTCAATGGGGATACACAATCTGCCAGGATAAATCAAAAGCCACACGAGTATAAAAATCAGCAACAAATTCCTTAAAAGGAAAGATACAATCATCAGACTCTTTTTGGAGATTGAGAAATAAACCAATTCCAAGGTACATAAATTTATCATCCCTATCTGTAGACTCACACAGGGGAGAAACTGCCACGACTATGTAGCAACCAAATAAAGGTGATGGAGATCTGAAAACCAAATAAAGGTTTTACAAAGATCCATGGTCCATTCACAAACAAACAAACTAAGGATGCGAACATGAAAGCCTCAGTCGGGGAAGGATGAACTGCAAAGGGAACAACACATCATCTCTACTATAGATAAATGATGAACTGCCTGGGGAGCAACCCATTAACTCTATCGGGGATGAACAACTAACTATTGGGGAGGTAAAGTCACCAACCAAATACTTGGGGAAGACAACAATGCTTCACACCTCAAGACTTATCGTCCTTAGATTGTTGTTGATATTCCTTTTTGAAATCGATTGTTCTTAAAGTAAATGCCATATTATTTCAAGGAAAATGATTATTCATTGATTTATTTATTTCAAAATTATCATCTAAAAAATTCAATTTTATTAAAGCAGAAACGAATAAGAATAAGAAATAATTGGATAACAGCTTAACTTTATTTAATAGAATGATAGTCCGCGAATGGCAGGACTCCATGGATGTTTACAAAGCTTGAAAATGGTAATTTACTTGGAAAATGGCTACATTGAATACAACGACCACTACTCTCCCTACCAACTTCGAAATCCAATATGCTATTGTCTTCGGTTGAGAATGATGAATAAAAAACAAATGACTATTCAAAACCGCTTCAAAGATCAGGACCAGCCGGATGCAGTTACTTGCCATAATCACTAATTTTTGCCTAGATTTCCCTAAGGCGGGGTACTCAATCTACCAGGATAATTTTATGTTTTATGTCTCTAACTTTTTCCTGGAGCGCCCTTTCGGATTTTCAAACCACCGAGACGCTCATTTTTGCCTAAGTCGCTCTTTTTCAACTTAGTGAGTTGTTCTTTTCTTTTTAGGCGAAGTATTTCTTGACTGCATCGACAGTCATAGGATGCATGAACTCTTCACCATCCATAGTTGTAAGAATCAAGGCACCGCCTGAAAAAGCTCTTTTAACAACATATGAGCCTTCATAATTAGGAGTCCATATGCCCCTAGCATCAGGTTTAAAAGATAGAATCTTCTTGAGCACGTGGTCACTCTGAACATACGAGGCTTGACCTTCTTATCAAAAGCTTTCTTCATTCTCTGTTTATATAATTAACCATGACACATGGGAGTCAATCTCCTCTCTTCAATTAAATTGAGCTAGTCAAACCTGGTCTGACACCATTCAGATTCAGCTAACATGGCTTCCATCAAGATATGCAATGAAGGGATCTCAACCTCTACTAGGAGCATAACTTCCATGCCATAAACAATAGAGAAAGGGGTTTCCCCCATTGAAGTATGAACGAATGTACGGTACCCATGCAAAGCAAACGGGAGCATATCATGCCAATCTTTGTATGTCACAACCATCTTCTTAATAATCTTCTTGATGTTCTTGTTCGCATCTTCAACAACCCCATTCATCTTAGGTCTGTAGGGAGAAGAATTATAATGTGCAATCTTGAAGTATTTGCAAAGAGCTTCCACCATATTGTTATTCAAGTTCAATCCATTATCAGTAATGATCTTACTTGGCACACCATAACGGCATATAATCTGATTTTTGATGAACCTCACAACAACTTGCTTGGTCGCATTTTCATATGATGTCGCTTCAACCCACTTTGTGAAGTAGTCAATAGCCACTAAAATGAAACAATGTCCATTCGATGTTTTGGGCTCAATCATGCCAATCATATCAATTGCCCACATGGATAAGGGCCATGGAGAGGAAATGACATTGAACAATGTCGGAGGAACGTGAATCTTATCTTCATAAATTTTACACTTGTGACATTTCGTCACAAACTTGCAACAATCAGATTCTATTGTTAGACAATAGTAACCTTCTCTCAACATCTTCTTTGCCATAGCATGTCCATTGGAATGAGTACCAAAGGAAGCTTCATGGACTTCTGTCATCAACAGGTCTGCTTCGTGTCTATCCACACATCTGAGCAAAATAATATCAAAATTCCTCTTGTAAATCACATCACCATTCAGGTAGAAGTTGTCATCCAGTCTTCTCAAAGTCTTATTATCTTTAAAAGATGCCTCGGGCGGGTAAATATGATTTTGGAGGAAACATTTGATATCATAATACCATGGCTTATGATTCTTGATTTCTTCAACAACAAATACATGAGTTGGCCTATCAAGACGCATTACAATCAAATTGGGAACTTCATTCCAAAACTTCACCATGATCAAGGAAGCCAATGTTGCAACAGCATCTGCCATCTGGTTTTCATCTCGAGGGATATGATGAAATTAACCTTTGTAAATAAAGTTGATATCCTCCTCGCATAATCTATGTACGGTATCAAACCGGGTTGATTCGTCTCACATTCACCTTTGATCTGATTAACAACCAGAGCTGAATCTCCATAGACGTCAAGATATTTGATTCTGAGATCAATGGCCTATTCAAGCCCCATAATGCAAGCTTCATACTTATCCATATTATTCGTGCATTTGAAGGTCAATCTAGTTGTAAACGGAAAATGAGTTCCTTGAGGAGTAATAATCACTGCCCTAATGCCATTACCATACGAATTAACAACTCCATCAAATACCATGCCCCAACGAGAACCAAGTTCTGGCCCTTCTTCAAGCAATGGTTTACCACAAATATTTCATCTTCAAGTACCAAATCTTCATCAGGAAAATCATACTGCACTGATAGATAATCTTCAATAGGTTGGTGAGCCAAATGGTCAGCCAAGATACTACCTTTAATAGCTTTCTAAGATCGATATTCAATATCATACTCTGACAACAACATCTGCCAACGAGCAATCCTCCCTATTAAAGCAGGCTTCTCAAAAATGTATTTAATTGGATCCATTTTGGATATCAACCAAGTAGTATGATTCGACATATACTGTCGCAGACGCTTAGCAGACAAGCCAATACGCAACATGTCTTCTCAAGCATAGAGTACCGAGACTCACAGTCGGTGAACTTCTTACTAAGGTAGTAAATTGCATATTCTTTCTTCCCAGATTCATCTTGCTGACCAAGAACACATCCCATACTCTCTTCAAGCACAGTCAAATACATGATCAATGGTCTTCCTTCAACAGGAGGAGACAGAATCAGAGGCTCAAGCAGATACTCTTTAATACTATCAAAAACTTTCTGGAAATCCTCGGCCCAATCACAAGACTGATCTTTCCGAAGGAGCTTGAATATTGGTGCACATGTGGTAGTCATATGCGATATAAATCTTGAGATATAGTTCAAGCGGCCAAGAAAACCTCTGACTTGCTTCTTAGTTTTGGGCACAGGCATCTTTTATATTGCTTTAACCTTGGCAAGATCAACTTCAATACCCTTCTCGTTGACAATAAAGCCCAACAACTTACTAGAGAGAAGACCAAAAGTACACTTATTGGGGTTCAAGCGAAGTTTATACTTCCTCAAACGCTGGAATAACTTCAACAAATGCTCAACATGTTCTTCTTCATCTCTTTATTTAGAAATTATATCATCAACATAGACCTAAATCTATTTATGCATCATATCATGGAAAAGAATGGTCATAGCTCTCTAGTACGTTGCACCAGCATTCTTTAAACCGAAGGGCATCACTCGATAACAGAATGTTCCCCAAGGTGTAATGAATGTGGTCTTCTCCATATCTTCGGGTGTCATTTTAATCTGGTTATAACTGGAAAATCCGTCCATAAACGAAAAGACTTTGAATTTAGTTGTATTGTCTACCAACATATCAATATGTGGTAGAGGAAAATCATCTTTCGGACTGGCTTTATTCAAATCTCTATAATCAACGCACATATAGACTTTTCAGTCCTTCTTAGGAACATGCACAATATTTGCCACCCATTACGGATACTATGAGGTAACAAGGAAACCTGCATCAATCTGCTTCTACACTTCCTCCTTAATCTTCACTGCCATGTCAGGATGTGTTCTTCTCAACTTCTGTTTGACCGAAATACATTCTTGCTTCAACAATGATCTATGCTCTACAATATCAGGATCTAGACCTGGCATATCTTGATAGGACCAAGCGAACACATCAAAATATTCACGGAGAAGATCAACCAACCCCTTCTTAACCTCTGGACACACTTGAGACCCAATCTTGACTTCCTTCACATCATCCTCGGAACCCAAGTTGAGTAATTCAATTTGCTCTTTAAACGGCTGAATGGTTATTTCCTCGTTCTCAAGCAAACGGGACAACTCAGTAGACACGTCTTCATCATCATTCTCATCCTCAGATTCAAACACAGGAAAATCAAAGTTTGGAGAGGGAGTGGGATCATTACATTCAATGGGTCTGAGAACCAACCTGCATAATGATTTGATATTTTGATTTTATACAAATAGAGTGCAAACAAATATTATGCAGATATGGGGAAATTATTGCTTATTTATATTTTTTGGTGATTACCATTTTCAGAAAAAGCAAAAACTGAAAATAAACATCATAGATATGGATGAATAAAATTGTATTTTTATTGATGATAATTTTGAAGTGCCCAACAATGTTTCACTTCTCCCTTAAGCATGGGAGAAGGATTTTTATTTAATAATAAAACAAATTACTTTGAACGACACATAACAACAGGCACATCAATAGCAACCCAATTATTGTTGGTCTATCCGTGTGTCACAAAGTTGGCACAAACTTAGTCTTCATCACTGTCTTTAATAATTACAATTGAGTGTTGATCATCCTTGTGAATGAACCCTCCATTGCGGAAAACTTCTTGCAAAGCCTTGACAATGGTGTTGAATGGCCCTTGCTGAAATCCCAACCCAACTCTATTCTTGTTTTTCATAACGTCTACAACACGACCCCACTTATTGGTACTGCCAACCTGAATAAATTCTTGTGCATCCTTTAAAGAGGACATGGATGCCCCAGTCTTCTTCAACTCATCAGTAATAGACAAAGCTTGGAACGAAATTCCAACCTCTTCTTAAGCTTCCACATAGGTGAAGGATGACAAATGGCTCACTAGAAGCGCTTTCTCCCCACAAACAATGGAAAGCTTGTCGTTCTTAACAAATTTCAACTTCTGGTGCAAAGTAGACGTTACAACACCAGCCTCATGGATCTATGGCCTTCCCAACAAACTTCTGTAGGCTGGGCGAATGTCCATTCCTTGAAAAGTAATTTGAAAATCACTCGGACATATCTTAACCGAAAGTTCCACCTCTCCAATGACATTTTTTTTGGGAACCTTCAAACGCTTTGACTACAATACAACTATACCTCATTGGTTCCCCTTGATACGACAACCTTACCAATGTTGACTTGGGCAGCACATTCAATGATGAACCAGTATCAACCACTACATTGGACAGAGCATCCTCCTTGTAGTTCATTGAAATGAGAAGCGCCAAGTTATGATTTCTACCTTCCTCCGGAAGTTTTTCATCATAAAAGCTCAGGTTATTATAGGAAGTAATGTTGGCAACAATGTGGTCGAACTGATCCATAGTAACATCCTGTTCTACATAGGCTTGCTCTAGTACTTTCTGCAAAGCCTCTCTATGCACTTCGGAGTTCATCAGTAATGACAACACGAATATTCTTGATGGCGTCTGGAGCATCTTCTCCATAACGTTGAACTCACACTTCTTAATTAAACGCATAACCTCATCATCATCATTAATCTTCAACCTGTTGGATTCACCAGACTGACAAGTTGGAGCAGTAATCGAATCAACTGTAGGAACATCAACTTTCTTACCCACTGATACATCTTCCACAACTCTAGGAGATACAGGGCCAAAAACACGACCACTATGGGTCACCTTTACTACATTTGCAATGATTACCATTGAATTCACAGCGGGAAGAGGAACCTCTTGCCCATTCTTAATCATGGTGGCATTGTACTTATATGGCACAACTTTATCAAATGAATAGGGGACGAGGCCCGCTAACCGTATAACCAACGGCGATACCGATCTATTAACAATCTTGTTGTTGTTGCTGTCAAACTCAATAACTACCCACTCAGGGGTTTTGAATACTCGTACTATAATGTTCATATCATTGTCCATATCCCAGGACTGCTGGCTATAAATTGTACCTTCATCTATAAATTTTTGGATATCCCTCTTGGCTATCACACATCCTCGAGGGTTGACGTTGCAGATAACACAATCATCATGGTCATGTTCACAATCACTGATCAAGCATAGAGTCATGTGGATCTCCACCAAAGACTGGAGAATATAACAAATATCAAAGACTCTGAAATTCCTGGGGCAGCCATCTACCATGTTCGCAGAGGCATTTCCATGAGCGGGCAACAAATTTGTTGTAACATTAGGCGCCCGGTCCTTAAAGGACACCATACTGCTCTTAATCAACTTCTGAACCTCGAACTTCAAAGGATAGCAGTTTCCAATATCTTGGCCAGGAGCTCCCTAATGAAAAGCACAGTGCAAGTCAGGTTTGAACCACCATGGCAAAGGTTCAGGAGTATGTGGAGGATTTCTTGGTTGAATCAGATTCTTGACAACCAAAGAAGGATACAATTCTGCATAATTCATTGGAATAAGGTCAAAAGTGACCTTCTTCCACTCAAAATTCTGCTGATGGTTGTTGTTGTGGTTGATACATTGTTGTGGTTGTCGTTGATGTTGTTGTTGAACAGGAATTGATTGATTATTGGTAAAAACTGGGATTACCGATGATACTTGATGATGATGTTGACGGGACAAGGAATTCTTCTTCACAAGAGGCCTTCTCTACCTCCCTACAGACACTACATTGGTTTCCCTTTCCTTTCTTCTAGAGAAACTACCATCATACTTTTTGCTCGGAGACACTTTATCTTTGGATAACCGGCCCTCTCGAACACCTTCTTCCAATCTCATCCCCATGTTCACCATTTCGGTGAAATCATTAGGAGTAATAGAAATCATGCGTTCATCGTAAAGTGAACTCAACGTCTTCAAAAAGATCTTGGTCATTTCTTTCTCCTCCAGGGGTGGACTAATTTGATCAGCCAACTCTCTCTATCTTTGGGAGTATTCCTTGAATGTCTCTTTGTCCTTTTGGGACATCAATCTCAATTGATCCTGATCTGGAGCCATATCAACATTATACTTGTATTTCTTGACAAAGGCATCACCCAAGTAATTAAAAGTACGAAACTAGCAATGTCTAAGCCCATATACAATCTGAGTGCAACACCAATTAAACTATCTTGGAAGTAGTGGATGAGTAGCTGATCATTGTCGATCTGAGTAGACATCTTTCGAGTATACATGACAAGATGACTCAAAAGACATGTATTTCCCTTATATTTTTCAAAGTCTGGGACCTTGAACTTCACCAGGATCTTCACATTAGGCACCAAATACAACTCAGTAGCATTTTTACCAAACAAGTCCTTCCCCCTTAAGGTCTTCAATTCCTTTCTCAGCTCAAGAAACGGTCTTTCATCTCGTCTATCTTCTCATAAACATCGGGGCCTTCAGACGGCTCAGAATGGCATATGGTTTCCTCGATACGAGGCAAAGTATGCACAATAGGAGGAGGCACAGATAAGACCAGGATAGATGTCGGCATAGAAGAAAATGTTGGAGCATACCCTTCAGGCACAAAGTTTGGTGGCATTTCCCACGGGAACCCACCAGGCATGGTAGGCGCAGACTGGCTAGAAATCATGGGCATAAATGTTGAGGCAATCTCTGAAATAACAGTCCTATGAGGAAGAGGAGTTATAGGAGGCGGAGATGGTTGATTCTGAGTAGCAATCACAAACTCTATCAAGGCAGTGAGTCTGGAAATCTCATCCTTAAGCTCCCTGTTCTCTTGTTCAAGATGTTCTATTCTTCTCTTGGGATTAGCGCGAGTGTAGTAGTGATGAGTCAACTTGACTAATACATAGAAGAAGAACCAATAAGACATCTGGCTGAAGAAAACCTACTTATGCAAATGATGCATGAAATGCAATGTTTTTTATTTTAATTTTTAAGGAACATATAATGTCCTACTTGCAAATATTTCAATTAATATTAATCAACAATAATAACAATTTTGATTATAGAATCTCTTTTTATTCATAAAATTTAGAAGGATTACACTGAGGATCCCTAGCAACTAAATCAGCTGAACTAGCCAAGGGAGTATACTTCATCCAGATGCATCTAATCTCTGACTCCAAGGCTGTCCGCATTTGAGCTTTCTCTAGGGCGAGTTAATCAACAATCTTATTCCAAGCACCGGAAGGCTAAGGAATACTGGAGGAAAATAAAACCTATGGCTTTCTCTGTCTCTTCACTGCCCGCTCTTCAAGAACCTCAATGAGTGCATCTTTGTCTCTTGACTCAATCTGCAACTCCACATGCTTTTGGTTCAAAGCATGGAACTGCTCCTTCCACAAGTCTCTCTCTTGCTTCATCTTGGAGAGTGCATCTTCCAAGTCCTCTACATCTTGGTCAGGGAGAGTTGATGGCTCAGCCACAACCATAGACATAGGTCTTTCGCAGGCGTACGACATCTTGAGCTCCAAAGCTCTCTTCTTCGCCCAAATAGTGTAAGCTTCCAAAGCTACACAGTTGCATGGACCAAGCTCAGATCTTCCATTCCTATGCACATTATGCCAAGCATGTACCATTATGTTCTTAAAGTGTTAGGGATCTTTACCCTCTTTATAGAATAGACCCTCTAACTTAATGTTCTCAGGCTTATCTCTCAAGGGGAACCCAAGCTGACAACGAGCCAATGTTGGGTTGTAGTTGCTTCCTCCTTGTGTACCGATGAGAGGGACATTAGAGAACTCACCACAACTATCAATAATCTCCATGCCATCAAAAGCAAAATCATACCAAACAATATCATCATTAGTGAGAGACATGAGTCTCTGAGACCACCATAGACATTGTTTGTTTTCAATGAAGACTGGTGTCTAAGGAAAGTGCAAAATAAACCACTTGTACAAAAGAGGAACACAACACACCACAGTTCCACCACCCTTAAAATTCCTTAAATGCAGAGAAAAGTACATGTCACCTAACAGAGTAGGAACAAGATTCCCAATCATGAAAATTCAAATGGCGTTAACATCAACAAAATTTTCAATGTTAGGGAAAAAAGCTAAGCCATGGATGAGAAAGACAAAGATGGCTTCAAAAGCGTTCATGCTACCAGCTTGAGCAAAAGCAGTAGCTCTACCAAGGAGAAACTCAAAAGTCAACCCTTGAATCCCTCATTTCTTCATCCAATTAGCATCAATCTCAGATTTATTCAAATGAAGAGCTTCGACTATGACTTGACATCTGGGAATCTCCTCTAATATGCTGAAGGGCCCCTTGTTAGATACAGGTATACCTAAGACATGGGCATACTCATCCAATGTGGGCATAAGTTGATAATCCGGAAAAGTGAAGCAACGATAGAGAGGATCATAGAACTGCACCAAGACGCTCAAAAGTCCTTCAACCACATCGGTAGATGATACAGACAAAAGCTTCCCATGACGCTGCTTGAAATCCAACAGATCTAATACAAAGAATGACAACTTCCTTAACTCCTTCAAATCAGTACATTTGAAACTGTACTTTTTGGTATTCCTTCGTCCACAATCCATGGTCTGAAATTTATTTGCAAATAAGACTTTAGTTCCTTGAAAATTTATTGCTGTGATGAATGTTATGATGCTCATGAATGTATGAATGCAACAATCACACACAAGGGATCATACACAAGGCACACACAAACAAAGGTCATGCGATGGATCAAGTCATCATCAATATCAACCATCCATTTTGGTGGATTATGGTTTTTCACCTTATTAACACCCAAGTTCCATTGATTTTGACGAGACCGACTGGATCAACCGAGAATCAAAGGGTTTGTTGTGAGTTACGAGTATGAAGTCGGGTTAAGAACCATCCCAAAGGAGTGTACTATGGATAAAAACCTGTAGAGCATGTTCTAAAAAGTTCCCAGATTCGTGATCCCATCTATCTGATACTATAGGCTTAGATAACTGACTCATTAACCCATAGTATTCTCAAGAGAAACTTGTCTGAGTGTAGTATCATGTAACAACTATTATCAAGTCTACACTTGAACAGTCTTTGCACTACCTCCTAAATAGGCCAAGTTGGGTTAAATGTTCTATGGTCCTCAGCTTCTCGAACTCCCAGGTCGGAAAAAGTAATGCATATCCATAACTTACTCGTGTGGCATTAGTAATTCCAAGGGGGTCTCCACTGAGTAGATGAGTCTCAAGCCAACTCGTTAATGACTACTCCGCACGAGTCAAACATGACTATACCATCCTCCTATCTTAATTACACTCAAGTTCAAGTTAGAACTTATCTCACTACTCAAAGATCACCAAGCAAAACAAACATATTATATCACACAAACAATATATATAAACAAGCATAAAATATCAACAAAATATTTCACATAAAAAAAGTAGGCTAAACCCACTGAGGACTAGTCCCCAGCAGATTCACCACTTTATTTCTATAGTGGTGCATTCGTGCCCATCGGGCTATGGATAAACCCAACGTCAATTGAAAAATCAGAGTCTCCGTCGCGCCTTATTTGTTTCCAAAGGAAAAGGGAAAAGTACGAACAAAACACAAAAATTAGAAGTTTTCAAATCAAAACTAATAAAATGCCAGAGATTACAAGTAAGGGGGTTGGTTACACAGAGGGAAAATATTAGCACCCAAAGTGTCATAGGTACTCCTAGGGAGCCTTTTTTTGTGTGTGCAAGTATTTTAGTTGAAAAGATGTTTGATAAAAATGGAATGGGAAAATAAGAAAATAATTCATTTATTATATTTTTGTGTTTGACAAGACCTTCGGTCTTATGCCTACGTACCAACAGAAAAATGAGGGATCAAAACCCCGTAGTTCGTGGTAAAAATTTCAAAGAAGTTGATGGATTGATTTTAACAAAATTTTAAAAGAAAAGGGCACAAAATGGCCAAAAGATTAAAATGAAGTTGTTAATTCTTTTTTTTGTCTTTTTGAAGTTAAGGTCAATATGGTTAAGTTTATTCACAAGTTTGATTTAAGAAAAAGTTTGAAAATTCATTGGCATAAGGCTAAAGTTTCTACTCATTAAAACATGTCTAAGTTTGAAATCACAAGCAAAGAAGGTTTTTGAAAAGAGGGAGAGATTTTGAAATCTAAGAAGTGGAAAGAGATGAAGAGACTATCCTAGACATAAATTAAAAGTTAGTAGTTGAAAAGATCTGGCCAATGGGATGCAATCCACGAGACAAGAATGTCAGATAGAAACCCATTTCCTTCGGACTTTTGATCAGACAATAAGCATAAGCAATATCCAAGAAATTATATGAAGGCCAATGCATCAAATAAAGATAGCCATAATATCCAAGCAAGCACTCCAATAGCAAGAAGTATTCAATGTCTTCAAATGTATCAGATGAAATATATCCTTTGCAAACTCACACGAACAATCATTAAACATAAACAATAATAGTAGTATAACAATCAAGCACAGAGACAAAGTGACAGATGAACCCCAAGTGGAAATCCTAATATTTGCATAAGATGAAAGGCACGGTCAAGGATGGTTCAGTCCCAAAATAATTGCATTAGCCAAGTCCTTCAGAGCATAGGGAATGTTGCCTACTTCTAAGTCCAAGAGCTCAAGTCAAGTCCAACACAGGTCCAATAGTCCACCAACACATTTTTTAGGGTTTTTGTTGTTTATTAAGTATTTTAAAGTCTTAAGACCACAAATAGGTCAAAATCACAAGAACACAATATATACAATCACAAGATATCGCTCAAGTGAGCAAAAATGAAAATGACTGAAACATAAACATCTTGTATGAAACGTAAATGGCAATAAATGATAAAAATACTTGAATTTAAATTGCATTAAGTAAATGACTTGAAAGTAAAGCAATGTTAATAATGAGTTAGTCAATTGTTAGTGAAGAGTTTAATTATTTAAGTCATTCTTTGAAGAACACTCAACCATCCACTCACAAGTATGAAGACATGAACCAAGACATCATCCTTGAGAAGGGATCCAACTTGGATAAATCAACAAGTATGCCACTAGCTCTCATGAATTGAAAAAAGGTCAAGTCTTCATACAATGCCATGAAGAATAGGAGACTTATAATCCCACTTACAAGAATGATATACCTTTTGGGACAGATTTAGCTCTATGTTAAGCAATCGTACTTGGACTTATGTAGAAGTCACAACTATCTGAGGTCGAGCAATAAATATATTGGTGTTAATGCATGTTAAAGACTTGGTACAAAGAACCAAGCTCCGAAAACATATCACACGCAAAAATAAAGTGGGAGGGACCTATCTCAGTCAGGCTCATGTTGATTCATCTGACACAAGGTTATTGACGAATCAACTAACATTTGACTTGTAGAGAGTTCATTGGTCAATGAAAGGATTGGGGAACAATAGGGATGAAGATGAAGAGTGGAGGGGAAATAGAAACCCAAATTGATCACAGGAGGAATTTCATCTGATCAATATTATCCATTCATCTTGGGGGATGAAATGTACATTTCATCAACCCCCTAAATTCAATAGTATTGATCAAATGGAAGTTCAAATCAACCATGATCAAGGCTAAACAAAAAGTCAAACATCACAAAGTCAATCATATGGCTCAACAATATTTTTAAACAATTAAAACTCAAATTTAAAATGAATTAAAATGCATTTTTAAATGGATAAAACCTCAAATCCCTTCAAATCACCAAATAAATGGCCAAGGGATTTATCCTAGGTCAAACAAGGTCAAAGGACCTTAGACAAAAAAAATTAGAATTTTTGGAACGTCAAAAGTATTTAAAAATATTTTTAAAAACAAGTCCAAAATCATTTAATTCATAAAAAATACCAAAATTAATCCAAAAAATGATTTTAATTCAAAATATGGAAGAGGAAAATATTTAAAGATTTTGGGAGAAAGTCTTATATTTTTTGGATTCAAAATGAATTTAATATGAAATAAACAAAATAAAAGGATTAAACATAAAATCAGAAATTGAAATAAAATAAGAAAAAACAAGTGCCATCAGATCTCCCTAATTAATTGAGGTGACAGATCTGATGGCCACGCACTAAGGACTACCATGGTCTTGAGTCAAACACGCAGCAAAGAGAGTCAAACAAAGTAAGGCCCCTGATTAGAATGTGGAATCAGGATCAAAGGGATGGGAGAGTGCCAACACATCACCGGAGCTAAGGCTCCGGTCATCTTCTCTGGTGGACCTCACTGGACTGATCCACCATCAACCTTCACCAAAATAAAAAATGCATACACTATTTTGAAGAGAAATTTGCCAGGAATCCAAATCTACCCTCAAAACTCTCCAACTCTCACTATATCGAAAGATACGTGGAATTGAAAATTGAGGAATATGAACTGAGTTACTTCGATTTAACCTCAAAGAAACTCAATCTTGTTGCCTACATTGGTAGGACTTCAGCCAACCAAAAGTCAAGTGAAATGATGGAGAATTGAGGGAGAATTGAAGAAGAAAAGTTTCACAAAATTCACCTTCTATTTGCAGTGAAGAAGCTTGATCTTGATCTCAATTTGCTTGGGCTTGCTTCTACCAACTTGCAGGAAGTGAAATGGAGGATTAGAAGGCTTGGATTCTTGGAGTTTCAATTCCAAAATAGAATGAGAATTGAAACTCGATTTCAAGAGAAATCCTCAAGTTTATCCTTTCATGGAGGTTAAGGGAGAAGCAGTGCAGAGCATGGGCAAGATGGGCCTTAATTCTGAGCTCAAGGATTATGTATATAAAGCCTACACATTGCTTTCCACACCTTTTGAAAATTTTCCAAAAATAGCAATGCAATGGTGCATGCTTACATGGGCGTGTGCTAGGCCCAAATAATGATGTGAACTGGTCCAAAATAAAATGCAAGTCAACCTGAAATGATAACATGGAACCATGCATTAGTGAAATGAAAATTGGTCATGAATCTTACCAAATGGGGCCATGCATTACACCCATACACAAGTCACTCAAAAATACTCCAAATGCCATGATTTTAGACTCTTTGGAAAGGTAACATGAAAGGGAGTAACTTTTCTGTTGAAACTTTTTCCATTTAAAGCTTGGATCAAGATGAGTTTTGAGGTGGAAGTTGGAGAAATCAAACATGGTTGAAAATTTTCTAAATTGAAAGTCAAATGACCATTTTTTTCACCTTGAATAACTTTTGCTATGGGCTTAAAATGAAAATGATTCCTTATTCAAAGTTGTAGCTCTTTCATTCGTATTCAATTGGGTCACAAAATTGACACCATTTGAATCTTGCATGAGGGAGTTATCGATTTTAGAAGTTGAGGAAAATTGCTTGTTCACTGATGATGAACCAAAATGACCTATAATGTTTCCTCTTGGTACATGCCCTTGCAAGTAGATTTTGACATTTATCAAAGAAGAAAAGTTGGAGATGACATATTTAAATTAATCAAAAAACTTGGATGGAATTCATATCATAAAAATTGAGCAAGTTATGGTTCTTGGAAGTTGACATTCTATCTAGGGCACAAACAAAATGACCTATAATCTTTCACCATAAACAATGACCTTCCAAGCCAAATTAGCTCTTGATGACAACATGAAAGTTGTTTGTAATATCATAAATAGTAATGTTTATCTTGGAATAATATTCATATGACAAAAATTCTAGGAGATAGGGTCTAGGGAACCCTAGATTTGACTAGTTGACTTTCTTTGGTCAACCTCTTTAATCCAACTTGCAAACTTGAAGTTATTTTTATATTTGGGGATCATGGAGGATCATATATGCTTAAGATTATGTATAATGAAATATCCCATAATATCTTTGACCAATTGATGAAAAAACTTGTTGAGGAAGTCACACAAGATACTTAGATGAATTAGGGCTTCCAAGGCAAACAAGCTTCAAACTATTGATGAATTCTTGATCAAATTGACAAATAAAGTACATGGGGTTCAACATATGATAATTATAACCATAATGAACCTTTCCTTGATTGATCTCTTGCACTGAGGGTCTCAAACCTAAGATATGAGCTTGGTGGAGGCACAAATGGACACACACGCCTACAAAAGAAACAAAGCTACACATAGACATATTTTTGGTATTTTTGTTAGTAAACAAAGAAAAAAAAGAATGATACAATCAAATATGCTTGGTGATCTCTCTCAATGCAAACCCAGTGAATTATGGGTAAGGAGGATACCAAGGTGTGATCCTAAATCCAATGCAAATGATGAGATAACATGAGAGATCTTAGGGTCAAAATTAGGGTCATACAGTGTAACTCTCATGTACTCCTAAATTGTTGAATTTAAAAAGAGTGTTGTAGTACGGGACATAACTCACATGTACTCTTAAACTATAAAACTTAGGAAGAATGTTGCGGTACAAAATTTAGCCCGCATGAACTTTCAAAATATATCATGAGTTCAGTGACTAGTACCACATGCGTATGTAGTAAGGGATAAAGTGCATTGCATGAGCATTTATGTGTATGTTGTGTATTGGCTTATGATTCATGTAATATTGTATGGATTCGCGTAATATTTTATGAGTATCTGTAATACTGTATGGATTGGTGTAATGTCATATGAATGTATGTTATGAGTAGTGCAACCGTTTACTGTTAGTATACCTCATAAATGGTATAATGTATTCTCACGCCCCTGTTTTTATGTTTCTACGATGTGAATCATGTGTAGAATATCCTCAAGTTTAGACTAAGAAATAGTCATAATATGGTGTAGAAGACTACTTCATTAGTTTTCTTTTATGTTTATGTATGTTTAGTTGTTAAGTTAGCTAGTACGCTTATTTTTTAATAAGACTCTGGTATTTTGACATCGGGGTCCGGATTCATACTTTGGATTATTATGTTTGATTTAATGTTCGAACAAGTACTCATATGCAAGAAACATTTAGGTTATTTTGAGTTGATATCAATACCCTATTTTATTATATGAAATAAATATTATACATATCATGTTTTATAAAAAAAAAATTGGGGTTTTAGGTTGTCACGTGAAGCTCTAAATACTTGAAAGGAAGAGATTCCACCTTATAGTGAAGAAAGTCCTTGACCAACTCTAGAAAAGGCCTACCCGCATTAACACCAAACAAACTGCTCTTCTTGTTTTAGACCCTTATGGATACTAATATCCTCAATTGGGTACTCATTCACCAAGACTGAGAGAGTATGAGAAAAGACATGTGCTTGAATCCAAGCCCTCCACTGATCATCAAAATCAAATCTCCACAACATATAATCCAGAAAAGACCAACTAGCAGAGTCGTAAGCCTTCTAAAAATCCCTTTTAAACATAAAACACTCTCGCTTAGACACCTCAACAAGGTCTAAAATCTCATAAAGAGCGACCACTTCATCCATAAATTGTCTTCCCTTAGAATATGTTTGGATTGATGGAGTGGAATGGAATGGTGTGGGATGAAATGGAATGTCATAAACTAATGTTCCATTGTTTGGATTAATTAAAAATAGATGGAATGGAGAGGAACCAGATGAAATACATTCCATCCAATTCCATCACTTCTTGTTCCCTCCGATTTGGGCAAAATGAGAAAATTATTGTATTCCATCATAAAATATTTAAATAATGGAATGACATCTTTATTTCATTTCACTACGCTCCATTCCATTCTATTCAATTATACTAAATCCCGCTCCGTTCATTTAAATGTATCTAAACATAGCCTTAAGAAAGAGCAATTGCTATGGGAAGATAAACTTCCCCATGAGCCCCACGAGCCTAGATGCCAACACCTTAACAATCTAACTTATAAAAAAAATCAAGAAGAGAATTACACTCATCAACATTTCTCATACCTTTAATTATTTTCCTTTTTATCCGATGTAACACTTCTTTCTTCCACAGTCACACAAATTGGCAAACCATGGTCCCACTTAAGCACTTATCTTTAGTCCACATAAAACGCACAAACCTGCACTTTATAGCAGCATAAAATTAAATCAACATCTTATAATTCTCCGAGCAGAACCAAAACACGGCTCTCATAATTGAGGGGATGCATTTTAATAAAAAGTGACTTTGTTTAGAATGATTGTTGTAAGCATGAATCATATTAGACATTTTCATGCGAACATGCATGTATGCATCACACCTTTATTATGAAGTTAGAGTACTATCATTAGATTTTTTTTGTTGGACAAGTACTAGTATATCATTACAAAATTGAAGCTCTAGTTACCTATATGAATAAGCCAGCCTTATACAACATTTTATTCAACAAACAAAAACACTCTTATACATCATCTTATATTTAAAAGTGTTTTTAATTAGGAAATTCAAAATTTTTAAAAAATTTAAAATTTTAGGTAATTCAAATAATTAATTAAATTCTCTTTGTTTTTAATTTTTTTTGTTTGAATAAAATTTTATTAATAAAATTTTGTTTGATAAACAATAAAATGTCCACACAATATTAAAAATAATGTGTGTGATAAGATAATATGAATTATTCAATAAACAATAAAACATGTAATAAAAGAAAGACACAAAGATTCGTAATCATGTTCGGTCTAATAGAACCTATGTCTAAAATATTGTAGCCAATAAGAAAGAAAATTCATTAATTATAATTAGTCAATAATATACTATGGTCTCTGAACTCTTTCAGTTCGGTGCCTTTTTCTAATATTGGTGAATTTCGACTCAAACTCTCACTTTTAATCATACACGTTTCCTAAGTGTTTGTAAGAATCAATTATTTGAGAAGTGAAAAAATTCATAATTACATACCGAATACTCTATCTCTCTCAAGTATGGAAGATTAGATAGATTAGAGTATTACACAAAAACTACACAAAACACATAGTCTACAAAATTCGGATGAGGAATTCAAAATATTTTTTCATAAAATGAGTCTTCAAATAAGGAGAACCATCTCTTTATATAAAAAATACGATTCAGCTAAAAAAAACTCAATAAGGTTCAAACAAAAATCAATCGAATCAAATATTTATCAAATTACATTTTTTTTAATAAAACAAACCCAATAAAATCTTCTTCATGCATAATTTAATTTAATTAAATGTTCTCCACACTTATTTAAATTACGAAATATTTTAAAAAGAGAAATATTGCAAAAGGTGGGTATGTTTTTTATTGATATTAATATGTAATAAATCTTCAAATAAATGCTATAAGCAAACACACAACTTTCTAAGCAACATGACCCCTGGAGAATAGAGAAAAATAGAGGCAATATGTCTCACCATTAATCAATACATATTGATTAATAAATTGTCTAGAAAAATATGTCAATCACATGTAATAATAAATTCTCTCTTTGGCTATTTTTTAGGCAAAATAATTATGCCAATATTTTAGCATACCTTCTAGATCATAGCATATAAAAGAACAAAAATTTTCAACAAACAACATTTATCAAACATACACCATAACAAAATAGATGTGTGCCATGTACCATTTCTCCCCCTATTTGTCTCACAAGAGTAAAGGGAAAGAGAATCCATAGTCAAAGTAACCTCATCACCAAAAAAACAAAAAAAAAACCAGTCATAACAAATTAAACATCATAAACAACAATAAACCAACAAAACATCAATGAAAATCAAAGAGACAGAGTAATAGAAACACTATCAGAGGAGGTTTCATCCACATCATCATTAGCATTTTTGTTTCCATAAATAGACATATCTTCAATTTGATCCGCATTCACAACATCTTTTTCAAAATTAGGAACAACAGGCTAAGACGAGGAGGTTACAATAGATTAAGAGCTCGACATTGTGATGACTCAAGTTAAATGAGAGAATAATTTGAATCAAGAATATAAAACTCATATTTTTCACTTTTGATTCGAGTCATGTGATTCGAATTAAAGAATTCCATGACTCAAATCTAGCAATCAAAGAAGAATTCCAAAATTTCAAATCTAGACATGATTCGAATAAGCTTTTCATGTGACTCGAATCAAGTTCATACCTGATTTGAATCAAGCGATCATGTGATTTAAACCACACTTCTATAAGAAAATCTTGATTCTCACATTCATGTCATGATTTGAATCACACATAACTTTGATTCGAATCACACATCAATAATTGAAAGTTTGATAAAAGTGAGGTGTTCATGATTCAAACTAGAGTTAGTTTATTTTGAATTGGGCATTCATGAGTTTCTTGATCCAATTTTTTGACTTATTGACTTGAAACAATTTGCATAAAATTTACACACAAGGTTGGGACTTAGGCATACAAAATACGATTTGACAAAAAAACTCTAAATTATAAGAGATGTGCAATGATCCTACTAAGAGAAAACTCAATGACTAAAATAATAAAGTAAATAATGGCCAATAAGACAAGAAGAAAAACTCTAATCAATAAAGTATAGGAAAGCACAACAACTTTAGTCTCACCCTTTTTGATACTTGACAACATGTAACTAAAACTGAGTCAACATAAGCATTAGGAAAAGTATGATAAATTATTTCCTTATGTTTGTGTTTCCCCTAAAACATTGCACCATAGCAAAATAACATAAAATATCAAAAATAAATAAACTCAAATAACCAGCACACATATCAAAATCTAGAGATAAAAGTTAATCATAGCTAATGAGGGATATACACAAAAGCAAAAAGATTATATCACAAATAAAACAAACTACTAGATATGTCAAATGCACTAAATATGCACACAAAGAATTTATACTTATAGCAAAAAAACAAAATGATTAAGACATAAAAATATATGGAAGATGAATAAATTATGCATGGGCATAGCAAAAATGATGTCAACGTGCACATAAAAATTTTCACATATTAAGATTTTAAATGCAAAAACACAGTAAAATTGCCACTACAAGATGAACAAAAGCATCATACAACATATATCATCACATATACAAACATATATCATATAAGGAATCAAACAACGAAGAGATAGAGTTTGGAGAGATTATACATATAGACTTGGTAAGAAGTAACTCTCTACACAAGAAATTGTTAGTGCATAATAAGAAAAACAAAATGATAAATAGAATTAACACTCACCAAAGAAAGATGGATCAAGGATCCCTAATTTCCTATGAATTTCATGAAAAGGCTATGCGGATAATGATTTTGTAAAGATATGATCAAGCTGATTTTTAGTGTTGATGTATTCAAAATGATATCACCTTTTTAACATGATCCCTAAGGAAGTGGTTCGTAATCTAAATATCCTTAGTGTGTTAATGTAAAATTTGATTCTTAATTAGGCTTATAAGACTAGTGTTATCGCACTTAATTGGAACGTATCCGAATTTTAAGTCATAAACAAGTAGTTGTTGCTTTAGCCATAAGACCTGTACACAATAGTCACCAACGAATATATATTCTACATTGGCAGTAGAAAGAACAACATTATGTTGTTTCTTACTATGTCAAGAAACTAAACAATTTCCAAATATGGGATAAATACCAATATTACTTTTCCTATATGATTTGTATCCCATAAAATAAGAATCATAAAAACCTACTAATATACATTCAATACCTTTGGGAAACCAAAGATCTTGATGGGATGTTGCGTTAAGATACCTCAAAATATTTTAACGTTCTTAAATTGGGATTCCCTCGGTGACACTTGAAATGGAGTTCACATACACACACTAAACATGATATCAGGTCTACTTGTTGTTATATAATGCAGAGGTCAAATTACACATCGATACTTCGTGATATCTATCTGTAATCAATTTTCATCTTTATCAATTAGCACATTTGAAGCCATCGGTTCTGATATGGTTTTGGATTTATTTATGTCACACTTTTTGAGTAATTCCAAGAAATACTTCGTCTGGCTTATGAAAGTACCGTTCTCCATTTTCTTGATTTTTAATCCCAAGAGGTAGTTGAGCTCACCCATGAGTGACATATGAAATTCTCTCGACATGACACTAGAAAACTCTTTACACAAATCTTCATTGGTAGAATAAATATGATATCATCAATATAAATTTGAAGTAGAAGGATATGTGATCCCTTATATTTTTTAAACAAAGTAGTGTCTATATCACCACGAGTGAATCATTTCTTAAGTAAGAAGCCACTAAGACGCTCATACCAATAACTAGGAGTTTGTTTGAGACCAGAGAAAGCTTGTTTCATTTTAAACACCTAGTATGGATTCTCATGTTCCTTAAAATCATGTGGTTGGAAGACACACACTTCTTCATTATAAAACCGTTAAGGAAGGTGGATTTAATGTCAATCTCATACAATTTAAAATCCATGCAACATGCAAATTCCAAAAGGCGTCGAATCACTTCGAGATGAGCTACATAAGCATATTTCTCCTCATAGTTAGGAATGGAAATTGAACCCATCCCTAGTGGGCACCCACAAAAATTACCCACTGCGGTAGGGTAAAAACCCGCAAAGTAGTTACGGGCATGGGCATGCGTAATTATTCACAAAAATAAGCGGATATGGGCGCGGGTACGGGTACCTTAGTACCCACCCCGCCCCATACCCACACAATATATCTTTATATATTTGTATTTTTATTATTGTATGCACATGTATTCTTATCAATTTTATAAAATACAACACAATTAAAGTTATACATGTTTTAATATAAGTGTTTATTTACTTCTTAACTCAACAATAATGTCCTTGAATTTTTATTAAATTTTGTTAAAAATTTAAAATGGCATGATAAATTATAATTTGTCATTAATTTTTTATTAGAAATGCGGGTAAACATGGATGTGTATGGGTACATAGGTATCCATAGGTTACATGTATAAATTTTGGTGGCCATGCGGGTATGGGCTCGGGTACGGGAGAATTTTCAAACTACGGGTACTATAGTACCATATCTAAACCCTACCTATTTCCATCCCTACTCATATTCAATCCCTTCCACTTAACTGTGTCATTTTTTTCCAGTTTCCTTGGTTTAGTTTTTTTTGTAATTATGCAATTTTCATCAAGCTCTTTCCGAAAAAACCCATATGGTGCCTATCATTGTTTTTATTTTGAGGAAGCGGGACAAAATCCCATGTGTCATTTATTTTAAATTGATTGAGTTATTCTTGCTTAGCAAGGAGACAACCTTCACCACTCAAGAAAATAATGATGTATTTTGATTCAATTTGAGAGATTAATATGGAATAATTACAAAAAGTAATAACCTTAGAATGCATACTTACACCCTTTCTAATGTTTCCCAGAATATTGTACAGTGGATGGTCTTTCGAAACAATTCAATCTTGAGCCAGACTTGTTGAGGCCTTTTGTTTATCATCCTCTTGTCTACTTTCCACTTTATCATATTTAATGTCCTCACTTTTAGGATTATCCACCTTTGGAACATCATTATTTATTCGAATCTTCTGTCAGCACACCTGAAACATCAAAACTAAAAATACCTTTTCCTATCTCTTAGAGTTGGGTTGCATCAAAATCTATATGCACAGACTCTTCAAAAATGGATGTTATATTTTTTAACTCCCTATTGACTTTACTAGATAAGGAATGTGGATCTATGAGCTTGTAGGTACAACTGTTTGCATTGGTAAGATGACTTTGGTAGTTTTGTCGATGAAAACACATAATGTCAAATGGAATATTGTGGAGTCTTAATGATAAATGGTAAAGAAACATCTAATGATGGTATATATCAAATAATATTTATCAAACCTCATCAGTTAGAAGAATCAAGTTCCAGATGAAGTTCTGAATCAATGATGAATCAAGCAATGGATATTGAAGATCATAAGTTAGGGAAGAGGAGACGTTTGAAAGCTCCCTTGATATTGTGTCTGATTGATCAGTTTGTAAAGGTATACGAGTAACTCCTAAATATGAAGGAAACTCTCACAGATAAACAGATACACATACTCAAATGTTTTTGAATCCTCTTTCATTTTATAAAATTAATTGAAAATATTTTATGAATGCACCTAAGTGAATACTAGCATGTTTAAACCTTTAGGAGCAATTTTTACACTAGATAATTGATTAATACATTATGGTTAATTGGTTAACTCTTTTATAATTACTCCAAATTGTTTAAATAGGCTTCTAATCGATTAGTGACAACAAATTTTAAAATCTTCCATATTTGGACTATCAAAATGATTATCCTTATATCTTAATTGATTAGAAGCATTAAAAAACCCATGAATCATTTTCCTTTTTGAGACATATTTTCTCCTATAAATAAAGGGCTTATCCTCAACCTCTGTAAAATCTCTCTATTATTATAAGCAGGTTCGTGGACATATCCTTAAAAGCTCAAGACATTTTATTATTTGAACTCTCAAAAAAAAATTCTTAGGGACAAGAGTAGATCAAGTGGTAGGCCAAACCTATTTAAATCACCATTCAATCTCTCTAACCCTATTTATTAACTTTTTTTTATTTTTTTATCTTCTCTAATTCTTCCTTTACTTCTTTCGGTTGCTTTATCTCTATTTACTTGTTGAACTAACATAAATTGTTTTTAAAAATAAATGTTTCTAAAAGTCATAATTCATTCTCTACCTCTTGTATTTTGAGTTACTTTTTCAACAAGTGTAATTAGAGTCTAACTCCTTTCTTAAGACTAATTGTCCCATAACGAAGGAATGACTTCACATGATTCACTAAACAAACCATAATCCTTTAATGGAGAAGGATATGATTTATGGAAATAAAATATTAGATTCATTATAGAGGGGATTGATTTTGATATTTGGAAATCTGTAAAGAATGATCCTTTTGTTCCCACTTATCAATATTATGGTGTTGTGGTAAACAAAGAGAAAGATGGTTGGAATTAATAAGAAAGGGGAAAATTTTAGTATAGTTTGAAAGCAAAGACTATCATTACTACCGCTCTTGAGATTGATGAGTTTTTGTGTGTTTCTCACTGCGAGATTACTAAAGAAATCTGGCACACCCTTTAAGTTACCCATGAAGGTAAAATGGGAAAGGAAGAGCACATTAACTCATGAATATGAACTCTTCAAAATGAAACCCAAGGAAAACACTTATGATATATAAAAACACTTTATCTACATTGTTAATCACACAAGAACTCTTAGAAAAGATTTTTATAACAAAGACTTATTGTAAAAGTCCTTAGATGCTTAAGCCTCGGTTAGAAACCCCAGTTGGCTACTCCTTTTTAAAAATTGTAGAAATATGAGATGGAGGTGAAAAGACTTGTAAATGATGAAGCATGTGACAACAAGATGAATAAAATTCTTGATCTAAAAGTTACACGTGTAAAATATGGAGTTAGAATATGAAGACTATCAAAGTAGAAGTGATGAAGACATGAACTTCATGTTTCGAAATTTTAAGGAATTTATGAGGCATGAAAAAAAAACATCAGAGTCATAAAATCAACAAGATGAACAACACAAAAATGAAGGAAGGCTCTCATTCATTACTCCATGATTTTAATGTGGATATAAAGGGCACATAAGACCAATTTTCCGTCAGAATCAGAGAAGAAACCAAAATAAGATAAATTTAAGGAAACCTAAAAAAGAGGAAAATAAATCCTACATCGCATGAGATAACAATGACATGGGTTCCTCAGATGATGAAGAAGGTAACATCTGTCTCATGGAAGATCATGAATAAAATGAGGTAACTTTACATTTTTCTTATCATGATTTATTTCTCATTTGCAAGAAGTTAAATAAAGAAATAAGTAAGTCAAAGCATCTAGTCTCCATTTCTAAAAACAATATTTCATTCCTCGAATTTGAATATAAAAAACCTCTTGGAAGAAATTGAAAATCTTAAACAAAGGAAAAATGTTTTAACTCAAATCTCTTTCCCTTCTCATGAAGTATTAGATAGATCTATCAAGTGCAATCAATGTGATGTTTTGAAAGTGAAAACAAGGATTTACAAAACACACTTAATAAATTCACTAAGGGAAAAGATAACTTGAATCTTATTATTGGAAATAAGAGAGCATAATACAATAAGGCTATTTTAGTTTATGAACCTAAAACCAATTCTGAAATTTCTAATAACATATGCCATGCTTAAAAAAAAGCCATTAATTTTGTTTATAAATGCAGTTACTATTGTGAGCTTTGTAATCTTGAGCCTTATTGTTTTAGAAAAATGAAATATTTAAAATGGTCAATAGATTTAAATCTAATGACTTGAGCCACCTTACTAACCCTAAAGGACCAAAAATAACTTGGTGTCAAAGGTCAAAAATTTAGATTCTAATGTATATATGCTTGACGTCAAACGCAAAATAAGATGGTAGTTTTTTAAATCATATGACCAAAGATTTTAATATTTTCTTTTATTTTACTCCATGAGAGGAGAAGCTTCTTCTCATAGTATCAATAAAGGTAAAAAAAATTGGTTCAGGAACTATTAATAAGAGCCCTAAACATGCTGTTGAACTATTTTAAGAATTTCAAGTGTATAACACAATTTATTTAGTATGAAGTAAATTGTGTGACAAGGGAATATAATATGTTGTAATTCTTCTACATGCAAGGTCGATAAGTTTCCAAAATGAGTAGTATCCCTTGTTTTAAAACTCTTTTAAAAAAAGACTATGACTGTTGAGAAATTCATACATGTCACCTTTGTTGAACTAACCATATATGTGTTATAGAGGTAGATATGATAGACTGAACAGGTATCTTGGAGAAAACATATCTAGAAGAGAAAGATCAAAATAAAGACCAAGAAAAAGATTAAGATCAAGATCAAGATCAAGACAAAGATCAAGATGACAATCAAAGTCAAGAAAAGGAATTAAGTAATGATCATCAGAATCTTCCTATTGTTCCTATGATTGGTTGCTTTAGGTAAAACAACATGTGAAACAAGATGTAATTTGTGAAGAGGTGTCATATGGGACAAAATGTTACATCATGAGGTGCAACATATGGCATCACTCTATAAGCCAGGTTATGCGAGTAAATCTGTGCGTGATTATATTTAATTCCAAGGAGATTTGTCATTTATGAGTTGTATCTTTTAGCAATATGTTTATTAAAGAAGATTGGCTAAAAAGATTGTCTAAGACCAAATCAAATTGAATGAGATCAAATCTCTTGGTGGGCATTGATGAACAAGAAAATCAAATATGTTTTTTTTTAAAATCACATGCCTAGGCCTAGCAAATGATTTGCTATATAAAAAGACTCATTCCTAACAAAGAGAACACGTGAAAGTATTTAAGATCTAGTATGTTATGGTTTGTTTATTGCATTATACATTCTATTAATTTGATATAAGCATGTTATACACATTGTGTCCAACATTTGTCATGCAAATGATATAATTTCAATTGGCATAAGAACATACACCTTGTTTTGTTTGGGTGAGATCGAGGGAAAGTATATTCTATTCAAAATTGAGTCTCAGGAGATTAGGACATCACATTAATGATATGTGACGATAATATATATTTCCTTCCTTTTTTTAACTTACAATCGATTATATTTCGAACTTGTAATCTATTGTAAACATGTACTAATTGATTAGATTTTCGTAAAATATATTTATTTGAACTTACTTTTTAAGCCAACCTCTAGCCTATAAATAGATGTCTCTTCCCACCATTTCATTTCATCCAAAATCATGGTTTGACACAACTCTCTCTCTCTCTCTCTCTCTCTCTCTCTCTCTCTATATATATATATATATATATATATATATATATATATATATATATATATATCCCTCTCTCTGTCTAAGAATTTTTTTTACTTTGTCTCACTAATATTTTAGTCATAGTGCCTTTGTGAGAAAATTCTTTTTGTGACTGAGAGTCTTATGTAATTCTAGAAGGGTATAATTGAAAATTCACCAAGGGATTATACCCCTTGGTTTAATATTATCCATTTAGGATTTTTTTGGGTTAGAAGGTAAACCCGTTAAAATCTTTGGTTTGGGTATTGTGTGATTAAACCGTAGTTTAGGTTGAAGATCAGTTCGTATTAAAATCTCCTAGGTTCTTGGTCAGCCTGTGATAAAACAAAGATAGGTTGAAGCTCAACTCAGTATTAAAATCTTCATATGTTTGAGATTAGCTCGGTATTAAAATGTTACAGGTTATTTGTTATCCCGTGTAAAACCAGGGTTTAAAGTTTCATGAGATCAGCCCGTGTAAAAGCTTACAAGGTTTGAGGAACTTGAAGACTAACCGCTCCAAGATCCTTGTTTATGGAGAGAAGACTAACCACTTCAACCTACCATGTGGAGGGAAGACTAATCACTTCAATCTACCGTTTGGAAGAGAAGACTCAATTTTTTATATACCGAAGTCTTGTATTATTTGGTTGGAGGTCAACTACCATTTCCTTGTATGCGGGGGTTCGTGAGTCTTTCCTACTAAAAGCTCTCAATGTTTATTGGATACTCTCAAGGTCAATTCTTGGGGAGAAAAGTAGTTTGCTTTCTTGTTTGACCGAAACTCTATACATTGTGATGTTTATCTCTTTCCATTAACTATTTATTTTTCTGCTATTTATTTTATGCAACTTAATTTTTTTGTTTCTTAATATTTAAAATGATTTTATGCTCTGATTTTAATTCGTGGAGTTTTTCAAAACCGCATTTTTTGAAACATTACAATCCCCCCCGTCTTGCGTGTGAAGTCTTAAGTCCAACAAGTGGCATCAAAGTCTAACTCATGTTTAAGTACTAATCATCTAAAGAGAAGAGATGACTTTCGACAAGATATCTTTTCTAAATACACCACCAATTTTTAATGATAGTATATTTAATAATGGAAATCTAGGTTTAGGCTTTTTCTTCAAAGCATAAATCATAAATTATGGGAAACAATAATCAATAGCCTGGTTTACCTTACTCATCAAGTAAGTGATAAAGTAGTAGATAAACCATATTCCCTTTAGGCTAAAGAAGAAAATAGAAAGATAGAGATAGATCTTAAAACAAATAACTTTATAATAATGTCTCTAGATGATAGTAAATTTTATAATGTTCATCGTTTTAAAACCCCAAGAAAATGTGGGGTGCTCTTGAAACGATATATGGAGATTTTCCAAGTATCTAACAAGAGAAGATGAACACACAAGGCAAAAAAAGTAAAGATACCGATCATGGATGTTTTTTAAATTTAGAAATATTGGAAATTATGTTGGAAATTGTTTTACTAACAAATATCTAAAAATTAAGAATTGGAAATTTAATCCAATTCTTAACAAAAGATAGAAGCCTTCATGAATTTCAAGAAAAATCAATAAATAAGCAAATTATAGAAAGGTTGAACAATCTAGTTCAATTACTTAAAGACGAAGGAATCCAAACTAAAGAATTGTCATCCTCATCTTACTCCTATCGTACAACTCTTGTGAAATCCTTTGAAACAACATACTCAGTAGTTGAACAATCCTAGGAAGACTCCATATTAAATGAAGGACCTTATTATTCAATAAATTATAAAGAATATGAAGAAATAAGGTGTTTTGCACTTGGGAAACAAAATTGAAACCTTAGTGTTTTGCAGGTCAGCTTTGCAGCTTGGTATTTTGACAATTAATAATGAAGATGTGAAAAGCATGGCATACATCCAATGTATACAATATTTATGAAGTTTCTAATTCAATGATGAAACGATGATGGAAAATGTCAATCGTTATGATCAAAGCAAATTATTTGAGAGTATCTCAAAGTATATGATCATTAGTGATCAGTGAAATGGATATGCCTATAATGGACTTATTCATTTTGTGGTTTTACCAACTCTCACATCCAACAATTTGTAGAGGAAGATACAACATTTGGTTTCTTCCCTCTTTGGGAAATATTTATCAAGAATTCTTGATAAAGGAGGTGTACGTTATTTTAAGGTTTAAATAAAGATTAAAGCCTTAAAGTAATAATTATAATTTTTTTCTCATCTAAATAAATTATTTTATAACCCATAAAATGAGTATTTTAGTATTTTTCTAGCAAAAGGGGTACAAAAATGGAAAATATGGGTGCTTAAAAGACAAAAATACAACATAAGGCCCAACATGCACCAAGGAGGTTAAACTACATAAGGCCAATAAATTAGCGCTTAATGACAACCGATTGGAAAAGCTTGATACAAAGTTTTTCAAATCAAATCCAAGCTTAACTTGTTTCTCAAGCAAATCAAATCCCAACATTAATGAAGATTTCATAAAGTCGTGATAAATTTGGAAATCCAACCGATTGGATCCCTTAGCTTGTTGAGTAGGAGACTTAAATAGGAAATATTTTGATTTTATTTTCGATCAACACAATCTACATTGAATGCTTTCTAGGAAACAGATTCAAATCCTTAGATAGCAAGCTATAAATAGGTATACAGCTTTTCATTTTTTTCCCGCATCACATGATTTCTTGTATCTTTTCTTTTGTGAGTACTTCCTCTTGTCATAAGTGTCACCATGACCCCCTCCAGTCCAAAATCCAGAAGACCACCACAAAAAAAGAGATTCCATGCCATCATAGCTGCAATAATGAACAAATATGAAGAAGATAAGAAGATGATCTTAGAGAAAAATATCATAGAGCCATAGTTTATGGAAGAAACCTTCATGAGAGGATATAAACCATATTCTCACATCTATCAAGCCTCACTAAGAGCATTATTCAAAAAAGCTCACGATAAAGCTTTTCCAGATCCAGTACAAGAATTTTACACTAACCTGAACATTCTTGGAAAAACACTGACATCATCAGTGAAGAATCTGAAGATAATAATCCACAGAGAACGGTTTGGAAGAATGTTTGAAATACCCTTCCTAGGAACATCCTAGAAACCAACCCTAAACTCTCTTGTAACTACTCTCATTGAGAAAAGAAAACTTCCTTTCAGAACAACCCTATTAAAACCAAAAGTTCAAATCCTTTACTATCTCTTGACAATAATCTTTCTCCCAAGAAATATCAATATCAATTATGTTATCATAGATGATATTGTCCCTCAGTTGTTCCTTACACAAAACATTTCAAAAAATTGAGTGGATGGGTTATTTCATCACATGTCCCACTAAAGAGAAAAACATTCAGCATATATTCCATATGGGGAAATGATTACAAAAATACAAAGAACTTTTAACATTGATGCTCTAAGAGAAAAATCAATCTCATCCAACAACAAAATCGACTATACTAGCCTAAAAAATATGAAGATTAACATAAAATATAATGAACGGAGGGACGACTAGGAAGAAAAAAAAAGAAACGTAAGAGACACAAGACATAGGCATAAAGAAATTTTCCACAGCATAGCAAAATAAGTGAAAGAGATAAAGGAAAAATCTTAAGAGGATGATGATACTTATGACAATACATGAACTCACTTATGTGTTATTTTATATTAAGCATTTTCCCCTTCTTGTAATTTTGTTCCAAAAATTTCCTTTTTATAATTTAAATTACTTAGTAAAAATATGAATGTTTGCTTTCATATAAATGTCCAAATTTCCCGTGTTTGCATATTTATTTTTCCACAGCATTTTTACCAGCATTTTTTATTTTGACAAAGTGGGATAAGTATACTCTCGGGTGAGTAGGGTATACTCTGTATTTAACTCATGGGAAGTTTAATATCTCCAAATATATATGTATTGTTCTCCTTTACCACCTCCCTTGAGAGATGTATTGTCATCATCAAAAAAGGGGAGAATGTGGAACCTTATTTTGTAGGTGATATGCTTTTAACAAGGACATCAAATTTTGATGATAAGAAATAATATCTTATGCTAAGTCAAGCATAAGCGGATAAATATGCAAACCTAAACATTACAGTTTGATGGACCTGAATATCCAATAACGGAAATAAAATAGAATGTACCTAAAGCCTCATCTCAAAGTCACTAGAGCAAGTGTCTACAAAAGAGAAAGCATATGGACCCTCCTAATTTAGCAGTGAGTGAAACAATTGTAATGAAAAAAGAATTTATCGTAAAAGCGCATGACTAAAGCACACACACACAGAAACATATTTTCAAACTGTTTTTTAACAAAGAAAGTATCTTCGAAAAAATAACTTGAAGTTATGCTAGATGAATTGGGAACTGTCAAAATTACTATAGGGAAAATTTTGACTTAACTAATCTATTGAAAACTTTTGTCTAGTTGATTAGCTTAATTCAAAATTGAGTCCCAAGTGATTAGGACAACGCCTTAATGATGTGGAATGGCTAGATATTTTTTCCTTCCTTTTTTAACTCAAAATTGATTATATTTCAAACTTCTAATTGATTATAAACATGTATCAAATGATTAAATTATCATAAAATACATTAATTTTAAATTCCTTTTGAGCCAACCTCTATCCTATAAATAGAGGGCCCTTCCCCCATTTCATTTCATCAAGAAATGTGTTTTGACACAACTCTCTCTCTCTCTCTCTCTAAACATTTTTTTACTTTCTCTCACTAATATTTTAGCCATAGTGCTTTTATGCTAAAAGTATTTTTGTGAGTGAGAATATTATATTATTTTAGAAGGATATAATTATAAATTCACCAAGGGAATATTTTTAATACACCTTGGTTGAATATTATCCATTTGGGGATTTTTTTCTAGGTTAGAAGATAAACCATTTAAAAGCTTTGGTTTGGGGATTATGTGATCAAACCCTATTTTAGGTTGGAGATAAGCCTGATATTAAAATATCCTAGGTTCTTGATCATCCCATGATAAAACCAAGATATTTTAAAGGTCAGCCTAGTATTAAAAGCTTCATAGGTATAAGATTAGCCCAGAATTAAAATTTCACAAGTTATTGGTTATCCCGTGTAAAACCAAGCTTTAAAGGTTTATGAGCTCAACCCGTATAAAAGCTTACAAGGTTTAAGGAACTTAAAGACTAACCGTTTCAAGATCCTTGTTTGTGGAGAGAAGACTAACTCCTTCAATCTACCGTGTGGAGACAAGACTTCAATCTTCCATTTGGAAGAGATGAATCAAATTGTTATACACCGAAGTCTTGTATTATTTAGTTAGAGGTAAGCCATCATTTCCTTGTATAATGGGGTTCATGAGTCTTTCCTACTTAAAGCTCTTAGCATTTATTGGATACACTCAAGATCAAGTCTTGGAGAGAGGAGTAGGTCATTTTCATGTTTCACCGAACCTTTGTACATCGTAATATCCATCTCTTTCCCTTAACTCTTTACTTTACTGTTATTTATTTTCTGCAAATTATTTTTCACTACTAAATATTTAAAATGATTTTAAATTCTGAGTTTACTCCGCAAAGTTTTTCAAAACAACATTTTTTTCAAACTACATAATCCACCCCCTCTTGTGTGTGAAGTCTCAAGTCCATATCCTCCTTGTTGGACAAGTCGCCAGGCATATAAATATAAGTACATGATCCATATAGGAAACTGTTTTGATGCTAGAACATCAGGAACTTGTTAACACACCTTGTAGGCATACTAAAAAAATACTCGCATGAGCAACATCATTGAGAGACCTGACTAGATAACATCTATCCTTGAAATGTTTCATAATGTCAACATACACCTCAAACATTTTCCTACCATGTCCGAGGGAGAGTAAACTTGAACCTTGTTTTGAGGCCACCGAGCTATGTTGGATGTTGAAAAGGTGGAAGAAAAGAGCTCGTTTTAAATTTGCACAAATATTGAAAGGCCTTGTCATAGGCACAACTCACTAGGTGTAGTTGTGAAGGAGGAATTCAAATATGGGTAAGAGTTGTTACCTCAAAGTTATTAAAAGGAATATTGAAATATATTTGGAAAAATAAGTACTTGTGGTGAGGAAGAACACATCCTTCATACTTGTTTCACGATCTATTGACCTTTTTCAAAGGAAGCACCCCCGGTAAGATAAAGAGCCAACCTTAGTGAAAACATGTCCAATCTTACTTTACCGATGAAAACATAAATCATATCCATTGTGTCCTGAACCATCCATGATGGTTGATTTTCATTTTTAGACTCTAAGACGACCTGATTACTGTTTTGATTCATTCATGTTCACTACCAACATACAAAAGAGAATGAGTGTGAGTATAAGCACCTGATTGAGAGTATAACCACCATATTACTTCACTATCACTAGGATCCTAACCGAAAGCACGACAATGCACTCTGAGGTAAGTTTAGGATTTTTTTCCATTTGAGATCACCACACACTCTCGATTTGTGAAGGTAAATGCTGGAAAAGCAAAACCCATAGTGACTTACCTGATACCAAGGTAGGTAATAGCCTCCCCATATTCGGGGGAAACACAATTCTTTTAGTTTCCCTTGACAATCAACCCTAAGAATTCTAACAAAGGACAAGTAAACACAGAAAAAAGGGAGTCAAAATTGTCACCTTCAATAATAAAAGCATATTGTACACATATAATCTGAAGGTGAGAAAAACACAAGAAGGGGGGTTGAATTATGTTGGCTTTTTCTTTCTTTTAAAACTCTTAAGTCAGATTCTAAACACAAGGTTATAGAATCTAATCTAGTCAGAGGTAGGCATCGAATATAAAAAGAAAGAAATAAGAATAACATAAAAAGGTTATCTTGGTTTCTCTCACAAATCGAGAGTAATCCAGTTCCCTTGTACTTACAAGAGATTTTCACTATATTCCCACAAGATTACAATTTACTCAAGCATACAAGCAAGAGTCTTAAACACATAAGTAAAATACTTATTTACTTAAGCACACAAGGTTAAGACTTTCTTACTCAAGCACACTAGCTTGAGACTTCCTTTTCTCAAGCACACAAGCAAGATACTTCAAATGCTCAAACACTTACTAAAAGACTTCTAAAATTCTACCTAGCAGATAAATGATTATTGGGTGAATACACTTGATATACAATCAAAGGTGTATAAATAATACAAAGCAATAAGAATCTTTTAAGACTTAAGGATTTCTAAGATATACAAGGATAAGAAATCCTAAGTTTAACTTGTGTTTTTACTTTGATAGAGTAACTTCTCTTTTTGTCAATTGATGTTCATTAGAATTGTTCAACATTTTATTCAAGTCTTTTAGCTTCTTAAATAGAGAATATAAAGATACTTTAAAGATGAAACACATAAGATCCCTTTGAGAAGCTTCACAAGAGACGTTGGGATGTTTCACCAAATTTTCAGGTTAGGTGAAAGCTAGTTTGAAAAACCTTTGCTACAAAAGGAATTAGAACTTGTAGTCCAATAGGCTATATGAAGAAGATATATCTTAGGTCATCACATGATAAAGTATGGTCAAAGTTGAATTGCGACCTGTCAGTGTCACATTGGTCCTTGCGCTTTGACTGGCTCAGGTTCTGGTCATCAAAAGCAGACTTCTCCAATTTTTGGTCTTTAGAGGCTAACTCCTTCAGACTTTGGTTTTTGAATATTAACCTCTTCAGAAGATGACTTCTTCATAGTTTGGTCTTCAGTTTTTGATATGTCAAAATTTGATATTCAAGTTTCTCATTGAATGTTCAGAGTCAGAACCAATAATTGGATTCTACGTGAAGTTTAAATATATGGTCTTTCACACTTGAACAAACATTAGTATACCCAATTGTTATTTAAATACTTTGTTATCATCAACACCTAAGGGAAATGGAACAAACTAATTTTGTTCCAACAATCCCCTCCTTTTTTATGAATACAAACATAAGTATTTAAGAACAATTATTGATAATTTAATGAACTAGTTGACTGTAGGGTCTGAGGTTTGTAAGCTCCCCTTGAGTCTAATAGTCCATAGGGTTAGGTTTGTAAGCTCTCCCTAAGTCCTATCCATGTTAATTAAATTTGAACATTTAAAGCACAAATGTAATCCTTTAGAATTTAAGCAAGATAATAATTGTTATGTTTCAGGTGCTTAAATACTTATATGTCTACTCCCCTTTTTGTCATATAACCAAGAAAATGTTAAATGATAGAGAAAATATATATATATATATAAGAGAATAATATTTGGGATGTAATCAAAACATGATAAAAATAGTTTAACAACATATATGATTTTCCCTTTATATAAAAAAATTAAGAAAGATTTTAAAAATTGATTGGAATGGTTGGTAAACAACTTTTGCACTTTTCAAGATGGTCAAGATAGGTTTTTCGCTAGACTTTGAGGGGAATGGGGAAGTCAAGTCTGGGGAGACATGTTTGAAAATATGAATTTAATTTTCTATGATGACCATTGGTGCATAATAACCAACTATGATTTTACTTTAACCAAAACTTTCTATAAAAGAAGGATTTTGATACAAGCAAGATCATATTCCACTCAACAAGCTTCTTCTCAAAACTGAAAATATGAGTGATTTTTCCAACAACTCCAAAGATAGTACTTTAAATAAACTCAACAAGGGAGTTAATGAAGATGCTGGAAGAAAACTTAAGTGTAAGTCCAAAAAGACTGGTCGTTCAAGAACACCGACATGTTCATCAGAAAGAGCATCGAAACCAAGAAAATCATTCATGACTAAGATGAAGAGACTTAGGAAAATTCTTGATCCATCTTCTGATCATGACTTGGATGCTGATGAGCTTGATTTTACATGGCCGAACTTCCTCAATCACCGTGCTTTTTTTCCTGAAGAATTTGGAGAAGAGTACGCAATGTAGTTCATTTTGATCTAAATGAGGAAAGCAGACTTATACTCCTTATCTTCTTGAATCTAATACTTTTAATCAAAAGTGTCCATTTCATTTGACCACCAAGAAGAATGAATTAAAGAATTTTTCCGACCATTCCAACTAGTATTGAGTTGTGAGTTTAAGAAAAGTTAGAGAGTTCAAAACAAAATTTAATCATACAATTGTCAAATAAACTATTAAAGGGAAACCAAAATAGAATTTAATTTTAGCCAGAACCATTGACTCCCAAAGGTAACACAACCATTTTTGTCAAGAGAAGAAACACTTATGACAGGAGACACATTTCTTTACTTAAAGAAACAAGATTAGTTAGATCAATTAATATGACTCAACGATTAGAAGACATAAAATTCTCAGAAGATTTATGATTCAAGATCTTATGAATCCATAAAAACATTTCACATAGTGAACTAACTGGTTCATAGTCAGATCATTGAGAATCATAAATAAAGCTGAAGGAAAAGATACATTAGATAAAACAAATGTAAATGACAACTTAGAGAGATACATAGTATTAAAAAACACATACATCATTAGCCACAAGTTATTATCCAACAGATGATAAACCAAGTGTCAGAAAAACCTTTTAGATTCATGACACATAAGTGGACAAATGTCAAACATCAATTAACCCACTTATATGCTATTAGAGACGACACATGAAATTCTGAGTATCAGAGGTTGGGTTGCTCATATGCTACTATTCATCAGAAGCTAGTTCAAAGCTTCTGACCACAGTAGCTTCTGACAATCACCAGACTCTGATTCTCCATTTAAAATCAAGCATTATTCTTTAACAAAATGCATGTTCAGATTCTTTTTGATAAAATAAAATCTTTTAATAGTAAGAAGATTGGTAAATATATCAGCCCATTGATGATATGTATCAATGAACTGTATATCTATTACATTCTGAATATAGTCTCTAATAAAATGATATTTTATATCTATATTCTTGGTTCTAGAATGTTGAATAGGATTCTTTATCAAACAGATATAAGCAGTATTATCACAAAATATTGGAATACTGCTTCCACTAATCTGATAGTCTTCCATATGATATTTCATCTAGAGTAGTTATGTGCAACAACTTGCAGCTGAGATGTATTCTACTTCTGCTTTAGATAAAGTAATTATTTCTTTTCTTTTACTAGTCCATGATATTAGATTTTAATCTATGACCTGACATCTTCCACTAGTGGATTTTCTTTCAATTCTATCCCCAACATGGTCAGCATCACATAATCCAACTAGCTTATAATCCAGGGATTTCTTATAAAAATAACCCTATATTGGTTGTTCCCTTCAGATATCTAAATATCCTTTAACAAATGATAAATGTGTCTCTCTAGGATATGACTGAAGTCTTGCACACAAACATACACTGAATAAAATATTTGGTCTAGAAGATGATAAATAAATAAGAGATCCAATCATACCTATATACAACTTTTGAAAAACCTTAGTGCTTCTACCTCTTTGCTCATGTTGCATGTTGGATGCATAAGAGTGATCATGATCTTGAAATCATCAAGCTTGAACTTTTTCGGAAACTCCTTTGTATACTTAGTCTGATGAACATAGACTCCCTCTTTGCATTGATTGATTTGAATACTAAGGAAGAACTTCATCTCTCCCATCATACTCATTTAAAATTCAGCATACATTGTCTTAGAAAATTCTTTGCAAAGAAAATCATTAGTTGAACCAAATATGATATCTTCAACATAAACTTGGACAAGTAAAATATCATTCTTAAGTATCTTTCTAAAGAGTGTAGTGTCTACTTGCCCTTTATGAAATCCATTTTCTAACAAAAAATTACTCTGTCTCTCATACCAACTTCTGAATGCTTGTTTGAGTCCATAGAGTGATTTCTTTAATTTGAAAAAATAATATGGGTGTACTGAGTCCTCAATCCCAAGTGCCTATTTCACGTATACTTAAAAAATGACATCATTTAAGAATTCACTCTTAACATCCATTTGGTATAAAATAATGTCGTGATTAATAACATAAGAGAAAGTAACCCGATTGCCTCTAACCTTGCAACTGGTGCAAAATTTTCAGAGAAATCTATACCTTCTTACTGACTGTAGCCTTGAGCTAAGTGTCTAGCATTATTTCTTACCACTTCTCCTTGTTTGTTGAACTTGTTTATGAATACCCATTTTGTTCCAATAATGTTTAGGACAATTTTGTTGCATTTCAAAAAACTGTAGATATCCTATTAATATAAAATATATGTGTGTTCTAATAAACATTTCAAATATAAAATTCTAAACAAACTTAGTAAATTGCATTGGTTTAAATAATTTCAAGAGTAATAATCCTTTGTTTATAACATTTCTTTGAATAATAATAATAATAAATAATAATAAAAGAATTTCTTAATAATAAAAGTATTTCTTAATAATAATAGCAATAATAATAATAATAAAAATTTTGAGTAACTTAAATGTCATGTATAAAGTGTAAATTAATTTATTGATTGTGGTTGTTACTCTTGGCGGTGGCATGTTTGGTAGTCTTGATGCAATGTTTTTAGGTGTCTTCTTTCTTTTGTTGGTGTTTTTTGTTTTCTTTTTCAACAACACTAAAACATGAGAAGAAAAACATGCAATCAAAAGAAAGAAATCAACCAAACCACCACCTATGCGAAGACACATGTTAGATTTCAGCCCAACTGAACCCCTATCATCCAAGTCAAGGACTTCTAGGAGAAGCACAAAAAATATTGAAGGATAATTTATCAAATGTATTAAATCATCCTCAAGGAATATAAACTTGTACCCATATAGACTATTCAATCTCAACAAAACAATACCATTATACTAAAGATGTATAATTAGGGGGATTTTTATAAAGATTTAGCTTTGAATAGAAAATAAATTAAAAAGATTAAATATATTAGAGATTAAAAATAGTCTGACCTATTTCAAATTTAGTATTTCTCAAAATTTGTTAATTGCGTATATTCCTTAAAATTATTCATCTAGTATTATGACGAATTAACAAATTAATTATATTCAATTTATTGGGTTATAGCTATTTCTTTTAATTATTAAATACCCTAATATCTAAGGTGAATTCACAATTAAAAGAGGTTTATGACTATTAATTTCTATATCAAAAATACTAATTCAATATCTCTATAGTAAATACTAATTGAAAAATAAATTAGATCAAGGTTCAAGAGTCACGGTTACTAATCATTCAAAATATATAATCAATTCATACATTCGTCAACGTATAAATAACATTAGATAAAGGTTTTCGGTGCATAGTACTTATCATTACTGTATAATACTCATATAAATCTTTAAAATTTGAGGACGGATTTTTATTTATGGGGGAAATGGAATATCCCATATCCCCATAAAATACTCTATTCGTTGTAAGTTGAGATCAACAAATTTTCTATATACTCTATTTCTTGTCAGTTGGGAGAAATGGAGTTGTTAGTGAACTCATATAAGATTAATTATTATTCAATTTAAATGACCTTTATTAATTACTAAAACAAAAGAATATTTTGGTAATACTAATAAAATGTCAATTTCTCTCTAAGAGAAATATATCCCTTAAGATATTTTCCTATCTCTATTTTCTTACCAACCTTGCCACTTGTTAGTAACAAAAGAAGAAAATAGAAAAAGAAGAGAAGAAGAAGAGAAGAGAAGAAGAAGAGAAGAGAAGAGAAAGAAAAGGAAAGAAGAAGAAAATATGGAAAAAGAAATAAGAAGCTTGAATCATCACATCACTTCTCATCTTGAATCTTTTATTCACTTTCTAAGGTGTTCTAGGTAGTATTAACTTTTGGGGAAGTTTTCATGGAAATGGGAATCAGGGATTGTGTGTTTTCTTTGATCATGAAGTTAATGCTAATACATGATGTCTTTGTTGTTGACATGCTTCTATGAATCACTCCATGACTTTTATATGTTATCTTGGTGTATTATGGTGTTTGGTGATGTTGTATGGTTCTTTCCCTTCATCATATTACAATTTCTCACTAGCTGAGTTATGCTATTTTCGCCAGGCCTCACTAGGTCTCATTAAATGAGACATCTGATCTTGAGGAAATGTGACATATTAACTTGTCTTGCCAGAGCCTCGCTGGAGCTCTCTAGGTGTGAGCTTGCTTGGAGGCCTCGTTGGGTCTCGCTAAGCGAGGAAAGGAAAAATTCAGAGGCATGATCTTCCTGCCTCACCTTGCTTGGATCTTTCCCCGAGCTCATTGTGTGAGGATTCTGTTATATTGGAAAGTGATCGGTGTTCATGTTTCCACCATAAAACGGGAGTCGTAACTCCGATTAATGGGAGGGTGAATGCATTGGAAAGATAATCCATGTTCTATCCTTTAATGAAGTAAAATCATGCATGCATGTTAAACAATTATTGATGAGTAATGATGAACTCTTAAGCTTATGTTACGAGCTATGTCATGAATTGTTGTTTGTCTTGAATGCATAATGGTTGAACTAACTATGATGAAAAGTGATGTGAACCTAGGTTAATAACTAGGTGAATGAACTAGTAATAAAGGCTTAGGCTATGAACATTATTTATATTGTGATGCTGGGATACGAAGGTACATTGGTGTGTATCATGGACGATTAGTCTCTTTAATTGCGAATCAGTAGGCCTTGTATGGAACATGTTGGGATGATGTGAAAATTGGTGAATGTGATCACATAATGATTGGTGAGTGAAATTATGTTGAATGTTCGAACCTAATCATGTATATAACCCTTGATCGTGCACATCCCAATTGAGATGCTTATGTAAACTAAAATTAGGATGTAGGTACCAATGATTTGTTCCTCACAATGGTTTTGAGGCCCAACTGTGGATTGGGTTCATATAGGAGAGGTGAACCTCAAAGTGGTTTCGATTCCTATACGAGGAAAGATAGCCTAAGTGGGTTCGAGACCCATATGGGTGACAGTTCTTTAAGTGGGTTCTAGTCTCATGGTGAACCCGAATCCACATGAAAGTTGAATCATACAAACATTCGTGACCCGAGCCTTGCCCTAAGAGTAGGTCTGGTCGGGGAAAGATGCTTTGTAACATTTTCCAAATAGTAATTTATTGATTTATGTTAACTCAAGTTACATGTTTCCATACAATATGAATATCCCTTAGATGATTATGTATTTCTCTATTGTGTAAGTGTACACATATATTGTTTTATCGAGAAGCTTAAGTTGAGGCTAACATATTAGCTCTTTAGAGCCGAGTGGACCCATAAGATAAGGAATCCACTTAGATTATTACCTCACCCCGCTATTATTGTTGCTTTTGAGTTGGTTCTTTGTAGGTCAATGGAAATGATAAGCTTGCCTGATGATGTTTCAAAGAGTTTTTCTATGATGTTCTTCTGTTGTAGTTTGTGTATATATATGGAAATTATACACAAATATTAGTTTTTATCTATGCACTTTTGTATAGAATATGCCATATTATATATTATTCTTTTAGACATGTATATATAACGTTGCCGATATAAATTTATGTGTATTATTACCAAATTACACTATATGTAATATATTATCTAGATGTATATTATGTGTGGGTGTTACAGAACTACCTTGCAGATAACTATAGAGGATCAAAACTTCAGGTACATACAATGGTTTTTTGTAATCCATGTCTAACAAACAACAAGTTTGTTATTCCCTCTCTACTCTATATAGAGAGGGAGCCAATTCATGTATTCAATTTCAATTCACTCTCCTCACTCACATACTGACTTGAATGATGGTGTAACACCCTAGATTCTCTAATGGCATATTCATTCTACAATGATTGTTTAGTCTCTTGTTAATGAGGATATAAACCCTACTAAAGTTCTTAAAACCTTGGTTAAGAGATCCATGGTATCATTAGTCAATTAGAATAGATTGCAAAGGGTAATATAGTTTATGTGCATGTGCACTATATAAGGAAAAATGAAAGAAGAATTACCCCAATTTTGGATCCTTTTTTGCTTCTTTTTCACTCAAATTTTACTAAGTCCACAATCTTTACACTGAGCTATTTTATCTTCATTATTTGGTCTTTCTTCTACATTTTGGCTCATCTTTCACCGGTTTTGCTCCGATTCTTCGACAAAATATATGCAATGACGAACTGTCATCAAAATCCCAAACTTGAATCATTGCTTGTCCTTAAGTAACTCACTTGCAACTGCATATTTCACAGATGACAAGTTACAAAATAACAATCGAACATCACCAAATTAAATATTTCTTTTACCTAAGCATTATTCTAGTTTCCAACTTCTATCCGGCAAATTCAAAAAGCATCCTCAATATTAACGAGTACTTAACTTGTCTCTCAGCTCACTTTAACTCACTTAATGGATAGGGTGATCTCTCAATCAACATGCAAAATCAATTATGCTTAGCTTGATCATTTTCTAATAGAGTTCAACACAGAAATCTCAACACACATATTAGAGGTCTTTTTAGGTTGTAACTTTACTTATGTTTGGGTAGGATATTTTTAGGAACAAAGATTTAAACCTTTGGAGTTAGATGATTAGTTCTCCTTCCACTTCTTTTTTCTCTAAAATTTTGAAAATTTTGGCCAGTATTCTCTAGTAGCCCAAACCGAAACTTAAAACTTTGCTCACTTCCAAGAGCAACCCCAAACTCAATATTTTTCATATACTTTCGGTTTATACTTCTACCTAACTCAAAAGAGAGGGTGGAAGAAAAGATCTTTCAAGTCATATGGCTAAGAATTTTAGGCTACGTCACCGAAAGAAAGGCTAAAGCTTAAAGTGGTTAGCAATGGATATACCTATTACTACATGGTGGTTTAAAAAGGCTCAAAGTTATAAACAAAAAACTGCATCAGTGTGTGTCGGTTAAACTAGATAACTTAATTGGAAATAGATCAAACCAGATAAAATAATAATGCATGGATACACTCATAAAGAGAAAAAGTGAACAATGGAAGTTATTTGGCTCAAACCTTACTAGATGAGATATTTGTAGGTTGTGTACAAGTCCGTTGATTATTTTCACATCCATTACCTTCAAGTTTCTAGTTGCTATTGTGATTATCAAGTTTCTTTTGGATCATATGTTCAATGCTAAAGTGCTAAACTTGCAAATCTGAAGAAAAAAAACACTAACAACTTCAAACTTGTTTATTAAAGAAAACATAGATCGTCATGGAAGTGTTATGCTTGAGTAGCTAATTCCTATTTTGGATGGTCTTGAATAAAAATAAAGAAAAATATGAAAAACAAAAACTGGTTATACATATTGGCTTGCCTCCCATCTGTGCTTCTTTAAGGTCCTAAGTTCAATCTTTTTGCAAAGTGGTCGAAGTTTAGAACAAAATGAGTTCAACCAAAGAAGGTTTTGAAAAAGAGAGGGAGAGATTTTGAAATTAAAGAAAGTGGGGATAAGATTAAGAGACTATCCTATTTACAAAATTAAAAGTTTAGAGTTGAAAAGATCTGACCAAATGGGTAGCAATCCAATAGACAAGAATGTCAATAGAAACCCAGAATTCTCTTGGACTTTTAGAATCAAGCAACACATAAATGCACAATTATATTAATATTGAAGAGCAAAGGCATCAAATAAATATGGCAACATCCAAGCTTATCCATTCCATGATCTTCTTCAAAATAGCCCATGTAACAGATGAATTTCAGAAGTCACAGGTTCAAAATAACAGATTCACAATGATCATGTTGTAGATGAACTCAAAAGGATCTTGAATGATGTATCAGATGAAGTTTCAAATTGCAAGCACTTGGTTTCTTAATAAGTTGGCATTGGCTAAGTCCTTTAGCATAGGAATATTGCCTAAATTCTAAGTCCATTTGTCCAAGATCAAGTCAACAGTCCACATAAATGTTTTTTAGGGTTTTTTTGTTGATATTATGTACATTAATGGTCAAAGACCACACAAACAAACAAATTAAAAGCTAGAACAATGGACAAAGTGAAAATTGCATAAATAATTAGAATGATATGAACAATGGCAAATGTATAAAAGCTAGAATTAAATGGCATTAAAGTAAAGGGCTTGAAATTAAAAGTTAGTAGTTAATAGGTTAGAAGTTAGTATTGTTTTGCTTTTGCATTTCATTTTAAGACATTCTTTGGAGAACACTCAACCCACTTATCACAAGCATGGATCCTTGAACCAAGACATCTTCCAAAGGAAGGAAAAAAGGCCAAGTTTCCACACAATACCATGAAAGAGGGGAGACTTACAATCTCACTAACTAGAATGCTTATGCCTTTTATGTCACAAATTTAGCGCTATGTTAAGCAATCGTAATTGGACTTATGTAGAAGTCATAACTATTTGAGGTCGGGCAATAGAATTTTGGTGTTAATTCATGTTAGAGACATAGTATAATAGACTATGCTCATGAAACATACCACACACAAAAAGAATATGCAAAAGGTGTGGCCTAATCTCATCCATATTCATGTTAATTTTTCAATCAACTAGCCTTAGGATTTTGAGATATCATAGGCCAAATGGAATGAATGTATGAAGAAGGGGAATGAGATGAAGTGGGAGGGGAATAGGTGAAAACAAAAATTGGTCAAAGGAGGACTTTTATCAAATTAATATCATTCATTCATTTTGGGAGATGGAATATACATTCCATCAATCCCCTAAATCCAATGATATTAATTTGACAAAGTCAAATCAACCTTGACCAAGGCCCAACAACAATAATTAAACTCAAACAAGACATCACAAGTGGTCAACAAATTTATTTGGCATTTATTCAAATTAAAAAATACTAAAATAAGGCATTTAAATTAAATATGGTTTGTCCAATTCCTAAAACCTCATCAAAACACCAAATAAATGGCCATGAGATTTATCATAGGTTAAACAAGGTCAAAGGACCTTGGAGAAAAAATTTCATAATTTTTGGACATTTAAAATTATTTTTAAACAATTAAAAACAAATGCAAAATCAATTAAATCATGAAAAATATTAATAATGATCCAAAAATTAATTTTAATTCAGAATATGAAAGAGGAAATTATTTGAAATTTTTTGGTGAAACTCCCATATTTTTTGGATCAATATTAAAATTAATATGAATTAATGAAAATAAAATGATTAAAATGAAAATGAAATGATCAGAAAAAACGTGGACCACTTGATCTCCCTCATTAATTGAGGTGGCAGATCAATTGGTCACAAGCGCGCAATCCACGATACGCCTGAGTCAGTGCGCCACAGGAAAGGTAATTCAAACCAACGCACGAGATTATTTCATTTCAAATGGATCATGTGGCTCTGAACACGCCAGTTCCCCACTGGAGCTCTAGTTCCGGTCTCCTTCTCAGGCGAGCCTCGCCAGACTGGTTCAGTCATAACCATCACCAAAATTAAAAGGAAGGACATGATTTCAAAGTAAAAATGGCACTGAGCACGAATCTGACCTCAATTTATCCTAACTCCAAGTATTTTGAGAGATACATGGAGTTAAAATTTAAGGTACATGAACTGAGTTGCTTCGATTTGGCCTCAATGCAACTCAATCTTCTTGCCTACATTGGTAGGACTTCAGACAACCAAAGAATCAAGAGAATTGAGCAAGATTAAGAGAGAATCGAAGAGATTAAAATTTCTAGAAAATACCTTCAATGTAGGTCTGGATTCAGCTGTTCTTGCCTTGGCTCATGCTTGATCTCACTCCAAATGCTTGTAGAAGAAGAATTGAATGCTCAAAAGGTCTTGGATCCCTGGAGTTTTGAATCTCAAAACAGTAAGAATTCAAACTCAATTTCAAGTGAAATTCTCAGGATTATCCTTTGGAATGAGAGGGTTAGAGGTTTGGGATCAAAGTTGGTGCCAATGTCTGTGAAATTCTGAGCATATGGAGCTTTATTTATAGCCAATTCAATTGATATTTGCACACTTGAAGTGAACTTCCAAAATTAGCAATGTGTGATGCATGATTGCATGGGCGTGTGCAGGCCCATGAAATCACTCCATCTGATCCATAATTGAGTGTAAGCAAGGCTGAAGTCATGTTGGAATGCTAGGCAATTGTGCATGGATGTTTGAAGTTCAATCTTGCCAAATATGATACCATGTTCAAGCCATGTGCAGCCTATTTACTTCTTGTCCAAAATGAATGAACTTGGAATTTTTAGAAAGGCTAGATCTAGAGGAACAACTTTCATGATCAACACCTTTCCATTTGGAGCTTGGAACTTGAAGAATTTTGAGGTGGAAGTTTGGAAATTTTAACACATTGAAATTTTTTCTAAGTGTCAAGCCATATGTCTCAATATTCCACCTTACTTAACTTTTTATATGAGCTTCAAATGAGAAACGTGTCTTAATCAAAGTTGTAGCTCTTTCAAAGACCTTCAAAATGCTTACAAATTTAATGTCATTTGGATTCGAAATGATAGAGTTATGAATTTTTGAAGTTTGGAAAAATCACTTGATCAATGGTATAGGTCAAAAGTGACCTATAATGTAACCTCATATCACATGCTCATAAAAGTTGAATTAGCTCTCAATAAACACATCAAAGTTGAAGTATACCTCTTGAGTTTGATGTTTCAACTTGTAAATCTTTCATCTCATAAAAATTGAGCATGTTTTGGCCTTGGGAAGTTGACTTTCAAATTAGGGTTTAGACAAAATAACTTATAGTGTTTCAACATAGAAAATGATTTTCCCAGCAAAACTAGCTCTAGGTCTCAACATGAAAGTTGTTTGGAATGTTATTTAGAGTAAGTTTTCTCTTGGAATTACTTTCATATGGTAAAAATTGTAGGAGATAGGGTCTAGGGAGACCCAGTTTTGATTAGATGAATTCATCTGGCCAACCACCATCAACCAACTTGCTAATCTTCAATTCTCTTGACTTTCTAGGCTCATGGTAGATCATATATGCATAAGATGATAAATTTTGAAGTGCCCCTTGAGAAATTTGATCAATTGGTGAGATAGCTTGTTGGAGAAGTTACTCAAGATACCCAGTCCAACTAGGGTTTCCAAGGAAAATCACCCTCAAACTCTTGAAGAAAACTTGATCAATATAACATGTAGATATCTTTGGGACTCATATATGATGTTTATGACCATCCTTGACTCAATCCATGGTTGTGATCTTTGTCATGAGGGTCTCAAACCCTAGATATGAACTTGATAGATCAATGGGATCATGCCTTATCTACAAAAGAGTTAGGCAAATGCAAAGACATATTTTTGATATTTTGGTTAGTGAAATGATAAAATACAAGTATGATACAATCACATAGTGCTTGGTGATCTCTCCCAAAACAAACCCAATGAAAAAGGGGGAAGGAGAATGCCAAGGTATGATCCCAATGCTAATGCATATGATGGAATTGCATGAGGGATCTTATGGTCAAAATTGGGGTCTTACCGCTGCCCCTATTAAAGGACATTCTAACTGATGAGGAGAAGGTTAAAATATTCCTGTCGACTCAGTAGAATGGGCTTAAATAACAACATATAGAAACAAATTTTGATCCCTAAGAGACCTCATGATGCATATGATATGGCTGTAAAAGTAAATTCTTTGTGGGGAAATATTGCCACAAAGGAAAAGAAATCAGAGGGACCGAAAATCCGCAGGAGTATAATGCATTCCGTAAGGAAGACTCACTGGGGAGACAGAGACTCTGAGGGGATAAAAAGGAGTTATGTGTAGGCCAGGCTACGACTTAAAACTAACTGGGGGACTTGAGGGATTCCATATAAACATGGAAAAGACTCAGCCGACGAACTAAAAACATCTGCATGGGATACGAGTAAGTCAGGATAAAACTGAAGTACTTGAATCATGCAGGGAAAAAGATTTCTCTAAGGAAATGCGCACTCAACTCAACTGGGAAAGATAAACTTCAACACAGGAGGAGCAAAAATCTATTATCTACTACCTGTTACTGGGTAAGGAGATAATAAAGATCTGACAGAGAGGACATCCGTCACCGGTTAGGATGAACATATCAAGGATGACTCGCTGAGGATTCCAGGAGGGAGTATTCATTACCGGTTACTGGGTAAGAATAGCCTTTCTAGGGAAAACTGAAGAAAAATAGGATTTACAACTACCATTTACTGGGCAGAAGACCAAGGGTGAGAGTATCCGTCATCGGTTAGGATGAACATATCAAGGATAAACTCGATAGGGAAGAAAATCTGTCACCAATTAAGATGAACATATCAAGGATAGACTTTCTTGGGATTGCCAAGGAGGATACCTGTCATCGGTTAGGATGAACATATCAAGGATAAACCAACTGAACAAAAAGTAGGAATTACATCTATCGAATGCTGGATAGAAGACCAATCAAAGAGAAAATCCGTCACCGGTTAGGATGAACATATCAAGGATAGACTCTGTGAAGGGAGAAAATAGGGATTACATCTATCAGCTACTGGATAGAATACCAAGAGAGAGAATCCATCACTGATTAAAGTGAACATATCAAGGATAAATTATGCAGAGGGAACAAAAGCAGGATTTACAACTACCAAATACTGGGTAGAAGACCGCAAAGAGAAGGAAACCCGTCATCGGTTAGGATGAACATATCAAGGATTAACTCTCTGGGGAACAAAAATAGGGATTACAACTACCTTTTTACTGGGTAGAATACCAAGAGAGAATATCCATCATCGGTGTAGCGGGGTATTCGTTACCATTGGAGATATTGACTAAATCCAAGGTAAATCATACAAAGTCGAGTCGCCACCGCACTTCTATTTATCCAAAGGAATGGTTAGAAAGCGAACAAAAACCTAAAAGTTTTAACAAAAACTAGTAAAAGAAACAGAGATCTGGGTAAGGGGGTTGGTTATGCAATGGGAAGGTGTTAGGCACCCAAAACATCCTAGGTACTCCTAGGGAGCCCTTTTCACAATTGTTGTAAGGTTATTGTTTTTGTGAAAATTTTATTTGCGTAAACATGATTGAAGAGATGAGAAGAGAATGTACAAGTTATTTACATTTTTGTGTTTGGATGGATAAACCCATTGCCTACGTACCCTCTTATAAAAAGATTAGGATCAAAACCTCGTAGTTCGGGGTAAAAATCTCAAAACAAATGAGTGGATTGATTGGTCCAAAAGCCTTAAGGTCTTTTGTTATCAAAGGGAGAAAACTCAACCTAAAACCACAAATCCACCATGTGAGGATAGCTTCAACATGCTAGTGAGGGGTTAACCCTATAATAAGCATGGAAGACTCATTGTCCATCACTAAGGATATAGGTGAGTATTACATCAACCACAAGGATAACTCAAACCTAATAGCTAAAGGTTATGAAAAAATTGATTAAGAAGTGGCTACTGAAACCACAAAAGAAATTTGAATGGGTTATATTTACCAATTAGAAGTATATACAAAATGGTCAAAGTTGACTTAAAGATTCAATTCAAAATGAGTGTTATGAAAAGAAAGTTTGAAAATCAAAAGCATAAGGCTTAGGTTTCTAATGTTGAAAACAGGTCAAAATGTTTGCACAAAAAGGTTTTTGGCTTGGGTTAGAACGGAGAAATGAAGAAGAAAGGCTAAGTCCTAAGGAAAACAAAAAGATGAGGGATATGAAATGAAACCACACTAGGAGTTCCTCTCTTAAGATCATATAGATGATCCAAGTAGCTCCCATCCTTTGGAATAAACAAGCACAAAGTATAAGCAATCAAACAAGTCTCATAAGAGATCCTCAATATATCTTGTATCTTCCACTTAGATGAACATGGTAATGATCCTCCAATTAAGCTCAAATGGAAACTCCTAGTTCAAGAGCACACACATCAAAAGTTCACAAGTAAACAAACATCACACACTATATCCATACAAGAGGATCAAACAATGGGTGGGATTTAGTCAAGAGGGTTCATGTCAACCTCGACAAACAAGCCAAACTGTAAAGGGTAATCTGTAGCTCTTAACCACTAACATTGAACGTTAGGGTGAAGTTGATCAAAATGGTAATGAGGATGAGACCCCATGCTCTTAACCCTGCCCGGGGTGAGCTCATGACAAAGAAAGCGTGGGGATCCAGAAAGTGGGATCCTTTTCCACTTGACAGACTCTGGACAAAGATCTGGGGCACATGTTCAGAAACATCAGCACGTAGTGCGAGCATAAAGAACGACACACTGAATAACAGGGGATTGGCTACTAATCCCTTCTATCCGTCAATTGCCTCTACTCTTGGAGGTCTTATTTAATACCACATGCCTCTTCTTGGAGGTCTTTGAGCACAATTCTAAACAAACACAAACAGAGCCTCTGAAGGAGGACTTGCCAGCAAAATGCCTGCCAAAAAGGAGACAGGACTTCAGACTACATGAAGTAAGAAGCTAACTACCCGAGTGGTGTGTCAACCACAATCCAATGCTCAAACAAGAGCTAAAGCAAACAAGCAACTAAGGTACCTGTACAAAGACTAAACAATTAGTACTTCAGTCATACAACCAGGAAACAAACAGTGAAACCCTCTAATAGTTACACAATTCAGTGCATAAGTGCCTTAGCACTCAAATGAGCTCATGAGTTCACCACATCAGTTAAAACCCTACAAAACAACAATAGGCCAGTACTCAAATGCATTTGTATCTCACAAGATCAATGATGAGTATCCAAACCTGAAACACAAGACAAAGTTAGTTTATGTGCATTTAAACAACACAACAAAACACCAACAAACAAAAGCATAAGAGATGAATTCAAAACCTAACCAAATGACCAAAACAGAACCCAATCTTCTACACATTATACATTCAAACACTCCTCAAAATGTCCTCAAAAGGACCAGCATCAAATTAATAAGCAAGTGTCTCAAATTGCCTATGCCATGCAATGACCAAAAATAGGCACAAAATGAACTTCCAACTTAGAAAATTCATATCAAATCATAAATGCATGCAATGACTTTGAGATTTTTTGTACAAGTTTCTTATGCCATGAATGTTCAACGTGCGAAAAATCAAATCCAGAATGACACAAATGCCATGTGAACAAAAATGCACCAATCCAATGTCAAAAATGTGACACAAATTGTCACATTATTCTCTATGTGTCAAAAATGATGATAGCATGTGAGAAAAATTCCAAACTAGTGACCAAAAATCATATTATGTATGAATGTCAAGCATGCAAAAGATTGGATCAGATGGCTCAAAGATGAGGATTTCACAATGCATTGAATGCAATAGACCAAATTAGCATAATATTCAATCAAAAATTCAAAAATAAAAATCCAGACATTAACAATTCATGAAATTAGCACCATAAAAAAGTAGACATCCATACAAGTCTATGAAAAAAAATTGGGGCTCATTTGGATCATTTTTGCATTTTTTATGAATTAAACAAAATAGGCAAAATAAATGAAATAACATGCAAAAATGGAGGGAAACAAATTAATTTGAATAAAATCAGAAAAAACCATGACCACACGATATGGCGCGCATCAAGCATCAACGGCACAGGTTTGAAACATGAAATGCACCGTTTCATTTAATCCACTCAGCATCCTAATCAGCGTTTCAACGCATTCGTGGCTTGGTCAAACGCTCTCAGCCAATTGCTCATCCACGCAACAACACACATGGCAGCCAACTCACCAAAACCCTAAGATACATAGACGTCGGAGCTACAGCTCCGGTCATCTTCTCCGACGAACCACACGGCGGCACCGCTCAAATTTTTTCCAGAAATTCATGAGGCTTATACCATTCGAACCGTCTCTCCACGAGGATTCCAAATATCAACTTAGTTTCTCCTAATTCTCCATGGATTGTTCAAATCAAAGACAAACATTTCTTAGATCTAAACTTTCAATTAACCTAACATGCTCAATACTCTTCCATTTTCAAATCTAAACACATACTCGTGCTCTACACAACAAGATCTACCATTCTATGATCTAAACACAGCAAAAAGAGAGAGTGAATTTTGAGTCACCTTGAAGTGTAGCTCTCTGAAATCGCACTCTCACAAGCTCAAAAGCTCCAGATCAACTCCTATGCACCTCCTTTGAACCTTTAAGCAAGAAGCAATGGTTGAAAACACTTGAATCCACTTCAATTTCCAAAATCCATCGCCATGTTCATGCTCTTGAACTGCTTGAATTCTTGATGAATTGCAACGAATGAATGATGAATCTTGCTCAGTGAAGCACCAGGAACAAGAATATGCAAAGATCTTGGAGAATTGTGTGAAGAAAAATGCAAATCGAAGAGAGATAAATTTTTGAGAGAGTTCTTGATTTTGATCTGAAATGGTTCTGTTATCCCAGTTATGATTAGGGTTTGGCCTTTTATACTTCATGCTAATGACCATGCTAATCCTCTTTTTCATTGGCTAACCATGATTAATGAGTATTGAAGCAAATTGCAAAAATGCACATTAAGCTAGCATGGCCATAATGCACGTGTTCTTTCCCATGTTAAGCTTCTAATCCACTCAAAATTATCCAATGGTCATGATTTGAAGATCAATTTGCTTGCATCTTAAGCCAAAAATGAATGTTGAATATTTTCTTCATTTTGCACATGTGTGAAATAATGAACATTTTGACCATGATACCTTTGCACATTTGAGCCAAATAATGTCAATTTTAGATGCCTTGCACATGTGAAGCACTTTGCAAAAAGAATGGACCAATTTGAAGCATTGTATCAAAAGTTATGCCATTTTGAATTTCCATGCACACTTTGTGATCAAATAACCATAACTTCTCAACCATTCATCATATGGACATGGATTAGGACTTTTTGGAAAGGGGAGACAAAGATCTACAACTTTCATGTTCACCAAAAATCCATTTGAAACTTCTTTGACATTGATAAGTCAAGTTGAATGTGGACCAAAAACTTGCCAAATTTGGAAACTTTGAATTATAGGTCATTTTCCATTTTTAGTAACTTTTGCCATGACCTTTGAATCTTCAAGATGGATATTTAGAATGATGAATAGACCCCATTTGAACATGATTGAGGTGTCTCAACTTATTTCCCCACCTCATAGCCCTCAGTTGACTGCACAGTTGACTTTTGGTCCTCAGATGACCTTGAAATGTCTTGATTAAAGTTGGACCTCTACCACTTGGTGAGATTGCTTCAAAATGAAACCCTAGCTCATGTAAACTCCTTATATTAATCATGTTATCCTCATCCCAAGAAAATACCTCATCTCTTTCACAAAGGATCTTCTTGAAGCTCTTGACCTGGTGATTGCTTAAGCTACAAACAAAAGATGTTAGTGACATATTTTTGTGCTTTTGGTTAGTAAATAGAACAAGAAAAGCCATGATATACAATTCAAGCATGCTTGGTGATCTCAAACCACTCACAAGAGACCCCTACCCAAAGGGAAAGGGAGTCAAGATGCTCAATGATCCTTGAGGCTATGCAATGCAATGTTATGATGCCATGAGGGATCTTAGGGACAAAATTAGGGTCTTACAGATGCCCCTATTTAAGGTCATTCTAGCCGGATAAGTGAAGGTTAAAATCTTCATCTCGACGAGGTAGAATGGGCTTAAATAATAACAAAGAGACAAATTTTGGTCCCTAAGAGACCTCATAATGTAAATGTATGTATGCAAAACAAACAAAACTCTGTGGGGATATGTGTCCACAAAGAAGAAAAGATCAGAAGGAATTTGATAATCCCTATGACTTATCCACTCCATGGGGAAGGGACTCCACTGGGGACTCTTATGGGGATAGAAAAGGAGATAAATTGCGCGAGCAGGTCACGACTCAAAGCTGGGGAAAAGAGTTTCCAAAGGGAATAAATCCGTTGGAAAGACATCGAGCTGACTCGAAGGTGCATGTGTTGGGGAATATACCAACACAGCAAAAGGCGATCCACAACAGATACCTCGCTGGGGATGTCCAAAAAGACTTTCCCGGGGAAGCAGCGGGATGAGGTGTTACCGGTTACTGGGTAACAAGCTCAATGAGACATGTGATCTAATCACCGGTACATGGGTGAAAGAACAACAAGCTCGGGAAGAATGAATATCTAAGATCGGTATAAGGGTGAGAGATATCAATCGACCAAATCATCTAAGGAAGACCTAAAAGGTATATCTCAACTCAGGAAAATATGACTCCACAGGGGACCAAAGTCATAATAGGTAGCAGAAGGAAGGAACACCAGGGATACCGGTTACTGGGCATATAATAGGTGACCAACCAAAGCATGAATTGGGGAATATTCCCAAAACACTCATCATCCAAAAAGAGGGCAGAACGCAACCTCGATTATAGGATGGATATTCGATTCCACAAAGGGATACGAATCTTACTCGACTGGGGAAGAACAAAAGGCTTCGACCAAAGAATGCATGAGATATATTATCTATTACTGTCGGAACGTAGATAATATACTCGCATGGAAGATTATCCACAACCGGTTACTGGGTTAATAAAGGATAAATCGACCGACAGAGAAAGGCATCGGGATACCAAAACTAGGTATATAATGATGACCAAACAAGGGGAGCAACAAACATCACCGGCAAACGGTAAATGAAAGAGGACCCGCTGGGGATAAAATTGCTTAATCAGAGCAATTATCCAAAAGAAGGAGGGAATATCAATACCGAATATTGGATAATGATAACCGTCAAAGAGGAGATTACATCTACCGGATACTGGGTAGAAAACCACGGAAGAGTAACCGTCATCAACTAGGATGAACAACAATGGTTAACTCTGCAAAGGGGGAATGAATCTTACTCAACTGGGGAAGAACAAAAGGCTTCGACCGAAGAGTGCATGAGATATACTATCTATTACCGTCAGAACGTAGATAATATACTCGCATGGAAGATTATCCACAACCGGTTACTGGGTTAATAAAGGATAAATCAACCGAAAAGGAAAAGGCATCGGGATACCGAAACGAGGTATATAATGATGACCAATTCAGGAGAGAAACAATCGTTACCAACAACAACAGGGTAGACGAAAGATGACTCGCTGGGGATAAATTGCGAGCGCAAGGCAATTATCCAGGAAAAAGAGGGAAAATAGGGTTTACAACTACCGGTTACTGGGTAGAAAACCACAAACTCCGCTGAGGATAAGGTGAATAATTATTGATTACTGAGTAATTATTCATTTACCACAGGGAAACACCAGAGATAGTCACAAGAGGCCAATTTAGGATCAAACCAAAAAGGCAAACTGAATCGAGACTCATCCTAATGAGGATATAACTCAATAGGGGAACCCATCCCAATATATGTGTTGGGAGGAAGCAGAAACAACTGTCGTCCACGAGGATATAACTCAGTGGGGAATACGGAAGGAAAGATAAACACTTTCTGCTTAAAGGGGCTGACTCTATATTGAGAGATCAGACACACACATCTTCTTGGGGAGATATATATCACCAAATAGCAGGAGACAACAAACAACGATATATGGCAAAGAATGCAACATGAATATCTGAATGTTATAATTATGCACGTATATGCGTGATTTATGTTTGATGAATGCTGACAAACAGACATATCTAACACACACAGGTCCAGGAATCAACCACCCGGTACTACATCTCAAGAGAAGGAGCCAGGATCACCGGAGAATATCCAATCTGCCGGGGATCAGAGATAACAATATCTCTGCAGGGATGAATCATCAGTCTCAGCTGGGGAAAGGAGTTCAGTGCACAAGTAGAATCTACCACATAAGCAACTCTACTGGGGATCCATTTGAGGGAGATAAGGGGAATCTGGTGATCCAACACCAAGTACCGAACCTTCCAAGGAAATCACACCTGCTGAGGAGAAAAGATCGCCCTTCCGCTGAAGGGGAGAGTGGTGAACATCTTCACAGATAAAATCCACCACACCAACAACTCTACTAGGGATCTATCTGAGGAAATGAAGGAATTCTGGGGATCAACCACCAAATACCGAACCTTCCAAAGAGGACACATCTGCTGAGGAGGGAAGACCACTACTCTGCTGAAGGAGGGGAGGTGAATAACCTCAACAAGCACTCCACTCGGTGGGATAAACCACAACACATATTCTGGGAGAAGAGGATACAGTCATGCCAGGAACATGAACAAATGTCTTACCTTGTTGGAAATCATGCCACCCTTGGGAGAGCACTGAGGATCCCTTAAGTATCCTTTCATCATTGTGAAATGTTCACTTTGTTTAAAAATAATTTGTGAAAAATTTGTTTGTTTATGACAATGATATTTTCTCAATTAAAACATGCAAAACATTTGTTGAATAGAAACAAATAAGAGTGCAAATAATTGGATAAAGGCTCAAATTTATTTGATGGAATGGTAGCCTGCAAATGGCAAGACTCCATAGAATTTTACAAGTTTGAAATTGGTGATATATATTGGAAAAGGGCTACATTGAACATAATGACCATTTCTCCACCAATTCTGAATTCGATGTATTCGAAGCTTTGGTTGACGACGAATGAACAAGAATCTCTGATGGATGACAATTGTAGAACAAAGTCTTGTCAGGATGCAGTTACTTGCCAAATTCCTAATTTTTGCCTAGATTGCCCCAGAATGAGGTGCTCAATCTAGCAGGATGCATATATTCATTTTTTATGTCTCTAACTTTTGCCTGGATCTCCTTTTCGGGTTTTCAATCCACCGAGACGCTCATTTTTGCCTAAGCCTCCCTTTCGGGTTTTCAACTTAGCGAGCTATTCTGTTTTTATTTTTAGGCGAAGTATTTCTTGACTGCATCTGAATTCACAGGACGAGTGAAATCCTCCCCATCCATAGTTGTAAGTATCAAAGCACCGCGTGAAAAGGCTCTCTTAACAACATATAGACCTTCATAGTTTGGAGTCCACTTTCCCCTGGAATCGGGCGCGAAAGACAAGAATTTCTTGAGCACAAGGTCACCCTCTCGGAACACACGAGGCTTGACCTTCTTATCAAAAGCCTTCTTCATTCTCTGCTGATACAACTGACCATGACACATGGCAGTCAATCTCTTTTCTTCAATCAAATTCAGCTGGTCATAGCGACTCTGAACCCATTCAACATCAGTCAACTTGGCCTCCATCAAGACTCTCATTGATGGGATCTCCACCTCTACTGGGAGTACGGCCTCCATGCCATAAACAAGAGAGAAAGGGGTTGCCCCTGTTGAAGTGCGGACAGATGTACGATATCCATGCAAACAAATGGCAACATCTCATGCCAATCTTTGTACGTAACAACCATCTTTTGGATAATTTCTTTGATATTCTTATTAGCAGCTTCAACAGCCCCATTCATCTTGGGTCTATAAGGAGAAGAATTATGATGTGCTATCTTGAACTCACTACACAGCTCTTTCATCATCTTGTTATTCAAGTTAGATCCATTATCAGTAATGATCTTATCTGGCACACCATAACGGCATATGAGTTGATTCTTGATAAACTTCACAACCACCTGCCTGGTCACATTTGCATATGATGCTGCTTCAACCCACTTAGTGAAGTAATCAATTGCTATGAGAATAAACCTGTGTCCATTGGACGATTTCGGCTCAATCATGCCAATCATGTCAATTCCCCACATAGAGAAAGGCCATGGTGATGAAATTACATTCATAAGTTTCGGGGGAATATGAATCTTATCCGCATAAATCTGACACTTATGGCATTTCTTTACATATTTGCAGCAGTCAGACTCCATTGTCAGCCAATAGTAGCCTGCTCTCAACATCTTTCTAGCCATGGCATGTCCATTGGAATGAGTACCAAATGAACCTTCATGGACCTCAGTCATCAACAGGCCTGCTTCGTGTCTATCCACGCATCTGAGCAGAACCATGTCAAAATTTCTCTTATAAAGCACTTCGCCATTTAGGTAGAAACTGCCTGACAATCTTCTCAAAGTCTTCCTATCTTTCACAGATGCCCCAGGCGGATAAACCTGGTTCTGGAGGAAGCACTTGATGTCATAATACCATGGTTTATCATCTTTCACTTCTTCAACTGCAAATACATGAGCTGGTCTATCCAAGCGCATCACGGTGATATTTGGAACTTCATTCCAATATTTAACTACAATCATCGAAGCAAGTGTAGCAAGAGCGTCTACCATCCAATTATCATCTCGAGGAATATGATGGAAGTCAACCTCAGTAAAGAACGTTGAAATCCTCCTCGCATAATCCTTATATGGAATAAGACCAGGCTGATTTGTTTCCTATTCACCCTTGATTTGATTGACAACGAGGGCATAATCACCATAAACATCAAGATGCTTGATCCTAAGATCAATGCACTCCTCCAATCCCATAATACAGGCCTCATACTCAGCCATATTATTCGTGCATTTGAAAGTTAGCCTTGCTGTAAAAGGAATATGTGTTCCCTGAGGAGTAATAATCACTGCCCCAATACCATTTCCATACTGATTTACAGCGCCATCAAATACCATACTCCATCTGGAACTAGGCTCTGGCCCTTCATCGAGTGTAGGCTCATCACAATCTTTCATCTTTAAATACAGAATCTCCTCATCTGGGAAGTCATACTGAACTGACTGATAATCCTCAATCGGATGATGTGCCAAGTGGTCAGCCAAGATACTACCTTTAATAGCCTTCTGAGCTCGATACTCAATATCATACTCAGACAACAACATCTGCCAACAAGAAATCCTCCCGGTTAAAGCAGGCTTCTCAAATGTATACTTGATTGGATCCATTCTGGATATCAACCAAGTTGTATGATTTATCATATACTGGCGTAAACGCTTAGCGGCCCAAGCCAAAGCACAACATGTTTTCTCAAGCATATAGTATCGAGACTCACAATCAGTGAACTTCTTACTCAGGTAGTAAATAGCATACTCTTTTTTCCCTAATTCATCTTGCTGACCAAGGACACAACCCATCGAGTCTTCAAGAACTGTCAGATACATGATCAAAGGTCTCCCTTCCACAGGCGGAGACAGAATCGGAGGCTCAGACAGATATTCTTTGATACTATCGAAAGCTTTCTGGCAATCCTCAGTCCAATCATGGGACTGATCTTTCCGGAGGAGCTTGAATATCGGTGCACATGTGGCAGTCATATGGGATATGAATCTGGAAATATAATTCAAGCGGCCAAGAAAACCTCGGACTTGCTTCTCAGTTTTGGGCGCATGCATCTCTTGTATTGCCTTGACCTTTGCAGGATCAACCTCAATACCTCTTTCGCTGACAATAAAACCCAATAACTTGCTAGAACGGACTCCAAATGTACACTTGTTGGGATTCAGACGAAGCTTATACTTCCTCAAACGCTGAAAAAGCATCAACAAGTGCTCTACATGTTCTACTTCCGTTCTTAACTTAGCAATCATATCATCAACATATACCTCAATCTCCTTGTGCATCATATCATGGAACAAGGTGGTCATAGCTCGTTGATACGTGGCTCTGGCGTTCTTCAAACCGAAGGGCATCACTCGATAACAGAATGTTCCCCAAGGTGTGATGAATGTTGTCTTCTCCATATCCTCGGGTGCCATCTTAATCTGGTTATATCCGGAAAATCCATCAATAAATGAGAAGACATTGAATTTAGCTGTATTGTCTACCAACATATCAATATGTGGTAGAGGGAAATCATCTTTCGGACTAGCTTTATTCAAATCTCTATAGTCCACACACATCCGGACTTTTCCGTCTTTCTTAGGCACGGGCACAATATTGGCCACCCATTGAGGATATGTAGAAGTCACCAGAAACCCCACATCAATTTGCTTCTGAACTTCTTCTTTGATCTTCACTTCCATATCAGGATGAGTTCTTCTGAGCTTCTACTTTACAGGCACGAACTCAGGCTTCAAGGGTAGGAAATGTTGCACAATATCGGTGTCTAGACCCGGCATGTCTTCATACAACCAAGCGAAGATATCAACATATTCTCGTAGCAATTCAATCAACCCCTTCTTAACAGATTCTTCTAGGAGTGCCCCAATCTTCACTTCTCGCACACAATCCTCAGACCCCAAGTTGATTGTTTCCAGATTCTCAAGATGCGGTTGGATGATCTTATTTTCATGCTCAAGTAGACGGGTAATCTCATCAGGAATCTCTTCAACATCATCTTCCTCTACCTCAAATACAGGGAACTCAAAATTGGGAGATGGCGTTGGATCATTATGTTCAATGGGTTTGATCAACCTGCATAATGATTTTGGATATGAAAAGCTTTTAGAAATCAAACAAGGCAAATCATTATGCAGATGAAAAGATTGATTTTATTTTATTTTTAGGGTTTTATGTGATCACCAATTTCATGCAAAAAGCAAAAAGGGAAATAATTGGAAAAACAAACATTTAACATGAATTTATTGAATGAAAATATCATTGTATTTATGTTGCCAACAATGTCATCACTTCTCCCTTTGGCATGGGAGAAGGGTTTTTAAACAAAGTGATCATTACGTTGACTTATGGACAACTGTAGGAATATCCACAACGACCCAATTGTTGCAGATCCCTCCAGGGATGATGAAATTGTCAGAATCCTCTGTATCTTCTTCCAAGACAGCAACAACTTCTTCATCCTGACGGGTGTGGATAAAACCTCCACTCTTGAACAATCCTTTCTCATTGAAGACTCCAGAAGAAAAGCCTATGCCAGCCCGAGACTTATTGTCTTCTAGCTCAATCATTTTTCCTAGACCAACAATTGCACCACACTCAATGGCCAATTTCGCATCTCTATAGGAAGCAAATGAAGGAGTTCTCTTCTCAACAGACTCAACTATAGATAAAGCTTGGAAAGGAGTTCCAACTTCATCTTCAGCATCTATGTATGAGAAGGAAGACAAGTGGCTAACCAGGAGAGCCTTTTCTCCCCCTACCACTACCAGTTTCTTATTTTTCACAAATTTCAGCTTCTGATGTAGGGTGGATGTCACGGCGCCAGCCTCGTGAATCCATGGTCTGCCTAGGAGACAGTTGTACGATGGGTGAATGTCCATAACCTGGAAGGTAATTTGGAAATCACTTGGTCTAATCTTGATAGGGAGATCAACTTCCCCAATCACAGTCTTTCGAGACCCATCGAAAGCTTTCGCAACAACCCCACTCTGCTTCATGGGAAACCCTTGATAAGACAGTTTGGAAAGAGTGGTTTTTGGCAATACATTCAGGGAGGACCCAGTGCCCACCAGCACATTGGACATGGCGTCGTCTCTACAATTCATGGATATGTGTAAAGCCAAGTTGTGGCCTCTTCCTTCCTCAGGGAGATCAGAGTCACAGTAACTCAAATTGTTACAAGCAGTAATGTTTGCAACAATGCTATTGAACTGTTCTATTGTGACATCATGATCTACATATGCCACATCCAAAACTTTCTACAGAGCCTCTCTATGCGGTTCTGAATTCAGGAGTAATGATAACACGGATATCTTGGATGGCGTTTGTAGAAGCTGATCTACAACGTTGTACTCACTCTTCTTGATGAGCTTCAACATCTCATCACAGTCTTCTTTCACATTGCCACTCGGGCCAACAGAAGCAGGAGTTTTTAGTACAGAGGAGGGCTTAACAACAGGTGCCGGATTCGGAGAATTCACCGCATTCCCAATCGGGCGTTCGACAAAATCAGCCTTGGCCTGGAGCTTCGGTGGTGCTGAAAACACACGACCGCTGCGGGTCAAACCACTTACGTCAGCGATATTCACAACAGAGGAGGATGGCAAAGTCACCTCTTTCCCATCTTCTACAGCAACATCATTGTAACGGAAGGGAATTGCTTTCTCGGAAGAATAAGGCACTAGACCGGCAGGCTTAATGATCAGGGAAGGAGAAACCTTCTGCTTGCTACCATCGTACTTAATGATAACAGGTTCGGGTATCCGAAATACTGGGGAAAATACATTGACCTCTGGCTCATCTTCGTCAACATTCCTATTCTGAAGGATCTCAATAACTCCTTCATCCAGCATTTCCTGAAGATCTTTACGCACCTGGCGACAACCCAATCGGTTAACAGGGCAGATTCGGCATCTGTCATGATCGTGTTCATAGTGACTGTACTCGCATAGCAAAGGATGCAACTCGACCAACGACTGTCGAATGTGACTGACATATTTGACTTTGTACTTGCCGGGGCAGCCCTGGACCATGTTAACAGATTTCCCATGCTCGGGCAATGGGTTCTTCTTCACATTAGGACCTACATCCTCAAAGCACAAAATGCCACACCTTACAAGGTTTTGAACCTTGGTCTTCAAAGGATAGCAATTCTCCATGTTGTGGCCGGGAGCACCAGAGTGGTATACACAATGCAATTCAGGCTTATACCACCACCGAGGGTTAGCAGGTATAGCTGGTGGGTCTCTCGGAGTAATCAACTTCCTCTCTATCAAAGAGGGATATAGTTCTGCGTATGTCATCGGAATCGGATCAAAAGTGACCTTTTTCCTCTCATAACTCGTGCTGGTTTGATTACTGTTTCGAGGCTGATAGGCCTGCTGCTGAGGGCGATGCTGTTGTTGTTGCTGATATTGCTGAGGTGGTTGTTGATTATTGCTATGTTGTTGATACTGTTGATTGTCTCTGAAAACAGGTGCTATATGAGCCACCTGGTGCTGGTTACCGGTAGGACGCACAGTCTTCCTCCTCACAGAGGGTCTTCTTGGTTTCACATGGGAGGTCACAACATGTGCCTCTCCATCTTTCTTCTTTGCAAATGCCCCATAACGTTTGGCAGAAGAGCCTTCTTCCTTGGTTAGACGTCCTTCTCTAACCCCTTCTTCTAGATGCATCCCCATGTTCACCATCTCGGTGAAGTCAGAAGGAGCGCTAGCAATCATCCGCTCGTAATAGAATGAACTCAAGGTCTTCAGAAAGATCTTGGTCATTTCCTTCTCTTCTAGCGGAGGCACGATCTGTGCTGCCAACTCTCGCCACCTCTGGGCGTACTCTTTAAATGTTTCTTTGTCCTTCTGGGACATGGCCCTTAGCTGATCCCTATCGGGAGCCATATCCATATTATACTTGTACTGCTTGACAAAGGCCTCGCCAAGGTCGTTGAAGGATCAGATGTTCGCACTGTCCAGCCCCATATACCATCTTAGGGCAGCACCAGACAAACTGTCCTGAAAGTAGTGGATGAGCAATTGGTCATTATCAGTCTGAGTTGACATCTTCCTGGCATACATGACCAGGTGGCTGAGAGGACAGGTGTTCCCCTTGTATTTTTCAAAGTCAGGGACCTTGAATTTCACAGGAATCTTAACATTGGGAACCAAGCATAATTCGGCAGCAGACTTGCCAAAGAGACCCTTTCCTCTAAGAGTCTTCAATTCCTTGCGAAGCTCAAGAAATTGATCGTTCATAGCATCCATCTTCTCATGAACATCTGGGCCCTCAGATGGCTCAGAATGATAGATGGTGTCGTCTACCCTAGGCATGGTATGCACGACAGGCGGAGGAACAACAAGGACCAGGCTAGATGCCGGCATAGAAGAAAAAGTTGGAGCAGGGCCCTCAGGCATGAAATTAGGAGGCATCCCCCACGGAAACCCGGTTGGCATGGCTACTGGAGAAAAATGTGCATTGGATGCAGGCACAGTTGAGGAAACAATCTCAGAGATGACTGTCCTCTGGGGAGGAGTTGAAGGTGTTGGAGAAGACTGGCTCTGGGCAGCCAGGAATGATTCCATCAAAGCACTTAGTCTGGCGACTTCTTCTTTGAGTTCCCGGTTCTCTTGCTCTAGATGATCCATCAGTCTTGAAGAGTTGGCTCTGGTGTAGTACCGGTGAGTCAGCTTGTCTTCAAAATAAATGAAGAGCACAGACTTAGACCACAGGACCAGAAGCCGGGAACAAAACCTGCTTATGCATATGATGCATGCAATTCTTGTGCATATAATTTGTTTTTATTTCAAAGGAACTCTAGGGTTTTATTTGCAAATTTTGGAAATATTAACTGTTTAACACATATGGAAATATCTCATCAAATAATATCAAGGAAAAGAAGTACAACATTATCAATCATATACAAGAGAAAAGGAAAATAATCATCCTATGGACCCCTAGAAACAATCATCTAAAGCTCGGGACACAGGAAGAAAAGATGCACGAAGCCTCTTCATCTCTCTCTCGTAAGCTGCCTCCATATCTGCCTTTTCCTTGGCGAGTCGGTCATACTTCCTCTTCCAAAACTTAGAAGACTGGGGAAGTAGAGAAGTCCATGCATCATTAGGATCATCAATAACCTGATGCTCGAGGAACTCTATCAAAGCATCTTTCTCTTTAATCTGCTGAAGCAACTATTCCCTAACACGGATCCAGGCACATGATAGGTCTTCGTCTCTCATCTCCTCTACTCCTTGGTTAGGGAGGGTTGAAGGTCCAGCCATAACCAAAGGTGTAGGTCTCATATACTCGTAAGGCATGAGATACTCAGATGCTCTCTTCCTTACTCAAGCAGTGTAAGGCTCCATAGCAACACAATTCGTAGGACCCAACTCCTTCCTTCCTTTCTTATGAACCTTGCGCCAAGCGCGAACCATTCTTCCCTTCAAGCCTTGGGGATCTTTACCCTCCTGAAAGAACACACTCTCTAACAGAATGTTATTAGGTTTATCATTTAGGGGGAACCCAAGCTGACGACGTGCTAAAACAGGGTTGTAGTTAATCCCACCACATGTACCAAGAAGAGGCACATTGGAGAATTCACCACAAGAGTCAATAATCTGCACACCATCATATACACGGTTATACCAAGAGATATCATCATTAGTGAGAGACATAAGTCTCGTGGACCACCATAGACATCCCTTGTTCTCCTTGAAAGCGACTGTCTGAGGTAAGTGAGAAATAAACCACTTATACAACAGAGGCAAACAACACACAATGGCGCCACCACCCTTTGCATTCCTCATATGCAAAGAGAAATAGGTATCACCCAACAGAGTCGGAACGGGATTAAGAGCGGAGAAGATCCTAATAGCGTTCACATCCACAAACTTGTCGATGTTGGAGAACAATACCAACCCATAGATGAGAAGTACAAATATGGCTTCAAAGGCATCCTCACTCATGGCCTTCCCATACACAGTAGCTTGAGCAATGAGGAACTCAGAAGGGAGACCTTGAATTCCACCTTTGGTAGTCATATGAGCACCAATCAGAGATTCATCTATGTGCAACATGTCAGCAATCTCTTGAGAAGTAGGAATACTCTCCAAGCCACTGAACGACAACTGGTCTAGAATAGGTATACCCACAAGATAAGCATACTCCTCAAGGGTAGGCAAAAGCTGGAAGTCCGGAAACGTGAAGCAACGGTACAAGGGATCATAAAACTGCACCAATACGCTCATCAACCCTTCATCCACCAGAGTAGTCAGAAGAGGAAGAAGCTTCCCAAAACGAGCTTTGAAACCCAAGGGATCTAATACATAGGATGTCAGATTCCTTAACTCTTTCAAATCTGGTTGCCTGAAACTGTACTTCTTTGTATTCCTTCTTTGTCTTTCCATGTCTGAAAATTTTGCAAATAAACCCCTTAAGTTCCTTGAAAATTTCTTTTATTATTGATGATATGGATGCAAATGAATGCATGAATGCAACAATCACACTCAAGGATCAAGCAAAGCACACCAAATAAAGGTCATGGGATGGATTATATTATCCTTAATATCAATCATCCATTTTGGTGGATTATGGTTTACACCTTATCAACACCCAAGTTCCATTGATATTAAGGATGTATGAACGGATCAACTGTGAATCAAGGGTTTGTTGCAAGTCACGAGCATGGAGTCTCGGTTAAGAACCACTCAAAGGGAATGTACTAGGGTTTAAACCTGCCAAACATGTTCTACAAGAGGTTCCCATAGTCATCATCCCATCTTTCGGATATTATCGGAGAAACGACTACTCGTATTCCAAAAATATCCTCAAGAGAGACTCTTATGAGTGTAGTATCGCGTAACAATCGTATCAAATCTTACATTTGAACGACCTTTGCACTACATCCTAAAAATAGGCCAAGATGGGTTTGGTAAACTAAGGTCCTTGGCTTCTAAGGTCTATATTGGAAAGAGTAATGTCTAACCACAACTTACTTGTGTGACATTATTGATCCCAACATGACCTCCACCAAGTGAATGGACTTGCAAGTCAACTTGCTAAGGAATAACTCCACACAAGCCAACAAGACTACGCCATTCTCCTATCCTAAGTGCACTCGAGTCCGGGTATAGAACTCATCTCACAAAGATCACCAAGCACACAAGGAATTAATATCAAGCAAATCAATCATTACATACAATACAATAATCCCAAATTGCACAAAAATATGTCACAAAACAATACAACAAGCATGAAAAGTTGGCAAAACCCACTAGGACTCCCCAGCAGAGTCGCCACTTTTCTGTAGCGGGGTATTCGTTACCATTGGAGATATTGACTAAATCCAAGGTAAATCATACAAAGTCGAGTCGCCACCGCACTTCTATTTATCCAAAGGAATGGTTAGAAAGCGAACAAAAACCTAAAAGTTTTAACAAAAACTAGTAAAAGAAACAGAGATCTGGGTAAGGGGGTTGGTTATGCAATGGGAAGGTGTTAGGCACCCAAAACATCCTAGGTACTCCTAGGGAGCCGTTTTCACAATTGTTGTAAGGTTATTGTTTTTGTGAAAATTTTATTTGCGCAAACATGATTGAAGAGATGAGAAGAGAATGTACAAGTTATTTACATTTTTGTGTTTGGATGGATAAACCCATTGCCTACGTACCCTCTTATAAAAAGATTAGGATCAAAACCTCGTAGTTCGGGGTAAAAATCTCAAAACTAATGAGTGGATTGATTGGTCCAAAAGCCTTAAGGTCTTTTGTTATCAAAGGGAGAAAACTCAACCTAAAACCACAAATCCACCATGTGAGGATAGCTTCAACATGCTAGTGAGGGGTTAAACCTATAATAAGCATGGAAGACTCATTGTCCATCACTAAGGATATAGGTGAGTATTACATCTACCACAAGGATAACTCAAACCTAATAGCTAAAGGTTATGAAAAATTTGATTAAGAAGTGGCTACTGAAACCACAAAAGAAATTTGAATGGGTTATATTTACCAATTAGAAGTATACACAAAATGGTCAAAGTTGACTTAAAGATTCAATTCAAAATGAGTGTTATGAAAAGAAAGTTTGAAAATCAAAAGCATAAGGCTTAGGTTTCTAATGTTGAAAACAGGTGAAAATGTTTGCACAAAAAGGTTTTTGGCTTGGGTTAGAACGGAGAAATGAAGAAGAAGGGCTAAGTCCTAAGGAAAACAAAAAGATGAGGGATATGAAATGAAACCACACTAGGAGTTCCTCTCTTGAGATCATATATATGATCCAAGTAGCTCCCATCCTTTGGAATAAACAAGCACAAAGTATAAGCAATCAAACAAGTCTCATAAGAGATCCTCAATGTATCTTGTATCTTCCACTTAGATGAACATGGTAATGATCCTCCAATTAAGCTCAAATGGAAACTCCTAGTTCAAGAGCACACACATCAAAAGTTCACAAGTAAACAAACATCACACACTATATCCATACAAGAGGATCAAATAATGGGTGGGCTTTAGTCAAGAGGGGTCATGTCAACCTCGACAAACAAGCCAAACTGTAAAGGGTAATCTGTAGCTCTTAACCACTAACATTGAACGTTAGTGTGAAGCTGATCAAAATGGTAATGAGGATGAGACCTCATGCTCTTAACCCTGGCCGGGGTGAGCTCATGACAAAGAAAGCGTGGGGATCTAGAAAGTGGGATCCTTTTACACTTGACAGACTCTGGACAAAGATCTGGGGCACATGTTCAGAAGCACCAGGACGTAGTGCAAGCATAAAGAACGACACACTGAATAACGGGCGATTGGCTACTAATCCCTTCTATCCGTCAATTGCCTCTACTCTTGGAGGTCTTATCCAATACCACATGCCTCTTCTTGGAGGTCTTTGAGCATAATGTTAAAAAAACACAAACAGAGCCTCTGAAGGAGGACTTGCCAGCAAAATGCCTGCCAAAAAGGTGACAGGACTTCAGACTACATGAAGTAAGAAGTTAACTACCCGATTGGTGTGTCAACCACAATCCAATGCTCAAACAAGAGCTAAAGCAAACAAGCAACTAAGGTACCTGTACAAAGACTAAACAATTAGTACTTCAGTCGTACAACCAGGAAACAAACAGTGAAACCCTCTAATAGTTACACAATTCAGTGCATAAGTGCCTTAGCACTCAAATGAGCTCATGAGTTCACCACATCAATTAAAACCCTACAAAACAACAATAGGTCAGTACTCAAATGCATTTGTATCTCACAAGATCAATGATGAGTATCCAAACCTGAAACACAAGACAAAGTTAGTTTATGTGCATTTAAACAACACAACAAAACACCAACAAACAAAAGCATAAGAGATGAATTCAAAACCTAACCAAATGACCAAAACAGAACCCAATCTTCTACACATTATACATTCAAACACTCCTCAAAATATCCTCAAAAGGACCAGCATCAAATCAATAAGCAAGTGTCTCAAATTGCCTATGCCATGCAATGACCAAAAATAGGCACAAAATGAACTTCCAACTTAGAAAATTCATATCAAATCAGAAATGCGTGCAATGACTTTGATATTTTTTGTACACGTTACTTATGCCATGAATGTTCATCATGCAAAAACTCAAATCCAGAATGATACAAATGCCATGTGAACAAATATGCACCAATCCAATGTCAAAAATGTGACACAAATTGTCACATTATTCTCTATGTGTCAAAAATGATGATAGCATGTGAGAAAAATTCCAAACCAGTGACCAAAAATTAATATTATGTATGAATATCAATCATGCAAAAGATTGGATCAGATGGCTCAAAGATGAGGATTTCACAATGCATTGAATGCAATAGACCAAATTAGCACAATGTTCAATCAAAAATTCACAAATAAAAATCCAGACATTAACAATTCGTGAAATAAGCACCATAAAAACCTAGACATCCATACAAATCTATGAAAAAAAACTGGGGCTCATTTGGATCATTTTTGCATTTTTTATGAATTAAACAAAATAGGCAAAATAAATGAAATAACATGGAAAAATGGTGGGAAACAAATTAATTTGAATAAAATCAGAAAAAACCATGACCACACGATATGGCGCGCATCAAGCATCAACGGCTCAGGTTTGAAACGTGAAACGCACCGTTTCATTTAATCCACTCAGCATCCTAATCAGCGTTTCAACGCATTCGTGGCTTGGTCAAACGCTCTCAGCCAATCGCTCATCCACGCAACAACACACATGGCAGCCAACTCACCAAAACCCTAAGATACACAGACGCTGGAGCTACAACTCCGGTCGTCTTCTCCGATGAACTACGCGGCGGCGCCGCTCAAATTTTTTCCAGAAATTCATGAGGCTTATACCATTCGAACCGTCTCTCCACGAGGATTCCAAATATCAACTTAGTTTCTCCTAATTCTCCATGGATTGTTCAAATCGAAGACAGACATTTCTGAGATCTAAACTTTCAGTTAACCTAACATACTCAATACTCATCCATTTTCAAATCTAAACACATACTCGTGCTCTACACAACAAGATCTACCATTCTATGATCTAAAAACAGCAAAAAGAGAGAGTGAATTTTGAGTCACCTTGAAGTGCAGCTCTCTGAAATCGCACTCTCACAAGCTCAAAAGCTCCAGATCAACTCCTATGCACCTCCTTTGAAGCTTTAAGAAAGAAGTAATGGTTGAAAACACTTGAATCCACTTCAATTTCCAAAATCCATCGCCATGTTCATGCTCTTGAACTGCTTGAATTCTTGATGAATTGCAACGAATGAATGATGAATCTTGCTCAGTGAAGCACCAAGAACAAGAATATGCAAACATCTTGGATAATTGTGTGAAGAAAAATGAAAATCGAGGAGAGAGAAATTTTTGAGAGAGTTCTTGATTTTGATCTGAAATGGTTCTGTTATCCCAGTTATGATTAGGGTTTGGCCTTTTATACTTCATGCTAATCCTCTTTTTCATTGGCTAACCATGATTAGTGAGTATTGAAGCAAATTGCAAAAATGCACATTAAGCTAGCATGGCCATAATGCACGTGTTCTTTCCCATGTTAAGCTTCTAATCCACTCAAAATTATCCAATGGTCATGATTTGAAGATCAATTTGCTTGCATCTTAAGCCAAAAATGAATGTTGAATATTTTCTTCATTTTGCACATGTGTGAAGAACATTTTGACCATGATCCCTTTGCACATTTGAGCCAAATAATATCAATTTGAGATGCCTTGCACATGAGAAGCACTTTGCAAAAAGAATGGACCAATTTGAAGCATTGTATCAAAAGTTATGCCATTTTGAATTTCCATGCACACTTTGTGATCAAATAACCATAACTTCTCAACCATTCATCATATGGACATGAATTAGGACTTTTTGGAAAGGGGAGACAAATATCTACAACTTTCATGTTCACCAAAAATCCATTTGAAACTTATTTGACATTGACAAGTCAAGTTGAATGTGGACCAAAAACTTGCCAAATTTGGAAACTTTGAATTATAGGTCATTTTCCATTTTTAGTAACTTTTGCCATGACCTTTGAATCTTCAAGATGGATGTTTAGAATGATTAACAGACCCCGTTTGAACATGATTGAGGTGTCTCAACTCATTTCCCCACCTCATAGCCCTCAGTTGACTACACAGTTGACTTTTGGTCCTCAGATGACCTTGAAATGTCTTGATTAAAGCTGGACCTCTACCACTTGGTGAGATTGCTTCAAAATGAAACCCTAGATCATGTAAGCTCCTTATATTAATCATGTGATCCTCATCCCAAGAAAATACCTCATCTCTTGCACAAAGGATCTTCTTGAAGCTCTTGACCTGGTGATTGCTTAAGCTACAAACAAAAGATGTTAGTGACATATTTTTGTGCTTTTGGTTAGTAAATAGAACAAGAAAAGACATGATATACAATTCAAGCATGCTTGGTGATCTCAAACCACTCACAAGAGACCCCTACCCAAAGGGAAAGGGAGTCAAGATGCTCAATGATCCTTGAGGCTATGCAATGCAATGTTATGATGCCATGAGGGATCTTAGGGACAAAATTGGGGTCTTACAATCGGTAAGGATGAACATATCAAGGATAGACTCAAGCAGGGGAGAGAAAGATATTTGTCACCGGTTAGGGTGAAGGAGGATAGACACCAGATTTTGTATGGGGATAGAGTACCGCCATAACAAAGAATAATCTCGAATGAATCAATCAAATATGATAATGCAAATCATGAAATTATATGAATGTGTATGTATATGTATATATGATGATTATGCTGACAACACGATCACAAAGGATACAACGGTGTCGCAAATAATTTGAAACATCGGTACAATCCTTGGTCAATCCACAAAATATGGAGACAACTACTGGAGAATAGAGAGATCAACATCCCAAAGGCTCAACCCTAACTGGGGAAGGAGGAGATCTGCTGAGGAAAGAACATCTAATCTGTGGGGAATTTTAGGTCAACACCTTAAAAATGGGAGACAACCCTATAGAGAATAATCAAAAGCTGCTCAGAAACCAGGAGAAAACTTTGACTGGGAGCAAGTTGAATGGCGATTGGCGAGGAAACCAATGCGATCTACGGGGGAAGATCAACCATCTGTGCTGAAGATCCACCTTGCTAAGGAAATACGAACTCCGCTGGGGAAGGCCGAAACTCCGTCGGGGATAACAACACGCCGCAGGGTATCTGAATCAACCAACTCAGCTGAGGACAAGGAACAAAGCTCCACTGGGGATCAAACACTCCACCGAGGAACTGAATCAACACAAATGTCTAGGGATACCCGAAGGGTTAACTGCTTGGGGAACCTTCGACGTTTTGCACTTAAGGACTTGCTATCCATTAAAATGTTGTTGATATTTCTTTTTAATTGCTTTGAAAAATTCTTGCTTTTATATATTTAAGAAAAACTGATTTTGATTAAAAAATTTAATTCCAAAATGATCATAATAAAATTTTAAAACTATTTGCTGAAGTAAATAAGACTAGAAACAATTGGATAAAAAGCTCAACTTTATTTAATGGAATGGTAGTCTGTAAATGACAAGACTCCATAGATTTTTACAAAGTTGAAAATGGTAATTTTCTTGGAAAAGGGGTTACATTGAATACAAATGATCTTTAATCCTTCTACCAACTCTTGATATCCATTGTGCTCTTGACCGCTGCTAGGATGAGCTGGTGTCGGCCCTTGTGCTCAAACAAGTCTTCGAAACCTTTAAGATCAGCAGAGTGCAGTTACTTGCCACAATCCCTAATTTTTGCATAAGTTTCCCCAAGGTGGGGTACTCAACTTATCGGGAACTTCTTTCTATTTTATGTCTCTAATTTTTTCCTAGATCGCCCTTTCGGGTTTTCAATCCACCGAGACGCTTATTTTTGCATAAGCCGCCCTTTCAGGTTTTCAACTTAGCGAGTTGTTCTTTTCTTTTTAGGCGAAGTATTTCTTGACTGCATCTGCGTTCACAGGACGAGTGAACTCTTCACCATCCATAGTTGTAAGAATCAAAGCACTGATTGAAAAGGCTCTCTTAACAACATATGGGCTTTCATAATTAGGAGTCCATTTTCCCTTAGAATCTTGTTTGAAAGATAGAATCTTCTTGAGCACAAGGTCACCTTCTCTGAACACACGAGGTCTGAACTTCTTATCAAAAGCTTTCTTTATCCTTTGCTGATACAACTGACCATGACACATGGCAGTTAACCTTTTCTCTTCAATTAAATTCAACTGGTCAAACCTGGTCTGACACCATTCAGCCTCAGTCAACTTGGCTTCCATGAGCACACACAATGAAGGAATCTCAACCTCTACGGGGAGCACTGCTTCCATACCATACACAAGAGAGAAATGGGTTGCCCATGTTGAAGTGCGGATGGATGTATGATACCCATGCAAAGAAAATGGGAGCATCTCATGCCAATCCTTATATGTGACAACCATCTTCTGAATAATCTTCTTGATGTTTTGGTTCACAGCTTCAACAACCCCATTCATCTTAGGTCTGTAGGGAGAAGAGTTATGATGTGCAATCTTGAAGTCTTTACAAAGAGCTTCCACCATATTGTTATTCAAGTTTGATCCATTATCAGTAAGGATCTTGCTTGGCACATCATAACGGCATATAATATGATTCTTGATAAACCTTACAAGAACTTACTTGGTTACATTTGCATACGACGTCGCTTCGACCCATTTTGTGAAGTAGTCAATTGCCACCAAATTGAAACGATGTCCATTCGAAGCTTTGGGCTCGATCATCCCAATCATATCAATTCCCCACATGGAGAAAGGCCATGGGGAAGAAATAACATTCAATAGTGTAGGAGGAACATGAATCTTATCAGCATATATTTGACACTTATGGTATTTCTTCACAAACTTGCAACAATCAGATTCCATTGTCAGCCAATAGTAACCTGCTCGCAACATCTTCTTCACCATTGCATGTCCATTGGAGTGAGTACCAAAGGAACCTTCATGCACTTCGGTCATCAACAAGTCTTCTTCGTGTCTATCCATGCATCTGAGAAAAACCATGTCGAAGTTTCTCTTGTACAGTACATCACCATTCAAGTAAAAATTGTCGGCTAATCTTCTTAAAGTCTTCTTATCTTTCAAAGATGCCCCAGGCGGGTAATTCTGACTTTGGAGGAAACATTTGATATCATAATACCACAGCTTCTCGTCATTGATCTCTTCAACAGCAAACACATGAGTTGGCCTATCAAGACGCATCACAGATAAATTAGGAACTTCATTCTAATACTTCACTACAATCATTGATGCTAACGTTGCAAGAGCATCTGCCATCCGGTTTTCATCTCGAGGGATATGATGAAACTCAACCTTTGTAAAGAAAGTTGAAATCCTCCTCACATAATCTCTATACGGTATCAAGCCGGATTGATTCGTCTGCCATTCACCTTTGATTTGATTCACAACCAAAGCCGAATCACCGAAGACATCCAAATACTTGATTCTGAGATTCATGGCCTCTTTAAGCCCCATAATGCAAGCTTCATATTCTGCCATGTTGTTTGTACATTTGAAAGTTAATCTAGCTGTAAATGGTAAATGCGTGCCTTGAGGAGTAATAATCACTGCCCCAATGCCATTTCCATATTGATTAACAACTCCATCAAATACCATGCCCCAACGGGAACCAGGTTCTGGCCCTTCTTCAAGCAATGGTTCATCACAATCCTTCATTTTTAATTACAAAATCTCTTCATTAGGAAAATCATATTGCACTGAATGATAATCTTCAATTGGTTGGTGAGCCAAATGGTCAGCCAAGATACTACCTTTGATCACTTTCTTAGATCGGTATTCGATATCATACTCTGATAATAACATCTGCCAACGGGCAATCCTTCCAGTTAAAGCAGGTTTCTCAAATACATACTTGATTGGATCCTTTTTGGATATCATCCAAGTGGTATGATTCAACATATACTGGCGCAGACGCTTAGCATCCCAAGCCAATATGCAACAAGTCTTCTCAAGCATCAAATACCGAGTCTCACAGTCGGTGAATTTCTTATTGAGGTAGTAAATTACAAATTCTTTCTTTCCACTCTCATCTTGCTGACCTAGAACACAACCCATACTATCTTCTAGCACAGTCAAATACATGATCAACGGTCTTCCTTCAACAAGTGGAGACAAAATCGGAGGCTCAAGCAGATATCCTTGATACTGTCAAAAGATTTCTGGCAGTCTTCGGTCCAATCACAAGACTGATCTTTCCGAAGAAGCTTGAATATAGGCGCATACGTGGCAGTCATGTGGGAAATAAATCTGGAAATATAATTCAAGCGGCCGGGAAAACCTATGACTTGCTTCTCAGTTTTGGGCGCAGGCATCTCTCGTATTGCTTTGACCTTGGCAGGATCAACCTCAATACCCTTCTAGCTGACAACAAAGCCCTACAACTTACTAGAACGAACACCAAAAGTACACTTATTGGGATTCAAGCGTAGTTTGTACTTCCTCAAACGCTAGAAAAGCTTCAACAAATGCTCAACATGTTCCTCTTCATCAAACGATTTAGCAATCATGTCATCGACATAAACTTCTATCTCGTTATGCGTCATATCATGAAAAAGAGTAGTCATTGCTCTTTGGTAAGTTGCACCACCATTCTTTAAACCGAAAGGCATCACTCTATAACAGAATGTTCCCCAAGGTGTAATGAATGTGGTCTTCTCCATATCTTCGGGTGCCATTTTGATCTGATTATATCCGGAAAATCCATCCCTAAACGAAAAGACTTTGAATTTAGAAGTATTGTCTACCAACATATCAATGTGTGGCAGAGGGAAATCATCTTTCGGATTGGATTTATTCAAATCTCTATAGTTAACGCACATGTGGACTTTTCCATCTTTCTTCGGCACTAGCACAACATTGGCCGCCCATTGCGGATACTCAGCTGTCACAAGGAAACCGGCATCAATCTGCTTCTACACTTCTTCTTTGATCTTCACAGCCATATCAGGATGCGTTCTTCTCAACTTCTGCTTGACTGGCGGGCATTCTGGTTTCAACGGCAATCTATGCTCCACAATCTCAGAATCTAACCCAGGCATGTCTTGATAGGACCAAGCAAACACATCTGAATATTTTTGAAGAAGATCAATCAACCCCTTCTTAACATCTGGACACAGGCGAGACCCAATCTTGACTTCCTTCACGTCATCCTCGGAACCCAAATTGACTAGCTCAATCTTCTCTTCGAACGACTGAATGGTCTTTTCATCTTGCTCAAGAAGACGAGATAATTCATCACTCACTTCTACATCACTTTCCTCCTCGGCCTCAAACACAGGGAATTCAAAATTTGGAGAAGGAGAAGGATCATTGTGTTCAATGGGGTTAGGAACCAACCTGCATAATGATTTGACATTTTGATTTTCTAGAAGTGAATTTGTGACCAAATATTATGCAGATGGACAATTATATTGTTTATGTTTTTTGTGATTACCATTTTCAGAATAAAACAAAAAGTAAAACAAACATCATAGATGTGGATGAATAGAATTAATTTCATTAATGATCAAATTGAAATGCCAAAACAATGTTCACTTCTCCCTTAGGCATATGAGAAGGATTTTAAAAAAAAACATAAAAGCAATTACTTAGATCGATGCAAAATAACAGGAATATCAACAGCAATCCAATTGCCGCAAGCCTTTCCATGCATTACAAAGTTGGTGCAGTCTTCCTCTTCGTCCTTCTCTAGCACAGCGACTAAATGTTGTTTATTGCCATGAATGAACCCTCCGTTACGTAATTTAAGTTACATATCTTCATATCTAACAGTTGATGATCCTTTATGGAATCCCAAACCAGTTCTGCCCTTGTTGTCCGAGACCTCTACCATGTGCCCCCACTGATCAACAACTCCTTCCTCAACAATCTTCTGGGCATCTTTTAATGAGGACATAGGTGCCCCAACTCTCTTTTCAGCAGCAATAGATAAGGCTTGGAACGGAGTTCCAACCTCAGCCTCAGCCTCAACATAAGAGAAAGATGACAAATGGCTAACCAATAGCGCCTTCTCTCCACCAATAATCACCAGCTTGCCATTCTTGACAAATCTCAATTTCTGATGCAACATGGAAGTAACAACTCCCGCCTCATGGATCCATGGCCTTCCCAATAAGCAACTGTAGGCCGGGTGGATGTCCATTACTTGAAAAGTAATTTGAAAATCACTCGGACCTATCTTGACTGGAAGGTCCACTTCACCAATTACCATCTTGCGTGACCATCAAAAGCTTTGACAATTACACTGCTATACCTCATGGGTGCTCCTTGATAAGATAGCTTTGACAAAGTTGACTTCGGAAGCATATTCAATGATGACCCGGTGTTAACAAGCACGTTTGACAAAACATTTCCCTTGCAATTAATGGAAATATGCAAAGCCAGATTATGGTTTCTGCCCTCCGTAGGGAGTTCTTCGTTGCAAAAGCTCAGATTATTGCAAGAGGTGATGTTAGCCACAATGTGATCAAACTGATCCACAATAACATCATGCTCTATGAACGCTTGTTCTAGAACTCTCTGCAGTGCTTCTCTGTGCGCTTCAGAATTCATCAACAGAGACAACACTGAGATTTTTGAGGGGGTTTGGAGCAACTACTCCACCACATTGAACTCGCTTCTTTTGATTAGTCGGAGTACCTCATCATCATCATTGGTTTTCAAATTGTTGGACTCACCAGACTTATCTTTTGAACAGCCAACTGGATCTACAACAGGAACTTCCACTTTCTTACCAACAATCGATTCTTCTTTATCCTTTGGGAACACCGACCCAAACACTCGACCACTACGAGTCACCTTTGTAACATCAATAATGCTCACTACTGAACTGGTCGTAGGCAACGGGACCTCTTGACCATCCTTCATCATTGTAGCATTATACTGATGTGGCTCAGCTTTATCAGATGAATACGGGACTGGGCCCGCTAACCGTATTACCAACGGCGATATTGGTCTTTGACTGTTGCTGTTACTGGAGTCATACTGGATTACCAACCGCTCTTGTTGCTTGAAAACGGGCACTATGACATTAACATCGTCATCTACATGACGGGATTGAACAATTTGTATCATGCCTTCATCCATCAGTCGTTGGATGTCCCTTTTCACAACTTCGCAACCCCTCGGGTTAACACTACAAACAACACAACCATTATAGTCGTGCTCATATTCACTTACCAAACAAACATCCTTATGCATCTGCGATAAGGACCTCTTGATAAAACGTACATCAAAAACTTTGAATTCTCCAGGACAACCTTCCACCATATTCACAAAAGAGTTCCCATGGGCGGGCAAAGGGTTTTCTTTCACATTTGGCGCACGATCCTCGAAGGAGACCATACCACTCTTTATTAATTTCTGCACCTCATACTTCAATGGATAGCAGTTCTCAATATCATGTCCTGGTGCTCCTTGATGAAAAGCACAACGGAGTTCAGGTTTATACCACCAAGAAAGTGATTCTGGAATCTGCGGTGGGTTCCTTGGTTGAATTAAGTTCTTGAGAACTAACGAGGGATACAGCTCTGCATATGACATAGGAATCGGGTCAAAAGAGACCTTCTTCCTCTCAAAGTTCTGCTGATGATGATTATTGTTGGTATTGTTGTGGTTGTAGGTGTTTGTTCGTTGTTGCGGTTACTGTTGTTGACGTTGTTATTGCTGAACTGGTGTTGCTTGCTGATTAGAAAATACCGGAATTACCGAGGATACTTGATGATGATGATGTTGATGGGATGTTGGGTTCCTTCTGATCTGAGGCCTCCTCTGCCTTCCACTGCTTATTGCGTTTGTCTCACTATCTTTCTTCTTACCGAAATTATTGCCATACCTCTTGCTTGTTGATGCCTCATCTCTTGACAAACGTCCCTCTCGGACTCCTTCCTCAAGCCTCATCCCCATGTTCACCATTTCGGTAAAGTCACTGGGGGCACTAGCAATCATTCGTTCATAGTAAAATGAACTCAGAGTTTTCAAGAAGATCTTTGTCATCTCCTTTTCCTCCAAAGGAGGAGTGATATGGGCAGCCAACTCCCTCCATATTTGCGCGTACTCTTTAAATGTCTCTTTGTCCTTCTGAGACATAGACCTCAAATGGTCTCTATCAGGCACCATGTCCACATTATACTTATACTGCTTGACAAAAGCCTCCCCCAAGTCATTGAATATGCGAATGCTGGCACTATCCAATCCCATGTACCAACGAAGTGCAACGCCGGTCAGACTATCTTGGAAGTAGTGAATCAGCAGTTGATCATTATCGGTCTGAGTAGACATCTTGTGAGCATACATCACAAGATGACTGAGCGGACAAGAGTTCCCCTTATACTTTTCAAAGTCAGGCACTTTGAACTCCACCGAGATCTTGACATTGGGAACCAAACACAACTCGGCAGCACTCTTCCCAAACAGGTCTTTACCTCTCAGCGTCTTCAATTCCTTGCGCAACTCAAGAAACTGATCTTTCATTTCATCCATCTTCTCATAAACATTCGGACCCTCAAACGGCTCGGAATGATAGATGGTATCCTCTACGCGAGGCAAGGTGTGCACAACGGGAGGTGGCACGAACATGACCGGGCTAGATGTCGGCATGGAAGCAAAAGTAGGTGCAAAGCCTTCGGGCACAAAGTTGGGCGGCATTTCCCACGGGAATTCGGAAGGCATAGTTAGTGCGAAGTGGGCGGCAGCAGCAGGCATAGTAGAGGTAGTCACCTCTGAAGTAACAGTCCTCGCGGGAGGAGTTGCAGGTGTTGGAGAAGATTGACTCTGAGCAGCAAGAACTGACTCCATCATGGTAGTCAGGCGGGTGATCTCGTCCTTCAGTTCTCTTTTCTCTTGCTCCAAATGCTCCATAATTCTCAGATGATTGGCTCGGGTATTGTACCAGTGAGTCAGCTTGGCTAAAGCACAGAAGAAACACCAATCAGACATCTGACAAAAACCTGCTTATGCAAATGATGCATGAAATGCAATGCTTAATTATTTATTTTTTGTTTTCAAGGAACTTACCATATCATTTGCAAACATATATATTAACAATTGAGATAATTTTCATATGACCAAAAATCTCTTTTTATTTATATAAATTAGAAGAATTACACTGAGTACAATTTCAGAAACCAAATGAAAAATACAAGAGAAAAGGAGACTAGTCATTTTAAGGATCCCTAACAACAATGTTAGAAGATCTGGCTGTAGGCGCGTACTTCCTTCGAATGCGATGAATCTTAGTCTCAAAAGAAGCCTTCATCTAAGTCTTCTCGAGGACAAGCTGATCAACAATCTTCTTCCAAGCAACAGAAGGCTGAGGCATGCTACATGAAACCTCAGGCTCTCTCTGTCTCTTTGTCACTCTGTCTTCAAGTAGCTCAATAAGCGCATCTTTGTTCTTAGATTCCAACTGCCACTCTTTATGCTTCTTGTTCAAATCACGGAAACGCTCTTCCCACATATCCTTCTATTGCTTCATCTTGATGAGCGCGTCTTCCAACTCCTCTACATCTTGCTTAGGGAGAGTTAATGGCTCAACCATAACCATATACATAGGTCTCTCACAAGGATAAGGCATCTTGAACTCCAAAGCTCTCTTCTTTACCCAAAGAGTGTAAGCTTCCAAAGTTACACAATTGTGCGGACCAAACTCGGATCTTCCTTTCCTATGCACATTATGCCAAGCATGCACAATCTTCTGGTTCAAATGTTGGGGATCTTTACCCTCTTGATAGAAAATACCTTCTAACAAAGTGTTATTAGGTTTATCTCTTAAGGGGAACCCAAGTTGACGACGAGCCAGAGCAGGGTTGTAGTTAATTCCTCCTTGTGTACCAATGAGAGGCACATTAGAGAATTCACCACAACCATCAATAATATCCAAACTGCTCAATGACGGATCATACCAAACTATATCATCATTAGTGAGAGACATAAGTCTCTGAGACCATCATAGACATTATTTGTTCTCCATAAAAGCAGACGTCTGAGGCAAGTGAGAAATAAACCACTTGTATAGAAGAGGGATACAACAGACAATTGTTCCACCACCTTTAGAATTCCTTAGATGCAAAGGGAAATACATATCACCCAACAAAGTAGGCACATGATTCCCAATCAAGAAAAGTCTAATGGCGTTAACATCAACAAAACTGTCAATGTTAGGGAATAAAGCTAATCCATAAATGAGAAACACAAAAATAGCTTCAAAAGCATCCATACTACCGGCTTGAGCAAAAGTAGCAGCTTCCTTGATGAGGAAATCAGATGGCAACCCAAATAACCCTCCTTTCTTCACCCAATGAGCCTTTATCTCAGACTTCTTCAAGTGAAGAGCTTCAGCAATAAGATGAGATCTGGGAATCTCTTCCAATCCACTAAAACGCACCCTACTAGAAACATGTATCCCCAAAAGATGAGAATACTCCTCCAATGTAGGCACAAGCTGAAAATTTGGGAAAGTGAAACAACGGTAGAGAGGATCATAGAACTGCACTAGCACACTCAAAAGTCCTTCAACCACATCAGCAGACAAGATGGATAGAAGCTTCCCATGACGTTGTTTGAAGTCCAAGGGATCTAATACAAAAGATGCTATCTTCCTTAACTCTTTCAAGTCGGGACATCTGAAACTGTACTTCTTAGTGTTCCTTCGTCCAAAATCCATAGTCTGAAATATTTGCAAATGATACCTTAGTTCCTTGAAATTTTCGTGTGATGAATGTTATGATGTGTATGAATGCATGAATGCAACAATCACAAATAAGGGATCACACACAAGGCAAACAAACAAAGGTCAAGGGATGAATCAAGTCTTTGTCAAGATCAATCATTCATTTTGGTGGATTATGGTTTACACCTTATCAACACCCAAGTTCCATTGATATTGACAAGACTTGATTGGATCAACCAAGAATCAAGGGTTTATTGTGAGTCACGAGCATGATGTCTGGGTAAGAACCATCCCAAAGGAGTGACTAAGGATAAAAACCTGTAGATCATGTTCTAAAAAAGTTCCAAGAGTCTTAATTCCATCTATCGAATATTACAGGTTAAGATGACTGACTCATCGACCCCTAATATTCTCAAGAGAAACTTGTCTGAGTGTAGTATCGCGTAACAACTATCATCAAGTCTACACTTGAACAGTCTCTGCACTACGTCCTAAATAGGCCAAGAAGGGGTAGATGTTCTACGGTCCTCAGCTTCTCAGACCCAATTAGAGATAGTAATGCCTAACCATAAATACTTGTGTGACATTTCCAAATCCAAAAGAGTCTCCACTAAGCAGATGGGTCTCAAGCCAACTTGTTAAGGACTACTCCACACAAGTCGAACATGACTATACCATCCTCCTATCTTAATTGCACTCAAGTTCAGGTTAGAACTTATCTCACCACCCAGAGATCACCAACCACAACAGGAAGATTATATCACACATACATATACACAAACATCACATATATACAAATATATATATATATATACAAAAATTAGGCTAAACCCACTGGAGACTACTCCCCAGCAGAGTCTCCACTTAATTTCTGTAGCGGTAAATTCATGATCATCGAGCTAGGGATAAGCAAAACATCAAATAACAAGAGTCGCCACCGCGCTTTTATTGTTTCTAAGGGAAAAGGGATAAAATTACTAACAAAACCCAAAAGTAAGAAGTTTTCAAATCAAAACTAATAAAATGTCAAAGATTACATGTAAGGGGGTTGGTTACACAGAGGGAAGGTGTTAGCACCCAAAGTATCCTACGTACTCCTAGAGAGCCCTTTTTATGTGCATATGTAATTGGTATAAAGTGATGTTTACAAACAAATAGAATGGGGGGATGAAAAAATAATTCATTAATTATATTTTTGTGTTTGTGAAAACCTCCGGTCTTGTGCCTACGTACCAACATAAAAATGAGGGATCAAAACCTCGTAGTTCGTGATACAAATTTCAAAGTGGATGCATTGCTTTTTGATAAAAATTGAGTTTGAAAGGCACAAAGGCCTAAAAAAGTTTTGAATGAGTTAGTTCTTTTTGGCTTTTTGAAAATTTAAGTCAAGTATGGTTAAGTTTATTTACAAGGTTGATTTAAGAAAAGAAGTTTGAAATATGCAATGGCATAAGGCCAAAGTTTCTATCTTTTTGCAAAGTGGTCGAAGTTTAGAACAAAAGGAGTTCAATCAAAGAAGGTTTTAAAAAAGAGAGGGAGAGATTTTGAAATTAAAGAAATTGGGGAGAAGATGAAGAGACTATCCTATGTAAAAAATTAAAAGTTTAGAGTTGAAAAGATCTGACCAAATGGGTAATAATCCAATAGACAAGAATGTCAATAGAAACCCAGAATTCTCTTGGACTTTTAGAATCAAGCAACACACAAATGCACAATTATATTAATCTTGAAGAGCAAAGGCAACAAATAAAGATGGCCACATCCAAGCTTATCCATTCCATTATCTTCTTCAAAATAGCCCATGTAACAGATGAATTTCACAAGTCTCAGGTTCAAAATAGCAGCTTCACAATGATCATGTTGCAGATGAACTCAGAAGGATCTTGAATGATGTATCAGATGAAGTTTCAAATTGTAAGAACTTGGTTTCTCAATAAGTTGGCATTGGCCAAGTCCTTTAGCATAGGAATATTGCCTAAATTTTAAGTCCATTTGTCCAATATCAAGCCAACAGTCCACACAAAAGTTTTTTAGGGTTTTTTGTTGTTATTATGTACATTAATGGTCAAAGACCACACACACAAACAAAATATATCACACAATATGGTTCAAGTGGACAAAGTGAAAATTGCATAAACAATTAGAATGATATGAACAATGGCAAATGTATAAAAGCTAGAATTAAATGGCATTAAAAGTAAAGGGCTTGAAATTAAAAGTTAGTAGTTAATAGGTTAGAAGTTAGTATTGTTTTGCTTTTTCTTTTCATTTTAAGACATTCTTTGGAGAACACTCAACCCACTTATCACAAGCATGGATCCTTGAACCAAGACATCTTCCAAAGGAAGGAAAAAAGGCCAAGTTTCCACACAATACCATGAAAGAGGGGAGACTTACAATCTCACTAACTAGAATGCTTATGCCTTTTATGTCACAAATTTAGCGCTATGTTAAGCAATCGTAATTGGATGTATGTAGAAGTCATAACTATTTGAGGCCGGGCAATATAATTTTGGTGTTAATGCATGTTAGAGACATAGTATAATAGACTATGCTCATGAAACATACCACACGAAAAAAGAATATGCAAAAGGCGTGGCCTAATCTCATCCATACTCATGTTAATTTTTCAATCAACTAGCCTTAGGATTTTGAGATATCATAGGCCAAATGGAATGAATGAATGAAGAAGGGGAATGAGATGAAGTGGGAGGGGAATTGGTGAAAACACAAATTGGTCAAAGGAGGACTCTTATCAAATTAATATCATTCATTCATTTTGGGAGATGGAATATACATTCCATTAATCCCCTAAATCCCATGATATCAATTTGACAAAGTCAAATCAACCTTGACCAAGGCCCAACAATAATAATCAAACTCAAACAAGCCATCACAAGTGGTCAACAAATTTATTTGACATTTATTCAAATTAAAGAATACTAAAATAAGGCATTTAAATTAAATATGGTTTGTCCAATTCCTAAAACCTCATCAAAACACCAAATAAATGACCATGAGATTTATCATAGGTTAAACAAAGTCAAAGGACCTTGGAGAAAAAAATTCATAATTTTTGGACATTTAAAAGTATTTTTAAACAATTAAAAACAACTTCAAAATCAATTAAATCATAAAAAATATTAATAATGATCCAAAAAATAATTTTAATTCAGAATATGAAAGAGGAAATTATTTGAAATTTTTTGGTGAAACTCCCATATTTTTTTGGATCAATATTAAAATTAATATGAATTAATGAAAATAAAAGGATTAAAATGAAAATTAAATGATCAGAAAAAATGTGGACCACTTAATCTCCCTCATTAATTGAGGTGGCAGATCAAGTGGTCACAAGCGCGCAATCCACGATACGCCTGAGTCAGCGCGCCACAGGAAAGTTAATTCAAACTAACGCACGAGATTATTTCATTTCAAATGGATCATGTGGCTCTGAACACGCCAACTCACCACCGGAGCTACATCTCCGGTCTCCTTCTCAGGCGAGCCTCGCCGGACTAGTTCAGTCATAACCATCACCGAAATTAAAAGGAAGGACATGATTTCAAAGTAAAAATGTCACTAAGCACGAATCTGACCTTAATTTATCCTAACTCCCAGTATATTGAGAGATACATGGAGTTGAAATTTGAGGTACATGAATTGGATTGCTTCGATTTAGCCTCAAAGCAACTCAATCTTCTTGCCTATATTGGTAGGACTTTAGACAACCAAAGAATCAAGAGAATTGAGCAAGATTGAGAGAGAATCGAAGAGATTAAAATTTCTGGAAAATACCTTCAATGTAGGTCAGAATTCAGCTGTTCTTGCCTTGGCTCGTGCTTGATCTCACTCCAAATACTTGCAGAAGAAGAATTGAATGCTCAAAAGGTCTTGGATCCCTGGAGTTTTGAATCTCAAAATAGTAAGAATTCAAACTCAATTTCAAGTGAAATTCCTAGGATTATCCTTTGGAATAAGAGGGTTAGAGGTTTGGGATCAAAGTTGGCGCCAATGTCTGTGAAATTCTGAGCATATGGAGCTTTATTTATAGCCAATTCAATTGATATTTGCATATTTAAAGTGAAATTCCAAAATTAACAATGTGTGATGCATGAATGCATGGGCGTGTGCAGGCCCATGAAATCACTCCATCTGATCCATAATTGAGTGTAAGCAAGGTTGAAGTCATGTTTGAATGCTAGGCAATTGTGCATGGATGTTTGAAGTACAATCTTGCCAAATGATGATACCATGTTCAAGCCATGCGCAGCCTATTCTTTTTTTTTCCAAAATGAATGAACTTGGACTTTTTGGAAAGGTTAGATCAAGAGGTACAACTTTAATGTTCAACACTTTTCCATTTGGAGCTTGGAACTTGAAGAATTTTGAGGTGGAAGTTTGGAAATTTTAACATATTGAAATTTTTTCTAAGTGTCAAGCCATAAGTCTCAATATTCCACCTTGATTAACTTTTTATGTGGGCTTCAAATGAGAAAAGTGTCTTCATCAAAGGTTTAGCTATTTCAAAGAAATTCAAAATGGTCACTAATTTCATGTCATTTGGATTTGAAATGATAGATTTATGCATTTTTGATGTTTGGAAAAATCACTTGATCAATGGTATAGGTCAAAATAAATTGAAATTTAATCCAAATCACTTCCAATTTTTTGCTACATGATCATGTGAATGTCTACTATTTTATGGTGTTGATTTTCTGATTTTATCATTTCTGGAGTTTTAATTGTGTTGGCTTCATTGGACATGTATGCAAATGTGACATGCTTCATTCATTCTATTGTGAAATGCTCATACATTGGCCAATTGATTTGAAATTTTATATGCTGATTCCCAACATGTTGCATGATTTTTGAGGCTTGGTTGTTCATTTTTCTCATTTTCCATTTCTGTTTTAGACACATGATTGTATGGTGTGACAATGTGTGTCACACAATTTGATGTCATACTTGTGCATTTTGATTTCTAGGTCAATTGAGTTCTGTTGATTCTAATTTTTGGCATGATGATTGTGTTTGACATGTTGTGTGCACATAAAAATTTCCAGGATTGTTTGATTCATTTCTGTTTTAATATGGAATTTTCTTTCTTGATGACCAATTGTGTGCTTTGAAATTGTCTTTGCCATAGCTTGCTCATGTGATGACCTTGCTTAATGCTTTAGACTTGGTCCTTTTTAGGACATTTTCTTACTTGATCAAATGAGCTTTATGTTGAATATTGGTTGCTGTTTTGAATTTTTACTTTGCCTTTGACCCTAGGCTTTGCCCTAGGGGTTTGTACTCACAATTTGAGCTTTGCCTTTCAGGTTCAAGCAATTAGTTCTAATGGATGATGTGATCTCCTTGCTTGAGATGCATTTGCTTTGATTGCTAACCTTTGGTTATGTTATAGGTCCTTTGGTGGCTAACTCACTTGAGTGTTTGCCTCTTATGGCTTACATTTTGTACATATTGGGAATGTCTGACTGTTGTTAATTGTTTGGTTTGTCTGAATGTGAATATTGACTTGTTTGATTTTCTTACAGGTACTTTAGTAGCTTTAACTCATTACTTGAGTTGCTTTGCTTTGCTTGTGGTTGGTTTACCACTTAGGTAATTTCTTTAACTCCATGTAGTCTGGAAGCCCTGTCGTTTATGTTTGGCAGGCATTTCGCTGAAGTCCTCCTTAAGAGGCAATGGCTGTGTTTGTTTACTTTTGTGCCTTGTACTTCAAGTCCTCCTAAGTGAAGAGGCAATTGGCAGATAGAAGGGATGTGTAATCCATCCCCTGCTATTCAGTTGAGTCTTTCACTTTGCTCGCACTAAGTGCTGATGCATTTTGAATAAATACCCAAAATCTTGTATATAGAGTCAGTCATTGTGGAATAGAGTTCCTCATTCTGGACTCCCACACCTTCTTTGATTCAAGCTCACCCAGGCCAGGGTTAAGAGCTATGAGGTCTAACCCTCATTATCTTTCATCTGCTCACCCTGACGGTCAATGTCAGTGGTTAAGAGTCTCACCACCCCATAACAGATTTGGCTTCTTTGTCAAGGTCGGTATGACCCCTTGACTAAAGCCCAGCCTTGTATGAGCCTCTTGGTTGTGTATAGCGTGTCATAATTGATTGCTTGTTTGCTTATTTGTGCATCATTCATATGTTTGTTTTGCATTTGTTATTGTTTTCTTTTGTGGAGTCAGATGTAAGACCATTGATTGGCTATCTGTTTCCTATTTTGTTTCTCTTGTGGAGTTAGATGTAAGACCATTGATTGGCTATATGTTTCCCATGTTGCTTTGTGGAGTTGGATGTAAGACCATTTATTGGCACTCCGTTTCCCATTTGTTTTCGGAGTTGGATATAAGACCATTGATTGGCCATCCATTTCCAGTTTTGTTGCTCCTTTGACCTTGCTTATTTGCTTATTGTTTTGTATCGCTTAAATTCCAAAGGAATTTCCTTGAATCATTTCTATGATTTTGAGAAAGCAATCCTGCCTGTGGCTTTGTCCCTTAACCTTAACCCTCACCCTTTTGTGATTAACCTTGAACCTTGTTTTCATCTTTAACCCAAACCAGAAAACTTTTGTGCAAACATTTTCACTTGTTTTCAAAACTAGAAACCTAGGCCTTAGGCCTTTGATTTTCAAACTTCATTTTCACAATACTTCTTCTTGAATTGAACTTAATGCCAACTTTGACCATCTTTGTGAATACTTCTAATTGGTTAATTCCACTCACTCAATTGCTTTTGTGGCCCTTGTCCACTTCTTAATCAAGTTTTCATGCATTAGCCATAGATCTGAATTATCTTAGTGGCTGATGTAAATCTCGCCTCATCTTTAGTGATCGAATCATAAGTCTTCCATGCTTATTATAGGGCATAATCCCTCACTAGCATGTCGAAGATGTTCTCATATGGTGGATTGTTGGTTCAGGTTGAGTTTTCTCCCTTTGATAATGAAAGACCTTAAGGATTTTGTTTAAAATCAATCCACTCATTTGTTTCGAAATCTTTTAGCCGAACTACGGCGTTTTGATCCTTATCTTTCATGAAAGGTACGTAGGCAATGGGTTTCATCCATCCAAACACAAAAATAACTAACTTGTACATTCTTTTCTCATTCCTTCAATCGTGTTTGCACAAAAATATTTCATAAACAAATAATAATACAACAGTTGTGAAAAGAGGTTCCCTAGGAGTACCTAGGATGTTGTGGGTGCCTAACACCTTCCCATAACATAATTACCCCCTTACCCAGATCTCTGACCCCCTTTTACTAGTTTTGTTTGTAAAACTTTATATGCTTTTGTTCGCTTTCTAGCCGTTCCTTTGGATAAATAGAAGTGCGGTGGTGACTCTATCTTTGTATGATTTACCTTGGATCTAGTTAATATTTCCGATGGTGACGAATACATCGCTACACCTCACAAATTTAATCTTCTGGTGTAGAGTAGATGTCATAGCTCCTGCTTCATGAATCCATGACCTTCCCGATAAACAGCTATAGTCCGGGTGAATATCCATTACTTGGAAAGTAATCTGAAAATCACTCGAACCTATCTTGACTAGAAGGTCCACTTCACCAATGACGGTTTTACGAGAACCATGAAACGCTTTGACAATCACGCCACTGTACCTCATAGGGGCGCCTTAATAAGAAAGTCTGGACAATGTTGACTTTGAAAGAACATTCAATGATGACACAATATCAACCAACACATTGGACAACGTGTCCTCCTTGCAATTCATTGAAATATGGAGTGCCAAATTATGATTTTTGCCTTCCTCAGGCAGATCTTCATCACAAAAACTTAAATTATTGCTAGAGGTGATGTTAGCAACAATGTGGTCAAACTGATCCAAAGTAACATCGTGCTCAACATAGGCCTGCTCCAGCACTTTCTGCAACGCCTCTCTATGTGCCTCAGAATTCATTAACAGAGACAACACTAAAATCTTTGATAGGGTTTGGAGCAGCTGCTCCACCACATTGAACTCGCTCCTCTTAATCAAACACAATACCTCATCATCATCGTTAGTGTTCAGTTTGTTGGATTCACCAGACTGACACACTGGAGCACTAACTGGATTTACCACTGGCATATCCACCTTCTTACTGATCGAAGCATCCTCTACCTCCTTCGGAAAGACCGGATCGAAGACACGGGCACTATGGGTCACCTTTGTAATATCAACTACATTTACCACAGAAACTGTTACGGGTAACGAAATTTCTTGACCATTATCCATCATGGTGGCATTATACTGATAAGGCACAACTTTATCGGATGCATAAGGGACGAGGCCCGCTAACCGTATTACTAATGGTGATACCGATCTATTAACGTTGTTGTTGTTTCTGCTATCAAGCTGGATTACTACCCGTCCAGGGGTCTTGAACACTTGCACAATCACATTAATATCATTTATATCCCTCGACTGTTGAATCTGGATTACAGTCTCATTCATCAACTTATGGATATCCCTCTTGACAATCATACACCCACGGGGGTTCTCACTATAGATTTCATAACCATCATGGCCGTGCTCACAATCACTGATCAAACATAGAGTTCTATGCATCTCCACCAGAGACCTACGGATACGTCGTACATCAAAAAAATAGAAATTCCCTGGACAACCGTCCACCATGTTGACAGTTGCATTACCATGAGCAGGCAATGGATTGGCTTTCACATTTGGCGCTCTGTCCTCAAAGGACACCATACCATTCTTCACAAGTTTTTGTACTTCGTACTTCAACAGGTAGCAATTCACAATATCATGCCAGGGGCTCCCTGGTGAAAGGCACAACGGAGTTCAGGTTTGAACCACCATGGAAGTGGCTCAGGAATTTGAGGTGGATTTCTGGGTTGAAGTAAGTTATTGAGAACCAAAGATGGATATAATTCCGCGTAGGACATATGAATAGGGTCAAAGGAGACCTTCTTCCTCTCGAAATTATGTTGTTGATTATTGTTGTTGTTATAGTTGGTTCTTTGTTGCGGTTGTTGTTGACGTTGTTTTTGAATTGGAACAGATTGATTGTTGGAATTGTTGGAAAATACAGGAATTACTGAAGAAACTTGATGTTGATACTGACGCGGTTGAGAACTCCTTCTAACATGAGGCCTCCTCTGCCTCCCCACAGATACTGAATTGGTTTCCCCTTCCTTTCTCTTGGAGAAACCACCACCATATTTCTTATTGGACGACGCTTCTTCCTTAGATATACGTCCTTTGCGGACTACTTCTACTAACCTCATCCCCATATTTACCATTTTGGTAAATTCACTGGGGGCACTAGCAATCATACGTTCGTAGTAAAACGAACTCAGGGTCTTCAGAAAAATCTTCATCATCTCTTTCTCTTCCAAGGGAGGATTAATCTGGGCAGCAAGTTCCCTCCACCTTTGGGTATACTCTTTGAATGTCTCTTTCTCTTTCTGAGACATAGACCTCAGCTGGTCTCTATCGGAGGCCATATCAATGTTGTATTTGTACTGCTTCACAAAAGCTTCACCCAAATCATTGAAAGTACGGAAACTTGCACTGTCTAACCCCATATACCATCTCAGAGCGGCACCTGTCAAACTGTCTTGAAAGTAGTGAATCGGCAACTGATCATTATCAGTTTGAGTTGACATATTTATGGAGTACATAACAAGGTGGCTTAATGGACAAGTATTTCCCTTATACTTTTCAAAGTCAGGGACTTTGAACTTCATCGGGATATTTACATTCGACACTCGGAAAAGTTCAGCAGCACTCTTACCAAACAGGTCTTTTCCTCTCAAAGTTTTCAACTCCTTTCGCATCTCAAGGAACTAATCCTTCATCTCGTTCATCTTCTCATATACATCTGAGCCCTCAGATGGCTCAGAGTGGTAGATGGTATCCTCAAAACGAGGTAGAGTGTGAACAACTAGAGGTGGCACAGACATGACCGGGCTAGATATCGGCATAGAGACAAAGGTGGGTGCAAACCCTTCCGGCATAAAGTTGTACGCCATTCCCCAAGGAAATCCAGCAGGCATGAAAGGACCGGATTGGCTAGCAGCGGAGGGAACAGTTGAGGTAGCAACCTCAGAAATAGCAGTCCTCTAGGGAGGAGTTGCGGGAGTTGGTGAAGACTGATTCTGCGTAGAAAGAACAGACTCCATCATGGCAGTCAGTCGTGCAATCTCATCCTTCAGCTCTTTCTTCTCTTGTTCCAAATGCTCCATGATCTTGGGTTGATTGGCACGAGTGTTGTATTGGTGAGTCATCTTGGCTGAAGCACAGAAGAATAACTGATAAGACATCTGGAAGAAGAAAACCTGCTATACAAATGATGCATGAAATGCAATGTTTTTGTTTGTTTTTAATTCCAAAGAACACATGAAGTTCTATTTGCAAATATATTCAAATAATAGTAATGACAATTTGATTGACCATAAAATCTCTTTTTATTCATAGAATTTGGAAGGATTACACTGAGTACAATTTCAGAAACCAAAAGTACAAAATATAAGAGAAAATAAAACTAATCATCCTAAGGATCCCTTAGCAACAGTGTCAGATGATCTGGCTGTGGGCGCGTACTTCCTTCGGATGCGTCAAATTTCAGACTCAAAAGATGTCTTCATCTGAGCCTTCTCAAGAACAAGTTGATCAACAATCTTCTTCCAAACACCGTAAGGATGAGGCATACTAGATGAAGATGGACCCTTTGGCTCTCTCTGTCTCTTCACTTCTTGGTCTTCAAGAAGTTCAATAAGCGCGTCTTTGTCTTTCGACTCAAGCTACAACTCCTCATGCTTTTGGCTTAAAGCATGGAACCGCTCTTCCCGCATTTCCTTCTCTTGCGTCATCTTGGCGAGTGCATCTTCCAACTCCTCTTCATCTTGGTTTGGGAGAGTTGATAGCCCAACCACAACCAAAGACATAGGTCTTTCACAAGCTTACAACATCTTCAACTCCAAAATTATTTTCTTCATCCAAGCAGTGTAAGCTTCCAAAGCTACACAGTTGCACGGACCAAGCTCGGATCTTCCTTTCCTATTTACATTATGCCAAGCATGTACCATCTTCTGCTTCAAATGTTGGGGATCTTTACCCTCTTGATAGAAAAGACCTTCTAACTGAGTGTTATTAGGTTTGTCTCTCAAGGGGAACCCAAGTTGACGAAGAGCCAAAGCAGGGTTGTAGTTGATTCCTCCTTGTGTACCAATGAGAGGAACATTAGAGAATTCACCACAACTATCAATAATATCCACACTACTCAATGTAAAATCATACCAAACAATATCATCATTAGTGAGAGACATAAGTCTCTGGGACCACCTTAGACATTGTTTGTTCTCCATAAAAGCAGGCGTCTGAGGCAAGTGCAAAATAAACCACTTGTACAGAAGAGGAACACATCACATAATAGTCTCACCACCTTTAGAATTCCTAAAATTCAAAGAAAAATACATGTCACCCAATAGAGTAGGAACATGATTCCCAATCAAGAAGATCCTAATGGTGTTAACATCAATAAAATTATAAATGTTAGGGAACAAAGCCAAACTATAGATGAGGAATACAAAGATGGCTTCAAAAACATCCACACTACCGGCCTGAGCAAAGTCAGTAGCTTTTCCAATGAGAAACTCATAAGTTAACCCAAACATTCCTCCTTTCTTCACCCAATGAGTCTCAATCTCAGACTTCTTCAGATGAAGAGCTTCAACTATGATATGAGACCTGGGAATCTCCTCCAATCCCCTAAAAGGTACCTTGTTAGAAATGGGTATTCCCAAGAGATGGGCATACTCCTCTAATGTAGGAACAAGCTGATAATCGGGAAAAGTAAAGCAACGGTAGAGAGGGTCATAAAATTGAACCAACACACTCAAGAGTCCTTCAACCATATCAATAAATAATACAGATAAAAGCTTCCCATGATGTCGCTTGAAGTCCAAGGGATCTAATACAATGGATGACAACTTCCATAGCTCTTCCAAATCAGGACATTTGAAACTGTACTTCTTAGTGTTCCTTCGTCCATAATCCATGGTCTGAAAATATTTGCAAATAAGACCTCGGTTCCTTGAAAAAACAATTGTGATGAATGTTATGATGCGCATGTATGCATGAATGCAACAATCACAAACAAGGGATCACACACAAGGCAAACACAAACAAAGGTCAAGGGATGGATCAAGTCTTTATCAATATCAATCATCCATTTTGGTGGATTATGGTTTTCACCTTATCAACACCCAAGTTCCATTGATATTGACAAGACTTGATCAGATCAACCAAGAATCAAAGGGTTTGTTATGTGTCACGAGCATGGAGTCAGGTTAAGAGCCATCCTAAAGGAGTGTACTAACGATAAAAACATGTAGATCATGTTCTAAAAAGTTCCCAGAGTCTTAATTCCATCTATCGGATATTATAAGTTAGGATGACTGACTCATCAACCCATAATATTCTAAAGAGAAACTCGTCTGAGTGTAGTATCGCGTAACAACTGTTAGCAGGTATACACCTGAACAGTCTCCGCACTACGTCCTAAATAGGCCAAGTTGGGTTAAATGTTCTACGATTCTCATCTTCTCGGACCCCAAATCAGAGAAAGTAATGTCTAACCACAAATGACTTGTGTGACATTAGTAACTCCAAAAGGGTCTCCACTTAGTAGATAAGTCTCAAGCCAACTTGTTAAGGACTATGATCGGCCACCATTTACACTCAGATTTCATCATCTATCTAGCATGGAATCTTCATGAATCGGTAACTTTTGCGTTTTATTTTAGTGATTTCTTCAGTTTATTGCATTGTATGAATTTCCGTTTGTTTTATGTTTCATTGGTAGTTTTTCGCATTTTGTCGCATTTTATGCGTTTCTGTGTAGAATGTTGGTTTCCAAGTTAGATTAAAAGTCCGAAAAGTGTGTACCGGAAGAAAGGAGGTTAGAGACTTAAGGAAAAGCAAAAAATGGACAAAACAGTGGGGCTGACACAGGTGCCCATGTCACCTGACACGGCCCGTGTCAGCATGTGCAGAACAGACTTCAGGAACCCAGTAAAACAGTGGGCTGACACGGGTGCCCGTGTCACCTGACACGGCCCGTGTCAGCATGGCGTGCCTGGTGAACCTACAGAGGAGCCAACACGGGCAGCAGTGTCACCTGACACGGCCCGTGTTGGCCATTTCGCTCAAAATTCTGATTTTTCTTATTTTAACTCCTGTGGACATCCGGAGGGCATTTTGGGCATTTGGCATTATTTTTAGTTGTTTGGAAACTATTTAGTTGGATTGGAAGCACTGAGAAAGGGACTTTTGGATCGTGAAAAGAAAAGATACGAAAAGAGGAAGCAACATTGCAAGGTGTGGAGAAGAGAAGAGATCTTCAAGATCGGAAGAAATTGAAGATCAACTTTCATCAACAACAACTTGTAATGTCTTTAATTTGTAATCTTTTGTCTTTGAATATTATGAGAGGCTAAACCCCCCAATGCTAGGGGGTGTCCCTGAATTGCTACTGTATGAATATTTTATCCATGTTATTATAATCATTGATGTTTTCGTAATTCAAATTATTATACAACGTGCTTAATGCTTAATTTTATCGGACAAATGAAATTCTGATCTCTGGTTAAGGTTTAGGTCGGGCAAACCGCCTTATCACGTGTTGTATAATAAAACCCGCATTTAATCACTTAGGAATGGGGATCAAACTGTGGTTACCGTAAATTCTTGATACAATAAATATTTCTTAACAGCAATTTGACTGACTAAGGAATTAGGAGTGAAATTGCCTGTTAAATGGTTTTGGCTAAGGAATTAGAGAAAACTACTCTGGAGAAACTGTTTTGAATTATAATAGCATCGATGTTATATGATATGGAAAAAAGTGGAATACACAACAATTCATACACCTGGCCTTAGCATTATTTCTCATTTCAACTAAAAGAGTTTTATACGCTTTATATTTTTATTCCTTATCAATTGTGAAAAATAATCATCCAGCCCCATATGAACTTTTGTTCAATTGAATTATTATAAAAATTGATACTTTCTACGCAGTCCTCGAGATCGATACTCGGGATAACTCCCTTTTTATTACTACATTGGTGCAAATAGTACACTTGCTATTTTATCGATCAAGTTTTTGGCACCGTTGCCGGGGACTGCCAAAAGTATAAGTTGAAAAATAATTCAATTGGAATTTTGTTGCTCTGCAGCTAAATTTTTTATTTTTATTGTTTATTCTAATAATTGTCTAATCTGTGTATGCGAGGTAAGGCCTCAGCTGAAATTCTTTTTGACGCAGAACCCGAAAGATTATTGCGTGCAAGACGACGAAAAGCTAGGCTGGAACTTTCAGAATCAACACCTATTGTTTCTGAGTCCGAAAAAGAAGAAGCTATTTCTGTTCATTCAGAAGACTCAGAAGCTATTTTTGAACCAATGGTTGAACCACAGGGTGAAGCCCCACCACCTCCTGCAGAAAGACTTTTGGGTGACTATGGGGGTGCAAATGCTCCTACGGGAAGGTTAATAATTGTGAACCAACCGGTAAATGTTGATCAATTTCAGCTGCACCCGTCAACGATTCGTCAACTCAAGAGAAGACCGTTCTCCGGAAAAATCAATGAAGATGCCAACAAGCATTTACAAAGATTTCTGACCATGACGACATCGTTGAAAATTGAGGGACATTCAAAGGAAGCTAAAAAGTTGGTTATGTTCCCGTTTACACTGTCGGAAGATGCCGAAGAGTGGTTTTACTCTTTACCCGTGGGAAGCATAACAGCTTGGCAACAAATGGAGACAACATTTCTGAATGAGTACTTCCCTGCTTCTGTGTATATCCATAAGAGATATGATATTGTTAACTTTAAATAGAAAGAAGGAGAGTCACTCGGAGACGCTTACAAGCGGTTCAAGCGGCTGTTGGTTGTCTGTCCTACTCATAACATGGATGCAACTGAACAGATGCAAAACTTTGTGAATGGACTTAGAATGAAGACTAAGCAACTCATAGACACAGCTGTCGGTGGCTCAACAAACTTTACAACAGCCACTAGAATAAATAAAATCATTGAAGCCATTGTAGCAAATGAACATCTGGAACTATATGACCACAGTGTAAGTCAACCCGAAGGTATCATTGATCTTTAATTGGCAAATCAAGTTGTGAAGGTGGAAGATCAAATAACAGCTGAAGTAGAGAGAAGGCTCAAGAAAATGACTTTTGACACTCAAACTGTGGCACAAGTGCAACCGGTCCAACCTATTCAAGTTGTTAGTTGTGAAATTTGTGGAGGTCCGCACTTCGTCATGCATTGTGTGGCAACTGCTCAACAGGTAGAAGAGATTAATTTTCTGAAGCAGAATAACCCGTACTCCAATACATATAATCCTGGATGGAAAAATCATCCAAATTTTTCCTAGAAGGACCAGCAAGGAAATGCTCAGAAGCAAGCGCCCACCCAGTATCAAAGTCAACCACAACAGCAGTACCGTCCACAACAACAACAACCTTACCAGCATCAGCAATTTCATCCATCTCAACAACAATTCCAACAACAGGTTCCAAGAAAAGCATATTGGGAAATTGCCATTGAAAAAATGGCAGCTCAAAGTTCTCAATTTCAAGAGGAGACTAGAAGTAATCTGAGAAACACTGGTGCTTCAATAAAAAATCTGGAAGTGCAAATGAGTCAGCTTGCTCAACAACTTGCGGGTTCGCAAACACCAGGTGCTTTACCGAGCGCTACAGTTACGAATCCAAGAGAGCATAATAATATGAGTGTTGTTACCACAAGGAGTGGTAAGGAAAAAGAAGTCCCTGAAAAAGATGATGAACAAGAAGACCAATTGCTTGAAGTTGATTTGGAGATAAAAGAGAATGAAGTTGTTAGTAAAGAGGTGGCGGTACCTGAACCTGTGGCCAAAGAAAAAGTTAGTGAATCAAAGTCGGTTGTCAAACTCCATTTCCCAACAAGAAATAAGAAGAAAGAGAAACATGAGAAGAACTTTGAAAATTTCTTGGAGATGTTCAAAAAGCTTGAAATTAACAATTCGTTCTTGGAGGCACTTGAGCAAATGCCCTCTTATGCTAAATTCATGAAAGACATTATTTCAAAAAAGAGGAGCACTAACACTGACTCTATTGTACTAACCAAAACTGACAGTGCTATTTTGCAGGGTATGAAGATCCCGGTAAAGAAAAAAGATTGAGGCTCGGTAACTATCCCTTGCACCATCAAGGATAGATCTTTCAAGAAGGCCCTTATAGACTTGGGGGCAAGTGTGAGCCTCATGCCTTTATCCATTTACAAGAGGTTGGGGATTAGAAAAGTATAGGATACCCGAATGACACTTCAATTTAGTGACCACTCTGTGAAGAGACCTTATGGAGTGGTGGAAGACGCTCTTGTGAAGATTGATAAGTTTGTCTTTCCGGTAGACTTTGTGATCTTAGAAATGCCGGAAGATGAAGAGATACCGCTCATTCTTGGTAGACCATTTTTGGAAACCGAGAGGTGTTTGATAGATATAGAAGAAGGCACCATGACTCTAAAGGTTTATGACGAAGAGTTAAAAATTGATGTGCGTAACACCATGAAATACAAAGATGATGTGGCCACCAGCCAACACATAGAGGTTATTGATCAAATGGTTCTGCAAGAAAATCACCTAGGGGAACAAAAATTACCCTTGGAGAGAGTCCTAAGTCTCTCAATTTTTGAAGACACTCAAGAAGTGGGTGACAAGGAGATGGAAGTCTTAACTCTGATGGCAACACAACAGCCCGTTAAGGGATCCCGATCACTCCGATGGGAAAACTTAAGGGAACCTCAAGTTGAAGAAAAGAAAGATGAGACCAAGAAAGTGGCTGAGCTGAAACAGTTACCTGACAATCTCAAGTATGTTTTTCTAGATCCCGAAAAGAAATGCATGGCTATTATAAGCTCTCATTTAGAGGTTTCTCAAGAAGACAAGCTTGTCAAGGTTTTGAAGAAACACAAAAGTGCCATGGGATGGGCAATAGAAGATCTGAAGGGAATTAGCCCTACGGTGTGCATGCATAAAATTCTCATGGAGGATGGTCACAAAACGGTGGTGCAACCACAAAGAAGACTAAATCCCGTGATGAAGGAAGTGGTCAGGAAAGAGGTTGTTAAACTGTTAGACGCCGGGTTGATTTATCCCATTTTCGATAGCTCTTGGGTGAGTCTAGTGCATGTGGTCCCGAAGAAAGGAGGAACTACAGTTATAAAGAATGAAAAAAATGAGTTACTTCCTACTAGGACGGTCACGGGTTGACGTGTGTGCATCGACCATCGGAGGTTGAATTTGGCAACCAGAAATGATCATTTTCCACTACCATTCATTGATCAGATGTTGGAAAGGTTGGCAGGTCATGAGTACTATTGTTTCCTTGATGGATACTCTGGATACAACCAGATAGTTGTTGCACCGGAAGATCAAGAGAAGACAGCTTTTACGTGCCCCTATGGTATCTTCGCATACAGAAGAATGCCATTCGGGTTATGTAATTCTCCAGCCACCTTCCAAAGATGCATGACCTCCATTTTTGCGAACATGCTTGAAAAGCAAATGGAGGTCTTCATGGATGACTTTTCGGTATTTGGTTTTTCTTTTGATAATTATTTAACTAACCTTTCCCTTGTTTTAGAAAGATGCCAACAGACCAATCTGATCCTAAATTGGGAGAAATGTCACTTCATGGTTCGAGAAGGAATAGTCTTAGGTCACAAAATCTCTCACAAAGGAATAGAAATGGACCAAGCCAAGATTGAGGTAACCGAAAATCTGCCACCTCTTGTGAATGAAAAAGGTATAAGAAGCTTCTTAGGACATGCGGGTTTCTACCGCAGGTTCATAAGAGATTTCTCAAAGATATCTAAACCCTTGACTACCCTGTTGGTTAAGGACAAGACTTTCATTTTTGATAAAGACTATGCCATTGCTTTTGAAACAATAAAAAATAAATTGGTGACAACACCTATTGTGATTGCTCCTGACTGGTCTCTACCCTTTGAGATTATGTGTGATGCGAGTGACATCGCAGTGGGAGCAGTGCTTGGGAAACGAAGAGATAAGCTTCTTCATGTTATCTACTATGCCAGTCATGTGTTGAACCCTGCACAGATAAATTATGCAACTACCAAAAAGGAGTTGCTAGCTGTAGTCTACGCCTTTGACAAGTTCAGGAAATATCTGTTGGGTTCTAGAGTCATTATTTATAATGACCATGCTACTTTGAAGTATTTGTTTGCTAAATAGGACTCGAAGCCAAGACTGTTGCGGTGGATCCTGCTCCTCCAAGAGTTTGATGTAGAGATCTGGGACAAAAGAGGGTGCGAAAACATTATAGCAGATCACCTTTCCCGGATGTCCCTAATAGAAGAGAATGAGGAAAAGCGCCCAATAAAGGATGAGTTTGCTGATGAACACATCCTTGTTGTTATTGGAATGCCTTGGTTCACAGACTATGCGAACTATCTAGTGGGCGGTGTGATCCCGAATGATTTTGATTCTAACCGTAAGAAAAAGTTTGTTCATGATTGCAGGTTCTATTTGTGGGACGACCCCTTCTTGTACAAGAAGCGAATAGACGGTTTGGTCCGAAGATGTGTTCTAGAAGAAGAACAGAGTGGTGTGCTAAAAGCTTGTCACGATTCGGACTATGGTGGACACTTTAGTGGTGATAGAACTACTGCCAAAGTCCTCCAATCAGGTTTATACTGGCCGATACTATTCAAAGATGCTCAACAAATGATCAAAGAGTGCGATAAATGCCAAGGGATGGGAAATATTTCGAAAAGAAATCGGATGCCACAAATTCCCATGCTGGAAGTTGAACTCTTTGATGTGTGGGGTATTGACTTTATGGGTCCGTTTCCACCGTCATTTGGAAAGAACTACATTTTGGTGGCGGTGGATTATGTATCCAAGTGGGTAGAAGCAGTCGCGCTACCTACAAATGATGCAAAAGTGGTGGTCAAGTTTTTGAAAGAAAACATATTCGTCAGGTTTGGAGTGCCAATAGCTCTTATTAGTGATGAAGGAACTCACTTCTTAAACCACCTAATGGAGAAGCTGCTCTTGAAATACAATGTGAAACACCGGATAGCCACTCCATACCACCCGCAAACAAGTGGTCAAGTTGAAGTGTCGAATCGGCAGCTGAAATAAATCCTAGAAAAGACGGTTAATGCTTCTCGCAAGGATTGGGCGAGTAAGCTTGACGATGCACTATGGGCATATTGTACTGCTTTCAAAACACCGATTGGTATGTCCGCATATCAATTGGTATATGGTAAGGCCTGTCATCTACCTTTGGAACTGGAACACAAAGCCTTGTGGGCTTCCAAATTCCTTAACTTGGATCTTGAGAAAGTGGGAGAATCCCGAATCCTTCAATTCCACGAGTTGGAAGAATTCCGGAACCTGGCATATGAAAATGCGAAGATCTACAAAGATCAAACGAAGAAATGGCATGACAGAAGAATCCAAAGGAAGGAGTTCTGGGAAGGACAAAGGGTACTACTATTCAATTCAAGAATGAAGTTGTTCTCTAGAAAATTGAGATCGAAATGGTCAGGTCCGTTTGTGGTGCATAAAGTATATCCTCATGGAGCAGTTGAAATAAAAAAACCCTTCCAATGAGGATATTTTTAAAGTGAATGGCCAGAGATTGAAGTCGTACAATGTGGGGCAAGTTGTGGGCCAAATTGATATTGTTCATCTTGTCTGTTAAGATGCGCAACCGTCGAGCCAAGCGACATTAAACGAAGCGCTACGTGGGAGGCAACCCACACTTTTGTATCTAATCATTTTCTTTGTTTGGTAGTGTGTTCTCTATTTGCAGGTGTAAACAGTGTTTCATAGAGGAGTTAAAGGTAGCGATCGCAGCGAATCTCTAAAAATTCAGAAGCTAGAGCCTTGCACAACACAAGAAAAAGAAATCAAGAAAAATGAGAAAATAGGGGCCTGACATGGGCGCCCGTGTCAGCTGACACGGCCTGTGTCAGGAAGAGGAGTTTGGAGTTGGAAAGGTGGATTTCCAGGGGCCTGACACGGCCGCCCGTGTCAGGTGACACGGCCCGTGTTAGCCCTGGACCAAAAAAAGGCGTTTTTAAGCGCTTCTGGGAATGACACGGCCCGTGTCAGGAGGGCGTGTTGCGCTGACACGGCCGTGTCAGCTCGCGCAGTAGTGATTTTTTTTTTTGAAAAAAAGAGTCGTTGGGCACCTTTCACCATGCATTTTTGACCGTTGGAGGAGGGTCCCATCTCCGAAAATCACCCTATAAATACACCCAATCACCAATTCTTTCCTCATTTCACACAATACCTTCATACTTCATCATCTCCACCTTCTTTCTCTCAAATACGACCTAATTCCTTCATAAGTTTCACTCAAGAGCTACCTCTTTTCACCACCAATCTCGGTCGATTCTCCATCCATCTTCTCAAAAAGTTCACCGCTCGCTACTCTCGACACTCCTACGGTAATATTTTTCACTTAATCTCTTTTTCCAAATTCTTGTGTCTTTTTACTGTGTGCAGGTACAATATGTCTCGCCGAGTCGAAAAAAGCAAAAATGTGGCAGAATCATCTCGTCCCCGACAAAGAGCGAGGAGAACCCCGAACGAGCACGACATTGTGTTCGAGAGCCTGGAGCATCAGAAAAGGCATGCGGTTTATTTAAAAAGGAAACTAACCCCTACGAGGTATATGTGTAATGGCACACTGCAGGAACTGGGATTGCAAGCGGAAGTACATCGCATGTTCCACACCCTAGGGATGCTGGAATTTATGCAGCTGGAAGCGCCTACTTTTGCGCGCATTATGCTGGAATTTCTGAGCACCGTCGAGTTTAAGCTGAAGAATAGGTGGAACGAAACGGAAAAAGAATATTACGGTACGTTGCACTTTCATTTATTTAATACTGATTTGGAACTGACTGTGGAGGAGTTAGGGAGGATCTTAAAACTCCCAATCGTAGGCCCTGGAGCGGTGCCTAATACATTTGTCCTGGTGGAATATTGGACCGCCATAACCGGTAATAATAAATATGTTTCCAAAGGGGAAAAGGCATCGGGTATCCATAACCCATGTTTCAGGTATGCACAAAAGGCACTGGCATATACCATTTTTGGTCGCGGAGATAGCACAGGTGTTGCCACACAAAGGAGTTGTTCTTCCTATACAATATGGCATCCTAGGCTCCGATCAATGTAGCAGCCTTTGCAGCCGATTACTTAGGGAGAGTTGGTCGCGCTACTTCAGGCGACATTTCTGTTGGCGGCATGATTACTCAGATTGCCGACCACTTCGGATTTGGTGTTGCTCTAGTTGACTCCCCCCAGGTGCCAGGTAAAAGCAAATTGAACATGGCAGCCTTGATCCAGCAAGGCATGATCACGGTAAAACAAGACTACTATTCTCTTTTGTGCCAAAAAGTACATGTTCTTAATTTACCTGCTTACGATTTTATCAGTATCACTAACAGAGCCAATTGGCTCTATGACTGTCCCGAACCGGAAGAGGGGGACAAAGATTTGTTTGACTCTTTTACTGTAGATGAACCGATGGAAGGTGCACCGAGCACCGAGGAACCTTTTTACCAACAACCGACGAAACCAACTCAAGCCTCCGGATCCTACTCCATGCCATCAGACCAATGGGGCTAGATCCAGGAAGAGATTGGCCACCTTCGCACGGAGCAATCCAGGCAAGGTGAAGAGCTCACCAGGTTTGGAGCTGAACAACACCGTCAAGGGACTGTTTTGGACGAGATGAACGCAATGATGCAACGTATGATGTTGCATTATCCATACCCGCCACCACCTCCTCAGTAATCGCTGTAAGTGCTCCTCATATCTTAACTTTAAACATTACGGACAATGTTTGGTTCAGGTGTGGGGAGGTTTTTAATTGAATTGCTTTAAATTTCATTTTTATTGTGTCTGTGTGTTATTTTGATCGTTGTTGTGTGGTTGTTTTTATTTTTGTAAGTTACAGATGAAAGTAGATGATGCTGGAGAAATGAGAGACTAGTGGACAGTGAGTAAAAGACGCAATCCGGAACTTTCTCCCGAGGCAACCTGGAAGGTGACACAGCGGAGAAACAAAAGGTTGGACGCAACTTGGAAATCTAGACCGAAAAAGAAGAAGGTAAGCCCAAGCTGATAAAGAAGCTGTCTATCATAAAGAATGTTTGAAGTCTACAAGCTTACCCAACATGGTGAGATTTTAGCTTAACCAAACACAAAAAGAGCGCATTCAGGTATGACTCTATCTCTCTAATTTTGTGTAAGTTCTACTTAGAACAATACAAAAAACACACACTGAGGCACTTTGTTTGTTTTCAACCTTTGAGCCTTTCTAGCCACCCATAATGTTGTTTTCATCCGTTGTTAACCCTTTTGAGCCTGTAACCCTTTGTTTGTGTAAACCATCATGTTAACCCTTAGCCATACACTCCCTACCCTAGCTCGGCATGACTGTGTACTGTAAAACTTGTGCAAAAAGATAAGTTTGGGGTATGCATCCGTAGATTAAAAATGTTGTTGAAAAATGGCAAGTGCAAGGAAAAGAAAGAAGAAAAAAAGAGAAAAAGTGTGTAGAAACATCCGCTTCTACTGAAGAAAAAAAGAAAAAGAAATGAAAAAAATAATAATAAGCACTTGCCTTAGAAATATACTCATGCATTAAAATGAATTTGAGTGGAAAAAGAGTCAAGATTTGACGACAACCAAAAAAAAATTCTTGCACAAAGAAAAACAAAAACATGAATGCCGAGATGTAAAACCTTTTGTAATCCATTTTGTTGTCTACTCTCCCACCGTACCTAAGCCCCGTTACAACCCTGAAGACCTCTTAAAGTGTGTGAATTGTGTTTGTGCAGTTAACGTAGAATCTATTCAAAAGTAAGAGTTGATATTGCATACCTTGATTTAGTGAGTGCTAAACACCTTAACCTCGAGAGGTTTGGTGAGTAGTGTGAAGAAGCTTGCAGGTAAAAGAACTCTCTGAAATGATAAGGCAGTGGAAAAGGTCGAATGGGTGAACTAGAAACTTAATCGGGAAGGAGAAAACCAAGTTGTGAAGAACATCAGTTGTGTTGAGAAAAGAATAGAATCCATGGTTGACCTCCGCTTTGTCTCTTGCATCACTTGAGGACAAGCAATGAGATAAGTTTGGGGTTGTGATCGGCCACCATTTACACTCAGTTTTCATCATCTATCCAGCATGGAATCTTCATGAATCGGGGTTAGAACATGACTATACCATCCTCCTATCTTAATTGCACTCATGTTTGGGTTAGAACTTATCTCACCACTCAGAGATCACCAAGCACAACAAACAAATTATATCACACAAACAATTATACAAACATCAAATATAAAATTATATACACATAAAAAAGTAGGCTAAACCCACTGAGGATTACTCCCAAGCAGAGTCGCCACTTAATTTCTGTAGCGGTAAATTCATGACCACCAAGCTATGAATAAGCTTATCGTCAATAAAACTAGAGTCGCCGCCATGCTTTTATTGTTTCCAAAGGAAAAGGGAAAAGTACGAACAAAACCCAAAGATAAGAAGTTTTCAAATAAAAACTAATAAAATGTCATAGATTACAGGTAAGGGGGTTGGTTACACAGAGGGAAGGTGTTAGCATCCAAAGTGTCATAGGTACTCCTAAGGAGCCCTTTTTTATGTGTGTATGTGTTTTGGTATGAAATGATGTTTGAGAAAAATAGAGTGTGAGGATGAGAAAAGAACTCATTGATTATATTTTTTGTGTTTGACAAGACCTTCGAACTTGTGCCTACGTACCAACATAAAAATGAGGGATCAAAACCTCATAGTTCGTGGTATCAATTTCAAAATGAGTGAGTTGTTTTTAATTAAAATTTAAGTTAAAAGAGGCACAAAGGGCCCACAAGTTTGAATGGGTGTTAGTTCTTTTTGTATTTTGAAATTTTAAGTCAATATGATTAGATTTATTTACAAGTTTGATTTAAGAAAAGAGTTTAAAAATGCAATGGCATAAGACCAAGGTTTCTAATTTGAAATAAGGTCCAAGTTTGAAATCACAAACAAAGAAGGTTTTTAAAAGGGGGGAGAGATTTGAAATTTAAGAAGTGGGAGGATATGAAGAGACTAGTCCTAAGCATGAAATTAAAAGTTAAGAGTTGAAAAGATCTGACCAATGGGATGCAATCCTACATACAAGAATGTCATATAGAAAACCCATTTTCCCTTTGGACTTTAAATCAAGCAATAATCAGCAAGCAATTTGCAATATCAGACATCATAAAGATCAAAGAATCAAATAAAGATAGCCACATCCAAGCAAGCAAATTCCATAGCTAGCAGTCTTCTTTGTCTTCTCATGTATCAGATGAAATACTCCTTGATTAACTCAGAATAAAGCATTAGACACACGATCAAAATAACAGTTGTATCAAGACCATGTAGCAGATAAGTTCAAGTGGATCCCAGTACATGCATCAGATGAAAACTCAAATCACAATAACTTGGTCTCAGAAATATTGACATTGACCAAGTCCTTTTGCATATGGAGTGTTGCCTAATCCTAAGTCCAAAAGTTCATATCAAACCCAACAGTCCACACAATTTTTTTTAGGGTTTTTGTTGTTTATTAAGTATTTTAAGGTCCTAATACCACAAACACGAACAAAGTACACAAACAAATATATACAATCATAATATATGGCTCAAATGAGCAAAGTGAAAATGGCATAAACATAAACAAGTTAAATGATATGTAAATGACAATGAATGGTAAATGACTAAAAATTAAATTGCATAAAGTAAATGACTTGAAAGTAAAGCAAAGGTAATAAGAGTTAGTCAAATGTTAGTTAAGGTTAATTATATGTTAGTGGTGTTTTGCTTTTCAATTGATTAAGTCATTCTTTGGCGAACACTCAACCATCTATTCACAAGCATGTATCCTTGAACCAAGACATCTTCCAAAGGAAGGAAAAAAGGCCAAGTTTCCACATAATACCATGAAAGATGGGAGACTTACAATCTTACTTACTAGAATGTTATGCCTTTAAGGTCAAATTTAGCTCTATGTTAAGCAATCGTAATTGGACTTATGTAGAAGTCACAACTATCTGAGGTCGGGCAATAAAAAATTAGGTGCTAATGCATGTTAGAGATTTGGTATAATGAACCAAACTTCTAAAACATACTACACACTAAAAGAAAATATCAAGGTGGATGGACCTATGTCATCCCTACTTGTATTGGTTCATCTAACACAAGGTTATTGATTAACCAATTAGCCTTAGGATATTGAGATTTCATTGGTCAATGAAAGGGATGGAAAGAATGGGAATGAAGATGAAGAGGGAGGGGAGATGAGAGAAAGACAAATTGGTCATGGGAAGAATTTTATCAAATTAAAATCATTCATTCATTTTGGGAGATGAAATGTACATTTCATCAATCCCCTGAATCCAATGATTTTAATCCAACAAAAGTCAAATCAACCTTGACCAAGGCCCAAACAAATAGTCAAACATCACAAGATCATAAAAATGGCTCAACATAATTTTTACACAATTAATCAATTAAAAATACATTTAAATTCAAATTAATTTGGTCAAAACCTAAAATCTCATCAAAACACCAAATAAATGGTCAAGATATTTATCCTTGGTCAAACAAGGTCAAAGGACCTTAGACAAAAAATTTCATGATTTTTGAAAAGTCAGAAGTATTTTTAAACAATTAAAAATATGCACAAAAACATTTAATTCATGAAAAATATCAAAGTTAATCCAAAAAATAATTTTAATTCAGAAAATGAAAGAGGAAAATATTTAAACTTTTTTTGGTGAAAGTCCCATATTTTTTGGATTAAAAATGAAATTATTATGAATTAAACAAAATAAAGCAATTAAATGAAAAATCAGAAAATACAAAAAAAACAAGGGCCATTAGATCTCCCTTGTTAATTGAGGTGGCAAATCTGATGGCCAAGTGCGCGCTTCCATCATGTTTTGCAGTCAACGCGTGTACACGCTTGGTAATCAGGAAGAATGGCTCGGATTAAATCGTTTGACAAGGATCATATGGCTCAGGTCAAGCCAATACATCATCGGGGCGCTAGCTCCGGTCATCTTCTCTGGTGAGGGCCACCGGACTGGTCCAACCAAAACTTCATGAAAAATGGAAAGTGAATACACTAATTTGAAGAAAAAATGCTCAGGAGCACGAATCTGACCTTCATTTCTTCCAATTCCAAGTATATTGAAAGATACATGGATTTGAAATTTGAGGTTCATGATCTGAGTTGCTTTGATTTGACCTCAAAGCAACCCAATCTTGTTGCCTACATTGGTAGGACTTCAGGAAACCAAAAAACACAAAGAATGGTGAAGAATTAAGAGAGAATCGAAGAGATGAAGATTCTAAATTTTCACCTTCGAGTTGCTTCAAATTCACTTGATCTTGATCTGGATTTGCTTGATTCCTCTTCCTCTTGCTTGCAGTGATCAATTGAGATGAAAAGGGCAACGAATTCTTGGAGTTTGAATTTCAAAACAGAAGGTGAAATTCAAACTCGATTTCAATTGAAATCTTCAAGAGTTCTATGGAATAGAGGGTTTGGATTCTTCTGGAAAATCTTGGGCAAGGTGTTAATTAAGTTCTGAGGTCATTGCACTTGTATTTATAGCCAATCCATATGTTTTTCATGCACTTCCATTTGAAAATCCAAAAATAGTAATTTCCTTCATGAGCTAGCATGGGCATGTACAAAGCCCAAAGAATGATTGGAAAATGTCCAAAATCGTGCATAGGTCATGCTGAAAGCAATGCATTAAGCCATGCAATGTTGAAATGAATTTGATCATGAGAATCTTCCAAATGGTACCATGCATTATATCCAAGCGCAAGTCCTTCATAATTGATCCGAATGAGATGATTTTGGATATTTTGGAAAGGCGAGATCAAGGGGAACAACTTTAGTGTTGAACACTTTTTCATTTGAAGCTTGGATAATGAAGCATTTTGCGGTGGAAGTTTGGAAAATCAAACATCTTTGAAAATATTCTAAGTACCAAGTCAAATGTTCACTTCTTCCACCTTGAATAACTTTTGCTATGGACTTCAAATGGAAACAGTTCCTTCATCAAAGTTGTAGATATTTCCAACCTATTAAATATGGTCACAAATTTGACCTCATTTAGATTTGGCATGAAGGAGTTATGCATTTTAGAAGTTGAGGAAAATCACTTGTTCAATGGTAATGGCCCAAAATGACCTATAATGTTTCCTCTTGGCACATGCATTTACAAGTTGAATTTGAACTTACTCCAAACATAAACTTTGAATTAGACATCTTTAATTTGATCATTTAATTTGAATGGATTTCATCTCATAAAAATTGAGCAAGTTATGGTCTTGGGAAGTTGACCTCCTAACTTGGGTTCAGACAAAATGACCTATAATCTTTCATCATAAGAAATGACTTTTCAAGCAAAAATAGATCTAGACTTCAACATGAAAGTTATTTGGAATGTAATTATGAGTAACTTTTCTCTTTTAATCATTTTCATATGACAATAATTGTAGGATAAAGAGTCTAGGGAACCCCAGTTTTGACCAGTTGACATTTTTTGGTCAACCACCATGAAGTATCTTGATGGCTTGACATTCTCATGAAGTATCCCTTAAAATATTTGATCAAATGTTGAAGAAACTTGGTGAAGAAGTCACACAAGATACCCATATGGATTAGGGTTTCCAAGGCAAACAAACTTCAAACTCTAGATGAATTCTTGATCAAAATGATATGTGAAGACCATGGGGATACATATATGATGCCTAAAGCCAATGTGAACCATCTCTTGACTAGACTCCTTGCATTGAGGGTCTTAAACCCTAGATATGAGCTTGATGAAGCATAAGTGAGCACACACACTACCTACAAAAGCAACAAACTATACATTAACATATTTTTTGGTATTTTGGTTAGTAAATAATGAAAAACAAAGTATGATACAATCAAATGTGCTTGGTGATATCTCCCAATGCAAACCCAATGAATGAGGGGTAAGGAGGATGCCAAGGTGTGATCTCAAAGCCAATGCATATGATGAGATAGCATGAGGGATCTTAGGGTCAAAATTGGGGTCTTAAACCAACATCTTCTTCAAAGTCAGTTCCTTTATCCATGATTGTATCATCCATTACAACATTAATGGATTCCATCATGACTTTGGTCCTTGAGTTGAATACCCTGTAAGCTCTGCTGTTTGTAGAGTAACCCAAAAATATTCCTTCATCACTTTTTGGATCCATTTTTCTTCTTTATTCCCGATCAGCCAAGATGTAACATTTACTTCTAAACACATGAAAGTATTTGACATCAGGCTTACTCCCTTTCCATGATTCATAGGGATTAGCTGAAGTTCTAGTTCTTAAAGTGACTCTATTATGAATATAGCAAGCAATATTCACTGCTTCAGCCCAAAAGTGGTAAGAAAGATGCTTAGCATGAAGCATGACATTAGGTAACTCTTGTAGAGTCTTATTCTTGCACTAAACAACTCTATTTTGCTGAGGGGTGATGGGAGAAGAGAACTCATGGCCAATACCTTAAGTGGAGCAAAATTTAGTAAATTTTCTATTTTCAAATTCCTTGCCATGGTCACTTCTAATCCTGACAATTCCATTTTCCTTCTATCTTTGAAGCCTTTGACATAAATATTTGAAGACCTTAAAGACATCTGATTTTTCCTTGATGAAGTTCACCCAAGTGAATCTTGAAAAATCATCAACAACAACATAGGAATAGTTTTTCCCATCAAGGCTCTCGACCTGCATGGGCCCCATTAAATCCATATGAAGAAGTTCCAGAACCTTTAAAGTGGTCTAGTGTTGCAACTTTTGATGTGACATCTTGGTTTTCTTCCAAATTCGGCACTCACCACATATTTTACCTTCCTCAATCTTGAGCTTAAGAATACCTCTGATGGTTTCTTTAGACACAATCTTCTTCATGCCTTTCAGATGTAAATCTCCAAATTTTTGGTGCCACAGTTTGATTTCATCTTCTTTAGACAACAAGTATGTGGAAGAGCAATTAATTTCTTGAGGTGTCCATAAGTAACAATTTTCCTTGACTTGACTCCCCTCATTAGAATTCCATTCTTCTCATTAGTGACCAAGCATTCAGACTTAGTGAAATTAACTTCAAGACCTTGATCATATAACCGACTGACACTAATCAGACTAGCAGTCATACCTTTTACCAACATGACATCATCAAGACTCGCGAGTCCTGTATAAGCTAGTATTCCAACTCCTTTAATCTCACCTTTAGTCCCATCACTAAAAGTGACATAACTGGTGGAGTAAGACTTGATGTCCACCAAGAACTTCTTGACCTCTGTCATATGTCTAGAGCATCTACGATCAAAGTACCAGTCTTCTCTAGCTAAAGCTCTAAAAGAGGTGTGAACTATAAGACTAGTGATGACAGTCTTGGGTATCCACTCCCTTCTAGTTTTACCACTTGATTATCCCTAGGATGTGTTGGATGCCTTGGATAGCCATACAGTTTAAAGCAGAAGGGCTTTATATGACCAAAATTTCTACAGTAATGATATCTCCAATGCAATAGCTTGCCTCTAGTTTGAGTATTTTGATGTCTCGCACGATGTTGAGGAAAATGATTAGACATTACAGGCTCAGGCTCCTTTTTTTGAAGAACAAAGTTTGTCATAGGGCTTTCTCCTTGTTTGTTTAAAGATTGATAATTAAAGCTTATCCCTCTCAGGTCTCCAACCACTTTCCCAACTTTCAGAACTTCATTAAACACATCAGAATCATTGTTTAACATTCTTATAGACTTTTTCATGTTATCAAGTTTGGAAGTCAACAGATTCGCCTCATCTTGAAGATCAGCCTGTAGTTGAGATATAATTTTCTTTTGTTTTTATCCTAGTTGACAAACTTCTTCACTTCTGATGCACAGTTCTTTGTAAGAGGCAGCCAGTACATCATAAGACACTTCTTCATCACATGAATCTCCATCAGAATCATATCTTCCAGTTAAAGTAGTTACATGTTTTACAGCTTCGGCCTCAGGTTCACTTTTAGAGTTATCATCATCAGACCAAGAAACAAACAACCCCCTTTTTTGTTTCTTAAGATATGTAGGTCATTCTGCTATAATGTGTCAAAATCCTTCACACCCATGACACTAGATGCCTTTACCTCGATTGGATTTCTCTTTTATTCTTGTTTTTCTCTGAAATTCATTGTTATTCCTGATGTCAGATAGAATGTTCTTGACATTTGATCTTGACTTCCTGTCCATTCTCTTCAGCACCTTGTTGAATTGTCTCCCAAGTAGTACAATAGTATCAGTCATTCCTTCATCAATATCCAAGTCACATTGGTCCTCTTCATCTTCAGTGTTGGATACAAAAGTTATGTTATTGTTCTTCTTTTCATATTTGTCACTAATACCTAATTCAAAAGTTTGGAGTGACCCGACAAGTTCATCTACTCTCATGTTGCTGAAGTATTGGGCTTCTTCAATGGTTGTAACCTTCATGTCAAATTTCTTAGGTAAGGACCTGAGACTTTTTCTAACCAACTTTTCGTCTGACGTGTTCTCTCCCAAGGCACTAGAAGAATTTTCTATTTCAAGAATATTCATTTGAAAATCATGAATACTCTCACCATCTTCCATCTTTAGATTCTCAAATCTAGTAGTGAGGAGCTAAAGTCTAAACATCTTCACTTTAGATGTGCCTTCATGAGTGGTTTTAAGAATTTCCCATGTATCTTTGGCCACAATACAAGTGTTTATTAACCTAAATATGTTTTTGTGAACTCCATTGAATAGATAATTCAAAGTTTTGGAGTTTCTAAGAGCCAGTTCATCTTCTTCCTTAGACCATCCCTCCTCGGGCTTCAAGTCAGCAATAGCCTTCTCATCTTTGTCCTTCATGACAAGATGTTCCCAACCCTTGATGACAACTTTACAGGTCTTTCAATCCATATTTTTTAGGAATGCCACCATTTGTGCCTTCCAATAGTCATAGTTGGTGCCATCTAAGATAGGTGGTCTGTTAATAAATCCTCCTTCCTTGTCCATGGTACCAGAAAATATCTTCCCCGGACCTCACCAAGAAACGGAGCAGGATGCCTTCTCTGATACCGATTGAAATTACAGTATGCATATCCCAGATTTCGTATACGATGTCACGACACCAGGGTCAACACATTGTCATAACATAAACAATATCAGTGTTTAAGTAAGTAGCACAAAGTAAATGACACAAATAGTTGTTAACCCAGTTCGGTGCAACATCACCTACATTTGGTGGCATCCAATCCAGGAAGGAAATCCACTATAACAGAATTAGTTCGAAGTTCTAAACAATCTCAGGCTTAACAAACTTTTCACCTAATCAATACCCGTGGAAGTTTCTATCTAAGACTCCCATATATATGAGACCCTTCTCACTTCCCTTCAAACACACAATAGTGACAACGACTTCTATTAGTAAACAGAGGACACACTTCAATCAAACAGAATCCATTCTTGCTTAAAAGCTCATGAGTGATTCAATGAAACAAATCTTTCAAGAAACTGAAACAGGGCACACTCCGATGTTGAACCAACATGTCAGGACATCTTGTCCAACATCTTTCTTGAATACATGTTTTTCAAAAAAGCATCCAATCACTAACTACACACTAGACTTAATAAAATGTATCTTAATGACCCAATAAGTCTTCTATACTATGTTGGGTCGACATCATATTCATCTAATTTTTTTGACAGTTGTAGTCTTGATTCAGCAGGTGTCGAAGTTGCATTATAGTCTTCCATCTCAAATATTTTGAGTATGCATATCTTCTTTGATACATCATGAAACCTCTACTACTCTTGTATAATTATATACTAAGGAAGTATGAAATGTTTCCCAGATCATTCATTTCTAACTCCATGCTAAGATCACCTTTAAAGTCTTCGATCTCTTTCTTGCAGCTACATGTTATTAACAAGTCATCGACATAGAGACAGAATATAAAAAATTCACGCTTGCTTCTTCTTACATATACTTCATTCTCACTTGTGCCCTTAACAAATTTCTTCTCCCTTAGGAAACTATCTATCTTCTTATTCCAAGCTCCTAGAGCTTGTTTGAGTCCATCCAGGGCTTTACGCAAGTTGTATACTTTTCCTTCTTAGCCTTGTTTCACAATTGATGCGTTCTTTTTGCAAGTGTACGAACGCGTCAGAGTAATATAAAAGATTGTCGAATCCACAGAGACCAAGTGTCAATCTATCGTAATCTATTGTTATGGTGTTTATCAAAGGCAATCAAAATAGGTGTTTTTGTAGTGTGCAATGAAAAGTAAAGTGTTGAATGAAGATTAATTAATAAAGACAGGATCGAATGTAATTCACGTAATTAATTGATAATCCAAGTACTTGCTAGTAGAGCTACTTATGGGCAGTGTTTCCTACTTCGAAAAGAACTAATTTAACAGGAACTGTCGCTTTCGCGTATTCAGAACCGAGTTGTACTCCCTAATCAAACCCTCTTATTGTCACTTATAAAAAGGCGCGCATTGCGTTAGAGTAGTAAACCTATTTTTAAGAAATATAGTATCTTGACTAAGTTGAAAAGTATTATAACCTGGATTTCTTAACCAAAAGAGGTTCTTACGAACCAGACTCTAAACGTATAAACGCGTCCGAAAATAGTTTTAAAATCTCTTTTCTTCTTAATGTTAAAATCTCCTAATGAACTAAACAAAGCGCTTTCGCTGTTTTTGAAATAGTTAAAAACAATTAAGTTTAAAAAGACGTTGGACGGGTTTCGATCTTACCCAACGGAATTGAAGTGCGGGAAAACTTAATTTGAAAGTTAAAATAGCCCTTAAGTGTTTCCATGAACAATTGTACGGATTATCGGTTCAATTAGGATCCTTACATTCTAACCTTATAAATTTAGCTAGACATGGTAAAGTAAAAGTGCATTAAAATAAATAAAAGTAGTGCGAGTGCGGAAAGTAAATAAAAGTAGTGCGAGTGCGAAAAGTAAATAAAAGTAGTGCGAGTGCGGAAAGTAAATAATTTAAAGCGAGTGCGAGGAAATAAATAAAAGTAAAGCGAGTGCGAGGAAATAAATAATTTAAAGCGAGTGCGAGAAATAAATAAAGTAAAAGCGAGTGCAGGAAATAAATAAAGTAAAATCGAGTGCGGGAAATAAATAAAATAAAAGCGAGTGCGGGAAATAAATAAAGTAAAAGTGAGTGCGGGAAATAAATAAAGTAAAGGCGAGTAATAAAAACCTGCTCCAATCGGAGGGCTGAGTAAATTGCAATGCGGAAAAGAAAATGGCGGCAGGATTAACTTCCTTCCAAAGTGCTCCAAACTCGATTACAGACTCTATCACAAACTTGATTACACGATTGTGGTAACACTCCAATGCGAAGCGATTACCACTATAAAATACTGACTATATGTCTAAGTGAAACAAAGTTGCTTCTGAGTTTGCCTCTGCTCTAAGTTTAGATGATTGTAAAAGTGAATTCGCGTTTCTATTTATAAGCAAGTAAAAAGATGGAAATGACTTGGATGCCCTTCAACTTGAAAATAGGAGGGAACCGTTTTTCCTCTTGTGGCGCGCGCCACAAGGCCATGGCGCCCGCCACAAGCACAATATGGGGCGCCTTAGTGGAAGTAGTGGGAAAACGTGGGAGTTGATGGAAGTTGAATTTGACACGTTATGGCAGGGTCTATGGCGCCAGCCATGGGGTAGGCCACAAGAACAAAATGCTGAATTTTAGGGTTTTTAGCCCTTTTTCACTCCTTTTATCGATCGGGGCTCCGATTAAAGTAAAAACCTAAAAACAAAGGAAAATATAGAAATAACACAACAAAATGACAATAAAACAACTAGAATGCATGTGAAATCGGAGTCGAAAATACGTAAATTTCAGTGTTATCAAACTCTCCCACACTTAAACCTTTGCTTGTCCTCAAGCAAAACATTATAAAGCTCATGAAAGAAAAACTGGTGTAAACGAGTGCTTCAGGTAAAAATTCTAAGTTCAAGTCGGGATGCAGTGATAGGTACTAACTGAGTGAACTAAGGGTATCATGATGTCACTAATCCGCAAATACGGACATAAACTTCGTTCCTATATTAACCAACCCATATTATCCCACAATGCATAGGCCTGCCTCTTCATCTCTTTTGTGTCCTTTTTATTCAGGCGCAATCACATTAAGCCCGTTATCCGTACATGCTTCATAGTAGAGTGGCCTGTTAGTGATTATGATCAGAGCTTGGGTTTTCTGGCACATAAACATGTGTAAACCCTTTTATTGGACCCAACTGTAGTTGTGGGGGATCGGATCATAATCCGCCCTACCGAGTTCAGTGCCAGATACCTCTGAACCAACTAGTAGTGGGTACTGCTTTTCTTTTTCTTTTTCTTTTTCTTTTTGTAGCAAAAATTTTTTTTACAATTCTTTGGTTTAAATGACTTTGTGAGGGTCATCTATACCGGAGTTGCCTTTTTGCTTTCTTTTATTTTTTAATTTTTTCTGGATCATTCACTTATTTGCATCGGTCCCCTACATAGAGGATGCGTAGGCCGGAGCTGACTGCTAGGATAAACTACTGAGACTTATACGGAAATGATGATTAAGGCCATGGTATATGGGGTTTCGGGAATGATTCCTATATTTACGAAGTCTATGGTGCTAAAATAATACTGATGTTTCGCAAAGTTCTCCCAAGTCACCGCATCCTTACTCAAAACATGTCTTTAAAACCTGAAAACTTTCGGAATAACACTATTTTCTTTTGCAAAACATTTTGGTGGGGCTAAAGATATGGGGAGGTAGGATTGTACTAAAGATCTACTGTATTTGGTGACTCGTCAGACTCATGCATTATACTAAGAAAGCAAAATAAACAACTAAAAGGAAATAACAATAAATAAACTATCTAAAAACAGAAAATAAAAACTGGAAATAAAAGGAAAACGATAAATGCCCCTCCCACACTTAAATCGAACATTGTCCCCAATATTTCGAAATAAGATAAGGGAAGAGTTACCTGGGAACCTATTGCTGACCACTAGTGCCCTCGCCATCCTGAGGTGGACGACGGGATCGGGTACGACGACGGTCTCTCTGATCCATCCTCGCCTGCAGGGCATCCAGAGCGGTCCTCACTTCTCGAAGGTTACCTAGAATGGAACCTTGAGTGTTTTCTATGAGAACAATGTGTTGCTGGTGGTATTGTTGTTGACGGGCTTGCGTATTTGTAATCACTTGCAGGGACTGTAGAACAGTGTCGTAGGACCTGTCTGTCCTCCGCTGTGATTCTTGCATAAAGCTCATGTTGTCCGCCATTTGTTGCTGGATGGTAGAGAGGAGGTCGTCACGCCTTTGCTCTCTAGCTAGGTGGTCACGCCACATCTCCTCTGTAATATAGAAGCCAGGAGTGGTACCTGCAGAAGAAGAAGATGGTGCGGTGTGTGGTGGTGAAGGATGATGGGGGGACACATGCGGTACGGGAGATCTCTCTCTCCGATCATATTCATCATCGGTGTCATGTCCCGCCTCATCAGGAATGTTAGGAGGAAGAGGACCCAAAATAGGTGGAGCATCTAAATCGTAGGTCCAATTCCTCTCATCACGTATATCTGTACGTCTAGTGCAAGGTAGAATAATAGATGGGATGGCTACACCATGAACCATAAGTGTATAACCTCCTTCTCTCCTTGAGCGGCACAATTTCATGTCTCTCAGAAACTTTAAGTTAATTGTGCGAGGAGGCAAGGGGTCTAGGGTAGCCATCTCATTGTTCAGGTTAAGTGCCCGAGCAATAGACGTAATCAATCCACCAAAAGAAATCGGTCCCGCTTTATTCAGAGTTAAAATCATATGGGCGAGCATGAACGGAACCGAATTAATTCGCCTATTTGTGAGGCTTCCTTGCAAATATAGAAGCTCTCTAGCATTAACATTATTTGGATTCTCCCGGCCAAAAATAGTGCATGCCAACAGATATCTAAAAACTCTGATGGTCGGGTTATGGATAGTTGAGGCAAGAACTCCTTCAAAAGAGTTTATGAAAGTGTTTGATAAACGCTCCCAGAAGGAAAATACCTCAACAGACTATTCGGAATCCAAAGGGGCCTCATAAATAGCACCTTCCCCATGAGGGATCCCTAACAAGCTGGCTAGTTCGTTGGTACTGAATTGGTATTCAACAACAAACATTCTAAATTTGACAGTACCAACTGTGCTAGCAGTGTTAGGGTTGACAATATAAATTAAGGAACTTAAAAATTCGATTGTCAACCGCTCATAGGTGGGTTCTTTGTTGATAAAGAAATTATGCAAGCCTAAGTTGTCTAATAAATGGAAAATGCTATGGTAGATACCTAAAGTGTAGAGACATTTTCGTCAACATACCTTGTCGGGAGGATTTCCCGATTTTGCAACCGTTCAATAATTTTTCTTTGTCTCTCCCCCGGTTTCCCTCCTCGAAGAATGAATCCGTTAAACTCCATTGGAATGCTCTTGAAGAAGATGAAGTGGTTGGTGAAAAGGTTGGATTTTTACAAAATCCGACGGATGAAATTGAAAATGGAAAGTGGAATAATGATTTGTGTGGTATGGTGGTTAGGAAAGTAAGAGCTTTTTGTGGGTTTAAGGACTTTTTTCCAAGGTGAAAAAATGGGTTTGGGAGGTTGTAAGTTGCAAAAATGGTGAAGAAAAGGGGTCTGCCCCGACCATTTACAGACGCTGTGGCGGGCGCCACAGGTCCTATGGCGGGCGCCACAAGGCAAAATCTGGCTGGGCCAGATTTTGGTCCTTTGGTTTGGGCTTCTCTTGTCTTTTGGCTTTGAGGGGTCTGGATAGCATTTGTCTTGTGATTCTCCTAGTTTCTTTGGCTTGCGTAATTTTATAAAAGTAAAAACGAAAAATAAAAAAGTGAAACTGAAACAAAAACAAAAACAGAAATTAAATATAAATAAATAAATAACTGAAAAATTCAAATGCAAATAAATATAAATATAAAACATATATGGATAAAAATAGAAATACTAATGTATAGTAGTAGTTTATATAATATTCAAATGCGATAATATAAAATGAATAATGCAAATACGAGAAATATATAAAAGAGAAATAAAATGAAACGAAATGGTGAGATCAGGTGGTAGGGGTGTCGTCTGCCTGAGTGGATCCACGGAGCACGGCTATCTCCTGCCTGAGCTTTGGATCTCCTGGTATAGACAATCGGCTTCAGTAGCATGGGTGAGATCAGACACTCTCATCTGTAAAGTTAGGTCAGCCACCTGTTGTCTAAGCGATGCGATCTGTCTACGACACTCAGTAATCTGGGTGCGTATGTCGGGTGTCTTCAATGAATGATTATTAGAGAAAACAGTGATTCTAGGAGATGGTGGTGTAGGCGTGTATTCAGCAACAGGTGGCAATCTCGGTGCCTCGACGGTCTCTCCCTGGCCCTCTAGAGCATAACTCCAATTCGCTGGATCATGCACACTGGTCATCATAGGGTCTGGCAGTGTGAAATAATGGATAACCTCACTGTCGACTAGAAATCGGAACTGACATGGGTGGAAAGAGGCTCTCCTCATCAATCCTCTGGTCAAATAGAAATCGATGTCCATGGTAGTGTATCCACAGTAGGTCCGAAGATGCAACAGCTTGCGAGACAGACCTAAAGCGACAGCAATCTGTGTGATGATTCCACCAACATGGATGACTCCTTTGGTGGATCTGGAGATACCGCTGAGATTGTCTAATAAAAAGTTCCCAAATGCTACTGGGCGAGACTGGGATGCACAAAATAATAGGAAGATCTCCTCTTCATTCAGTAGTGCCTCTGCATCCGGTCTTCCCGGGAAGGAATGTGCTAATATCATCTGAAAGTATCTGAAGGCGGGGTTATATATGACATGAGACAGCTGCATAGATGGATCCTGGCTTCCGCCACCTGATATATCACTCCAAAACTTCTCCACCTCCTTACCCAGGAAATATCCCATAGGTGTCTCCGGGATAGCATCAAGAGTAGTCTGGAAACCCAATAAGTCGCCGAACTCTTTTTGGCTGAAGGAGTACTCAACCCCGAAAAGCCTGAAAGCAGCATACCCATCTGGTCCAGAGTATGGGTCATAGTCGAATGAACTCAGGAACTCCAAAGTCAGGTTCCTATATGTGTTACTCAAATCATCAGCAAACTCGTCCCAGTGAAGCTGGTGGCTAAGGAATCGGATACTAGGCTCGATACCCAGTGCTTCCATACATTGCTGGTCAGGATAACGTGTGGGTGCCATAGGGTGCTGATACAAAGCGATGTAACGCTCCCTCTGAGCATTATCTCTATAGGCCACATGCATGTCATCAAAATCCTGCATCCTGGTAAAAGTTAAGAAAGTGATCCTGAAAATACAAACCATTCAAATCTTAGTCTTAATGCAAGATAAAAAAAAAGCGAAAAGGTAAAATGAAAGAAAAACCATGGGTTGCCTCCCACGCAGCACTTGTTTAACGTCAATAGCTTGACGATTGGAATTTATAGACCTGTAGTAGTAGGAATTGGTGGATCAATCAGGGTGTGGCTCGAGTAGTATGCTGGAATGTCTCCTTCTTCGTAGAGCTTCAGTCTTTGTCCATTTACAATGAATGGATTACAGGTATCGTTCTTGATTTCTACGGCTCCGGATCTCAGAATCTTGGATACTTCGAAAGGACCAGTCCATCTTGAACGTAGCTTTCTAGGGAAGAGTCGCAACCTAGTGTTTAAAAGGAGAACAGAATCGCCTATATTGAAGTTTTTCTTTACTATTATTTTGTCGTGATAGGCTTTTGTCCTCTCTTTATATATTTTTGCATTCTCGTAGGCAGATTGCCTAAGCTCTTCTAATTTATGAATGTCTAGGGTACGCTTTTCTCCAGCGGCTAGGTAGTCTAAATTCAAAGTTTTAATGGCCCAATAGGCCTTATGCTCTAATTCGAATGGTAAGTGACAAGATTTTCCATAGACTAGTTGGTAAGGAGTAGTTCCTATAGGGGTCTTGAAAGCGATTCTATAGGCCCATAATGCTTCTTGAAGCTTCTGAGACCAGTCTCTCCTAGAAATAGAAACAGTTTTCTCTAGGATTTGTTTTATCTCCCTATTAGATACTTCTACTTGGCCACTAGTTTGTGGATGGTATGGTGTTACTACTCTATGCCTAACTCCATATTTTCTTAAAAGTTTGTCAAATATTCTCGATATAAAGTGTGATCCTCCATCGCTTATGACTAAACGTGGTGTTCCAAATCTAGGGAATATATAGTTTTTAAATAATTTGATTACTACCCTAGTGTCGTTTGTGGGTGCAGCTATAGCTTCAATCCACTTAGACACATAGTCTACGGCTACTAAGATATACCTGTTTCCTAAGTGTAATACCCCAAAATTTACCCTTCATTTTTCCTGGAAGCATGTGCTTTACACCTCATGCATGCATTCATTTTTTAGGTCATTTAGCATTTTCATTTCATCATGGCAATCGGAATCGGATCCAAGAAGCTTGAACATCATCCAGGACACTTTGTGGGCTCTATTTAGATGATCAGTTAACACAAGGGAAAGACTTGAGTTACTTCCAACAGGGGTCTATTCGTCAGTCAAAACGTTAATCTTGAAGGAGCAAAGGTTTGTTCATGAGCTGTCATGCTCGCTAGGCGAAGCCCACGTGTTTTAAAAAAAAACAAAAAAACAAAAAAAAAACAAAAAAAACGAAAAACGAAATAAATAAATAAATAAATAAATAAATAAAAGAAAAAATCTTGGACTTGGACCTCTCTCATTTGAGCCCACGGGTCCACAAAAATCAGGTTATAAATTCAGAGTTTCAGTGAAACAAAAGAAAATTCTATTCCTATTACCCTGGTTGGAAAAAGATAGTGAGAGAAGAGCTAACAGAGTTCAGAGCAGCCTCCAAACCCTGAAGGGAACTCAACTGCACAGAATCACCTCTGCCTCACATAAACCCTAAAGATTATTTTGTAAACCTCACGGGTGCAACTCAATTTCAATCAAGCTCTCCAATCAGGTTTGCCCTTATTCTCATTACCTTTGTGCTTTGAAGTTGAATACTCTGAATGTTTGAGGTATGATGGATAAATTTCATTAGGTTTTTGCCCACGAGTTCATAATTATGTATGAATGTATAAATAATGCCTTGAATGCTTAATCGTTTAATTTCTGAAGTGTATGCCACAGGGTTTGAGGTTTCTGAAACCATACTGTTATCCATGAAAAAAATGCTTATCGTGTTTCACTAACCCTTTTGTTGAGTTTTTGTGAAGGCTCACATGACTTTTGCAGGGATAGCTCGCTGGATATTCCACTTTATTTGTGGGATACCGCCTGGAGGTTTCATTCCGATTACCTGTACTGACTCACTTTCTTTGATGGTGTTAGCTTGGGAGGATCTCAGGGTTTCCTTGTTCCGTTAATTACTGTTACTTCGGATCTTTATCCGTGTGCTACTTTTATATTTTTCCCGCATTTTACTGCTTTCCTAGCTGGAAGACCTCGATAGGAGGCAATGTTTTTGTGTGTTTATTTTTTTTTTACAGGTTCCTTCGTCCAGGACTCTTTTTGCATGAGCATCCCAAACCCTAACCCTTCATTGATTTTTCTTCTCCTAAACACACGTTTACTCCTTCTACTACAGGCGAGTAAGTCTCCAAAGGTCGAGAATCCGGTAGATTGCGTAGTAACGTCGTTCGTCCAAAACCCAATCCATAACCCCGTAGTTAGCCGAACTACGGCTTGCTCTGATTCTCATTCCAGATGAGATACGTAGGCATAAGACGCGATGTCTTAGTGAGCACACATCTCCCCAAACCCATAGGTCAGCCGAGCTACGAAGACTCTGATTCTCATATTCAGATGAGATACGTATGCAGTGGATGCGACATCCGCGCGAGTCATTTTCATTTAACCCCGTTTTTTAGTAAACAGCACAAGATAAACTTACACCCTTTAGACAAGAACTACAAAAGTGGATCCCGTAGAGTACTACGGATGCGTAGGGGTGCCAATACCTTCCCTTCGCATAACCGACTCCCGAACCCAAGATTTGGTTGCGAGACCTTGTCTTTTCCTTTCCTCTTTTCAGGTTTACTTCGAGCATTTCCTTTCCCTCCTTTGGGATAAATAACGCACGGTGGCGACTCTTCTGTCATTTTCTTTCGCCGGTTGTTTTTTTGCACACTGTATTTTTCAGGTTGCGACAGCTGGAGACTCTGCTGGGGAAATGGTTTCCCTAAGCGAGTCCCTCCTAGCTTTTGTAGTTTGTTTGTTTATTGGGTGTTCATGCTTTTGTACAGTTATTTATTTACCTGCTTTACCTTATTGCATTGTGTACATATCATTGTTGTATCTGTTGGCTGACTATGGCTGCTTGGTGATCTTTGTGAGATGAGTTCTATACCCGAACTCGAGTGCACTTAGGATAGGAGAATGGCATAGTCTTGTCGACTTGTGTGGAGTTATTCCTTAGCAAGTTGACTTGCAAGCCCATTCACTTGGTGGAGGTCATGTTGAGATCAATAATGTCACACAAGTAAGTTGTGGTTAGACATTACTTTTTCCAATATAGACCTTAGAAGCTGAGGATCTTAGTTTACCAAACCCATCTTGGCCTATTCGTAGGACGTAGTGCGAAAGTCATTCAAGTGTAAGATTTGATACGATTGTTACGTGATACTACACTCATAAGAGTCTCTCTTGAGAATATTTTTGGAATACGAGTAGTCGTTCCTCCGATAATATCCGAAAGATGGGATTATGACTATGGGAACCTTTTGTAGAACATGTTTGGCAGGTTTAAACCTTAGTACACTCCTTTTGGGTGGTTCTTAAACTAAACTCCATGCTCGTGACTTGCAACAAACCCTTGATTCATGGTTGATCCGATCAGGTATCCTTAATATCAATGAAACTTGGGTGTTGATAAGGTGTAAACCATAATCCACCAAAATGGGTGGTTGATATTAAGGATAATTTGATCCATCCCATGACCTTTGTTTGGTGTGCTCTTAATTTCTCTCCAGACAGTGCAACCTGACAGATGTTCAAGCAGATACAGCGATCCTGATTCCCATGCCACTGCACTGCATTCACATCATTTTGCATCACATCATTTTGCATTCATAATCATTCACACATGTTTATCCATTTCTGTGGGGTTTATATCTTCTACTTGATTCTAGTCGGAATTTTCTTGGTTCTCATCAACGGCTTAGTCTTTTTTTTACATCATTTATCTATTGAGAGACTGGAATCAAGGGGGTAGAATACCTTTGGAATTGATAAACATGTCATTGCATTTACATATTCATTATCATGTCTTGCATAACAGGTATCGCCACAGTGTTCTCAGTTTGTTTGGTGTTCAATCAGCAGGATAGCTGACCCAGGCATTCACTGGTACGGTACCCACAGAAACCAACAGAGAGTAATGGAAAGCCTACAGGCAGAGTTCGCCGAGATGAAAATCCGTATGAATCAATTCATGGATGTTGTTCAAGGGGTGACTCAGGGACAGCAAGAGCTCAGGCAGATGATACAGAGGAATCCCCCTGCTCAACCAGAGACGGTGACTGATCCTCCAGCTGGAGAGGCTAATGGACCCAATGGACCGGGGCCTATCCCAATCCTACATGTCACCTCCGGTCAACAGCCCGTTCATGATGATCAGGACGATCAGTTCCCCCTGCTGCAGGAAGACTTTGGTATGGGTCATGGTGTGGACCCCATGTTTAGAAGATTGGAAGAGAGGTTGAAGGCAGTGGAAGGACAGAATCCTTTGGGAGTAGATGTTACTGACTTGGGGTTGGTCCCAGGTGTGAGAGTGCCACCGAAATTCAAGGTCCCGATATTTGACAAATACAATGGCAACTCTTGCCCGAAGACCCATGTGCAAGCCTATTTCCGTAAAATGGTTGCATACTCCGATGAGGAAAAGTTGCTTATGTACTTTTTCCAGGACAGCCTAGCCGGGGCATCCCTGGAATGGTATATGAGGCTGGACAGAGCCCACATCCATTGCTGGAGGGATTTGGCTGAGGCTTTCGTGAAGCAGTATCAGTATAATGCAGACATGGCTCCGGACAGAACTCAACTTTAAAATCTGTCTCTTAAAAGCAATGAGTGCTTCAGAGAATACACTCAACGCTGGAGAGAAACAGCTTCCCGTGTTCAACCTCCTATGTTGGAGAAGAAAATGGCTAACATGTTCATGAACACTCTGCCAGGACCTTATTTGGAGCGCCTGGTGGGTTGCAATGCCTCCAATTTTGCTGATGTAGTCTCTACCGGAGAGAGGGTGGAGAATTACCTGAGGACATACAAGACCCAGAGTGGAGATGGATCCTCATCAGGGGTGAAGAAGCCGTTCATTCAGGGACAGAAGAGGAGAGAAGGGGATGCAAGTGCCATATCTTCTTATCAGAACAGGGATAACCGGAGGAATAACTTTCAGAACTATCATCAGCAACTGTATGTTGCGGCTGTGACCATTCCAGCTGCAGCACCACTACAACAACAACAACCACAGCGTCAACCAGCTCAGTACCAACCACAACAACCGGGTAACAGACCCGCCTATCAACCGAGGCCAAGGACGATGGACCGGCGTTTCGACACTCTTCCAATGTCGTACGCTCAGTTGCTTTCTAGTCTTCAACAACTACAACTTGTGCAGTTGGCGCACTCTGCCTCCTCCCGTTGGTAGGCTTCCGGTGGGTTATGACGCCAACGCTAGGTGTAGCTTCCACTCTGGGGCACCTGGCCACAATATTGAGAACTGCAAAGCTTTTAAGCACGTAGTTCAGGACCTCATTGATTCAAAGGCCGTTAACTTTGCACCAGCTCCTAATGTCGTCAACAATCCCATGCCCCAGCATGGTGGAGCCAACGTTAACATGGTTGAAGGAGAAGTCAAATTAGTCTCTGCGGTCAACAATGAAGATGGGGATAGTGATTGCGACATCGATAACTGGGTGCGTCCGAGGATCCCGGGTGAAGTTCTCAACAATTGGTCTTCTGAGGAGATTGTCCAAGCCACTTTTCTGGAGGAGTAATTTTCTTTGTTTATTCATGCATATCCAAGTCTTACGTTCCGCCAGGGCGTAATGACTCATTGTAGGGCTCATCTATGTGACACTTGCATTTTTATCATAAATAAAGGACGTCTTTTTGCATTCAAATATTTCGTTCCCTGTCTTTCTATTTTTGCAGTTTTTCAAAAAAAAATGGCAATGTTTTGTTTAGTTTCCACTTTTTTTCTTTTTTTTCACACTCATAAGCACATACCATCACTCATGCAGATGCACATCACCGGATCCTATTGACAACGGTTCTGCTATGGCTCGCTTCGACTTTGAAAATCCAATCTTTCAAGCTGAAGAAGAGGGTGATGAAGACTGTGAACTCCCTGAAGAACTTACCAGGTTATTAAAACAAGAGGAAAGGGTCATTCAACCACATCAAGAGTCTGTTGAAGTGATTAATCTCGGCACCGAGGACGCCAAGAGAGAAATCAAGATAGGGGCTGCTTTGGAAGACAATGTGAAGAAGGGGTTGATTGAATTGCTGCAAGAGTATGTTGACATCATCGCTTGGTCTTATCAGGACATGCCAGGGCTTGACACAGACATCGTGGTACATCGCTTGCCGCTCAAAGAAGGTTGTCCTCCGGTCAAGCAGAAGCCCAGAAGAACAAGACCAGAGATGGCTGTCAAGATAAAGGAAGAAGTGCAAAAACAGTTGGATGCAGGGTTTCTAGCAGTCACAAATTATCCGCCATGGGTTGCAAATATCGTTCCGGTACCTAAGAAGGATGGAAAGGTACGAATGTGTGTTGACTACCGGGATTTGAACAGGGCTAGTCCTAAAGATGATTTCCCCTTACCTCACATTGACGTTTTGGTGGATAACACGGCTCAGTTCTCGGTATTCTCCTTCATGGATGGCTTTTCTGGCTATAATCAAATTAAGATGGCACCAGAAGACATGGAGAAGACAACATTCATAACCCCATGGGGCACCTTCTGCTACAAGGTGATTCCGTTTGGTCTGAAAAATGTCAGAGCAACATATCAGCGAGCGATGGTGACTCTGTTCCATGATATGATTCATCATGAAATCGAGGTTTATGTTGATGATATGATTGCCAAATCTCAGACAGAAGAAGAACATTTGGTGAATTTGCAGAAACTGTTTGAGCGTTTGAGGAAATTCAAGCTGAGGCTTAATCCGAACAAGTGTACTTTTGGGGTGAGATCTGGAAAACTACTGGGTTTTGTTGTTAGCGGAAAAGGGATTGAGGTGGATCCGGCCAAAGTGAAAGCGATACAGGAAATGCCTGAGCCAAGAACAGAGAAACAAGTTCGTGGTTTCTTAGGGAGGTTGACCTACATTGCAAGGTTCATCTCTCACCTAACAGCCACGTGTGAGCCAATATTCAAATTGTTGAGAAAAGATCAGGCTATCAGGTGGAATGATGATTGTCAAAGGGCGTTCGAGAAGATAAAAGAGTATTTGCAGAATCCTCTTATCCTTGTGCCTCCGGTCCCAGGGAGACCGCTGATTATGTATTTGACAGTACTAGACAATTCTATGGGTTGTGTTCTCGGTCAACACGACGAGACAGGTAGGAAAGAGCATGCCATCTACTACCTGAGTAAGAAATTCACAGATTGCGAGTCGAGATACTCAATGCTTGAAAAAACATGTTGTGCACTTGCATGGGCTGCGAAGCGATTGAGACAATACATGCTGTCTCACACAACCTTACTGATCTCCAAAATGGATCCAGTCAAGTATATATTTGAGAAGCCAACTCTCACCGGAAGAGTTGCTCGTTGGCAAATGGGTACTGACAGAGTACGACATCCAGTATACTTCCCAGAAAGCCATCAAGGGGAGTATTCTGTCAGACTATCTTGCTCAACATCCGGTTGAAGATTATGAGCCGTTGAAGTTTGATTTTACAGATGAAGACATCATGTTCCTCAAGATGAAAGATTGTGAAGAGCCAGTTGTTGAAGAGGGACCTGATCCAGACGAAAAGTGGACTTTAATGTTTGATGGGGCCGTCAACGCCAGAGGAAATGGAATTGGTGTTGTCATTACAACTCCAAAAGGTGCCCACATGCCTTTCACCGCTCGTCTGACTTTCGAGTGCGCCAATAATGAAGCTGAGTATGAAGCCTGTATCTTGGGTATTGACCAAGCTATTGATTTGAGAATCAAGACTTTGAACATCTTCGGAGATTCAGCTCTGTTAATCAATCAAGTGAATGGTGATTGGAACACTCTCCAGCCTACTCTGGTCCCCTACAGAGATTACACGAGAAGACTGTTGACTTTCTTCACAACAGTAAAGTTGTACCATATACCTCGGGATGAGAATCAGATGGCAGATGCTCTTGCTAATCTATCCTACATGATCACGGTGATCCGTTGGAACCATGCTCCTAAGATCGACGTGATGCGCCTTGATAGGGCCGCGTATGTGTTTGTTGCTGAACTGGTAGTTGATGACAAGCCCTGGTATCACGATATCAAGTGCTTTCTGAAGAATCAAGAGTACCCTGCAGGGGCATCCAACAATGATAGAAAGACTTTGAGAAGATTGGCAGGCAGTTTCTTCTTGAACAAAGACGATGTTCTGTATAAGAGGAACTTCGACATGGTTTTGCTCAGATGCGTGGACAGACACGAAGCAGACATGCTAATGCAGGAAGTTCATGAAGCCTCCTTCGGTACTCATGCCGGCGGACATGCAATGGCTAAGAAATTGTTGAGAGCAGGTTATTACTGGATGACCATGGAATCTGATTGTTTCAAATATGCTCGGAAGTGTCATAAATGCCAGATTTATGCTGATAAGGTACATGTGCCGCCGAATCCTCTGAATGTGATGTCTTTGCCGTGGCCTTTCGCTATGTGGGGCATCGATATGATTGGAAAGATTGAGCCGACCGCTTCCAATGGGCATCGCTTCATCCTTGTTGCCATCGACTATTTCACCAAGTGGGTCGAAGCGGCGTCATTTGTGAAGGTCACCAGACATGTGGTTGCCCGATTCATCAAGAAAGAAATCATTTGTCGCTATGGGATTCCCGAAAGAATCATTACTGATAATGGTTCTAATCTCAACAACAAAATGATGAAGGAGTTGTGCCAGAAGATGAACGGTGTTGTTGAAGCGGCAAATAAGAACATAAAGAAGATTGTGCAGAAGATGGTCGTTACGTACAGAGATTGGCATGAGATGTTACCCTTCGCCTTGCATGGGTACCGTACTTCAGTACGTACATCGACCAGGGCAACCCCTTACTCCCTTGTGTATGGTATGGAAGCAGTCCTACCTGTTGAAGTGGAGATTCCTTCTCTAAGAGTCCTGTTGGATGTCAAGTTAGACGAAGCTGAATGGATTCGGACAAGGTTCAATGAGTTGAGTCTTATCGAAGAGAAGCGAATGGCAGCTATTTGTCATGGGCAGTTGTATCAAAGTCGGATGAAGAGAGCCTTTGATCAGAAAGTGCGTCCTCGATGCTTCCAGGTCGGAGATTTGGTGTTGAAAAGGATCCTTCCTCCTTAGACAGATCACAGGGGCAAGTGGACTCCTAACTATGATGGACCGTATATTGTCACCAAGGTTTTTGATGGTGGGGCCTTAATGCTTGCAACGATGGATGGTGAAAACTTCACTTTCCCGGTGAACTCAGATGCAGTTAAAAAATACTTCGCATGAAATAGACCCGCTGGACAATAAAAAGAGTAGTCCAGGCAAAAATGGGCATCCCGGCGAACCAAGAAAATGAAAAAGGTTCGGGCAAAAATTAGGGATTAAAAGTGAAAAGATTGTACACTCGGTAAGTTGAAAACCTGAAAAGGCAACTTAGGCAAAAAGGGGTATCCCGGTGGATTGAAAACCCGAAAAGGGCGATCCAGACAAAAGTTAGGGATTAAGCGAATGACTGCGTTCTGAGTAGTTCTGAATCTCATCTCGTGTCAATGACTGGAAACTTTTGAAGGATAGGAAACAGTCCAATCACTCTTTCAGAAAGTTGATCATCTGGAGGATCTTGAAGACGAGCAAGTCATAGCAGAATTGGAACCCAATAGAAATCCATTTCACATTGCCATTAGATTAATGTCTGTTTTTATCTGTTGTGCGATTACCTCTTTCCAGGGATTGCTTCCTGATGTAAATGCCTATTCGGAGGCCGTTCAATCAATAAAATCATGTTATTCAGTATATCTCTGTTTTCATTTTCATTTTTCTGTTTTGTTTGCAAAAAGGACGTCCGAATTTTTTGATAAACATTGCATCATGACACATAAGAGCTTTACAGGTACATGCTTAATAAACATTTAAAATTACTGTAAATTTTAAGTGCTTTGGATCGTCTATTCAGAACAGGTACCCTCGGGGCATTTCCTTAAAATCTCCTGCAGATGATCGTGAATGTTTTCCACCAACAGACGAATTCGGTATCTTATCCCTGCAGAGCTGATCAGAGCGTTGGATTCTTCAATCCCCAGCAGGTTCTCGCCACTGTACCTCTCCCCCAAGCGGTGGTTTCAGATTATACACTCCCCAGTAGAGTTGACAGTGTCAGACTATATACCCCCAGCGGAGTTGACAGTGCCAGATTGTATCTTCCCAGCAGAAGCGGCTGCTCCTCAGGGTTCGATGCCAGATCGATGATCTCGACGCCAGATCCATGGTTTCTTTCCAGAACCTCGGTACCGTATCGGTGTTTGCTTCCCCTGCTGAGTCATCTCTCGCAGATCGTGGTTGCCAGAACCACTATCGCTTTCCCCAACAGCAGGTTTTCAGTGCCGTTCTCTCCCCAGTCAGAATCTCGGTATTTCGTCATTGCTAGAACACCGTGTGGCGGGTCATTTCCCCACAGAATTCTTTGCGTTGTGCATCTCCAGCATCCTTGCTAGGGTCCAGAAGATGGTGATCATTTCCCCAGCAGATCCCCTTGCCTCAGCTTGGCATTCTACCCAACATTTCGCATCCCTGCATGTAGAATCATGTTGCATTGCATCCTCCCAAATCACGTAGCATTTCCATTTTCATGGAGCATTACGCCATTGAAAAATTCAAACATACGCATGTCAGCATAAACCATTCTCGGTATCCCAAGTGATAAGCCAGAAGTTGTTTCCAGTACTCAGACTAAAGAATGTTCATGACTTACCTTTGTTATCCCCAGCAAGTGTCATTGGCCCATGCGCCGCCTCTATTATCGTTCCCTATTTCTATCGATGCTGACAGGCATGAAGCTTCTGGTATTCAGACCGAAGTGGTGTTCAGGTCAGTTTTCCGATGTTCAGATCGAAGAAGTTTCCGACGTTCAGGTCAATGCAACTTGTGGCATTCAGGCCAATTTTCCGACGCTCAGATCGAAGAAGTTTCCGACGTTCAGGTCGATGCAACTTGTGGCGTTCAGGCCAATTTTCTGACGTTCAGATCGAAGAAGTTTCCGACATTCAGGTCGATGCAACTTGTGGCATTCAGGCCAGTTTTCCAATGTTCAGATCGAAGAAGTTTCCGACGTTCAGGTCGACGCAACTTGTGGCATTCAGGCCAGCCTCTCGGTGTTCAGACCGATATTAATAATCTCATATCTCCCGATGTTCAGATCGAAGTCATTTCTAGTATTCAGACTGATGAGCGGCATTCAGGCCATGGTTATTTCTGTGTTACCATTTATTTTGGTATCCAGGTTAACATTCTTTTTCGGTATTCAGACTGATAAGCGGCATTCAGGCCATGGTTATTTCTGTGTTACCATTTATTTTGGTATCCAGGTTAACATTCTTTTCCGGTATTCAGACTGACTCTCATCGTACCAGACGGATTCTTCTTTCAAGACCACCTCTTTGCCGATTCTGACAGGCATTGTTACTTCACTTCACTTCAGTGCAAATTTTCGGGCTTTTATTGTATTCAATCCCTTGATACCTCGAAAGCACGAAAGTCGCTGCTATCTTCTTTCCAGGTCTCCAGTTAATTGAATAGGGGCAGCTGTAATACCCCAAAATTTACCCTTTATTTTTCCTGGAAGCATGCACTTTACACCTCATGCATGCATTCATTTTTTAGGTCATTTAGCATTTTCATTTCATCATGGCAATCGGAATCGGATCCAAGAAGCTTGAACATCATCCAGGACACTTTGTGGGCTCTATTTAGATGATCAGTCAACACAAGGGAAAGACTTGAGTTACTTCCAACAGGGGTCTATTCATCAGTCAAAACGTTAATCTTGAAGGAGCAAAGGTTTGTTCATGAGCTGTCATACTCGTTAGGCGAAACCCACGTGTTTTGAAAAAAAAAATGAAAAAAAACGGAAAACGAAAAAAATAAATAAATAAATAAAAGAAAAAATCTTGGACTTGGACCTCTCTCATTTGAGCCCACAGGTCCACAAAAATCAGGTTATAAATTCAGAGTTTCAGTGAAACAAAAGAAAAATCTATTCCTATTACCCTGGCTGGAAAAAGATAATGAGAGAAGAGCTAACAGAGTTCAGAGCAGCCTCCAAACCCTGAAGGGAACTCAACTGCACAGAATCACCTCTGCCTCACATAAACCCTAAAGATTGTTTTGTAAACCTCACGGGTGCAACTCAATTTCAATCAAGCTCTCCAATCAAGTTTGCCCTTATTCCCATTACCTTTGTGCTTTGAAGTTGAATACTCTGAATGTTTGAGGTATGATGGATGAATTTCATTAGGTTTTTGCCCACGGGTTCATAATTATGTATGAATGTATAAATGATGCCTTGAATGCTTAATCGTTTAATTTCTGAAGTGTATGCCACAGGGTTTGAGGTTTCTGAAACCATACTGTTATCCATGAAAAAAATGCTTATCGTGTTTCACTAATCCTTTTGTTGAGTTTTTGTGAAGGCTCACATGACTTTTGCAGGGATAGCTCGCTGGATATTCCATTTTATTTGTGGGATACCGCCTGGAGGTTTCATTCCGATTACCTGTACTGACTCACTTTCTTTGATGGTGTTAGCTTGGGAGGATCTCAGGGTTTCCTTGTTCCGTTAATTACTGTTACTTCGGATCTTTATCCGTGTGATACTTTTACATTTTTCCCGCATTTTACTACTTTCCTAGCTGGAAGACCTCGATAGGAGGCAATGTTTTTGTGTGTTTATTTTTTTTACAGGTTCCTTTGTCCAGGACTCTTTTTGCATGAGCATCCCAAACCCAAACCCTTCATTGATTTTTCTTCTCCTAAACACACGTTTACTCCTTCTACTACAGGCGAGTAAGTCTCCAAAGGTCGAGCATCCGGTAGATTGCGTAGTAACGTCGTTCGTCCAAAACCCAATCCATAACCCCGTAGTTAGCCGAACTATGGCTTTCTCTGATTCTCATTCCAGATGAGATACGTAGGCATAAGATGCGATGTCTTAGCGAGCACACATCCCCCAAACCCATAGGTCAGCCGAGCTACGAAGACTCTGATTCTCATATTCAGATGAGATACGTATGCAGTGGATGCGACATCCGCGCGAGTCATTTTCATTTAACCCTCTTTTTTAGTAAATAGCACAAGATAAACTCACACCCTTTAGACAAGAACTACAAAAGTGGATCCCGTAGAGTACTACGGATGCGTAGGGGTGCTAATACCTTCCCTTCGCATAACCGACTCCCGAACCCAAGATTTGGTTGCGAGACCTTGTCTTTTCCTTTCCTCTTTTCAGGTTTACTTCGAGCGTTTCCTTTCCCTCCTTTGGGATAAATAACGCACGGTGGCGACTCTTCTGTCATTTTCTTTCGCCGGTTGTTTTTTCGCACACTGTATTTTTCAGGTTGCGACACTAAGGATGGTGGAAAAGGTCCCATGAAATCTATACCCCATACGTCAAAGAGTTCTACTTCCTGAATGTTTCTTAAGGGAATTTCATCTCGTCTTGAAATGTTTCCAGTGCATTGGCATCTATCACATTTGACAATGCAAGCATAGACATCACGCCACATGGTAGGCCAGAATAGGCTAGCTTGAAGAGTCTTGGCGTATGTCTTAGAGGTGCTCGCATGTCCACCATAGGGTGCAGAATGACAATGCTCGATAATACTTTTTACCTCTTCTTCTGGAACGCAACGGCGAAAAATGCCATCTTTACCCCTTTTGAAAAGGAGCGGTTCGTCCCAATAGAAGTTTCTCACATCGTGGAAGAATTTCTTCTTGCGGCGGTAGTCAAGATCAGGGGGTACTATATCAGCGGCTAGGTAATTAACGAAATCTGCATACCAGGGTACGTTACTTATTGCTAAGGAATTCTGGGGGTGCTCATAAGGATCTAGGTTATTGTCTTCAATGGTTTCTACTCTAGCGATCAGTCTGTCATAGGCAAAATCATCATTTATGGGTACTAGTTCTGGTTTTAGATGTTCTAGCCTAGAAAGGTGATCGGCCACTATATTTTCAATGCCTTTTTTATCTCTTATGTCTAAATCAAACTCTTGTAGTAATAGAATCCATCGGAGTAACCTGGGCTTGGCATCTTTTTTACTTAATAGGTAACGAATGGCAGCATAATCGGTGTAAACAATAATTTTTGCTCCTACTAGATAAGATCTAAATTTGTCTATAGCGAAAACTACAGCGAGTAATTCTTTTTCAGTTGTTGCATAATTAAGTTGGGCAGCATCTAGGGTTCTACTGGCATAATAAATGGCATGTAATTTTTTATCTTTCCTTTGTCCTAGAACGGCTCCAACTGCGTAATCACTAGCATCGCACATTATCTCAAAAGGTTCCGACCAATCAGGTGGTTTCATAATGGGTGCAGATACTAATGCTTGCTTTAAAAGATTAAATGCGTCATTACATTTTTCGTCGAAAATGAATTCAGCATCTTTCATTAAAAGTCCGGTTAAAGGTTTGGTTATTTTGGAGAAGTCCTTAATAAAACGTCGGTAGAATCCAGCGTGTCCTAGAAAGCTTCGGACTTCTCTGATGGTTTTTGGTGGTTTTAGGTTTTCTATAACTTCTATTTTAGCTTTATCTACCTCTATACCTTTTTCGGAAACTATATGTCCTATAACTATTCCTTCAGTTACCATGAAATGACATTTTTCCCAATTTAGCACGAGGTTCACCTCCACGCATCTCTCCAGGATTTTCTCAAGGTTAGCAAGGCAATCGTGGAAATCAAATCCGCAAACCGAGAAATCGTCCATAAACACTTCCATGATCCCATCTAGGTAATCTGCGAAGATTGACATCATGCAGCGTTGGAAAGTAGCCGGGGCATTACAGAGGCCGAACGGCATTCGTCTGTAGGCAAAAGTTCCATAAGGGCATGTAAAGGTAGTTTTTTCTTGATCTTCGGGGTGAATAGGTATTTGGAAGAATCCAGAGTATCCATCTAGATAGCAGAAGTAAGAGTGTCTGGCTAGACGCTCCAACATCTGGTCTATAAACGGTAAAGGGAAATGGTCCTTCCTAGTTGCTTTATTTAATTTTCTATAATCTATACACATCCGCCATCCTCCTTCTAAACGTTTTGATACATGTTCGCCTTTATCATTTTGCACGACTGTGATGCCTCCCTTTTTAAGTACTACATGCACAGGGCTCACCCACTTACTATCCGAGATCTGGTAGATTATACCTGCCTCAAGTAACTTAAGAACTTCCTTTTTAACAACATCACTCATTATAGGGTTTATTCTTCTCTGATGTTCCCTAGAGGGTTTTGAATCTTCTTCTAGTGAAATCCGATGCATGCATACGGATGGGCTTATACCTTTCAGGTCAGAGATATTATATCCTAAGGCTGAGGGATATCTTCGTAAAACGTCTAAAAGTTGGTTCGTTTCCTCTTGGCTCAAGGTAGCACTAACTATAACTGGACGGTTCATATTTTCATCGAGGAACTCATATCTCAGGTTCTTAGGCAGTTCCTTAAGTTCTAAGGTTGGTTTCTTAGGGCATGGCATAGGATCTGGGGTAAGGGATAAACATTCGTAAAGGTTATCATCGATGTAAGGTTCTTTAAAGTCATCATCTTCCTTTATGGGGGTTGATGGTAACTTAATTGTTTTTATAATTTCTTTTTGTTCTAATTCTCTAACACATTCATCAATGATATCTAAGGCATAACATGAGTCTCCCATCACAGGTGCCATAAGAAATTTCGAAAGTATAAATTCTATTTTCTCGTAACCTACCTCAAATGTCAACTTTCCTTTCTTGACATCTATTATGGCTCCTGCAGTCGATAAGAATGGTCTACCTAGAAGGATTGGTATATCATTGTCCTCTTTGATGTCAACAAAATCAGTAGGGATAAATAACTGACCTATCCTAACAGGGATATCTTCTAAAATGCCTATCGGATATTTAACAGATCTATCGGCTAACTGAAGTGACATCTTAGTGGGTTGTAATTCTCCTAAGTTTAACCTCTCACAAACCGTTAAAGGCATTAGGCTCACACTAGCTCCTAAGTCTAGAAAAGCTTTTTCGATGACATGATTACCCAAAAGGCAAGGAATGGAGAAATTTCCAAGATCTTTATCTTTCTTTGCTAATTTGTCCTCGGAATAGCATTACATTCCAAAGGCTTCGGATCGTCAAGTCTACGTTTGTTGGTAAGGATGTCTTTAAAAAACTTTGCATAAGAAGGTATTTGGGTGATGGCTTCTGTGAAAGGGATTTCTACATGAAGTTTTTCTATAACTTTAATAAATTTTTGATACTGTTTATTGATCTGGGTTTGTTTGAGTCTTTGCGGATATGGTATAGGTGGTTTATATGGCAGGGGTGGTACGTAAGTTTTATATTTAGGTTCTTCTCCTTTCTCTCGACCTTCCTGGTTTTCATATTCCTCTGGTTCCTTTACTTCGTCCGGGGTTTTGGTACATTCCTTAGAAGTTTCGGGTTCCCTCAATCTAAGGTTTGGTGGCTCATCATAAGCGTTCCCACTTAGTAGGGTAATGGCATTGGCTTGTCCTCTCAGATTTTGTTGAGGTTGTCCAGGGAATTGTCCTCCAGGAGTAGTCTGAGGGGCTTGGTTTAAAGCTACCTGAGAGATCTGGGTTTCAAGCATTTTGGTATGAGTAACTATTTGGTCAATCTTGGTTCCTAACTGAGTAATCAATTCGTTAACATGAATGTTCTGGTTCATGAACTCCTTGTTTTGTTGGGTTTGAGCGGTGATAAAATTTTCCATAATTTTCTCAAGGCTCGGCTTTGGTGGCACAGGTTGCATAGGTTGATTCGATCTAGGGGCTTGATAACTAGGTCTCGGAGGTGCATTATTTTGAATAGGGTTATTGTTTTTATAGGAAAAGTTCGGGTGATTCCTCCATCCAGGGTTATAGGTATTCGAGTATGGGTTCCCTTGGGTGTAGTTCACTTGCTCAGAGTGGGTTTCGTTTAATAGACTGCATTCTGCAGATTGGTGTCCTTTGGTTCCACATATCTCACAATCCGACGAAACTGCGGCTACAGTATTCGGGTTTATGCACATATGCTCGACCTTGAGGGCTAATGCGTCCATTTTAGCTTGCATCATATCTATAGAGCTTAGTTCATGCACTCCTCCTTGGGCTTCCTTCTTCTCAACTGTCACTCGTTCGACTCCCCATGATTGATGGTTTTGAGCCATATCTTCGATGAGGGCACTAGCTTCAGGATAAGGTTTGTTCATCAGAGCACCGCCTGCGGCAGCGTCGATGGTCATCTTTGTGTTGTAATGAAGTCCATTATAGAAGGTTTGAATGATTAACCAATTTTCTAAACCATGATGTGGGCATGCTCGTAACAACTCTTTATATCTCTCCCAAGCTTCGAACAGTGATTCTCCTTGGTTTTGGGTAAATCTAGTTATATGGTTTCGTAGAACGGAGGTCTTACTCGGGGGAAAATATCTAGCAAGAAAAACTCTTCTAAGGTTATCCCAAGTCGTAATCGAATTGGGTGGAAGGGAATCTAACCATGATAGGGCTTTATCTCTGAGGGAAAAAGGGGATAATCTTAAACGTATTGCCTCAGGAGAAGCTTCATTGGTGTTAAAAGTGTCTGCTAATTGAATAAATATTTTTAAATGTTGGTTTGGGTTCTCAGTAGCGAGACCCGCGAATTGTCTCTGTTGTACTAGTTGCAACAGGGATGGTTTAAGTTCGAAATTATTAGCTGGGATGGTTGGGTTTACTATACTAGAACTAGGTTCTTCATTTGATGGTTGAGCGAAATCCTTAAGAGGTCTTTGGTTTTGATCTTCGGCCATAGATCTCTTAATTCTATGAAAGAATAAACGTGCACGAGCGTAACGTTCAGGTTCCGCCAGAGGGTTTACTAAGCTTAAACTTCCGGTGCTGCGAGTTCTTCGCATTGACCGGCGGGAAATAGCCTAAGTCTAAACGATATAACAACAGGAAAATGAAATTTGACGAAATTGGTCCCCGGCAACGGCGCCAAAAACTTGATGCGTGCTTTTCGCAAGTGTACGAACGCGTCAGAGTAATATAAAAGATTGTCGAATCCACAGAGACCAAGTGTCAATCTATCGTAATCTATTGTTATGGTGTTTATCAAAGGCAATTGAAATAGGTGTTTTTGTAGTGTGCAATGAAAAGTAAAATGTTGAATGAAGATTAATTAATAAAGACAGGGTCGAATGTAATTCACGTAATTAATTGATAATCCAAGTACTTGCTAGTAGAGCTACTTATGGGCAGTGTTTCCTACTTCGAAAAGAACTAATTTAACAGGAACTGTCGCTTTCGCGTATTCAGAACCGAGTTGTACTCCCTAACCAAACCCTCTTATTGTCACTTATAAAAAGGCGTGCATTGCGTTAGAGTAGTAAACCTATTTTTAAGAAATATAGTATCTTGACTAAGTTGAAAAGTATTATAACCTGGATTTCTTAACCAAAAGAGGTTCTTATGAACCAGACTCTAAACGTATAAACGCATCCGAAAATAGTTTTAAAATCTCTTTTCTTCTTAATGTTAAAATCTCCTAATTAACTAAACAAAGCGCTTTCGCTGTTTTTGAAATAGTTAAAAACAATTAAGTTTAAAAAGACGTTGGACGGGTTTCGATCTTACCCAACGGAATTGAAGTGCGGGAAAACTTAATTTGAAAGTTAAAATAGCCCTTAAGTGTTTCCACGAACAATTGTACGGATTATCGATTTAATTATGATCCTTACATTCTAACCTTATAAATTTAGCTAGACATGGTAAAGTAAAAGTGCATTAAAATAAATAAAAGTAGTGCGAGTGCGGAAAGTAAATAAAAGTAGTGCGAGTGCGGAAAGTAAATAAAAGTAGTGCGAGTGCGGAAAGTAAATAATTTAAAGCGAGTGCGAGGAAATAAATAAAAGTAAAGCGAGTGCGAGGAAATAAATAATTTAAAGCGAGTGCGAGAAATAAATAAAGTAAAATCGAGTGCGGGAAATAAATAAAGTAAAAGCGAGTGCGGGAAATAAATAAAGTAAAAGCGAGTGCGGGAAATAAATAAAGTAAAGGCGAGTAATAAAAACCTGCTCCAATCGGAGGGCTGAGTAAATTGCAATGCGGAAAAGAAAATGGCGGCAGGATTAACTTCCTTCCAAAGTGCTCCAAACTCGATTACAGACTCTATCACAGACTTGATTACACGATTGTGGTAACACTCTAATGCGAAGCGATTACCACTATAAAATACTGAATATATGCCTAAGTGAAACAAAGTTGCTTCTGAGTTTGCCTCTGCTCTAAGTTTGGATGATTGTAAAAGTGAATTCGCGTTTCTATTTATAAGCAAGTAAAAAGATGGAAATGACTTGGATGCCCTTCAACTTGAAAATAGGAGGGAACCGTTTTTCCTCTTGTGGCGCCCGCCACAAGGCCATGGCGCCCGCCACAAGCACAATATGGGGCGCCTTAGTGGAAGTAGTGGGAAAACGTGGGAGTTGATGGAAGTGGAATTTGACACGTCATGGCAGGGTCTATGGTGCCAGCCATGGGGTAGGCCACAAGAACAAACTGCTGAATTTTAGGGTTTTTAGCCCTTTTTCACTCCTTTTCTCGATCGGGGCTCCGATTAAAGTAAAAACCTGAAAATAAAGGAAAACATAGAAATAACACAACAAAATGACAATAAAACAACTAGAATGCATGTGAAATCGGAGTCGAAAATACGTAAATTTCAGTGTTATCAACAATCCCAACTGGTTGTGTAACATAATCTTTTCATCTAAGGGGCCATTCAGAAATACACATCTCACATCCATCTGACACATATGCAAGTTTTTCATGTTTGCTAGACCAACAACCAACTTGATTGTTTTGATCCTATCAACACGTGCAAAAACTTCGTCGAAGTCAATTCCTTCTTTCTGAAGAAATCATTTTGCCACAAGTCTTGCCTTATGTCGAGTTACTTGTCCTTTGGGATTTAACTTCACATTTTATACCCATTTTATATTTATTTCCTTCTTGACTTAAGGCAATTCGACAAGTGACCAAATATTGTTGACTTCAATGGACTTCAGTTCCTCATTCATCATTTTAATCCATGTTGAATCCTTCAATGCCTTAGTTGCATTGACTAGTTCAACATTTGCATAGAAAGCATAGTGTACCATCTCACATTCATCATTAACCACATCATCTGATGTAATCAGACATTCTTGCAATCGTGCAGGCATGTGTCTTATTCTCTGAGGTCTTCTTGTGCTTGCTTGACCTCTGGCTTCTTATTGTCGAACTTATCTTTTGACTTCACTTTATGGTTCTTCATATAATATTCTCATTGTATCCTTCTTTACATTTTTAATTCAATCCCATTCCTTGAGCTCATATATGATCACGTCCTTTATGATCACTACTTTCTTGTTCACTAGGTCGAACAACTTGTATCTAGTCAAATGATATCCTATTAGAATCATTTGAATCGACTTGTCATCAAGTTTTCTTCTCAACTGATCAGACACGTGTCTATGTTCTATAGATCCAAATACTTTCAGATGACTTAAGCTAGGCTTGATAACAGACCAACATTCTTATGGTATGATTCCTTCTAGCTTTTTTGCCGGACATCTATTCAAAATATATGTTGCAGTCGACATAACTTCTCTCTATAATTCTTTGGGTAGATGCTTGCCTTTCAACATACTTCTTACCATATTCATGATTATTCTATTCTTCCTTTCAGCAGTTCCATTTTGTTGTGCAGTGTAGGATGGCACCACCTCATGCACAATCCCTTATTTCTCGCATAATTTGTTGAAGTCTTTTGACACATATTCTCCGCCACCATCGGTCCTCAGAATCTTAAGCTTTCGACCATAGATTTAAACTTGGAAAATACCTCAATCACTTCACTTTTCTTCTTGATAAGGTAAGTCAATAGTTTTCAACTAAAATCATTTATGAATGTGACAAAGTATATGTTACCTCCAAACAAATCCACCTGGATAGGACCATATATATCAGAGTATATGATTTCAAGAATTGCCTTTGGCTTGCTTCATGCATCCCTGCTGAAGTTTTTCTTGTGTTACTTTTCCTGCACACATTCCTCACACATTTCATTTGAAATATCGATTGCTGATAACCCTTAACCATATTTATTCTTTTCAGATCTCTGATGTCTTTGAAGTTGATATGGCCAAGTCTATAATGCCATATATATATATATATTCATCTTTGCTAGCTGCAGTTGCAAGGAACTTGTGCTCCATCACATTTAGTTCAATCTTGAAGGTTCTATTATGAGACATGTGAGCCTTCAATATTAACCCCCAATTTGTGTCGAGAACCCTCATCTTCTTGTCTTTAATCGACACTTTGTAATTCTTTTCGACCAACTGCTATATGTTAAGCAAATTACTTTTCATGCCTAGTATATACAACACATTGGAAATTAATGACCTCTTTCCATCTTTCCTCATAATCAGAACATCATCAATACCTTCAGCTGCTAGAGTATTGTCATTTGCAAAATTCACTATGTTCTTCATCAAGGGTTTCATGTTGATAAACCAATATTTCATTCTAGTCAAGTGTGATGAGCATCCCAAGTCCAAGTATCATTAGTCCTTGAATCTTTCTTCATCTCTTGTTGTGACCATTAACAACATCTCTTCCTTTTCATGCTTTGCCAGCTTTGTATAATTTTCTTGATTCTTTTGTTTTTCAGGACAATCACAAGAGTAGTGACCACACTTCTAACAATTTAAACACTGAATGTGACTTTTTTTAGGTATTCTTCCACCACCTCTTCCTCAACTTATAACACCACCTTTGTGGTTGCTTTGGTATGAGTGTCTTCTTTGATTCGACAAGTTTCCTTCTTGTTGGTTTCCTCTACTAGTCAAATTGTTGTAACCTCATCTACCTTTTTTGTCGAACCATTTTCCTTTGCCTTTCTTTTCTCTTGTTGATTGCGCCTGCAAAGCGATATCACTATTTGACTTGCTTGCAGATCTTTCAGTCATTCTCTGTTCATGAGATTCAAGCATCCCTTGAAGCTTTTCCTTTGTCAATGTTGACAAGTCTTTCGATTCTTCTATGGCTAGTACCACGTGATTGAATTTTGGAGTCAATGAACTCAAGATCTTTGCAACAATTGATCTTGATGTCAAAACTTCTCCATACGTCTTGATTTGATTCACCAGTTTTGTCACGCTAGTGAAAAAATCAGTTATGCTCCTCTTTCTTCCATCTGAAGCAATTCACATGTTCTTTTATGAGTTTGTAACCTCACATCTTTCACCTTCTCAGCGCCTTCAAATGATTTTTCCAAAATTTCTCATGCTTCTTTCATTGATACAGTGTCACTCAGCTTTTCGAATTGTCTGGATCAACACATTAATGAATTATAAAGAGAGATTTATAATCTTTCTTCTTCAATTATTTATGTGCAACCTTTTCTTCATCTATCGTGTTATCTACAAGTGGCACACAAGAATCCACAAATATTGATAACAGAATACGATATTTATTTGCTTACAATAATTATCATAATTCTTACCATTCATAATTGGAATACTTGTTGGAAAATGCTCATTCAGATGATTTATGGCGCTATGCTTCCCAAGAATCACATAGTCAGTGCTCTAGATACGAGATGTTTGAATTACAACGAATTCCTGATGTGGAATTTCATCAAATCTTAGAGAGTTCTTAATCAATCTTGATGAACAAGAATCAATCTTTCTATTTGATTACTCCTCTTGTTCTTCACTCTTCACTCAAGTGAATCAACCACACATTGGTTGTAAGATGATTCCGCTGCACATAAATTTAAGAAGAAAAGAAAAAAAAGAATTGGGGAAAAAAAGAATTAGGATATTCGAGAAAAGGGGAAGAAGAGGAATAATTCTGCAGAATTTTTTCTCGTGGCTTTCAAATTGAAATTTTGTATTCAACTTTTTTCTATGCAACTGCATTATACAATGATATGGTACATCTCTATTTATATACTGAGATTTCTTGCACACCAAACAACCTCCTACTAACCTAACTCGATTTAAAACACAAAACAAAACTAAGCTTAAATTTCTGTCGAAGACACACTTCCTCGACAGCTATACATTTTTTTCACAAAGCATTTTGACAACAACAGACTCTGTCGAATTACTGTTTTGACACAAAGAATTACACTTTCAACACACAAAAATTCGCAGAGAATGTATTCGACATAAAAAATTATGCTTTATTTGCTCAAAATATATATTCACTATGTCGACTTTCATAGTTTAGTTTTCAATTTGATTAAGCTACGAAGGACCTTTCGGATTCAAAATGTTTCTCTATTAATGTATATTTTGTCTCGAATATTGCGTGTTTTGTTACATGAGTTATTGTTGTAGCTACTACGAGTGGTGTTACATAATTTGCTTTTAAAATAAGACTGGAGATACTATATGAAAATAATAGCAGCCTCTAGAATTCATTACATTTAAGAATCTGCAAAAGACATGTTTATGCTGTAGTTACAGACTTAGAGCATGACGTAGTTATCCAAAGCTAATGTTCGTATTTGCCTTCACAAATTATCAGAATGGTTGAGTTATTCATGACGTTGCGCTTTGGTAAAACATATCTTTGTATCATCTCATTAATCTATTAATTTTATAGGCTCCTTTCAATTGATTACTTTATATTCTGTAAGTAACAAATGTTTAACTATGAGACATGATATGAATGCTTGTTATTCTTGTGTCATCTTTTCATATAATATGAGATTTAGTGGACGGAAGTTCTTCAACCTTCGAATCCTCAACTGGCAATAAAGGCCCCAACCCGACTTCTTTTGGCGCCGATTATGACGCTTAGCATTTAAAGTAGTCGTTTCATGGCGGAGAATCTGATAACGTCGAGCACTTAAAGGAATTCTCCCTATGGCGTGGCGGCAAACCGAGCAACATCGGCAACGAGGCAGGTTCAAAGGTATTTCTCCTTTACTTTTTCATTTGTGAATTAGAAGCTTGGAAGTTAGGTAATGGTAAGCCAAATAATCAAGTCATTGTTAGTAAGTTGCAATGCTTTTGGAGAATTGCAAGACCGTGTTACATTTGTTGATTTAGTACTCTATTAGACTAGCCTGTCATACCTTATCGATCATTATTGCTCACTAAATCTCATGAACTTTATTTCTTTATTGATCGGTTTGTTTTGCAAGTTGGCACCGCAAATTGCTCTACTTGGAGCTTTAAGCACTGCATATATGTTTGCTCCATTTGCAACGTTCCAGGCTTATGACTACTACAACATATGTGTCGGGTGTCTCCTTGATGAAATAAGTCCTTGGTGCAAGGCAAGTGAATAAACTAGAGAATTGTGTGCACTTAAGTGTAAGCTAACTTTACTTCTGCCTGATACACGATATGCTCCAACTTAACCATAAGGATTAACTAACATCTATTAAGAAAAGGATTAGGGAAAGCACAACTACTCGAAAGGAACCAAATTACCATGCCGAAATATTGAAGTTGACGAGTCACCGCCCTTTAAGAATTGAAATATCTTAAACTACCGCATGAGTATTAAAATTTGGAGTGGCGATGCTAATTTGGAGAGCATAAATTTATCAAGCGAGACTATCAACAAGATCAAGAGATTGGACATATGTAATTTTATATTATAAATTATCTATCTTTATTGTTGGATAAGGCAAGATAATTTCTCTACCATTTGTAACCAATGACCAGTATAGAACTCACTTTAGACAATGATTGTCGCTCATTTCCCATGCGAGGGCGGAAGACACCTCCTCTTTTCTAACTCTTAAAATTATGTAGGATGATTGTCAGAAGATACTGTATCCTATCAAAAAACTCGAATTTTCAATAAGAGGACATCAGATACTATGATCAAAAGAAACCCATATGTCACATGAATTAACCAAATCGGCCAAGTCAATAGAAACCTATGATCGGGTAATGTTAATTGAAAACTATGACCAAATCAAAAGTCTAAGTAAATAAGAACCTCTAGAAAATCAGTCAAGTAAATAGAAACCTCTAGCCAGATTATGTTAATTGAAACAACTGACCGAATCAAAAGTCCATGTAAATAAGAACCTCTAGCAAATCGGTCAAGTAAATAGAAACCTCAGACCGAGTTATGTTAATTGAAACCTCTGACCAAATCAAAATTCCAAGTAAATGAGAACCTCTGAAAAATCGGTCAAGTAAATAGAAACCTTTGACCGGGTTATGTTAATTGAAACCTCTGACATTAAACGAAAGCCTAAGTTAATATACATTTGGCATCCTGTTCAAATTAACATATCTCTGACCTTAGACGGTTTGGTTAACTTATCCCCAACCAAACACCAATATCCGATATGATCCACCCGGGGTTCGCCGATCTATAATTAAAATAAAGAGACCCCATCAATCACTAAGGCCTGACTCACTAGGGCTTTGAATCTATATGATAAAAATCTCAGCTAAAGGTAAACTAAGAGTCGTTTGGGGTTAGCCATTCTATTTTATTTCTAGACAAACATATCAATTGTTATCAAAGAGATAAAGTCCATTAGGGCTACATAGCAATTCTAAAAAGGACTAACATGGTCACAACTAAAACAATCTCACGAGGGCTCGAATATTATTGTCAAAGGATCCGGAAAACGTCCAAACATTATAAAATGCATATGTAAAGGATGACTAACAAAAAAATGAGTATGAACCAATGCTACGATGAGAATAATTATCGGTTTAATCACAAGAAAGATTCTTAGGCATTGGACCCAAATTCATATGGATCATGTAAAGACTGAAGCAAGATATACTTAGAATTTTCTAACCTGTGATTGTCTGATCTTTTAGGATTTGGTTACTCTTAATATTCAAAAACCCACATGGTTATCACAATTCTAATAACAAGGCCAAGTCTTGGCTTATTTAAAAAGGGAGGTCAACTGGTCAAGAACCCATGGGAGCTCTCTGACTTCTCTATGTCTAGAACCTACTGAGTTCTATGACGCCAATAGGTCGAGATCCCACTAGGGCTCTCCGACTTCTCTATGTCTAAAATCTACCGAGTTCTACAACACCAACAGGTCGAGATCCCACTAGGAATCTCCGACTTCTCTCTGTCTAGAACCTACCATATTCTACGATGCCAACAGGTTGAGATGCCACATGGGGCTATCTTACTTCTTTATGTCTAGAACCTACCAAGTTCTACGCCACCAACAGGTCGAGATCCCATTAAGGGCTCTCCTATTTCTCTATGTATATAACCTACTGAGTTCTACGGTGCCAACAGGCTGAGATACGACTAGGGATATCTGACTTCTCTCTGTCTAGAACCTACTGTGTTTTACGAGGCCAACAGGTCGAGATTCCACCTAGGGCTCTCCGACTTCTTTATGTCTAGAACCTACCGACTTCTACGATGTCAACAGGTCGAGATCCCATTAGGGGCTCTCTGATTTCTATATGTATATAACCTACCGAGTTCTACGATGCCAACAGGTCAAGATCCCACTAGGGCTCTTCGATTTTTCTATGTCTAGAACCTACCGAGTTCTACGACACCAACGGGTTGAGATTCCACTAGAGGCTCTCCAATTTCTCTATGCCTGAGTTCTTCGACGCCAAAATGTCAACATCTCACTGGAGCTCTCCGACTTCTCTCTGTCTAGAACCTATTGAGTTCTACGATGCCAACAGGTGGAGATCCCACTAGGACTCTCCGACTTCTCTCTATCTAGAACCTACCGAGTTTTACGATGTCAATAGACCGAGATGCCACTTAAGGCTCTCCAGCTTAAAGATGTCTAGAACCTATCGGGTTCTACGACGCCAGCGGGTCAAGATCCCACTAGGGATTTCTGACTTCTCTATGTCTAGAATCCATTGGGGTCTATGACTGCAAACGGGTTAAGATCCTACCTAGGCACTTTGATGGTTCTATATCGCGAATCGACCAGGGTTCTCTAGCTCGTACATCAATATCGTAAGTAATCCCAATATACGACAATAATTGATCGATCCTCAAGGGAGTTTACTCTATTAAAATATGATTATGGCAAGTTTGTGTGATCCAGGATAAACTTAAAACACATCACCCCTACAGGCCTCGTGCTTTTGTGGCTTATGTACATCCCAAGATTTTTATGAGGTCGGGCAGCGCATTTCGTGCACATCTCAGACTCAATTCATCGGGCTCCTCTTTTCTAACTCTTAAAATTATGTAGGGTGGTTGTCGGAAGATACTATATCCTATCAAAGAACCTCAAATTTTCAGTAATACGACATCAGATACTATGATCAAAAGAAGGCTAGATGTCACATGAATTAACCAAATCGGTCAAGTAAATAGAAACCTATTATCGGGTAATGTTAATTGAAAATTATGACCGAATCAAAAGCCCAAATAAATAAGAACCTCTAGAAAATCGGTCAAGTAAATAGAAACCTCTGGTTGGATTATGTTAATTGAAACATCTGACCGAATCAAAAGTCCAAGTAAATAAGAACCTCTAGCAAATCGGTCAAGTAAATAGAAACCTTAGACCGAGTTATGTTAATTGAAACCTCTGACCGAATCAAAAGTCCAAGTAAATGAGAACCTCTGGGAAATCGGTCAAGTAAATAGAAACCTTTGACCGAGTTATGTTAATTGAAACCTCTGACCTTAAACGAAAGCCTAAGTTAATATACATCTGGCATCCCGTTCAAATTAACATGTCTCTGGCCTTAGACAGTTTGGTTAACTTATCCTCAACGAAACACCAATATCCGATATGATCCACCCGGGGTTGGCCGATCTATAATTAAAATAAAGATACCCCGTCAATCACTAAGGCCCGACTCACTGGGGCTTTGAATTTATATGATACAAATCTCAGCTAAAGGTAAGCTAAGAGTCGTTTGGGGCTAGCCATTCTATTTTATTTGCAGTCGAACATATCAATTGTTATCAAAGAGATAAAGTTCATTAGGGCTACATTGAAATTCTAAAAAGGACTAACATGGTCACAACTAAAACAATCTCACAAGGGCTCGAATATTATTGTCAAAGGATCCGAGAAACGTCCAAACATTATAAAATGCATCTGTAAACGATGACTAACAAAACAATGAGTATGAACCAATGCTACGATGAGAATGATTATCGGTTTAATCACAGGAAAGATTCTTAGGCATTGGACCCAAATTCATATGGATCATGTAAAGAATGAAGCAAGATATACTTAGAATTTTCTAACCTGTGATTGTCTGATCTTTTAGGATTTGGTTACTCTTAATATTCAAAAACCCACATGGCTATCACAATTCTAATAACAAGGTCAAGTCTTGGCTTATTTAAAAAGGGAGGTCAACTGGTCAAGAACCCACGGGAGCTCTCTGACTTCTCTAGGTCTAGAACCTATTGAGTTCTACGACGCCAATAGGTTGAGATCCCACTAGGGCCCTCCGACTTCTCTATGTCTAAAACCTACCGAGTTCTACGACACCAACAGGTCGAGATCCCACTAGGGATCTCCAACTTCTCCCTGTCTAGAACCTACCGTGTTATACGATGCCAACAGGTCGATATGCCACATGGGACTATCTTACTTCTCTATGTCTAGAACCTACCAAGTTCTACACCGCCAACAAGTCGAGATCCCACTAGGGGCTTCCTATTTCTCTATGTATATAACCTACGAAGTTCTACGGTGCCAACAGGCTGAGATACGACTAGGGCTATCTGACTTCTCTCTGTCTAGAACCTACTGTGTTTTAAGACGCCAACAGGTCGAGATTCCACCTAGGGCTCTCCGACTTCTCTATGTCTAGAACCTACCGAGTTCTACGATGTCAACAGGTCGAGATCCCATTAGGGGCTCTCCGATTTCTATATGTATATAACCTACTGAGTTCTACGATGCTAACAGGTCAAGATCCCACTAGGGCTCTTCGATTTTTCTATGTCTAGAACCTATCGATTTCTACGATGCCAACGGGTTGAGATCACACTAGAGGCTCTCCAATTTCTCTATGCCTGAGTTCTACGACGCCAGCTCTCCGACTTGTCTCTGTCTAGAACCTATCGAGTTCTACGACGCCAACAGGTTGAGATCCCACTAGGACTCTCCGACTTCTCTCTATCTAGAACCTACCGAGTTTTACGATGTCAATAGACCGAGATGCCAATTAAGGCTCTCCGGCTTAAATATGTCTAGAACCTATCGGGTTCTACGACGCCAGCGGGTCAAGATCCCACTATCGATTTCTGACTTCTCTATGTCTAGAATCCACTAGGGTCTATGACTGCAAACAGGTTAAGATCCCACCTAGACACTTTGATGGTCCTACATCGCGAATTGGCCTGGGTTCTCTAGCTCCTACATCAATATCGTAAGTATTCCCAATATACGACAATAATTGATCCATCCTCAAGGGAGTTTACTCTATTAAAATATGATTATGACAAGTTTGCGTGATCCAGGATAAACTCAAAACACATCACCCCTACAGGCCTCGTGCTTTTGTGGCTTATGGACATCCCAAGATTTTTATGAGGTCGGGCAGCGAGTTTCGTGCACATCTCGGACTCGATTCATTAGACTCTGAAACGACCGTCCAATATATATATATATATATATATATATATATATATATATATATATATATATATATATATATATATATATATATAAGCTACAAAATAAGGATTCACACGATGGAGCATTTTGTACTTTTGAATTTTCTTTAAGAGTAACACACATTTGTGAGAGACACACTACATATTTTTCAAAAACCTTAAGGTGATAGGTGTGTTGATTCTCCCACTTATAAATGCGCAGGTCTCTACATTTCTAACCAATGTGGGACTTCCCCATACTATTCACACATGTTATTTTCAACGCTCTCCCTCAAGTGTGAGTCTATCCATAATGCTCCCCCTCACGCATAAACTCTTTTTTATCACATACAGTTGGACAGTCGTCGTCACTCTTCAACGGAACATTATACCCACGACCATGTGGGACAACTTTCGATACAAATAAGTCGGTCTCTTCATTCGAATCAAAGACTTATAATATTACTATTAGGGTCAATTCGAGAGTTAACCACATATATATATATATATATATATATATATATATATATATATATATATATATATATATATATATATATATATATATATATATAATGGGATATCTTGAAATAATATTCAATTGGGGTATATATGTTGAACCTGCCAAGCGATTATGAAACAAAATATAGGATCTATATTAAGATATAATTAAGCTGGGGTTGGAAGCGCATGGACACAAATCGATATAATTAAATTTTGGTCTCTCGTTGGAATTCACGGAGCCATATCTACAACTTGACTTAGCTGTATTCAAAGTTGGAATTGAAAACTATATAATTTGGAATTGAAAACTTAGGGAGCTCATTTCATATACGATTGATTAAACTAATTCTAGTTGTTGACGTAAAGTATATATCCAGTTCATTGATACATTGAACAATTCGAAAAAACTTGATGTTTCAGACCCTTAACATCATTACTGTTTTTTGTTTTTAATTGTCAAGTAGATATGATTCCAAACCTCTAAGTCATATATCATGCTACACGAATAAACCACTGAAGTTGTTGGTTTTTATATAGTAATTAAATAGTTATAATAAAGTACGTAATTTACCAAAAAAATAAGTATGAATATAACCATTGCCTAGTTGACATGGACTTTATTATGGAAGCTAGTGGCTGAGATTCTTGTGTTATGGCTTCTCATTATATTGATTCGTTTGAATAAGTAGTTAGAAATACATTTGTTTTTAATTATAATTCTCCATATATTGATCTTTTAAGACATGAAAATAAAATGCTATTGTATTGTTTTCAATGTTATTTAAGTAAATATTTAATTTGTATCAAAATTAACTTACAATTTTTAACATATTTCTTTACTTTATGAAACGTCATTTGTCTATTGTGCGTGTCATTTGTGAGTGCTCTTAAAATAAATTTAGGTATGTGATAATATTTTGAAAAGTTTACCTAAACACATTAAATAAATATAAAAAAAATGTATCTATCAAAATTACAATTAAGTTAGAAATTATATGTTTGAGATAAAGTTGGTTTAAACACTACTAAAAAAAATACATTTAATTTTGGACGTGAAGTTGATTTAACCTCGGTTACATATATGATGTAATGAAGGATGTCATGAAAATTTTTCATTATATCTTTCGGTTCAGAATAACCGATGGGATAGTTGAAAAAGGAGTATTCACGAGTCGGTCTGGTTTGGTTTCTAGAGAATTTGATGCTCAAATTGATAAAAAAAATATATAAATTAGTTTGCATTGGATTTGCAGATCTTTACGATAAATCCCAAATTGAACCAAACCGAAAAAAACGGGTTGATTTGAGTTTGATCAATCGGATACATTAGAAACAAATGTGCATAAAATAATTTTAAAAATTATATAACTTACATCAACAAATTTTCCATAATAATATAAAATATCTAATTTTTTCATGTCTCCATATAAGTTATGAAGGTCAAAAATGACGTTTAATTTTTTCTTTTTAAAGTTAAATATCTTATACTAGTTTTCATGATAATGATGATATAATGTATACAAATTAATTATGGTCGTTTTGAGTAAACGAGTTCGAAGGTAAAATTTTGAAAATCTATTGCTCGAACCAATTAACATCGGGTTTCATTGGTTTGATTCGACTTTTGCCCGAACTAAAAAAAATGTCCAACTCAAACACCTTAGTTATGTTTGTATTTCGATTTGATTCAATTTTGTCCGAACCAATGAACACCCCTAAGTTGAAATGGTCATTAGTTCGATCTCCATCAATAGCTTTTTTATATTATAAAAACTAGTGTCACATACCTCTCAGTTTATGTCCAAAACCGAGTGAATATATATATATATATATATATATATATATATATATATATATATATATATATATATATATATATATATATATATATATATATATATATATATATATATTTAAATACTCATTACATTGTTTGCACAGAATATTAATAAATTAATTTGCTTACAAACTACATTGTTTATACATAACATTACATTGTTTGCACAGAATATTAATAAATTAATTTGCTTACAAACTACATTGTTTATACATAACATTAAATTGTCTACAGTGAATATTAAAATAAAAATAGATAACAAATTTTGAATCTGATTCATTATCATCGTTGTCGGTGAAGAATAAATATTGAATATCATGGGGAAGAACAAATATTAGTCCCCGTTTCATTGAATCTTGGAGAAGATCAAATGTTCGCTGCAATATATTTTCTATTACGTCTGCATTCATTTTTTTTATTTAAAAAAAGACCAGATAAATAAAATAAATATTCAGTTATATTATTATTTAAGAACACAAATCTTGAACGCAAATAATTTGTTGTTCTTCCAATCCTAGAGAATTTTTTAAAGATTATTTAGTTTCAAAGTTTTCATGTCAAATATTTCATTATCAATTTTTAATATTCATACTGTTTTTATAATGTCTTTTAGGTTTTACGTGGATCGCTAATGGCAGTGTCTTAAGCGTTGATACTCATTAAATGGGCGGAAAAAATATTTGTTTAAGGATGATGAAGAAACTCAAGAAACACGCTTTTTTTCCCCTCAATTAGTACTCAAAATCAAGATAAAATGTGTTTATTTTTAAATAAAAAATACAATAAATATATTTCATCCCAAATACCACATACCTCTCTATTTATGTAAAAAAATGAGGGGATTAAGTTTTTCTTTTTTATTTTAAATTGCATTGTTTACACAGAATATTAAAATAAATTATTTAAACAAATCCAGATTTTGACAATAGATTCTTGGAGAATAACAAATATTTTCAAGTTATTCTTAGAGAACAAATCATTTTTGCTTTTATCGAGGCTTAGTTGTATATCCTTTGTGTGCATTCTTTTAAAGTTCAATGGATTGCATGCATTCAATTTCTGAAAAATTATATGTTTCAACCATGGGAATTTTTTTCTGCATTTGCAATTCATCATAGAAATCTGTTCAAAAATTTCATTATCTTGAGAAAATGTTTTCATGGTAAATATTTTCACAAGAAAGAGAATAAGATACATGTGCTTGTAATTTACAACATGTTTAGGAATAAATTTTTCAATTTTGTCAACCGAGAAAAATAATAAATTATGAAGTGTATTCTTTGATTGACAACATAGAAAGGTTATTCAAAAAATACAATAACAACATAAACACCATTATGTTGGGATGCATTACAAGAGCAAACAAAATATTTTATTCAAGATAGAAGAATATTTTAGATTTTTTCCGTCTTGCATTCCATCTCAAAGTATTGATGCGTACAAGTTTGAAGCGGCTACATATAAGATAGGTTTATGATAAAATCTGCTTAACAATGATTTTATAGTATCGGTTATTAAATATAATCGAAGAAATAGATCATTAATTTTATTATAAAAAATAAAATAAAAAGTCACAAGTTTTAAAGAAATAATAACATAAACTACATTTGCTATGATTCGAAGCATGTCCTAAATTATTTTCCCCCTCGGCTATATTTAGAAACCGAGGGAATATGATATTTATTTAAAAATAATAATAATAAACATGGCGCGCCTTGGCATTATTCCTCGATTTTTCATTGGGTGAGGTGAAAACTTTATCATGAAATGTATTATTTGTAATAGTGAAAAAACAATGTTCTTTATTTTGATTTTAATAAAAATACATTATAAGTGAACAATTCTAGTTTAATTGTTATATGTGTAGAAAGTTTTTAAATAGGTTTTAAGTATAAAAAAATCGTTTAAATAATCTAATAGTTGGAGTCCGCCTTATTAAAGAGGAATTATTAAAGAGGAATAAGTGGAATGTCGCATGTTTGAACCTGCGCCCCTGCATGTGATGTCTTAACAAGACTATGTAATATATTATTTGAAAAAAGTAAAAGCGTTCTACTTCTAGTTAGTGATCATCTTATTTAAAATGAATTTGAAGTATCTCATATGATGTATTGTTCATTGAGCATCTTGGTACTACATATCTTAAAGCATCCTTTGGGTGCATGTCATGAATACTGCGTTCGTTACCTATTGGACATATGACTTCAATATTATCCTCTAGACATGAGTTGCTCAAGTAGTCATCATTTTCATGTGGTCATCGCAACACATAAAGTCAATGGTATGATTCTCTGTTAGAAGATCAAGTTGTCGTCCTCTACTGAGTTAGTTCACCTGGTAACCATTAGTAAACATTCTAAAAGTTTACTCTCTAGAAAAATAACTTATATAACTCGCCTTTCAATGTTAAGAAATCAGATTTGAGAGAGAAATAATTAATAGTATGCAATACAAAAGTACGAGTCGTGTGCGAAAATATTGTTCAACGTAGCACACGGCGAAGCCTCACGTGAGTAGAAAGTCATAGAAATAACTTGTTGTAAAAGTAAAAAGAATAAAATGACTCATTTATCAATCTTCAACTAGAGAAACAATCAACTAAAAATCAACCATCAGCTGGAGCCACATTGCACAATATTGAACAATATTTTTATAATAACATTTGAAAATTAGATTGATAAATCAAACGAACTTTCAAAAAAATAATGACTATAGAAAAATCTTTGTTGGAATAAATAATGAAGAAAGCAACAAGTGATTTCATTCTGTACATTTTTTATAGAAATATTACTTGTATTTGTGCTTAAACTTGTATGCAACATTTATTTAGTGATATTTGGAAACACCCTATCAATTTGTTTGATTATATTTTCTCAAAAGTTTAAGTTCTATAAGTGTTTTTTGAGATAACAAACATATGCAATCAAGATTAATTCTTTTAGTTTTAAAAAATATATAAGATATATGTCAGTTAGACCCGAAGATATCTCAGTGATATTGTAATCAGTTAGAATATATTAAAAATCTTTGAAGTGCGAAAATACTTGATGTAACTCTAAGTTGTGGAGATAACCACAATAAGTTTTGTGTGTAACAATCTCTCTTCGCTTGGAAAAAGGATACCTTGAAGATGGATAGGACGAAGAGGGTGCACTTGGATACACAACACAATAAATTTATGGATGATAGAATTGCTTCTATCTAAGAGTCGCTTATGAATGCCCAGATGCATATTGAGCTTTTACACCTTAAAGTAAATATTTCTAGAGAGGGGATCAACCTCGACCTGAAGTTCGTGGATGAGAAGATTATTCCCTTCGAAATTGTGCATGCAATTTAATTTCCCTTCTTTGAGTTACACCATGAATTTTTAATGGTCGTTATGGCATCACTTTGAATTTTCCTTTTCCTTATATATCTGTCTTTGAAATGTTATTTGTGTAGAGTCTTATTCACTGTCTACAAAATGTGTTAGGTACATTTAAATATTTATAGCAAGTATGACGATTTCATGTGTACCTATTCATTTTCGACTCCTGTTAGAGATTAGGTTCCCAAGTTATTTATGGTCGTTTGAGGGATCTATGACTGGCTAGGTATGGACATCTCTAGAGAGTGAACCTGGCCAAAGGTATGATACTCGTCGTTTCCCTAAAGATAAAACTTGGTTTGCAGTCAACATTGGAGATAATATCACTGCCTTCCATCTGTAGTAGCTAGTTGATAAGCGGATGGGCATTAGCTTATTTTAATTATGCACCACCTACGCATTCCATTTTGATTTGGAATCTTTATGCACGCGCCGCCTACATGTTCGAGGTTTGATTTTATGTCTTTGTCTTTTGAATCCCCTACACATTTGAGGTTTGATATCTTTGGCTATTCCTTTTTCTTTGCCACTTCCTCCACGTTTGTGGTTTAATTCCAGCAAGGAGGATATATGATTTATCATGTCATTTAAATCAATAAAAAATATATGTCATTATGAAAATATTGTTTGTTAACTATCATGTAGAACATCATATTGTAGATATTTATATGAATGAAATAAAGCATGAAATGGACTTAGTTGTAGTAGTGTTTGAGCTTAGTTGTGTTACGCGTCTTCGAAATGAGTTCTCTGTGGAGGGTCTTTATTGAGTATTCTCCCATGTATGTGATGGTTTGAACCCTATGTGGCTCTGTCTAATTTTCTTCCAGCTTTTCTTCCCTAGCAATTTTCCACCGTTGTTAACTTTTTTAAGGACAAGGTCGTTGGGACGAAACTCTTTGGGCTTTACTCTTTTATTGTACTTGATTGTTATGGTCTATTTGACTGCAATGTCGTTGAGGCGTAAAAACATCTTTTTCATCTTTGTATTTTAGCTCTTCTCAAATTCACATGTCAGTTTTCCTCAACATGGGTGGAGTATTTCATCATCTATTTGAGTTACCCTACTTCAACGGGAATGAAAAACTTAATATCCTATGTAACCTTGAAGGGTGTCTCCTTGGTGGTGGAATGAATTATGCTTCTATATTCCTAAAGAATGGGTGTCAAAACTTTTTCCCATTTTCCCTTAGATCCCTTTAATCTTCTTATTGATCCTCTTAGTAGGAATTTATTCGCGTCCTTTTTCCTAATCGTTAGTTTGAGAGTGCTCCATTAATATAAAGTGGTGTTTGACTCCCAGGTCATGGAATATCTTCTTCATTTTATTTTTGAAATGGGTATTGTTTCCCATGATATTATTCATGAATTTTTTTATGTTGGTGATATTGATCTTAACTAAGGTCTCAGGTTCGATCCCTTTAGTGAAGTAATTCACTACTACTATGAGAACCTTTAATTATCTTGGAGCTAGTGGAAAAGGCCTTAGTAAGTCCATGCTCTAATGGGAGAATGATTATGGAGTTATTAGAGCATTTGTTCTAAAGGAGGAGCAATCTGAATGTCTCTATGCTTATATCACCTTTTACACTTCATCAAATATTCCATAGCATCAGGGATCATTGAAGGTCAATAGTATCATACTATGAGGAAATTTTTGGCCAATGCTCGTCCTCCGAGATGTTGTCCATATATATATCCTCATGGACATGAATGAGGTTGTATATGAATTTATCATGTTATAATCACATAACGGGGGTGGAGGTGTAAAGACATATAACGTACAATTTCCACCTATAACGGAGTATGAGCATGCTCTCCTTTTAAAGAGATTGACTTCTGTGGGATTTTGGAAAAGTTACATACTTGATGTATGTCATTATCAAGGTTACCTATGATGGCTTTGTCGTTCTCGTTGCTAGAGTAGCCACAATGACCATTGTGGAGTAACTTGGTGTCAAAAGTATTTTTTTTGGATGAAAGAATCATTGATGATTTCCATCCTTGTGCTTCCCAACTTTGATATGAAATCTTCCTTTATATTTTTTATTTCTTGGAACATGTAGAATCTCAAATTCCATGAATGGACTGAGTTTTCTTTGATCATGATCACATACTTTTGAAGTTATTGACCTTTGGCCTAAGAGTCCCCATTGATTTGAGAGACCACTAGTTGCAAAATTATTTGTAGTTTGAATTCTTCTGCCCCATCTTTGACGCTAAAGTGAGTCATACGATGTAGGCTTTGTTTGAACAAAATTGTTTTATACCATATCTCTAAGATTTTGATGATAACAAAGTATTTAAAGAACAATAGGGTATATTAACAAATGTTAAGTGGGAAGAACCATATACTACAATTTTTGAAGAGAACTTAGTACTGGTACTGAGAATGGACATTTAAAGAGAAGGTAAAGACCCGGATTCTGAAAGATTAGAAGCTGAAGACTAGACTCTAAAGATTCTGACTCTGAATAAGTTTGCCTCTGAAGATCTAAACTCTGAATATTCATACTTTGAAGATCCAGTCAATGCAAGGACCGAGGAGATTATGATAGGTCAATATCAGACTCTGAGGATATTTTATCTTCTTCTGATCACGTGAAGACTTTAGTAAAAATCTACAGAAGATAGTTGGGATGCAACGTATAATTCCTTTTGTAGCAAAGGGATTTTAATTGAGCTTTCAACAGTATTAACCATATCAAGGAATATCTCAATGTCTCTGAAACAAGCTTCTTAAAGACTCTCTTGTGCAAACTCTTCAGCAACTCTTTTTCTTCTCTATATAAGGAGTTGAAGACTTGAAGAAAGATATAGAACTATTGACGATAAAAGAGTTGTTACTCTGTCAAATAAAAAGCACAAGTTTAACTTATAATTTCTTAACACCTGTATATTCTATAAATTCTTAAGTCTTAAATAGCTTTTCTCTTGTGTATTTTGTTTACACCTCTAATTGTATATCAAGTGTAAGAGACAAACAATATTTTCTTTGTAAGTTAGATTGTAAGAGGTCTCTTGCTTGTGTGCTTGAACATTTGAAGTCTCTTGCTAATGGCTTGAGCATTTGAAGTCTCTTGCTTATGGGCTTTAGCATTAGAAGTCACTTACTTGTGTGTTTGAGCATTGAAAGTCTCTTGTTTTATGCATGAGCAATTGTAATCAATTTTGATTATAATAAAATTCTTTTGAAGTGAAAGGGGACTAAACTACTCTCGATTTGTGGAACGAACCAGGATAATTGCTTGTGTCTCTCTTTCTTTCCTTTCTACCTCTGAATTGTTTTAACCCGCTACAAAACACTTAACTCTAATTCAGATTCTAGAATTTGTGTTCAGAATCCGATAAAAGATTTTCAAAAAAGAAATGAAAAATTAACACAATTCAACTCTTCCTTCTTATATTTTTCTAGCGTTTGTATTCAACTTAAATCTCTATGGCTAAGAAATCTAAGCTCATAGAAACTTCCTTTATGAGCCCCTCGCCACTCTAATGGATGAGTATGACTTAACTTCCATTACTATTGTCTGGGAAGATAATCCACTTCTTACAAGCTTTAGAGATATTTTTGGGTTCGATATATAGTTTTCGTGGTACTCACCTTTACTCCTCACAATTATAACATTATTTTTTAATGCACCGAGACTAATTCTATTACAAGAGTTTTGGAGGTACAAGAGTTACAAGGTTCCAAGACTCTCACAAATGGCTCATCTTTGATCTATTCACACGTTTGTTTTTATTAGTTTTATAGGAATTTTTCATCTAATAAACTAGTATTTTTCTCATAGTGATAGAGAATCTCCAACAACACTTACTCTAAGTTATAAATGGAGGATGTATGCATTGCATACAATACAATGAATGAATGTGTCGCTAACATTTGTTGGAGACAAACAAATTTCCATAGTAAAAGTTGTTGACACATATATGGACCAATATGGCGTTCCTTATAAGAAAATAGCAAAAACGTAAATTTACAGTTTCACAAATGTTTCCTCTAATTTGCACATGTCATGACAATGATTCATGCAATTGACATCACACTCATAGTAACAAAAATTCTAACACCTATTAACTTTACTTCAAGCAACAAGTTAAATCATAGCCATTAATTCCTCCCATTTTACCAATTTGAAAAACTAAAACAAAAGCCAAATGGGTCCCATCAAAGTGGGTAAATAAAGTCATATAAATAAATTAATAACCTTGCACATTGAATCATGATAGTTTTATTTTGATACAACGTACATTTAAGTTGGTTGAACCAAGACATTTTTTTTTATCTTAAAAGACAATGACTCCTTTGGCATTTACAATGATAAGACTATGTCCCTCAACATCCTTGTCATTTTCTATACAACAATAAAATCCTCATTCATCTCTCTTCATAATTCTCCTTCATTCCTTTTCTATTCTATTCCCACAAAACTCTTACAAAACACACATTTCACTCTCCGAGGTTTCTTAACTAGATTCTCAATGTGGTTTTTTTAAGGATCAAGAATGAAGATGGTAAAAAACAAGGTTGCTTCAAAAGAGAAGAACACTAGTACTAGTAGTAATGGATGCATGATTAGGTACTCGGTTTTGATTTTAACATTTCTTGCTTTGTTCATTTTGATTCTACCTTTGGTGATGCCACCTTTGCCACCACCACCTTTGATGCTTCTCTTTGTTCCTGTTTTCATTTTGTTGCTTCTCTTTTTCATTGCCTTTTCATCTTCTTCTACTAAAGTTCCAAATATGAGTACTTTTGTTTCTTGAGTGTAATACTATAATATGATTAAGCTAGTCTTTTCTAATCTATATATATGCACATGTATAAGTTTTGAGCAAGAATATATATGAGTATTTTGAATTTCTAAGTATTGTATATAATATCTCATTTTGTTCCTCTTATGGTTTTATACATTTTTGGTTTATTTCTATGATACTACCATGGTAAAGAAAAACAATATAGAACAAGATAGGTTGCATATGAATACAAGCATATGACAAGATCATACTCTGGAAATTAATATGAAAACTATATACTATTTGCTGGAATTATATTTATTTTTTAAATGACATTATTTAAGGGGAAAGGAAAAAGTAGAATAATAATGTTGTATTTGGGGGATGTATTTTGACTAATATCTTTGATTTTTGATAAAGTCTTGTTAATAAATATGGGAACAAGATTTGAAATTGTAGAGCATTTAGTCAATAGAAGCCATAATTATGCTTAACTATGCTTTGTATTCGTCAAAGCAATCAATTTTTTATTGGCTTATAAAAAAGACATACTATCTCTTGCATATACGGTAAATATATCTCTTTTTTTTTATGGAATGGAATGTAAATAAAAAGTTTTAATCTTATAATATAAAAGTTTAGGTTTTTTTTTTTTTTTACCTTATAAGTAATATAAGAATTTGTAATATTTTAAAAAAAATTGTGAGAAAATGGATTTGATTTTATTAATTTAAGTGATAAAGTAAATCGTCTTTGAAGGATTCAAACTTGATATATTAAGAATTTAAGATTACAAGACCAAACTCTTACCACTAAATTACCACCTCAAATTTTGACCATTTATTCTATGTTAGAAAGAATAATTGAAAATAAAAACATTTACATCATCTATATCAAAATAGCTACTAGTATTATCTAAAGATTATATTTATGAATTAAGATGCCATAAATTTTTATTAGACATAAAATATTTATTAATATACACAAATAATATTAAACTAACTTTAATACTATTATTTGTGTATTTTACACAATCATAAATATTTAATATTATTTTTAGTCTCATATATTTATTTTAGGTTCATTTTTGTCTCTTAATTTAAAAAGATCCATATTAATCGCTTAATTCTTTAAATTGTACCATGTTGATTCTTTTCGTCTAATTAACGACAAATTTAATGATTAATTTTTAAATTTTTCGTCACTAATTAGACGAAAAAAGACTCACATAATACATTTTAAAGAGGTAAATAATATAGACCATTTTTAAGTTATGGACCAAAATGAACCACAAAGTTAACATATTAGACCAAAATAGATATTAAGCCATAAATAAATATCTTTTAAGAGTAATATATTTAAAATTCTATATTAAAAAAATATTTTAAATTAAAATTTATTTATTAAAGTGATGTTTAGTGTGAAACATAGAAAATATTAATTAATAAATAAATTTTAAACATTATAACATTATTAACTATAATCAAAAGAGTACAAATATTTCTTTACACATTATTTAATATATGTATGCTTATCAGATTTTCCTCTTAAATGATTATTCTTAATGTTTGAAAAGAGACCATATATACTTTACATTAATGTTTGGGGTTGCAAAATTTATGTAAAAAGACAAAGTTCAATTAAACTCTAGTCTATATTTAATAGATGTTTCTTTGTGGAATATCCTAAAGAAATACTAGGGTATTATTTTTATAATCCTTTTAAGGGAAAAATATTTGTCGTTCAAACTAAATTATTCTTGTAAAAGGACTTTATTTTCAAAGGAATCGGTAAGAGGAAAGTAAAGTTTGATGAAATTCAAGAATCACAAAGTAGTATCATGCTTATGGAGGAACTAGAGCATGAAACACAAGTTATGGAAGAGCAACCTGCGTAGGTCCAGAACTACCAAGTGGCCACTAGTGTTCCTAAGTCAGAAAAGAGGCGAAAGGTCATGCAGATTTAAATGGATTCCATTTACACAAACCAGTTTGGACCTTGGTATAGCATCTTGTAGGAGTTAGTCTTATAGGATGCAAGTGAATCTTATAAAAGAAGACTAGTTACTAAGGACTATAAGAAAATTCATGGTGTTTACTATGTTGGTATATAGATATGCAAATTCTCTTGTTTCTATATAAAATATAATCTATTTCAAATATATAAGAAATGGATTACATGAATAAGACTTCATATGCATTTGCAATAGAATATATCATGTATTCTATTTTATGTACTTGACTAGATTTTCCGTATGCTTTAAGTGTAACAAGTAGGTATCAGACTAATTTTGATGGTGCTCACTGGGTTAGTGTCAAGAATATTCTTAAGCACTTGAGAAGGACTGAGAACTTATTCTTGATATATAGAGGTTAGAAAGAGCTCATTATAATAGGATACATTGATGTTAGCTTCCTATAGATAAAGATGACTTTAGATCATAATTCTGCTTATGTGTTTTAGTTAAATGGTGGCACAGTGAGCTTGAAAAATTCAAAGGAGGATATAGTTGTTGATTCTACAATCAAGACCGAGTATATTGCTTCCTTAAGTGCAACAAAGAAAGTTGTTTTGATCAAGAAGTTAGTTAGTGAACTTGTCATAATTCTTAGCATTGTTGGATCCATATGAACTCTATTGTGATAACAATAATGTCATCGCACAAGATAATGAGTCTAGATCTCACCAATCATTTAAACACATACATAGGTGTTATAACGTCATCTGAGAGATAATAAATATAGGAGGTGTGAATATATACATAGTACTAATACTCGACAATCGTTAACCCACTGACAAAGCCTCTTGTGCAGCAGCAGTATGACGACCATACTACATTTATGGGTATTAGGTGTATGCATGATTCACTCTAGTGCTAGTGGGAGATTGTTGGAGTAAGCCCTAGAGAATAATATATTTATTATAATAATACATAATTTATTTATTATATTTATTTTTATAAAGTAATAAATTCCTTATAATAGCTAGTCTGTTTGATAGATCATTAAGTGTGACTTAATCGTGAGACCTCATTAAACATACAGACATTATTCCTAGTGTACTTCGAGTCGAGATTTATTGTGAAGTGAAATAACATTAAAGCATTAAGACTATTATGTGAATAGAATGATGATCATATCTCACAAATCATCGATAAATAGTTATCAAGTCTTCACAAAGGTATTCATATTAGGAGTAATATTTATGAGATTGATCCACCAAGGTAATACTACCTAGAAATTTATTCAAGTGTCATAAGTTATTTTCAAGGTGATAATAATGTATACCACCATTTAACTTGAAAACAATATGAACCCTAGATGTGGAGTCGAGTACCTTATCAACATTCAAACGTTGTTTATAACAAGATGACTATAAAGATGATTAATGGATACTCCACAAATCATGTTGAGGGACATAAGTGCCCTAGATGGAATTTTCACACCCTTTAAAACAAGATAAATGCCTAAGGGCCAAATATTGAAATGAACAAATGTGACGCAGTCTATGTTTTGAGTTCAATATAGATATGAGGGGAAAAGATCATTTTACACATAAATATTATCACAAAAGGGTTTCGTCATACTACATGACATTTTTGTGACTCAGATAGTAGTGATGTGTTGCTAGATACCGCTCACTATTTATTATTTTAAATGTATGATTTAGTATAACTATCAACGTCACAAGAACCTATATGATAGCACACATAATAACATATTTATGAGAGACAAAACTAATAAGTGAAGCTTATGCGATTGTGTGGTTTTGTGATGTACTGGCATCAATTAGAGAAATATGGTACATCATAAGATAGATTGTACTTGAGTGAATTACAACGTAATACATCGTAGGGTACAATGTGATTAGGGTATGTAAATGTGTCTAGTGTTGATGTGAAATACACATAGATTCAAAATGAATTATTCATTAAGAATTCTCTTTCGGGGCACTGTCCCTTTGACCCCACAGCTAACTCTTCATAGTGTCATCAATTGCCAAAATTTTAAGTTAGTTTATTTAATTAACATAATAATAATAATAATAATAATAATAATAATAGTAATAATAACAAAAAAAAACTTATTTTTTTGTTGTTGTAGTGAACGGTTATGCCCTTTGTTTTTTTTTGTTTTTTTTTTGTTTTCGGATTTTACAAATACGACTTGCATGTTGTGACTTTATCTCTATTCTTCATATATAATTTTCTCATCTCATTTTCTCGTATATAAAATGAGTATTATTTTATATAATATAATAAAGAAAGAGAAGAAGACAATATCAAAGAAAGACAACCATGGATGTCTATCTTGGAGAAGTATTGATCGTTCTTAGGTTTAGTTTAGATTTTCTCATTGGCTTCAAGAGAAAATTTCCCTAAGGGTCATAAATGTATCATTTTATTTTGTATGTATAATGATGCATGTGAGAGACGATTTATATGATAAATATGCCAATAAGTTCAAATAAATTACAAAGTTCCTCAAAATAAATATTAAGTTTAATTTTTTTAATATTTAGCACTCGTCAAGACTAGTGTTGAATAAATAGATTTCGCCCACTTTCGAGGTGCATAATATATATTATTAATGTGTAGTGGATTAAATGTAATATTCAATTGCTAAGTATCGAGTTAACTTAATCAAACGGATTATTATAAGATTATATATGTTTAGAAGTAGAGATTGAGAATAATCCATATGATGTATTAAAATAAGGAATTATTCATACAATTGATAAAACTAGAGAGTTGTATTAGATAAAATCGAGATGAGTTCCTACCTGAGTAAATGATTTTTATCTAATTATCCCAATGTTGACTTAAAACATAGTGAAATATAGATCTCGATCCACTAGAAAAATTTTCAACGGAATTTTTTGAATCAAATGTTGAGGGTCATTTGGTTTGACTCAAATAGTGGGAGCGTATTTAATTGAAAACCTAATTGATTATATTTTTAATGATAATTATATCTTCCCAATTTTTGAAATGTAGATTATCATGTCAACAAACACTATAAACAATTTTTTACAATTAATCATTGACAAGGAAAAATTGTTTGGGACAAAATTTTTGAATTGACACCGAAACTTGAGGATTATCCTCAAATATGAGAAAAAAATTATAACATGTTTCCTAATAGGAGTTACCTAATTATGCTCAAAGGGATGAAAGAGATGATTATAAGAAACATGTCAGTGGGAACCGTTTTGATTGGTTTTAGGGAACTAAGTTTGGATCTAATAAAAGTTCGTAATTGTTAGAAGCTATCCTAAGGGATCATGCATTGATTTGTTAAAATTGATTGAAAATTCTAAGTTAGAGGTCCTAAGGGAGCATGTGCATATTAGTCAAAATATTGATTAAAAACCCCTATGTATAAGTCCTACAATTGTTAGGAAATGATTAAAGTTCTACGTCAAATTCTAGTTCTAATGGGATCATGTCATAAAATGGATAAAATGCCCAAAATTACCCCTAAAGGGCAAAATGGTCATTTGTCAAATATGTCAAATTTCATGGTCTAAAATTGATGATATCCTAATGTTGAGAAATCATGTAGTTCTAAATTCAATCAACAACCTAATTAGAATCAAATCAAGGTCCTAATTAAAATTCTAATAAAAAGTCCTAATTAAAATTCTAATAAAACCCTAATTAAAAGATAAAATCCTAAAAATCAAGATTTTATTCCTAATAGTAAAAATCAACCTAATTAATCCAATATTATCCTAATTAACCTAATTACATTGCAAAAAAATCAATTAAGAAAATAAAAGAAAAAAGCAATTAAAATGGAGGTATAAATTGAAAATAGAAGTGTAAAACAAGACTTGGTTAACGGGCTGCAGGATGAGCCCAAAGTAGTTTTTCTGGTGCAGGAAGCCATGTCTAAAAAAAGGTGGTGTATGAGCAAAAACTGGCATGGGTTACGTTTGAGCCCAATGCCAAAACGAACACTTCCAAGGGGGGTGTAGGCTGGAAACGTATGGTGAATAAGCAAAAAGCCAATGGGCTTGGTTAAGCCCAGTTCAACTTCTTTCCACAATCACTAGGGGGCGTATCAACACTACATGGTGTATTAAAAGTAATTCCATGGGCCTAATGACTTAAGCCCAATCCTCTCTCCTCTATTGACTTGTCTAAGTCAACAGATTCAAAACAAAACTCCAAGCGCGCGTTCATCCCTCTCTCACCGTCCATTCACCGTGACTCACTGCGCCGGCGGCCGCCGCCGTCGCCGGTGGTAGCTAAGCCTAAGGTCACGTTGATTATGAAAACGGGACCGGTTTTGGGGATTGATTCCTGGATTGGCCAAATCGAAGGACATTTAAGAAGAAACATAGGTCTCTAAGTTCAAATGAAAATGGAATTTGGGATTAGTAAATCTCCTACACCATAGGGCTTTCATTCCTTGGCCTAGATACTACACTTCGGTACGCTCAATGCAATAAAATATCACAGAAGAGAAATGGACTTACCGGAGAAGACGATCGGAAACTTCAGCAAGTGAGTTCTTGGTCTCGTTTTACACGTTCCTTCTTCCTCTTTCTTCTTCTTCTTCTTCTTCTGAATTGAGAATGGTGAGCAATGTAGTGGTTAAGCTCAATCTAAATTGAAGCTTGAATGTGAAGCTTCAATGGCTTCTTTGAGATAGAAATAGAGCTTTGGTAAGGGTGAAGGAAGAAATTGCAGAGAGAATTCGCACAAATTCACACAAGGTTCCAAAGGTTCTGAAAATGAGAGCTATGAATTTCTTAAATAGAAATGAGGTTTGGAGCTTTGGCTAGGCTTGGAATGATGTTTTGATTTCGTTAGACTTAGGTTAGGAGTTAGTTATCCTTGGCTTACTGAGTTTGAATTGAACTCAGTTAGTTAGGATTAGTTGGTTAATGATTGAAGAAGCATTTTTGACTGGCTATTGTGGGTTAGGAGGAGGTTAAGGTTAAGTTGAAGTGGTTTTTAATGACCTGTTATCCAGGTCACAGGTTAGCCTTAAGTGACCTTGGTTTGGCTTAAAAATAAGGGTAGCTTTAGTGGGTGAATGTTAGTGGTCTTGATGCACAACTGGCTGTAGCAGGTAGCATTTGAATTATGATTAAATGATTGGATTAAACACGACTTGTTGAACTGGTCATTGTTAAGTGCAAGTGTGTTTTGGTTAGCATGATGAATATGATATTTTGGTTCAATGCTTTGATTCAATGTTTGCTTGTTCCTTCTGCTGCAGCAAATTGACTATGGTCTTGCAATGCCATGTTGGATCTTTTCAGCTCAACAGGTGAATGGCTCATCATGGTTTTTGTGTGCAAAGCTCATGGTAACTTTGGCTTCTGTAGGATACAGGGCCAATGCACTTTGCTTCATGGTGCAACTAAACTCAGGGTGTTGGTAGCTCTACTTGGCTCGGTGTAGGCCTTGAGGTATGTCTCATTTTGGTGACTTTGTAGTAACAATCATAAGTTCAGTTGGTTGGTTCATGTGCTATGCAATGTTCGTTCATACTTAGTGCTTGTTGCATTGTTGGTTGCAGGGTGCTAATGTGCTTGAAACAGGCTTTGAAGGTTTAGCTTGGACCTTGCAAGTTTGGCATGAATTCAGAACAGGTTTGTTATAGGTTCATAGGTTGCATTAGGTCTGCAGCCATTTCCTTGCCACAAGTTGACTTGGTGTTTATTTGTGGTGAATGTATACAGTTTCGAGGCACCAGTCTATTACCAATTATTGTGTTCATGATATGCTGTAGCATGTGGTCTTGTAAGTTGCTAACTTGTATCCTTTACCATTTGGCTCATAAGCTGCAACAAAATGGGTTCTATAGTGGGATGATTTGCTCATTGGAAATGGCTTATGATGCCTCCTTGTTCATGGCTTCCAGTTTGTACATAGAAAGTGGTGGTGTCCTGGAGTTAACTCAAGTGCTTGTTATGCTGAACCTGCTGCTGCATCAAGGTGATGCACTCATTCTGCTGATGTTTCCTTATGTCTCACTATTGTTTTATTGCAGTAGGGTCACATTCTATTTATATGATCGTGACCTTTGCCAATGCTTTATGTGGGATCTGGCTACAAACTGTTGCATATAGGTTGAGTCTCAATAGTTATGAGCATGGTTCAGCCTGAGTTGGAGACAGGTTTTGGGGTTTTGGTTTGATGCAAATTGGTACAACCATGGTGTTGCAGGGAAATCTCATGGTCTTGTGGTTGTAGAAGTGCTTGAATGATGTTTGTGGTCAAGTTTGATAGTGATGGACCATAAGTGCAACAGGTTTTTCAGTGGCCATCCCTTGGAATACTAGTAGGGTATCATGAGGATGCAGCATGAAGTCACATTCTGACTTGTGCAGGTAGTGTTTGCAGCAAATTGGTTGGCCTTACTGAAACATTTCAAGTCCTTGGTAATTGCTCTTGACCAATTGCTGCAAGTCTGTCTTTGAAGGTGGTGCATTGCATGGCAGGTTCATGGTATATGGATGCAAGATCACCAAGTTAGACTGAATGGTGAACTAATTAGTGTCAGATGTTGTTGTGTCATTCTAACTGAATTGGCATATGGTGTCAACCTTCCATTATGCAGCCTGGTCGTGGTTTAGTTTATGCAATACAGGGATCCTGCAAGTCTGGATTGAGTTTATAACAGGTTTGGTTCTTAGCTTCATGGTAAGTCAACACATTTCATGGCTTGGCTTTTATGATATTCCTTGTTGATTATTACTTTGGTTTGTGCAATGGTTTTTTTAGGTCCTGTTACATTATCACTGAACTGGTATGCTTGAATGTATGCTGTCATATTTCCTGGTAGGTTGTTATCGTGTGCTTCAAACTGATCAAGGAAGGCAATGCAACCCGATGCTCAGGATGTGGAATAAATGCCACATTCCTCCTGGAGTAATCATGGATTTGAATGCTATTCTGTCATAGATTCTTGCCAAATTATATGGTGCTACTCAGTTAAGGTAGCACAGGTTGGTTCAAATGGCCTTGCTTCAACTGGTTCATGGTCTGGTAGGGGTTTTACTTGGTTCTGGATCTTTCTGCTTGCAAGTTTATAACAAGGCCCAAGGTTATCATGTAGTGAATGTATGCTCTCCATTGTAGCTTGCCATGTTGCCCTTGAGTTAAGCAATGAATGATGGATCACATTGTGTTGTGATGTGTTGTGTTAGAGCCATTAGGACTTGGTTTGAGGCAGACCAAGACCAAGGTTTGACAAGCTAAAATATGAGGTTGAATCATGAAACCACTTACTTGGAAATGAAGCAACCAAGAGAGAACACAACCAAACATAGAAATCGGATGAAGAATCAAGGCAGAAGGCTAGATTAGGTTCAAGTTTAGGAAATTAGGGTTTTAGAATTTTAGGGTTAACTTTGGTCAAAGTTGACCAAAAAGTTAATTGTTGACCAAAGTCAACAATTGATCCAAAACTCATTTTCTTGGCATTTTCTGTGTAAATGGACAATGTATTGATGATCATGGTGAAATTTAGGGTATTAGCGTCTTGGGTTGACTTTGGTCAAAATTGACCAAAAAGTCAATTGTTGACCAAAGTCAACAATTGGTCAAAAATGTCAAATTTTGTATTTGCTTGTGTTGAATTACATGTAATGGTTTAAAATGACATGAAATAGATTGAAATGGATTAACAAATGGTTTGAAGTTGGTTTCCAATTTTTTTTGTTTTATGACTTGGATGTTGGACTTTTGAAAAATAACTTGATTGATAATGTACATGAACAAGGCCATCAAATGAGACCATAAGGTTAGGGTTTTGATACAGTGTCCATGAACTAATGGCTTGACCAGAAAGTGGCTTGAAACACAGGGGGTTTGGTTGTTCAGATGACCAGGACCAAAGGCATATCCACAACCATGAATATAATCATTGACTTGGGACTAAGACCGATGCTCCAAGAAGAGTTAGGCCAAGCAAAAATGACAAAGGGTGAAGATTGAAGGGTCATGAATGCACAGTGGAGCGACCAAGTTCATCTGATTCACCATCTTCTGATTAGGGCTTTGGAGGCCAAGATAAGGCCTGGGGAGGCTCCATGAAGTCATGCCTTGAGGATTTAGGGCTTTGAAGGCCCTAGATTGTCTGGTCACACCTTTGTTGAGATCAAGACTTCACCATCATCCCTAGAGTTCCATATTCCCCATGCTGATGATGTGATTAGACCATGCCCTTGAACTTTGATATCTATACAAACCCTGGCTTTACAAGCCCAAGTTTCTTTTGAATCCATGAGGAATGATGCATGTGCATGAATTACGATTGTATGCAAATCATCTCCTGATCAAGTGATTGGATGCATAGGTGAGAAAGGGGAGGGAAAATTTGGGGGTACAACAGTTGCCCCTATTTAATCTTCTTGGACCTGAATGCTGGAATTGCGGAAGCTTTCCAGGTATTCAAGGTAGAAGAGGATTAAATACCTACGTGCCTGATATTTTCTGGAACAGGTGGTTGAAATCCTATTACCGGTGTGGGGGAGATGCTTCATGTAGTGCGTGATGTATGCTTATTTTTTATGATGCATGTTTTTTCTTGTTTGCCATACGTAGGGATGAATCTTTATTGTGATGGGAACTCCGACTCGTCGTCGAGAATTAGAACATGATTGCCGAGAAGTTTTAATTGGTGCCAATGCTGCCATTACAGAACTCCCTTCCTGTTAAGGAACATTGAAAGGCCGGAAAGTGTTTCAACTGTAATGAAAAGTGTTTCTCTTTAGTGTAGCTTTTTATTATTCCCCGAAATTTTAAAGCATTATACGAGTAAGACAAGCCAATTATTTTGCATACAAAACATAGAATAACATGTTTGATGGAATAACTGAATTTTATTGATATGGAATTTTTACATATGGTGAGTACAAGGATGCAGACGCCCTTAATGAGGACGTTGCAAAAATTGAAAAAATAATTGAAATGGAAATGGGAAATATTTTTGTATAATTTTCTCCATTGATCACAACATTGGCCTTAGTCTACCATATAATCTGAATCCCAAGACCTTGCTTCGATTGACGGTGATTGGATCGGTCCTTAACCCTTTGATATCTAGCTTGTAGTGTGTGGATCCAAGGATCATAGTCAATTCCTTTATCCCTAACTTTTGTCTGGACCTTTCAATTCTTTTTGTCCATCGGGATGCTCCTTTTGGCCTAAATTCACCTTGCAGAGGTTAATCTAGCGGGCTTTCATCATTTCGTTTTAGGCATAATATTTTTTGACTATGTTTTCATTCACTGGCGAAGGAAAATCTTCCCCATCCATTGTTGTGAGGATTAGAGACCCACCTGAGAAGGCCTTTTTGACTATGAAAGGTCCCTCATAGTTGGGAGTCAATTTGCCTCGCGGGTCTGAGTGAATAGCAGAATACCTCTTGAGCACGAGGTCTCCAACATGGTACGTGCGAGGAAGAACCTTATTGTCAAAAGCTTGTTTGAGACGTCTTTGGTATAATTGACCATGACAGACGACCGTCAAACGCTTCTCTTCAATTAGATTCAGCTGGTCATACCGATATTAAACTCATTCAACTTCATCAAGATCAGCTTCCATGATAACCCTGAGTGAAGGAATCTCAACTTCGATCGATAGGACGACCTCCATTCCATAAACCAGAGAGTATGGGGTTGCCCCAGTGGATGTGCGGACTCAGGTTCTATAACCATGTAAAGCGAAAGGTAACATCTCATGCCAGTCCTTGTATGTCTTGACCATCTTCTGGACGATTCTCTTGATATTTTTGTTAGTTGCTTCTACGATGCCATTCATCTTGGGCCGATAGTGAAGAGTTGTGGTGCTCGATCTTAAATTTTTTGCACAACTCCCTCATCATAGTGTTGTTGAGGTTACTGGCGTTGTCAGTGATGATCTTTCTAGGTATCCCATAGCGACAGATTATCTCTTTCTTGATAAACCGGGTAACCACTTGTCGAGTGACATTAGCATATGAAGCAACCTCGACCCATTTCGTGAAGTAATCAATAGAGACTAGGATGAATCGATGTCCATTGGAAGCTTTGGGCTATATCATTTGTAGTGGGAAAATCATGATCATCAAGCTATTGACAAGCTAGAGATCAATTAATAAGAGACGCCACCGCGCTTTTATTATTTCCAAGGGAAAAGGGAAAAAGTACGAACAAAACCCAAAAAGTAAGAAGTTTTCAAATAAAAACTAATAAAAGTCAGAGATCACAAGTAAGGGGGTTGGTTACACAGAGGGAAAGTGTTAGCACCCAAAGTGTCATAGGTACTCCTAGGGAGCCCTTTTTGTGTGCATATGTATTTTGTACTAAGTGATATTTACAAACAAATAGAATGGGGGGATGAGAAAAGAATTCATTAATTATATTTTTGTGTTTGACAAGACCTTTGGTCTTGTACCTACGTACCAACATAAAAACGAGGGATCAAAACCTCGTAGTTTGTGATACAAATTTCAAAATGGATGCATTGATTTTAACAAAATTTAAGTTTGAAAGGCACAAAGGCCTAAAATGATTTGAATGAGTTAGTTCATTTTGGCTTTTTTTGAAAAGTTTAAGTCAAGTATAGTTAAGTTTATTTACAAGTTTGATTTAAGAAAATAAGTTTGAAAATGCAATGGCATAAGGCCAAAGTTTCTATCTTTTTTTTGCAAAAGTGGTCAAAGTTTAGAACAAAAATAGTTCACACAAAGAAGATTTTGAAAATGGAGGGAGATATTTTGAAATTAAAGAAATGGGGAGAAGATGAAGAGACTATCCTATGTACAAAATTTAAAAGTTTAGAGTTGAAAAGATCTGACCATATGGGTAGCAATCCAATAGACAAAAATGTAGAAGCAAGCTTCAATCCAAAAAGTATTTTGATGAAGACAACATGTATCAATGCAAAAAGAGAAGAGCTTCAAAGATAATTCAAGCATCAAAGTAATCAAGCCGCATATGCATGAGAAACATTTGGTCAAGCTTATTTTTCAAGTCAACCGTTTGCTAGATTGTTGATTCACTTCTAAGGTATATCTAATTCACTCTTAGATTAGTATACAGGTGTTCAACAATCATGATGTGCATTTGCATTTTTTTAACATAACCATTTGTTAACATGTTGAAATGAAAGACAAAATTTTCTTAAAGTTTTTTTTCTGCATTTCAACAGTGTTAACCGGTTAACCATATGGGTTAACCGGTTAACAACCCAGTTTTTGAAATTCTCTGTTAACGTTAATATGCGTTAACCGGTTAACCCATTTGGTTAACCGGTTAACACTGTTCGTTTCAGTGAAAAATATTTTTCAGAAACTTGTACCTTTTCATCATCTTTATGGAAAAATTGATACCTCTTTGAAAAGGTGTTTTTGGCAATATAAATTCTTGAATTTTCAAATTGAATTTTCACCTCCAAGAATTTTCATACAAACTTAAGATAATCACTCTTTCATATTTCCTTCAATATTTTTAAAAGTGTTCATAATCAAAGTTTCATCTCATTCTATTTCTTGAACACTTGTATATTATTCATTGAGTGAATTATTTATCTAAGGAGAAGATCAATCAAGAGAAGATTGATAATACTACACTTTGTTAATATCATCAAAAGATTTATTTCTGTTTGACTTGTGATCCAGGATTGTTGGACACAAGGGTTGGTGTTGAAGAGGATTGTTCTTCATACACTTGTTTACCTATAGGTTAGATAGTAGGCATCACCGTTGGTGTGAATAGGCTGTACCATAATTCTAACTATAGTGAAATCTCTTTCGTGTGGAAAGGGGAGTGGATGTACCTTCGGATTGTGAAGGGAACCACTATAATTTCCGGTGTCTTTTTACTTTCCGAAATTTATTTTTCCGCACTTAAACGAAAAATAACCAAAAACCGGAAACAAGATCGAAGAGTTTTTTAACCACCTAATTCACCCCCCCTCTTAGGCGCATTTACAACTTACAATTGGCATCAGAGCAAGTTATAGGTAACTTGTTCCTAGAGATCCAGCATGGCTTCCGCAAGCATAAACCCGGTTTTCAAAGACGGTGGAAGTAGCAACAAGCCCCCACTCTTCTCCGGAGAATATTTCGATTTCTGGAAAATCAGAATGAAGGCACATCTTGAGGCCCAAGGGGAAGGTATATGGGAAGCAGTTGAAGAAGGTCCACACAAACCGGTGAATGTGGTGAATGGAGTTGGTACCCCAAAGTTGAAAAACACTTATGACGAAGATGATAGGAAAAAGATTCTGAATGAGAAGAAGGCAATCAACATACTCCAAAGCGCTCTTAGTATGGACGAGTTCTTCCGTATATCTCAATGTAAATTGGCAAAGGAGATTTGGGACACCTTGGTTGAAACACATGAAGGAACCACCGAAGTGAAGAGATCGAGGCTAAACACTCTAAGTCAAGAATATGAGATGTTCCGCATGCAGCCCGGTGAATCTATAGTTGCCTTACAAAAGAGATTCGTCCATCTAACAAATCACTTGATTGCTCTTGGTAAAACTTTCACTAATGATGATCTCAACCTGAAAGTCCTAAGATCTTTGACAAGAGAATGGCAACCGAAAGTGACCGCTATTTCGGAAAAGAAGAGCCTCTCAACGATGACATCCGCGTCTCTATTTGGAAAACTTCAAGAACACGAATTGGAACTTGGAAGGCTCGAGAAGCACGAAAGTCAGGAAAAGAAGTCCAAGGGAATTGCCTTGAAGGTTGATTCAAAAAGGGACAAAGATGATGAGACGTCCGAGGATGAGAAATTTATGCTTCTTGTAAAGAAGCTTGGTAAGTTTTTTAATAAAAATAAAAATTCCTCTTATCCTAAAAAGAATAACCATTTCAGGAAAAAGGAAGCATCCACATCAATGCAAGACGTCACGTGTTATGAATGTGGACAGCAAGGTCACATAAAGCCGAATTGCCCAAAACTTGCAAAGAAAGGAGGATTCAAAGGCAAGAAGGAATTCAAAAACAAAAAGGCTTACGTCGCTTGGGACGATAATGAGATCAGTTCATCTTCGGAATCGGAAAGCGATGAATGTGCGAACATGGCTCTTATGGCTTCACATCACTCCGATGAAGAAATCGATGAGGTTAGTAGCAATTTTTCAGTTTATGACAATGACGCACAAGATGTTATAAATGAACTCTTAAAAGAATGCAAGATATTGTATAAAAGTATTTCATCCCAAAAGAAACAAATTTCATCCTTAGAAGAAAAAAATATTGCTTTGGAAAAATATATTGAAAGTGGAAAACAAAAGTTGATGGATGAAAAACAAAGTCTTGCATGTAAGAATTGTGAATCTTTATCCTTTCAAATTGTTCAACTTAAAAGAGTTTTAGAAAGATATGAAAAAGGTCAAAATTGGCTTGGAAGAAATTCTTAAGCACCAAAGGTATTCTAATGGTAAAAGTGGATTAGGATATTCTAAGTTTTCTAAACCAAGCACAAATAAGACCTTTTTTGTTAAAGCAAGTGAACAAGTTGCTAACGAAAAAGTGAACAATTCTAAAACTATGCATCAAAGTCATAAGAAGAAAATGATTGCTAAGAAGAAGAATTATGTTCCTAGATATAGAAGTAATTTTCAACCTACTTGTTTTTATTGTGGAATCAAAGGGCACACACCTAATGCTTGTTATGTGCGAAACTTTAGCGTTCCAAAAGGGCATTATGTGTGGGTTAAAAAGGGTACTAACTACCAAGGACCCAAAGCAATTTGGGTACCTAACAAAACTTGATTTTGTTTTGTAGGTATGCTTGAAGACAACCTCGAATCAATGGTATCTTGATAGCGGTTGTTCAAAGCATATGACGGGCGATATCGACAAATTTTCACATCTATCTTTAAAGGCCAAGGGATATGTTACATACGGTGATGACACTAAAGGAAAGATCCTTGGAGTAGGAACCATTGGAGCACCTCCTTTTACCATCATCGAAGATGTCCTTTATGTTGAAGGCCTAAAGCACAACCTACTTAGCATAAGTCAATTGCGTGACAAAGGGTTCCGGATCAATTTCTCAAAAGATGAATGTGTGATAGAGCATGAAGTCACCCATGACATTTTGCTATAAGGTAAAAGGGTTAATAATATTTTTATGACTTCTTTTGATGACTCTTCCTTGAAGGTAAAATGCTTAATGACAAACAACAACGAGGCTTGGCTATGGCATAAAAGATTCGCTCATATACACATGGAGCACATGAACAAATTAATAAAGCATGATCTAGTTGTTGGTCTTCCAAAGATTAAGTTCATCAAGGATAAGCTTTGTAACGCATGCCAAAAGGGAAAGCAAACCAAGACAACTTTCAAATCTAAGAATGTTGTATCTTCGTCGAGGCCACTTCAACTCTTGCACATGGATCTCTTCGGTCCATCAAGAACGAAAAGTTTCGGAGGTAATGTTTACGGTTTAGTAATTGTTGATGACTTCTCTAGATATACGTGGACTTTGTTTCTTGTGCAGAAAAGCGATGCTTTCAAGGCTTTCAAAAAATATGCGAAACAAATTCAGAATGAGAAGTCTCTCTCAATAACCTCCATAAGAAGTGACCACGGGGGAGAAATTCAAAACACATTCTTTGAAGAATTTTGCGAAAAGCACGGAATTTCCCACAACTTCTCCGCACCACGAACACCACAACAAAACGGTGTCGTAGAGAGAAAGAATAGATCCTTGGTGGAACTCGCAAGAACAATGCTCAGTGACTCCAACCTTCCTAAATATTTTTGGGCGGACGCAGTTAGCACAACATGCTTTGTTAGAAACCGTGTCAACATTCGGCCGATTCTCAAAAAGACTCCGTATGAGCTTTTCAAAGGAAGGAAGCCTAATATATCTTTCTTTCACATCTTTGGGTGCAAATGTTTTGTCCTCAACAATGGAAAGGACAACCTTGGTAAGTTTGATGAGAAATCCGACGAAGGTATCTTCCTTGGCTACTCCCTATCTAGTAAGGCATTTAGAATTTTCAATAAAAGAACTCTTACTATTGAAGAATCAACGCATGTATGCTTTGATGAAACTAACCCCTCGAAAGAGGATAACTTTGTTGTTGATGACGATGATGATATAATAGATATGTCACAAAAGGAACCTTCAAATATTCATTCAATACCACAAGAAGATGGATCACCAATCATTGAAGAACATCATGATCTACCGAAAGAATGGAAAACTCATAGAGATCACCCAATCGATAAGGTTATTGGTGATATTAGCCAAGGCGTTGCAACTCGGCTAAATCTCAAGGATGCTTGTCTCAACATGGCCTTTGTATCTCAAATAGGACCAACCAAAGTCGATGAAGCCTTAGGCGAAGATCAATGGATAGTAGCAATGCAAGAAGAACTCAACCAATTCGAAAGAAATCAAGTTTGGAGTCTTGTACCAAGACCGGACAACAAGCACATCATAGGAACAAGATGGGTCTTCAAGAACAAACTTGATGAGAATGGGATCATAGTTTGTAACAAAGCAAGATTGGTCGCACAAGGATACAACCAACAGGAAGGAATTGATTTTGATGAAACGTTCGCTCCGGTAGCAAGGTTAGAAGCAATTCGATTATTACTTGCTTATGCTTGTTCTATGAATTTTCAATTGTTTCAGATGGATGTCAAAAGTGCTTTCCTAAATGGCTATATCAATGAAGAAGTTTACATGAAACAACCTCCGGGTTTTGAAGACTTCAAGAATCCCTCACATGTTTACAAGTTGAAGAAAGCACTATACGACTTAAAGCAAGCACCAAGAGTGTGGTATGACCGCCTCAGCAACTTTCTATGTGAAAAGGGATTTGTAAAAGGAAAGGTTGACAAGACTTTGTTCATAAAGAAGATCAAGGGTAACACCTTATTGGCTCAAGTCTATGTCGACGACATCATCTTCGGTTCAACAAACAAAGATCTTTGCGAAGAGTTTTCAATCATGATGCAAGGAGAATTCGAGATGTCCATGATAGGAAAATTGAACTATTTTCTTGGACTACAAATCAAGCAAACCAAGGATGGCATCTTCATCAACCAATCCAAGTATTGCAAGGAGTTGTTGAAAAGATTCGATATGGATAGTTGCAAAGTGATGTCCACTCCTATGGGATCCGGAACGTACGTTGATCAAGATGAATCCGGAGTTTCAATAGATATTACAAAATATCGAGGTATGATTGGTTCATTACTATATTTGACGGCAAGCCGTCCTGACATTATGTTTAGTGTATGTTTGTGTGCACGCTTTCAAGCAAACCCGAAGGAATCACATCTCACTGCCGTAAAGAGGATTATGAAATATCTCAAAGGAACCACGAACGTCGGACTATGGTATCCAAAAGGTAGTATATGCTCCTTGATTGGCTATTCTGACGCTGACTATGCAGGATGTAAGACCGATAGAAAAAGCACAAGTGGTACTTGTCACATTCTCGGGAATGCACTAGTGTCGTGGGCATGCAAGAAGCAAGCATGTGTCGCACTTAGCACGGCTGAAGCAGAGTACATTGCAGCAGGCAGTTGTTGTGCACAGATTTTATGGCTTAAGCAACAACTTCTGGATTTTGGTGTAGACCTCGGTTGCATTCCTCTTAGATGCGATAACACAAGTGCCATCAACATCACAAAAAACCCGGTCATGCACTCAAGGACAAAGCACATAGATATCCGACATCATTTCCTTCGAGATCACGTGCTTAACGGAGATGTTGATGTTACGTACGTGGACACACATAACCAACTCGCCGACATATTTACTAAACCATTGGCTAAAGAGCAATTCTTCAAGATTCGGCAAGAACTTGGTATTCTCAATGAAGGTGACATCTAACCTTTTCTTAAAATTACTTGTTATGTGGTATAGTTGCTAAAAATTTGCTTATTTTCAATTTTTATGTTATGCAATGCTAGCACTTCTTTTTCGCCGTTTTTAGTTTTTCTTACTTTCGCTTGTCCAAAAATTATCGTTCTTAAAATACTTTTTGATCGAAAGTTGCGTATTGATAAGTGCTAATACTCTGTGAAATTTTTTTGTAAAAATCTTTTCCCAATTTTTCAAAACAGAGCTGCTGTTTTTCTATTATTTTTGAAAACTTTCAGACCGTTAACCGGTTAACGGTATAGGTTAACCGGTTAACACCTCCAAAACAGCACTTCTGCGTTAACGTTTTGAATACAGAATTTTTAATTTTATTTTATTTAACTTTAAATTTTTTTTTGGTATGTGTGTTTTATGTTTGGTGCATATGCTTTACTCTTCATCTACACCTCATAACTCTCTCTTCCCACACTTACTCACCATAAACCCTTCATCTCACTTCTTCAACTTTCAATATTCTTGAGTATCATTAAAGCTCCATTAAACCCCACTCAACCATACCCACTTACTAACTCTCAAAATCCTATTCCGAAAATCCCTCTCAATACCCTAGAATCTCCATCTTCTTCCATGGCTCCTCCAAAAATGGGAAAGGCTCCTGTATCAGCATCTAGCAGTGAAGAGGAAGAGTTGAAAATGGAAACAGCAAAGAAAAGGAGAATGGATTTCAAAGTCAGGGTTAGACATCTGCTTAAGGGTAAGTATGTGAATCTCAAATCCTTCACCTCTACTACTTTCACTTTCCTTGAGCTGTTGAGATATCAAGGGCTGCATGAGTTTATAACTGATAATGGCAAAATTTACACTGATTTGGTAAAATCTTTTCTGCACCATTTCACCCTAAATCTGAATGATGATGATCAACATATGTTGTCTGCCACTGTGAGAGATTGTGAAATTGTAACCGACCTAAGGTCGCTGGCTGCGTCTCTTAAGATTCCCTATGCAGTTTTTTTTTCTTCGTAAAGGTGTTAATCATGTTGATGGAAAATGGGCTCAATATGATAAAATGGAATATTACTACTCAATCTGTCGTTTTCCAAGTGATGCTGTTGTGTCAGGACAGCGCACTTCTCGCATACTCTGTTATGCTAAGAACTTGTCTGTTGATGATCGAATGTTGCACTATGTTATTTGCCATGTCTTGCTGCCAAAGGATTCAAACCTTTCCCAAATTAATGATTTGGAGATGCAGGTTCTCTTTGCTGTGAAGAACAAAATTCGAATTAATTGGCTACCTACTATGATGTATCATCTCAAACATCAACTATCTCTCAAAACAAGGCTGCCCTATGGTCGTCTTATCTCAAGGATTTTGGAATTAACAGACATGGAAATCGGGAGAGAACCGTTTCTGGCTACGAACCCTACCACCAATGAGATCAACGGTGTTACTATTATGAAGAATACCAGGATTATTCAATGCAATGACGGATCCTACAAGTATGATGACGGGTCTTCTTCTTCAAACTTTCCTATTCCAGAAGGTGGCATTACAAATGAGTTTCTCTATACCACCATGATGAGCCAACACCGTGAAACCACCCGCGCTATCAAAAGCCTTCAAAACCTTGTGTTAAGTTCCCGCAACCTTCCCGTGGAAGATGATGAAGGTGAAGCCGGTAGTGAAGCGGAAGGCGAGGAGAATGAGGACTGTTCGGAAGAAGATTAAAGCACTATGTTTTATCTATGTTTCTTGCTATGTGTTGTTCTGTTTTAGTTTTAGTTTTGCTTATGCTGATTGTTTAACGTACACTTTTAATTAATCCAATCATATTTCTGTCATCATATGTGCTTGAATGTTTATTAATTGATCACAGAATGCGTGTATGCTTGTCTATCTTTCTTGTTCATATGTTTCTTCCTTTTTGCTAATGCCAAAGGGGGAGAAGACTTGTTTCTCTAATGATTTCTCTATGCATAATTTTGTATGCCTCTCATTTAGGGGGAGTTCTTAAACTTAGGGGGATAATCAAATTAGAGAAACCTCACTTTCAAGCATCTATCTCAAAGTTGGTTGTCATCATCAAAAAGGGGGAGATTGTAGAAGCAAGCTTCAATCCAAAAAGTATTTTGATGAAGATAACATGTATCAATGCAAAAAGAGAAGAGCTTCAAAGATAATTCAAGCATCAAAGTAATCAAGCCGCATATGCATGAGAAACATTTGATCAAGCTTATTTTTCAAGTCAACCGTTTACTAGATTGTTGATTCACTTCTAAGGTATATCTAATTCACTCTTAGATTAGTATACAGGTGTTCAACAATCATGATGTGCATTTGCATTTTTTTTAACATAACCATTTGTTAACATGTTGAAATGAAAGACAAAATTTTCTTAAAGTTTTTTTTTCTGCATTTCAACAGTGTTAACCGGTTAACCATATGGGTTAACCGGTTAACATCCCAGTTTTTGAAATTCTCTGTTAACGTTAATATGCGTTAACCGGTTAACCCATTTGGTTAACCGGTTAACACTGTTCGTTTCAGTGAAAAATGTTTTTCAGAAACTTGTACCTTTTCATTATCTTTATGGAAAAATTGATACCTCTTTGAAAAGGTGTTTTTGGCAATATAAATTCTTGAATTTTCAAATTGAATTTTCACCTCCAAGAATTTTCATACAAACTTAAGATAATCACTCTTTCATATTTCCTTCAATATTTTTAAAAGTGTTCATAATCAAAGTTTCATCTCATTCTATTTCTTGAACACTTGTATATTATTCATTGAGTGAATTATTTATCTAAGGAGAAGATCAATCAAGAGAAGATTGATAATACTACACTTTGTTAATATCATCAAAAGATTTATTTCTGTTTGACTTGTGATCCAGGATTGTTGGACACAAGGGTTGGTGTTGAAGAGGATTGTTCTTCATACACTTGTTTACCTATAGGTTAGATAGTAGGCATCACCGTTGGTGTGAATAGGCTGTACCATAATTCTAACTATAGTGAAATCTCTTTCGTGTGGAAAGGGGAGTGGATGTACCTTCGGATTGTGAAGGGAACCACTATAATTTCCGGTGTCTTTTTACTTTCCGCAATTTATTTTTCCGCACTTAAACGAAAAATAACCAAAAACCGGAAACAAGATCGAAGAGTTTTTTAACCACCTAATTCACCCCCCCTCTTAGGCGCATTTACAACGTACAAAAAATGTCAATAGAAACCTAGAATTCCCTTGGACTTTTAGCAACATACAAATGCACAATTATATTCTCTTAAAGAGCAAGGCATCAAATAAAGATGGCCTCTTCCAAGCTTATCCACTCCATGATCTTCTTCAAAAAAATAGCCCATATAACAGATGAATTCCACAAGTCACAGGTTCAAAATAATAGCTTCACAATAATCATGTTGCAGATGAATCTTAGAGAGATCTTCAAAGATGTATCAAATGAAGTTCAAATTGCAAGCACTTGGTTCTCCAACAAGTTGGAATTGGCTAAGTCCATTAGCATAGGAAGGTTGCCTAGATTCTAAGTTCATTTGCTCAAGATCAAGCCAACAGTCCACTCAAAAGTTTTTTAGGGTTTTTATGATTATTATGTACATTAATGGTCAAAGGCCACACAAACAAACAAAGTAACACAAACAAAATATATCACACAATATGGTTCAAATGGACAAAGTGAAAATTCCACTAACATAAACAATTAGAATGATATGTACAATGACAAATGAAATAAAATGCTATAATTAAATTGCATTAAAGTAAAAGCTTGAAATTAAAAGTTAGTAGTTAGTAGGTTAGAAGTTAGTTTTGTTTTGTTTTTCATTTCAAGACATTCTTTGGAGAACACTCAACCCACTTATCACAAGCATGGATCCTTGAACCAAAACATCTTCCAAAGGAAGGAAAGAAGACCAAGTTTCCACACAATACCATGAAAGAGGGGAGGCTTACAATCTCACTAACTAGAATGCTTATGCCTTTTAGGTCAAAAATTTAGCGCTATGTTAAGTAATCGTAATTGGACTTATGTAGAAGTCACAACTATTTGAGGCCGGACAATAGAATTTTGGTGTTAATGCATGTTAGAGACATAGTATAATGAACTATGATCATGAAACATACCACACCCAAAAAAGAATATGCAAAAGGTGTGGCCTAATCTCATCCATACTCATGTCAATTTTTTAATCAACTAGCATTAGGACTTTGAGATGTCATAGGCTAAATGGAATGAATTAATTAAGAAGAGGAATGAGATGAAGTGGGAAGGGGATGAGTGAGATCACAAATTGGTCAAATGAGGACTTTTATTAAATTAATATCATTCATTCATTTTGGGAGATGGAATGTACATTCCATCAATCTCCTAAATCCAATGATATTAACTTGACAAAGTCAAATCAACCTTGACCAAGGCCCATCAACAATAAGCAAACTCATACAAGTCAATACAAATGGTCAACAAAATTTAATTGGCATTTATTCAATTAAAAATAATAAAATAATGCATTTAAATCAAATATGTTTTGTCTAATTCCTAAAATCTCATCAAAACACTAAAGAAATGGCCATGAGATTTATCATAGGTCAAACAAGGTCAAAGGACCTTGGAGAAAAAAATTCATAATTTTTGGACATTTAAAAATATTTTTAAACAATTAAAAACAAATGCAAAATCAATTAATTCATGAAAAATATTAATAGTGATCCAAAAAATTAATTTTAATTCAGAATATAAAAGAGAAAAATATTTGATTTTTTTTGGTGAAAGTCCCATATTTTTTTGGATCAATATTGAATTTAATATGAATTATTGAAGAAAATGCAATTAAAATAAAAATTCAGAAAATCTTAATTACGTGGACCATCAGATCTCCCTCATTAATTGAGGTGGCATATTAGATGGTCCCTAGCGCGCTATCCACCATGGACCTTAGTCAGCACGTGGCAAATGTGGTATTCAAAACCAATGCTCAGGATTAGAACAAAACACATGGATCCTGTGGTTCATATGCTAGCCAACTCATCGCCGGAGCCAGAGCTCCGGTCATCTTCTCCGGTGGACCTCACCGGACTGGTCCACCATGAACCATCACCATAATGAAAAACAAGGACATGATATTGAAGAAAAAATGGCACTGAGCTCGAATCTGACCTCCATTTACTCTAACTCCAAATATATTGAGAGATATGTGGAGTTGAAATTTGAGGTACATGAACTGATTCGCTTTGATTTGACCTCAAAGCAACTCAATCTTCTTGCCTATATTGGTAGGACTTCAGACAACCAAATAATCAATAGAATTGAGCAAGAATTTAAGAGAATCGAAGAGTTCAAAATTTCTGAAAAATACCTTCAATGGAGGTCTGGATTCACTTGATCTTGATCTTGCTTGTGCTTGGACTCACTCCACTTGCTTGTAGGAGAGGGATTGAATGGTTAAAAAGTTATGGATTCCTGGAGAATTGAATTCCAAAATAGTGGAGATTCAAGCTCAAATTCAAGAGAATTTTTCAGGCTTATCGTTTGAGAATTGAGGGTTTGAAATGAGGGATCAAAGCTGGCGCGATTGTGTGTGAATTTTTGAGCAATTGAAGCTCTATTTATAGCTGGAATGGTTAATAATTGCACACTCTCATTCACTTTCCAATTTTGGAAAATGGTGATGCAATGGTGCATTGGCGCGCATAGGCCTATGAAATGATTGTTTGAGGTCCATAATTGAATATCAGATGCTCTGAAGTAAGCTTGGATTGCAAGGAAAATGCACATTGATGTTTGAAGTTTGATCCATGCCAAGTGATATCACCCTGTTTAAGCCATGCACAGCCTATGCATTTCTTGTCTAAAATGAATGCATTTGAGCTCTTTGGAAAGGTGAGATCAAGAGGAACAACGTTGATGTTTAACACTTTATTATTTGGAGCTTGTAACTTGGAGAAATTTGAGGTGGAAGTTTGGAAATTTTTGACATATCAAATTTTTTCTAAGTGTCAAGTCATATGTCTCAATATTCCACCTTGCTCAACTTTTTATAGGAGCTTCAAATGAGAAAAGTGTCTTCATCAAAGTTGTATCTATCTCAAATACCTTCAAAATGGTAACCATTTTCATGTCATTTGGATTTGAAATGATAGATTTATGCATTTTTGAAGTTTGGAAAAATCACTTGATCAATGGTATAGGTCAAAAGTGACCTATAATGTAGCCTCATATCACATGCTCAAAAAAGTTGAATTAGCTCCCAGTCCAAACATCAAATTTGAAGTAGACACGTTGAATTTTATTGTGCAACTTGTAAATATTTCATCTCATAAAAATTGAGCAAGTTATGGCCTTGGGAAGTTGACTTTCAAATTAAGGTTTAGACAAAATGACCTATAATGTTTCAACATAGAAAATGATTTTCCAAGAAAAACTAGCTCTAGGTATCAACATGAAAGTTGTTTGGAATGTCATTTAGAGTCAGTTTTCTCTTGGAATAATTTTCATATGGTGAAAATTGTAGGAGATAGGGTCTAGGGAGACCCAATTTTGATTAGATGAGTTCATTTGGCCAACCACCATCAACCAACTTGCTAATTTCCAATTCTCTTGACTTTCTTGGCTCATGGTAGACCATATATGCATAATATGATGAATTTTGAAGTGTCCCTTGAGAAATTTGATCAATTGGTGGGATAGCTTGTTGGAGAAGTTACTCAAGATACCCAGTCAAACTAGGGTTTCCAAGGCAAATCACCCTCAAACTCTTGAAGAAAACTTGATCAATATAACATGTAGAGAACATTGGGACTCATATATGATGTTCATAACCATTCTTGAATCAATTATTGGTTGTGCTCTTTGTTCATGAGGGTCTCAAACCCTAGATGCGAGCTTGATGAATCAATGAGATCATGCCCTACCTACAAAAGAGTTAGGAAAATGCAAAGACATATTTTTGGTGTTTTGGTTAGTGAAATGATAAGATACAAGTATGATATAATCACAAAGTGCTTGGTGATCTCTCCCAAAACAAACCCAATGAAAGATGGGTAAGGAGGATGCCAAGTCATGATCCCAATGCTAATGCTTATGATGGATTTGCATGAGGGATCTTAGGGTCAAAATTGGGGTCTTACAGCTGCCCCTATTTAAGGACATTCTAACTGAGGAGGTGAAGGTTAAAATCTTCGTCCCGACTCAGTAGAATGGGCTTAAATAACAACATAGAGAAACAAACTTTGGTCCCTAAGAGACTTCATGATGCATATGATGTGAATGCAAAAGTTAATGCTCTGTGGGGAGATATGGCCACAAAGGAAAAAGAAATCAGAGAGACCGAAAATCCGCAGGAGCATAATGCATTTCATAAGGAAAGCTCGCTGGGGAGACAGAGACTCTGGGGGATAAAAAGGAGTTATGCGTAGGCCAGGCTACAACTTAAAACTACTGGGGGACTAGAGAGATTCCACAAATTGGAAAGACTTAGCCGGGGAAACAACAAAATCTGCAGGGGATACGAATACGTCAGGATAAAACTGAGGTACTCGACTCGTGCAAGGGGGAAACGATTTCACTAAGGAAATGCGCACTCAACTCAACTAGGGAAGAAATAAAGTCCAACACAGGAGGAGCAGAAAATCTATTATCTACTACCTGTTACTGGGTAAGGAGACAACAAAGATCTGACAGAGAGAACACCCGTCATCGGTTAGGATGAACATATCAAGGATGTCTCGCTGAGGAAATGCCAGGAGGGAATATTCATTACCGATTACTGGGTAAGAATAGCCTTTCTGGGAAAACTGCAGAAAATAGGATTTACAACTACCAGTTACTGGGAAGAAGACCAAAGGTGAGAGTATCTGTCATCGGTTAGGATGAACATATCAAGGATAAACTCAACAGGGAAGAAAATCCGTCACCGGTTAAAATGAACATATCAAGGATAGACTTGCCTGGGAAATGTCAAGGAGGATAGTCGTCATCGGTTAAGATGAACATATCAAGGATATACCAACTGAACAAAAAGGGAAGAATTATATCTATCAAAAATTGGATAGAAAACCGTCAGAGAGAAAATCCGTCACCGGTTAGGATTATCTCTTCGAGGGGACAAAGTAGGATTTACAACTACTGGTTACTGGGTAGAAGACCAAACAAAGAGAGAATCCGTCACCGGTTAAGATGAACATTTCAAGGATAGACTCTGAAAAGGGGAGCAAAAATAGGGATTACATCTATCAGTTACGGGATAGAATACCAAAGAAGAGAAAATCCGTCACTGGTTAAAGTGAACATATCATGGATAGACTCCGCTCAGGGGAACAATAGGATTTACAACTACCGGTTACTGGGTAGAAGACCAAACAAAGAGAAAATGCGTCACCAGTTAAGATGAACATATCAAGGATAGACTCTGTGAGGAGATAAAATAGGGATTACATCTATCAGTTACTGGATAGAATACCAATCAAAGAGAAAATCTGTCACTGGTTAAGATGAACATATCAAGGATGACTCTGTAAGGAGATAAAATAGGGATGACATCTATCAGTTACTGGATAGAATACCAAAGGAGAGAATATCCATCACTGGTTAAAGTGAACATATCAAGGATAGACTCCTGTGGGGGAAAGAAAGATATCCGTCATCGGTTAGGATGAACATATCAAGGATATACTTCCAGGGGACTCCACTGAGGAGAAAAATGGGTACTTTTGTCGGGTATTGGGCAAGAAGTAACAAACTGCAAACTAAGAAGAATATTACCAGTTACTGGGTAATAGACTTTTAGGGGACCCAGACATCTATCTAGGTAAGAGATAGAAAGAAATGGTCAATCAAGACTCGACCCAATGAGGACATAACTCAAGGGGAGTAATTCCATCCAGAAAATCTACTAGAGAGGAAACTGAAATAACAACCATCCACGAGGAAACAAACTCAGTGGGGAAATAGAGAAAGGTTAAAATCTTTCTGCTTAAGGGGATGACGCTCTACAATTGAAGTAGGACAAACACCAGATTTGGTATGGGGATAAAGTACCGCCATAACAGAGAATGAGAATCTCAAACAAATCAAACATGAAGATGCAGAATATGCAAATTATGAAACTATATGAATGTATATGTATATATGATGATTATGCTGACAAAACGATCACAAAGGATACAGAGGTGTCGCAAAGAAATTGCACCACTAGTACAATCCTTGGTCAATCCACGGAATATGGAGACAACTGCTAGAGAGCAGAGAGATCAACATCCCAAGGGCTTAACCCTAACTGAGGATGGAGGAGGTCTGCTGAGGATGGAACATCCAATTTGTGGGGAATTTTAGGTCAACACCATAAAAAAATGGGAGACAACCCATCTCTGAAGATCAAACCTGTTGAGGAGATATGAACTTTGCTAGGGATGTACAAACTCCGCTGGGGAAGACTGAAACTCTGGTTGGGGATGGAAAAAGAAACTCCACTGGAGAAGCTAGAATCTTTGTCGGGGAAAAAAACACGCCGCAGGGTACCTGAATCTACCAAATCAACTGGGGATACCAATAATCCACTGAGGAAATGAATCAACACTAAAGTCTAGGGATACCTGAAGAGTTAACTACTTGGGGAACCTCCGATGCTCCGCACTTTAAGGACTTACTATCCATTAAAATGCTGTTGATATTCCTTTTACTTGCTTTGAAAAAGTTATTGCTGTTATATATTTAAGAAAACTTGATTTTGATTAAAAAATTAATTTCAAAATGATCATAATAAAATTTAAAACTATTGGCTGAAGTAAATAAGAGTAGAAACAATTTGGATAAAGGCTCAACTTTATTTAATAGGATGGTAGTCTGTAAATGACAAGACTCCATATATTTTACAAATTTGAAAATGGTAATTTACATGGAAAAGGGTTACATTGAATACAAATGATCCTTAATCCTTCTACCAACTCTTGACATCCACTATACTCTTGACCGTTGCTGGGATGATGAACTGATGTCAACCCTTGTGCTCAAATAAGTCTTCAAAAATCAGTGAAGAATAGCTTAATGCAGTTACTTGCCATAATCCCTAATTTTTGCATAAGTTGCCCCAAGGTGGAGTACTCAACTTATCGGGGAATTCTTTCTATTTTATGTCTCTAATTTTTGCCTGGATCGCCCTTTCAGGTTTTGAATCCACCAAGACGCTCATTTTTGCCTAAGCCGCCCTTTCGGGTTTTCAACTTAGCAAACTATTCTTTTATCTTCTAGGTGAAGTATTTCTTGACTGCATCTGCGTTTACAGGACGAGTGAACTCTTCACCATCCATAGTTGTAAGAATCAGGGCACCGCCTGAAAAAGCTCTCTTAACAACATATGTGCCTTCATAATAGGGAGTCCATTTTCCTCTGGAATCTGGCTTGAACGTAAAAATCTTCTTGACCACAAGGTCGCCTTCACTGAATACACGGGGTCTGACCTTCTTATCAAAATCTTTCTTCATTCTCTGTTGATACAATTGACCATGACACATGGCAGTTAATCTCTTCTCTTAAATTAAATTCAACTGGTCAAACCTGGTCTTACACCATTCCGCTTCAGTCAACTTGGCTTCCATGAGCACACGCAACGAAGGAATCTCAACCTCTATGGGGAGCATTGCTTCCATACCATATACAAGATAGAAAGGGGTTTCCCCTGTTGAAGTGCGAACGGGTGTATTATACCCATGCAAAGCAAATGGGAGCATCTCATGCCAATCCTTATATGTTACAACCATCCTCTGGATAATCTTCTTGATGTTCTTATTCGCAGCTTCAACAGCTCCATTCATCTTGGGTATGTAGGGAGAAGAATTATGATGTGCCATCTTGAAATCTTTGCAAAGAGCTTCCACCATATTGTTATTCAAGTTCGATCCATTATCAGTAATGATCTTACTTGGCACACCATAACGACATATAATCTGATTCTTGATAAACCTTATAACAACTTGCTTGGTTACATTTGCATACGATGCCGCTTCGACCCATTTTGTGAAGTAGTCAATCGCCACTAAAATGAAACGATGTCCATTCGAAGCTTTGGGCTCAATCATCCCAATCATATCAATTCCCCACATGGAGAAAGACCATGGGGAAGAGATAACATTCAAAAGTGTCGGAGGAAGATGAATCTTATCAGCATATATTTGACACTTGTGGCATTTCTTCACAAATTTGCAATAGTCAGATTCCATTGTCAGCCAATAGTAACCTGCTCACAACATTTTCTTCGCCATTGCATGTCCATTGGAATGAGTACCAAAGGAACCTTCGTGCACTTCAATCATCAACAAGTCTGCTTCGTGTCTATCCATGCATTTGAGCAAAACCATGTCGAAGTTTCTCTTGTACAGTATATCACCATTCAAGTAGAAGTTATCGGCTAATCTTCTCAAAGTCTTCTTATCTTTCAAAGATGCCCCAGGCGGGTAAATCTAACTTTGGAGGAAACATTTGATGTCGTAATACCACGACTTTTCGTCTTTGATCTCTTCAACAGCAAACACCTGAATTGGCCTATCAAGACGCATCACAGATAAATTGGGAACTTCATTCCAATATTTTACTACAATCATTGATGCCAATGTTGCAAGAGCATCTGCCATCCGGTTTTCATCTCGAGGGTGTAGTGGGGTATTCGTTACCATTAGAGATATTGACTAAATCCAAGGTAAATCATACAAGTCGAGTCGCCACCGCACTTCTATTTATCCAAAGGAATGGTTAGAAAGTGAACAAAAACCTAAAAGTTTTATCGAATCAAAAACTAGTAAAAATGTCAAAGATCTGGGTAAGGGGGTTGGTTATGCAATGGGAAGGTGCTAGGCACCCAAAGCATCCTAGGTACTCCTAGGGAGCCCTTTTCACATTTGTTGTAAAGGTTGTTGTTTTTTGTGAAAATTTATTTGTGCAAACATGATTGAAGGGATGAGAAAAGCGTGTATGTTTATCTAATGTACTACTTACTAAAAGAAGGGTCAAAAGAAAATGACTCGCACGGACATCGCATCCACTGCATATGTATCTCATCTGAATTTGAGAATCAGAGTCTTCATAGCTCGGCTACCTATGGGTTAAAGAGGAGTGTGCTCGCTAAGACATCGCGTCTTATGCCTACGTATCTCATCTGGGATGAAAATCAGAGCAAAACGTAGTTCGACCACCTATGGGGTAAGGGTTGTGTTTTGGGGTGAACGACGTTACTACGTAATCTACCGGATGCTCGGCCTTTGGAGACTTACTCGCCTGTAGTAGAAGGAGATAACGTGTTCTTAGGAGAAGAAAAATCAATGAGTTTGGGGTGTTTAGGGATGCTCATGCAAAAAGGCAGTCCTAGATGAAGGAACCGCGCTACCTTAAATGACATGCCACGAGAGGCTATACGAAACCTAAGAAATCGGTAACATGCGGGAAAAGTAAAGGGATCGAGAGATCTACCGTACGGATAAGATCCGAAGTAACAGCAATTAGATAAATAAGAAATCCAAAGACTCTTCCAAGCTAAACACCATCAAAGAACGGGAGTCAGTACAGGTAATCGGAATAAACCTCCAGGTGGTATCCCACAAATAAAGTGGAACACCAGGCAAGCCATCTCTGCAAGAGTCATATGAGCCCTCACAAAACAAAACTCAACAAACAGGTTAGAGAAACAAGATAGGGTAATCAAGAGTTGCCCCAAAATCAAAATGTAACCACATGAATCATGCCATTAAAATTAACAAAAAGCTCACAAAAAGCAACCAAGGGTAGGAGGCCTAAACCTCTTGTCAAACACATGCATCAAAAGGGTATCAAATTCACCCATAATACCTCATACCTTCAGAGCATTCAAATTAAAAGCATAAAGTAATGGGAATAAGGCAAACCTGACTGGAGAGATCGAATGAAATTGAATTGCCCGGTTGGGTTTGCAAAGCACTCTTAGGGTTTATATGAGAGGGAATTGGTTCTTTGCTGATGAGTTCCCTTCAGTCTCTGGAGGTTGCTCTGAACTCTGTTAGCTCTTCTCTCACTATCTTTTTCCCTGCCAGGGTAATAGGAATAGAATTCTTTTGTTTCACTGAAACTCTGAATTTATAACCTGATTTTTGTGGACCTGTGGGCTCAAATGAGAAAGGCCCAAATCCAAAAAATTTCTGTTATATTTTATTTATTTATTTTTCATTTTTCGTTTTTCGTTTTTTTTAAACATGTGGGCTTCGCCTAGCGAGCATGACAGTTGAAGAAATTCCTCTAAGCATAGGTGATTCTGGTGGCTTTTCTTGGGACTCGCTAGGCGACCCATTATGCTCGCCTAGCGAGCATGACAGCTCATGAACAAACTTTTGCTCCTTCAAGATTAACGTTTTGACTGACGAATAGACCCCATTTGAACCTGTTGGAAGTATCTCAAGCCATTCCCTTGTGTTGACTGATCATCTAAATAGAACCCACAAAGTGTCTTGGATGATACTCAAGCTTCAAACAAAAGATGTTAGTGACACATTTTTGTGCTTTTGGTTAGTAAACAAAAGTAATAGAAACAATGATGTATAATTCAAGCATGCTTGGTGATCTCAAACCAATCACAAGGAGTACCACCCAAAGGCAAAGGGAACCAAGATGCTAAAGATCCTTAAGGCAATGCAAATGCAATGTTATGATGCCATGAGGGATCTTAGGGTCAAAATTGGGGTCTTACCGAGGGATATGATGAAAGTCAACCTTTGTAAAGAAAGTTGAAATCCTCCTTGCATAATCTCTATATGGTATCAAACTGGGTTGATTTGTCTCCCATTCTCCTTTGATTTGATTCACAAACAAAGTCGAATCACCGAAGACATCCAAATACTTGATTCTGAGATTCATGGCCTCTTCAAGCCCCATAATGCAAGCTTCATATTCCACCATGTTATTTATACACTTGAAAGTCAATCTAGCTGTAAATGGTAGACATGTGCCTTGAGGAGTAATAATCACTGCCCAAATTCCATTTCCATATTGATTAACAGCTCCATCAAATACCATGCCCCAACGGGAACCAGGTTCTGGCCCTTCCTCAAGCAATGGTTCATCGCAATCTTTCATTTTCAAGTACCAAGTCTCTTCATCGGGAAAGTCATACTGCACTGACTGGTAATCTTTAATTGGTTGGTGAGCCAAATGGTCAGCCAAGATACTACCTTTGATCGCTTTCTGAGATTGGTATTCGATATCATACTCTGATAACAACATCTGCCAACGGGCGATTCTCCCAGTTAAAGCAGGCTTCTCAAATATATACTTGATTGGATCCATTTTGGATATCAACCAAGTGGTATGATTCAACATATACTGACGCAGACGCTTAGCGGCCCAAGCCAATGCACAATAAGTCTTCTCAAGCATTGAATACCGAGTCTCACAGTCAGTGAACTTCTTACTGAGGTAGTAAATTGCAAATTCTTTCTTTCCAGTCTCATCTTGCTGACCTAGAACACAACCCATACTATCTTCGAGTACAGTCAAATACATGATCAACGGTCTTCCTTCAACAGGTGGAGACAAAATTGGAGGCTCAAGCAGATATTCCTTGATACTGTCGAAAGCTTTCTGGAAATCTTCGGTCCAATCACAAGACTGATCTTTCCGAAGAAGCTTGAATATAGGCGCACATGTGGCAGTCATGTGGGAAATGAATATGGAAATATAATTCAAGCGGCCGAGAAAACCTCTAACTTTCTTCTCAGTTTTGGGCGCAGGCATCTCTTGTATTGCTTTGACCTTGGCAGGATCAACTTCAATACCCCTCTCGCTAACGATAAAGCCCAACAACTTACCAGAACGAACACCTAAAGTACACTTATTGGGATTCAAGCGGAGTTTATACTTCCTCAAACGCTGGAATAGCTTCAATAAATGTTCAACATGTTCCTCTTCATCAATTGATCTGGCGATCATGTCATCGACATATACTTCAATCTCTTTATGCATCATATCATGAAAAAGAGTAGCCATTTCTTTCTGGTAAGTTGCACCAGCATTCTTTAAACCGAAAGGCATCACTCTATAACAGAATGTTCCCCAGGGTGTAATGAATGTGGTCTTCTCCATATCTTCGGGTGCCATCTTGATCTGATTATATCCGGAAAATCCATCCATAAACAAAAAGACTTTGAATTTAGCAGTATTGTCTACCAACATATCAATGTGTGGCAGAGGGAAATCATCTTTCGGACTGGCTTTATTCAAATCTCTATAGTCGACACACATGCGGACTTCTCCATCTTTATTTGGCACATGCACAATATTGGCCACCCATTACGGATACTCAGCTGTCACAATAAAATCGACATCAATCTGCTTCTGAACTTCCTCTTTGATCTTCACAGCCATATCAGGATGCGTTCTTCTCAACTTCTGCTTGACTGGCGGGCACTCTGGCTTCAATGGCAATCTATGCTCCACAATCTCAGAATCTAACCCAGGCATGTCTTGATAGGACCAAGCAAACACATCTGAATACTCTCGAAGAAGATCAATCAACCCCTTCTTAGCATCAGGACACAGTCGAAACCCAATCTTGACTTCCTTCACATCATCTTCGGAACCCAAGTTGACTAGCTCAATCTTCTCTTCAAACGGCTGGATAATCTTTTCATCTTGCTCAAGAAGACGAGACAATTCATCACTCACTTCTACATCACTTTTCTCCTCGGCCTCAAACACAGGGAATTCAAAATATGGAGAAGGAGAAGGATCATTGTATTCAATGGGGCTAGGAACCAACCTGCATAATGATTTGATATTTTGATTTTAAAGAAGTGAATTTGTGACCAAATATTATGCAGATGGACAATTATATTGTTTATTTATGTTTTTTTTTTGTGATTACCATTTTCAGAATAAAGAAAAAAAGTAAAAATAAACATTAAAGATGTGGATGAATAGAATTAATTTTATTGATGATCAATTTAAAATGCCCAAACAATGTTCACTTCTCCCTTAGGCATAGGAGAAGGATTTTTAAAATATAAAAGTAATTACTTAGATCAAAGCAAAATAACAGGAATATCAACGGCAGTCCAATTGTTGCATGTCCTTCCATGCGTTACAAAGTTGGTGCAGTCTTCCTCTTCACTATCCTCTAGCACAGCAGCTAAGTCTTGTTCATTGCCATGAATGAACCCTCCGGTACGGAAGATGAGTTGCATATCTTCATATCTAACAGCCGATGAGCCTTTCTGAACCCCAAGCCAGTTTTTCCCTTGTTGTCGGAGACCTCTACCATGCGCCCCCACTGATCAACAATTCCTTCTTCAACAATCTTCTGACCATCTTTCAACGAGGACATAGGTGCCATAACTCTCTTCTCAGCAGCAATAGATAAGGCTTGGAACGGAGTTCCAACCTCATCCTCAGCTTCTACATACGTGAAAGATGACAGATGGCTAACCAATAACGCTTTCTCTCCTCCAACTATCACAAGCTTTCCATTCTTGACAAATTTGAGCTTCTGGTGCAGAGTGGAGGTAATAGCTCCTGCCTCAAGAATCCATGGCCTTCCCAATAAACAACTGTAGGTCGGGTGGATATCCATTACTTGGAAAGTAATCTGAAAATCACTCGGACCTATCTTGACTGGAAGGTCCACTTCACCAGTTACTGTTTTGCACGAGCCATCAAAGGCTTTGATAATTACCCCACTATACCTCATGGAAGCTCCTTGGTAAGATAGCTTCGACAAAGTTGACTTCGGAAGCACATTGAGTGACGAACCGGTGTCAACAAGCACATTTGACAAAGCATCTTCCTTACAGTTCATTGAAATGTGCAAAGCCAAGTTATGATTTCTTCCCTCCTTAGGGAGTTCTTCGTCACAGAAGCTCAAATTATTGCATGAAGTGATATTAGCCACAATGTGATCAAACTGATCCACAGTAACATCTTGCTTTACATATGCTTGCTTAAGAACTCTCTGTAGTGTTTCTCTGTGTGCTTCAGAATTCAAAAGCAGAGACAACACGGAAATCTTTAAGGGGGTCTGGAGCAACTGCTCAACCACATTAAATTCACTTCTTTTTATCAGTCGGAGTACCTCTTCATCATCATTGGCTTTCAAGTTGCTGGATTCACCAGACTTATCCTTTGAACAACCAACTGGTTCTACATTAGGTACCTCCATCTTCTTACCAACAATCACTTCCTCTGGGACCACTGGCCCAAACACCTTACCACTGCGGGTCACCTTCGTAACACCATCAATGCTCACCACTGAACTAGTCGTAGGTAACGGGACCTCTTGACCATTCTTCATCATCGTAGCATTATACTGGTATGGTATAGCCATATCATATGCATACGGGACTGGGTCCGCTAACCATATTACCAACGTCGATACTGATCTTTGACTGACATTCTTGTTGTTGCTGCTATCATACTGAATTATCAACCGCTCTTGTTGCTTGAAAACGGGCACTATGACATTGACGTCATCATCTACATGACGGGATTGAACAATCTGGATCATGCCTTCATCCATCAGACGCTGGATGTCCCTTTTTACCATATCATACCCTCTTGGGTTCATGCTACAAACAACACAACCATCATGGTCATGTTCACAGCCACTCACCATACAGATATCCTTATGCATCTGCACCAAAGATCTTCGGATAAACCGGATATCAAAAACCTTGAATTCTCCAGGACAACCGTTCACCATATTCACTAAAGAGTTCCCATGAGCGGGCAAAGGGTTTGCTTTCACATTTGGCACGCAATCCTCAAAGGACACCATACCACTCTACATGAGCTTTTGAACCTCATATTTCAACGGATAGTAGTTTTCAATATCATGGTCGGGTACTCCTTGATGAAAAGCACAACAAAGCTCATGTTTATACCATCAGGGAAATGGTTCTGGGATCTGCGGTGGGTTCCTCGGTTGAATCAAGTTCTTGAGAACTAACGAGGGATACAGCTCTGCATACGACATATGAATCGGGTCAAAAGAGACCTTCTTCCTCTCAAAGTTTTGCTGATGCTGATGATTGTTGATATTATTGTTGTTGTAGGTGTTCGTTCTTTGTTGCGGTTGTTGTTGTTGACGTTGATGTTGTTGTTGTAGTTGAATTGGTGTTGCTTGTTGATTAGAAAATACCGGAATTACTGATGACACTTGATGATGATGTTGACGGGGTGGTGGATTTCTTCTGATCTGAGGCCTCCTCCACCTCCCACTGGAAATTGCATTTGTCTCACTATCCTTCTTCTTGCTGAAACTGCTTCCATATCTCTTACTGGTTGACGCCTCATCTCTTGACAATCGTCCTTCACGGACCCCTTCCTCCAGTCTCATCCCCATATTTACCATTTCGGTAAAATCACTGGGGGCACTAACGATCATTCGTTCATAATAAAATGAACTCAGGGGTTTCAAGAAGATCTTTGTCATCTCTTTCTCCTCCAAAGGAGGAGTGATCTGGGCAGCCAACTCCCTCCATCTTTGCGCATACTCTTTGAATGTCTCTTTGTCCTTTTGAGACATAGACCTTAACTGGTCTCTATCTGGCGCCATGTCCATATTATATTTGTATTGCTTCACAAAAGCCTCTCCCAAGTCATTGAAAGTGTGAATGCTTGCACTATCCAACCCCATATACCAACGGAGTACAGCACCAGTCAGGCTATCCTGGAAGTAGTGAATAAGCAATTGGTCACTGTAAGACCCTAATTTTAACCCTAATATCCCTCATGGCATCATATCATTGCTCATTGCATTTGCCTCAAGGATCATAGCATCTTGGCTCCTTACCCTTGGGTTGAGACTTGTGTGAGTTGGTTTGAGACCACCACGCATGTTTGAATTGTATATTATTTCTTTTCTTATTTTTTTAACTAACCAAAAGCACAAAAATCTGTCACTAACTTGTTTGTTTTGAAGCTTGAGCAGTCATGTGATCCAAGGCTCCTAGGATGGCTCCTATGCTCAATGAAATGGCCAGATGAAGTGAAAGCAAGCATGACAATGGTTCCCAAAGCTCTCAATCATCATATATGCCTCCCAAGTATCTCAATTTGTCAATTTGATCAAGATAAACCAAAGGGCTTGAAGATTGTTTCCCAAGGAAACCCTAATTCAACTGTGCATTGATTGTGCCTTGCTCATGAAGAAACCTCAACCCATGATCAAATAAAATCAAGGGAAGTTCTTTCATTCATCATTTAATGCATATATGAGCTCATGTGAGTGTCCTCAATCATTAATTCATCAAGATTTGAAGTTTGGCTTTGAGAAGTTGATCAGTCAAGTCATCTGACTATTTTGAAATCCACTGAGACCTAACCTTTGATGTGTTTGTCAAATGAAGATGACCCCAAGAGAAAATATGTTCTTAAGAACCATATGAACAACTTTTATGTTCATCAAAAATCCATTTGAAACTTGTAAGATCATCATTCATCTCAAAACATTATAGGTCATTTTGACTGAAACCCTAATTTTGGGTCAAGTTCCCAAGGACCTAACTCCTTCATTTTTTTTGATTTTGAGATGAGACCAAGTGAATTGGAAATTTTGAGATGTATACTTCAATTGTTATGTTGGACAAAATTTCATAATCCTAAAATAAATACATGTGATAATACAAAACATTATAGGTCACTTTGGACCAAAGTCATTGAAATGTGAAAAAGTCCAACTTCAAGTGCCCATAACTTTCTTATCAAAAATCTAAATGATGCAAACTTTAAGTCCAAATTTATTATCTTGATAAGATATACAACTTTGATGTTGAAGGTTTTGTCATTTGAGACTTGCATCATTGAAACAGAAAGGGCTTGAAGTTGGTCCATTATGGCAGAGTATGAGGCCTGTATTATGGGTTTGGAAGAGTGTATTGATATTAGGATCAAGCATCTTGATGTTTATGGTGATTCGGCCCTTGTTGTTAATCAGATTAAGGGTGAATACGAGACGAATAAGCCTGGCCTCATCCCATATAGAGATTATGCGATGAGGATTTCAACGTTCTTTACCGAGGTTGATTTCCATCATATTCCTCGAGATGAGAATCGGATGGCAGATGCTCTTGCTACACTTGCTTCGATGATTATGGTGAAATTCTGGAATGAAGTCCCCAATATTACTGTATTGCGCTTGGATAGACCAGCTCATGTATATGCAGTTGAAGAAATAAAAGATGACAAGCCATGGTATTATGATATCAAGTGTTTTCTCCAAAGTCAGATTTACCCGCCTGGGGTATCTGTTAAAGATAAGAAGACTTTGAGGAGATTATCTGGTAGTTTCTACCTCAACGGTGATGTGCTTTATAAGAGGAATTTTGACATGGTTCTGCTCAGATGTGTGTATAGACACGAAGCAAACCTGTTAATGAATGAAGTCCATGAGGGTTCATTTGGTACTCATTCCAATGGACATGCTATGGCAAAGAAGATGTTGAGAGCAGACTACTATTGGCTGACAATGGAGTCTGACTGCTGCAAATACATGAAGAAATGCCACAAGTATCAGATTTATGCGGATAAGATTCATATTCCCCCGACACTTCTGAATGTGATTTCATCACCATGGCCTTTCTCTATGTGGGGAATTGACATGATTGGCATGATAGAGCCAAAAGCATCCAACGGTCACAGGTTTATTCTCGTAGCAATTGATTACTTCACCAAGTGGGTTGAAGCGGCATCATATGCAAACGTGACCAGGCAGGTGGTTGTGAAGTTTATCAAGAATCAACTCATATGCCGTTATGGTGTGCCAGATAAGATCATTACTGATAATGGATCTAACTTGAACAACAAGATGTTGAAAGAGCTGTGTAGCGAGTTCAAGATTGCACATCATAATTCTTCTCCTTATATACCCAAGATGAATGGGGTTGTTGAAGCTGATAATAAGAACATCAAGAAGATTATTCAGAAGATGCTTGTTACGTACAAAGATTGACATGAGATGCTGCCATTTGTTTGCATGGCTATCGTACATCTGTCCGCACTTCAACAAGGGCAACCCCTTTCTCTCTTGTTTATGGCATGGAGGTTGTGCTCCCCGTAGAGGTTGAGATCCCATCAATGAGAGTCTTTGTGGAAGCCAAGTTGACTGATGCTGAATGGGTTCAGAGTCGTTATGACCAGTTGAACTTAATTGAAGAAAAGAGATTAACTGCCATGTGCCATGGTCAGTTATATCAACATAGGATGAAGAAAGCCTTTGATAAGAAGATCAAGAAATACTTTGCCTAAAATAAAAACAGAATAGCTCGCTAAGTTGAAAATCCGAAAGGGAGACTTAGGAAAAAATGAGCGTCTCGGTGGATTGAAAACCCGAAAGGGCGGTCCAGGCAGAAGTTAGAGACATGAAATATATATATATATATATATATATATATATATATATATCCCACTAGATTGAGTACCTCACCCTGGGGCAATCTAGGCAAAAATTAGAGATTTGGCAAGTAACTGCATCTTGACAAGACTTTGTTCTCCCAGCTGTCATCTGTCAAAGATTCTCGCTTAGTCATCGTCAACTGAAGCTTCAAATACATTGGATTCAGAGTTAGTGGAGAAATGGTCATTATGTTCAATGTAGCCTTTTTCCAATATATATCACCAATTTCAAATTTGTAAAGATCCATGGAGTCTTGCCATTTGCAGACTACTATTCCATCAAATAAATTTGAGCCTTTATCCAATTCCTTGCACTCTTATTTGTTTCTGTTCAACAAATATTTGCATGTTTTAATTGATAAATAGCATTGTTTTAAACAAATAAAGTTTTATAAACTGTTTTTAAACAAAGTGAACATTCACAATGACTGAAAGGATAAATGGAATGTCTTTAGTGCTTTCCCAAGGATAGTACGATTTCATAAAGGGTAAGGCGTTTGTTCATATTCCTAGCATATTTGTGTCCTCTTCATTATCTTTCAGGTTGTCTCCTCAATGAGCGCATAAAGGTAATACACCACTGAAGTCCCAAGAGAGTTTGGAGTTTGGTCTTGGTCGTCTAGCTCTCAGCGAGTCTGGATCTAGCATTTGTGTTTTATCAATTATATGGTTGTCGTCCCTTGTGTGGACTGACCTAAAATCCCTTATAGATTGATAAATTGACATGCTATCTTTTTCGAGGAAGTTGGGCTTCCCTCATTCAGATTGGAAATCTCCCGCAAAGTGAGCAAGAAATCCCAACATGAGGGGAATTTTCAACAAGCTGGTTTGTAGCTTATCCCCAACGGATTCGCATACATTGGTCTCCAGTAGGTTTGCATATCGTTCATCCTCGGCAGGGTTGCTCACATTAGACTTCCCCAGTTTGGTCACCAACAGGTTATCTCCAGCTGATCGCCTACAGGTTATCCCCAGTTCAATCATCAGCAATCTTTCCTTAGTAGAGTTGCTTGATCGGAGCCTGATTGTTGTTACTTCCTCCTTCTCGGATATTTCCCTCCTAGCAGAGTGGGTGATGAAAATGTTTATTTTCTATCCCCCAGCGGAACGATGTTTCTCTTCTCCTCGGCGGAGATTGTTTCTCCAACAGTATGAGGAAATGTGATGGTTATTGAAACTTTTGTTTGGTGGTTATTCCCCACAGAGTTTCATATCTTTCCTTGATTTTTCCCCAGTAGAGTTACTTCTACGGTGGATCTGATCCATGTTTAGCTTCCCCAGCTAAGGCTCTACCTGATCCTAGTTCGGCTTTGGAACTTCGAGGAAGACGTATTGATTCCTTCCCCAGTGGAGTGATTGGTTCTCCTTCTTCGCAGCATAGAGGTTTCCCTCGGTGGATAGAAGTGAATGTTTGATTTGATGTGCTTCTGTTTGGTGGTTGTTCCCCACAGAATTCCACATCACCCCCTGATAAGATCCCCGGTAGAGTTCGTCTCTGACTGATCTTATCCATGTCTTTGTGTACTGTTGGAAGATCCCCATCTTTGATGGTTGTGATCCTTTGCTTATTCCCAACAGCGGCCTCTGATCCCCGGTGATCCTGCTTCTTCCCCTAGCAGTTGTCTTTGTCCCTGACAGCGACTTCGCTCGTTCCTCAGTGGTGATTGGTGTTTCCTGGTATTTGTTGCCCCCACCAGATTGGATTTCTCCTGTGGGCTTGGCTTTCTCTTTTGAGATGTTGTACCGGATGTCTATCCATTGATTCCTGGACCTATTTGTGTTAGATATGTCTGTTTGCCGGCATTCATCATACATAAACCACGCATATACATGCATAATTATAGCATTCAGATATTCATGTTGCATTCTTTGCCATATATCTTTGCTTGTTATCTCCTACTTGTTGGTGAAATGTTCTTCCCCGAGCAGACGGTGGTGTCTGATCTCTCTACATAGAGTTAGCCCCATAGGCAGAAAGTGTCTATCCTTTCTTCCATATTCCCCACTGAGTTATGTCCTCGTGGATGATTTTTTTGTTTCAGTTTCCCCCCTAAATATGTATTGGGATGGAATTACTCCCCTGAGTTATGTCCTCATTGGGTTGCGTCTTGTTTCATTGCGTCTCTCTAGTTTGTCCCTAGATTGACTCCTCTTGTTATTTTCCCCTGCACCTCCCTGTGGTTCAGGTGATCAATTACTCGGTAAACAGTGATTGTTCATTCCCTCCCAGTGGATGTTGTGGCCTTCTACCCAGTAACCGGTAGTTGTAAGTCCTATTTCTGTGGTTTACTACCCAATAACCGGTAGTTGTATACCCCATTTCGTTCCCCTTGTAGAGTTAGTCCCTGATTTTGTTCATCCTAACCAATGATGGGTACTCTCTTCTATGGTTTTCTACCCAGTAACCGATAGATGTAATCCCCTCTTTGTCGGTTATCTTTATCCAATATTCGATATTGATATTCCTTCATTTTTTGAGTATACCACCTAGTAACCGGTGATATATCTCTTGGATAATTGCTCTAATTAAGCAAATTATCCCCATCGATTCATCTTTCATTTACCCTTGTTCGGTAATGATTGTTTCTCCCCTTGATTGGTCATCATTTTATACCCAGTAGCCGGTATCCCGATGTCCTTTCTTTTTCGGTCGATTTATCCTTTATTAACCCAGTAACCGGTTGTGGATAATCTTCCATACGAATATGTTATCTATGTTCTGACGGTAATAGATAATATATCTGATGCGCTCTTCAGTCGAAGTCTTTTTCTTCCCCAGTCGAGTAAGATTCTTATTTCCTTATGGAACCGAATGCCCATCCTGTAATCTAGTTTTCTTTTTTCAGCCCTCCTTTCAGATGATGAGTGTCTTGGAAATATTCCCCAATTCACGCCTGGTTGGTCACCTATTATATGCCCGGTAACCGGTATCCCTGATGTTCCTTCCTTTCTACTCCCTATTATGACTTTTTGTCCCCTGTGGAGTCAGATTTTCCTGAGTTGAAACGTACCTTTGTAGGTCTTCCCTAGATGTCTTGGACGATTGATATCTCTCACCCTTATACCGGTCTTAGATATTCTTTCTCCCTGAGCATGTTGCCTTTGCACCCTCATACTGGTGTTCTGATGACATGTCTCTTTGAGTTTATTACCCAGATGTTGGTAATATCTCGTTTTGTCTTTCCTCAGTTGAGCCCTTTGTGGACATTCCCCACCTGAGTCCGGATTTTTATCCGAAGTATCCTTTGAGGATAGTTTGCTGTATTAGCATATTCCCCAATACATGCATCCTTGCGTCAGCTCGAGTCTTTCCATTGATTTATTTTCATGGAATCCCTTCGTGTCTCCCAATAAGTTTCAAGTCGTGACCTGCCCACGTATTTTTACCCTTTTACTCCCCCAGAGTCTCTGTCTCCCTAGTGAGTGTATTACTCCTTTGGATGTTCATTTTCTCCCGTTGTCTTTTTTTTCTTTATGGACATATATCCCCACATAGTATTAACTTTTGCATACATACATTTGCATCATGAGGTCTCTTAGGGACCAAAATTCGTCTCTTTGTTATTATTTAAGCCCATTCTACCTCGTCGAGACGAAGATTTTAACCTTCATATCTCCGGCTAGAATGACCTTAAATAGGGGCATCTGTAAGACCCTAATTTTGACCCTATGATCCCTCATGGCATCATATCATTGCTCATTGCATTTGCCTCAAGGATCATAGCATCTTGGCTCCTTACCCTTGGGTTAAGACTTGTGTGAGTTGGTTTGAGACCACCAAGCATGCTTGAATCGTATATTATTGATTTTCTTATTTTGTTTAACTAACCAAAAGCACAAAAATATGTCACTAACTTGTTTCTTTTGAATCTTGAGCAGTCATGTGATCCAAGGCTCCTAGGATGGCTCCAATGCTCAATGAAATGGCCAGATGAAGTGAAAACAAGCATGACAATGGTTCCCAAAGCTCCCAATCATCATATATGCCTCCCAAGTATCTCAATTTTTCAATTTGATCAAGATAAACCAAAGGTCTTGAGGATTGTTTCCCAAGGAAACCCTAATTCAACAGTGCAGTGACTGTGCCTTGCTCATGAAGAAACCTCAACCCATGATCAAATACAATCAAGGGAAGTTCTTTAATTCATCATTTAATGCATATATGAGCTCATGTGAGTTTCCTCAATCATTAATTCATCAAGATTTGAAGTTTGGCTTTGAGAAGTTGATATGTCAATTCATCTGACTATTTTAAAATCCACTGAGACCTAACTTTTGATGTGTTTGTCAAATTAAGATGACCCCAAGAGAAACAATGTTCTTAAGAACCATATGAACAACTTTCATGTTCATCACAAATCCATTTTAAACTTGTAAGGTCATCATTCATCTCAAAACATTATAGGTTATTTTGACTTAAACCCTAATTTTGGGTCAACTTCCCAAGGACCTAACTCCTTCATTTTTTGTGATTTTGAGATGAGACCAAGTGCATTAGAAAGTTTGAGATGTATAATTCAATTGTTATGTTGGACAAAATTTCATAATCCTAAAAGAAATACATGTGATAATATAAAACATTATAGGTCACTTTTGCCCAAAGTCATTGAAATGTGAAAAAGTCCAACTTCAAGTGCCCATAACTTTCTCATCAAAAATACAAATTATGAAACATTTAAGTCCAAATTGATTTTCTTGAAACGGTATACAACTTTGATGTTTAAGGTTTTGTCATTTGAGACTTGCATCATTGAAACAGAAGGGCTTGAAGTTGGTCTATTTTGGCAAAATTTCCATATACATGTTTTGTACTTTGAACTTCATGGCCAGTTTTCAATATTTTCCCAACTTCAAATGAACTTTTGATCAACATAACATTTTTTCCTTGTGTCAAGACCTTTCCAACCATTACCCGCATGCCTATGTTTCAATTTTCAAAATTTCATTTTCGAAGAGGAGAAGTTTTGGTTTCAATTATGCATAACATGTGAAATCTTCTTGCATACTACATTGCCTTGCCATTTGCACGTCCAAAATTCATTCATTTGTGTTCAGCATGCAAAACCAATTGAGTTTGGGCCTCACATGCGCCTGTACAGGCCCATGCATGGAGGACCCAAACTCATGCACACACGAGTTTTCTCCTTGCTTGCATCAGCCTTGGCTATAAATAGAATGCTTGGTTCACTTCAAATCTCAACCTAAAGGCGCCTGAAGCTCTGCAGAATTGAATCCCCAACCCTCCATTAAAGGAATTCTGATTTTTCTCTTCATTTTTTCAAGCTCAAATTTCAACTTCCTTGGTTGATCTTTGACTTATAATTCCTTAGCCTTGCTTCCTTGTTACTTCAAGATCAAGCTGCACTGAAGAATTGGATTGGATCAAGCACTGAAAAGCTGCACTTCAAAGGTTGATTCTCCAACTGTTTTCCTTCGAATCTCCCTTATTATTGTGCATTGCTTGGTTTGGTTGGTACCTCTGAAGTCCTCATATGAGAGGCAACCGATTTGTGCTTTTAATTTTATGAATTGAGCAAGTTCAGATTGAGTACCTTGTTTTTCCATCTCAAATTTCTCCTTCTATGAGAGTCTTGAGCAAAAACTAAGGTTACAGGGATGATGTACATCACCCTGACTTTCGAATGATGTATGGATCGCGTGTTATGGTTGAGGTTTGAAAACCTGCAACTAGTGGCCGGAAAAAGGCTTCTCACCTGAGAAGACGGTGGTTTCCACCACCGTCCACACGTGGCTGACCTCATAGCCCTTGGATCCAACTGGAACGATATAATTTGGTCCTTTGATTGTTTTGACTATTTTAAATGCATTGTGTTTCGCTGTTAACCAAGGAACACAATGAGTGCGCGCTCCATAGCCTTCTGATCAGCCACATCATTTAATGAACTTTGATCAGACGCTCCCTGATTTTTCCAATTTCTGAATTTCCATTTTAATTTCTTTTATTCCATTTTATTTTAAAAATTCATAACTTCTTTATTTGGAATCACAAAAATATGGGACCAATTGCAAAAAATTTCTCTTGAATTCTAATTTCTAAAAATGATTTTTTAATTATTTTTGTGATTCCATTTAATATTTTTTGTGAATTATTTCATTTCTGATTGTTTTTAATTCATTTAAAATGCTTTTCAATATTCAAAAGTGACAAAAATATTTTCTTAACATCTTTGGATGATGATGGATCTATGAAAAATATTATCATCAATTTCTTAATTGATTTGGGATTTATTTGAGATTTTAGTCCAATTATGTTATTTTTCTCCATGTTTAATTGTTTAAAATTAGTTTCTGTTTTCAAAAAATGATGAAATTTTTTGTCAAACTTTGTTTGACCATGTTAGACTTATGATGATCCAATTGGACTTTTCCAAGTTGATTTGAATTGGATTTGAAGTTTGACCTTTATTTGTTCATTTTATTTCAAGTATTATTTTAATTCCAAAAAATACCAAAAATATTTTTGTTATTTCTTGACTTCTAATCTTCATCTCACTTCTGTTTACCAGTGATTGATGTTGATTCCATTCATGTTTGATCAATGTGTGTTGGTTATGTTATTTGACTTTTAGTTTTGTACATTCCATTTCCATCTTCTTCTTCTTCTTTTTTCTTTTTGGCCAATGAGTTAATGATTGGTGGTTAGCCTTGACATATGAGAGGTTTAACCTTCTTTGATCCAAATCAAATTCATCTTGATCAAAGATCAAGTGAATTGCTTTGCATTAAAGATAGGTTGCTTTTTGGTCAAGCAAAAAACCTAAATCCATACAAGGTCATTCTTCTTTTCTTTTGGCATGACAAGTTGTAGGAGCTTGGCTTACTAGTCATGATCTCTAACTTGTGTTAGTTGCCTATAGTTTTATTGACCGGCCTCAGATAGGTATGACTACTACTTTAGTCCACTTACGATTGCTTAACATAGCGCTAAATTGCCTTATGGCACACTAACATTAACTACTAATCACTAACTTTTAATTCAAGCATTTAATTCTTGCAATTTACTTTAATGCAATTAAATTTCTTGCTCATTAATTCATTTGTCTTTGCCCTTTGCTCACTTGAGCTCATGTTTATGTTTATGCCATTTGCCTTTTGCTCACTTGAGCACATTATTGTGTATATACTATTGCCTTGTGTTTGTTTTGTTTTTGTTTGTGTAAACCCAATGCAAATTGAGAAAGGACTTAGATTTAGGACCTTACCTATGCTATATGGAGTTTCAAGAGCAACTAGGCCTCATGCCTTTAGAATGCTAAATATGTGGAAGAGCAACTAGGCCTCATGCCTTTGGAATGCTTAATCTTGAAGATGAATTGAAAGGACCCTAATTCTAAACTCACTCTTGTCCATTCTTTTTATTGCATTGTGGAACTTTTTGATTTGTGTGTTCTTGTGATATGGATCCCAAACTTGAGCTACTTAGAAAGACCATTGTCATGAGCATCCAAGATAAGAGAGACAAATCCAAATTGGAAGATTCCTAGGAGCTTGATTGAATACCTGCTTGATTGCTTGAGTTAATTGTTTATTGCTTGCTAAGTCCAAAGGAAAGGAGCAACTTGGATCATCTTTATGATCTCAAGAAGGGAACTCCAAGTGGTTTTATTTCTCTTCTCTCATCTTTACATGTTTAGGACCTAGCCCTTCTCTTCTTCTCTCCACTCTAACCCAAGCCAAACGTTTTATGCAAATATTGACATTGCTTTCAAAATTAGAAACCTAGGCACTATGCCTTTGATTTTTCAAACTCTTTTCATAACACTTATTTTGAATTGAATCTTAAGTCAACTTTGACTTTACTTTGTGAATACTTTTCATTTGTAAATACAACTCACTCAAATTGTTTTTTGTGGTTCCAATGGCCACTTTTGCCAAAGCTTTTCATAAACATTAGCTATTAGGTTTGAGTTATCATAGAGGTTGATGTAATCCTCACCTGTATCCTTAGTGATTAGACTATAAGTCTTCCATACTTATTATAGGGTGGATCCCTCACTAGTATGTTGAAGCTCTCCTCACATGGTGGATTTGTGGTTTAGGTTGAGTTTTCTCCCTTTGATAACAAAAGACCTTAAGGCTTTTGACCAATCAATTCACCAACTTATTTTGAGATTTTTACCCCGAACTACGAGGTTTTGATCCTACCTTTGAGATGGTACGTAGGCAATGGGTTCATCCATTCAAACAATAAAATTGTAAATAATTTGTATATTCTTTTCTCATCTCCCCAATCATGTTTGCACAAATATTTTCACAAATACCAACCTACCATACAACATTTGTAAAAAGGGCTCCCTTAGAGTACTAAGGATGTTTTGGGTGCTTAAAACCTTCCCATTGCATAACCAACCCCCTTACCCAGATCTCTGACATTTTTATTAGTTTTTCATTCGATAAAACTTCTCGATTTTTGTTTGCTTTCTAACCTTTCCTTTGGATAAATAGAAGTGCGGTGGCGACTCAAATTGTATGATTTACTTTTGATTTAGTCAATAAATCTAAAGGTAACGAATACCCCACTACAGTCATTATCTGTCTGGGTTGACATCTTGCGAGCATACATCACAAGATGAATGAGCAGACAAGATTTCCCCTTATATTTTTCAAAGTCAGGCACTTTGAACTTCACCGGGGTTTTGACATTGGGTCCCAAACATAATTCGGCAGCACTCTTCCCAAATAGATCTTTACCTCTCAGTGTCTTCAATTCCTTGTGCAGCTCAAGAAATTGGTCTTTCATTTCGTCCATCTTCTCATACACATCCAGACTCTCAGACGGCTCGAAATGATAGATGGTATCCTCTACGCGGGGCAAAGTATGCACAACTGGAGGTGGCACGGACATGACCGGGCTAGATGCCGGCATGGAAGCAAATCTAGGCGCAAAGCCTTCTGGCACAAAATTGGGCGGTATTCCCCACGGGAATCTGGCAGGCAGGTTTGGTGCGAAGTGGGCGGTAGCAGCAGGCACGGTAGAGGTAACCACTTCTGAAGTAACAGTCCTCGCGGGAGGAGTTGCAGGCGTTGGAGAAGCTTGGCTTTGAGCAGCAAGAATTGAATCCATCATGGCAGTCAGTCGGGCGATCTCGTCCTTCAACTCTCTGTTCTCTTACTCTAGATGCTCCATAATTTTCAGATAATTGGCTCTGGTATTGTACCGGTGAGTCAGCTTGGCTAAAGCACAGAAGAAACACCAATCAGACACCCGGTAAAAACCTGCTTATGCAAATGATGCATGAAATGTAATGCTTAATTATTTTTATTTTCAAGGAATTTACTATATCATTTGTAAATATATATATTTAAATGGAAATTGAAACAATTTTATACGACCAAAAATCTCTTTTTATTTATATAAATTGGAAGGATTACGCTGAGTACAATTTCAGAAACCAAAAATAAAAATACAAGAGAAAAGGAGACTAGTCATCGTAAGGATCCCTAACAATAATGTCAGAAGATCTGGCTGAAGGCGCGTACTTCGTTCGAATGCGATGGATCTCGGTCTCAAAAGAAGCCTTCATCTGAGTCTTCTCGAGGACAAGCTGGTCAAAAATCTTCTTCCAAGCAATGGAAAGCTGACGCATGCTAGAAGATGAAACCTCTGGCTCTCTCTGTCTCTTCGTCACTCGGTCTTCAAGTAGCTCAATCAGTGCGTCTTTGTCCTTAAAATCCAACTGCAATTCTTCATGCTTTTTTCTCAAAGCATGGAAACGCTCTTCACACATATCCTTCTCTTGCTTCATCTTGGTGAACGCGTCTTCCAACTCCTCCACATCTTGGTTAGGGAGAGTTAATGGCTCAACCACTACCATAGACATAGGTCTTTCGCAAGGATAAGGCATCTTCAACTCCATAGCTCTCTTCTTCATCCAAAGAGTCTAAGCTTCCAAAGCTACACAATTGCATGGACAATGCTCCGATCTTCCTTTCCTATGCACATTATGCCAAGCATGCACAATCTTCTGCTTCAAATGTTGGAGATCTTTACCCTCTTAATAGAAAAGACCTGCTAACAATATGTTATTAGGTTTGTCTCTCAAGGGGAACCCAAGTTGACGACGAGCCAAAGCAGGGTTGTAGTTGATTCCTCCTTGTGTACCAACGAGAGGCACATTAGAGAATTCACCACAACTATCAATAATATCCAAACTGCTTAGAGACAGATCATACCAAACTATATCATCATTAGTGAGAGACATAAGTCTCTGAGACCACCTTAGACATTGTTTGTTCTTCACAAAAGCAGGTGTGTGAGGCAAGTGCGAAATAAACCACTTGTATAGAAGAGGAATGCAATAGACAATCGTTCCACCACCTTTAGAATTCCTTAGATGCAAAGAGAAATACATATCATCCAACAAAGTAGGCACATGATTTCCAATCAAGAAAAGTCTAATGGCGTTAACATCAACAAAACCGTCAATGTTAGGGAACAAAGTTAATCCATAGATGAGCAACACAAATATAGCTTCAAAATCGTCCACACTACCAGCTTGAGCAAAAGTAGCAGCTTCCTTGATGAGGAAAATAGATGGCAACCCAAATAACCCTCCTTTCTTCACCCAATGAGCCTCTATCTCAGACTTCTTCTAGTGAAGAGCTTCAACAATAATACTAGATCGGGAATCTCCTCTAGTCCACTAAAAGGCACTCTATTAGAAATAGGTATCCCCAAAAGATGAGAATACGCCTCCAAGGTAGACACAAGCTGAAAATCTGGGAAAGTGAAACAATGGTAGAGAGGATCATAGAACTGCACCACTACACTCAAAACTCCTTCCACTACATCAACAGACAAGATAGACAGAAGCTTCCCATGACGTTGTTTGAAGTCCAAGGGATCTAATACAAAAGATGCTAGCTTCCTTAACTCTTTCAAGTCAGGACATCTGTAATTGTTCTTCTTAGTGTTCCTTCGTCCATAATCCATTGTCTGAAAATATTTGCAAATGACACCTTAGTTCCTTGAAAATTTCGTGTGATGATTGTTATGATGCGCATGAGTGCATGAATGCAACAATCACAAATAAGGGATCACACACAAGGCAAACAAAGGTCAATGGATGAATCAAGTCATTGTCAAGATCAATCATCCATTTTAGTGGATTATGGTTTTCACCTTATCAACATCCAAGTTCCATTGATATTGACAAGACTTGATTGGATCAACCAAGAATCAAGGGTTTGTTGCAAGCCACGAGCATAGAGTCTGGGTAAGAACCATCCCAGGGGAGTGAACTATGGATGAAAACCTATAGATCATGTTCTAAAAAGTTCCCAAGGTCTTAATTCCATCTATCGGATATTACAGGTTAAGATGACTGACTCATCTACCCATAATATTCTCAAGAAAACTCGTCTGAGTGTAGTATCGCGTAACAACTGTTATCAAGTCTACACTTGAACAGTTTCCGCACTACGTCCTAAATAGGCCAAGATGGGTTAAATGTTCTAAGGTCCCCAGCTTCTCGGACTCAATTAGAAATAGCAATGCCTAACCACAAGTACTTGTGTGACATTTCCAAATTCAAAGGAGTCTCCACTGAGCAGATGGATCTCAAGCCAACTTGTTAAGGACTACTCCACACAAGTCGAACATGACTATACCATCCTCCTATCTTAATTGCACTCAAGTTTGGGTTAGAACTTATCTCACCACTCAGAGATCACCAAGCACAACAAGCAAATTATATCATACATACATATATACAAACATCACATATATACAAATGTATTCACACAAAAAGTAGGCTAAACCCACTGGAGACTACTCCCCAGCAGAGTCGCCACTTAATTTCTGTAGCGAGAAAATCATGATCATCAAGCTATTGACAAGCTAAAGATCAATTAACAAGAGTCGCCATCGCGCTTTTATTATTTCCAAGGGGAAAGGGAAAAAGTACGAATAAAACCCAAAAAGTAAGAAGTTTTCAAATAAAAACTAATAAAAGTCAGAGATCAGAGGTAAGCGGGTTGGTTACACAGAGGGAAGATGTTAGCACCCAAAGTGTCATAGGTACTCCTAGGGAGCCCTTTTTGTGTGCATATGTATTTTGTACAAAGTGATGTTTAAAAACAAATAGAATTAGGGGATGATAAAATAATTCATTAATTATATTTTTGTGTTTGACAAGACCTTCGGTCTTGTGCCTACGTACCAACATAAAAATGAGGGATCCAAACCTTGTAGTTCGTGATACAAATTTCAAAATGGATGCATTGATTTTAACAAAATTTAAGTTTGAAAGGCACAAAGGTCTAAAATGATTTGAATGAGTTAGTTCTTTTTGGCTTTTTTTGAAAAGTTTAAGTCAAGTATAGTTAAGTTTATTTACAAGTTTGATTTAAGAAAATAAATTTGAAAATGCAATGGCATAAGGCCAAAGTTTCTATCTTTTTTTGCAAAAGTGGTCAAATTTTAGAACAAAAATAGTTCACACAAAGAAGATTTTGAAAATGGAGGGAGAGATTTTGAAATTAAAGAAATGGGGAGAAGATGAAGAGACTATCCTATATACAAAATTTAAAAGTTTAGAGTTGAAAAGATCTGACCAAATGGGTAGCAATCCAATAGACAAAAATGTCAATAGAAACCCAGAATTCCCTTGGACTTTTAGCAACATACAAATGCACAATTATATTCTCTTGAAGAGCAAGGCATCAAATAAAGATGGCCTCATCCAAGCTTATCCACTCCATGATCTTCTTCAAAAAATAACCCATGTAACAGATGAATTCCACAAGTCACAGGTTCAAAATAACAGCTTCACAATGATCATGTTGCAGATGAATCTTAGAGAGATCTTCAAAGATGTATCAGATGAAGTTCAAATTGCAAGCACTTGGTTCTCCAACAAGTTGGCATTGGCCAAGTCCATTAGCATAGGAAGGTTGCCTAGATTCTAAGTCCATTTGCTCAAGATCAAGCCAACAGTCCACTGAAAAGTTTTTTAGGGTTTTTATGATTATTATGTACATTAATGGTCAAAGGCCACACAAACAAACAAAGTAACACAAATAAAATATATCACACAATATGGTCCAAATGGACAAAGTGAAAATTGCATTAACATAAACAATTAGAATTATATGTACAATGAAAAATGAAATAAAATGCTAGAATTAAATTGCATTAAAGTAAAAGCTTGAAATTAAAAGTTAGTAGTTAGTTTTGTTTTGTTTTTCATTTCAAGACATTCTTTGGAGAACACTCAACCCATTTATCACAAGCATGGATCCTTGAACCTAAACATCTTCCAAAGGAAGGAAAGAAGTCTAAGTTTTCACACAATACCATGAAAGAGGGGAGGCTTACAATCTTACTAACTAAAGTGCTTATGCCTTTTAAGTCAAAAATTTAGCACTATGTTAAGCAATCGTAATTGGACTTATGTAGAAGTCACAACTATTTGAGGCCAAGCAATAGAATTTTGGTGTTAGTGCATGTTAGAGACATAGTATAATGGACTATGCTCATGAAACATACCACACACAAAAAAGAATATGCAAAAGGTGTGGCCTAATCTCATCCATACTCATGTCAATTTTTCAATCAACTAGCATTAGGACTTTGAGACGTCATAGGCCAAATGGAATGAATGAATTAAGAAAAGGAATGAGATGAAGTGGGAAGGGGATGAGTGAGATCACAAATTGGTCAAAGGAGGACTTTTATTAAATTAATATCATTCATTTTGGGAGATGGAATGTACATTCCATCAATCCCCTAAATCCAATGATATTAACTTGACAAAGTCAAATCAACCTTGACCAAGGCCCACCAACAATAAGCAAACTCATACAAGTCAATACAAATGGTCAACAAAATTTAATTGGCATTTATTCAATTAAAAATAATAAAATAATGCATTTAAATCAAATATGTTTTGTCCAATTCCTAAAATCTCATCAAAACACCAAAGAAATGGTCATGATATTTATCATAGGTCAAACAAGGTCAAAGGATCTTGGAGAAAAAAATTCATAATTTTTGGACATTTAAAAATATTTTTAAACAATTAAAAACAAATGCAAAATCAATTAATTCATGAAAAATATTAATAATAATCCAAAAAATAATTTTAATTCAAAATATGAAAGAGAAAAATATTTGAATTTTTTTGGTGAAAGTCCCATATTTTTTAGATCAATATTGAATTTAATATGAATTATTGAAGAAAATGCAAGTAAAATAAAAATTCAGAAAATCTAAATTACGTGGACCATCAGATCTCCCTCATTAATTGAGGTGGCAGATCAGATGGTCCCTAGCGCGCTATCCACCATGGACCTTAGTCAGCGCGTGGCAAATGTGGTATTCAAAACCAACGCTCAGGATTAGAACAAAACACATGGATCCTGTGGTTCAGATGCTAGCCAACTCATCGCCGGAGCCAGAGCTCCAGTCATCTTCTCCGGTGGACCTCATCTGAGTGGTCCACCATGAACCATCACCATAATGAAAAACAAGGACATGATCTTAAAGAAAAATGGCACTGAGCTCGAATCTGACCTTCATTTACTCCAACTCCAAATATATTGAGAGATATGTGGAGTTGAAATTTGAGGTACATGAACTAAGTATCTTCGATTTGACCTCAAAGTAACTCAATCTTCTTGCCTACATTGGTAGGACTTCAGACAACCAAAGAATCAATAGAATTGAGCAAGAATTTAAGAGAATCGAAGAGTTCAAAATTCCTGAAAAATACCTTCAATGGAGGTCTGGATTCACTTGATCTTGATCTTGCTTGTGCTTGGACTCACTCCACTTGCTTGCAGGAGAAGGATTGAATGGTTAAAAAGCTATGGATTCTTGGAGAATTGATGTTCAACACATTTTCATTTGGAGCTTGGAACTTGGAGAAATTTGAGGTGGAAGTTTGAAAAATTTTGATATATCAAAATTTTTCTAAGTGTCTAGTCATATGTCTCAATATTCCACCTTGCTCAACTTTTTATAGGAGCTTCAAATGAGAAAAGTATCATCATCAAAGTTGTATATATCTCAAAGACCTTAAAAATGGTCACCAATTCCATGTCATTTGGATTTTAAATGATAGAGTTATGCATTTTTGAAGTTTGGAAAAATCACTTGATCAATGGTATAGGTCAAAAGTGACCTATAATGTAGCCTCATATCACACGCTCAAAAAAGTTGAATTATCTCCCACTCTAAACATAAAAGTTGAATTAGACACATTGAATTTTATTGTGCAACTTGGAAATATTTCATCTCATAAAAATTGAGCAAGTTATGGCCTTGGGAAGTTGACTTTCAAATTAGGGTTTAGACAAAATGACCTATAATGTTTCAACATAGAAAATGATTTTCCAAGAAAAACTAGCTCTAGGTATCAACATGAAAGTTGTTTGGAATGTCATTTAGAGTAAGTTTAATGTTTGAATCATTTTCATATGGTGAAAATTGTAGGAGATAGGGTCTAAGGAGACCTAGTTTTGTTCAGATGAATTCATTTGGCCAACCACCATCAACCAACTTGCTAATTTCCAATTCTCTTGACTTTCTTGGATCATGTTAGATCATATATGCATAATATGATGAATTTTGAAGCGTCCCTTGATAAATTTGATCAATTGGTGAGATAGCTTGTTGGAGAAGTTACTCAAGATACTCAGTCAAACTAGGGTTTCCAAGACAAATCACCCTCAAACTCTTGAACAAAACTTGATCTATATAACATGTAGAGAACATTGGGACTCATATATTATGTTTATAACCATTCTTTAATCAATTCTTGGTTGTGCTCTTTGTTCATGAGGGTCTCAAACCATAGATGTGAGCTTGATGAATCAATGAGATCATGCCCCACCTACAAAAGAGTTAGACAAATGCAAAGACATATTTTTGGTGTTTTGGTTAGTGAAATGATAAAATACAAGTATGATATAATCACAAAGTGCTTGGTTATCTCTCCCAAAACAAACCCAATGAAAGAGGGGTAAGGAGGATGCCAAGTCATGATCCCAATGCTAATGCTTATGATGGATTTCCATGAGGGATCTTAGGGTCAAAATTGGGGTCTTACATCATCCCAATCATATCGATGCCCCACATAGAAAAGGGCCATGGAGAAGTTAGAACATTGAACGGAGTTGGTGGCACAAAGATCTTATCACCATATATCTGGCACTTATGGCATCTTTTCACAAAATTGTAGCAATCAACCTCTATTGTCGTCCAATAATAACTAGCCCGGAGAATCTTCTTGGACATAGCAGGAACCTTCGCATCTACACCCTCGCAACCCTCGTGTATAGACTTTATGATTGTACTAGCTTCGTGTCTATCCACGTATCTGAGCAGTACGAAATCATAATTCCTCTTGTATAGTACATCACCATTTAGAAAGAACTTGGAAGAGAGTCTTCTCAGAGCTTTCTTATCGGTAATGGATATACCCTCAAGATATTGTTGTTTCTCCATAAATGTTTTGATGTCATAGAACCAAGGCTTATCGTCGGGATCGACCTCAATTACTAGACAATGTGTTGGTTCATCTAAGTGGTCAATCTGGATGGATGGTGCTTCATTCTTCCATTTGACTTTGATCATAGATGCCAGTGTGGCTAGAGCGTCTGCTAACTGATTTTCTTCCCTAGAAATATGGTGAAAGGAGATTTCATCAAAATAGGGTATCGGTTTTCTGATGTGCTCTTTGTAGGGTATCAACTTGCTATTCTGAGTCTCCCAATCGCCTTTCACCTAATTGATTACCAGAGCTGAATCACCAAATACCTTAAGTATTTTGATTCTCAAGTCGATTGCCGCCTCTAAACCGTAGATACATGCTTCATATTCTGCCATGTTGTTGGTGCAGACAAAACATAATCTAGCGGTAAAGGGAAGGTGGAAACTAGTTGGAAAAGTGATAATAACACTTATACCAAGACCTCAGGCATTGGAAGCATTGTCGAATACGAGCGTCCATCGCGATCCTGGTTCGGGGCCTTCCTCATGGCTTACCTCGAAGCCTGGCATAGTGAAGTCTCTGATAAACATGATGTCTTCATCTGGAAAGTCAAACCTCAATGGTTGATAACCTTCGACTAGCAGGTGAGCGAGATAGTCAGACAAAGCACTCCCTTTTATTGCTTTCTGGGTCACATACTGTATATCATACTCGGTTAGCAGCATTTGCCATCGGGCAATTCTACCAGTGACAGTAGGCTTTTCGAATATATACTTTATCGGGTCCATCTTGGATATTAATAAAGTAGTGTGGCAGATCATATATTGTCTCAGGCATTGAGCAGCCCAATTCAAAGCACAATAAGTCTTATCTAAAAGCGAGTATCGGGTCTCACATTCAGTGAATTTCTTGCTGAGATAGTAGATAGCATGTTCTTTCTTGCCCGTGTCGTCGTGTTGACCCAAAACGGAATCCATGGATTCATCAAGCATTGTGAGGTACATAATGAGTGGCCTACTAGGAACCGGTGGTACCAAGATTGGTGGTTCTTGCAAGTACTTTTTTATTTTATCGAATGCCGCTTGGAAATCGTTGTTCCACACAATTGATTGGTTCTTTCTCAACAATTTGAATATCAATTCGCAGGTAGCCGTTAGGTGAGATATGAATCTAGAGATATGATTAAGTCGCCCAAGGAAGCCTCAAACTTCTTTTTCTATTCGGGGAGCTGTCATTTCTTGGATGGCTCAAACTTTTTCGGGATCAACCTCAATACCCTTCTGACTGACTATAAAACCCAAGAGCTTACCGAATTGGACCCCAAAAGTATATTTAGCCGGATTTAGACACAGTTTAAACTTTCGGAGTCTGACAAACAACTTTCTCAGGTTTACCAGATGATCTTCCTCAGTTATGGATTTGTCAATCATTTCTTCCATATAAACCTCGATCTCTTCATGAATCATGTCGTGAAAGAGTGTTACCATGGCGCATTGATATGTTGCCCATGCATTCTTCAAGCCAAATGGCATGACTTTGTAGCAGTAAGTTCCCCAAGGCGTGATAAAGGTTGTCTTCTCCATGTCGTCTGGTGACATCTTTATCTGATTGTACCCGGAGAACCCATCCATGAAAGAAAAGACGGAAAATTGAGTTGTGTTGTCGACTAAAACATCAATATGAGGCAAAGAGAAGTCATCCTTTGGGTTGGCTCTTTTGAGGTCTCGATATTCTACACACATTCTGACTTTACCATCCTTCTTCGGAACTGGAACGATATTAGAAACCCACTGTGGATATTCTGAAACGGCTAAGAAGCCAGCATCTAACTGCTTCTTAACCTCTTCCTTGATCTTGAGTGCCATATCGGGTCTGGTCCTTCTGAGCTTCTGTTTGACTGGAGGATATTTGGGCTTGAGAGGTAGGTGATGTTCAACAACGTTGGTGTCTAACCCTGGCATATCTTGATATGACCAAGCGAAGACGTCAACATATTCACCCAACAATTCTACCAACTCGGAGTGTACATGCTCGGCAAGAGATGCCCCAACTTTTACCTCTTTTTTGTCAGTTTCAGAACCCAAGTTAATGACATCCACTGGTTCTTTGTATGGCTGAATCTCTTTCTCTTCGTGCTCAAGGAGTCGTGTTAGTTTAGTCGGTAATTCATAATCTTCCTCACTATCGTCTTTAGCTTGGTTGATTGTAAATCCATATTCATAGTTGATTTTAGCCATGTCGTAGTCAATGGTTTTATTTGCTCTGCATATGATGGGCTTATTTTAGTATTCTTTTTTTTTAGAATAGTAGAAAAATAAAAAAAGGAAATCTTTTGCCATTTCGTTGTTTTTGGTGAAAACGGAAAATAACTGAAAGAAAGGGAACACAAGCTTTGCATGCAAAAAGTACTTCTTATTTATTTGGATAATAATTTTAAACATAGGGCCCTTACAAGCTATCCTCTCGTCTAGGGCGAGGATGAGGGATGGAGAAAACAAAATGCATTATGTTTTTTCCGAGTACACCATAGGAATCATGGTGGCTGTCCAATTGGGAAGCTTGAATCCTGGAGGACATCTGCGAACGAGGCTAGATGCCCATGGCTTGTTACCATTGGACTCTCCAATGACCGTCATGGTATGATCACTTTGATAGCCAGTGCTGCTGAACTTGACCAGGTTGAATTACTTTTTCTTCGGACTTACCTTGCGTGTTGTCGGGTGATAACTGATACCAAACCTGTCACGTTTTTCTCCCATATTGACGACCTTGCCCCAACCGGGAAGCGAGCCTTTCTCCAATGTCTGCTTGGCGCTCTTTGCTAAGGATAGGATGGTAGCGGATGATTGGTTATTATTGGCGGTGGTGGAACTGACATCTTCAAATTCTAGACAGTGAAGCGGAACCTCGACGAGCCCCTCATCTGTTTCAGCATATCTAAAGGAGTAGAGTTCACTGACCAACAAATCTTCTTCCCCACACACAATAACCAGCTTGTCATCTATCAAGTACTTCAACTTCTGGTGTAAAGTAGAAGTGACTGCCCTAGCGGCACGAATCCATGGTCTACCAAATAGACAACTGTAGGCTGGGTTGATGTCCATGACTTGGAATGTCATGTCGAACTGGTGTGGTCCAACACAGATAGGCAAATCGACCTCCCCAATTACCTGCCTTCGGCAACCATTGAAAGCTCTAACGATCAGTGCACTGGTCCTCATTTTGGGCCCCTTGAACTGTAATTGGCTTAATGTAGACTTTGGCAGTATGTTAAGCAAAGATCCAGTATCAACAAGGACTCGGGATAAGAGAGAGTCAGTACATGTGACCGAAATATGTAGTTCCTTGTTGTGGGCCTTCCCCTCAGGAGGTATCTCTGCTTCATTAAATCCCAGATACCTACTAGCGGTGATATTGGCAACCACGTCATCAAATTGATCGACTATGATATCTTGCATCACGTGAGCGGTATTTAGAACTTTCAGCAATGCTTTGCGATGAGCCTCAGAACTCAACAGCAAAGACAAAATTGATATTTTGGAGGGCGTTTGATTCAACTGGTCAATAATCTTGAAGTCACTCTTCTTGATCAGCTTAAGGAATTCATGCCTTTCCTCAAATGTGATACTCTTCTTGTGATCTTCAGACTGTTCTTTCTCAACCATCAGCATTTTACCCTTGGATGCTTCGACCTCGACGGCTTTATTATGGTCAATAACCATCGTCAACACCAGAGCAGTCGTCATGGTCGGAGTGGCGAGTACAGTTGCCCCTGCTTGCGGAGTCGGAGTAGGAGTTACCTTCTCTTTAGGCGGGATAATTGTGGGTGTTGGAGACACCCTAGGAGTGTACTTATGAGCGAATACACGGCCACTTCGAGTCATGCCTCTTGTCCTAGTAACGTTGACGATTTCTATGTCAGGAATGCAGATTTCTTTTCCTCCCAAATACGATGTGGTCTCATAATTCCAAGGCACTGCCTTGGTATTCTGATACGGAAACAGAATTGGAACACGGAAATGAATCGGCTGAATCCTCCTCGGGGGAGCTTCAACTTTCTTTTTCCTGTATACTATTGTTATTCGTTTGATTACTTCCACCTCTTTCGCTGCTTGAGATTTGGAGAAATGTATTAACCCTTGATCCATCAGTCCTTGCACACACCCTTTCAATTGCTCACAATTATCCGGATCGAACTCGCATACTGTGCAATCATCATGTACCCCTTCTAGAAACCCAAATTTTTCAAGCCTCTGCAATACCATGGACATCGGAGTCTTTACTTCTTCAACCCTCAGTATAACTTCGGTATTATCCTCTTCAATCACGGCGTGGACTGCCGCACCGCCATGATTTGGCAAAGGATTTTGTCTTCAAGTTCGGTTTTTCTTCGGAAAATGACAGAATCTCTTGGTCAATTAACTCTTGGATCCTCTTTTTGAGGGTCCAACAGCCTTCGGTGGAATGTCCTATATACCCTGCGTGGTAAGCGCGTGTGGCATTAGGATTGTGGCGGCGATTGAAAGGAGGAGAAGCTGCCGGCAATTCCCTTGGTACAATAGCTCCCACATGGATCAGATACGGTACTAACTCTGCATATGGCACCGGGACCTTATCAAACTAGGGACGGTTACCAAAGTTGCCTCTATTATTCTGACCTCGGTTTTGCCCTCAGTTATCGCTATTATATTGTTGGTTTGGATTTTTCTGAGCAGGTGTTGATTGTTGATTGCCTTTCTGTGGATGATACTAGAAAGGCGGTTGCTGGTATTGAGCTGTGGCGACGTACGAATATGGGTAATATGGCATAGGGGATGTCGGAAATTGATATCGGGGGCGAGCCCTCGCCGTTACAGCGTTTGCTTCCCCCTCCTTCTTTTTAGCGAAACCCTCATGTGGTCTCTTGTTAGTTGTCTGTTGTGCGGTCGTGTCTATTATTTTCCCAGATTTCAGCCCACTCTTAACATCTTCCCCAATGGTTACCATGTCAGCAAAATTCGTCGATGAACTGCCAATCATCTTTTCAAAATACAACCCTTGCAGCTTACCCATGAAGATGTCCACCAATTCGTTGTTAGATAATGCTGGCCGAACCCTAGACGCCATTTCGCGCCAACGTTGAGCATATTCCTTGAAGGTTTCATTAGATCTTTGAGACTGATTCTGTAACTGAAGCCTTATTGGAGCCATGTCAAGGTTGTACTTATATTGTTTCAAGAATGCCTCAGAGAGGTCCCTCCAAGATCGGATCTTTGAATGCTCTAAACTCATGTACCAATCCAAGGAGGCCCCAGCCAGGCTATCTTGGAAGCAATGGATCAAGAGGTTGTCATTATCAATGTGTGAAGCCATCTTCCTGCAATACATGGTGAGGTGACTGCGGGGACAGCTAAGGCCTTTTTATTTGGGAAGGTCAGGTACCTTAAATTTTTGGGCTAATACCACATTCGGGACCAAGCAGAGGTCTCGAGCATCTATGCCAAAGGAAGAGAAACCCTCAATGGCCCTTATTCTGTCGTCCAAGAGCTGGTAATCCGCAGGTCTGGTCGGATCAACAGCGGGAGGAGCGACATGACTGGCCGGTCGAGAAGCTTCTGGGGCGATCGATGCAGGTATGTTCGGGGTGAACCACATTTGAGGCGGGTAGGAGAAACTCGGTGGCACAGTCTGAGTAACGTTAGCAGGCTGAAGATATTACATTCCAGGCTGAGCATTAGGGGCCTGAGGTGCCCCTGTCTGCATGTACTGGGATACAGGGTATGTCAACATGGGCACAGAGGTTGCCCCAGGGTAACCAAAGGGAAAGGCCGGGACCTAACCAGCGCTCGCAGCTTGAGCGAACTGATTAGGAAGCTGGAAGTGGAGACGTGGGCCTCAGTAGTCCTCTTCATCGTTTGGGAGGCCGTCAGGAATCTGACCTTGGTTGTCGTCCAGATCAGCAGCATCAATCAGAGTAATTTGAGTAGTGGGGAGATCCCATGGGAAACCAGCGTTTCTAGCAGTGGCAGCGGCGCAGAGAGCCGGATGAGGGAAGAAAGCTCCCCCACTTACGAGACTAGCAGCTAGATGTGGGGGCATTCCCCACGGGTAGGCAGCAGCAAGGCTAGCAGAGTCCATGGGGACCATCTAACGGTTCCCAGACTTAGGCACAACAGGTCGGAGTGTCGACGGTAGTGTCAGCAACAGCATCAGGAATGGTCACCCCAGCAACACAGGTGACGTTGGCAGCAGCAGAGGCAGGGTTCCTCTGAGACTGGAGAATCTCGAGAATAGTCTCCATATTCCCCTTGAATAGGCTTATCTCACCTTGCACCTGGGCAAGGGATTCGCGAACGGCAACATTGTCAGCTTCGTGTTCGGCCATGATTCTGGACTTGTTGGAACGTGTGTAGTACTAATGACGAGTCGCCGTTGTTGCTGTGGCAAAACGGCGAGTGTAAGCATTTTATTTTCTGACGGCTTTTGACAAATAAATGCATGGATGCATGTGTGTACGCAAAAAGATTTGATATGTGCATTCATCATTATTATTATTTTTGTAAAGGAAACAATTCCAGGGAATCCGCGAGTTTGCTCATTTAACACAAGCAATTATAAAGCAAATAAAGAGACACAGTTTATGAAACCAATCATCGAGAAACTCTTTTATTCAATGTCGATAAAGCGGAATACAAGTACATCAAGAAAATTCCCATCAGCTACAAGAAGGTCACATTAGTCCTACCAGACCTCAATCTAGTGAATTACAAGCGACTAGAAGCAATTGGATAACAAATTTTCATAGTAAGCCTGAGATTTTGGAGACAGGCAGGCGCCCCACTTTCCCAACATCGCATTCCCTTCAGGTGGGGGGTTGTAATCTGGCTTGCTTGGAACGTTGTTCACAACTGTCTTCCCTCGGTTGGGGAGGTCTTCAGGATGCTTATTCAGTTGTATGTTGCTGTCTTTCAGGTTCCCATGTGATTTTCCCTTCAACTCTTGAATCTCTTCTAGTCTTTGATTCAACTCATATTGGTTTTAGCGAAGGGTGACTTCTAGCTGTTTGTTGTGGCTTCTCTCATCCTCCAACTCTTTCTTACAAGCTTCTAGCAGGCTTTGAAGTTTCTTCATTTGCTCCATATGTTCTAGTTCTACTTTACTGGCTCGGTATTGGGCTTCGACTAACTACTTCTTTTTAGTTGTCAGGCTGGCATAAGTCCCTTTGAGAGTGTCACCCACTTTGAGTATTTTGAAGACCTCTGTTTGTACCTCATCATCTGCTTAACGAACTCGGTCTCTCTTCTGATTTAGATTGAATTTCAAGGTTTCCTTCTCCAATGAGATCTTAGCAAGCCTATATTTGAGATCGGCATTCTCCTTCTCTAGGGTCTTGATAACCTTCTTCAATTCATCTATTTCAGAATTTGGCTGGTTCTCTAGCTCAGGAGGTTGGAGGTTCATGGATGGTTCGGGCGGGAACGGCAACAAGACCTCATTAACTCTGCTCTTGACCCAACTGGTGTAAGCTTCCTTGGCGATATAGTTCTTCTTACCCATCTCAGCTCTTCCTTGAGGACAAATCAACCCCTAAGCCTTGACATTCTTCTTGATCAACTCTGGCTCTTTGACCCCTTCGTATAAGACAAAACCCTTTACACTTTTGAGATTAGGTTTGTCCACCATAGGGTATCCAAGTTGTCGCAATGCTAGCCTCGGGTTGTAGTTAATCCCTCCTCTTGTACCAAGAAGAGGTACATTAGGAAAATCCCCACAATTGAGGATGAGCTTGACACCATCGTATATTCGAGAATACCAAGGAATGTCTTCAGCTTTTAAGGACATGATCCGCTGGGACCATTTCAAGTTATCTTTGTTCTCAGTGAAGGGGCCTTTGCTGGGTAGATGCGAAATAAACCATCTATACAGCAAAGGGGTGCAACATACGATAGTCCCTTTCTTCTTTTGGGTCCTCACATGGATGGAATAGTAAGTATCAGCAAGAAGAGTGGGAATCAGATTCTGAGTCAAGAAGATGTGAATAGCAGCCAAGTCTACGAACTCCTCCATATTCAGAAACAAGACAATACCATAGATAAGTAAAGATAGATTGGCGTTCAAGGCCGTCCAGCTCCCAGCTTCAGTGAAGGTGATAGCTTTGTCTATGAGAAACTTAGAGGTGAAGCCATGGATTCCACCCTTTGGTTTCAGGTTCATTTATATTTCCTTCTTTCCCATATGCAGAGCTTCAGCAAGATCTTGATATTTAGGAAGTTCCTTAGTGCGGATGTAGGGCACTTGGTTCTTAATCCTAATACCCAAAATATGAGAGTACTCTTCCAACGTCGGCGCTAGCTGGTAATCTTGGAAAGTAAAGCATCTTAGTGATGGATCGTAGAACTGCACCAAGGTGTGCACAACGGTGATGTTGACCTTGGTGTTCAGAATACCCAGAAGGTTACCATAAGTTTCCTTGAAAGCGTCTTTGTGAGTCAGATCCAAATGTGCCCCAAGTCCTCTCAATTCAGCCAACTGAGGTTCCACAAACTTGTAATTGTGGATGCTCTTTCTCTCAAGATTCATACTTCGCTTCAATTGCTTGGTAAACAGACTGGACTCTTGGATTCCTGGAAAAGACATGCATATGCAAAAAATTGTCATGATGAATGATAATGTAATGATGAGATGATAATAAGTCACATGGATTCGAAACTCTGGAAAGTTCTGGACAATCTGTAAGGGCCACATGCTGCAAGATCAAAAGTTAGACATAACATGAGTATCAAGGTAGGTAGAGTCTATGGTTTCCTGCAATGAAAACCCATATCCCCCTCACAGGTGTGGACTATGCTCCAAGGTGGTCCCTAGAAGGTCTCCCAGAGTCATTGACTCAAAATGGAAATACCCTACCGTAGTGAATACTCACAGGACAAAATTACTTCCAAGTGAATCTAGTCTAGGTGTGGTTTTCGTGACACCCAACGCGCGAAACGCAGGTGTACACGACTATCCACGAGTCTAACCTATGTGTATACTAAGCTCGGTTATAGAGCTTTCCTTTCATGCAGTATAACCCATCCCAACAACAATGTAATAGATAGTATCTATAATATAAAGCGAATAAGAAATGTGATAAATAAAAGCGAGTATAACTATGAGTTAAGAACCTAAACTATCGAGGGAACAACCTAAACTAGGCTCGACTCCTTTTAGCGACTAGGAAATACTCCCAGTAGCGAAGTATTCCCCAGCAGAGTCGCCATCAGAAGCTGGGGATGCTCAAGAAGAGTCCCCCAACTACAAGCAAAATTCCCAGCAGAGTCGCCAGCTGACGCTAGCGGAAATATACCTGAACATATCGCACGCTCGAACATACAATAGAGTCGCCATCGAACTTTATTTATCCCCAAAGGGAAGGGAAAATATCGATAAAACCCGAGGGAAAGAGATATACTGGGTAAGGAAGTCGGTTATGCAAGGGGAAGGTATTAGCACCCCAAAAATCCATGGTACTCCATGGGAACCATTTTGATTGGTTTTAGGGAACTAGGTTTGGGTCTAATCAAAGTTAGTAATTGTTAGAAGCTATCCTAAGGGATCATGCATTGATTTGTTAAAATTGAATGAAAATTATAAGTTAGAGGTCCTAAGGGAGCATGTGCATATTAGTCAAAATATTTATTAAAAAACCCTATGTATAAGTCATACAATTGTTAGGAAATGATTAAAGTTCTACTTCAAATTCTAGTTCTAATGGGATCATGTCATAAAATGGATAAAATGCCCGAAATTACCCCTAAAGGGCAAAATGGCCATTTGCCAAATATGTCAAATTTCATGGTCTAAAATTGATTCTATCCTAACGTTGAGAAATGATGTAGTTCTAAATTCAATCAAGAGCCTAATTAGAATCAAATCAAGGTCCTAATTCAAATTCTAATAAAAAGTCCTAATTAAAATTCTAATAAAACCCTAATTAAAAGCTAAAATCCTAAAAATCAAGATTTTATTCCTAATTGTCAAAATCAACCTAATTAATCTAATATTATCCTAATTAACCTAATTACATTGCAAAAAAATCAATTAAGAAAATAAAAGAAAAAAGCAATTAAAATGGAGGTATAAATTGAAAATAGAAGTGTAAAACAAGACTTGGTTAATGGGCTGCAGGATGAGCCCAAAGTAGTTTTTCTGGTGCAGAAAGCCATGTCCAAAAAAAGGTGGTGTATGAGCAAAAACAGGCATGGGATACGTCTGAGCCCAATGCCAAAACGAACACTTCCAGGGGGTAGGCTGGAAACGTATGGTGAATAAGAAAAAAGCCAATGGGCTTGGTTAAGCCCGATTCAACTTCTTTCCACAGTCACTAGGGGGTGTATCAGCACTACATAGTGTATTATAAGTAATTCCATGGGCCTAATGACTTAAGCCCAATCCTCTCTCCTCTGTTGACTTGTCTAAGTCAACAGATTCAAAACAAAACTCCAAGCACGCGTTCATCCATCTCTCACCGTCCATTCACTGTGACTCACCGCGCCGGCGGTCGTTGCCGGTACCGGTGGTAGCTAAGCCTAAGGTCTAACCTCCAATACCTGCACAAGGTCATGTTGATGATGAAAACGGGACCGGTTTTGGGGATTGATTCCTGGATTGGCCAAATCGAAGGACATTTGGGAAGAAACCTAGGTGTCTAAGTTCAAATTAAATGGAATTTGGGATCAGTTAATCTCCTACACCATAGGGCTTTCATTCCTTGGCCTAGATACTACACTTGAAGGAGAATTGCGGTCCAAAACGCAGCGGAAATTAAAATTTTATCCTTTAGAGATCCTTACAAATGGTCATGATCAGTGATAGAATATTTACCTCTTGTGACGGTTGAAACCTTTGGTGCAGATCTCTTGTGACGATCAAAACCTTTGATGCAGATCCACGAAGCGATCACGAACGTTGAACGATGACAACGTCTCTACTCAGTCCACACGAACGAATTCCTTCAATCTCAGGGCTAGCTGGTACGAATGAAGGCTTTGAGTGAGAGAGAGAGAGTGAGAGACAACGAAAATAACGCAACCACAATAAATGCTTCTGCACAAGGGTTCTATTTATAGAACCACTTGTGTGGGCTTCAAGCTAAAAAGCCCACTTAAGTGTATTTTGGCCCATATCTTATAATATGCCCAAAATCACTTAAGCCCATGGTACCTTACCATGTTTCGTATTCTACTCAAGTACGTCGTACCTTACGATGTTCTATAATTCACTTAAGGGCACCGTACCTTACGGTATTCCTTAGTTACTCTATCTCTCACCAATCCGTCCTTTGTGTGTGACCCTGTAGGTTTTCGTGACGTTGGCAATTATGTTAAATCACGCATTTAACATAATAAACAGTGAGCGGTATCTAGCAACACATCACTGCTACCCAAGACACGAAAATATCATGTGATCTGACAAAACCTTCTGTGATAATACTTATGTGTATAATTACTCTTTTGCCCTTATGTCTATATTGAACACAAGGCATAGACCGTGTCATCCTTGTCCAGTTCAATATTGGGCCCATAGACATTTATCCTGTTATGCAGGATGAGCAAATTCCATCTAGGTCACTTATGTCCCTCAGCATGCTTTGTGGAGTACCCATCAACTATCTTTATGGTTATCCAGTTACGGACAACGTTGGATCAGCAATAAAGCACTCAACTCTACATCTAGGGTCCATAGTGGTTTCAGGTTGAAGAGTGGAATACACTATTATCACCATGAGAATAACTTATGACACTTTGCATAACTTTCTATATAGTATTCTCATAGCGGGTCAATCCGGTAGAAATATTACTCTTAATATTCATACCTATGTTTAAGACTTGATAACTCTTTATCCATGATCCATGAGATGTGATCATCAGTCTACAAACATAATAGTCTTAATGCTTTAATGTTATCCCACTTCACACTAAAGCTCGACTACGGATACTTTAGGAATAGTGTCCTTATGTTTAATGTGTTCTCATGATTAAGTCACACTTAATACATTAAACGGACTATCTATTCCAGGGACTTTATTAATCAACCATAATAAAGAGAATGCCTTTTATTATTAATAAATAATTCGATACAAGTACCAAAATGTATTGGCCTCTAGGGCTTACACCAACAATCTCCCACTAGCACTATAGCCAATCAGGCATACCCCTTATGCCCATTGATCTAGTATGGCCATCATGCTTCTGCTGCGCAAGAGGCTTTGTTAGTGGGTCAACAATATTGTCAAGTGTAGGTACTTTACATATTTTCACATCTCCTCTATCTATTATCTCTCGAATGAGATGATAACGCCTGAGTATGTGTTTGAATCGTCGGTGAGATCTAGGCTCCTTAGCTTGTGCGATAGCACCATTGTTATCATAATAGAGACCAATGGGATCCACAATGCTAGGGACTATGCCAAGTTCACTAATGAACTTTTGATCCAAACAACTCCCTTTTCTGCAATTGAGGCAGCAATATACTCGGCCTCGGTTGTAGAATCCGCAACTGTATCTTGCTTTGAACTTTTCAAGCTCACAGCGCCACCATTTCAGCAAAACACATAACCATTGGAAATATTCATATGAAAGCGTCTCAGCACCTTGTCTATGTACTCTGACTTAGGCCAAGCATTTTATGATCTATCTCTATAGATTCTGATTCCTAATATTTATAGGCTGCTTCACCTAGGTCCTTCGTAGAAAAGCATTTCCCTACCCAAGACTTTACTTGTTGCAGGGTAGGGATATCGTTTCCAATAAGTAATATGTCATCTATATATAATACCAGGAATACGATCATGCTCCCACTAACCTTCTTGTAGACACAAGGCTCATCTTCGTTCTTGATGAATCCATATTGTTTTACTGTTTCATCAAAATGAAGATTCCATGATTAATACATCACCTTGATCAGATATCCATATATCTCAGGTAGGTGACGTATCCTGCCTGACCTACGCGGGTCTTGTTCTACTTGAGCAGGTTGCTCTTACACAACTACTTGTGTTTCCTGCTCTAATTCCTCCATAGGTGTATCGATGCTTTGTGATTCTTGAATTTCTTCAAGCTTTACTTTCCTCCCACTGGTTCCTTTGGAAATAAAATCCCTTTCCAGGAAAACTCCAGTTCGAGCGACAAACACTTTGCCCTTAGAAGGATTGTAGAAGTAATACCCTCTTGTCTCTTTAGGATACCCCACAAATAAGCATTTGTCAAATTTTGGGTTCAATCTTAGTTGAAATTTGTCGTTTCACATAAACCTCGCAACCCCAAATCTTTATGTAAGACATATGTGGTTTCTTACCACTCCATATCTCATATGGTGTCTTCTCAACCCTTTTGGATGGAACACGGTTAAAGTGTGTAAGCTGCTGTCAATGTTCCCAAAAGGAGTTTGGAAGATCGGCGTGACTCATCATGGATCGGACCATGTCTAACAGGGTTCGATTTCTTCTCTCAGATACACCATTCCATTGGGGTGTTCCAGGAGGAGTAAGCTGGGATAGGATCCCACACTCTTTCAGATGGTCAACAAACTCTAGGCTTAAATACTCATCACCTCGATCTGATCGAAGAGTTTTAATATTCTCACCTAGTTGGTTTTAACTCGCTAGGTTTCACCCTTTTGGTATTAATGTTATTAATAGGCATTTCGAGATCAATGACATGTAGTCCATTGCTCATTTGTGCAGTAGCATAGAATATATCATTCAAATAAATTGAGCAACAATTGTTCTTTATTATAAATGAAAAACCAAACTTGTCCAAACAAGAAATGGAACTAATATTCCTGCTAATTGCAGGTACATAATAACAGTTCTCTAACTGAATTATTAAACCACTAGGTAAAGTCAATACATAAGATCCTACGGCTAAAGTAGCAACCTTTGCTCCATTGCCAACTCGTAGGTCAACTTCACCTTTTGCCAAATCTCTACTCCTTTTCAGCCCCTGCACATTTGTACAATGTGAGAACCGCATCCAGTATCAAATACCCATGATGCAGAAGTAGATAAATTTATTTAATAACAAAATTACCTGAAGTTGAAGTCTCTACTCCATTCTTCTTATCTTCCAGGTACTTTGGGCAGTTCCTCTTCCAGTGTCCGGTCTTACCGCAATGGAAGCAGGTGCCTTCTTTTGTTATGCCTCCACTAGGCTTCAAAGCAGCAACAGTGGGTCTGAGTTTGGCAACTTCCTTGCCTTTCCCTTTATCACCCTGCTTGGTGGGCCTTTTGTTCTGTCTCTTTCCATTTCCGATCATCAGAATGGACTTCCCTTTTGACTTCAGATTCTGCTAGGCAGTTCTCAACATGGCGAGCAGTTCAGGAAGAGATTTGTCCATATCAATCATATTAAAATTTAAGACAAATTGACTGAAACTATCTGGCAACGATTGCAAGATCAAATCAGTCGCAAGTTCCTTCTCGAGGGGAAAACCCAATCTCTCAAGGTTTTCCACATACCCAATCATCTTGAGTACATGGGGACCTACAGGGGCTCCCTCAGCTAACTTGCTTTGAAAAAGGGCTTTTGAAACTTCAAACCTCTCATGCCTTGCTTGCTCTTGATAGAGCATCTTCATGTGTTCGATCATATCGAACGCTGACATGTTCTCATGTTGCTTTTGCAATTCCGAGTTCATGGTAGCCAGCATGAGACAAGCAGTTTCATTGGCATCATCGACATGCTTCTTATAAGCATCTCTTTCTGCCTTAGGTGCAGAACTAGGAGGTTCCTCTTCAGGAACAGGTGTCTCCAAGACATACAACTTTTTGTCATGTTTGAGGATAATCCTCAGGTTTCGGTGCCAATCCAGAAAATTTGTCCCAGACAATTTTTCCTTGTCAAGGATTGATCGCAAGATGTTGTTGGAGGTGTTTGCTGTCATGGTTATCTACATAAGGATCAAGAAAATATAAGTATCATTGACATATTTAATTAGGCCTTTAATCAAATATGCTCCCACTATTTTACTCAAAACAAATGACCCTCATCATTTGAATCGGAAAATCCCGTTGGAAGATTTTCTAGTGGGTCGAGATCCATATTTCACTTCGTTCTAAGTCCGCGTAGGCGGATTACACAAAACTAGGTTATTTAGGTAGGAACTCCTTCCAATTGTATCTCATACAACTCTCGAAAATTTCAGTTGGGTGAATAACTCCTTATTCCAATCCATCATATGGATTATTCCCAACTTTTGCTTCTAAACATATATAATAAAATTATAATTAAGTTTGACTCATCGTTTTAGCAGTTGGATATTACAATTATCCCATCGCACCTTAACTAATACAAAACATGCACCTCGCGTAGGCGAAACCTACATTATTCGATACCAGTCTTGATGAGTGCTAAAACTTGGAAAGCAAACATATATAATATTATTATAATTTGTTTAGTTAAGTTTTACCCATTGTCTTAGCAGTTGGATATTACAATTATCCCATCGCACCTTACTAATATAGAACATGCACCTCGCGTTGGCGAAACCTACATTATCCGATACTAGTCTTGATGAGTGCTAAGACTTGGAAAGCATAAACTTAATATTTTAGTTTGAGGGAATTGCAATTGTTCTGATCTCACCGGCTTATTTATCATATAAATCGTCTCTCACATGCATCAACATATATTCACATGCATCAACATACATACACATGCATCAACATACATACACAATGAAACAGTTATGGCCCCTAGCGCAATTGTTCTCCCAAGCCAATGAGAGAACCTAAGCTAACCTAATAACGATCTAAGCTTCTCCAAGCAAGATCTCCAAGGTTGTCCTCCTTTAATATTGAATTCTTCTCTAGGCTTCTCCAAGCAAGATCTTCAAGGTAGTCCTCCTTTGATATTGAAATCTTCTCTTTCTTCATAACATTGTCTTCTTCTCTTTCTTCATTACATAGAAGAAACTCGTTTTACATACGAGGGATTGAGATGAGAAAAGAAGTTACATTCAGAGACTAAAAGGAGAGGCACGACACGCAGGTCGTATTTAAAACCCAAAAAAAAATAAAGGAAGACTAAGGCCATAACTGATCACGACAGGGCAATAATAACAAACACATTATTATTATTATTATTTTTAATTCCTTTAATTAATTAAAACAAAATTAAATTTCGGCGACCGATCACACTACGCAGAGTTAGCCGGGGGTTTCGCATCAACACAACCCTTGCGTAGTCACAAAACAGAAACCCCAAGAATTCTGACCTTGTGAGTGTGACGACCGTCACAAGTATGTTACGACCGTCACAGGTCACAAGCATGTTACGACCGTCACATGCATATGTTACGACCGTCACGGGGCAAAAACAGAAACGCCTACAATTTTGGATCTGTGAGTGTGACGACCGTCACAAAGCACGTGACAACCGTCACATCCTTGTTACGACCGTCATGGGCTTGTTACGACCGTCACGCATCCATCTTGTTACGCTTGTTACGCTCGTCACACGAGCTTCACGCGGCCAAAATAACAAAACTTTGAAACAATCTACAGACCTCTTCCAAAAAGCCCTAAATTCACAACTCCTTGACGGCACAACCCTTGCGCCGTCACCAACCCTAATGCGCCAATTTCAGACCGTCAAACACACCTCGATTGTTATTTCAGTATGATTGATCAACAGGTCATTGCTTCACCATACTAATGTCGGATTCCGAAGCAAATGACCATTGATCGCTCAAAGGAAAACAACCACTTAGTGTTTGAATGAACGAAACAGAAACAGTATATCACATATACCGTACTTTGCATTAGGATTACTTATATCATATATAAGTTGATCGGTCTCAATTGCGTAACCTATGGACGATCGATGTATCGCTGCTTCACCATACTAATGTCGGTACCGAAGCATAGTCAACATCAATCATCCAACTTATACACTCATGATGCCAAATTTAATTACCCGTTTAATTAATTGATTCATTCTGTCTTTTAATCATATTAATACAGAAATTAAACAGCTATCCGATTCATGGTTTCGTAAGTGGCTCTGATACCACTGAAGGAGAATTGCGGTCCAAAACGCAGCGGAAATTAAAATTTTCTCCTTTAGAGATCCTTACGAATGGTCATGGTCAGTGATAGAATATTTACCTCTTGGACGGTTGAAACCTTTGGTGCAGATCTCTTGTGACGATCAAAACCTTTGATCCAGACCCATGAAGCGATCACGAACGTTGAACGATGACAACGTCTCTACTCAGTCCACACGAACGGATTCCTTCAATCTCAGTGCTAGCTGGTATGAATGAAGGCTTTGAGTGAGAGAGAGAGAGAGAGAGTGAGAGAAAACGAAAATAATGCAACCGCAATAAATGCTTCTGCACAAGGGTTCTATTTATAGAACCACTTGTGTGGGCTTCAAGCTAAAAAGCCCACTTAAGTGTATTTTGGCCCATATCTTATAATATGCCCAAAATCACTTAAGCCCATGGTACCTTACCATATTTCGTATTCTACTTAAGTACACCGTACCTTACGATGTTCTATAATTCACTTAAGGGCACCGTACCTTACGTTATTCCTTAGTTACTCTATCTCTCATCAATCCGTCCTTTGTGTGTGACCCTGTAGGTTTTCGTGACGTTGGCAATTATGTTAAATCACGCATTTAACATAATAAACAGTGAGCGGTATCTAGCAACACATCAGTGCTACCCAAGACACGAAAATGTCATGTGATCTGACAAAACCTTTTGTGATAATACTTATGTGTATAATTACTCTTTTGCCCTTATGTCTATATTGAACACAAGGCATAGACCGTGTCATCCTTGTCCAGTTCAATATTGGGCCCATAGACATTTATCCTGTTATGCAGGATGGGCAAATTCCATCTAGGTCACTCATGTCCCTAAGCATGCTTTGTGGAGTACCCATCAACTGTCTTTATGGTTATCCAGTTACGGACAACGTTGGATCAGCAATAAAGCACTCGACTCTACATCTAGGGTCCATAGTGGTTTCAGGTCGAAGAGTGGAATACACTATTATCACCATGAGAATAACTTATGACACTTTGCATAACTTTCTATATAGTATTCTCATAGCGGGTCAATCCGGTATAAATATTACTCTTAATATTCATACCTATGTTTAAGACTTGATAACTCTTTATCCATGATCCATGAGATGTGATCATCAGTCTACAAACATAATAGTATTAATGCTTTAATGTTATCCCACTTCACACTAAAGCTCGACTACGGATACTTTAGGAATAGTGTCCTTATGTTTAATGTGTTCTCATGATTAAGTCACACTTAATACATTAAACGGATTATCTATTCCAGGGACTTTATTAATCAACCATAATAAAGAGAATGCCTTTTATTATTAATAAATAATTCGATACAAGTACCAAAATGTATTGGCCTCTAGGGCTTACACCAACAACACTCTGGTACGCTCAATGTAAGAGAATATCACAGAAGAGAAATGGACTTACCGGAGAAGACGATCGGAAACTTCAGCAGGTGAGTTCTTGGTCTCGTTTTACACGCTCCTTCTTCCTCTTTCTTCTTCTTCTTCTGAATTGAGAATGGTGAGAAATGCGGTGGTTAAGTTCAAGCTAAATTGAAGCTTCAATGTGAAGCTTCAATGGCTTCTTTGAGAGAGAAATAGAGCTTTGGTGATGGTGAGGGAAGAAATTGCAGAGAGAATTCGCACAGATTCACACAAGGTTCCAAAGGTTCTGAAAATGAGAGCTATGAATTTCTTAAATAGAAGTGAAGTTTGGAGCTTTGGCTAGGCTTGGAATGAGGTTTTGATTTAGTTAGACTTAGGTTAGGAGTTAGTTAACCTTGGCTCACTGAGTTTGATATAAACTCGATTAGTTAAACTTGACTCAGTTAGTTAGGATTAGTTGGTTAATGAGTGAAGAAGCATTTTTTGACTGGCTGTTGTGGGTTAGGAGGAGGTTGAGGTTAAGTTGAAGTGGGTTTTAATGAATTGTTATCCAGGTCACAGGTTATCCATAAGTGACCTTGGTTTGGCTTGAAAAGAAGGGTAGCTTTAGTGGGTGAATGTTAGTGGTCTTGATGCACAACTGGCTGTAGCAGGTAGCATTTGAATTATGATTAAATGATTGAATTAAACGCGACTTTCTGAATTGTTCATTGTTAAGTGCAAATGTGTTTTGGTTAGCATGATGAATATGATATTTTGGTTCAATGCTTTGATTCAATGTTTGCTTGTTCCTTCTGCTGCAGCAAATTGGCTATGGTCTTGCAATGCCATGTTGGATCTTTTCAATTTAGAAAGTGAATGGTTGATCATGGTTTTTATGTGCAAAGCTCATGCCGACTTTGGCTTCTGTAGGATACAGGGCCAATGCACTTTGCTTCATGGTGCAACTAAACTCAGGGTGTTGGTAGCTCTACTTGGCTTGGTGCAGGCCTTGAGGTATGTCTCATTTTGGTGAGTTTATAGTAACAGTCATGAGTTCAGTTGGTTGGTTCATGTGTTATGCAATGTTGGTTCATGCTTGGTGCTTGTTGCATTGTTGGTTGCAGGGTGCTAATGTGCTTGAAACATGCTTTGAAGGTTTGGCTTGGACCTTGCAAGTTTGGCATGAATTTAGAACAGGTTTGTTGTAGGTTCATAGATTGCATTAGATATGCAGCCATTTCCATGCCACAAGTTGACTTGGTGTTTATTTGTGGTGAATGTATACAGTTTTGAGGCACCAGTTTGTTACCAATTACTGTGTTCATGATATGTTGTAGCATGTCGTCTTGTAAGTTGCTAACTTGTACCCTTTACCATTTGGCTCATATGCTGCAACAAAAGGGGTTCTGCAGTGGGATGATTTGCTCATTGGAAATGGCTTATGATGCTTCCTTGTTCATGGCTTCCAGTTTGTACATAGAAAGTGGTGGTGTCTAGGAGTTAACTCAAGTGCTTGTTATGTTGAACCTGCTGCTGCATAAAGGTGATGCGCTCATTCAGCTGATGTTTCCTTATGTCTCACTATTGTTTTGTTGTAGTAGGGTCACATTCTATTGATATGATCGTGACCTTTTCCAATGCTTTATGTGCGATCTGGATGCAAACTGTTGCATATAGGTTGAGTCTCAATAGTTATGAGCATGGTTCAGCCTGAGTTGGAGACAGGTTTTGGGGTTATGGTTTGATGCAAATTGGTACAACCATGGTGTTGCATGGAAATCTCATGGTCTTATGGTTTTAGAACTTCTTGAATGATGTTTATGGTCAGGTTTGATAGTGATGAACCATAAGTGCAGCAGGTTTTGCAGTGGCCATCCCTTGGAATACTAGTAGGGGATCATGAGGATGCAGCATGAAGTCACATTCTAACTTGTGCAGGTAGTTTTTGAGCAAATTGGTTGGCCTTACTGAAACATTTCAAGTCCTTGGTAACTGCTCTTGACCAATTTCTGCAAGTCTGTCTTTGAAGGTGGTGCATTGCCTGGCAGGTTCATGGTATATGGATGCAAGATCACCAAGTTAGACTGAATGGTGAACTAATTATGTCAGATGTTGTTGTGTCATTCTAACTGAATTGGCATATGGTGTCAACCTTCCATTATACAGCCTAGTCATGGTTTAGTTTATGCAATACAGGGACCCTGCAAGTCTGGATTGAGTTTATAACAGGTTTCGTTCTTAGCTTCATGGTAAGTCAACACATTGCATAGCTTGGCTTTTATGATATTCCTTGTTGATTATGACTTTGGTTTGTGCAGTGGTTTAGGTCCTGTTACATTTTCACTGAACTGGTATGCTTGAATGTATGTTGCCATATTTCCTGGTAGGTTGTTATTGTGTGCTTCAAACTGATCAAGGAAGGCAATGCAACCCGATGCTCAGGATGTGGAATAAATGCCACATTCCTCCTGGAGTAATCATGGATTTGGATGTTATTCTGTCATAGATTCTTGCCAAATTATGTGGTGTTACTCAGTCAAGGTAGCACAGTTTGGTTCAAATGGCCTTGCTTCAACTAGTTCATGATCTGGTAGGGGTTTTACTTGGTTTTGGATCTCTCTGCTTGCAAGTTTATGACAAGGCCCAAGGTTATCATGTAGTGAATGTATGCTATCCATTGTAGCTTGACATGTTGCCCTTGATTAAGAAATGACTGATGGATCACATTGTGTTGTGTTGTACTGTGTTAGAGCCATTAGGACTTGGTTTGGGGCAGACCAACACCAAGGTTTGACAAGCCAAAATCGGAGGTTGAATCATGAAACCACTTACTTGGAAATGAAGCAACCAAGAGAGAACACAACCAAACATAGAAATTGGATGAAGAACCAAGGAAGAAGGCTAGATTAGGTTCAAGTTTAGGAAATTAGGGTTTTAGAATTTTAGGGTTAACTTTGGTCAAAGTTGACCAAAAAGTCAACTGTTGACCAAAGTCAACAATTGGTCCAAAACTCATTTTCTTGGCATTTTCTTTGTAAATGAACAATGTATTGATGATCATGGTGAAATTTAGGGTATTAGGGTCTTGGGTTGACTTTGGTCAAAATTGACCAAAAAGTCAATTAATGACCAAAGTCAACAATTGGTCAAAAATGTCAAATTTTGTATTTTCTTGTGTTGAATCACATGTAATGGTTTAAAATGACATGAAATAGATTGAAATGGATTAACAAATGGTTTGAAGTTGGTTTCCAATTTTTTTTTATTTTATGACTTGGATGTTGGACTTTTGAAAAATAACTTGACTGATAATGTACATGAACAAGTCCATCAAATGAGACCATAAGGTTAGGGTTTTGATACAGTGCCCATGAACCAATGGCATGGCCAGAAAGTGGCTTGAAACACAGGGGGTTTGGTTGTTCAGATGACCAGGACCAAAGGTATATCCACAACTATGAATAAAATCATTGACTTGGGACCAAGACCGATGCTCCAAGAAGGGTTGGGCCAAGCAAAAATGACAAAGGGTGAAGATTGAAGGGTCATGAATGCACAATGGAGCTACCAAGTTCATTTGATTCACCATCTTCTGATTAGGGCTTTGGAGGCCAAGATAAGGCCTGGGGAGGCTCCATGAAGTCATGCTTTGAGGATTTAGGGATTTGAAGGCCCTAGATTGTCAAGTCACACCTTTGTTGAGATCAAGCCTTCACCATCATCCCTAGGGTTCCACATTCCCCATGTTGATGATGTGATTAGACCATGGCCTTGAACTTTGATATCTATACAAACCCTGGCTTTACAAGCCCAAGTTTCTTCTGAATCCAGGAGGAATGATGCATGTGCATGAATTATGAATGTATGCAAATCATCTCCTGATCAAGTGATTGGATGCATAGGTGAGAAAGGGGATGGAAAATTTTGGGGTACAACACCATGAACTCTGAATTGAAAAAAAAACATGAGAATATGAAAGTGTTCAATAGGATCGAACACCTAAGTCGACTCAATAGGATCACACACTTTAATTCCAGTTTATTTCATTTTTTCTTTAATTGCAATTATATCGTTTTTCACTCTAAATCTTCATAATCTTTTACACACTTCAATTTTTCTTCACATCGGTCTTGAGTTCTAACAAATACAGACAAAACCAACTTTTCAAACACACATATTTTTCTCAAAACATTCATGCACAAATATGTCATTGAGATTTTTCGAGTTTAATCTGTTAAGTTAACCAAACTCGTGATTGTTTACTAAAAATACCAGTAAATAAATTGGATTGCTCAGTGTGACCCTTTTTTGTACATTTTAATTCAAGGTTTTTGTAGAAATTTGTGTATTTACGTTCATGTGTTTTGTTCTTCATATAAATATTTGAGTGTGTATGGGTTTGAGAAGTGGTAAGGTTAAAAGGAAAATGGCAGCATGAAAGTCACATAACACCTCTCTTCCACAGAATGACACCTCAAATATGGAAGAACAACCAAACGAAATGCTGTTTGGTGGCGTGGGAACTTCAACATCAACTGAGGTGACTGCTCCTGTTATAAGCCAAATATTGGTTTCAATAGTATCTCTTGAAGTAGTGGTTTCCCTACCATATTCAGCAAGTATTCCAACTACCCCAAGGGCTACACAACAAATTTTGGGAGATCCTAAGCCTTCTTTTCTCCCAAATTTTACCCTACCCCTGTGGTAGGGAATATCCATATGGCATACCAACTACAATGACGACAGTCCTACAAACCAATGCATCCACGTATGCAGATAATGAAATAATTGTTGCATCCCCCTTTCAATCCATACTTAGCATCAAAATATGCCATAAGAAATCCCAATCGAATGACATAACCACAAGGAGGGGTACGATGTATCCCTCAAGTTATTCCATCTTTAACAACTAGTTCCCTTCAAACTATGAGACAATAAATGGATGAGAGTAACCATGATATAGTGAATATGCTTATAAAGCAAATTGATATTGTGTTTAACCCTTTGATCTAAAACACTAACCATAGTTACCAACAACTAGAGCACCAGACAGCTTCCCATACAGTGCCAAATAACCAAATGCCACAATAGGTTATACCTATCAAATAACTTGTTCCCATTGTAGTCGAAGGCAATGCATGCCAAAATAGCCCCGAGGTAGTATTGGTGCATAAAAACCAGGATGCAGACCAAGTGGTTAAGAATGCATGCCAACGAATTAATTTTGAGAGGCATAATAGTTTAGCCAACGTGGTTGGAAAATTTTTAACCCAAAATGGCCAAAATGTTGGTCTTCGTAGGCCAAAATTTGTCTCTTCTTTGTCTGAATATATGTTGAATACTAAACTTCCAAGGGATTGGAAAATCCCTAAGTTCACTAAGTTTGCAAGGGATACCAATGAATCCATTGTCGAACGTATTGTTATATATATATATATATATATATATATATATATATATATATATATATATATATCATTCTAAGGCATAAGACTTGGACAATAATGAAAACTTAAAAGTGAAGCATTTTCTAAATTATTTAATTAAGATTGCTTTTACATGGTTTACTATCCTTACCCCACATTCCATATGTAATTGGATTCGGTTATAGTGAGTATTCCATGAACAGTTCTACATGGGCCACTCAAAGATTTGCATAAAAGAATTGGCCAGTGTAAAGTGAAAGTTCTTTGAGTCAATAGATGACGATCTTAATAGGTTTAGGCTACTGAAAGAAAGATGTTTTACCCAAGTTCCTGAACATGAGTTAGTCAAAATAGCTTCATGTGGGTTAGACCATTCCATCATGAAGAAGTTAGATACCCAATAATTGAGGGACATGTCCCAACTAGTTGATAGGGCCCGACAAGTCGAAAGGTTGAAGGCTTAAAAAGTTAGGCCAATTAAAAACCCTAGGAAAGAAAAAGTTGCCTATGTAAAAACAGAAGAAAGCGATCAAGAAATTTATATAGTTTTTGAATATGTTAAAGAGAATGAGGTTGATCTATAAGAGTTAAAGCCAGAGCCTCCATATGTCTGTAAGGTCTTAAGACCTTCGAACGTGAAAAATATGGTCGAACCAACTAAATATGAGAAATTTATTACAAACACTTACATGTTGCATGTAACTAAATATGATGAGATCTTTGATGTGTTGGTTTATGATGGTCAAATTATAGTTCCAAAAGATTTGAAAACGCCACCATTAGAAAAAAGAAAGAAAATAGGTTTTTGTAAATACCATAACTTTCTTGGTCATAAAACATCTCAATGTGTACTTTTAAGGGATCGGGTGCATAACGCTTCGAAGGATGGAAGGCTCAAATATGGTGATAATCCCAAAGCCATAATGCAAGTCGAATTAGATCCTGCACTGGCCAAAGATGCCAACTTTGTTGAGCCTCTAGAAGTTCTTATGGTTGAGGCTACTAAGGGCCTTAACAACAAAGTCAAGGAAGTAAGTGTGAAGGATTATGTTGAGAAGATGAAAGTGGTGTATCTTAAGGCTATGGAGGAATTGATAGAATTCTTGAATAGGTGCAAGGTCAAAGGCTAAAAACTTATGTTGTGTCCTATATGCAGTGTAGAGTTTGATAAGGATACTAGCAAAGACCTGGAGAAGGTCAGACCTCAACAACAAAGAAAGTTGGGTCAAGATAACAGAAAAACACAATTTGCTTTTGATAAGAGGGGACTGTATTTAAAGACATTCCAAATAGGACTTATATTCCACCTTCCAATGCAAATGTTGGTAAGTGGTTTCGACTTGCAAGATCGACTAACAATGATAAAAAGTAATTGAAGTTAGTTGAAATTGGTCTGAACTCATCGTACCATGAAATTCACAAGTTCCAAAGAAGAATTTATATACTTCCACAACCTACCTGGGAAACAAACCAATAACCAGAACCCAATGGGGGAGGAACTAAAGAAAGAAAAGGTCTCCTTTGAAGCTGCAAATAAAAGTAGCAAGTCCCATAAAATGCCAGAAGTACAGGTGGCAAAGAGGCATGTGAAGGAAATGTTTTCCTCCTTTTCCAGTAATGAGTAAGCTTAAGGGAAAATATGTCGTCTAAAATGAGGACGAAGACATGTTGACAAATAACTTTGATTCTAGTTTAGAGGATAAATTAGATATAATATGCAGTATGATTACGATTCTCCCTATAGAATATGATTCAGTCACTGAAGTGGCTAAAGAGGATAAAGATTTTGCTGTAGAGATGGCGAATCATTATCCTCTATGTTATTATGTTATGAACAACGGTTGTGTCGAAGAATAAAAGGAAATGTTTGAAAGGCCTTATGAAGGCATGAAACAACATTTGAAGTCTTTGTTTATATGGGCCAAAGTTGAAGAGACGGGAGTAAACAAAGTGCTAGTAGATGGAGGGGCATCAATAAATCTAACGTCACATTATTTATTAAAGAAAATTGTCAAATATGATACTGATATGAGACCTAACAATATGGTTCTATCGAATTATGAGGCCAAAATCAGTAAAGCTCTTGGCTCATTCAGGTTAACATTATTGCGGGCATAATCACAAGACCAACTTTGTTTGTGGTTATTACGACCAATGCAAATTAGAATTTGCTGCTTGGTCGAGAATGGATACATGGTGTAGGGACAATCCCTTCAACCCTTCACCAAAGGATCTCAATCTGGAGATCAAACAACATAATGGAGAATGTCGAAGCAGATCATAGTTGCTTCCTTACTGAAGTAAATCATATTAATAAGAAGAAATTTGATAAGCAATTGGAAAATATTTCATCTTGTTCTTCTGCTAGAACAACATTTGTTCCACGAGAAGATCTATTTTATTCAATAAAACTTTATCCCACACATGGATTTATGTAGGAAAGAGAAGTTACAGGAGATGGTCTTGCCGAAGGTACATGCTAGGACATCGAAGAGAATAATGATGTCTGAATCGAGCGTGCTTCCTTGAATTTTAGGCTATATGGGTGAAAATAGAATAAAGGCAACCTTAGAGGTTGAATCCCAACAAAAGATGGTTGTCAAAGCCATTGTAGTTAAAGTAAACAAAATAGAGGAAATTGGAAAACACAAAGTTCTAGATAGCCAGAGGTTTGACTGCATCTATGATAATGAGCCTTTAGGATTTGAAAAAGATCATTTGGCTTCAAAAAAGAAGATGCAAGCACATGATCCATTAGAATAAGTTGATTTAGGAGATGGAATGATCAGAAAGCCAACTTACGTCATTTCTAATAACGACTCAAACGTGAAGTCCCAAGTGATTGAAGTACTCAAGGAGTTCAATGATTTATTCTCCTGTGACTATGATGAGATACCTGGCTTAGTCAAGATTTAGTGGATTTAAAGTTGCCAATTCGTCCATACAAAAAGCCAGTGAAGCAGAAACCCAACAGATTTGTAGCAGAAGTCATGTCAAAGATCAAATAAGAAATATAGAGACTTCTAAAAAACAATTTCATCAGAACTAGAAGGCATGTCGAATGGTTAGATAATATTGTTCATGTTATTAAAAGAATGGACTCTTAAAGTCTGTATAGATTTCAGGGACTTAAATGTTGCAACTACAAAGGATGAGTATCTTATGTCAGTAGCATAAATGCTAGTCAATTCAGCAGCAAGCTTTGAGTACTTAAGGTTTCTAGATGGTTATTCTGGATATAACCAAATCTATATTGTAGAAGAAGATGTGTCGAAAACATAATTTTGATGTCTCGGGGCCTTAGGAACTTATGAATGGGTACTAATGTTGGTGCAACATACCAAAGAGCAATGAATGATATGTTTCATTATTACAACAAAACCTTTATGCCGGTTTATATTGATGACATAGTAATTAAATCATCGTCAAAATATGGTCACTTGGACCACCTTCGACAATCATTTGAAAGGATGAGAAAACATGGATAAAAAATGAATCCATTAAAATGTGCCTTTGGTGGTCATTCATGTGACTTCCTGGGCTTTGTAATCCATAAAAAAAGGCATTGAAATCAATCAAAACCAAACAAAGGTGATAGTCAGTACAAGTGCTCTAACAACTAAGAAGCAGTTGCAATTTGAAAAATCATCTTTCTCTGAAGATTTATTTCTAATATTAGTGGCAGAACGCAAGTTTTTTGCAAGACATAAATCTATGAAAATTTATATTTGTGCAAGAAGGAAGAAGTATTCATATGGGAATCGGAGCATCAGAAGGCCTTCGATGAAGTAAAAAGCTACCTGTTGAATCCTTATATCCTATTTCCTTTTACAAGACATAAATCTATGAAAATTTATATTTGTGCATCTGATGTAACAATAGGAAATATGTTAGCACAAGAGGATGATTATGGTGTCGAAAGAGCCCTTTATTACCTTATTCGAATGTTAAATGATGCAGAAACTAGATATAGTTCAATAGAAAAATTATGTATTTGTCGGTATTTAACTTGTACCAAGTTAAATTATTGTATAAAACCTACACATGTGTTTGTTTATTCTCATTTGGACATTATTAAACACATATTGTCCAAGCAAATTATGCACAACATAATTGGAAAAAGGCTTTACCCAAACTGAATATTCTCTTAATTATGCACCATTAAAATATGTGAAAGGCCAATTAGTGGTTGATTTTATTTTCAACCATGCAATGGTCGATATGGTACAAGTTTTTATTGGTTTAAAACCTTGGAAATTATACTTTGACGGTTATAGACATAAGAATGGAACTTGTATTGGAATTTTGATTATTTCCCTTAAAGAAACTCCAACTAAGTTCAAATTTAAAGTTATAGTTTATTGCTCCAATAACGAGGTTGAGTATGAAGTCTTAATTGCATGCCTCAAAAACCTATTAGACTAAGAGGAAAAAGCTGTCGAAATCAGAGGTGACTTAGAGTTAATTGTAAAGCAACCGAAAAAGAATACAAATGTATAAATGAGAATCTAATGTTATACTTTGTGAAGGCCAATTCATTGTTGATAAGGTATGATGAGGTTGACATTAAGCATGTCCCTCGAGTCAAAAACCAAGAAGCTAATGACCTAGCACAAAGAGACTTAGGATACAGAGTTTCCAAGGAGAAATTAATGGAGTTGATTGAAGTAAAAGAAAAGTTAACTCTAACTAATCCTTTCTCCTCAGAATTGTCAAAGACAAAACTAGTGAGAGTAAAAGGCCTGGATGGAATAAAAAAACTCTGAAAAATTTGAAATTGTTGGTGTAAGCCCTAGAGGCCAATACTTTCGGTACTTGTATCTAATTATTTATTAATAATAAAAGGCATTTTTCTTTATTATGTTTATTTAATAAAGTCCCTGGAATAGATAGTCCGTTTAATGTATCAAGTATGACTTAATCATGAGATCACATTAAACATAAGGACACTATTCTTAAAGTATCCGTAGTCAAGCTTTATTGTGAAGTGGGATAACATTAAAGCATGAAGACTATTATGTTTGTAGACTGATGATCACGTCTCATGGATCATGGATAAAGAGTTATCAAGTCTTAAACATAGATATGAATATTAAGAGTAATATTCATACTGGATTGACCCGCTATGAGAATACTATATAGAATGTTATGCAAAGTGTCATAAGTTATTCTCATGGTGATAATGGTGTATACCACTCTTCGACCTGAAACCACTATGGACCCTAGATGTAGAGTCGAGTGCTTTATTGCTGATCCAACGTTGTCCGTAACTGGATAACCATAAAGACAGTTGATGGGTACTCCACGAAGCATGCTAAGGGACATGAGTGACCTAGATGGAATTTTCCCATCCTGCGTAACAGGATAAATGTCTATGGGCCCAATATTGAACTGGACAAGGATGACACGGTCTATGCCTTGTGTTCAATATAGACATAAGGGCAAAAGGGTAATTATACACATAATTATTATCACAGAAGGATTTGTCAGATCACATGACATTTTCGTGTCTTGGGTAGCAATGATGTGTTGCTAGATACCGCTCGCTGTTTATTATGTTAAATGCGTGATTTAATATAATTGTCAACGTCGCGAAAACCTACAGGGTCACACACAAAGGACGGATTAATGAGAAATAGAGTAACTAAGGAACACCGTAAGGTACGGTGCACTTAAGTGGAATACGAAATATGGTAAGGTACCACACGCTTAAGTGATTTTGGGCATATTATAAGATATGGGCCAAAATACACTTAAGTGGGCTTTTTAGCTTGAAGCCCACACAAGTGGTTCTATAAAGAGAACCCTTGGGTAGAAGCATTGTCACTCTTGCATTCTGTTTCTCTCTCTCTCTCAATCAAAGCCTTCATTCATAGCAGCTAGCACTGAGATTGAAGGAATTTGTTCGTGTGGACTGAGTAGAGACGTTGTCATCGTTCAACGTTCGTGATCGCCACAAGAGGTAACGATTCTATCACTGATCATGCCCATTCGTAAGGATCACTAAATGGATAAATTTTTAAATTCCGCTGTGCCTTGGATGGCAATTCTCCTTCAGTGGTATCAGAGCCACTTATGAAACCATGAATCTGATAACTGTTTATTTTTCTGTATTAATACGATTAAAACAGAATGAATCAAAGATTAAATTGAGATTGATCAAATTATATATATGATATAAGTAATCCTGATGCAAAATACATTATATATGATATGGTGTTCTTGTTTCGTTCATTCAAACACTCAATGGTTGTTTTCCTTTGAGCGATCAATGGTCGTTTGCTTCTTGATCTGACATTAGTACGGTGAAGCAATGACGTGTTGATCAATCATACTGAATCAACAATCGAGATGTGTTTGACGGTCTGAAATTGGTGCATCAGGGTTAGTGACGGCACAAGGGTTGTGTTGTCAGAGAGTTATGCGATTGGGGTTGTGACTGCACAAGAGTTGTGCTTTCTAACAAATTTTCGTACAGTGTTAACCGGTTAACGCATATGGTTAACCGGTTAACGCAAGACGGAATACTGTTTTCTAAAAGATTTTCAAACAGTGTTAACCGGTTAACGTATATGGTTAACCGGTTAACGCGAAACGGAATACAGCTTTCTAACAGTTTTTCAACAGTGTTAACCGGTTAACGTATTTGGTTAACCGGTTAACGCAAAACAGAATACAAATTATGAACAAATTTTCAAACAGTGTTAACCGGTTAACGCATATGGTTAACCAGTTAACGCAAGGCAAAATTCACCCGTTCGGCTAACTCTGTGTAATGTGATCGGTCGTCGAGATTTAATTTGGTTTTAATTAATTAAAAGAATTAATAATAATAATAATGTGTTTATTATTGTCTTGTGGTGATCGGTTATGGCCTTAGTTTTCCTTTATTTTGTTTTGGGTTTTAAAATACGACCTGCGTGTCGTGCCTCTCTTTTAATCTCTCAATGTAACTTCTTTTCTCATCTCACTCCCTCGTATGTAAAACGAGTTTCTTTATGTAATGTAATGTTATGAAGAAAGCAAAGAAGTCAATGCCAAAGGAGGACAACCTTGAAGATCTTGCTTGGAGAAGCTTAGATCGTTATTAGGTTAGCTTAGGTTCTCTCATTGGCTTGGGAGAACAATTGCGCTAGGGGCCATAACTGTTTCATTATATATGTATGTTGATGCATGTGTATGTATGTTGATGCATGTGAGAGACGATTTATATGATAAATAAGCCGGTGAGATCAGAATAATTGCAAATTCCTTCAAATTAAATATTAAGTTTATGCTTTCCAAGTTTTAACACTCATCAAGACTAGTATCGAATAATGTAGGTTTCGCCTACGCGAGGTGCATGTTCTATATTAGTAAGGTGCGATGGGATAATTGTAATATCCAATTGTTAAAACAATGGGTCAAACTTGACTAAGCAAATTATAATAAGATTATATATGTTTAGAAGCAAGAGTTGGGAATTATCCATGTGATGGATTGGAATAAGGAGTTATTCACCCAACTAAAATATTCGAGAGTTGTATTAGATACAATTGGAAGGAGTTCCTACCTAAATAACCTAGTTTTGTGTAATCCGCCTACGCGGACTTAGAACGAAGTGAAATATGGATCTCGATCCACTAGAAAATCTTCCAACGGGATTTTCTGAATCAAATGATGAGGGTCATTTGTTTTGAGTAAAATAGTGGGAGCATATTTAATTAAAGGTCTAATTAAATATGTCAATGGTACTTATATTTTCATTAATTCTTATGTAGATTACCATGACAACAAACACCTCTAACAACATCTTGCGATCAATCCTTGACAAAGAAAAACTGTCTGGGACAAATTTTCTGGATTGGCACCGAAACCTGAGGATTATCCTCAAACATGATACAAAGTTGTATGTCTTGGAGAAACCTGTTCCTGAAGAGGAACCTCCTAGTTCTGCACCTAAGGCAGAAAGAGATTCTTATAAGAAGCATGTCGATGATGCCAATGAAACTGCTTGTCTCATGCTAGCTACCATGAACTCAGAATTGCAAAAGCAACATGAGAACATGGCAGCGTTTGATATGATCGAACACCTGAAGATGCTCTATCAAGAGCAAGCGAGGCATGAGAGGTTTGAAGTTTCAAAAGCCCTTTTTCAAGGCAAGTTAGCTGAGGGAGCCCCTGTAGGTCCCCATGTGCTCAAGATGATTGGGTATATGGAAAACCTTGAGAGATTAGGTTTTCCCCTCGGAAAGGAACTTGCGACTGATTTGATCTTGCAATCGTTTCCAGATAGATTCAGTCAATTTATCCTAAATTTCAATATGAATGATATGGACAAATCTCTTCCTGAACTGCTCGCCATGTTAAGAACTGCTGAGCAGAATCTGAAGTCAAAAGGGAAGTCCATTCTGATGATCGGAAATGGAAAGAGACAGAACAAAAGGCCCACCAAGCAGGGTGATAAACGGAAATGCAAGGAAGTTGCCAAACCCAAACCCACAGTTGCTGCTTTAAAGCCTAGTGGAGGCATATCAAAAGAAGGCACCTGCTTCCATTGCGGTAAGACCGGACACTGGAAGAGAAACTGCCCAAAGTACCTGGAAGATAAGAAGAATGGAGTAGAGACTTCAACTTCAGGTATTTTTGTTATTGAAATTATTTATCTACTTCTGCATCATGGGTATTAGATACTGGATTCAGTTCTCACATTTGTACAAATGTGAAGGGACTAAAAAGGAGTAGAGATTTGGAAAAAGGTGAAGTCGACCTACGAGTTGGCAATGGAGCAAAGGTTGCTGCTTTAGCCGTAGGAACTTATGTATTGACTTTACCTAGTGGTTTAATAATTCAGTTAGAGAACTGTTATTATGTACCTGCAATTAGCAGGAATATAATTTTTGTTTCTTGTTTGGACAAGTTTGGTTTTTCATTTATAATAAAGAACAATTGTTGCTCAATTTATTTGAATGATATATTCTATGCTACTGCACAAATGAACAATGGATTATACGTCCTTGATCTTGAAATGCCTATTTATAACATTAAAACTAAAAGGATGAAACCTAATGAGTTAAATCCAACTTACCTTTGGCATTGTCGATTAGGCCACATAAATGAGAAGCGCATTTCCAAACTCCATAAAGATGGACTCTTGGACTCTTTTGATTATGAATCATATGAGACATGCATATCTTGTTTAATTGGAAAGATGACAAAGTCTCCATTCACAGGAAAAGGTGAAAGAGCTAATGATCTTTTGGCCCTCATACATACTGATGTATGTGGACCACTTAACATACCAGCCAGAGGAGGTTTTCAGTACTTCATCACATTCACTGATGATTTCAGTAGATATGGTTATGTGTATTTAATGAAACACAAATCAGAGTCCTTTGAAAAGTTCAAGGAATTCAAGAATTAAGTACAAAACCAACTAGGTAAGAATATTAAAACTCTTCGATCAGATCGAGGTGGTGAGTATTTAAGCCTAGAGTTTGATGACCATCTGAAAGAATGTGGGATCCTATCCCAACTCACTCCTCCTGGAACACCTCAATGGAATGGTGTATCTGCGAGAAGAAATCGAACCCTGTTAGACATGGTCCGATCCATGATGAGTCACGCCGATCTTCCAAACTCCTTTTGGGGACATGCATTATTGACAGCAGCTCACACACTTAACCGTGTTCCATCCAAAAAGGTTGAGAAGACACCATATGAGATATGGAATGGTAAGAAACCACATATGTCTTACATGAAGATTTGGGGTTGCGAAGTTTATGTGAAACGACAAATTTCAACTAAGCTTGAGCCCAAATCTGACAAATTCTTATTTGTGGGATATCCTAAAGAAACAAGAGGGTATTACTTCTACAATCCTTCTGAGGGCAAAGTGTTTGTCGCTCGAACTAGAGTTTTCCTAGAAAAGGATTTTATTTCCAAAGGAATCAGTGGGAGGAAAGTAGAGCTTGAAGAAATTCAAGAATCACAAAGCATCGATACACCTATGGAGGAATTAGAGCAGGAAACACAAGTGGTTGTGGAAGAGAAACCTGCTCAAGTAGAACAAGACCAACGTAGGTCAAGCAAGATACGTCACCTACCTGAGAGATATGGATATCTCATAACAGATCAAGGTGATGTATTACTCATGGATCAAGATGAGCCTGTGACCTACCAAGAGGCCATAATTGGTCCCGAGTCTGAGAAGTGGCTAGAAGCCATGAAATCTGAAATGGATTCCATGTACACAAACCAAGTTTGGACCTTGGTAGAGCCTCCTGTAGGAGTTAACCCTATAGGATGCAAGTGGGTCTTCAAAAAGAAGACTGACATGGATGGTAAGGTACATACCTATAAGGCAAGACTGGTTGCAAAAGGATATAAACAAATTCATGGGGTTGACTATGATGAAACCTTTTCACCAGTTGCAATGCTTAAATCTGTTCGGATTTTACTTACTATCGCTGCATATCATGATTATGAAATATGGCAGATGGATGTCAAAACTGCTTTCCTTAATGGGAATCTTCTTGAGGATGTGTACATGACACAACCTGAAGGATTTGACATACCAGAAGAAGCCCAAAAGATATGTAAGTTACAAAGGTCAATCTATGGATTGAAGCAAGCTTCCAGAAGCTGGAATCTTCGTTTTGATGAAATAGTAAGACAATATGGATTCATCAAGAACGAAGATGAGCCTTGTGTCTATAAGAAGGTTAGTGAGAGCATGATCGTGTTCCTGGTATTATATGTAGATGACATATTACTCATTGGAAACGATGTCCCTACCCTGCAATAAGTAAAGTCTTGGTTGGGAAAATGCTTTTCTATGAAGGACCTAGGTGAAGCAGCCTATATATTAGGAATCAGAATCTATAGAGATAGATCACAAAAACTGCTTGGCCTAAGTCAGAGTACGTACATAGACAAAGTGCTGAGACGCTTTAACATGCATGATTCCAAGAAAGGATTCATACCTATGCAACATGGCCTGTGTCTATCAAAAACACAATCCCCTTCAAATAAGGAAGAAAGGGATCGCATGAATAAGATTCCATATGCATCTGCAATAGGATCTATCATGTATGCCATGTTATGTACTCGACCATATGTCTCGTATGCTTTAAGTGCAACGAGTAGGTACCAATCTGATCCTGGTGATGCCCATTGGGTAGCTGTCAAGAATATCCTTAAGTACTTGAGAAGGACTAAGGACTCATTATTGATATATGGAGGTCAGGAAGAGTTGGTTGTAATTGGATACACTGATGCCAGCTTCCAGACAGATAAGGATGACTTTAGATCATAATTTGGTTATGTGTTTTGCTTAAACGGTGGCGCTGTGAGCTAGAAAAGTTCAAAGCAAGATACAGTTGCTGATTCTACAACCGAGGCCGAGTATATTGTTGCCTCAAGTGCAGCAAAGGAAGCTGTTTGGATCAAAAAGTTCATTACTGAACTTGACATAGTTCCTAGCATTGTGGATCCCATTGGTCTCTATTGTGATAACAATGGTGCTATCGCACAAGCTAAGGAGCCTAGATCTCACCAACGATCCAAACACATACTTAGGCGCTATCACCTCATTCGAGAGATAATAGATAGAGGAGATGTGAAAATATGTAGAGTACCTACACTTGACAATATTGCTGACCCACTGATAAAGCCTCTTGCGCAGCAGAAGCATGATGGCCATACTAGATCTATGGGCATTAGGGATATGCCTGATTGGCTCTAGTGCTAGTGGGAGATTGTTGGTGTAAGCCCTAGAGGCAAATACTTTTGGTACTTGTATCGAATTATTTATTAATAATGAAAGGCATTTTTCTTTATTATGTTTGTTTAATAAAGTCCCTGGAATAGATAGTCCGTTTAATGTATCAAGTATGACTTAATCATGAGATCACATTAAACATAAGGACACTATTCTTAAAGTATCCGTAGTGAAGTGGGATAACATTAAAGCATGAAGACTATTATGTTTGTAGACTCATGATCACGTCTCATGGATCATGGATAAAGAGTTATCAAGTCTTAAACATAGGTATGAATATTAAGAGTAATATTCATACTGGATTGACCCGCTATGAGAATACTATATAGAATGTTATGCAAAGTGTCATAAGTTATTCTCATGGTGATAATGGTGTATACCACTCTTCGACCTGAAACCACTATGGACCCTAGATGTAGAGTCGAGTGCTTTATTGCTGATCCAACATTGTCCGTAACTGGATAACCATAAAGACAGTTGATGGGTACTCCACGAAGCATGCTAAGGGACACGAGTGACCTAGATGGAATTTGCCCATCCTGCGTAACAGGATAAATGTCTATGGGCCCAATATTGAACTGGACAAGGATGACACGGTCTATGCCTTGTGTTCAATATAGACATAAGGGCAAAAGGGTAATTATACACATAGTTATTATCACAAAAGGATTTGTCAGATCACATGACATTTTCGTGTCTTGGGTAGCAGTGATGTGTTGCTAGATACCGCTCACTATTTATTATGTTAAATGCGTGATTTAATATAATTGCCAACGTCGCGAAAACCTACAGGGTCACACACAAAGGACGGATTAATGAGAAATAGAGTAACTAAGGAACACCGTAAGGTACGGTGCACTTAAGTGGAATACGAAATATGGTAAGGTACCACACGCTTAAGTGATTTTGGGCATATTATAAGATATGGGCCAAAATACACTTAAGTGGGCTTTTTAGCTTGAAGCCCACACAAGTGGTTCTATAAATAGAACCCTTGGGTAGAAGCATTGTCACTCTTGCATTCCGTTTCTCTCTCTCTCAATCAAAGCCTTCATTCGTAGCAGCTACACTGAGATTGAAGGAATCTGTTCGGGTGGACTGAGTAGAGACGTTGTCATCGTTCAACGTTCGTGATCGCCACAAGAGGTAACGATTCTATCACTAATCATGCCCGTTCGTAAGGATCACTAAATGGAGAAATTTTTAAATTCCGCTGCGCCTTGGATGGCAATTCTCCTTAAATTTTTTCCATTGACAATTTGTCAAACAATGATTGGTAAAAATCAATTCTTGAATTCTTATAAACCCAATAGGAACGGCTGATCAAAAGGTCAAGTATAAGGCATTAAACTTTGTGATCATGGGAAACGGACTATTTAAAAACACTCTTGAAGTAATCTTTTTGAAATGCATTAGTAAGAGTAAGGCTTATTTGGAAATCTTTGATGCTCACAGTGGATCATGTGGTGCTCATCAAGTAGGTCACAAGATGAAGTGGATCTTATTTCGAAAAGGTTTATATTGTTCTACTATGTAAAGAGATTGTATTGAGTTTGTGAAAGGTTGCCAAGACTAAGGGTGTCAATGGGCTAATTTGGATTGGGTTTGGTCAAAACCAATACCCAATCCATATAGGACACTCTAGTTTGGGTGACGTGAAATAACCACCCGTTACACCAATTGGCCGATTTGGAAAAACCCACTAATTTTCAGGTTGGGTTAGGAAGTGGGTTGCCTAAATAATTTTTCTTTTTTATTAATATTAAATGACTAAATGATGAGTCATCATGTTTTTTCATAAAATTATTCAAATTTTTATCTTAACAAAATTAGATAACCTATTTTTTCTATATTTTAGTATCATAAAATAATAAATTATAACATCATATAATAAAAACTATCATAAAATACTAGCAACAAACTAACTTTGGATGACATAAAATCGCCTTAGCATCAAAATAACCAAACAGTGAAATATCCAAAATTAGTTAAAGTCATGATTCACTAAAATAGTAAATGTTCAAGAGACTAAAATTGCAACAATTAAATTAATATTAATCAAAATCATTTAAATTGTAATTGTAATAATTTAAATTATAATTATTCAAAGTCACATCATTTGTAGGTTTGGAATTCCTGAAACCTTAACCACTGGCCAGTGATTCGTTTTCATTAGTTGAGAGATGGTTGAGTTCGCTTCAGATTCAGGAATCAAACTGCTGACTTCTACCGTTTATTATGCTCAAGAAAATGGTCAAGTCAAAGCCGACAACAATATCATAATAGGTCTAATTAAGAGACATATGAGTCAAAAGCCAAAAAATTGGTATAAGACTTTGGACCAACACTTTAGGCTTGTTGAACGTCTCATATAAATGTAAATAATTCTACTCCTTTCCAACTGACATTTGGTCATGATGTAGTATTGCCTATTAAGATTTACTTGCATTCACTTAGAATCCACAGGCAAGTCGAACTTTCATTTAACCATTATTGAAATATAATGCTAGATGAGTTGGTTGATTTAGATGAAGGGATGAGGTTAGTTGCTCTGAACATTCCTATAAGACAAAAAGAATGAATAGTTAAGACTAACAAAAAAATTGAAGTCCAGGGTTTTTACAGTTAGTGACTATGTCTGGAATGTCATTTTACCTATGGATTGAAAGGACAAAACTTTGGGAAAATGGTCACCAAACTGGGAAGGTTTGTTTCAAATTAGCCATACATTTCAAATAATGCCTATGAAGTCAAAGAGGTGGGTCCTGAAGGTCTAATCCTAAGGATAAATGGAAAGTACTTAAAGCAGCACAAGCATATGGTTCAAGAAGTTCGAATAACATAAGAATGATTCATAATGGAATATAGTGCTAAAATGGCATACAATAAAATTTAGAGATGCCAATGGCAAGCAGTTATTGATACAGCGAAAGTAAATAAAATAAAGTTGAACATTCAAAATGGGAAATCAATTTTCATTTTCTCAAATAAAATATTGGAAAGTTGAAGCTTTTTATTATTCATGGAATCCTACGTCTTCAGTCTGTCAACCTCTTTCCTCATTGCACAAGCTTTTTCAGCATGACGGATACCAATCTTGGCTTCCTCAACCATTTTTTTCTCAACAGAAGCCAATTGAGAAGCTTTAATATCAATTTTCTCCTTTTTTGACGCTTCCGTTATTTTGTTGTAGCGCATACATTTATTGCCCCCACCTTAGAATGTTGGCATCACAAGTGACCATTTGATACTTGTCCTTTTTATATTTTGTTTCTCACTCTTTTATTTGACTTTGAGATTGAGTGACTAAGTCCCATTCCTGAGACATAACATTGATTTGTCGTTCTAGTCTCTTAGAAGATTCTTTTTAAGCTTGACATTCTAAGCGATATGCTTAAGAAATGGCTCATAATCAAGAATAAAGATGACAATAAAGTCAGATGCCTATGAATTGTTCAATTGTGCCAACAATCCCTTAATCTCATAGAGGGCATCATGATTATATTTTATGGTCTGAATTAGGTCCATGTCAAAAAAAATCTTTCAACTGTTGGATTAACTCGGCGAAGAAATCACCAGAAGGTTCACTGCATGGAATAGGCGAAGAGATGGGGGATTTCTCTACCAGATTCTCTTGGCTACACATGAGGATCTTAAAAGCTTCGACATGATTCTTCTCCCTGATATCCTCTAGTCCTTCTTTATTAAGAGTGGTGCTGAAGGTGTTAAAGGAATAATTCGAATGTAGGCTTTTACTAGCTATTGGTGAGGGCGTTGGAGCAGAAGATTTTGGGTTTCTTTCCTCCACTGCCACAACAAGGTGAGGTTAGGCAAGGCCTTTAATCCAAATGTCGTGGATCTATCTTTCGTCCTCAAGAGAAAAGTCTATGAATGCCATCCTGAACCAGTCTAGCCCATAGTTTCTACTGATAAAAGGTTTCATAGTCAAATGATTTGCAATTGTAGAGCATGAAGAAGTATTTCTCGAAGACTTCTTTTGATGGAGAGTTGTCGTCATCAGGCGTGAACATGGCAAGCCTTAGGGATTTGACTATCCTCTCTAAATTTGATAAAATGTTAGCACTGATGAAGGGTCCGAAGGTGGCCTTAAGCCACAATTGCAAGATCCAGATGGGCCCAGAAACCATAAATGTTTCTTCATGATCTTCACATGCCTTGATTTCACGAGTGGCAGTCCCCAAGGATTCATACAGGTTACGCAAGATTAATTTGATCAAGAAAATATTTCTCTTCTCATGAAGTTGAGTGTCCAGAGGAATAAACATCTTGGCTACTTGAAGAGAAATAGAATTAAAAAAAGTGAGATAGCAAAAGGGTAAGAAGCCTATATGTTTTTGTGCGCTTATGTTGTTGTTAGATGCATGATGGTATTTGATAAAAGAACTAAAACTAGCGTGTGAGAAGGTGAAGTTAGGTTTAGTTTTGTTTTTCATAGTGGGTTCGTAGGTTTCCCCAGTTGGTCGAAGGCCAATAATTATTTCTTTGTCAAATAGTGTAGGGGTAACCATTTCGCATGGAAGATGAAACATGTTGGTCAAAGTTTCCCAAAAAATAAATAGCAACGACCAACATGTGAGGGTTATACTTATGACCAACTCTTGAGAGTTGTATCAAATCAAAGATACCTTGGTCTTTCCATATTCTTTCCTTTTTCTATTGAACCCTATCCAACCAGCTGATGTAGGAAGCATTGTTGGTTGATGGTGATGAATGGAATACACTGTTTTTCATGAAACTAAAATCAAAAGGTTCATCTTTAAACACAATGGGTTTAAATGATCAGAAGCAAGGGGAAAAATCTCTAAGTTATTTGGTTTCTTATTTAGCCTGGGTAGAGGACCCATGAAGGCATGAACGATACCTGAAATGGAGTAAGGGATTAGTACATGAGAAAACCAGACACCAGCTTTCGCTTCTTGCATTGGAGGTTTTGGGACGTAAGTGTGACCAACTTTGGAAATAGGATCATTGAGTTTGGCAGCAGAAGGAACCTATGGTTGACATTTAGTGAGGGAACTGGAAGCCATTTTGTTTTCTTTGGAGAATTGGGAAAAATGGAAAATGATATAGTGAAGGTTTTTTTATAATGGGGAAAATGTTTTAGAGTCTCCATTTAATTGGAACAAGTGGCGCTAGATTTTCTAATTTAAAAAATCAATTAAGTAATTTTTATTATGAAATTGATTTTGTTTCCCAAGATACCTTCAAAAGTTGAGTAATGATGCCTGAGTGCACCCATGTACACTGATGTGACGGTTTGGTGAAAAATGGTCGTGTTGACCATGACGTAAGCAGACTACCTTGAACAGTATCAAAACTGTTACTAAAAACACCACCTTTCTTACGTCTTTTTTATATGATCAAAAGTTGCATCAGGGGGAGGGAGCATTTGTCAACCTGTGATTTTCGACATTGTATTGAGTCTGGGGTTAGAAGAGTCTCAGGAACAGATCAACAAGATTATGTTCACTCTCTCTTCAAAACATGTCCAGAATCCCGAGAAGGTCTGCACAAGTTAGCACTTCGACAAGTGTCGAGTTCGACATGCCCATTAGATATTGAGGACTTGGTCTGTTTTTAAGTCTAGAAGTCCAGCCAAACTAAGGATGTTTTGATACCACTATGGGATTCAAACGGAGATTCTCGATAGAGGCGGTTGATATATTTAAAGGTAGTTATCAATGCAAGTGATGGTTTGCGGCAATTCAAACGTGGAAGATGTGTGGAAGCCATGCAGAGGCCAGTAGTAACCCACATACTTGTAAACATGTTGAGTGTTGAGAAAGTAACCTTTTATTGACAATTACTTTTACTTGTATATAATTCGAATTTCTATTGTGACAAGGGTCGCAAATTTTTATTAAGTTCTCTATAGATTTCAATATCCAATTCACAGCGATTCAGCGAGAAATGTATGATTATGCGTACCATTTTACATTAATGCAAACACTTTAATTCTAGTTTATTTCATTATTATTTTTTCTTTAATTTCAATTTTATTGTTTTTCATTCTAAATCTTCATATTCTTATACACATTTAAATTTTTCTTCACATTGTTCTTGAGTTCTCACGAATTCAGACAAAACCAACTTTTCAAACACACCGATTTTACTCAAAATATTCATGCACAAATGTCCTCGAGATTTTTCGAGTTGAATCTCTTAAGTGAATCGAATTTGTGATTGTTTACCAAAAATACAAGCAAAACGTATAACACTCTTCGATCTGAAACCACTGTAGACCTTATATGTGGTGTCGAGTACTTTATTCTCGTTCCAATGTTTTACGTAACAAGATGACTATAAAGACGGTTGATGGGAAATCCACAAATCATGTTAAGGATCCGATATTGAAATGGATAAGGAGGGAATAATGTATGTGTAATAAGGTAAATATCTAAGAGCTCAATATTGAAATGGATAAGGAGGGCACAATCTATGTCTTGTGTTTAATATAGACATGAAGGAAAACTAATTATTATATGCATAAATTTTATCATAATATAGGTTTCGTCATATCAAATGACATTTTCATGACATGGAAAACAATCGTGTTTTGCTAGATATCACTCACTAAATATAAGTCAATTCCTTATCAATTGATTATCAATTGAGTAAATCTACCTGCACAATAAAATTGTAAAAACACTCTAACAAAACAAATCTTATTATTTAATATGATTTGTTTTGTTAAATTGTTTGTTTTTGCACAAATTTTTGTTGTTATTGTAGTTTTTAAGATGTGTGCAAATACATTTTATTTGTTTTGAAATAGACTAAGTTATTACATTCACTCTATCACAATAATTTTCAAATTTAAGAAAGAAAATTTAAAAATAGTCATATTAATTTGAAAGTAATTTTTACATATAAATTATACAGTCTAATTAATATTATTTGTTATTTTTTAAATAATATTATTGTATCATTATATTTTTCATTTATGAAATTATGAGTATTAAAAATATCAATGAATAATAAAATGAATTTGATAAAAGTTTTTTTTTTTTTGATATGACCTTAAAATATAAGCCTCACAAAAAAACTAAAAACTTTAGAAAAAGAATATACAAAAATTATCTACCAATAAGGCATGAGAAATAAAAGCAGACTATTATAATTAAATTTGAAGCTTCAATAAAGTGTATTCGAGCGAGTGTTATTATTTCAGGTTGGTAAAGATTAAAAATTGATTCGAATATGTCATTAGAGTTGATCAATGTTACAATTTCAAAGCACATGAGTTGAAGAGGACTTCCTAGAATGATCAAGAATCAAAGACGGTAAAGATGACTAGTTTAGATATAAAGGTGACTATTTTAAAACTTTGCTTTAAAAAGATTAATAATGTATTACCACCTTTAAAAAAATTATATAAAATTATTATTAATATCATCCTGTTAGTGTTAGAGTCGTATTTAAGAAATTTGTAATTCATAAATAATAGTTAAGTCAGATTTTGAATTATGATATGTTTTAATTTACGTACGTCATCTTGATATTCTACTATAAATATGTAGGACTAATTTATTTCAAAAGATGAAGTTCATTTTTCTTTCCTAACTTGTTCTAGAATATGTCAACATTCGCTTATCAGGATATTCTACTCTAAGAGTCCTAACATCTGAAGGAAATATAATGAATCAATCTATGATCACATTAATAGATTATGTCAAATTATAATAACAAGTTCAACTATGATCACGAAATATGATCTGGTCTAAATGGATGCAACGCGATTGAATTACGTTGTTAGAAAGAAAATGGTCCCTCAATAATTGAGAGACATGTCTCCTCAGTTAGTTTATAGTGCTAAGAAAAATGATGAACTAAATATCAAGAAATAAACATTAAAAAAAAAAAAAAAGTGACACCTTCGAAAGGGAAAATGGCCATGTACAAGTTGATATACAAAAAAAAATTCAAATAACTCAAGCCAAATTCGTTATGGGAGTGTAAAAATGTTTGAATGCAAACTAGGTCCACCATATAACAGCAACGTCATTTTCTTCTTCTTTATTCGACATCTAACAGTCACACCTTAGAAATGGTTTGACATTTTCTTTTCCTTTAGTCGAATTCTTGCCATGTTCAAAATACTTTTATTCTTTATCTCAGCAACGCCATTTTGTTGAGGGTTTTAAGGTGTTATGACTTCATGCTTTATTCCTTCTTCTTCATAAAAGTGAGCAAATTCAGTTGAGGTGTACTCAACATACCATTAACTCTCAACCTTTTAATGACATATTCAACTTGCTTTTCAACTAGCATCTTGAATCTTTTGATATAAGTGGACACTTCACTTTTCTTCTCCAACAAGTAAATCCACATGTATCTAGTGAATTCATCTATGAAGATTGAGAAGTAGTAATTATCTCCTAGGGGCTTCACTTTAAAGGGGCTACACACATATGAGTGCATAGTCTCCAACTTCTGTTGTGACTTCATTGACAATTTATGTTTAAATGACCTTCTTGTCTGCTTAGCTATGCAACACTCCTCACATAGTTGTTTTGTATTCTGATTTTGGGAAGTCCATATACCATCTTATTCACGTGCATCAAACTGAGAATCCTAAAGTTGAGATGGTCATACCTCTTATGTTAAATCAAATTTCGATCTTGAATAGTAATTTATATAAGACATTGATGGTCTAGGATGTTGATCAAAATCTTAAATGTCTTATTAGTTGACAAGGGTGCCTTCAAGATTAACTTGGGACTTATATTAAACATCTTGAGTTCATTATCTTCTAGCTTCATTGTGTAGGTTTTGTCAAGCAATTGATCTAAACTGATTAAGTTTCTTCCCATAGAATGAATATATATCACATATATTGCTTATTTTCCATCATTTTTCTTTAGAAGAATGTTTCCCATTTCTTCTGATGTGACCATGCTATTTTTTGCAAATATAATGTGTCTTCTTACAAATTCATCAAGTTTGATGAACAAGTTTTTATTGCTAGTCATGTGATTGTTGCACCATGTGTTAAGGTACTAAATATTGGTTTTTTCTTGAGTCAACTGTGTATAAGCCATCAAAATGACCTCCTCTGAATCACTACTTTTAGCATGAGAAAATTGTGATATACTCTTGTCATTTAAATTATATTCTTTATTGAAGTAATAATCCCTATCATAATATGCAAAATTTTCACAACAATAACATTGGACTTCCATCACCTTCACCTTCTTTTTGAATTTTTTATTTTGAGGAGCACCATTCTTGCTAATCTCACCCTTACTTCTTGAGTTCTTTTGTAAACCATCACTCGCATTCTACTTCTTCTTCCACCTTTCTTTGTTTTTGTTGTTCTTTGAGAAGTCTTCTTTAATTTTATTTAAGAAATTGGTATTGAAAGCTTATTCAGGCACCTTCTCTGAATTTATTTGTTTCAACCTCAACTCATGATCTTCAAGAGATGCTTGCAATTCTTCAAGCTTCTTTTTAGATAATTCTTTGAAATCTTACATGGCCACAACAATGTGGTCAAACTTGGAAGGTTGAGCTCTTAGAACCTTCTCCACTTTGTGAAATTTAGATATCTCCTCTCTACACACTTCATTTGATTGGTCAAAGAAAAACTTTGCAATTTCTTCACCATCATTCATTTGCATATTCTTATATTGTTTCCTCAAGAGTTGCAACTTGACTTTCTTGAATTTCTCTTCTCCACCAAACAACTTCTTCAGAGTATATCACACATTGTTGTTCAATTATATTCTCAAAGACATTCGAAGAGCAAGTTTTTCCCATCATTATTGCTCATTTGATAGTGAATAGTTCTTTGTGTCTGAGTATCATTTACCTCTAATGCCAAGAAACCAACATTCACAATTTCAAGCACATATTGAAATATTAATATGACTTTCATCTGCAAGCACCATATATCATAGTGTTCTTCTCCCTTTAACACGGGTAGATTGAATGAGAATTAATTGGAGGTTGTACTTCTATTTATCATGGATGAAGATTAAGGATCGAATTAGTGCTCTAGATACGAATTTGTTGTGTAACTTGTATTTCAAGTTATTTTCAAAATGAGAATTTTTAGAGAAAATTAAAGGAAGGAAAGAGAGAGAGAGAGATGAATATAAGTACAATAAAAAGAGACCGTTGGTAAAGTTTAAAATTAACCAACAAACTTAAATGTCAAGTGTGACAATTTCCTTACGTCAAAGTGTCACCAATAGTCGTATTAAGGATCTAAGTTAGATTCTAATTCTATAATTATTTTAATAAAAACTTCTTTCTCTTTTTTAAATCCTTTAGGAAGAATGTAAGGGAAATTATCATTGTTCTCTTTTGGGATGCGTTGAAGCGTTCTCACCATGTCCAAAACTACATCTAGTAAATAGATTGTAATGTATTATGCAATTAATCAAAAGTCATTTTGACTATAATTGTTTTGATAAATAATTTTGGCTACAATTTAGACCGTAGTGCATTGTATCTACATGATAAAACCATGATGAGTTGAAAGATCCATCTAAACATTCCATTCACAATTTTCACTTATACACTCCATTAATCCTATAGATCATATACCAACCTATGACGCTATACACAAACATTAAATTCCATAAGATAATAATTGGAATTATTTATAAGAAAAACTAAATGACCATTTTATTTTCATTAGTGTGTCCCATTGGTTGTCTTGGTAAGACACAAGCACAACCACGCACCCCCACACTCTTAACCACTAAATCTTTCTCCCAAACCATGCAGCATGAGGGGCTCCAACCAACATACTCATGGGCACCATCCCTATGCCACATCAACCACTTGTCTTGAATTCATCATTAAAAGTAGGAAACATAAAGATGCTCATATCACACCTTCATTCCCTTATTCATATCATTTGCATTCTTTGTCGGTGTATTCCTTCATTCTTTGTCCAATCTCTTATGATGACTTTTGGTCGAGGATCAAACGAATAAATCAATTTTTTTAACCTATATGTTGTTTATAAAATTACTATCCTCATCATTAAAAATAATACATTTATAGCATTGATTATGTATTTTTTTAATAAAGAAATAAAATAATCTAATTAGAATATTTTGAGAATGAAATACTTAATACATTAATCTAAATTAAGTTATTGAACTAAATCTAGATCTAGACGAGTGACTCTTTGAGGTAGTAATCAAGATATTTTACGTTTTTTATTGATTGTCGGAAGGGTGATAAATGCAAATAATATGACGCTTATATTAGTAATTGGAAAAGAATGAGAGGTACGAGGTTAAATGTTTGATTGTCTTTCATTTTGATACTTATATGTAGGTGTTACTAAAATTATGAAGGGAAATATTGTCTGTTGGGAAGATATCATGTATCACACCGGTTTGAGATAAAGTCTTGAAATAGTTTATATAAAGTGACGTCTCTTATCTTATAAGTCGGTTTTGTAAGAATCAATTAGATCAAACTCTATTATGGTATCAGAAATTATCGATCGAGCATGAGCCGCGCATCGATTAAGTCTATGCACCAAGCCTAAAAGAGTGTTGTGCGTGAGGGGATATATTGGGAAGATCTCATGTACCATATTGGTTGGAGATAGAGTCTTGAAATAATTTATATGGAGTGATACCTCTCACCTTACAAGTCAGATTTGTAAAGATGAGTTAGGTCAAACTCTAATATATCATAACTTTAATACTGCAATATATTTGATCAATAGGCTTTCTACTAGTGCCTTGCATGAATGCAACTCACCTTACTCTTCAACATACACTGAGTATGATACAATCAAAATCTTTGGATGTGCATGTTTTCCTCTACTCAAATCATACAACAAAAACAAGTTGTAGTTTGGAAGTGTTCAATGTACAAACTTAGGAGCCTCCGTAACACACAAAGGTCTTAAATGTTTCAAACTAGAAGGAAGAATTTTCATCTCTAAATATGTCTTTTACGGTGAAATAGAGTTTCCTTCCTGGACAAGTTTCCTTAAACCATATGGCTTTTCTCATACTCAACTAAGTCAATCACCAAAAATTTCAAACTTGATGTTGTTTTTATCTAATTTATCTCTTATACCATGTTTGATGAGAAAGCTCTCTCTCTCTCTCTAGAGAGAGAGAGAGAGAGAGAGAGAGAGAGAGAGAGAGAGAGAGAGAGAGAGAGAGAGAGAGAGAGAGAGAGAGAGAGAGAGAGAGAGAGAGAGAGAGAGAGAGAGAGAGAACTTAGCTTATTAGAGAGAGAGAGAGAGAGAGAGAGAGAGAGAGAGAACTTAGCTTGTTATTGGATAACTATTTTCTCATTACATGAATGTCATACCCCAATTTTGTCCAGACATTTTTAAAAGCCTTCATTAACATTCATAACCAATGAACACAATGCATAGACTCGATACTCAGGGATCTTTACTTGCTCAGAGCTTCGCAAACCCTAATCATATCTGGCATTCTTTGTGTGGCTTCCCAACCTTAAGTTCTTCTAAACTTTTCATCATTTATAGTTTGATCTCATTTGGATGAGTTCATTCAGTATGCACTCGTTCATGACTAATTGGTTCTAGTCTAAGTTCTTGGTCCCATTAAACTTCATTTACTTTCCTTAATTTATGGCAGTTCATCTGATTATTTTCCTTGTTCAAAGCTCATGACTTGTTCTTACTTTGGATATGTTCATTCCATTTAACCACCTCAAAATGCATGACTTGTTCTTAACATCATCATTTCCAAATCTTGTGATTTATGGCAGCTTGTTTTTATCTGGGTTTTGGTAAAGCATGAGGTTTTGTTCCAAGTTTGGAACTACCCTCACATGGCCGATGATTTGGTTATCATTCTTTCATTTGTGGGCCTTTAGGTTTAAGTTGAAACCATACGACATAGTCCAAGTTTAATTCTCTTGTTAGCATGTGCCAAATAATGTAAGTTCATTTTGCTTGTTAACAAATACTGAATGACGTTTTGCTTTGAGCCAAAGTTTGCAAGTTCACGTTTCATTTGGTCTCCTAATAATTACACCATCACTTACTATTGGTTAAGGAGTTCTGAAATTAAAATTACATTTTTGAAGCGTGTTTGTAAGTTGCTTATGAAGGAGAATTGCCATCCAAGGCGCAGCGGAATTTAAAAATTTCTCCATTAGTGATCCTTACGAATGAGCATGATCAGTGATAGAATCGTTACCTCTTGTGGCGATTCAAACCTTTGGTGCAGATCTCTGATAATGATCGAATCCTTTGAAGCAAATCCACGGGGCGATCACGAACATTGAATGATGACAACGTCTCTACTCAGTCCACACGAACGGATTCCTTCAATCGCAGTGCTAGCTGTTTGTGAATGAAGGCTTTGAGTGAGGGAAAGAGAGATACGAAATTCCAACTCTTCAGTTGTGTTGTATTCACCTTTTAAAGCGTCTGCACAAGAGCTCTATTTATAGAACCACTTGTGTGGGCTTCAAGCTAAAAGGCCCACTTAAGTGCATTTTGGCCTATATCTCATAATATGCCAAAATCACTTAAGTATTTGGTACCTTACCATATTTCGTATTCAGCTTAAGTACATTGTACCTTACGATGTTCCTTAATTATTCTATCTCTCATCAATCCGTCCTTTGTGTGTGACCCTATAGGTTTTCGCGACGCTGGCAATTATATTAAATCATGCATTTAACATAATAAACAGTGAGCGGTATCTAGCAACACATCACTGCTACCCAAGTCACGAAAATGTCATGTGATCTGACAAAACCTCCTGTGATAATAATTATGTGTATAATTACCCCTTTGCCCTTATGTCTATATTGAACACAAGGTATAGACCATGTCACCCTTGTCCAGTTCAATATTGGGCCCATAGACATTTATCCTGTTAAGCAGGATTGGCAAATTCCATCTAGGACACTCATGTCCCTCAACATGCTTCGTGGAGTACCCATCAACTGTCTTTATGGTTATCCAGTTACGGACAACGTTGGATCAGCAATAAAGCACTCGACTCTACATCTAGGATCCATAGTGGTTTCAGGTCGAAGAGTGGTATACACTATTATCACCATGAGAATAACTTATGACACTTTGCATAACTTTCTATATAGTATTCTCATAGCGGGTCAATCCAGTATGAATATTACTCTTAATATTCATACCTATGTTTAAGACTTGATAACTCTTTATCCATGATCCATGAGACGTGATCATCAGTCTACAAACATAATAGTCTCCATGCTTTAATGTTATCCCATTTCATAATAAAGCTTGACTACGGACACTTTAAGAATAGTGTCCTTATGTTTAATGTGATCTCATGATTAAGTCATACTTGATACATTAAATGGACTATCTATTCCAGGGACTTTATTAAACAAACATAATAAAGAAAAATGCCTTTTATTATTAATAAATAATTCGATACAAGTACCAAAAGTATTGGCCTCTAGGGCTTACACCAACAGCTTAGATGATCCAAAAATTGTTTATGTGCACCAAATGCAATTCAAGTTCTTTCTTTTCACAAATTTAGAGCCATACATATGAATGGGAACTTATACATGTTTTTGTTCCAAAATCATGATTATGAATAGGTATAATATTAATTACAAAACCAAGTTTTGACCAAAAGAAAATGTCATGCAACTTGAATCTATCCAACTAGAGAGAGTGTGTTGAACTAAGACCATAGCTTGCATTAAATTAAATTCACACTAAATGTGCAAGTCACTTTATCGTCATCCTCGCGCTCACACCAAAATGACGTGTGCATAACCTGTAGGAAAAACAAAGGACATATTCAGTAAAAATCCTACAACTTTCATGATAAGTAGTGTAAATAGCCATTTGGACTTTCAACCAAAATCAAAAGAAATGGAGTAAATACCAGCTTATATCAAAACCCGTTTGAAACAACAAAGACATATTGGAGTATTTAAAATTTGAAAATTGTTTGTTAATGCTAATAGGGACCACCTAAATCTAAGATGAATCAACAAACAACACCACCAAAATAAAGATACAGAGATGTTCGCCACAATATCGAAGGTTCATAATCTTGGTCCCCACAAAATCACAATCCAGATTTCACCCCTAACGGATTTGCATTGGCTCACACGTACCAGAGGATATTCCTCTAAAATCCTCACCATCTCACACGTACCATAATCCCCACAAATTTCCCATATAAATACACCTAATGATTGGATAGAAAGGAGGGGAGACCTATCGTTATGCTGTAGAAATTCATACGCAATCATTCACCTAAGGCTCAAAAATTCTCCTAAGGCTCCTTAGAGTTTCGCATTGAAACTCTAAGATCAGTCGAGCTTGATAACACCAGAGATCCGCCGCACACGAAGAACGCGAGGCAGATAAAAGAAGAAAAGAATGAGAAAGCATTAAAAAGCATAGAACATAAGAGGAAGCACTTATCTACTTCCGCTTGAAAAGCCATCGGAACAGCTCCGATTTGGGTAAGTTGGTCTTCTTTCTTCATTCTCCTAACTTTGTTGCCTTCTCCTTGACGATTCGACCGCTTCCCTTTTGGTAATTTCTCGAAACCCCTGGTATTTGAGGTAGGATCTCGTTTTTAGGGTTTCGGTTTGAGACCCCCGATCCGAGAGTTTGAAGATGGAAGTGGGGATTTTGAGTCCATATTCGAACTCAGAAGGTCATTTTGGTATGGGATAGTGTTTTGTTTCGTTGGTACACCGGAGAAGGGCGGAGGCGCCGCCGTGAGTGGCCACGTGCCACCTTCTTCTCCGACAGCCTGATCGGAGAGGGGAGGGTTTATTTGCAGAGCATTTTTTTGTTTTAAACTAAAGAGAGAGAAAGTGTTCTGAAGAATGGCGTTTGGTCTGATGAGAGTAGGAGTTTAAAGCTGGGTTGTTGGTTAAGTCCTATGGTGACAAGTGTCTCCACCGTGGACACTTGTCACCGGATGGTTGATCCTTTCTGGTTGATATCGTGCGGCACCCACGTATCCTTACCGTGTCTTATCATGTTCATCATCCGTCGATCCGTGTTGACTTAGTCTGATCATGGAATCCAACGGTTCTGGATCGCTTCGTGGTCAATCCGTTGACGGGAGCTCCACTAAATTCGTGGGCTGTGCTTTAGAGCCTCCGAGTTGGGGCCAAATTCGTTTGGCTAATTCCCCCCCCCCCCCCCCCCCCCCCCCCCCCTTTACTGTTATGCAGTGCGCCCAAATTTGGGTTTTTCCTCATTTTAAGCCCATTTTTTTTTTGTAATTACTATTTATTTATTTTTCACCCATTTTCTTTTCCCTTATTTTTATGTAAAATATATATAGACTATTATTACCATAAACTTAATTGTTTTTTTAGCTATTTTATTTACTTAACTATTATTTTAATATTTTATTTGTAAACTCAAAATTAATCATGGATTTAATACTTTATTTGTAAACCTAAAATTAATGGTTGATTTAATTCGTAAATTTGTTTGAGCTATCATTTTCGTATATGTTTGATTAAACTCATTTGTGCAACTTCTAGGTTCGAATGAATCATGTTCTAAGTCATATTTTCATAATGACCTTCATCACTTAATTGCACTAATTATCATGATAAATCATTAAAATCACACAATTCTCGATTCAAATGTCGAGCCATTTTTTCAAATACCTTGGTAAGTCGATTGCTTTTAGCATCGCCATCAATCTCACATAGCTTGCTCTTGGGCTTTCTTACAATGAGACCTATTCGATTTTAATTAATTGAGTAGATGATTGATTCACTAAAATAATCCAATTTATTCACAAAACACAAATTTAAAACCTCGATCCAATGTCGAGTATTTTTATTCAAATTGAATTAAAATACCCATTCACAATCAAATCTCATTTCATTTGGAAATGAAAAGGGGGATGGTTTTGAGTTTTCAACTCCTCTCCTCGATTATTTGAATACGAGTTCTCTTACTCGGTTAGTCATATACTCGTCATTTCTATCCGCATAAACACAATCAAAACGAATCATTCTTGTAATAACGAAATAAAAAGAGAGATGGTTTTAAGCCTTTAACTCCTCTCCTCGATTGTTTGAATACGAGTTTTCTTACTCGGTCAGTTAGATACTCGTCATTTCTTTACAAACCTTAAATCAAGATTAAATCAAATTATTTTGATAATAATGAAATGAAAAGGGAGATGATTTTAAGCCTTCAACTTCTCTTCTCAATTGATTGAATACGAGTTCTCTTACTCGGTTAGTCAAATAATTGTCATTTTTCCACCAACTTATAACTTAATCAAATCATTTTCACAATAAACTATACGAAAAAGGAGATGGTCTTGAGCCTTCGATTCCTTTCCTCAAATTCTTGGATATGAATTGTCTTACTCATTCATTCAAGTACTTGTCATTTATCTAAACCACATCAACCATATGCAAACTTATTTCATAATCACTCAGATGAAAAAGAAAGTGGTCTACAATCTTCTATTCTCTTTCCCGACTATTAGGATACAAGTTGTCTTACTCGACTATCTGAGTATTCTTCATCCATTCAAAACACCTTAATCATCATTAAATCCTTTTATAATTAAGGATGAAAAAGAAAGTGGTCTAGAGTCTTCTATTCCCTTTCTCGACTATTAGGATACGAGTTGTCTTACTCGACTACCCGAGTGATCGTCATCTAACCAAAATATCTTAACATATCAAACCTATCCTTTTCTCACCCCGTGTGATCAAAACCAATAAAACAAAACACCCAACACATTAATTCAACTTGTCACCCCCCGTGTGACCAAAACCCTTTTTCCAAAGAACACTGTTTAATCCTTTCTAATGTGCACAATAAACTAGTGCTTAAGCCTCTGCCGAGAGTAGACAAGCCAACGTTTAGCCTTTAGAAAGCTGATCTACACAGTCATTCGTAAAACAAAATGTATCAATTAATCGTGGTTTCCCGAACTACGAATGCTCTGATTTCCTTATTACACCATAAGGATACGTAGGCACGAGATTACAAGATCTTGGCGAGCACACTAATAAAAAACCTCCCTTTTCTCCCTTCTGAGGTTCCCATCCATCTCTATTCAATTTTATCATCACTCGAAGAAAACAAACAACATAAGTTAACATTCAAATCGCAAATTAGAACTAAAAGGTTCCCATTTAGTACAACGGACGTGAGAGGTGTTAATACCTTCCCCTTGTGTAATTAACTCCCGAACCCGAATATGGTTGCGACGACCATTATTCTGTTTCATAAAGGTTTTATCGATATTTTCCTATTCCTTCATTGGAATAAATAAAGTTCGGTGGCGACTCTATTCAAACTAAACATTTTCCACGTCCATCACGAGGGATCCCATTTTTCGAGGTGCGATAGATGGCGACTCTGCTGGGGACCCATGCTCTAAGCAAGAGAGAGTGAAGCCTAACTTAGTTCAATTTATGTATTGAGTGTTAACTTTGTGTGTTTGTTATCTTTATTCTGTTGTAATTATTGTGTTGTGGTTTATTTCCTATGATACTATTGGGGTTCTCCGATTATTAGTACTTTGTGAGATAGGCTCTCTACCCAAGTCTGAGAAAAAACTATAAGATTAAGTTGGTGGTTGCGTAGTGGACGCCCATAAGGAGTCTTCCTTGTTGGGAAGATACGAAGACCCCGCCTAGAGGAGATTCTCTTGATATATTGTTGCCCGACGATTCTTCGTCACGATGATAGTATTATCAAGTTGGATCAATGACTCTAGGGACCTTTTAACCTACTATATCTTGAGGTTATGTAGTATTAACCTACGAAGTTTCAGACTTGTTGGGTTAATATGAAAGCCCCAATCAGATGAGATCCCTTGGACGTATTACTATCTTACAGTAATATTTCCAACCTCGATCTATGACTCTGAGAACCTTATTAGAACTTTGGACTCGAGAGTTGTGTAGTAGAATCCCCATGGAGCCTTCCTTGTTGGGACAATACGAAGACCTCACCTAGACGAGATTATCTTAAGAGTATTACTTTCCGACAAGTTTTCGTCACGGCAGTGGCGTTCTTAAGAAGAATCAATGACTCTAGGAACCTATTAACCTTAGAACCTACCCGTGGGAATTTCAGTAGTCAGAGACACCTATACTTCCTCCTATTTTCCTGATGTACATGACGCGTGATTGATCTTGAGTATTTGTATTCCTTTGCAAAAAAAAAACATGGCAAAACTTCATGCATTTGCATATCATCAACATGCATTGCATATCATTTTCCAGGAACAAAGAGACTTACACCATATTCTAACCTTTGTCCAGTAACGCTGACTACTCGACACCGGTACGAAACACACCGCAACTACAAGATGACACTCGAACAGCTTGAAGCAAACCAAATTTCGATGAGGACAGACATGGACTCCATGCAAGCGAAGATGGATCGTTTGCTTGAAATTATGTTGCTCTTAGCCCAGAAGGAGAAGGATGCTAAGACTAATGCCGAAGCCAGAAAAGTTGTTGCTCAGTTTGGATCACCATCGCTTAGTATCCCTGGGGTGACTGACCTCGATGGTAACCCTAATGGACAATGTGAACCCCCATGAGCATTCTGCTACATCTGCTCGACATGGATCCATGATGGGTGATGAAGATTTGTATGACGCTTTCTTCATGCCACAACCCGCCAAACCTATTGTTGGAGGTCTCCTTGACCCAGCTGTTGAGAGACTCCATGCTTTAGAAGAGAAATTCAAGTCCTTGGAGGTTCACACTACTCCCGGTTTGGACGTTGTTGACATGTGCTTGGTACCAGGCCTCGTGATTTCGCAAAAGTTCAAAGTCCCAGATTTTGACAAATACAAAGGGATCAGCTGCCTTAGAACTCACCTCAGAGCCTACTGTCGCAATATGGCTGCTCACATCAGCAATGATCAACTCCTGATTCATTACTTCCAAGATAGCCTCAGTGGGGCATCCTTGGAGTGGTATATGCAGCTAGAGAGAGGACATGTCCAGTCATGGAGGGACCTTGATGAGGCCTTCCTTAGGTATTATAAGTACAATACTGATCTAGCACCCAATCGCACCCAGCTGCAAGACATGACTCAACGCAACAATGAGTCACTCAAGGAATACGCCCAGCGTTGGAGAGAGCCAGCAACTCGTGTCCAACCTCCTCTCCTTGATATGGAGCTAATAGATATGTTTATGGGAACTCTTCATACTCAATATATGGAGAAAATTGTGGGATCCAGCTTCCCAACTTTTGCTGAGGTTGTCTCCGTGGGAGAACGAATCGAGAGCCAGATCAGAAAGGGAAAGCTACCTTGCTCAGCCAATGCTTCATGTGGGATGAAGAAACCCTATCCCAATCTCCCAAAAAAGCCCGAAGGTCAGACCAACGCCATAATGAGAGGAGGAGGAGGATATAGGGTGCATTCGTATGTTCCTATGCCTTACCATCAGGTTGTCGTTGTCATCCCAACACCATATCATCCACCATATCTGCAACCCTATCAACAACAACATCAGCAGTTGTACCAACAACCAGCTTACCAACAACAACATCAGAATCAATAGCAACGTGCTCCACCGTAACGTCAACCTAATCAGCAGAGGGTAAGGAGGCCAGAGAGGCATTTTGATCCTCTGCCAATACCATACAACAAGATCCTCCCCTACCTGCTAAAGGATGGATCAATTATTTTGAAAGAGCTGACGCCTGTAACTCCACCCTATCCACCAGGCTATGACGTCAATGCTCACTGCAAGTATCATATGGGTGCCTCAGGGAACACAACGGAGAATTGTAAGGCCTTCAAACACAAAGTCCAAGACCTGGTTGACAGCAAAGCAGTTTCTTTCACACCAGTCAAGCCAAATGTTGCAACGAACTCCATGCCGACGCATGCAGAGCAGAGTGAAGCTCGAAGATAAAGCTTCTCACCAGCCTAAACGAGCAGAACAATTCCTAACAAAGAATCAAGAGATGAAGGCCCGTTTCTTTGAACCAAGGCGATCATTATGCCATTTTTACTATTTCTCATTCTTGTAATTTGTTCTTGGTTGTCTAAGTACTGTATGCTTTAAACATTGTTATTTGAATTTGGTCTTATTAATGGGATGATTATGCATGTTTTGAATCAATCTTTCATATTCGCTCATCTATCACAATTGCAAAGCGCAAACACATACCTTTCCACTTCACCTTCTTTATCACACTATTGTTAGTAAATGTTGGAAGGAGGATAACAAAAACAAAATACTCATAATTGTTGATTGTATGCTTTCGGATAAAATCCTGCTAATGATGTACAGGCATTGTTTCAAAATCCCAAACACCGGAGAGATAAGGAGTTAATCCCTAGTCAACCACTTCGAGCCTAGAAGTAGCAGTTTCTTTCGGATCTACAAAACCCTTGAGCTTAACCTGAGGCAGGGTAGTGTTCAGTTTATCTGACTTCACATCTGAATTACAAGAAAGAAGCATCCCGTCTAAGGACCAACCACACCATTCTTCCACACACCCTGAAGTGTCGAAGGAGCCATGCAAAATCCAAATTTATGACGGTTATTCTTCAATGACAAATGACTTGGCAGTCAAAATTTTCCAAAAAATCGAAGAAAGAGCCCGCTAAGTCCAACACCCCAAAGTGGAGACTTAGGCAAAAACTGGGTCAATCCCGATGGATTAAAGCTTCAACAAGCGGTCCATGCAAAAGTTAGGGACCAAAACAAAATTGAAAGAGACAATGAGAATCCTCAACAAGACAAAACAATATCCGGTGACCGTTATACCAAAATCAAAGGGTCACCAACATCCATGAAGAGCAAAATAAAATGACTGTCATTTCAAGAGATCTTACACTGCTAAATTCTCGTAAAAATAAAGTGTGTGTTGGATTAACTGAATGTAGGATTGAAGGTCATCATGAAGAGGGGGTGGGTTAAAATAAACTTTGAGCCTTATATCCTTTCGTTTCAATAACCGTGAACCAAGCCACATTACAACCCTCAAAAGACCTAATTGAAGTAAGGTTTGTTCTGAAAGCATATTACAACAAGGTTGTGTAAACTGACTCCTAGAGATTTGCTAATATTCTATTCTCACTGTATCACTCACACGCTAGTTAAATCAACACTGCGTTTGGACTCATGGCCCACTCATCACACACTACTACAACACTCCAAATGAATGATTGTTTTTCAAAACTTGCATAACTATTGCATTAAAATCACCATTTCTTAAATGATAATTCTTAATTGTCGGTCAGTGCTTGACATTAGGAAATTCCAACAAGGTACAATTCGAGAGGTACTTGATCGTTGGTGCTGACACGAATCAAAACCATTTCATAATCCTATGGGTTAGGGGCATGACATCTTTTGATTATGTTGACATAAGAATTAGTCCGTAAGAACAAATCCCCAAGCATCAGTTGATCAGGGGGAAAAAACACTCCAATACTCAGCTCGTCTGGGGCAAGTTCCTCAAAGGTTAATCTAGGGCGAGACAAGTTGCAAGGGGAAATTCTCTTCATATCTTCATGTCAGTCAAGCAGATTGCGTCAGACATTAGTGATTGCTTGAATTCACAACAAAAAACGTCGAAAGTTCACGCTAGTACAACATCATATGTTGACAAAAATCCTTGGGGCACATCAAGGGCATAATCATCATGTATTGACCATGTCGCTATGCTCATTAACAGGCCATCCAGACATCTCAGAAGAAGGAGTCGAAATCACCTTAGGGGCAAAGACACAATATATCAGCAAGAAATTAAACTTGGGGCACCAAGCGTATCTATGTCCGTTGTGTGTTCAGTACATCATTAATTACCGAGTGTCGGGAAGTCAGGTCCTTCACTAACCAAAAGCCCAATCCATAGTGGCAATTACCAAAAAACTGAAGTCCACCTTGCTGGCACCCGCACAAAAACAAATATAACCAGTCGGTATCCAGAAAATACATCGCCTTTGAAAATGGGGGCCAATCCTAAACAAACTAATCATTCTCTACATTCAAACATACATCACATGCATTGCATGCATCACCTCATACATAACGCATACATGACATTTATGCATATAGCACGAATCAAAATCCAAGGTTTAGTCGTAGGTATCCAGGCCAACCCTCGATGGAGTCATTGTTATCTTCTTTGGGTAAATTCCCACCTCGCATTGTTGGGCGTTCCCCATAGAGCTACATCCTTTAACCTTTTTGTTGATGAGATGTTATCCTCAGCTAAGTCAAACAATATGTCTCTAAACACCTACCGTGTTTCGCATTGAGCGTCCCTCGACGGTTTGTTCCCTTTAAACCTTTGGTAAAGTGAAAATTACATCTTTCCAAGAATATTTTTCTGCAACCTTTTGTTGTTGATCCCCCAAGCAAGTCTTACCCAGTAATGTCCCAATACTACCCAACAAGTCGGGTTTATTGAACTTTGTCAATAGCCTTATTTTTCCAATATTCTTCTCACTATCATCCTTTTGGTGAAAGTCCATTAAGGAATAATATTAATCATCACCCTGTTTACGATAACCGTTATCCTTTTGGTAATGGCAAACCCTTGACATTTGTGATCTTACCGTCATCCTTTTGGTGTCGACGATCCTTGAAGTTTTGGTCCAACCTTCATCCTTTCTGTGAATGGAGACCTCTCATTATTAAAGCTTATTGTCATCTTTTTGGTGGTAACAAGTTTTGTCGTTTGATCTTACTGTCATCCTTTTGGTGTCGGCGATCCTTGAAGTCTTGTCCCAACCATCACCCTTTTGGTGAATGGCAACCTCTGCAACTATTACAGCTTACCGTCATCCTTTTGGTGTTGGCAATCCTTGTTGTAATAAGGTTCCTTGTCATTTTGGTTCAACCATCATCCTTTTGTTGATGGTGATCTTGTTTATTATGTCTGATCATCATCCTTTTGGTGGTGGCGTCCAGTTCAATCTAAACATCATCCTTTTGGTGATAGAAATCATGGAGTTCGGTTTAGGATATCATCCTTTCGGTGATTGTGACATTGGGAAAGTTAAATTTTACTGTCATCCTTTTGGTGTCAGTGGTATTTGAAGTTATTTTAACTTGGTATCATCCTTTTGGTGGTAGTAAGTTTCGAAGTTATAATCTTGCCTTCATCCTTTTGGTGATGGTGATTTATGACTTATTATCATCCTTTTGGTGATAACAAGTTTTGTTGTTTGATAATACCTTCATCCTTTTGGTGATGGTGATTGTCGACTTTTTATCATCCTTTTAGTGGTAAAAAGTTTTGATGTTTGATTTTACCTTCATCCTTTTGGTGTCGGTTATCGGTGCTTAGTATCATCCTTTTGGTGGTAACAAGCTTTGTTGTTTGGCCTTACCTTCATCCTTTTGGTGATGGTGATTGCTGACTTATTATCATCCTTTTGGTGGTAACCAGTTTTGCTATTGGTCTTACCTTCATCCTTTTGGTGATGGTGATCATTGAAGTGGTTATGATTTATTATCATCCTTTTGGTGGTAACAGGTTTGTTGTTTAATCTCACCTACATCCTTTTGATGACGGTGATCGTTAATATTGTTGACTTATTATCATCCTTTTGGTGGTCACAAGCTTCGTTGTTGGATAATACCTTCATCCTTTTGGTGATGGTGAGTGTATTGACTTATTATCATCCTTTTGGTGGTAACAGGTTCTGTTGCTTGGTCATACCTTCATCCTTTTGGTGATGGTGATCGTTGACTTATTATCATCCTTTTGGTGATAACAACTTTTGAAGTTTCGTTCTTACCTTCATCCTTTTGGTGATGGTGATCATTTGAGTCATGGACTTATTATCATCCTTTTGATGGTAACAAGTTTGGTTGTTTGATCTTACTTTCATCCTTTTGGTGTCATTTATATTTAAGGTTATTGACTTTTTATCATCCTTTTGGTGGTAACGAGTTTTGTTGTTTTAACCTTACCTTCATCCTTTTGGCGATGGTGATTATTGACTTTTTATCATCCTTTTGGTGATAACGAGTTTTATTGTTTTAACCTTACCTTCATCCTTTTAGTGATGGTGGTTTTTGACTTATTGTCATCCTTTTGGTGATAACGAGTTTTGTTTGTTTAAATCTTGCCTTCATCCTTTTGGTGGTGGTGATCGCGGACTTATTATCATCCTTTTGGTGATAACGAGTTTTTTTGTTTTGACCTTACCTTCATCCTTTTGGTGATGGTGATTGTTGACTTTTTATCACCCTTTTGCTGGTAACAAGTTTTGTTATTTACCTTACCTTCGTTCTTTTGGTGATGGTGAACACTTGAGTTGTTGACTTATTATCATCTTTTTGGTGATAGCAAGTTTTGTGGTTTGATAATATCGTCATCCTTTTGGCGATGATGATCGTTAACTTATTATCATCCTTTTGGTGATAACAAGTTTTGAAGTTTTGTTCTTACCTGCATCCTTTTGGTGATAGTGATCATTTAAGTTGTTATGACTTATTATCATCCTTTTGGTGATAACAAGTTTTGTTGTTTGATCATACCTCCATCCTTTTGGTAATGGTGATCATTTGAGTTGTTGTGACCTATTATCATCCTTTTGGTGATAACGAGTTTTTGGTTAATCCTACCGTCATCCTTTTGGTGGTGTTAATCATTAAAGTTATTAACTTATTATCATCCTTTTGGTGGTAACAAGTTTGGTCATTTGATCTTATCACCATCATTTTGGTGATGACGGTCTTTGTTGTTGCTGCTGTAACCATCATCCTTTTGGTGACGACTACCGTTAAAACTTGTTTATCCATCATCCTTTTGGTGATGACGATCCTGGAAATCATGGTGAATTACTCTCAACCTTTTGGTAACGGCAATTAATTCTATTGTCATCCTTTTGGTTCCAGATAACCTGTTCAATTTTTATCCTTATACCGATAAACGACCTTTATAAGATTTAAATGTCGACTCGAGGGTTGGCATTGACTTGACGTTCTACCTTATTACCTTGGTGCTATTAGAATTCATTACATCTTTTTTTCTGCATTCCTCCATTGCATTTCAAAGGACAAAATTTGGATCTTTTCGTATTTATTTACCTTCCACCACGAATGTATGAAGACCGTTGTCATTTCCACCTTCTGGTTCAAGTTAATTAAATAGGGGCAGCTGTCATACCCCAATTTTGTCCAGGCATTTTTAAAAGCCTTCATTAACATTCATAACCAATGAACATAATGCATAGACTCGATACTCAGGGATCTTTACTTGCTCAGAGCTTCGCAAACCCTAATCATATCTGGAATTCTTTGTGTGGCTTCCAAACCTTAAGTTCTTCTAAACTTTTCATCATTTATAGTTTGATCTCATTTGCATGAGTTCATTCAGTATGCACTCGTTCATGACTAATTGGTTCTAGTCTAAGTTCTTAGTCCCATAAAATTTCATTTACTTCCCTTAATTTATGGTAGTTCATCTGATTATTTTCCTTGTTCATAGCTCATGACTTGTTCTTACTTTGGATATGTTCATTCCATTTAACCACCTCAAAATGCATGACTTGTTCTTAACATCATCATTTCCAAATCTTGTGATTTATGGCAGCTTGTTTTTATCTGGGTTTTGGTAAAGCGTGAGGTTTTGTCCCAAGTTTGGCACTACCCTCACATGGCCGATGATTTGGTTATCATTCTTTCATTTGTGGGCCTTTAGGTTTAAGTTGCAACCATACGACATAGTCCAAGTTTAATTCTCTTGTTAGCATGTGCCAAATAATGTAAGTTCATTTTGCTTGTTAAAAAATACTGAATGACGTTTTGCTTTGAGCCAAAGTTTGCAAGTTCACGTTTCATTTGGTCTCCTAATAATTACACCATGACTTACTATTGGTTAAGGAGTTCTGAAATTAAAATTACATTTTTGAAGCGTGTTTGTAAGTTGCTTAGATGATCCAAAAATTATTTATGTGCACCAAATGCAATTCAAGTTCTTTCTTTTCACAAATTTAGAGCCATACACATGAATGGGAACTTATACATGTTTCTGTTCCAAAATCATGATTATGAATAGGTATAATATTAATTACAAAACCAAGTTTTGACAAAAAAAAATGTCATGCAACTTGAATCTATCCAACTAGAGAGAGTGTGTTGAATTAAGACAATAGCTTGCATTAAATTAAATTCACACTAAATGTGCAAGTCACTTTATCGTCATCCTCGCGCTCACACCAAAATGACGTGTGCATAACCTGTAGGAAAAACAAAGGACATATTCAGTAAAAATCCTTCAACTTTCATGATAAGTAGTGTGAATAGCCATTTGGACTTTCAACCAAAATCAAAAGAAAAGGAGTAAATACCAGCTTATATCAAAACCCGTTTGAAACAACAAAGACATATTGGAGTATTTAAAATTTGAAAATTGTTTGTTAATGCTAATAGGGACCACCTAAATCTAAGATGAATCAACAAACAACACCACCAAAATAAAGATACGGAGATGTTCGCCACAATATCGAAGGTTCACGATCTTGGTCCCCACAAAATCACAATCCAGATTTCACCCCTAACGGATTTGCATTGGCTCACACGTACCAGAGGATATTCCTCTGAAATCCTCACCACCTCACACGTACCATAATTCCCACAAATTTCCCATATAAATACACCTAATGATTGGATAGAAAGGATGGGAGACCTATCGTTATGCTGTAGAAATTCATACGTAATCATTCACCTAAGGCTAAAAAATTCTCCTAAGGCTCCTTAGAGTTTCGCATTGAAACTCTAAGATCAGTCGAGCTCGATAACACCAGGTGTAAGACCCTAATTTTGACCCTAAGATCCCTCATGGCATCATATCATTTGCTCATTGCATTGCCTCAAGGATCATAGCATGTGTGGCTCCTTTACCCTTGGGTTGGGACTTGTGTGAGTAGGTTTGAGACCCCCGAGCATGCTTGAATTGTATATTATTGTTTTTCTTATTTTTGTTTACTAACCAAAAGCACAAAAATATATCACTAACCTTTTTTGTTTTATAGCTCAAGTGATCATGTGTGCCCTTTCTCCTATGAGGCTTCTATGCTCAATGAAATGGCTAGATGAAGATGAAAGCAAACATGAAAATGGTTCCCAAAGCTTAATCATCATATATGTATCCCAAGTATCTCAATTTGCCAATTTGATCAAGATAAACCAAAGGGCTTGAGGAATGTTTCCCAAGGAAACCCTAATTAAATTGTGCTTTAACTGTGCCTTGCCCATGAAGCAACCTCAACCTATGATCAAATTCATTCAAGGTAAGTTCTTTCATTAATTATTTTATGCATATATGAGCCTATGTGAGTATCCTCAATCATTCATTCATCAAGATTTGAAGTTTGGCTTTGAGAAGTTGACCAGTCAAGTCATCTGACTAATCTGAGATCCACTGAGACCTAACTTTTGATGTGTTTCTCAAATGATTATGACCCAAAGAGAAAACATGTTATTAAGAACCATATGAACAACGTTCATGTTCATCAAAAATCCATTTGAAACTTGGAAGGTCATCATTCATTTCAAAACATTATAGGTCATTTTGACTGAAACCCTAACTTTGGGTCAACTTCCCAAGGACTTAACTTATTTAATTTTTATTATTTTGAGGTGAGACCAATTGCATTGGAAATATTAATATGTATACTTCAAATGTTATTCTGGACAAAATTTCATAATCCTAAAAGAAACACATGTGATAATACAAAACATTATAGGTCACTTTGGACCAAAACCATTGAATGTGAAAAAAGTCCAACTTCAAGTGCCCATAACTTTCTCATCAAAAATCCAAATGATGCAAGATTTAAGTCCAAATTGATAATCTTGGAAAGATCTACAACTTTTATGTTGGAGGGTTTTCAATTTGAGGCTTGAATCATTAAAACAGAAGGGCTTGAAGTTGGTCACTTTTGGGAAAAAATTTCAAAGTAAACCTAGACATGTTTTGTACCTCAAACTTCAAGGCCGGTTTTCACAAATTTCCAAATTCCAAATGGAATTTTGCCCAACATAGCTTTTGTTCTTATGTCAAGACCTTTCCAACCATTACTCACACCATCATGTTTGTATTTTCCATGTGAGAATTTCGAAGAGGTGAAGATTTATGTCCAAATATGCAATTCACTTTGTAACTTGATGCATAAGCTAACAGCAGGCCTTTTGCACATCCAAACCTTCTTCAAATGATATCAGTATGCTATTCCATTCAATTTTGGGCCTCACATGCGCCTATACAGGCCCATGCATGGAGGACCTAAAGCTTCATGCACACGAGTTTTACACTTGCTTGCATCCATTTCAGCTATAAATACATTGCCATGCTCATTCAAAAATCAACCTCAAGGAAACCTGAAACTCTGCTGAAGTGAAAACCCAACCTTACTCAAAGGAATTTCCATTTTTATTTCTCAATTTCAAGCTTGAATTTCAACACAATCAGTTGATCTTCAAGTCTTATTCCTTAGCCTTGCATTCATATCACATCTCAAGATCAAATTGGAAGCAAAGGCTTGAAGGAATCGTGTTGTTCAAAGTTGCTCTTCAAAGGTATAACACCAAACTGTTTTGATCTAAAGCTTGCTATACAATGTGAATTACTTGTGTTTAAACCGTTTTCCGAAGTCCTCGAGCAAGAGGCAGGCCTGTGGTGGTCTTGATTTCATGATTGGAAGCATTTCAGTTTGCATACCTGGATTTTCAAGCTCATATTTCTTCCTTAATAGAAACATTGAGCACAATCCAAGGTTACATGGGTGATGTACATCACCCTAGCTTCATTTTGGTACCACGTTTGCTTATTTTCATTAACTTGCAAAAGCCTGTTATTGTGAAGGGCGTTGAACCTGTTGTTGATAAATCTGTTAAAAGTCCTGTCCCGGTTGGCCAGCATGGCATTTTGAAAGAGGAATGTGATGAGATGTTGAGGCTCATCAAGAGGAGTGAGTACAACGTTGTTGATCAGCTGCTACAAACCATATCAAAGATATCTCTCTTATCTTTGTTGATGAATTCTGAGCCACACCGCGAAGCATTGTAGAGGGTGTTGGACGTGGCATACATGGACCATGATGTCACTATTGAACAGTTTGATAGCATTGTTGCAAACATAACCGCTTGCAATAATTTGAGCTTTTGTGATGCTAATCTTCCCGAAGAGGGAAAAGACCATAATTTGGCTCTACACATTTCAATGAACTGCAAGGATGATGCCTTGTCCAATGTGTTGGTGGACACAGGATCATCGCTTAATGTGTTTCCAAAATCCACTCTGGCCAAACTTTCTTACCAGGGGCCTCCCATGAGGCAGATTGGAGTGGTAGTTAAAGCTTTTGATGGATTAAGGAAAACTGTGATTGGTGAGGTAGAACTCCCGATCAAGATTGGACCTAGTGATTTCCAGATCACTTTCCAGGTCATGGATATTCATCCATCATATAGCTGTTTGCTTGGCAGACCTTGGATTCACGAGGCAGGCGCCGTGACCTCCACCCTTCACCATAAGTTGAAATTCGTTAAGAATAAGAAGTTGATGGTGATAGGGGGAGAGAAGGCTCTCTTGGTTAGCCATTTATCTTCCTTTTCCTATATAGATGTTGAGGATGAGGTTGGGACCCGTTCCAAGCCTTATCTATTACTGAGCCTTCAAGGAAAGAACCTTCTTCATTTGCTTCCTACAATGATGCTAAGTTGCACATTGAGCATGGTGCAACTACTGGTTAGGGGAAAATGATCAAGCTGGAAGATAATAAATCCAGGGCTGGCATAGGGTATTCTTCAGGTGTTTCCAATGAGCGTGGGTTGTTCCAGAGTGGAGGTTTTATCCACACTGTTGAAGATCTAGAGGCGGTTGCCATTGTTGAAGATGATGGAGAGGAAGATCTAAGCAACTTCGTCATACCTGGTGGAATCTGCAATAATTGGGTCGTTGTTGATGTTCCAACAGTTATCCACAAGTCCACGTAATATGTTTATTTTGTTTAAAAAAACCTTTCTCCCATGCCAAAGGGAGAAGTGATGATATTGTTGGCATATTAATACAATGATATTCATTCAAAAATTACATGTTAAATGTTTGTTTTTCCAAATTATCTTCCCTTTTTGCTTTTTGCATGAAATTGGTGATCACCATAAAACCCTAAAAAGAGAATAAAATTAATCTTTTCATCTGCATAATGATTTGCCTTGCTTGAATTCTGAAATCTCTTTTATACTCAAAATCATTATGAAGGTTGATCAAACCCATTGAACATAATGATCCAACACCATCTTCCAACTTTGAGTTCCCTGTATTTGAGGCTGAAGAAGATGATGTTGAAGAGATTCCTGATGAGATTACCCGTCTGCTTGAGCACGAGGAGAAGATCATTCAGCCGCATCTTGAGAATCTGGAAACAGTCAACTCGGGGTCTGAAGACTGCATTCGTGAAGTGAAGATTGGGGCACTCCTTGAAGAGTATGTAAAGAAGGGGTTGATTGAGTTGCTACGAGAATATGTCGACGTCTTTTCCTGGTCGTATGAAGATATGTTTGGTCTAGATACTGATATTGTGCAACATTTCTTGCCGTTGAAGCCTGATTGTGTGCCTGTTAAGAAGAAGCTCAGAAGAACTCGTCCTGATATGGCAGTAAAGATTAAAGAAGAAGTTCAGAAGCAAATTGATGCAGGGTTTCTGGTGACTTCTACATATCCTTAATGGGTGGCCAATATTGTGCCTGTGCCTAAGAAAGATGGAAAAGTTCGAATGTGTGTGGACTATCGAGACTTGAATAAAGCTAGTCCGAAAGATGATTTTCCTCTACCACACATTGATATGTTGGTAGACAATACAACTAAATTCAATGTCTTCTCATTCATGGACGGACTTTCCAGTTATAACCAGATTAAAATGGCACCCGAGGATATGGAGAAGACAACATTCATCACACCTTGGGGAACATTATGTTATCGTGTGATGCCTTTCAGTTTGAAGAACACCGGAGCCACGTATCAACGAGCTATGACTACCTTGTTTCATGACATGATACACAAGGAGATCGAGGTGTATGTGGATGATATGATTGCAAAGTCGAAAACGGAAGTTGAACATGTAGAACACTTGTTGAAGCTTTTCCAGCGTTTGAGGAAGTACAAGCTCCGCTTGAATCCGAACAAGTGTACATTTGGAGTCCGTTCCGGCAAGTTATTGGGCTTTATTGTTAGTGAAAGAGGTATTGAAGTTGATCCTGCCAAGGTCAAAGCAATACAAAAGATGCATGCGCCCAAAACTGAGAAGCAAGTCCGAGGTTTTCTTGGCCGCTTGAATTATATTTCCAGATTTATATCCCACATGACTGCGACATGTGCGCCTATATTCAAGCTCCTCCGGAAAGATCAGCGTCATGATTGGAACGAGGATTGCCAAAAAGCTTTTGACAGTATCAAAGAGTATTTGTCCGACCCTCCGATTCTGTCTCCGCATGTTGAAGGGAGACCATTGATTATGTACTTGACAGTGCTTGATGACTCCATGGGTTGTGTATTGGGTCAGCAAGATGAATCAGGGAAGAAAGAATATGTTATATACTACTTGAGTAAGAAGTTCGCTGATTATGAGTCTCGATACTCAATGCTTGAGAAGACATGTTGTGCTTTGGCTTGGGTTGCTAAGCGCTTACGCCAATATATGTTGAATCATACGACTTGGTTGATATCCAAAATGGATCCAATCAAGTATATCTTTGAGAAGCCTTCTTTAACTGGGAGGATTTCCCGTTGGCAGATGTTGTTATCTGAGTATGATATTAAGTATTGAGCTCAAAAAGCTATTAAAGGTAGTATCTTGGCTGACCACTTGGCACATCAACCAATTGAGGATTATCAGTCTGTTCAGTACGACTTCCCTGATGAGGAGATTCTGTATTTGAAAATGAAAGATTGTGATGAGCCTACTCTCGATGAAGGGCCAGAGCTTGGTTCCCGATGGGGTATGGTATTCGATGGCGCTGTTAATCAGTATGGAAATGGTATTAGGACAATGATTATTACTCCTCAGGGCAAATATTTTCCTTTTACAGCAAGGCTAACTTTCAAACGCACGAATAATATGGAGGAGTATGAGGCTTGTATTATGGGTTTGGAAGAATGTATTGATCTTAAGATCAAACATCTTGATGTTTATGGCGATTTGGCCCTTGTTGTTAATCAAATTAAGGGTGATTGGGAGACGAATCAGCCTGGCCTCATCCCATATAGAGATTATGCAAGGAAGATTTCAACTTTCTTTACTAAGGTTAACTTCCATCATATTCCTCGAGATGAGAATCAGATGACAGATGCTCTTGCTACGCTTGCTTCAATGATTGTGATAAAATATTGGAATGAAGTCCCCAATATCACTGTGATGCGCTTGGATAAACCAGCTTATGTATTTGCAGTTGAAGAAGTGAAAGATGATAAGCCATGGTATTATGATATCAAGTGTTTTCTCCAAAGTCATGTTTACCCTCCTGGGGCATCTGTTAAAGATAAGAAGACTTTGAGGAGGTTATCTGGTAGTTTCTACCTCAATGGTGATGTGCTTTACAAGAGGAATTTTGACATGGTTCTACTGAAATGCATGGATAGATACGAAGCGGACCTGTTGATGACTGAAGTCCATGAGGGTTCATTTGGTACTCATTCCAATGTACATGACATGGCAAAGAAGATGTTGAGAGCAGGCTACTATTGGCTGACAATGGAGTCTGACTGCTGCAAATATGTGAAGAAATGCCATAAGTGTCAGATTTATGCGGATAAGATTCATATTCCCTTGACACTTCTGAATGTTATTTCATCACCATGGCCTTTCTCTATGCGGGGAATTGACATGATTGGCATGATAGAGCCAATGGCGTCAAACGGTCACCGTTTTATTCTCGTAGCAATTAATTACTTCACCAAGTGGGTTGAAGCGACATCATATGCGAATGTGACCAGGCAGGTGGTTGTGAGGTTTATCAAGAACCAACTCATATGTCGGTATGGTGTGCCAGAAAAGATCATTACTGATAATGGATCTAACTTGAACAACAAGATGATGAATGAGCCATATAGTGAGTTCAAGATTGCACATCATAATTCTTCTCCTTATAGACCCAAGATGAATGGGGCTATTGAAGCTGCTAACAAGAACATTAAGAAGATTATTCAAAAGATGGTTGTTACGTACAAAGATTGGCATGAGATACTCTCATTTGCTTTGCATGGGTATCGTACATTTGTTTTCACTTCAGCAGGGGCAACCCCTTTCTCTCTTGTATATGGCATGGAGGTTGTGCTCCCCGTGGAGATTGAGATCCCACCAATGAGAGTCTTGATGGAAGCCAAGTTGACTGAAGCTGAATGGTTTCAGAGTCGTTATGACCGACTGAACTTGATTGAAGAGAAGAGATTAACTGCCATGTGCCATGGTCAGTTATATCAATAAAGGATGAAGAAATCCTTTGATAAAAAGGTCAATCCTCGTGTGTTTCGAGAAGGTGACCTCGTGCTCAAGAAAGTTTTGTCTTTCGCGCCCAATTCCAGGGGCAAGTGGACTTCAAACTATGAGGGTCCATATGTTGATAAGAGAGTCTTTTCAGGCGGTGCTTTGATACTTACAACTATGGGTGGGGAGGATTTCACTCGTCCTGTGAATTCAGATGCGGTCAAGAAATACTTCTCCTAAAAATAAAAACAGAATAGCTCGTTAAGTTGAAAACCTGAAAGGGAGACTTAGGCAAAAATGAGTGTCTCGGTGGATTGAAAACCTGAAAGGGAGATCCAGGCAAAAGTTAGAGACATGAAAAAAAAAGAATATATATATCCCGCTAGATTGAGTACCTTATCCTGGGGCAATCTAGGCAAAAATTAGGGATTTGGCAAGTAACTGCATCCTGACAAGACTTTGTTCTTCAACTGTCATCTGTCAAAGATTCTCGCTCAGTCATCGTCAACTGAAGCTTCAAATACATTGGATTCAGAGTTGGTGGAGAAATGGTCATTATGTTCAATGCAACCCTTTTTCCAATATATATCGCCAATTTCAAATTTGAAAAAGATCCATGGAGTCTTGCCATTTGTGGACTACCATTCTATCAAATAAATTTGAGCCTTTATCCAATTCTTTGCACTCTTATTTGTTTCTGTTTAACAAATGTTTGCATGTTTTAATTGATAAATATCATTCTTTTAAACAAATTAAGTTTTTATAAATAGTTTTAAACAAAGTGAACATTCACAATGACTAAAAGGATAGTTGGAATATCTTTAGTGCTCTCCCAAGGATAGTACGATCTCCAAAAGGGTAAGACATTTGTTCATATTTCTGGCATGTTTAGTATCCTCTTCATCATCTTTCAGGTTGTCTCCCCAGCAAGTGCAGAGAAGAGTGATGCATCTTCAACTCCCTAGAGAGTCTGGGGTTTTGGCCTCGATCTTTTAGAGATGTGTATACCTCTATATCAGGCACTAGCATTTGTGTTTTATCAATTATATGGTTGTCATCCCTTGTGTGGATTGACCTAAAATCCCTAATAGATTGATAAAAGTTAATATTCTATCTATTCATGAGAAAGTTTGTCTGTCCCCAGAGAGCAGAAGTGCCCAGCATGAGTAGAAGTCCTCGGCAGAGTGAGCATGAGTTCTCTGAAGAGTTATCTTTCAGATATCTCCTCAGCAGTAGTTGCCTAGAGCAGTTGGTGAAGGGTTTATTCCCCTTTAATCCCCAGCATGACACATGTTGATGAAGGATTTACTTTCGTTTCCCTCAGCCAGGACAGTTCCTCCGGATGTACTTATAGTTACCCCCAGCAGGTTGGCTTATAGCTCATCCTTATTAGGGTTGCCTACATCAGACTATCCCCAGTTGGATCGACTTTAGTCCATTCCCAGTGGAGTTGCCTGATCCTAGCTTGACGTTTGTATCCCCTCCGTGGTTGAAGATTTCTTCCATTATTGGACGGCGATGAGGAAGATGTGTTATTTCCTTCCCCAGTGGAGCAATGGTTCTCTCTCCCCTCAACAGAGATGTTTCTCCAGCAATTAGAAGGAGTGTTTGGATCGTTGGAACTTCTGTTTGGAGTTTGTTCCCCACAGAGTTTCATATAATTTCCTTGATAAGTTCCCCAGTAGAGTTTCTTCTACGACGGATCTTATCCGTGTTAAGTTCCTCAGTAGAGTTTCTTCTACGACGGATCTTATCCGTGTTAAGATCCCCAGTAGAGTTCTTCTATGACGAATCTTATCAATATCTCTGCATGTTCCCCGGCTGAGACTTTGCCTATCCCCGACGGTTGATAGTTGTGACCTTTGCCAATCCCCAACGGTGGTTGGTGTCTCCTGGTATTTGATGCATTCCCACCAGAATTGATTTCTCCTGTGGGCCCGAATTTTCTCTTTTGAGATGTTATACCGGATGTCCGTCCATTGATTCTCGAACCTGTTTGTGTTAGATATGTCTGTTTGTCAGCATTAATCATACATAAACCACGCATATACATGCATAATTATAGCATTCAGATATTCATGTTGCATTCTTTGCCATATATCTTTGCTTGTTATCCCCTGCTATTGGTGAAACATTCTTCCCCAAGCAGATGTTTGTGTCTGATCTCTCCATATAGAGTCAGCCCCAAAAGCAGAAAGTGTTTATCTTTCCTTCTATATTCCCCACTGAGTTATGTCCTCGTGGATGATTTTTGTTTCAGTTTCCTCCCCAATTATATATCAGGATGGAATTACTCCCCTGAGTTATATCCTCATTGGGTTGAGTCTTGTTAATTGTGTCTTTCTAGTTTGTTCCTAGATGGACTCCTCTCTTGTTATTCCCCTGCAGTTCCCTGTGGTTCAGGTGATCAATTGCTCAGTAACGAGTAATTTGTCATCCTTTCCCTAGTGGATGTTGTGGCCTTCTACCCCGTAACCGGTAGTTGTAAGTCCTATTTCTGTGGTTTTCTACCCAGTAACCGGTAGATGTAATCCCCTATTTGTTGGTTATCCTTATCCAATATTCGGTATGGATATTCCATCGTTTTTGAGTATTTCACCCAGTAACCGGTGATATACCTCTTGGATAATTGCTCTTATTAAGCAATTCATCCCCCCGCGAGTCATCTTTCATTTACCCTTGTTTGGTAATGATTGTTTCTCCCTCTTGATTGGTCATCATTATATACCCAGTAACCGGTATCCCGATGTCCTTTCTTTTTAGTCGATTTATCCTTTATTAACCCAGTAACCGGATAATCTTCCATGCGAGTATGTTATCTATGTTCTGACGGTAATAGATAATATATCTCATGCACTCTTCAGTTGAAGTCTTTTTCTTCCCCACTTGAGTAAGATTCGTACTTCCTTATGGAATCGAATGTCCGTCCTGTAAATCGAGTTTGCTTTTTCAGCCCTCCCTTTCGGATGATGAGTGTCTTGGATTTTTTCCCAATTCACGCTTGGTTGGTCATTTATTATATGCCCAGTAACCGGTATCCCTGGTGTTCCTTCCTTCTGCTCCCTATTATGACTTTTTGTCCCCTGTGGAGTCAGATTTTCCCTGAGTTGAGATATGCCTTTTAGGCCCTCCTCAGATGTTTTGGATGATTGATATCTCTCACCCTTATACCGGTCTTAGATACTCTTTCTCCATGAGCGTGTTGTTCTCTCACCCTTATACCGGTGTTCTGATGACATGTCTCTTTTTGAGTTTATTACCCAGTAACCGGTAATATCTCATTTGTTTTTTCTCAGCTGAGTCCTTTATGGATTTCCCCGTCTGAGTCCGGATTTTTATCTGATGTATCCTTTGTGGATAGTTTTGCTGTATTGGAATATTCCCCAATACATGCATCTTTGCGTCAGCTCGAGTCTTTCCATCAATTTATTTTCGTGGAATCCCTTCGTGTCTCCCAGCATGTTTCAAGTCGTTACCTGCTCAAGCATTCTTTACCCTATTTTTCCCCAGAGTCTCTGTCCCCATTAGTGAGTGTGTTACTCCTGTGGACTTTCAGTCTCTCTGATTTCTTTTTCCTTTGTGGTCATATTTCCCCACAGAGGGTTAACTTTTGCATGCATACATCTGCATCATGAGGTCTCTTAGGGACCAAAGTTCGTCTCTTTGTTATTATTTAAGCCCATTCTACCTCATCGAGATGAATATTTTAACCTTCATATCTCCGGCTAGAATGGCCTTAAATGGGGGCATCTGTAAGACCCTAATTTTGACCCTAAGATCCCTCATGGCATCATATCATTTGCTCATTGCATTGCCTCAAGGATCATAGCATGTGTGGCTCCTTTACCCTTGGGTTGGGACTTGTGTAAGTTGGTTTGAGACCCCCAAGCATGCTTAAATTGTATATTATTGCTTTTCTTATTTTTGTTTACTAACCAAAAGCACAAAAATATGTCACTAACCTTTTTTGTTTTGTAGCTCAAGTGATCATGTGTGCCCTTGCTCCTATGAGGCTCTTATGCTCAATGAAATGGCAAGATGAAGATGAAAGCAAACATGAAAATGGTTCCCAAAGCTCTAAATCATCATATATGTCTCTCAAGTATCTCAATTTTCCAATTTGATCAAGATAAACCAAAGGGCTTGAGGATTGTTTCCCAAGGAAACCCTAATTCAATTGTGCTTTGACTGTGCCTTGCCCATGAAGCAATCTCAACCTATGATCAAATTCATTCAAGGTAAGTTATTTCATTAATTATTTTATGCATATATGAGCCTATGTGAGTATCCTCAATCATTCATTCATCAAGATTTGAAGTTTGGCTTTGAGAAGTTGACCAGTCAAGTCATCTGACTAATTTGAGATCCACTGAGACCTAACTTTTGATGTGTTTCTAAAATGAATATGCCACAAAGAGAAAACATGTTCTTAGGAACCATATGAACAATGTTCATGTTCATAAAAAATCCATTTGAAACTTGGAAGGTCATCATTCATTTCAAAACATTATAGGTCATTTTGACTGAAACCCTAACTTTGGGTCAACTTCCCAAGGACTTAACTTATTTAATTTTTATTATTTTGAGGTGAGACCAATTGCATTGGAAATATTAAGATGTATACTTCAAATGTTATGCTGGACAAAATTTCATAATCCTAAAAGAAACACATGTGATAATACAAAACATTATAGGTCACTTTGGACCAAAACCATTGAATGTGAAAAAAGTCCAAATTCAAGTGCCCATAACTTTCTCATCAAAACTCCAAATGATGCAAAGTTTAAGTCCAAATTTATAATCTTGGAAAGGTCTACAACTTTGATGTTGGAGGTTTTTCCATTTGATGCTTGCATCATTAAAACAGAAGGGCTTGAAGTTGGTCACTTTTGGGAAAAAAATTCAAAGTAAACTTAGACATGTTTTGTACCTCAAACTTCAAGGCCAATTTTCACAAATTTCCAAACTCCAAATGGATTTTTTCCCAATATAGATTTTGTTCCTTATGTCAAGTCCTTTCCAACCATTACTCACACCACCATGTTTGGATTTTCCATGTGGGGCTTTCGAAGAGGTGAAGATTTATGTCCAAATATGCAATTCACTTTGTAACTTGATGCATAAGCTAACAGCAGGCCTTTTGCACGTCCAAACCTTCTTCAAATGATATCAGCATGCTATTCCATTCAATTTTGGGCCTCATATGCGCCTGTACAGGCCCATGCATGGAGGACCCAAAGCTTCATGCACACGAGTTTTACACTTGCTTGCATCCATCTCAACTATAAATACATTGCCATGCTCATTCAAAAATCAACCTCAAGGCAACCTGAAACTCTGCTGAAGTGAAAACCCAACCTTACTCAAAGGAATTTCCGTTTTTATTTCTCAATTTCAAGCTTGAATTTCAACACAATCAGTTGATCTTCAAGTCTTATTCCTTAGCCTTGCATTCATATCACATCTCAAGATCAAATTGGAAGCAAAAGCTTGAAGGAATCGTGTTATTCAAAGCTGCTCTTCAAAGGTATAACACCAAACTGTTTTGATCTAAATCTTGCTATACAATGTGAATTACTTGTGTTTAAACCGTTTTCTGAAGTCCTCGAGCAAGAGGTAGGCCAGTGGTGGTCTTGATTTCATGATTGGAAGCATTTCAGTTTGCATACCTGGATTTTCAAGCTCATATTTCTTCCTTAATAGAAACATTGAGCACAATCCAAGGTTACAGGGGTGATGTACATCACCCCAGCTTCATTTTGGTACCACATTTGCTTATTTTCATTAACTTGCAAAAGCTTGCGCGTGGTGGCCGGAAGTCGTTTGCTGCTCGGAGAAGATGGTGGTTTCCACCACCATCCCCACGTGGATGACTCCAAACCTTTGGATCTCTCTCATTTGTTCTAATCGTGGCCGTGTGTTTGGTGACTTATTTTAATTCACATTGTTTCGCGCTTGACTCATGACCATGGTACTCCAGCGCCTCTGAGCCATTGGATGTAGCCACGTCATTTAATGAAACTGATCCAAAGGGTGCGCATTTTTCCTATTTTATTATTTCTGTTTTAATTTCTTTTAATTCCTTTTAATTTCAAAAATTCATAACTATTTTATTTGAAGTCACAGAAATATGAGACCAATGGCAAAAAAAATCTTGAAAAATCTAGTTTCATAATCTGATTTTTAATTATTTTTGTGACTTCATTTAATATTTTTTGTGAATTATTTTGTTTTTAATAGTTTTTAATTCATTTTAAATACTTTTTGATATCCAAAAATTCCAAAAATATTTTCTTAACACATATGGATCATGATAAGTCTATGAAAAACATTCTCATTAATTTCTTAATTGATTTGAGATTTTAATTTATTTGTGTTATATTTTATTGTTTTTAATTGATTTTAAATAGTTTCTGTTTTCAAAAAATGTTTAAAAAAATTGTCAAACCTTGTTTAACCATGTTAGACCTATGATTATTCAATTGGACTTGTCTAAGTTGATTTGAATTCAATTTGAGGTTTGACCATATTTTGTCCATTTTAATTTTGCATTTATTTTAATTCCAAAAAAATACCAAAAAATATATTTGACTTGTTGACTTCTAATCTTCATTTCTCTTTTGTTTTACATTGGTTGATGTTGATTTGATTCACATTTGATCATTGTGTTTTGATCATTTCATTTGAATTCTCCTTTTATCCATTTCATTTCATCTTCATCTTCTTCTTTTTATTTTGGGCCAATGAGTTAATGATTTGTGGTTGGTCTTGACATATGAGAGGCTTAACCTTCTTTGATTCAAATCAAACTCAACTTGATCAAAGATCAAGTGAGTTGCTTTGTGTCCAAGATAGGTTGCTTCTTGGTCAAGCAAAAAACCTAAAGTCCATACAAGGCTTTCCTCTTTTCTTTTGGCATGGAAAGTTGTAGAAGCTTGGCTTACTAGTCATGATCTCTAACTTGTGTTTATTTGCCTATAGTTTTATTGACCGACCTCAGATAGGTGTGACTACTACATTAGTCCACTTACGATTGCTTAACATAGCGCTAAATTGTCTTATGACACACTAACATTAACTACTAACTGCTAACTTTAATTTGAGCATTTAATTTCTTGCAATTTACTTTAATGCAATGTACTTTCTTGCTCATTTATTCATATTTCTTTTTCCCTTTGCTCATTTGAGCACATATTTTATGTTTATGTCATTTTCCTTTTGCTCATTTGAGCTCATTATTGTGTATAAATATATTATTGCTTTGTGTTTGTTTTGTCTTTGTTTGTGTGAACCCAATGCAAAAAGGAGAAAAGACTTATAATTAGGACCTTACCTATGCTTAAAGGAGTTCAAGAGCAACTAGGCCTCATGCCTTTAGAATTCTAAATTTGTTGAAGAGCAACTAGGCCTCATGCCTTTAGAATGATAAACCTTAAAGTTGACTTCAAGGGACCCCTAATCTAAACTCATTCTTTGTCCATTCCTCTTATTGTGTTGTGAACATTTTTGATGCTTGCTCTTGTGTGATAGGGATTCCATCTTGAGATAGTAAGAAGGACCATTGTCATGAATACCCAAGTTAAGAGAGACAAGCCAAATGGAGATCCTAGGAGCTTGAATATAATATTTGATTGATTGCTTGAGTTATTTGCTAAGTCCAAAGGAAAGGAGCATATTGAATCATCTTTATGGTCTGAAGAAAAGGGACTCCAAGGGTTTTATCTCTTCTCTTATCTTTGCATGTTTAGGACTAACCCTTCTCTTCTTCTCTCCACTCTAACCCAAGCCAAACACTTTATGTGCAAACTTTGACTTTGTTTCAAATTAGAAACCTAGGCCTTATGCCTTTGATTTTTCAAACTCTTTTCCTTAATACTCATTGTGAATAAACTTTAATTCAACTTTGACCTCATTTTGTGAATACTTCTAATTTGTAAATACAACTCACTTCAAAGGATTTTTGTGGTTCCAATGGCCACCTTTGTTAAGACTTTTCCATAAACATTAGTCATAGGTTTGAGTTATCATAGTGGTTGATGTAAACCTCGCCTTATCCTTAGTGATTGGACTATAAGTCTTCCATACTTATTATAGGGTGGATCCCTCACTAGTATGTTGAAGCTCTCCTCACATGGTGGATTGTTGGTTTTGGTTGAGTTTTCTCCCTTTGATAACAAAAGACCTTAAGGCTTTTGATCAAATCAATTCACCAATCTTTTGAGATTTTTACCCCGAACTACGAGGTTTTTATCCTACCTTTGTGATGGTACATAGGCAATGGGTTCATCCATTCAAACAACAAAATTGTAAATATAATGTATATTCTTTTCTCATCTCCCCAATCTTGTTTGCACATGCTTTTCACAAATACCAACCTACAATACACATTTGCAAAAAGGGCTCCCTTAGAGTACTAAGGATGTTTTGGGTGCTTAAAACCTTCACATTTCATAACCAACCCCCTTACTCAGATCTCTGACATTTTTATTAGTTTTTGATTTGATAAAACTTCTTACTTGGCTTTTGTTCACTTTTTAGCCTTTCCTTTAGACAAATAAAAGTGCGGTGGCGACTCGAATTGTATGCTTACTTTTGATTTAGTCAATAAATCATAAGGTAACGAATACCCCGCTACACCAGAGATCCGTCGCACACGAAGAACGCGAGGCAGATAAAAGAAGAAAAGAAGGGGAAAGCATTAAAAAGCATAGAACAGAAGAGGAAGCACTTATCTACTTCCGCCGAAAAAGCCATCGGAACAGCTCTGATTTGGGTAAGTTGGTCTTCTTTCTTCATTCTCCTAACTTTGTTGCCTTATCCTTGACGATCCGACCGCTTCCCTTTTGGTAATTTCTCGAAACCCCTGGTATTTGAGGTAGGATCTCGTTTTTAGGGTTTCGGTTTGAGACCCCCGATCCGAGAGTTTAAAGATGGAAGTGGGGATTCTGAGTCCATATTCGAACTCAGAAGGTTGTTTTGGTATAGGATAGTGTTTTGTTTCGTTGGTACACCGGAGAAGGGAGGCGGTGAAGGTGAGAAAAACAAGAAAGGGGGGGTTTGAATTGTTTGGAAAATAAGCGCTTTTTCAAAATGAAAATCACACAAGGATTTTTATACTGGTTCGCTTATAACACAAAGCTACTCCAGTCCACCCGGCCAAGGTGATTTCGCCTTCAACAAGGACTTAATCCACTAATCTTGAAAGATTGATTACAAACAACGTCTAAGAGAAAGATCTCTTAGTCCTCTCAAGTATACAGACTACACAGAGTCACTTGAGGAAATAAACAAACAATAGATAAAAGATTTATGTAATCTAGAGTGCTTCTAAGAAAGCAAATATTACAATAGTAAGAACAAAAGTGATTCACGTTATAAGCAAAAGCTTCGTGAAGGTTTAGAGAGCAAGAGTGTTTCCTTGAGCGTTGATGTTTCAGTATATTTTTCCTTGTATGTGTTGTGTTCTGAATGTTGATTTGCAGTCCTTTATATAGATCAGTGAGGTAGTAGTTGAAACTGATGAGTAATAAAATGAATTTACGCCATCACTTAAATAGCTTCTGCAGGATAACTTTCTCTCCTTGAAATGACTACTTAGCACATATAGTATCTTCTTTATTGAAATTGGAGATTAACGTCTCTTTTTGTATTAGGAAATCCATTTGCAAACCTTTACTTGACTTTAACGTTACTCTTTCATAATTAGCAATTCCATGATCAGAGTCTTCGTGTATCTGAGAATCTTGGAGTCTTGCTTCTGATGTTGATCTCTTTTGGATTCTGATGGATTCTTCAGATAGCGCTGATAAGTTCTGGAGTTTAGAGATAGCGTTGATCAGAGTCAGAACTTCTAGAGCTTACTTCTTGTTCAGATGCTTCTGATACTTTGCTGTTTTGCTCAGAGTTAGACTTTCTTGAACGTGTTTCTACTTCAGATGCTTCTTATCTTCTGATAATTTGTATCTGATCTGGTTCTGTATCTGATGACATCATCAGATTTCTTCCTTCTTTCTTTAGAACCCTGCACACTTAGAAACTTTTTCGTTAGGGTGCCATTTTTGGTTTCATCCTTTGTTATCATCAAAATCAAGGAATCTGTTGTAGAACAATTTTTGTTCTTACAATCTCCCCCTTTTTGATGATGACAAAACAATCTTAATTAGCAGATGAAACATAAAATATCAGATCAGATAGGCAAGAGCTCCCCCTGAGATAGTGCTAGGGAGTTCAGAAGTTCTTACCAGAGCTTCCAAGTAAAGAGGTTTCTTGATACCTTCTGCAATTTCTTAAGTCCAGGTTAGATAAAATTATTTTTAAGAAAAATATGTTGCAGAATGCTTAAGGTATTTAGACAATATTTTCATCAGAGCTATTAATGACTTCTCCCCCTTTTTGTCAGAATCAAAAAGACATAGCAAAAAAAAATTGAAGAGAAAAACATTGTATTCAGATAAAAGCACAAAGGCAACAAGAACAGGAAAACATCAGAATCGGAAAAAGCAAACAAAACAACAGGCAAGCAAAAAAAATATCCTAAGTGCCTAGGGGTTCGGAGGCGGAGGCATTCTCTGAAGCAACATAGCCAGCATGTTCTGAATGTTGTCGTTGACCGTGTCTTGCTTATCCATTCTGGCACGGAGTTCATTCTGATCTTGCTTAAGTTCTTTCAGTGTCTGGAGAACCATAGGGATAACAGAAGAGGACTCCCCCAGAGTCAGAGCCTGTTGTGCTTCAGCAGCAGCTTGTGCTTCTGCATCCGCCAGAGCCTTAGCTTCAGCTTCCTTTGCTCTTTCTTCTTCCAGTCTTCTAGCTTCTTCTTCAGCTTCTCTTGCTAATCTCTCTTCTTCCAGCCTTCTGGCTTCAGCTTCTCTTGCAAGTCTTTCCTGGAGTCTTGCCTCAGCATCTCTGATGTAGCCATTTCTGACTTGTTCAGAGATGTGCTTCAGTCTAAAAGCCTCAGAGGTCATCCAGCCAATGACTCTGTTCCAGTGTGTCCTTACAGAGTCAGGATCATCACTGACTTCAGAGTTAGTGGTCAGAGACTTGACCTTTTGTACTGAAGCCCCTGCAACCAGCATGATGGCTTCCTCAAGGGTAGGTATAGAAAGGTCAGGTTCAGAGGTTTGAGGTGAAGAAATTGGAGGGCTGAGATTTAAAGTTAGAGGTTCTGGTTCAGTTTCTGATTCAGGTTGAGGTTCAGATCTTTGGGGTGAAGCGTAAAGAGGGTTTAAGTCTAATGGTTCAGTTTCAGCTTCAGGTTCAGGAGGGGTGATATCAGAGGTGTGGAGGTCAGAGGGTTGAGTTTCAGAGGGTTGGTCTTCAGAAGTAATGTTGGTTGTTTGTTCTGGTGGAGGTGAAGTTGCTTCAGATTGTGTTTGTGTTTGTTGTTGTGAAGCAAGGTTTTGAGCCTGAATTTGGGCTAAGGTTGGGGAGTCAGGGTCAGAGTATTCTTGGTCAGAGGAGATTTGAAGGTATGGGGGTGATTCTGGTTCTGAAGATGATGAAGAGGAAGTGCTTTGGTTCATTTGTTCAGGTTCAGAAGGAGGTATGAATGTATGGGCGATATTTAAAATTGGTGAAGGTTGTGAGGTTCTGGTTGTAGAAGGTGGGATTTCAGAGGTTGTATAAATGAGTGGTGTTGGGAGAGGATTAGAGGAAGGAGTAGAGGAAACCATCAGAGGTTCAGAGGAAATAGGAGGAACAGACGTACCAGTAGAAATTTGCAGAGGAGCTGGAGATCTGCTTCCAGAAGATTCTCCAAGTCTTGCCTTCTTTGCCTGTGATGTTATTTTCTTCTCAGAGAGACCTCTCTTGTACCTGATGAAGTCTTCTGCTGAATCTAGACAATCGTCGAGGCTGAAGCCAGAGATGTCAACACCTTCATCCAGCAGACGATTAAGATAGATAGCAACCGCATCTCTGGGTTCGTTCTTGTAGAACCTAGCAAGACCATGAGGCAGCTTCCTCTGATCTTTCAAGGAATCCCAGGATGTGTCCAGCGTGGGTCTGACTTGAATCTTCTTTATTATTCCCATACTCTTGAGATTTCTAGCGTTCAGAGGCTTCCCAGTATCTATTGCCAGATCTTGCATCAGCTTGGCCTTCTCCAGATGATCTACCAGCCCATTCTCGATGAAAACATCAGATAACAATCTTCCCAGAGGGATGTAGGATCTGGGCTTCATGTTTTTTCTGGTCTCCCTGACAGAGTCTCTTAGGTATCTGAAGAGTAGTGCAGGAAGGCAGATCTTCACACCCTTGTGAATGCAATACAGAATGCACTTCTGATCTGCATTGATGTAATCAGAGGAGTTTGAGGCTGGGCGGTGGTGAATAGTTCCCAAAATGATCTTGAGCCACACTCTGAGGTTCTGATGCAGCTCTTTGTTCTTTGAAGGATTTCCTTCAGTGTTGGGTTTGAAGATGGTTGGATTGATTACTTCAGCAACGCGCCTTGATCTTGGGTTGATGTTGTAAATCCTTTTTCCTCCATCTTTCTCCATGTTCAACAAAGAAGCAATTGGCTCTTCAGTAATTACTATCTTTACCCCCAAAACATAGGAGACGATGAAATGGTCATCAGCATCTGCAAATCTCCAGAACTCCTTGATGAGAAGTGGGTAAACAGGGCCATAGAGCCTTTGGAAGTAGTTTCCCCAACCTTGTTGACGAAGTTCTTCAGTGAGATCAACTCCATTTCTTCTCAAGTTTTCAAAGTCCACCAGTGTTTCACATAACACATCCAATCCCTCAAAGGGAGTTGCTAGGTTGATGTGAGGTAAACGATCAAGGATATGGGGTTCTTTGTAAACTGGGGTGATTGAGACTCCTGTAACAGTTGGAGTTGGAATGCTTGAAGTTTGAGCAGTTGAGCTTGATTCCATTTGTTGAGAAAAGTTGAAAACTTCTTGTTGTTGAGCGTCCATGGTTGAAGAAGAAGATGAAGAGTTTGCAGAAATGCTTCAGAGAGGTTTAGGGTTTTAGAGAGGGCTTGAGAGTGAGTGAGAGTGATAAGTGTGTGAAAAGTGAGAAAAGTGTTTAAATACCCTAAGTTAAAACACATGCAAAACGACACACAATATTGCGTTAGCACAAAGCTCAAGTAAGCACGCTTGGGGGAGAAATGATTAAGGCTAATTAATGAATGTCTAATCCCAACAGTATGCACACTGCTCGAGGAGATCTCAAACGTTTCCCTTTGATTTTCTTCTGGACAGCTGTCTAGAAGTTCTAGGGTTGGACGCTAAGTGCTCCACGTGTTGATGTATCTGATCTTCAGGAATACCAAAGGATTGGTTCCTGGAGATTTCTAACTCAGATATCTTCTTAACTTGGTATAAGTATCAGAGTCAGAGGCAGAAATACATTTGTTTACATCAGAGTCTCATTTTACATTTTCAGAGCCACACTTCATTCTGGACAATTTTGAATGTTCAGATTTTCTAAGATAAAAAGAAATCTATCTTCAGCTAGAGGCTTAGTAAAGATATCTGCCCATTGATGATCTGTATCAATGAACTTCAATGTTACTATCCCTTTCTGAACATAGTCTCTGATAAAATGATGTTTTATTTCAATGTGTTTAGCTCTGAAATGTAGAATGGGATTCTTACTTAGACAAATGGCAGCAGTATTATCACAGAAGATAGGAATGTTACTCTCAAAAATTTGCAGATCTTCTAACTGATGCTTCATCCAGAGCATCTGAGTTGTGCACAGTGATGCTGAGATATATTCTGCTTCTGCAGTTGATAGAGCGATAGTTGACTGTCTTTTGCTAGCCCAGGAGATTAGATTGTTTCCCAAAAGCTGGCAATTTCCAGATGTGCTTTTTCGTTCTAGTCTATCTCCTGCATAATCTGCATCACAGTAACCAGAAAGTCTATACTCTGATGTTTTCTTATAGATCAGGCCCAGGTTAGGAGTTCCTTTCAGATACTTAAGAATTCTCTTAACTGCTGTTAAATGAGATTCTCTAGGATCTGATTGGAATCTGGCACAGAGACAGACACTAAAGAGAATATCAGGACGAGTAGCAGTCAGATAGAGAAGAGAGCCTATCATACCTCGATAGAGCTTCTGACAAACCTTTGAGCTTACTTCTTCTTTTTCAAGAATGCATGTTGGATGCATTGGAGTTTTTGCAGAGTTGCAGTTAGCCATGTCAAATTTCTTCAGAACATCTTTAATATATTTGCTTTGATGAACATATGTAACTTCTGAAGTTTGGTTAATTTGAATTCCCAGAAAGAACTTTAGTTCTTGCATTAGACTCATTTCAAATTCTGCCTGCATTAACTTAGAGAATTCTTGACAAACAGAGGCGTTAACTGAACCAAAAATAATGTCATCAACGTATATCTGGCATATCATAAGATCATTGTTAAGGTTCTTACAGAAAAGTGTGGAGTCAACTTTCCCTCTGATAAAATTGTGTTCCAGAAGAAAATTGCTTAAACGTTCATACCAAGCTCTGGGAGCTTGTTTAAGTCCATATAAGGATTTTTTAAGTTTAAAAACATGTTCTGGAAAGTTTGGATTTTCAAAACCTGGAGGTTGGTTGACATACACTTCTTCTGATATATAACCATTAAGGAATGCACTCTTGACATCCATTTGATATAATTTAATAGAATGGTTAATAGCAAAAGATACAAGAAGACGAATAGATTCTAACCTTGCGACTGGAGCAAAAGTTTCATTATAATCAATACCTTCTTGTTGACTATAACCTTGAGCTACCAGTCGAGCTTTGTTTCTGACGACTTCTCCTTTCTCATTCAGCTTGTTTCTGAATACCCATCTGGTTCCAATAACGTGAGTGCCTCTGGGCTTTGGAACAAGATCCCAGACATCATTCTTTGTGAATTGATCTAATTCTTCTTGCATGGCTGAAACCCAGTCGTTATCTTGAAGTGCTTCATCACAGGACGTAAGCTCAATCAGAGACACTAGTCCCAGAGGAGTATCTTCAGAGGTTCTGAAGGTAGATCTGGTTCTGACAGGTTCGTCCTTGTTTCCCAGAATCAAATCTTCAGATACGTTGATACGACTTTTAACTTTCTTTGGGATTTCTGGGGTTTTAATTTCTTTAGAGTTCTGAGTGACAGTTGCTTCTGGAGCTTTATCAGAACCTGCAAGGGTGATTTCTAAATCTGCAAAATCTTCAACTAGCTTTGACTTTTCAGGGTCAAGCTTATCATCAAATCTGACATGAATTGATTCTTCCACAATTTTGGTTTCTGTGTTGTATACTATGTAGCCTTTAGAGCGTTCTGAGTATCCTAACATAATACCTTTCTGTGCTTTGGAATCAAACTTGTTCAGATGTTCTTTAGTGTTTAAAATAAAGCAAGAACATCCAAAAGGATGAAAATATGAAATGTTTGGTTTTCTTCCTTTACACAGTTCATAGGGAGTCTTTTCCAGAATGGGTCTTATAGAGATTCTATTCTGAATGTAACACGCTGTATTTACAGCTTCTGCCCAAAAATGCTTTGCCACATTAGTTTCATTGATCATGGTTCTGGCCATCTCTTGGAGTGTCCTATTCTTCCTCTCTACAACTCCATTTTGTTGTGGAGTTCTAGGGCAGGAGAAATCATGGGATATTCCATTAGAGTCAAATAATTCTTCAAAATCTTTGTTTTCAAATTCTCCACCATGATCACTTCTGACTCTAACAATTTTAGCATCAAATTCTTTTTGCACTTTGGAACAGAAACTAGTGAATACAGAGTGAGACTCACTCTTGTGCTTTAGGAATTTTACCCATGTCCAGCGACTGTAATCATCAACAATGACTAGTCCATACTTCTTTCCATTGACTGATGTTGTTTTCACGGGACCAAATAAGTCAATGTGGAGAAGTTCCAGAGGCTTAGAGGTAGAAACAACATTTTTCTTTTTAAAGGATGTTTTTGAAAATTTTCCTTTCTGACATGCTTCACACAGAGCATCTGAAGAAAACTTTAGTTTAGGTAGGCCTCTGACTAACTCGAGTTTATTTAGCTGAGAAAGTTTCCTCATGCTAATGTGGCCCAAGCGTCTATGCCACACCCATTTCTCTTTATGAACAGACATCAGACATTTAACATTTTGTTCTTTTAAATCAGAAAGATTAATTTTATAGATGTTGTTTTTCCTCTTGCCTGTGAAAAGGACAGAGCCATCGTTCTGATTAATGGCTTTACATGTTTTTTGATTAAAGATTACATCATAACCGTTATCACTTAATTGACTTATGGATAACAAGTTATGCATTAATCCTTCTACGTAAAGAACATCAGATATAGAGGGAAGAGTACCATTACCAATAGTTCCGGAGCCTCTGATCCTTCCTTTCTGATCTCCTCCGAAACCTACGAATCCAGCATCTTTAAGTTCCAGGCTTTGGAACATAGACTTTCTTCCCGTCATGTGTCGCGAGCATCCAGAGTCCAGGTACCATGACTGGTGTCTGAACTTTGCTGCATAGGATATCTGCAACATACACAATCTTATCTTTTGGTACCCAGAATCTCTTGGGTCCTCTTTGATTAGTCTTCCCAGAGTTTCTCATAACTTTGGGTTTTCTAGCATTTTCAAATTTTTGTTCTTGTGTGTGTGTATAGTGATATGAAAATGGAGATTTAAGTTGGTCACTAGAAGAAGTTTTAACTTCCTTAGGATCATACCCAATTCCCTTTTTATTGTTCTGACTGACTCCATAAATCATGGATGCCATAATACTCCTACCTATTCCATTTTTCAGAAATTCTTGAAAGGCTTCTTCGTATTTATAAATTATTGCATTTGAAGTTTTTGGAGTTTGAGATAACGCTTCTTCTAATTCTAAGCTTTTTCTTTTTGCTCCATCTCTTTCTAATGTTAACAATCTGATTGTATCTTCTTGTGCTAGAATTGTCATCTCAAGCTTGCCACATTCTTCAAATTTTGCTTTAAGACAGCCTTTAATGTTTTTAAACTTTTGTTTTAATTTCTGATATGAGCTAAGAGTTTCTGACAAACAAGATTCTAGATCAGATCGAGAAAGTTCAGAAAATACCTCTTCAGATTCTTCATCTGAGCTACTCCTGGATGTGGTAGCCATAAGTGCCACATTGGCCTGTTCATCAGAGTCAGATTCTGATGATCCAAATTCACTATCATCCCAGGTAGCCATCAGTCCTTTCTTTGTCCTGAAGGTATTTTTCTTGAAGCTTTCTTTTCTAGAGTTGTCTTTCTTTAGCTTGGGGCATTCATTCCTGTAATGACCTGTTTCTTTACATTCATAACAGGTAATATCTTTGTTAGATTTACCTTTTGAAGTTGATTCTGATCGATCCCCTCTGGGTCTTGGTCTTCTGAAGTTGTTGTTCCTCTTTTTCCAAAGTTGCTTAACTCTTCTGGTTAGTAGGGACAATTCTTCTTCATCATCAGAGTCTTCTGGCTCAGAGTTGTCAGCATCTTCAGTTTCTGCCTGGAGAGCTTTGGTTCTGTCAAGTTTGCGTCTTTCAGGTCTGGACTTTAATGCAACAGACTTGTTCCTTTTCTGAGGCTTATCTTCCTCTAGTTCTATCTCATGGCTTCTGAGAGAACTGACAAGTTCTTCAAGGCTAATATTGTTCAGATCCTTTGACAGCTTCAGAGCAGTAACCATAGGTCTCCATTTCTTTGGCAGACTTCTGACTATCTTTTTGACATGGTCTGCAGTTGTGTATCCTTTGTCTAGAACCTTGAGACCTGCAATCAGAGTTTGTAATCTAGAGAACATTGCCTCTATGGCTTCATCATCCTCCATTTTGAAGGCTTCATATTTCTGGATAAGCGCCAGAGCCTTTGTCTCTTTGACTTGAGAGTTTCCTTCATGAGTCATCCTTAGAGAGTCAAGTATGTCTTTGGCTGTTTCTCTGTTGGTGATCTTTTCATACTCGTTGTAAGATATAGCATTTAGGAGTATGGTTCTGGCCTTGTGATGATTCTTGAAAACTCGTTTCTGATCATCTGACATCTTACTTCTGGGAACTTCAGCTCCATCCTCTGTGACAGGAGGTTTGTATCCATCTGTGACAATGTCCTAGAGTTCAGCATCATAGCCTAGAAAGAAACTTTCAATTCTATCTTTCCAGTAATCGAATTTCTCTCCATCAAAGACAGGAGACTTAGCATTGTAACTATCCTTTTCATTTGTGTGGGCCATAGTTTTTCTCTTTCTGGATCTCTCTACACTGTTAAGTGTTTGATTAGAAAATCAATAACAGAGCCGGAGCTCTGATACCAATTGAAGGTGAGAAAAACAAGAAAGGGGGGGTTTGAATTGTTTGGAAAATAAGCGCTTTTTCAAAATGAAAATCACACAAGGATTTTTATACTGGTTCGCTTATAACACAAAGTTACTCCAGTCCACCCGGCCAAGGTGATTTCGCCTTCAACAAGGACTTAATCCACTAATCTTGAAAGATTGATTACAAACAACGTCTAAGAGAAAGATCTCTTAGTCCTCTCAAGTATACAGACTACACAGAGTCACTTGAGGAAATAAACAAACAATAGATAAAAGATTTATGTAATCTAGAGTGCTTCTAAGAAAGCAAATATTACAATAGTAAGAACAAAAGTGATTCACGTTATAAGCAAAAGCTTCGTGAAGGTTTAGAGAGCAAGAGTGTTTCCTTAAGCGTTGATGTTTCAGTATATTTTTCCTTGTATTTGTTGTGTTCTGAATGTTGATTTGCAGTCCTTTATATAGATCAGTGAGGTAGTAGTTGAAACTGATGAGTAATAAAATGAATTTACGCCATCACTTAAATAGCTTCTGCAGGATAACTTTCTCTCCTTGAAATGACTACTTACCACATATAGTATCTTCTTTATTGAAATTGGAGATTAACGTCTCTTTTTGTATTAGGAAATTCATTTGCAAACCTTTACTTGACTTTAACGTTACTCTTTCATAATTAGCAATTCCATGATCAGAGTCTTCGTGTATCTGAGAATCTTGGAGTCTTGCTTCTGATGTTGATCTCTTTTAGATTCTGATGGATTCTTCAGATAGCGCTGATAAGTTCTGGAGTTTAGAGATAGCGTTGATCAGAGTCAGAACTTCTAGAGCTTACTTCTTGTTCAGATGCTTCTGATACTTTGCTGTTTTGCTCAGAGTTAGACTTTCTTGAACGTGTTTCTACTTCAGATGCTTCTTATCTTCTGATAATTTGTATCTGATCTGGTTCTGTATCTGATGACATCATCAGATTTCTTCCTTCTTTCTTTAGAACCCTGCACACTTAGAAACTTTTTCGTTAGGGTGCCATTTTTGGTTTCATCCTTTGTTATCATCAAAATCAAGGAATCTGTTGTAGAACAATTTTTGTTCTTACAGGCGGTGCCGCCGTGAGTGGCCACGTGCCACCTTATTCTCCGACAGCCCGATCGGAGAGGGGAGGGTTTATTTGCAGAGTGTTTTTTTGTTTTAAACTGAAGAGAGAGAAAGTGTTCTGAAGAATGGCGTTTGGTCTGATGAGAGTAGGAGTTTAAAGCTGGGTTGTTGGTTAAGTTCGGTGGTGACAAGTGTCTCCACCGTGGACACTTGTCACCGGATGGTTGATCCTTTCTGGTTGATATCGTGCGGCACCCACGTATCCTTACCGTGTCCTATCATGTTCATCATCCGTCGATCCGTGTTAACTTGGTCTGATCATGGAATCCAACGATCCTGGATCACTTCGTGGTCAATCCGTTGACCGAGAGCTCCACTAAATCCGTGGGTTGTGGTTTAGGGCCTCCGAGTTGGGCCCAAAGTCGTTTTGCTAATTGCCCCCCCCCCCTTTACTGTTATGCAGTGCGCCCAAATTTGTGTTTTTCCTCACTTTAAGCCCATTTTTTTGTAATTACTATTTATTTATTTTTCACCCATTTTCTTTTCCCTTATTTTTATGTAAAATATATATAGACTATTATTACCATAAACTTAATTGTTTTTTTTAGCTATTTTATTTACTTAACTATTATTTTAATATTTTATTTGTAAACTCAAAATTAATCATGGATTTAATACTTTATTTGTAAACCTAAAATTAATCGTTGATTTAATTCGTAAATTTGTTTGAGCTATCATATTCGTATATGTTTGATTAAACTCATTTGTGCAACTTCTAGGTTCGAATGAATCATGTTCTAAGTCATATTTTCATAATGACCTTCATCACTTAATTTCCCTAATTATCATGATAAATCATTAAAATCACATAATTCTCGATTCAAATGTCGAGCCATTTTTTCAAATACTTTGGTAAGTCGATTGCTTTTAGCATCGCCATCAACCTCACATAGCTTGCTCTTGGGCTTTCTTACAATGAGACCTATTCGATTTTAATTAATCGAGTAGATGATTGATTCACTAAAATAATCCAATTTATTCACAAAACACAAATTTAAAACCTCGATCCAATGTCGAGTATTTTTATTCAAATTGAATTAAAATACCCATTCACAATCGAATACCATTTCATTTGGAAATGAAAAGGGGGATGGTTTTGAGTTTTCAACTCCTCTCCTCGATTATTTGAATACGAGTGCTCTTACTCGGTTAGTCATATACTCGTCATTTCTATCCGCCTAAACACAATCAAAACGAATCATTCTTGTAATAACGAAATGAAAAGAGAGATGGTTTTAAGCCTTTAAATCCTCTCCTCGATTGTTTGAATATGTGTTTTCTTACTCGGTCAGTTAGACACTCATCATTTCTGTACAAACCTTAAACCAAGAATAAATCAAATTATTTTCATAATAACGAAATGAAAAGGGAGATGATTTTGAGCCTTCAACTTCTCTCCTCAATTGATTGAATACGGGTTCTCTTACTCGGTTAGTCAAAGAATTATCATTTTTCCACCAACTTATAACTTAATCAAATCATTTTCACAATAAACTATACGAAAAAGGAGATGGTCTTGAGCCTTCGATTCCTTTCCTCAAATGCTTGAATATGAGTTGTCTTACTCAGTCATTCAAGTACTTGTCGTTTATCTAAACCACATCAACCATACGCAAACTTTTTTCATAATCACTCAGATGAAAAAGAAAGTGGTCTAGAGTCTTCTATTCTCTTTCCCGACTGTAAGGATACGAGTTGTCTTACTCGACTATCCAAGTATTCTTCATCCATTCAAAATACCTTAATCATCAGTAAATACTTTTATAATTAAGGATGAAAAAGAAAGTGGTCTAGAGTCTTCTATTCCCTTTCTTGACTATTAGGATACGAGTTGTCTTACTTGACTATCCGAGTAATTGTCATCCAACCAAAATATCTTAACATATCAAACCTATCATTTTCTCACCCCGTGTGATCAAAACCAATAAAAAAAACACCCAACACATTAATTCAACTTGTCACCCCCCGTGTGACCAAAACCCTTTTTTCCAAAGAACACTATTTAATCCTTTCTAATGCGCACAACAAACTAGTGCTTAAGCCTCCACCGAGAGTAGACAAGCCAACATTTAGCCTTTAGAACGCCGACCTACACAGTCGTTCGTAAAATAAAATGTATCAATTAATCATAGTTTCCCAAACTACGAATGCTCTGATTTCCTTATTGCACCATAAGGATACGTAGGCACGAGATTGCGAGATCTTGGCGAGCACACTAATAAAAAACCTCCCTTTTCTCCCTTCTGAGGTTCTCATCCATCTCTATTCAATTTTATTATCACTCTAAGAAAGCAAACAACATAAGTTAACATTCAAATCGCAAATTAGAACTAAAAGGTTGTTGTTGAGTACAACGGATGTGAGGGGTGCTAATACCTTCCCCTTGCGTAATCAACTCCCGAACCCGAATATGGTTGCGACGACCATTATTCTGTTTCCTAAAGGTTTTATTGATATTTTCCTATTCCTTCATTGGAATAAATAAAGTTCGGTGGCGACTCTGTTCGAACTAAACATTTTCCGCGTCCATCGTGAGGGATCACATTTTTCGAGGTGCGCAAATGAACAAAGCTCAAGACATTCCTCTTTATAGATTTCATACAAAGGATAGAAGTTAGTTATACTCTTGTAACCTCCGTAACTAACTTTGTAACAATTTTTAACTATAATTACATTCTATTCTTTAATAATTATGATAATTGATGGCCTATAAGATTGTTGTTTGTTGTCAGGTTAGCTATCTTAGATCCCACTTCGTGTTAACAATTGAAGATGAAGATCGGTCTATGGTGTGTTGTAGGATGAATTGGGTATGGGCTCAATCTAGAATAATATCCCCTGAAATCATCATTTTTCATATTGAGGAAGTGATGAGTTGGAGTTTAATATTGATCATGAAGATCAAGTTTGTGGAGAGTTGTATTAGAGTCACAACTTAGATGGGCATTTTGATGGAGAAAGTGCAATCTATAGAACATACATCTGATGTTTAAGGTCAGGAAGATATTCAGACTTGAATATTCTAAGAGTTCAACCTGTGTTCACATCTGAATTTGGCTAATTCAGAGAGAATTTGTCTAGAGTATGAGATGTGGTGATTTTTAATTTTGATTATCTAAATAAGATTTTGTTAGAGTTTGAAAGGTAATGTCTTTTAAATTTGAATAATTTGAAGACTCCCATCAACATGTGTGTTACAGAAATAATTGTAGTCTCCTCTCACTTTCAAATATTTCAGCTAGGCTTTCAAACAAACCAATTTATTTGAATATTTCTATATTCTCATATGATTTTATCAGATCACTTCCGTCTAATGGAATATTTATCATACTTAAAAGAACAAAATTCTTAAATTTCAAATAACGTGGATTCTCCTTATGGAGCCTATAAGTTACTTTTTCATCAGATGTGTGACACCCAAAATCTCTTTGAGTACAACCAACTAGTTCAACCATTTTTCCTCTCGTTGTTTAGCTTCACGAGTAACTTGTCTAGCTACCCTTGTGTTTCTTTCGATTTATGGATTAAATTGTAAATCTTTTGATCTTGCACTACACATAAACTAAAAAAAAGATACCCTTAATAGTATCAAGGATAATATATTTTAAAAGAAAAAAATAAAAAATAAAATAAATAAAAAGATAATTTAAAATTTTCTAAATCTCAAGTATAATTATATATTGTTGCTTTATTAAGTTGATCAAGAATCCTCAACGACAATGCCATTTTGTTGGAGTAAAAATGTAGTTTTAGTATTTGTGCCAACAAAAACCACAATGTGACAAGTAAAATTATCTTATCCATAAACATTGTGTTGACTTCACACAAGGACATAGTGATTATAGTAGTGAGTAAAGGTAGTGAGTTCGTAACAGTAACGACCAGTGCGGAAAGTGCAATTGATTGGTTTATGTGTAATTTATAAACACTAGAAACTAAAATGATGGTTGACAAATATAATTATAAAAAATATTAAAATTACATTTCGTATGATCTACCTTTAGATGTGAGAAACCTCATGACATAACCTATAATAATTGTGTTTTAATAATTACATTTTACAAAAAACAATTTTAGAACCTCTCAACCTTTCAGATACAGATACAGGGAGTCTTTAATCATAAGATGAACCACTTTGTCTAAAGCAACCTCCCAAATAATTAGAGTCTCAAATCACAATTGAGAAAGGTTTTATAGCTTGTAAATAAGGTTATTTTACAAAGCACTATTTTACAACCTCACAAATTCCCATATATTGGGAGTCTCAAATCATAAGGATACCGACTTTGTTGGAGGAAATCCTACACAATTGGAAAAGGTTTTACAGTGGGAAAAACTAGACTAATGGATGACATTATTTATGTCACAACATGAACTATCATTACACTCTCATAATTTTATCAATCAGATGTGAAAATCTCTGTGTTAGATATCAGTTTCCATCTAAATCAATTCTCTCAATTTCATAAATGAAAGAAATAATTACAATTATATAAATATATATGATTATAAAACAAAAGATCAATAGTGAAAAATTATGAAGAATAACATAGATCATATGTTTAAGGTAGAATCATCTAATGGAACCTATTCTAAGAGAACTAGCAACTTGTTTTTAAGGAGTCCATGGCTTTAACAATAGAAAATAAAAAAATAAAGAGTTACAATGATTAGGATCATGCCATTAAATGTTATTTTTTATTTTTAATTCAAGCAGAATGCTTTGGCTATTTTGCACTGGATCATGCCACTATGCTTGAAGGTGCACCGCTATTGTTCGTTTATTTTCTTGTACCTTTTCTTTTATTTCCTTCCTTTCTTCTTTTCCAGTCATCTCCTTGCTTTGTCATCGTAACTTCCTTATATAAATTCTATGAAATTTGTCTGATTTATGATGATTTTGACTTGGTTTATTCTTTACCAAGAATCTTTATTAAAATCCTACAAATAGAAATGCATTAACATTAAATGTACTTAAAAATAGTGAAATTGAATACTCAAAACATTGTGTGATGGGTCGTCAGCAACGACGTTCCAAGATAATGTAAGTCTAAATGGGGTCGTAAATTTTCCATTGAGGGATAGCAAAAAACTTTGCCCACATAAAGATAAGATGAGTCTACAGTTCAATTCCTCGGGTTATGAAATACGATTTTTTTTCCATAACACTCATGTACCCTATAACACACTGAGTACGACCTAGATGAGCTCTTGAAGGACCCAATGGTAAAATCTAATGAATTAAACAACAAAGATAATTCATGGGACAATTTCTACTTTTATAAGAAATTACTATCTTCATGCCTCACAATATGGGTAGTAAAATGTACCACGGATGCATAAGGTTGTGCCACTAGTCACGACAAATAAAATGTTATCAAGGGATTGTAAACTATAATGCAAGATTCAAAAACATACGACCACCACGTATGGAGGCAGACAAGAAATAAACCAACACAATAGACACTTAGAGGTCAAAAAACCATAAAATCCTAAATCATAAACCATAGACCAAAAAGATAGAAAGATAAACCATCTAAGAATATTGAAAGGTTTTTGGGTTCAATTTATGATGGCCCAACACAATGGTGGAGAATACTAGTGGGCGAAATCCAAAGACTGAGTAGAGAATATTTAGAAGGGCTCCAAAAATCCAATATGATAATGACTTGTGGCACTGTAGACAGTCAAATTCCCTGCAAAGTAATCATTACAACTCAATTTATGCATGACAATTGAATGTGCACCTCGGTCAGGCCATGCCATTTATAAAGATTTCACTTCCCTTTAATAAGATTAGTACATTTGTGATTCCTAAAAAATGATAAAGAAATGCCTCACCTTATACTTCTTGATTTTAAAGTTACGGCCCACGTGTCAGACACTACTACAAATAATATAATTCTATGATAAAGTTTTCACCTCAACCAACAAATAAACAAAGTATAATTCTTCGGTGCACCATACTTTTTTTAAATATAATCTTTTCTCTCGGATTTTTGAACTAACCAAGGGAATAATTCTATTAGGGTTCATGCTTCGATTCCTCGTTATTGCATTTTCTGTTTTTTGTTTATTTTTCAATTCACTTAGAAACCAAGCGCTACATTATTTCAACGGGTGTCTTTCCCTTTTTTTATTTCATTTAAATTACAAAATTAATCCTTGTTGGATGAAAATGAAATACTTGATACAAAAAAAATAAATTAGTTTTTTACAAACAAAAATATTGATTTCATTCAATTAATTACTTAAATCTTCCATTGTTTCAACTGACCTTTATTTTTCTATTAATTTTTTAAAATGATAAATTTGTCTATTCCCTCGGTTATATTTCCCAACCAAAGGGGAATATTATTTGAATGAATTTCTCAGAATATGACACTTTTCTAACTTTTTTAATTTTAAATTTATCTATTTCCTCATTTGGCGCTAATATCCGACGTGGATGATCTTTTGCATGTTTAGTTCACAGAATTATACTCTAACTTTTCATGTACCTTTCAATACTTGTTTCATATTCATTCTCTTGCGAAATAGAATGCCTTAACTTATTTCTCTTACAAAAACTAACCCTAATTAATTTTCATCTTTCTCAAAATGTCCTAACATATTTCTAAACTCATATTCCACCATCGTTTTTGAAACACCAACTCTTCCAACACACGTACATTTCTTCCATTCGAATTTCGTTAACACCATTAAACGAAGCTTAAGATCAAGAAAATAATACTAAACTCGAACGAAGCTTCCTCAACCATTTTTGTACCTTTTTCATCATATTTTTGGTACGTAACTCACTTTATCAATGCACATAACTCATGTTTTTTGATTATGTTGTTAACAATGGAAATAACGTTTTCCTTTTTAGTGTTATTGTTGACAAAAGTCCATTTGTACCAAGAGTAGTATAGTTCATATGCATGAGTTAAGTAAAATAGATTTTATTTGTGTTGTGTCAAGTTAAATGTTATGAGGCTATTTTATAATATGCATTTTTCATCATGTATTTATCTCGATTTTTACATGTTTTAGTGTCACTTTGTGTACTTTTACCGTGTTATACTGGTTTTATGATTTTTATTTCAAGTATCGATCAATCAACAACGTATGCGATGAAAAACGAAAAAAAGCGGCACAAAAATACAAGTTTCAAACTGTCATGACGGGTACAGCCATGTAGTGACGCCCGTCACCCCCCCCCCCCCCCCCCCCCCCCCCCCCGCCCCCTAGTAATGACTGTAACACCCGAGGCTGGAAAGGGCAGAGAGTGGTTACATGTAACACACGTGGGCGGGTGAGTGGTCGTCGGTGCACGAGACATGAAAAGGAGACACTCCTAGCAGTTTGTTGTGAAAAACCGAATTCACATCGGAATGAGAGGGATCCTGAGGTTGTGTAGGGATGGGACTGCATGGTTGAAGGAAGGTTTATAATGATTAATTTGTACTACCTATACCAATAATATGCATCTTCTTTTTAGTAGCCTAACAAATAAGAACTTCATAGTTATACGTGCTTGACTTAGAGTAATATTTGGATGAGTGACCTTCTGGGAAGTTTCCCGAAAAGCGTGTGAGTGAGGATAAATCATGCTGAAAAGACATGCACTGGTTTGTGAGGTCAGTCGGTAATCATGAATGCAGTCTGGGGCGTTACAAACGGTATCAGAGCCAGACCTCTCCTAATACGACGTGGTTTGGGATGAACCATGTGCAGGTATGAGACTGCATGGCCGAAGGAAGGATTATAATGATTGATTTGTACTACCTATACCAACAAGATGCATCTTCTTTTCAATAGACTAACAAATAAGAACTTCATAGTTAAGTGTGCTTGACTTAGAGTAGTATTTAGATGGGTGACCTTCTACGAAGTTTCTCAGAAAACGTGTGAGTAAGGATAAATCATGCTGAAAAGACCTGTGTTGGTTTATGGGGTCATTCGGTAATCCTAAAAGCAGTATGGGCATTATAGTGACAGTCAATACTGTATAAGGAAAGAGATCAATGAGGGTGTGTTCAAAGACTATGACTGGCAGACCGTTAGCTTCATGACGTCCGTCATGGCCCCACGATCTAAACTCCAAATTCGAGCATCATTACGGGAAGACTGTCAGCTTCATGATGCTCGTCATGACGTCCAGGCCCGTATTTTTTGTGTTGTTTCATTTATGTTTAATCCCACTTTCTACATGATTTTATACGAGTTTCTGCATGATTTTAGCCATTTTCAAAGCCCAAAGTTGCCTATAAATAGCACTATAACACTTGAGACAAGAATCAAAGCTTCTTTTACAACACTAAATCCATTAGTTATAGCACAAACATCCCACATTGAGGTATTTATACAAATTTATTTTTCTGCATTCTTTGAAGTTGTTGCTGCTGTATTTTCAAATTCCAGCTTTATTATTTCATTTGTGTTGTTGTTGTATTTGAAATCTCGCATTGTTATTTTAATTATGCAGTTGTATTCAATCAAAGTCTCCTTTCGAAGTGATTATTTTATGCAAGAACTCAATTTTCATTCATTTTTTAGGTTCTTTACGTTGCTGATTCTTATTATGTTTTCATCAAATACATGCTTTTTAGTTGTTTATTTTACCATGTCTGAGTAGATTATTTAAGATCTGAAATAAGATGAGTATTTTATCAGTTTATTTATGCGAGTTGCTTGAATATTTAATTGTAATAAGAATTAAAGAGTTGTCTTGTAACTTATATTTTTAAGATAAAAGATGTTTGCCACAAAAGTAGAAACATCAAGATACCGGTTCCGCACTGAAAGGGTATAATTGGTATATGACGCGTAAATTCAACTGATCGGTTCTGACGGCCATATGAAAGCGGGTCAGATTTGATCGAGAGAATACATAAGTTTTCATTTGGATTATTTGTTCTTAGAAGAAAAGACTCAGTAGAAAGTAGGAATGTAGAGATATCGTTTACGTACTAAAAGGGCGCAAAACGATATCTTACCTCGTTATTCAACTTTTTGGATTTAAAGATAGAAAAATAATTTTTGAAGTAATCGGAAACTATTTTAAACTTGTAAAAGAATTTTGAAACTCAATTTTTACATTGTGAAAACCGGTATTTTGCGGGTTTAAGGTCCGATGCATCGACGAAAGTGGGTGTTACCACTAGTTAATATTTCATATAGTAAAATTCTTGTTATAATTAAATGTTGCAAATTATATGAATAAAACTGGTAAATACGAGTCTTGTTTTGGTCTCTCATTATTAATATTGATTAAATCCCTTATTTTCACTCTTCACGTATAACCAACCATTTGAGTCTCCATAACTAATCATAGGAATGATAGATAGCCATAGTTGTAATTGGTCTATGTGGATTCAATAAACCTTTTTATATTACACTCTTATAGTTGTATACTTGTAGCCTATCACTATTATTATGAAGTGTTGTTGACATTGTGTTAAATAAAATATGTCATATGTACCATGAATCTCATATTAGGTGTCTTTGTTGATTTGTGTTAAGTAAAATGTTTCTTGCCGTTCTTGTTTAAGCAGAGATGGATGATTATACAAACACCTCTCCTACAACCTCCACCTATCATACAACTACATCTACTAAGACTGAAATTACAAAAAATTCTAGAGGTGCCACAATGATGATCAAGTTGTCAAAATCCCACTAAAGCGGTATTACGTACCCGATATAATTTTGTCTAAGAACATATAAGATTTATGGTGAAAATGCTTATAGTTTTAAGACTTACGTGGAATTACAAAGTAGAACCAAAGTCATCATTTTGGTAGATCATTGTAGTAATGTTCCTAGTGAATTGAAAAGGAAAAAATGGATCAATATTAGTGTATATATTTATTTTTCATTTCATAATTTGTTTTACAAGTATATATGACCATTTATTTTATTTTTGTGTTTAATACTAATACCAACTCTATTATGTAATTGTAGGAAGTGTTTGTTAGTTCAAATGGTGATAAGCTGACAAAGAAATGGATTTCATATGCTGGTGAGTGTTGGAGGGACTTTAAGACATAACTCATAAGTGATTATATTACACACCCAAAGGATTACTTAGATCCTTCATACAAGATGTATAAATATATTGAGAAGGATACTTGGGAGAAGTTTGTCAACTCCGAAGCACCCCTGAATTCTTAGATAAGAACCAAAAAGAAAAGGAGAATATTACAAGAAATAACTATCCATATAGATTGTCTCTCGGAGGATATGATAAACTGAAATAGGTAATGATTAAATAAAAAATAAAACAAAGAGAACTAGATCTAGGAGATCCTTTTAGAAGCCTTAATCGCGGCCTATTTCCACCATCACACCATGAGAAATGGAACAGGGCATGTCAAAGACCAAGAGAGGCGAGTTTACATCAGATGCTACACACGAACTTGCTGAACAGATTTTAAGTTGATATTTTTTTTAACAATACTTATTTTAGTTAATTCAATTTAGTAACATAAACTTTTATTTGTGTTATAGGATTTGGTGATTGAAAAATCCAAATATGGTACTTTTTTCCAAAAGAACGTCATGAAATATTGGTAGAGGCACTTAGAATAAAGGAGCAAGGTGGGCGTGTTTGAGGTCTTGGAAGAGGCATCAACTTGAGGATATTTTTTGGATCATCGCATTATTAATTATTTTGGATGTTTATGCAGTTTGTATTGGCAACTAATAACTATATGTCCCAAGCAAAATAGTATAATTATGTTATGCTCGTTACACTATGATCTTGATTCAATGATGAAAAGCGTTTGAGTGCGTAAGTGGTATTATTTGTAATACTCAAAATTTACCTTTAGTTTTTAATAGTTTTTATTCATGTCTAATTTTTACTAACATGTAGAGTTATGGAGAAATACAATTTAATTTCTCGTAAGTATGAAATAAAAAGTCAAGGTTTTTTTTCTCAAAAGTAAGTATTACTTTTTTTTTTTTAAATTATTTCATTTTTGCTAATATATTACTTGTGTTTTGTGTGTATTAATAACTATATGAAAATCATTTGTAGATGCGAAAACTAACCAACATATATTCATGTGGATATTATGTTATGAAATATATGTTGGATACTGTCTCTGGATGCATTAGTGATTCATGGGTTAATGTATTAACTTTATCCATATGCATGTAATTTATTTTTGTTAGTTGTTAAGTTAATGTTGTTGTAGTTAGCTAATAAAAATATTTATGTTAAAAAGTTTATGTTAAGCGGTTCATGTTAAAAGGTTATGTTAAACGATTTATGTTAAAAGGTTTATGTTATTGTTATGTGGAGATTGAATCTTTAATGTTATTGTTGTTGTTGGGTTATCCTAATTTAAATCTTGTTCACATTATAGGTGTTTATTGACATGCTTCCTATCTTTTTATGAACCTCAACAACACTAGTTTCACTTGGTTAATGTAAACAATGTGTATAAGGTACACATATGTATTTGATTTTGTCATTATGGTCTTGTTTTCAAATATGTATAAAAGATCTCTTGGTGTACCATTTTTTATGTGTATATTAGGTTTTGTTAAAAAAATTGTAAACAATGTAATTTAGTATTTTGTATATATTAGGTTATGTTCTGTTATAAAATAAAATGTTATCTTTATGTCACAAAATGTGTATATAGGTTATGTTTAAAAAAAGTACAAGTTAAATTAAAATTGAACAAAAAATATAATTGACGAAAAATATATTTTTCCCTTCGGTTATTAATTCAAACTGAGATAAATACAGACTTTCTGTCTCGGATATTAATAGAAACTAAGAGGTATAATGTCACATGCTTTCTTATTTGAAAATACAAAGATGTTGTTGTTGGGGATCAAATTCATTACCAATACATGTTTATCCTCGGTTGATCTATAACCAAGGGGAAAAGTGGCAAATTTTCATGACGACATTCGTTACCCCGCATATGAAACCGAGGTAAAAGAGATTTTTCGTAGTAGTGAGAAATAAAATAATGTTAGAATAACTCTCAAGCAATCAATGACGATGATCAGAGGATAAAGTGGTAATAGACTCTGACTAAGTATAAAGAATCCCTGATGAATCTGAAATTAAACGTGTGACATCCAATGGTATATATTCTTGGACCTTCCTTACGTAAGTCACCTCACTAAATATCATAAAAAATATAGTTATGACCATTACTCGTGGATATATGACCTGACTTTATGAGCCACGAAACAAGCTACAACCCGACTCCAATAGTTATGGCTTTAGGGGAAACTGCTCATATTTGGACCAAGACCCAACCCATTCAATATCATACCTTAAGGTCTGACGTGTCCTCCTGCTTATGGTCTTTAGATCACAAAGGTTGTTAGATCTTGACATATATCTTCTAGGGCTGTTAAGGACAATTATCTCCCAAGAACCTAGGGGTCATAAGGTGGTCATGCTCTAATGTCATACTGGATTAAGATCGATCAATCACTTGTGAACCATGAAATCAAATGAACAACTATATTCTAACATATGTCATATAAAGCAGTTGTCCATGAAGATGATTCTTGTACCTCTAAACCATGAGATAGTCACACCGTAGCAGCAGTATAGATCTTCATAGTTGATCAGTCTCAAAAATCTTTAAATAGTAATCTATGAGATCATCTGACACGTCTCCTTTTGAGACAGATGTGTCTAAAGAAGATTCTAGGATTTCTAAACCCTAAAATTCCACTATTCTAAAATCTTAAATATCACATTTTTTAGATTAGTGTTTGCATATACACCTCCACCAATAAACGTATTACAAAGAGCACCTTGGGAAGAAAAGTTTTTTGAAAATCTAGTATACATTAAATTAATATCATTTAAATGATAGTTTGATGAAGGTTATTAAGTTAATGTTCTATACCACCATCTTTCTTTACCATAGTCGCTGGTTTAATGGTTTTCGCTTAATTAATGATTTGCAGTTCCTCTCTTAGCCCATGGTTTTATGATTATACTATATTTCTTCAATATATAGTAGTTACATGAATGTGTTTTTTCCACCTAAAACTAATTTGCTTCGATAATTATATACACAAGTGGTCCAAGTGAGGATTAATGTTATGTAAAACAACCACTATATATCATGGTACATTGTCAGAGCTTATGTGAAACTTAAGCAATTGAAAACTGTTCATCTTGGGAATATATAGCCACTAACGACTACACTTCCATGAGCAAATTATGAAACAGATATAAACTAAAGTTAGAATATTGGATTGATATTTTTCATTTTGATAATGTCAAGTTGAATAGGAAAGACAACCTCATACAATGGGAACCGTTATCTTTCTTAACATTCTGACAGAAAAACAAAGAGTGGTTCATTGAATTGTGCTTGATATATGTACTTATACAGCTAGCTACCTAGATAGCTATTAATGGACAACCCTGCAAGTAGCTCTCTGGAAATGCACCAGCTTATCTTTAACCAAGCAAGTTGTTTAAGCATTCAATTGCTAAGTGGGTAGAATAATTAATTGGGTGAATTCATTTACTGAAAAACTGTGAAGACCTGTAATATTTATATTCTGTCCGTTTATATATGAAGGCTTTATTTATTTTCGGAAAACTATAAGGTTTTTTTTAAAAAGGGATTGATTTATAATTATAAATAAATATTATCGTAATAGATTGTAGAGTGGACCAAAATTAATATAATACGTTAATGCATAAATACATTAGATATAGTTAACTTAAAGCTATTAGTAGATAAAATTTAATGAAAAAAAAAACGCTTTGATTTGGTTTTTGTAAAATATTTTTCTTAATTTTTAAATTTTCAAAATATTAATACATATTTGGTAATCTAGATTTATAAAATTATTTTTGAAAACTATTTTCTATTTGTAAAAACTAAAAAACTGAAAAAAAAAAATTGATTGTTAGTTTTGGAAATTATAAATAATAAAAAACAAGAAAAAACTGTATACTTTCTATTAGTGGTAATTTTGTAATATTATATAATTTTGAAATATTTTTCAAAAGTAAGATTACCAAATATATATTTTTTGTTATTTTTTCAAAATTATTTTTAAAATTAATTTACAAAATAATTTTTAAAAATATTTTCTCTTTTCACTATTTTAATGATCTTTGTACAAGTCAAGCTTATGCATTTGATAAAATAGGGTTAGAAATATCTTCATAAATTTTGGGATATATATATATATATATATATATATATATATATATATATATATATATATAATATATATATATATATATATATATATATATATATATATATATATATATATATATATATATATATATATATATATCAAAATTATTTTTAAAAATTTATTTGTAAAATAATTTGTAAAGACTAAAAAGTCTCCCGCAAACGAGCCCAAAATTTATGAAGATATTTCTAACCCTATTTCATCAAATGCATATGTTTGACTTGTACAAAGAATATATATATATATATATATATATATATATATATATATATATATATATATATATATATATATATATATATATATATATATATATATATATATATATATATATATATATATATATATATATATATATATATATATATATATATATGATAATTTTACTTTTAAATAAAATTAATTAAAATATATTTATAAATATAAAAGATTTGATCATATAAAACTTTTTATATTAATTAATCTCTTTTAAAATTTGTTTTTAAGTTATATAAAAACTGTACTAATCTTTCTTGTTTTTTCAATTTACTATTTTAATAAAAATTAATAATTAAAATCTCTAAAATTTATTTTAATATTTTTTAGCTTTAGAAAACAGTTTTCAAAAATAATTTTGAAAAATTAAATTATTAAATAAATTTTATTATTTTCAAATTTTAAAAATTGAAAAACAATTTACAAAATTAAATCTAACCGACTCTAAATATTTATATTTTATAAGTTAGTTTTATAAATTTAAGTTAAGTCTAATATAAAATTAAAATGATGTTACATGTTACAAGCAAGAGCCTGTTATCCAATAGTTGTCCATGTATAGAGAAGAGTTATAAGCAAGTGCAAATCATAGTTTGTATGCCATGGTTTGATTCCAAAAGAAAACAATTTTTTCTTTCTACTTAAGAGGATTTCTTAATGCATCCTATATATTTCTTAGGCACCACGCAAAAATTTTAAAATATCCCTTCAATTTTCAGAGATGCATCTCCGAAAGCATCCAATGCACACTCAGCTTAGGCCATTTTGAGTGAGGCCCAATAAGTTGGTTTTTTTTAATATCGGAGATGCATCTCCGGAATTTTCAAGAAATATATTCATAATTGATCAGTCTAGTGAAAATTCCGGAGATGCATCTTCAAAAGTTTTTGTGGTATTTTGAAATTTGTTGTCACCTTTGCATGTCAGATATTTCCGAACATGCATCTCTGAAATAATTTGATAAAACATGCAGCTGCATGATCACACATCCATTGTTGATTTTCTTTACAAACCCCCGCCAAAAACCCTTTCATTCTCAATCACTATTTTCACTCCAAATCTCCAATCTTATGGTTCATCACATCAAAGGGAGAAAAAGAAGTTGGAATTCCATGTAAAGATCATTTATTTCAAGCCTCATTGCACACATTAATCTTGTTTCTGTCTGAAAAAGCTAGTATTTTTTTCAAAAATGTATCTCTGGAACGTGTATGAACTTTTCCGAAAATGCATTTCCGGTATCAGTCTGGTTTCATTTTTTCAGCTCTGTTTAGAGCATTAGCGCTTATTTATTATTCTGTGATAATTATTTTCATTAGATATGGTGCACCCCGATGTTTTCCCCAAACAAGTTGTGTCTTTGAATGTCCAAAGTGTTGTTATGAAGTCGGTAGATATTGGCAACCAATTTAAAAATGAGCAAGAGTTTGAATGTTGTGGTCAAATGCTTTAATGGATTCGTACGGAGGCCTCCAAACTGTGAATTGTTGTGGTTTTCAGAAGGTACGATAATGGTTTGGATAGAAGATGTGCTTTTGTGACAATGACGTGCGAAAGAAGCAAAAAATATAGAACTCCTCTCCGGAATTTTAAACGAGATAACACTGATTCAAGAAAATATGAGTGTCCCTTTAAGGTGTGTGGTTATATGTTGGCAAACAATAACTGGAGATTTAATGTCATGTGTGGTTTGCATAACCATGATTTGTGTGAAAAGTTAGTCGGCCATCTAATTGAGTGTCGACTCATGCCAGAAGAGAAGGAATGTGTTGCTGACATGACTTTGAATTTGGTTCCCGAAAAATATACTTGCAACTTTGAAACGTAAAAGACCCGAATGTATTTCAAATATCAAGCAAGTGTACAATATTTGATATCAAACTAACAAGTCGCTTATGGGGGATAGAACATAAATGCAACAACTTTTGAAACTGTTGGATGATAACGGTTACGTGTCTATGTACCGAACGTGTGAGGATGGAGTTATTATTAGAGATATATTTTGGACTCATCCTGATTCCATCAAGTTATTTAACACGTTTCATATTGTGTTCATACTTGATTCAACGTACAAGATCAACAAGTATAGACTTCCATTATTGGAGATGGTTGGTGTTACCTCAACTGAGAAGACATATTATGTCGGGTTTTCATTTCTAGAGAGTGAGAAAGAGGAGGATGTTACTTGGGCCTTAGAGGTGTGTCGGGTAATGTTGAAGGACCGAGATGAGATGCTTAAAGTGATTGTTACCAACTGTGATATCGCATTGATGAATTCGGCTCAAAAGGAATTTCCTACTTCTTATTTATTACTTTATAGATATTACACAACAAAGAACGTGAGAAGTTGGGTTAAACTCGCGGTTGGGACGAAACCGATAGAGTTTGAAGATGGAAAAATGGTGAAGGCGAGTGTGGTTGTGGAAAATATAATGGATGCATGAAGTCATATAGTAAATTCTTCCACAAAAGAATTATATGTCAATTTTGTTATGCATTTTAGGAAAGTGTGCGAAAAGTATCCTGATTTGTTGAAATATGTTGAAAGCATAATTCTTGACCACATGAAGGAAAAGATTGTTTGTGCTTGGACCGATCAGGTTAGACACCTTGGAAATACAACAACTAACCGAGTTGAGTCTGCCCATGCTACATTGAAGAATTGGCTGGGAAATAGTAAGGGCGGTTTGCGTAGAGATTGGACTTCGTGAACCAAATGATTCAAAACCAGCATAATGAGATACAGACATCATTTGGTCGGAGCATCACAGTTTTGGAACACAAATTTAAAGACAATAATCTTTATTCTCAGTTGATCGACAACATATCTCTAGCGGGTTTTGAACTATATTTTTCACGAGGCTAAACAAGTTGATAATATAGGCTCCGATAGCGCAAAGTGTGGATGCACAGTTGTGAAAATATATGGTCTTCCATGTGCTTGTTTTATTGCAAAAAAAAGGTAAAAACTTGGTAGCCCGATAGTCATGGATGAGGTTTGCACTCATTGGAAGAGGCTTAGGTTTAATGATGATGGTTTCATGAAAGACGGTAAATCGAATATCTCTATTTTGACCGAATGGGAATTGATACAAGAGAGATTTTTGAAAGCCGATGAGAACATGAAACTCCACATCAAAGAACAATTGAGGAAGATTGTTTATCCAGAAACCACCTGTTTGAAACCACTCTCTCAACCGCTAAAAACAAAAGGTGCTCCAAAGAAATTCAAGCCTACTCCGAGTGACAATTCAATGGTGCACTCTCCTTCGTATTTTGAACATGTTGACAAAGTTTTTTTGGACTCACCAACTCCAAAATCTTTTAAAAAGTGTCTTCATAAGAGCTTGCATTAGCAAACCACCTCTTACGCCACCCACATAAAAGATTTCATTCATTGACGAGATGTAGGTGTTTATGCACAAATACATTGAGTGGATCGTCAATGTTAAAGGGGACGGTAATTGCGGTTATCGAGCTATTTTGGATTTACACGATAAAGAAGAAGATAATCATACACTTGTTCGCCACCAACTTATCCAAGAGTTGAGGACTCATAAAGAATCATGCACACAATTGTACAAAAAGAAAGAAAACTTCTATGAAGGTTTTTAGTCTCTTGTTCTTTTCCTTAGTGGACCGGCATCGGAGCAAAATCGATGCACTTCCCATAAATGGGTCACCTCATAGCATGTGTGTATGATAGAGTGTGTTGATCTGACACAATATCGTTTTTCGAAAACCTTTTTCCGACTATGTATTGCCCTACCTCGAATCCAAATTATTGTATTATGTGTTATTGAGTGGATTTCAAAATCACAGCATTTTGTTCAACTTTACTTGAAACTGGAGGCCCTATACCACTTACATCACCGGAGTGGACGGCTCATTCAACAATAAAAGTCGAGACTTAGTCGGACCATCTTATAAAAATGATGCAAGAGTTCGAGAAATTGAGCAACATTGAAAGAGAATCAAATGCACAAAAGTCAAAGAGGGTATCACCCATAAATTTAGTCGGCGACAAATGTTTCGATTCATTTTAATTTCTTGTTTAGTCAGACAAATAAGTGTATGCAATTGTGTCTCAATATTAATAAAGTGTAATATATTCAATTTTTCATATTGTGTCTTAATATTTTAATACATTTTTATCTTTCCTATAATAACATTTGTTCATTTGTCAAAATAAGATTATGTTTCAAAGGTTTTGTTTTCAAACTTGTTCATGAGAGGTTCCGGAGATGCATCTCCGGAACAATATAATAATGTATGGAACCGGAGATATATCTTTGGAATCAGCATGTTAGGTTTTGAATGGTCCACGGTTGGCTTCAGCTTCTATAAATTAAGGTGTCATTAATTTCTTATTTCACACAAACTGAAAACATCTCAAATGTCACAAATAAAAAGCAACCAATATGTCGCAAATGTCTCATTCTCCAATGCAACTTCCGAGAGAAACTTTAAGCTCAGCGAGTACACATCTCTTGCAGATATTCAAGACGAAATTCATCATCTCCTACCTTAGGGAGACAATCGAAAAAATTTGAAACTCGAATACCATTCATTGTCGATTCACATCAGAAGGAAAATTGAGTTCAACAGCTTTGAGCTCAAGACGGATGCAGATGTAAGGACTATCTGGAATACATTTTTTTCGTTTCAAAACAAAAGTTCTGCTCAAGTTGTAAGCGGCAATTCCAAGATCGATCAAAGATATTCTGAAAATGTTGAAGCATCCACCTTGGTATTGAAGTGTAATGTTGCATTTTATGTTAAAATCATTTATGTAATGCTTATTTTATATTATGAATGTTAATTTATTTTATCAAATTACATATTTTTGGTGTCTACTTATGATACTGGTGTGTAAACATTTCAAAAGGATCTAAGAAATATATCACAGATGCATCTCCGATATTTAAAAAAAACTTATAGAACATCACTCATAATGACATGCGCTGAGTGTATATTTGATACGTCTGAAGATGCATCTTTAAAAACTACGGAGCATTTTAGAATTTTTATATGATGCCTAAGAAACATATAGGATACATTAGTAAATCTTCCCTAATTAAACCTTGGTTTGAGACTCAAGATTGTGTCAAAATATAAGCTGTTGATTTTTATGGTATGTTGTTCCATGGATTAGTTCTACTACAGCTAATAATATTCAAACAAATATACATTAATTTACATTTTCCAATTGAGAAACAAACCTTGATTACATTGTGACAGTATAACATCTTCCCCTGAATTTAACCCCTTGTTATTTTATTCCCAACAGGTTTGACCACTTAAATAAAAAGTACACGAGTTACATATTAAAACACTTGAATTAAAATCCAATTTCCCTTGTAACCCAAACAAATTAAATTTAAAGTAAACTAAGAATGAATAAAGTCTATTTGGAAATAATTTTACACAAAAAAAAACAGTTAAAAGAATTTCAAAATCGAATAATTTCAGTATTTTAAAATTCAGTAAAAAAACTAGTCTCTACTTTTCTTTTATAAGTCACTTTAGAAGAAAAAAAATGGAATAACAATATAAATCATTTTATAATATCAATAAATTATATATATTTAATATTTATTATTCTCTCTCATTTTAATTATGTAAATTTAACTTTCCAATACTATTAATAAAGGATAATTTTATAAATTCCTTCAAAAAAATCTATTTATAAAACAATTATTACATTTCTTATTAATAGAAAAAAGTCAAAAACAATTTATAAACTTATGATCTAAAAAAGAGGGAGTACACTAAATGAAAAAACCATTCTTAAACTAATCGAGTACACTAAATGAAAAAACCATTCTTAAACTAATCCATTCCATTCATCATACTTTCTCTATAAACACTATAAATCATCAAAAGCTTTTATACATCAGTACATATTTAGGTACTCATGTGATATCACCAACATTAATAGATACCAACTATCATTTCGAGTATTTTTTAGATATCACCAACATTATTAGATACCAACTATCATTTCGAGTATTTTTTAGATATCTTCAGTTATAAAAACGTGTACTTTGGTGAGGAGTCTGTTTTTGAGATCAAACAAATTTATATTAGAGGACAAAATGAAATAGAATCACCTCATTAAAAAATGCTACATGAGATTTGAAATTGAAATGTTACCATAGGAACTTCAAATGAACCCACATAATTTATCTTAATTCTTAATCTTAGCTTTCCAGCATAACAAAAGCTTTAAAACAGTGTCCCCGGGTGTGTATCGTCCATCATCAAACACGGATAATTTCAAACATATTTTTCTAAGATATACAAGTGTTTGGTCAGAATGTGATTTCCTGACAGCGGATCTGAGCCGTCCAATTTTAAATTGGCGGTCGAGAACATTTTACTGCTAAAATTAAGATTATATCTGTATCATCCAATGGCATATCAATGGTTGAAATTCATTCCGGCGTGAATCAGTGTGATTTCCGTACAGTAGGGAATCCTAGTCTGTGTTTGGTCTCGTAGGGAAAAATATATCAAAACCTATCACGACTACAAGTTCCGATTTAAAACTGATATCTGACCGGAGTCCCCATTTAACAAGAAAACTTCTAGAGGGACATAAGGAGAGGACATTGATGCACCAAACCTATAGGAGGGTTGCAACATTTTGCTACCTTTTGCACATGTAATTGTTCTAAGACGTGGTCCAGTTCTCATTTGCCATATCTGAAAGGACATTATCAATTAATCAAACAGTATTAAGAGAACCCGAGACCCCAACAGAAGTTTTGTTCTATTGTGCACGGTAATGAAAGTTCAAGTGTGTCAATGTCACACTAATAACAAATATAAGAAGTAAATTTCATACTATTCTCTGTTGCATTTTATTTTTTTTGAAAACTTGGTATATGGCTTTGCAACCGACTAATCCAAGGGGACCAATTCCCCCGTCCACTAGCTTGGGACCCATTTAAAGCTAGAGAAAAACTCTATATGGATTGGCCCAACATAGGGATTTTATTAGCATCTAGAGGGATTTGAACCTAAGACCTTGAGAGGAGCACCCTCTCGGGTCTCAAGTCTTCTGCAAGTCTTTTGAAGAAACCTAAAGTTAGATAAAAGTCATACCTCAATAATTCCTTTTCTGGGAGCATGAATAGCCAAACACAAGCAGTAATCACTCTTCATCGGTTCATAATAAGTGGAGCTTGATGAGGCTGTATCTTTATTTACCAACATCTCCATGAATAAACAGCTGGCATCCCTATATCCCTGCAAAAGTACCAAACTCCATATTAAGGAAATACAATGGTTGTTTTACTGAGTTTTTTAGGGGAGGGGAGGTCAGGAACTCAGGACCGAAAAGTTCAAAAGAAAACCTTCCAAAGGCGCACCACCACAAGTGCTTGAGTATCTAGCAGCAATATGCGACCGAGTGAATCGGTTATAGCAGCCAATGTACCACTTGGTGATAAGGTAAGCTTTTCACCTTTCCTAGGATGATCCTTTATACATGTCAGGGGTGAAGCTGCATTGATAAGTTGATAGTTTTGAAAATTCCCCGAAAAGTCAAATAATTGGATTTAAATATGCAGCAAAAATGGTGCACATAGCTCTTCATTTTATAAGTTGATAGTTTTCTTCCGGTAGAAATGCAATAGTCCAATTGGTCATGCTATTTCTTTTTGTCCCACAGATTGTTTGATGGTTTTTAGCTAAGTGTCATGATTTTTCATTTCAAGGACGCTCATAATGAGCTTCTCTGAATCACTTGAAACATTTATACATACCAAAGGAGGCATTACTCTGGAAAATCATGCTTTCTAACAAAAATTAAAAAATTCATCTCCATTTTAAGCTAGTGAAATTCAGTTGATCCACATAGGAGATCAGCAGCAGATGAGAGTTTATCCTTTCTTTCCTCTGTTTCAGACTTCCTCGTCCTATGACTTTTGCCAAGTCTAAATTTGCGGCAGTTCTTGTTTTTTCATAAGCAACAAATGTTAGTAATTAGTTTTTGGGATCGAACCTAGGACCTCCTGCTTAAAACTCCTTCGACGTCCCTCAGCTCACCAAGTGAGATGGCTACCTATGTGGGGCAATAGTTGTTTTCTTTTTTCTAATAAAAAAAAAGATAGCACCACCTTTCCAATAGCAAAGATTAACCCTACTTAACATCACACTATAATTTGTGCTTCCTTTACTTGGCATATGCAAAATTATCTGTGGTGAGTGTTACTCTTACCTCGAGCAAATGGCTGAGGTTTCGCCTCTGATTTCTTTGGTGATTTCTGTGGAGAAGTATTTTCACTCCGCCAAATCAATTTAGAAAATGAAGCTATAGTGGAAAATGTTGCTGGTACAACTTTAGACAAGATAGCTCCCACTAAAGACCTGCCTTTGTCCTCAGAAAGTCTTTCAAAGGACCAAACAAAACTCAATCAATATAAATATTACCAAAATAAAAAGACTTTTGAGCATATATACTAGTAAAGAAGTAAAAGTTTAGCCAAATAATGCTCCAAGTACCTATATGCTGAAATCACAGCATCGTCTCCAACAGCCACTGCACAATAATAACGTTGACTTGACTGCCCAACAATAAAAGCAGCTGAACTCAAATAACAGAAATAATATCAGAAATTTTCCATAAACTAGGGTTCAAACGCCCACAATCATTCTCACAGACAAAAATCATAGTAGGACGTGGTGAAAGTGAGAAAAGCAAGTCATACCAAAAAAAAAAAGGAAAAGCACCAAACATAGTAAGAACCCAATTCAGGGTTCAGACTTCCGACAATACATGAGTCCCCTACTTGAAAGAAAAAACAAGTGCCTTGACAAATATTACATGTATAGGCAATATGTTGTTAGACTTTCCTCAAATCACTTCTTTTCTATTTCTTACAATTCATGAAAAGTTATACAAACAAATATAAGTATAGCAAGCATAACATGATTATTAAAAATATCTTACCTGATGTTCCATCAGCGGTGGAGGCATTATGCCAGTAACAGCTGCATCGGCGCAAGTACCATACTTACCAATATTCCACAACTGGAAAGGTAATTTTACTTGAGAATTTTCAAAATCCTCTGAATCTTGGTTCTTTTGCTTTTGATTCCGAAATTGAGGATTGGCTTCTTCAAACCACTTCTGCAGCATATTCTGCATTCCAACATTGCAAACAAAGCCTACTATTAGACTCACAATCAAGTACCCCAATCCAACATGCAGACTATAAGTCTCAGATCCATGTCAATGCAACATCTTATTTTACAGGATAAAGTAAAGTATCCATATTTTTACAATTTCACGCCAAGGATTATGACTTTGGTTTGTGTATTGGTATATTTGTAAAGGGTCCCGATGCAGAGGCAAGGGATATGACATCTCGCCCATAGCACCTTCTTGGTAGCTCGTTTCTTAGTTTGAGCACCCATTTTCTGGATGAGACGCCCTCTCCTTAGATACGTCGCCCACGTCCTCGATAATTCGCCCAAAGCATGCAATAGTGAGAGGTGATGTGTCCCTAGTCACAACATGGCAGAAGAAGTCTCGGGGAAGTTATCCATGCTCTCCTGAATAACAGGGGACTAACTACCCACTCCGACACTCTCTCGAAGTGGTTGCTATACCCAAGGGGCCGAAGATCCAGGCCCAGTACTGCTATAAGTACCTCAACCTTGAAGTTGAGGGAGACAATCTCACATTCACACAAATACTAGATACCCAGAGTTTCCCACCTCCCTACTTGAGTTAGCTCTAAGCCATACAACAAACTCTAAAGTCTCTGACAGCCCTTAATCACTAGGGGTTATCACTTACTTTACTTTTATTAAATAAAGTTTGAGAAAATGACACTTTTTGTTTTTGTTCATTCTTCTAATCGGAAAATCACCGGCTGTTTACGTTCCATTTATGTTATAAAAAATTTGAGCAGAAAATAGGAAACAATGGAAAATTTTAAAAATATTAAAAATGAATACAAAACAGTTTTTCAAACTAAAAAATGTCCTTATGTTTAAGCCAAATTCTGATTTCCTGGATACGTAAAAACAGTTTTACCTGAACAACAGAGCCATCAAAACGGGCAATGACACCGGGCATAATGAGACAAAACTCTTCTGAGGAACTATCTTGAATCAGGTCTTTCTTTGTTCCACGAACTCTTAACTTCAAAACTCGTCCAGGATAAATCATCTAAGAAGATCAAATTGATACATGATATAAGAAACATCATTGATTTTGATACAATACAAAATTGAAATAGCCTGCTATTCAACCCTAACCCTTGTAGTTAATCAAATAAATCATGACCTGACCCCTTTAGGTCCCGATGAAAATGATAATCTAGAAGAGAAGAGAAATTGAATTTGATTACCTGCCTATGAATCAATTCGGCGCGGAGGGAGTAAATGAGCAAATAGCCAGATGAAGTACCAGCGACGATGACGCGGATGTCATCAAAGACCAACCATTCGACGGCGGAGATGAATTCGGCATCGATGGGGGACAATTCGGGTCGGATCCTGAGCGGAGATTGGTTGGAATCGGACCATGAGAGGAGGAGGATGGTGGAGCGGTTGGCGAGGAGGATGGAGTGTGTGTCGATGGCGGAGAGAAGGTTGGGGTTGTCGACCACCCAACCGGGTTTTCCGGCTCCGAGTTCGCCCAATTCTTTGCAGGCTATGCATCCTAATTCTTTCTTGTACGATCGCCTCCCCATTGCTTACTTCCTTCACTAGCAACCAAATGGATCGCAAACTGTCTTTATTAGGGGATGCTAACGTCAATGTAACCATTTTTTTAATACAAACTAAATGCTTGCTTTTTCTTTTCCCTCTTTTTTATTTTTTTATTTTTTTTAGAGTTCCTTTAATTAACTAGCTAGATACTTCTGAAGTACTACTATATTTAGATACGTGTTTAAATTTGAATATATATTAATTTTAAAATAAATAATAATTATATAAATTTAATTATATTAAAATATAAAAAGTTATATAAGATAAAAGAAAAATGAATATTTAATATTTAAAAATAAATATTTTATATTTTAAATTAAGATAATTATTTATTAAAATAAAATATGTATTATTGTTGATAGTGATCCGTAAAATATAAAGTTTATTTGATATAAATATAAAATATATTTATTTACGGATATAAATTTAAAATAAATTACTTAATTATAAAATAAAAAATAATTATATAAATTCTATTCTATTAATATACATGCAAGAAGAAGAAAAAAGTGATTCGTGAGAAGAAGAAAGAAAAGAAAAAGAAAATTTTGATATTTCAAAATAAGGATTTTGCCTTTAAAATTAAGACAAATTATTAACTAAAATAAAATAAACATTGATAATGATCCATGAAATAAAAAAATTATTTGATACGGTATGAAATATATTAAGATACACATGGAAAATTTAAAATGATTTACTTATTTGGAAAATAAATAATAATTATATAAATTGTATTGTATTAAATAATTATAAAAAAATTGTGAGGAAGAGAAAGAAAAAAAATATTTAAAAATAAGAATTTTGTCTCTCGAATTAAGGCAATGATTGATTTAAATAAAATACATATTGTATTCATAGTGGTCTCTGAAATAAAATAAATTATTAATTTTATTAAAATTAAAAAATAGATTATTAATATTTTAGTGATAATAAATAAATAGAAAAAAATCAAAATAAAAAACTGAGAAAGTGTGTGAAAAAGAAATGTGAGAGAGATTTCAAATTTTAATCAAAAGAGAAAATGAGTTGATGAAATATTTAATTGATGAAGGTTGGAAAATAAATGTCACATGTCATATTTTTATAGGAGATGGGAATGGAAAAGATAAACATTATTTGATTGCTTAAATGTCTTTTTCTTAATGTAAATAATTTTTAATGAAAGGACAATTTAGAATGTTTATGAAATTGATTTTTAAGGATCGATAGTTGATATATATTTCATACAACATTGTGTTTTAAAAAATGAATCGATTGATGGACTGGTCGAACTGGAAATCGGATGAGTCGTCAGTCTGGTCTGATTGTTGGATCAGATATGCTATTGAACTAGTTGGAACCGACCTAAACCGGTAAAAGTCAGTGAATTGGTGATTTTGGAAAACCTGGGGTAAAATGCTTGTTTTTTTCTCAGACAAACAACATCATTTTGATAATTTTTTTAAAAATAATAAAATTAAAATATAATGATTAAAATTTATTTGGATCAACTTTCTATTGTTTGCAATTATATCTTGTTCAAAAAGAATTTTAGATTTGTATATTGTATTATTTTGTCGTGTGTGGTGATTATGTTTAGAATTTAAATTTAAAGAATGAACTTGTGAAATTGTGATATTTTAATATTTTGTAAGTGTCGTGATATTTTTTTAGAGACTGAGTTATCTGGTTCGACCGAATTAAAAAATATATAGTTTTGTTATAAAGACCGTTTTATTCAATGGAGTTGTCAAGTTTAATCTGATTTAGTCATACAGTTCGAACAATGACCCAATAGTTAGACCAATGAATCAATGACCCAGTATCTACGACAGTTTAATGACCGGCCCAATATTTAAACATTACTTCTATCCATAGTTTATATTATTTATTTGTTGTTTTAATAAACTCAACATTAAAGTTGATGTAGTTTCTCTACGATGGTTAATAATGTCATTAAGTTGTGTAAGATCTCTTTTAGAAAGAAAAACAATTATCACCATAATTTTATTATCTAATTCAAAATCAAGATGACACGCGTTATGTAATACCCCGATTTAATTTCCGTATTTATTTATTAGGTGTTTATTTTAATTAATCATTATTTGGTATGATAATTAATTAAATATGCGTTCTAGTGATTATTTGAATATTTTGAATATATGTGTTATTTGAATAATTGAATTTTATGAGTAGAAATATCAATTGTCTAGTAATAGGTCTAATTAATTAGAATGCGTGGATAAGTGGGTAAGTCCATTATGAGTTAAAAAGATAGTAAGGGTTTTAGAGATTAGAGTTAGTTTTGTAAAACAATAGAAGAGTTTGAAGTATTTGCTCGATCGGAAAGAGTTGAATATGAGGCAAAGGAGATGGTTGGAATTCTTGAAGGATTATGATTTTGGTTTGAATTACCATCCTGGCAAAGTGAACGTTGTAGCCGACGCTTTGAGTAGGAAATCTTTGCATATGTCGATGTTGATGGTGCGAGAATTGGATTTGCTTGAACAATTTCGAGATATGAGTTTGGTTTGTGAAGAGACTTCTTTTGGAGTGAAGCTTGGTATGTTGAAGCTTACTGGTGGAAATTTGGATGAGATTCGAGAAGGTCAGAAATCTGATTTGGTTTTGGTAGATCGATTGACGTTGATCAATCAAGGTAAAGGTGGTGATTTTCGGATTAATGAGAATGGTATCATGAGGTGTCATGATAGAGTTTGTGTTCCCGATGTTTCAGATTTGAGAAAGAGGATTCTTAATGAAGGATATCGTAGTGGTTTGAGTATGCATCCTGGTGCTACTAAGATGTATCAAGATTTGAGGAAATTGTTTTGGTGTTCTGGTATGAAGAAAGAGATTGCGGAATTTGTGTATTCGTGTTTGATTTGTCAGAAATCGAAGATTGAGCATCAAAAGCCGTCTGGTTTGTTACAACCGTTATCTATTCCTGAATGGAAATGGGATAGTATATCTATGGATTTTGTTTCTAGTTTACCTAAGACTCCGAGTAAATGTGAAGCTATTTGGGTTATTATGGACAGGTTGACGAAATCTGCTCACTTTATTCCGATTAGAATGGATTATCCGATTGAGAGGCTTGCAAAGCTGTATATTGAGAAAATTGTCAGTTTGCATGGTATTTTGTCTAGCATTGTGTCAGATAGGGATGCGGGGTTTACTTCGAGATTTTGGGAAGGTTTGCAACATGCTTTGGGTACAAAGTTATGTTTGAGTTTTGCTTATCATCCGCAGACAGATGGTCAGACTGAGAGGACGATTCAGTAGCTTGAGGATCTTTTGAGAGCTTGTGTTTTGGAATGGGGGGTGCTTGTGAGGGCAAATATGCTTAGTCCTTATTTTAATAATGCCAAACCTCCCTAGTAGCCCATATCGTATCTTTGAATAATATCATAATAGCATTCATCCTTTAACATGTTCAAAATATAGGTTCCGTGTGTTCAAGCATAAAGGAGCATATCTTATATGTGAATCATGCACTTAATCATAGTAAACATCCTAGGTTCATAGGAGACCGACTTAAATTGGTCATAATATGTTGCAAAACTCATTTTTGGAAGTTTAACCTCTATGAGTCGACTCATGACTCTGAGCAAAACCTTCGGGTCCGAACAGGTCGACTCATTCTTGGAAACCCTAAATGAGTCGACTCATGCACTCCTTAGGTCGACTCATTTCCCAATCATATTGCCACGGGTCTGAAGAGGTCGACTCATAGGTCGACTCAACCATGTAATAAACTTTGTTTGAGTTGACTCATCCCCTGTTTGAGTCGACTCGTCGCATGTTTCACTTAATTTTCTGTTGTGTGACTTTGTGAAATTTTTCTATTATGTTATTTATTTGTCCATACATCATATAAATATTCAAATGTCTCTTCTTCAACATTACAAAAGAAGAAAAGTGAAAGATATACATCAAAGTGCTCATCATCTTCATTCTTCATTGCATTTCTCAATAATTACACATAATAATCTTTGTCAAGCAACTTGCGTTCGAAATCAGTCGAGCTGAAGTTTTGGAGAACGAGGCGTTCTTCCAATTAGGTAGCGGTAAACGGAGGTTTGTTCGAAGTGCTTAAAGAACTTGGTTCAACTCGAATCAATGGGAGAGAATAGAATAGGATCTGCAACAACTCTAGAAGTTGATCGACAGTGATCATTTGTTCTCTTGTATTGACTTTGTAACGTGTTAATAAAAACATCTCAATTCTAGATTTAGAATTGAGGGTAGACGTATCCTAAGCGAGGACGATAGGGGAACTGCCTCAACAAATCTGGTCTTGTTCTCTCTATCCCTTAACTCTTTAAATTTTGCATTAATTACTTTGTGTGTGAAATTGATCATAAAATCAATATCGCTTGATTGGTGTGCATATCAATTGTTCGATAAATTATTTGAGTAAAATTTTGCACATTCAACTTGAGTGAAATTGATACTTGGTGTGAAGTGCACACCAAGTGTTCGACAAAATTAATTTTGCATAAACTTAGTAATATTTTCCTTGATCTCTTATTGTGTTGAGCATTATTATAGGTAACGATATCAAATATCAAAGTAGTTAATTGATTGATTTAGATAGGGGTTGATTTTCTCTATCTTAAGTAATTCCATTCGGTTCACGTATATCTGATCTTCCCATTAACGGGTTCGTTTAGAAGATTTCAATCTAGGGTGCTTCTGCGACCGTTGAAAACATTTTTAAAAAGCGCTTAATTTCAAAACTGATCTATTCAACCCCCCTTCTAGATTGGTACTATCGTCTAACAAGTGGTATTACGAGCGCCGGTTCATCTAGTGTTTCGCATATAACTTTTTAGAAAATGAGTAACGATCCTAAAGGGGCGTATAATAGGGCGCCTATTTTTATAGGTGAAAATTATAACTATTGGAATGGTTGTGTGCGTATCCATATCAACTCTATTGATAGGAATGTATGGAAAGTCATCCAAGATGGTCCTATGGAAATAACCATGACCAATGCGGATGGCTTTGTTGTACCTAAACCGGAAGCACAATGGAATGAAGAAGATGTGAAAAAGTACAACTACGATTGGAAAGCTAGAAATATGTTCATTGCCACTTTAGGTGTTGATGAGTACTATAGGGTTTCCCATTTTACTAGTGCTAAAGGTATGTGGGACTTATTGCAAATTACCCATGAGGGAACCAATGATGTCAAACTAGCTAGAATCAACACCCTAACTCAAGAATTTGACCTTTTTCATATGGAAGATGGTGAAACCATTGCCGATATGCAAAAGAGATTTTCTCATCTAATCAATCATTTAAATGCTCTTGGTAGAAATACCCCTAATAATGTTGCTACTATTAAATCTTAAGATGTCTTAACAGGGATTGGCTACCAATAGTCACCGTGATCAAGGAAGTCAATGATCTAAGAACATTGGACATGACGACATTGTTCAACAAGCTTCAAGATTATGAGCAAGAGCTCATGATTCTTGAGAAACATGAGAAGAAGGAGAAAGATAAGAACACCGAAAGGAAGTCTATTGCGTTAAAGGCTTCAAAATACAATTCATCCACCAATGATATGTGTGAAAGTGAGTCAAGTGATGATGACAAAGATTCGAATGAATACATGGGGTTGTTCGTTAGGAGGTACAACTGATACCTTAGAAAAAATGAAGTCCAACATTCGGACAAAAATCTTGTCAATTACAGAAGGCAATCAAAATTTACGAATCAAGAGGAAAGTAAGACAAACAAGTCAAAAGGGTCATGCTTCAATTGCGGAAAGACAGGTCACTATAAGCCAGAGTGCCCCTTATTGAAGAAAGTCAAAGGAAAAGACAAACGCCATAACAAACCAAGCAAACCTAGAAGAGTATACATCGCATGGGAGAGCGATAGTGAGCCCTCAAGCGATGACAACTCAAGTGATGAAGAAGAAATTGTCAATCTTTGTCTTACAGCTCATCAAAGGAAGAAAAAGAATGTAAGTCATTCTAAATATGATCATACTGATAAAATGTCTTATGCTAATTTGCAAGATGCCTTTAGTACTCTGCACAATGAGGCCAAGGAAGCTTTTAAACGCTTGGCCTCTAATAAGAAAATTTTCAACCATTTAGAAAAGAAGATTTCTGACTTTGAAAAGGAATTAGAAACCCTCAAGAAATTTATGATAGAGGCTACTAAATGGAAAATGGAAGACGATAAGGGATTTTGGTTTAGATGGGGTGAAAACCTGTCATATTTGGAAAAGAGAGGTTAGAACTCTCCAAGCTAAATTGGACAAGGCTTTACAACCCAAAGTTACCTTTTTTATTGATCAAGCAATATGAATAATCCTTATCAAAAATACACTTATGTGGTTAAGGATCAAGCTAGCAAAAGCAATTTTCATCTGAACTTAAATTGTCTATATTGTTGCAAAAAGGGACGTACTATTGCTAAATGTCGATTTAGGAGATTTCTAGCTCCTAAAGGCATTTTTCAATGGTTCCCCAAATGCAACCAAAGTTTCACTCACACACTAGGACCCAGTGAAAATTGGGTACTGTCATACCCTAATTTTGTCCGGTCATTTGTGGTTTACCCATGAGATCTTTTTATTTCAAAGGCCCATTTGCATAAGTGTGTTCATAATCTAAAATGTGGTTTGAATCTTTTTACATTACTAATCCAAAATCTATTTTTTCTATTAGTAAGTATTAAGAGCCACGTTATTATTTCTATGATCACTATTTACTAGTCCATTTACACATCCCAAATATTTATACCAAGTTCTAAGTTCTTCATGGGTTCCCAAATTAAATTTGCATTTTTTAGAAACATGTATGTGTCGTTTTTAAATTAAAAGTTTCATATTTAGATTTTTTTTATTTATTTAAAATAGAATTGTGTTGTTTTTTAAAGTCCCATATTTAGATTTTTGTATTTAAAATAGAATTGTTGTTTTTTAAAATTAAGTCATTATACTTAAATTAGAAATTTGTTGTTTTAAAATTAAGTCATTATACTTAAGTTAAAAATATGTTGCTTTTTAAAATTAAGTCATTATACTTAAGTTAGAGATATGTTGTTTTAAAATTAAGTCATTTTACTTAAGTTAGAAATATGTTGTTTTTAAAATTAAGTCATTATACTTAAGTTAGAGATATGTTGTTTTAAAATTAAGTCATTTTACTTAAGTTAGAAATATGTTATTTTTAAAATTAAGTCATTATACTTAAGTTAGAAATATGTTATTTTTAAAATTAAGTCATTATACTTAAGTTAGAAATTTGTTGTTTTTAAAAGTTGAATGATTAACATAAATAAATATTGAGTTAAATTTTGAAAGATTAAAAGGTAATTATATAATTAAAATTTAATTCAATAAGTCCCAAATAATCCAAACACACATTTTGTCTAAAAAAAACTAAACTAAGTAATTACAGTGAAAAAATTGCTACAGATGGAAATAGGTTCCTAATGACCAAAACCAAGCAATTAGGATGAAATCACTTTGGACTTAGTCACAAAAACAGGGTGTCTTGAAGCTTGGAGAAGCCGCCTTCCATTCCATCAGGTCATCTCAGAGCTATAACCTGCAGAGAAAAATAGCTTATTCAAAAAGCACTTTTTAAAAAGCACTCAAAAAACTGAAAAACAACTAATCAAATTACTAAGTTCAAAGCTTTATCCAGAGGATTAATTGGAACATCTGAAAAGGCATTACAACAATGGCTTAAACAAGAACAGATCAAATCCCACATAATATGGGATGAGAAAATCGAAAAGAAACAGGAGTGTTTTAAGGCTTAATCCTTTCTTCATAATAACAACAAATGAGAGGTTAACGAGAACAACAGCATATGCACAACAAGAGATTTCTTCTAAAAACTTAGAACACACATCAAGAACAACATAGCAATATTTCATAAAAATCTCTTTTTTTTGCACTGTTACCCTGCCAAAACACACACCAAATCATTCATTAAAAAGTTCATACGATCCAAAACTACCCAGAGTTTCTCACCGGAACTCTGGATTTGTCGAACTAAACCGCCAATCGTGACTTGTGACATAGAAACGCAGAAGAAAGAAAGGAGTAGACAAAGAGTCAGAAAAAAGAGTGAGAAGGACGACTTACCGTGAAGTCAGGATCTATTAACGGTACCCTCGCCGGAAAAGCAAAGCTTTATTTACTATTCTTTATTGTTTTTCTTGTTTGAAATATGATGTTGAATATTTGCTTGTGCACTCCTCGTGATTAATTGCTTGTTGGTTTGGTTGATTTGGATATGATCATGCTGTTATGTTTGGTTGTAGAAAATCTTTGATTTGTTCGTTCTTATAGGAATTCTGGGTTTAGAGTTGGATTTATGAGGGGGGAGTTTAGGTTTTGTTCTTCTTAAAGGAGATCGCTTTGCTAATTTCTGAAAAATATGATGAATGCCTTCATGGTGTTCATCAAGAAATGGTAGGTTTAGATCTTTAGTGAGTTTCAGTTGGGTCAAAGAAGGCGAGAGAGATGAGATTTCGTTTGAACAAAAGAAATGGGAGATACCTAAGTAGGAGGAAAACCCATACATTCCAGTATTTTTTTTTAATAAAAAAATAAATGCTTTGAACGAGGGATATTAATTAGTACTCTTTTGGAATCTTATGTTTTAAAACCAATGGACAACTAATTTATTTCTTTTTAAAATAGTAATAAAAATTCATTTAACTTTTGGTACTCCTCATCCATCACATTAAAATTGCTTTCACAATTTGTCTGCTGATGCGTGTGATTTTAAGATTGTTTGTCTCCCCACTTAGACTCCTAGATCTACCCGACGTGTCCTGGAAGAGTATTAGGCCGCCGGTCCAACCTGGGTATAAAAGCAATGGCTTTGTGGCCCACTGTATTCTAAACCAAACCCCTGTTTGATCCATGCATCCCAGCTTTTTCTTTGCGCTTTTAAATTCACTTATTCCTTTGTCTAGATATTTAAATAAAATGATCTCAATCAATAAGTAGTAAAAATGTTTATTAGCATTATTCTTAATTTATATGTATTTATTACTTCATTAGAAAATAATTAATTGAAAGGGTTAATTGTTAGTATAAGCAAATAATTCATTTTCCCCCTAAAATGAACTCAATCGCGGTCCGACACCAACTAGTTTTTTCCCAAAACATATTAATTTTAATAAATTCGAATTCAACATATTTAATTAAATACTCTTCAAAATTATTTAAATTAATTTTTGGATGAAAAGGAGAATGGTAAGCGTACGCTTCACTATATCTCGATTATTCGAATAATTGGCGTTCGCCACATTGCTCGAGTTTTCGTCATCCAATTAAAACCGCAATCATATAAATTCAAATCACCTTTTCATATCACACTCAATTTCGCAAAACAAACTTAATAACTTAAACTTCAATTGATTGAATGAGAGGCGTTCGCCTCGCCATTCTGTGATTATTTGAACAAGTGGCGCACGCCACATTGCTCAAAATCACCGACTTTTCAAAACCTACCAATTCAAAATTCAAATTATTCTCGCAAATCAAATACGACATCTAAGACATATCTTTTATAAATTAAACTTCGGATGATAAGAGATGGGAGGCGTTCGCCTCACCATCTCTCGATTATTTGAATAATTGGCGATCGCCATATTGCACAACTCATCGACTTTCGATTAATACATTTTAATTAAACTTGGATAAAGGAATAAGTGGCGCACGCCTCATTATTATTTGAATAAGCAAGTAGGAGGCGTACGCCTCACTACCGTGCATATTCAATATCCGCAAACAAACTTTCAAAATAATTCGAACAAAAAAGGGAGTAGAAGGCATTCGCCTTATTATTCCTCGAAAGAATTGGACGATTGGTGTGCACCATGTTGCTCAATCTTTCGTCATTCTTCAAAAATATCTCAAACAAACCAAATTTCTCACCCCCGAGCGATCGAAACCATTCAAACCCAAACACATCAATTCAACTCGTCACCCCCGCGTGACCAAAACCCTTCTTTCAAAAAGAACATTGTCAATCCTTTCTAATGCGCCCAACAAATCAGTGCTAGAGCCTCCACCGAGAGTAGACAAGTCAGCGTTTAGCCTTTAGAACACCGACCTACATAGTCGTTCATCAAATAAAACACACCAAATATTCGTAGTAGCCCGAACTACGAATGCTCTAATTTCTTTATTGCACCATAAGGATACGTAGGCACGAGATTGCGAGATCTTGGCGAGCACACTAATAAAAAACCTCCCCTTTCCCCTTCTGAGGTCTTCATCCATCTCTATTATCAACTCTAATTACTCGAAGAAAGCAAATAACATTTAACTAACATTCAAATAGCAAATTAGACTAAAAGGTTCTCGTTGAGTACAACGGACGTGAGGGGTGTTAATACCTTCCCCTTGCGTAATCGACTCCCGAACCCGTATATGGTTGCGACGACCATTATTCCATTTTTTAAAAGGTTTTATCGATATTTTCCTATTCTTTCATTGGGATAAATAAAGTTCGGTGGCGACTCTGTTCGAACATAAATATTTCCGCGACCATCGCGAGGAATCGTATTTTTCGAGATGCGACAGATGGCGACTTTGTTGAGGAAAATTTGCTCTAAGCAAGAGAGAGTCAAGCCTAACTTAGTCAATTTGCTATGGACGTTAAAATACCGCTTTTATTTGCTTCTGTATATCTTGATGTATTATTTATGCCATGTAATTTATTCTGCTATTATGTTGGGTGATATATGGTGTTTGACACATGTTGTGAGATAAGCTCCGTACCCGAGCTTCGAGAAAAACTTAGAACCCAGAGTTGTGTAGTATTGAACCGAGGGGTGTACACCTCATTGGGACAATACGAGAACTCCACCTAGAGTAGATCTGTTCAGAATTTCCATCCTAATATGGCTAGCCCATTATTATGAGGAAACGTTGAACACGGTCCATGACTTTGGGAACCTCATCTTAAACTGAAGTCTGTCTTCATGATTGGCGATCGTGTAGTATTGAACTGAAGGGTCTACACCCTGTTCGAACAATACGAGGATCCCACTTAGAGTAGACTGATTTAGAACTTTCATTTCAATGTGGCTAGCCCATTATTGCGATGAAAGACTAAACTTGGTCCATGACTCTAAGTTCTTATCATGAAAATGGATAACCTTAGGAGCAATCCTTGATGTGTGGGGTAAAAGACATAGAACCGTTGTTAAGTTGAACCTTGTGATATATTTGAAACCTGGATCCCTGTCATTGCATAACATCATATTGCATTCATTATGAGCATAACAAAATCATTTACACACTTTTTATTTTCAGGGAATTTCAAAAAAATTAGTTAAGTAAGCATTCAAGAACAAATGGAGTCAGGAAAGAGAAAAACATTCCAAATCAAAGCCAAGGAACCGTGTGTGAAGGGGTTCATTGCATTCAGAGATGGGTTGACTAATATCCGTCGAGACGCATTCACACTCAAATATGGGAAGATTCTACACTTGTTGTCTATACCAGTACAGAAGGATGATATTACCGCACTAGCCCAGTTTTATGATCCACCACTCAGAAGTTTCCTCTTTAGAGATTTCCAGTTGGCCCCGACTTTAGAAGAATTCGGAAGAATATTGGACTCTCCTAAGCAGAAGAAGGGACCATACAAGGGGTTAGGTCAAATCCCTAAACCCGAAGAGTTGGCAGAAGTATTAGGCATCCCAATCGAAGATCTAACCCCTAACATCAAAATTTGGGGGAAGGTACAAGGAATTCCACAAGAGTACCTGGAGAAAATTGCTCAAAGCTTTGCTAAAGCCCAGAAGTGGGAAGCCCATGATACTATTATGGCTTTACTTATTTTTGGATTGGTGTTATTTCCTAATATGGAGAAGTTAATTGATGCAGCAGCTATTAGCGTGTTTTGGGCCGTCAAGGTTAAGAATGAAGATCTAGTGCCCGCACTCCTAGCAAATGTTTATCACACCTTGCACTTACGCTTTGAGAAGAAGGGAGGATTGATGTTATGTTGCATACCACTCCTTTACCAATGGTTTATCTCTCATGTGTTCAAAGAGGTTGATACAATTGAAAGGATGGATGGATATGAGTTGTCTCAAAAGCTAGTAGGACTCACTGAAAATACCATTATTTGGTATCCTCATGGTTTGAATGTGGAAGATACAATTACTAGTTGTGGAGAATTTCCTAATGTACCATTAATAGGGTCAAAAGGGTGCATTAACTACAACCCTATTTTAGCAGTGAGGCAGTTGGGTTATCCTATCACATACAAGCCGGATGACCAGTTGTTAGAAGGTTTTGTGTTCCATGATATGAATGATCTCGTTATGTTGAGAAGGGTTATCCGAGCCTGGGAAAAAGTTCGCTTCAGAGGACAAGACAAAGGAAAGGGTGTCATAGGGTATAGAGAACCATATTATCAATGGGTCACCAGAAGAAGTCAAGAGATCAAGCTGTCATTCATCCTCGATCCTCCAACTCAACCTCCACCACCAGAACCCATCCCTGTCCCCATGGAAGAAGTGGAAGCGTTGAGAGCTACTATAGCAAGACTTGGACGAGAAAATGAAGAGCTACAGACCAGCTTCCAGCAAGTTTCAAATGAAAAAAATGAAATAAAGTGGGAACTAGAGAGGAAGAAGGCTCAGCTCGAAGCGACTGAGGAAAAGGTCGACAAGGAAGAACGCAAGAGAAAGAAAGTGAAAGTAGGCATGGAACAAGGTGACCACTGCCTAGAAACCATTAAAGAGCAGTTGAGACTAGTTGAGAAAGAGTGTCAAAAGAATAAGCGATGGTGGCTACGAGATACAGAAGAGAAAAAAGAAGTTAGAGAGATATTGGAGGCTAAGATACACGATCTCACTATCTCCCTCCACAATGCTAAGACCCAAGCCGAGCACGAGCACCGACTTAAGGAAAAAGCCCTTGAAGCTTCTCGAGTCACACCTACGACTTAGGCCGAGAAATGCCAAGAAGCAAAAGATGCTAGAGAAGTTGCTCAACATTGGAAAGATAGATTCGAGGCATTCCATCAAGACAGTGTGATATGGCTAAGGGAAAGAGAGCAAGTCATTGAGGATTACGATACCTTCAGGAGAACTATCAATTTCTTGCAAGAGGACAAAGATGGGTACCGTACAAAGCTCAACAGTTTGGTAGAATTCTGCAACTGGACGACCCGAGAAATACCTTGGAGGTTGAGAGAGGCAGTGGAAGGATTTGACCAACATGGCACACATCCCGCTGTAATCCATTTTGTTATGATGTGTGAGGGGATGGTGAAGAGGTTCAAGTTTGAATTAGAAGAACTCATAACTCGAAAGACTGCTGTGTGATTCTTCTGTTTTTCTTATATTAAGTTTAGTATTTGAGCTGTATCGATTTGGGCGGTTATGCCTTTGTACTCCACTTTAAACATTTGAATAGAGGAGGATGATCCTCATTTTTATTTCCTGACTTTATGTTTTCTTCAAATGCTTAATATAACTACAACCGTGATGAAAATTCCCTAAAAATAAAATATGCATGACATTCGCATCCTCATTATGCATCACGCTTCATGGAAACTCAAAAAACTTACCGAACCTTTTTACCCTTTATTCAGCCATAATGACTAATCAACACCGGTACGAGACACGAAGCAAATACAAGATGACATTAGAACAAGTTAAGGCCAACCAGGTTACCATGAGGACAAACATCAATACGATCCAGGAGAAGATGGATCAACTGTTGGAGACAATGCTGGCGATCGCTCAGAGAGAGAGGAGCGAGGAGGAAGAAGCTAGGGCAAAAAGGAATGATGGCACGCCAGGTCCGAATCCCCAAGACGAAAGTTACGTCCCCACCAAGAAGAGATTGGTTCAGATACCGGTAGGAGGCAAGGGAGATGGGGACCATGCAGAACCTTCTGATACGTCTACTCATCATGGATCCGAGATTGGAGATGACCAATATGATGCATTCTATATGCCCGATCAACCAAAGCCCAAGATACTTTCAGATCCTGCTGCAGATAGGCTCCGTGCCCTGGAAAAGAAAATCAAAGCCATAGAAGGAAACAACATCTTCGGTGCTTCTGCCATGAACATGCGTTTGGTATCGAATTTAGTCATCCCAGCTAAATTTAAAACCCCTAATTTCGAGAAATACAAAGGACAGACTTGTCCAAGAAGTCACTTGGTGATGTACTTCAGGAAAATGGCTGCTCATACCGAAAATGACAAACTACTTGTACACTGTTTCCAAGACAGTTTGAGTGGAGCATCTCTGAGATGGTATATGAGTTTAGAACAGGGCCGAATTCAAAGTTGGGAGGATTTGGCTGATGCATTTCTCCGTCAGTACAAATACAACTTAGATATGGCACCCGACCGAATGCAGTTGCAAGGGATGGCTATGAAGGAGAGTGAGTCATTCAAAGAATACGCCCAGCGGTGGAGAGAATTGGCTGCTCAGGTAGAGCCACCATTGTCTGAGAAGGAGATGACCGGGATATTTGTGGACACCTTGAAGGACCCATTCTTTGACCGATTAGTGAGCAGTGCTGCATCTGACTTTACACATCTAGTTATGATTGGAGACCGTATAGAGAAGGGGTTGAGGGATGGAAAGATTCTTGGAGCAGTGACAGCATCTAGCGCACCAAAGAAATATTCTGGAGGCTTCCCAAGGAAAAGAGAAGGTGAAACAAACGCCATATCCAGGAACTATAAAGGGAAGCAACAAGCTTCATATGGCCAAGTGGCCGCTGTGGTACCCATACCCTATCAACAGCCAATACAGCAACAACAAATATATCAACCGCAACATCAACAACATCATCATCAGCAAAATACCGCACCACCAAGACAGTTCAAGCCAAGACCTCCAAGAAGACAACTTGATCCTCTACCAGTACCTTATAGTCAGATATTCCCATATCTGCAGAAGGAGGGCCTTCTAACATTGAGGGAGTTAAAACCAGTTGTTTTTCCGTATCCACCTGGATACGACGCTAATGCCCATTGTGAATTTCACATGGGAGCACCTGGTCATACTTTGGAAAACTGTTTCGCATTCCAGAATCGAGTACAAGACTTGATCGAAGCCAAGGTTGTTTCTTTCACTCCAAGACGCCCGAACGTGAATACCAACCCTATGGCGACGCATAAGGATGCTTCCGTCAGTGCCATTGAGGAGAGTGATGAAGGCAAACTGATCCATAAGGTTGAAGAGATTCAAACCCCTGTCACCATGATAGGAGCACAATTGCTGAAGAGTGGTCTGATCCTGAAAGAGCTGGTGGAGGAAGAGAATAATGAAGGGTTGAGGAGTTTTATACAACAAATGCTGGATCGAGGCGAGTTATAGATAACTTACCATGTCAAGAGCAAGCGTCAGGAAGAGATAGCCGTGGTAGATATCCCCTATGATGAGGTCAAAGTAGAAATACCTATAAGCCCATTGGTGATAGAGTTCCCAGCACCATTCAAATATAAAGATGAGAAGGCAGTCCCATGGATATATCACCCCAAAGCTTTTAAGCAGGGGCAGGAAGATAAAACTTTAATGATTAACGAACCAAATGTCACTTCAATTATGGGGCCAGCAGGAATGACGCGCAGCGGCCGAGTGTTCGCACCAAGAACTGCTGATACTTCTGAGAGAGCTAAAGGGAAGGAGGTTGTTGTACAGATCCTCATTCCTAATCAGGGGATGCAAGACATGCACCTGTCTCCTAAAGCTGGTGTCACTCGTGAGGAGGCTGAGGAGTTTTTGAAAATAATCAAGAAAAGCGATTACAAGGTGGTGGACCAGCTAAACCAAACACCTTCTGAAATTTCCATGTTATCTCTCCTACTTAACTCCGAAGCACACAGGAATTCGCTGTTGAAGGTATTGAGCGCCGCTCATATCACCAAGGACATAACAATAGAACAGTTTGATGACGTGGTAGCTTGTGTGACTACTGGAAATTTCTTGGGTTTTAATGATGATGAACTACCGATTGAAGGAAAGAACCACAACAAGGCTCTCCACATCTCCTTGAAGTGCATGGATACTATACTGTCAAGGGTGTTGGTAGACACATGTTCCTCTTTGAACGTCATGCCAAAGACGACCTTGATAAAACTGCCAGTGGAAGGGATAAGTATGAAGCCCAGCACCCTAATCGTAAAAGCATTTGATGGCTCAAGGCGAGCAGTGATAGGAGAGGTTGACTTACCAACCAAGATAGGTCCAACAATTTTTAATATTACATTCCAGGTCATGGATATACATCCTGGTTACAGTTGCTTACTCGGGAGACCCTGGATTCACTCCACAAGTGTTGTCACCTCCACTCTGCATCAAAAACTAAAATTCATCACAAATGACAAAATGATTGTGGTTGGAGGAGAAGAAGATATATTGGTCAGTCACTTAACATCTTTTCGATATATCGAGGTGGATGGCGAAATCACTGAGACACCCTTCCAATCCTTGGAAGTAGTGAACATGATGGCCATTCAACAGACCTTGGAGGTCCCGAAATCAGGACCATCTATGGCCTCATGGCATGGAGCAAAAGCTGTTATGGAAAGTGAAGATGCACAATACTGGGGCAAAGTGGTGGAAGTGAAAGAGAAACGAAACAAGTTTGGCCTGGGGTATGACCCATCATCAGACAAAGCTGGTAGCCAAGCTGACAAAGAGAAGATTCCTTCTGTGGAGAAAACGTTTACCAGCGCTGGCCACATCTTTGGCAAGCAGGTGGCAATGATCAGTGAAGAAGACCGCAAGGAGGGGGCGTCCAGCTGGATGCGGCAAGCCGCACCTAATGAAGAACTAATAAACTGGAAGGCTGTGGAAGTTCCCCAAATATTTCAAAAGTAATTTATCATTTTTAGACAAAACCATGTGCTCTGCCCAAGGCACAGTGGCATGTTGTAGGGCCTCCTTTATCTTTTTCAAGAGTTTTTATCATTAATGAAATGACGTTTTGCATTCAAATTTTTGTTCCTTTTCTTTCGTTTTGATCTATTTACGAAAATGGCAATCAAGTTTTTATGCACGCACTTTCTAAATAAACTGCATAAATCATAACATGCAGAAACACCACCGAGACTATTGATAACGACACTGCTATGGTCCAATATGACTTTGATTGTCCAATCTACCAAGCTGAAGACGAAGTGGGGGAAGATTACGAACTCCCTGAAGAGTTGGCCAGATTACTCAGATAAGAAGAAAAGGTCATTCAACCACACCAGAAAGACGTTGAAGTTATCAATCTGGAGACAGAAGAAGATAAGAGAGAAGTAAGGGTAGGCGCAGCGCTTCAAGATACAGTAAAGACAAGACTGATAGAGCTCCTCCACAAATATGACGGCGTATTTGCTTGGTCATACCAAGACATGCCCGAATTAGAAACTGACATCGTGACCCACAAGCTTCCCCTTAAAGAAGAATGCCCTGTTGTCAAACAAAAGCTAAGAAGAACTCGACCAAATATGGCCCTCAAGATCAGAGAAGAAGTGAGAAAGCAGTTTGATGATGGTTTCCTGGAAGTCGCTAAATACCCACAATGGGTTGCTAACATTGTACCGGTGCCGAAGAAAGATGGAAAAGTCCGCATGTGCGTAGACTACCGAGACTTAAACAGAGCTAGTCCCAAAGACGATTTCCCATTACCTCACATTGATGTACTGGTAGATAACACAGCTCAGTTCTCCGTGTTTTCCTTCATGGATGGTTTCTCAGGGTACAACCAAATTAAAATGGATCCCGAAGACATGGAGAACACCACGTTCATTACTCCTTGGGGAACCTTTTGTTACAAAGTAATGCCATTTGGTTTAAAAAACGTTGGGGGCAACATATCAACGTGCCATGATGACTCTCTTTCATGACATGATTCATGAAGAGATTGAGGTGTATGTCGATGACATGATTTCCAAATCCCAAACAGAAGAAGAGCACATCACCAACCTGGAGAAACTATTCACTCGTTTGAGGAAGTTTAGGTTGAGACTTTATCCTAATAAATGCACATTTGGGGTTCGATCTGGGAAGCTTTTAGGCTTTATTATAAGCCAAAAGGGAATTGAAGTAGATCCTGACAAGGTTCGAGCCATTCAGAACATGCATGCACCAAAGACTGAGAAGGAGGTTTGTGGTTTCTTAGGGAGACTAAATTACATCGCCAGGTTTATTTCTCACCTTACTGCGACATGCAAACCAATATTCAAGCTTATGAGGAAGAATCAAGGCGTGGAGTGGAATGAGGACTATCAGATAGCCTTCGACAAAATCAAAGAATACTTGCAAGAGCCACCAATTCTAATGCCACCTGCCGAAGGAAGACCTCTCATCATGTATCTAACCGTGCTCGATGAATCCATGGGTTGTGTATTGGGACAACAAGATGAGACTGGTAGAAAAGAGCATGCCATCTATTATCTGAGCAAGAAATTTAATGATTGTGAGACCAGATATTCATTACTCGAGAAGACTTGTTGTGCACTCACATGGGCTGCTAAGCGTCTCAGGCAGTACATGCTAACTCAAACAACTTGGCTGGTATCTAAAATGGATCCCATCAAGTACATATTCGAGAAACCAGCTCTCATTGGTAGGATTGCTCGATGGCAGATGTTGTTGTCAGAATATGATATCCAATATGTTACACAAAAAGCGATCAAGGGAAGCATACTAGCAGACCATCTTGCTCATCAACCACTGAAGATTACCAATCTTTGAAATTTGACTTTCCAGATGAGGACATCATGGCTGTTAAGGATGTTAAAGACTCCGAATTAGAGGAAAGCCTCGAGCCAAGAACAGGCTCGACGCTCATGTTTGATGGCGCCTCAAATGCAATAGGCCACGGAATTGGGGCAGTGCTGATGTCTCCCAAGAACTTCCATCTACCATTCACCACAAAGCTCTGTCTTACCTGCACAAATAACATGGCCGAGTATGAAGCTTGCATACTAGGGCTGGAAGAAGCTATTGAGTTGAAGATCAAGATACTAGAAGTATTTGGGGACTCCGCTTTAGTCATACATCAGATCATAGGCGATTGGGAAACAAGACATGCTAACTTAATTCCATACCGGGATTATGTGCTGAAGCTACTCCCAAAGTTTGACGAAATCACTTTCTCTCATATTCCTCGAGAAGAGAATCAGATGGCAGATGCCTTAGCAACTCTGGCTTCCATGTACAAATTAATATGGCCCAACCATCAGCCTCATATTGAGATTAGGCGTTTTGACGAACCTGCTCATTGCCTGACGACAGCAGAAGAGCCAGATGGTAAACCCTGGTTCTTTGATATCAAACAGTATCTAGAGAAGCGGGAATATCCGGCAGAGGCTTCCAGCCTTGACAAAAGGACCCTCCGGAGATTGGCATCAAAATTCCTCTTGAATGGGGAGGTATTGTACAAACAAAACTACGACATGGTTTTGTTAAGGTGTGTGGGCAAACATGAAGCAGATCAGCTTATGAGGTACATACACAAAGGTTCTTTCGGTACGCACGCCAATGGGCATGCCATGACCAAGAAAATTCTAAGGGCAGGTTACTACTGGTTGACAATGGAAACCGACTGTTACCATTACACCAGAACATGCCACAAATGCCAAATCTATGCTGACAAAATACATGTACCGCCTACCCCGCTGAACGTCATAGCATCACCTTGGCCTTTCTCTATGTGGGGCATCGACATGATTGGAATGATAGAACCCAAAGCGTCAAATGGACACCAATTTATCTTGGTGGCCATAGATTACTTTACCAAATGGGTGGAAGTCGCGTCTTATGCGAATGTCACAAAGCACGTAGTCGCCCGTTTCTTGAAAAATAACATCATATGTCGATATGGTATTCCCAACAAAATCATCACTGATAATGGGTCCAATCTCAACAACAAGACCATGGATGAGTTATGCGCAACATTCAAGATCGAGCACCACAACTCATCACCCTATCGACCTAAGATGAACGGGGTTGTTGAAGCTGCAAATAAAAATATCAAGAAAATCATCCAAAAGATGGTTGTTATGTACAAGGATTGGCATAAGATGTTACCTTTTGCGTTACATGGCTATCGCACGTCGACACGAACTTCAACAGGGGCAACTCCTTATTCCTTGATATATGGTATGGAAGCAGTTCTCCCTATAGAAGTAGAGATCCCCTCGATGAGAGTCCTGATGGAGGCTAAGCTAGATGAGGCGGAATGGGTTCAATCAAGGTATGACGAGCTCAACCTTATTGAAGAGAAACGCTTGAAAGCGTTAGGTCACAGTCAACTCTATCAGAGGCGTCTTAAAAAGGCATTCGACAAGAAAGTTCGTCCCAGAGTATTTCAAGAAGGAGATTTAGTACTGAAGAAAATCTTGCCTATTCACAAAGACTCCAGAGGGAAATGGAAACCAAATTATGAAGGCCCATTTGTGGTGGTTAGAGCCTTCTCCGGAGGCGCTCTAATTCTAGCAACTATGGATGGTGATGAGTTACCGCTTCCCACCAACGCTGATGCTGTTAAAAAGTACTTCGCCTAAAAAAAAGTGGAATAATAAAAGCCGCTAAATCGAAAACCTAAAAGGGAGATTTAGGCAAAAATGGCTATCCCGATGGATCGAAAACCCGAAGGGGAGATCCAAGCAAAAATTAGGGATAAAAATAAAAGAGTCTGACCCGCTGAGTTGAAAACCCGAAAGGGCGACTCAGGCAAAAATGGGTATCCCGGTGGATCGAAAACCCGAAAGGGCGGTCCAGGCAAAAGTTAGGGATTAATTCCAAGGCAAAGAGTTGTACTTACAGACATTTGACATACCCTCGAAGACAAAGAATCGATCTACCTCACTTTTCAAAAGCAAAGTGCTCGGGCTATCGAAGACATAAGGATCACAGCAGTGTGGAAACTCAATAAGAGCTCAATTCTCATTGCCATTTTGTTTTCTATGCACAACAATTACCTCATTAAGGAATTGCGTCTTTATGGACAATCACCCATTTAAGGGTCAAATCAATAAAAGAGAATTTTTCTCAACAAAGTGTGCCCAAATCATTTTTTATTTTATCTATTTGTTCGCAAAGAACCTTTTGTTTTTTATAAACATCACTTTTTTTTTAAAACTATTGGAGAAAATAAAACGCATGTTTTAATAAAGTGGTAAAATTGCTTTTGAAACAGTAAGCGGACGAATCCTTTAGTCCCCAAGATTCACTCTTGTCTTTCATAAAGGTGCAGGACTGATTGCAGACGGTTATGTTCCTTTCAACTACTGATTCATACCTCTCATAAATGTACTCATGGTATAGCCAGACCGGGGCAAGGCTCCACCACATTTCCAACAGAAACATTGATAAATCATGGACGGAGTATCGCGTGTTGGAAAGTCTGAACCTTTCAATGACTCGGAACAACCAAAATATATTCCCAAAACCACCTAGCAGGGGCATTAAAATTTGATCTCCGTCGATCGCCCCAATGATAAAAAATCCATACCATTGGCATCATACCTCAAAGCGAAATGTCTTAACCGGGGCATATCCAATTACCCAGTTGCATTCCTACATGCATCACAAGCATCATTTCATGCATAATTTCCTGCCAAACAAGGAAATTAAAAAAAAACAGTCATATCAATCATCAACATACTCATGCATAACACTCCCACAAAATGGGAATTTCAGCAAAATAAAAATCATTCGTATTCCTACAGCCAAATATCCCCAGCAAAATTGCATACTTGCATACATCCCATGCATTATCCCATGCATGGAATTCCCACCTAAAGTGGGACATTATACAAAAATCAAATATAAAATAACAGGATCCAAGGTCATTCGTATATGTCTCAGACATTCCTCATTTCCAAATAAAGTTATTACCCTACATAGGCTCATAGGGTTATTTCTCAGCAAATCATTTTTCAAAACAATGATATTCCCAGCATTTTTCTTCCAAGCAGAGGTTACCCTAAAAAGTCTCTTATAAGCTTTTCCCCTGCAGAGCATTTCTAGTAAATCTCCCAAAAGGAGTCTTTTCAAAAAATTCCCCCAACAGACGAATATTCGAGATACTGCTTCATTTATCTGAAGAATCTCATTTCTCTATTTGAGATACTGCTCTAAGTATTCTCGGAGAGTCTTAGATTCAATTAAAGTATTTTTCCCTTGTTGGAAAATTTTAATTATATCATATAAGATGCTGTTTCGACCCGATACAGAGAATCTCACTTTTACTGTTTGAGATACTGCTTCATCAATATGAAGAGTCTCATTTCAGATATTTTTTAGAGATACTGCTCTAAGTATCCACGGAAAGTCTTAGATTCAATTAAAGTATTTTTCCCTTGTTGGAAAATTTTAATTCTATCATATAAGATGCTGTTTCGACCCGATACAGAGAATCTCATTTTTACTGTTTGAGATACTGCTTCATCAATATGAAGAGTCTTATTTCAAATAATTTTTAGACATACTGCTCTAAGTATCCTCGGAAAGTCTTAGATTCAATTAAAGTATTTTTCCCTTGCTGGAATATTTTAATTCTATCATATAAGATGTTGTTTCGACTCGATACAGAGAATCTCATTTTTACTGTTTGATATACTGCTTCATCAATATGAAGAGTCTCATTTCAAATATTTTTTAGAGATAATGCTCTAAGTATCCTCGGAAAGTCTTAGATTCAATTAAAGTATTTTTCCCTTGCTGGAATATTTTAATTCTATCATATAAGATGATGTTTCAACTCGATACAAAGAATCTCATTTTTATTGTTCGAGATACTGCTTCATCAATATGAAGAGTCTCATTTCAGATATTTTTTTAGAGATACTGCTCTAAGTATCCTCGGAAAGTATTAGATTCAATTAAAGTATTTTTCCCTTGCTGGAATATTTTAATCATATAAGATGTTGTTTCGGCCCGATACAGAAAATCTCACTTTTACTGTTGAGATGCTGCTTCATTAATATGAAGAGTCTCATGCCAGATTTTCTTTATATTGCTCTAGCATCTTGAAAAATCTGGAGTTTTAGCTAGGGATGTCATTCCATTGCTAACATATCTCGACTATGACGTCCAAGATACTGTTCTGACGACTCCCAGAAAGTCTTGACTGTTCCATTTTACTGTAGGATAATGTCTTTTGCCATTTCTCACCGCATTTCCTTCCTGTATTTTCTTCCTTCCATTTCCTAGGACAAAATTTGGGTCTTCTTGTATTTAATCATCTCCCACCGTGAATGCGTAAAGACTGCTGTCATTACCACTTACCGGTTTGAGGTAATTAAATAGGGGCAGCTGTCACACCCCAATTTTGTCCGGCCATTTGTGGTTTGCCCATGGGATCTTTTTATTTCAAAGGCCCATTTGCATAAGTGTGTTCATAATCTAAAATGTGGTTTGAATCTTTTTACATTACTAATCCAAAACCTATTTTTTCTATTAGTAAGTATTAAGAGTCATGTTATTATTTCTAGGATCACTATTTACTAGTCCATTTACACATCCCAAATATTTATACCAAGTTCTAAGTTCTTCATGGGTTCCCAAATTAAATTTGCATTTTTTAGAAACATGTATGTGTCATTTTTAAATTAAAAGTTTCATATTTAGATTTTTTTTATTTATTTAAAATAGAATTGTGTTGTTTTTTAAAGTCCCATATTTAGATTTTTGTATTTAAAATAGAATTGTTGTTTTTTAAAATTAAGTCATTATACTTAAATTAGAAATTTGTTGTTTTAAAATTAAGTCATTATACTTAAGTTAGAAATATGTTGTTTTTAAAATTAAGTCATTATACTTAAGTTAGAGATATGTTGTTTTAAAATTAAGTCATTTTACTTAAGTTAGAAATATGTTGTTTTTAAAATTAAGTCATTATACTTAAGTTAGAGATATGTTGTTTTAAAATTAAGTCATTTTACTTAAGTTAGAAATATGTTGTTTTTAAAATTAAGTCATTATACTTAAGTTAGAAATATGTTGTTTTTAAAATTAAGTCATTATACTTAAGTTAGAAATTTGTTGTTTTTAAAAGTTGAATGATTAACATAAATAAATATTGAGTTAAATTTCGAAAGATTAAAAGGTAATTACATAATTAAAATTTAATTCAATAAGTCCCAAATAATCCAAACACACATTTTGTCTAAAAAAAACTAAACTAAGTAATTACAGTGAAAAAATTGCTACAGATAGAAATAGGTTCCTAATGACCAAAACCAAGCAATTAGGATGAAATCACTTTGGACTTAGTCACAAAAACAGGGTGTCTTGAAGCTTGGAGCAGTCACCTTCCATTCCATCAGGTCATCTCAGAGCTATAACCTGCAGAGAAAAATAGCTTATTCAAAAAGCACTTTTTAAAAAGCACTCAAAAAACTGAAAAACAACTAATCAAATTACTAAGTTCAAAGCTTTATCCAGAGGATTAATTAGAACATCTGAAAAGGCATTACAACAATGGCTCAAACAAGAACAGATTAAATCCCACATAATTTGGGATGAGAAAATCGAAAAGAAACAGGAGTGTTTTAGGGCTTAATCCTTTCTTCATAATAACAACAGATGAGAGGTTAACGAGAACAACAACATATGCACGGCAAGAGATTTCTTCTAAAAACATAGAACACACATCAAGAACAACATAGCAATATTTCATAAAAATCTCTTCTTTTTTTTGCACCATTACCCTGCCAAAACACACACCAAACCATTCATTAAAAAGTTCATACGATCCAAAACTACCCAGAGTTTCTCACCGGAACTCTGGATTTGTCGAACTAAACCGCCAATCGTGACTTGTGACATAGAAACGCAGAAGAAAGAAAGGAGTAGACAAAGAGTCAGAAAAAAGAGTGAGAAGGACGACTTACCGCGAAGTCAGGATCTATTAACGGTACCCTCGCCGGAAAAGCAAAGCTTTATTTACTATTCTTTATTGTTTTTCCTTTTTGAAATATGATGTTGAATATTTGCTTGTGCACTCCTCGTGATTAATTGCTTGTTGGTTTGGTTGATTTGGATATGATCATACTGTTATGTTTGGTTGTAGAAAATCTTTGATTTGTTCGTTCTTATAGGAATTCTGGGTTTAGAGTTGGATTTATGAGGGGGAATTTAGGTTTTGTTCTTCTTAAAGGAGATCGCTTTGCTAATTTTTGGAAAGTCTGATGAATGCCTTCATGGTGTTCATCAAGAAATGGTAGGTTTAGATCTTTAGTGAGTTTCGGTTGGGTCAAAGAAGGCGAGAGAGATGAGGTTTCGTTTGAACAAAAGAAATGGGAGATACCTAAGTAGGAGGAAAACCCATACATTCCAATTTTTTTTTAATAAAAAAATAAATGCTTTGAACGAGGGATATTAATTAGTACTCTTTTGGAATCTTCTGTTTTAAAACCAATGGACAACTAATTTATGTCTTTTTAAAATAGTAATAAAAATTCATTTAACTTTTGGTACTCCTCATCCATCACATTAAAATTGATGTCACAATTTGTCTGCTGATGCGTGTGATTTTAGGATTGTTCGTCTCCCCACTTAGACTCCTAGATCTACCCGACGTGTCCTGGAAGAGTATTAGGCCGCCGGTCCAACCTGGGTATAAAACAATGGCTTTGTGGCCCACTGTATTCTAAATCAAACCCCTATTTGATCCATGCATCCCAGTTTTTTTTTTGCGCTTTTAAATTCACTTATTTCTTTGTCTAGATATTTAAATAAAATGATCTCAATCAATAAGTAGTAAAAATGTTTATTAGCATTATTCTTAATTTATATGTATTTATTACTTCATTAGAAAATTATAATTAATTGAAAGGGTAAATTGTTAGTATAAGCAAATAATTCATTTTCCCCCTAAAATGAACTCAATCGCGGTCCGACACCAACTAGTTTTTTCCCAAAACATATTAATTTTAATAAATTCGAATTCAACATATTTAATTAAATACTCTTCAAAATTATTTAAATTAATGTTTGGATGAAAAGGAGAATGGTAAGCGTACGCTTCACGATATCTCGATTATTCGAATAATTGGCGTTCGCCACATTGCTCGAGTTTTCGTCATCCAATTAAAACCGCAATCATATAAATTCAAATCACCTTTTCATATCACACCCAATTTCGCAAAACAAACTTAATAACTTAAACTTCAATTGATTGAATGAGAGGCGTTCGCCTCGCCATTATGTGATTATTTGAACGAGTGGCGCACGCCACATTGCTCAAAATCACCGACTTTTCAAAACCTACCAATTCAAAATTCAAATTATTCTCGCAAATCAAATACGACATCTAAGACTTATCTTTTATAAATTAAACTTCGGATGATAAGAGATGGGAGGCGTTCGCCTCACCATCTCTCGATTATTTGAATAATTGGCGATCTCCATATTGCACAAATCATCGACTTTCGATTAATACATTTTAATTAAACTTGGATAAAGGAATAAGTGGAGCACGCCTCATTATTCTTTGAATAAGCAAGTAGGAGGCGTACGCCTCACTACCGTGCATATTCAATATCCGCAAACAAACTTTCAAAATAATTCGAACGGAAAAAGGGAGGAGAAGGCGTTCGCCTTATTATTCCTCGAAAGAATTGGACGATTGGTGTGCACCATATTGCTCAATCTTCCGTCATTCTTCAAAAATATCTCAAACAAACCAAATTTCTCACCCCCGAGCGATCGAAACCATTCAAACCCAAACACATCAATTCAACTCGTCACCCCCGCGTGACCAAAACCCTTCTTTCAAAAAGAACATTGTCAATCCTTTCTAATGCGCCCAACAAACCAGTGCTAGAGCCTCCACCGGGAGTAGACAAGCCAGCGTTTAGCCTTTAGAACACCGACCTACACAGTCGTTCATCAAATAAAACACACCAAATATTCGTAGTAGCCCGAACTATGAATGCTCTGATTTCCTTATTGCACCATAAGGATATGTAGGCACGAGATTGCGAGATCTTGGCGAGCACACTAATAAAAAACCTCCCTTTTCCCCTTCTGAGGTCTTCATCCATCTCTATTATCAACTCTAATTACTCGAAGAAAGCAAATAACATTTAACTAACATTCAAATAGCAAATTAGACTAAAAGGTTCCCGTTGAGTGCAACGGACGTGGGGGGTGCTAATACCTTCCCCTTGCGTAATCGACTCCCGAACCCGTATATGGTTGCGATGACCATTATTCCATTTTTAAAAGGTTTTATCGATATTTTCCTATTCCTTCATTGGGATAAATAAAGTTCGGTGGCGACTCTGTTCGAACATAAATATTTCCGCGACCATCGCGAGGAATCGTATTTTTCGATACAATTAGATACAATTGGAAGGAGTTCCTACCTAAATAACCTTGTTTTGTGTAATTCGCCTACGCGGACTTAGAACGAAGTGAAATATGGATCTCGACCCACTAGAAAATCTTCCAACGGGATTTTCCGAATCAAATGATGAGGGTCATTTGTTTTGAGTAAAATAGTGGGAGCATATTTAATTAAAGGCCTAATTAAATATGTCAATGATACTTATATTTTCATTAATTCTTATGTAGATTACCATGACAACAAACACCTCTAACAACATCTTGCGATCAATCCTTGTCAAAGAAAAATTGTCTGGGATAAATTTTCATGATTGGCACCGAAACCTGAGGATTGTCCTCAAACGTGATAAAAAGTTGTATGTCTTGGAGAAACCTGTTCCTGAAGAGGAACCTCCTAGTTCTGCACCTAAGGAAGAAAGAGATGCTTATAAGAAGCATGTCGATGATGCCAATGAAACTTCTTGTCTCATGCTAGCTACCATGAACTCAGAATTGCAAAAGCAACATGAGAACATGGCAGCGTTCGATATGATCGAACACCTGAAGATGCTCTATCAAGAGCAAGCAAGGCATGAGAGGTTTGAAGTTTCAAAATCCTTTTTTCAAGGCAAGTTAGCTGAGGGAGCCCCTGTAGGTCCCCATGTGCTCAAGATGATTGGGTATGTGGAAAACCTTTAGAGATTGGGTTTTCCCCTCGGAAAGGAACTTGCGACTGATTTGATCTTGCAATCGTTGCCAGATAGATTCAGTCAATTTGTCCTAAATTTCAATATGAATGGTATGGACAAATCTCTTCCTGAACTGCTCGCCATGTTAAGAACTGCTGAGCAAAATCTGAAGTCAAAAGAGAAGTCCATTTTGATGATCGGAAATGGAAAGAGACAGAACAAAAGGCCCACCAAGCAGGGTGATAAAGGGAAAGGCAAGGAAGTTGCCAAACCCAAACCCACCGTTGCTGCTTTAAAGCCTAGTGGAGGCATATCAAAAGAAGGCACTTGCTTCCATTGCGGTAAGACCGGACACTGGAAGAGAAACTGCCCAAAGTACCTGGAAGATAAGAAGAATGGAGTAGAGACTTCAACTTCAGGTATTTTTGTTATTAAAATTAATTTATCTACTTCTGCATCATGGGTATTAGATACTGGATGCGGTTCTCACATTTGTACAAATGTGCAGGGACTAAAAAGGAGTAGAGATTTGGCAAAAGGTGAAGTCGACCTACGAGTTGGCAATGGAGCAAAGGTTGCTGCTTTAACCGTAGGAACTTATGTATTGACTTTACCTAGTGGTTTAATAATTCAGTTAGAGAACTGTTATTATGTACCTGCAATTAGCAGGAATATTATTTCCGTTTCTTGTTTGGACAAGTTTGGTTTTTCATTTATCATAAAGAACAATTGTTGCTCAATTTATTTGAATGATATATTCTATGCTACTGCACAAATGAACAATGGATTATATGTCCTTGATCTTGAAATGCCTATTTATAACATTAATACTAAAAGGATGAAACCTAATGAGTTAAATCCAACTTACCTTTGGCATCGTCGATTAGGCCACATAATTGAGAAGCGCATTTCCAAACTACATAAAGATGGACCCTTGGACTCTTTTGATTATGAATCATATGAGACATGAAGATCTTGTTTAATTGGAAAGATGACAAAGTCTCCATTCACAGGAAAAGGTGAAAGAGCTAATGATCTTTTGGCCCTCATACATACTGATGTATGTGGACCACTGAACATACCAACTAGAGGAGGTTTTCAGTACTTCATCACATTTACTGATGATTTCAGTAGATATGGTTATGTGTATTTAATGAAACACAAATCAGAGTCCTTTGAAAAGTTCAAGGAATTCAACAATGAAGTACAAAACCAACTAGGTAAGAATATTAAAACTCTTCGATCAGATCGAGGTGGTGAGTATTTAAGCCTAGAGTTTGATGACCATCTGAAAGAGTGTGGGATCCTATCCCAACTTACTCCTCCTGGAACACCCCAATGGAATGGTGTATCTGAGAGAAGAAATCGAACCCTGTTGGACATGGTCCGATCCATGATGAGTCACGCCAATCTTCCAAACTCCTTTTGCGGACATGCACTGTTGACAGCAGCTTACACACTTAACCGTATTCCATCCAAACAGGTTGAGAAGATACCATATGAGATATGGAGTGGTAAGAAACCACATATGTCTTACATGAAGATTTGGGGTTGCGAAGTTTATGTGAAACGACAAATTTCAACTAAACTTGAGCCCAAATCTGACAAATGCTTATTTGTGGGGTATCCTAAAGAAACAAGAGGGTATTACTTCTACAATCATTCTGAGGGCAAAGTGTTTGTCGCTCGAACTGGAGTTTTCCTAGAAAAGGATTTTATTTCCAAAGGAATCAGTGGGAGGAAAGTAGAGCTTGAAGAAATTCAAGAATCACAAAGCATCGATACACCTATGGAGGAATTAGAGCAGGAAACACAAATAGTTGTGGAAGAGCAACCTGCTCAAGTAGAACAAGACCAGCGTAGGTCAAGCAGGATATGTCACCTACCTGAGAGATATGGATACCTCATAATAGATCAAGGTGATGTATTACTCATGGATCAAGATGAGCCTGTGACCTACCAAGAGGCCATAACTGGTCCCGAGTCTGAGAAGTGGCTAGAAGCCATGAAATCTGAAATGGATTCCATGTACACAAACCAAGTTTGGACCTTGGTAGAGCCTCCTGTAGGAGTTAACCCTATAGGATGCAAGTGGGTCTTCAAAAAGAAGACTGACATGGATGGTAAGGTACATACCTATAAGGCAAGACTGGTTGCAAAAGGATATAAACAAATTCATGGGGTTGACTATGATGAAACCTTTTCACCAGTTGCAATGCTTAAATCTGTTCGGATTTTACTTGTTAGCATATCATGATTATGAAATATGGCAGATGGATGTCAAAACTTCTTTCCTTAATGGGAATCTTCTTGAGGATGTGTACATGACACAACCTGAAGGATTTGACATACCAGAAGAAACCCAAAAGATATGTAAGTTACAAAGGTCAATCTATGGATTGAAGCAAGCTTCCAGAAGCTGGAATCTTCGTTTTGATGAAATAGTAAAACAATATGGATTCATCAAGAACGAAGATGAGCCTTGTGTCTACAAGAAGGTTAGTGGAAACGATGTCCCTACCCTGTAACAAGTAAAGTCTTGGTTGGGGAAATGCTTTTCTATGAAGGACCTAGGTGAAGCAGCCTATATATTAGGAATTAGAATCTATAGAGATAGATCACAAAAACTGCTTGGCCTAAGTCAGAGTACGTACATAGACAAAGTGCTGAGACACTTTAACATGCATGATTCCAAGAAAGGATTCATACCTATGCAACATGGCCTGTGTCTATAAAAAACACAATCCCCTTCAATTAAGGAAGAAAGGGATCGCATGAATAAGATTCCATATGCATCTACAATAGGATCTATCATGTATGCCATGTTATGTACTCGACCAGATGTCTCGTATGCTTTAAGTGCAACGAGTAGGTACCAATCTTATCCTGGTGATGCCCATTGGGTAGCTGTCAAGAATATCCTTAAGTACTTGAGAAGTACTAAGGACTCATTCTGTATATATGGAGGTCAGGAAGAGTTGGCTGTAATTGGATACACCGATGCCAGCTTCCAGACAGATAAGGATGACTTTAGATCGCAATCTGGTTATGTGTTTTGCTTAAACGGTGGCGTTGTGAGCTGGAAAAGTTCAAAGCAAGATACAGTTGCTGATTCTACAATCGAGGCCGAGTATATTGCTGCCTCAAGTGCAGCAAAGGAAGTTGTTTGGATCAAAAAGTTCATTAGTGAACTTGACATAGTTCCTAGCATTGTGGATCCCATTGGTCTCTATTGTGATAACAATGGTGCTATCGCATAAGCTAAGGAGCCTAGATCTCACCAACGATCCAAACACATACTTAGGCGTTATCACCTCATTCGAGAGATAATAGATAGAGGAGATGCGAAAATATGCAGAGTACCTACACTTGACAATATTGTTGACCCACTGACAAAGCCTCTTGCGCAGCAGAAGCATGATGGCCATACTAGATCTATGGGCATTAGGGGTATGCCTGATTGGCTCTAGTGCTAGTGGGAGATTGTTGGTGTAAGCCCTAGAGGCCAATACTTTTAGTACTTGTATCCAATTATTTATTAATAATAAAAGGGTTTTTCTTTATTATGTTTGTTTAATAAAGTCCCTGGAATAGATAGTCCGTTTAATGTATCAAGTGTGACTTAATCATGAGAGCACATTAAACATAAGGACACTATTCTTAAAGTATCCGTAGTCGAGCTTTATTGTGAAGTGGGATAACATTAAAGCATGGAGACTATTATGTTTATAGACTGATGATCACATCTCATGGATCATGGATAAGGAGTTATCAAGTCTCAAACATAGGTATGAATATTAAGAGTAATATTTATACTGGATTGACCCGCTATGAGAATACTACATAGAATGTTATGCAAAGTGTCATAAGTTATTCTCATGGTGATAATGGTGTATACCACCCTTCGACCTGAAACCACTATGGACCCTAGATGTATAGTCGAGTGCTTTATTGCTGATCCAACATTGTTCGTAACTGGATAACCATAAAGACAGTTGATGGATACTCCGCAAAGCATGCTAAGGGACATGAGTGACCTAGATGGAATTTGCCCATCCTGCGTAACAGGATAAATGTCTATGGGCCCAATATTGAACTGGACAGGGATGACACGGTCTATGCCTTGTGTTCAATATAGACATAAGGGCAAAAAGGTAATTATACACATAATTATTATCACAGAAGGATTTGTCAGATCACATGACATTTTCGTGACTTGGGTAGCAGTGATTTGTTGCTAGATACCGCTCACTGTTTATTATGTTAAATGCGTGATTTTATATAATTGCCAACGTCGCGAAAACCTACAGAGTCACACACAAAGGACAGATTGATGAGAGATAGAGTAACTAAGGAACACCGTAGGGTACGGTGCACTTAAATGGAATACTAAATATGGTAAGGTACCACACGCTTAAGTGATTTTGGGTATATTATAAGATATGGGCCAAAATACACTTAAGTGGCCTTTTTAGCTTGAAGCCCACACAAGTGGTTCTATAAATAGAACCCTTGGGTAGAAGCATTGTCACTCTTGCATTTTGTTTCTCTCTCTCTCTCACACTCAAAGCCCTCATTCATAGCAGCTAGCACTGAGATTGAAGGAATCCGTTTGTGTGGACTGAGTAAAGGCGTTGTCATCGTTCAACGTTCGTGATCGCCACAAGAGGTAACGATTCTATCACTGATCATGCCCATTCGTAAGGATCCTTAAAGGAGAAAATTTTTAAATTCCGCTGCATTTTGGATCTCCATTCTCCTTCAGTAGTAACATAGGTCCCAACAGGTCGACTGATTGAGTCGACTCATCAATATCTGCATTTTCCTCGGGTCCCAACAGGTCGACCTGTGAGTCGACTCATCAATATAGGAGTTCCCCTCGCTTCCCAACAGGTCGACCAATGTGTCGACTCATAAATCTTTGTGTCCCAACAGGTCGACCTACGCGTCGACTCATCGCTACCCAGATCTACTTTTTTTGGATTTCAAACGTCGATGTGTCGACTCATCACATGTTTGAGTCGACTCTTCGCTGCCCAATACTGGGATTGCATTTATTTCGGGTCCGACTGCGTCGACCCATGAGTCGACTCTTCGCTGCTTAGGTCAGGGCATATACTCTTGAAATTTGGTCGACTCAGTTCTCAAGAAAACTCTTTTCCTGCATAATTGACTATATTGGTCACTCTATCTTCTACTTCTCTCCACCACTCTCCTTCACAGAAAAACCATAATAACCTCTCACCAACAACACTCCAATGGCATCAAAAGCTTCCGGCAAGATATCTGCTAGAGGACCCTCTTCTCACACCGAGAATGCATCATCTCGATCACATGTTCAGGTAACCGCTTTATCCTTACTCTCTGATGATCTTGCTGAAATCTATGATAAGAAGTTCAAAAATAAACTGTCATAAAGCAATACATTTACTCACCATTAGTGATTGGATGCATGCGTATTCCAGATGTTGTTGAACGATTAGTTTTCAAGGCATCGATTTATTCTTAAACTGCATCACTGAGTACAATGAGAATTTAGTTAAATTGTTTTGTACCGACGTGGCTGAAAAACTCGAGGGCTTTAGGTTTTTCTGCAACATTGGTAATCATAATGTTAAAGTGAACGATGATGTATGGAAATCTCTCTTTGAGATCTCTCCACTATCGTCTCCAACTGATCTCAAGATTACCGACAGTGTATACGCACCCGATTATGATTTTAGGATTACATTAAACAAAATGTTGAGGAAACCGTTTGCTCCGGAAGTTGTTCAGAGTATTTTATTCCCTACTAATGTGACTATCGGGTGAAGCGCTGTGAAAAATACAGAGTCGCCACCGGACTTTATTTATTCCAAAGGAAAGGGAAAATAGCGATAAAACCCCAAATGAGGGAAACGGTCTCGCAACCAAGAGCGGATTCGGAAGTCGATAATGCAATGGGAAGGTATTAACACCCCTCACATCCATGGTACTCCATGGGAACCACTTGCTCGTATCAAATGCGTATGGATGTTTATTTATCTGTAAGTTGCTTGCTATAAGGAATGAGATGAAAGAATAAGATGGGAGAGAAAATAAGTTTTAATTTAGTATGCTCGCCAAGGATTTGGGCCCTCATGCCTACGTATCCCCATACGTGCAATAGGAAAGTCAGAGCTTCGTAGTTCGACTAAAAAATGGCATATTTGTTTGGTTATTTTTACTGAACAGTATTGATGTTTGCGTGCTACTGTTCGCTTGCTTGTACACTCTATCATGGGAGCGGAAAGTATTTGCTTGTCTGCGGTAAAGTGGTTACGCTTGGTTCGCACTCTAGCAGTTAAACATTACTTGCTCACACATGGAGGCTTAAGCTTCGTTCAAGGTAGAAAGGAAGTAACACGTCCTTATTGAAGGGTTTTGAATAGAGTGCACTAAGTCAAAAGAGGATTTGATTTGTTGGGGTCGATTTTATGCATGGAGACAAGCATTAGACCCTTGGCTAGATACAGTCAACGGTCCAATAACTCGGGAGTTAAGGGGACAATGTTGTCCTAACCACTCTTTTTCATCCAAAAAAGAGATTTGAATTGTGAAAGAAGTTTAGCAAGTCTAATCGTTGGAACTTAGAGGGTGACAAGTCTCTAACCGTTGACTAAGTACAGTTAACAATTAGAGTACTTGGGAATCGAGAGGACAATGGAGTCCTAACTACTCTTTTTCTTCCTCATAGCACCTAGATTTAACTTGTTTGAATTATTAGATGTTTTAAGAGGGGGAAGTCAAGTGTCGGGTCCTCAGGCTAGGTACGGTCGACAACCCAATTACTTGAATGTAGTGTACAAACACGTACACCTCATTTGCATTCCAATTTGTTATGAAAATGGTTTTGAAAAAGGTATTTGGCGTTGGATCAAGCGTTTGAATTTATTATGAAAAATAGTGAGTGAAGAATGGAGGTGAGAGATAGGATGAAGATTGAGAGGAGAATGAAGAAGAGATGTGAATAATGGATCTTGGAGTGGATGGAGGATGCTTGACGTTGGATCAAGCATCCACGTTGCAATGGTGTGAGTTTTATTCGGAAAACAACTTGACGTTGAATCAAGTACCTTTTGTTTATTTTGAAATGTTTTGTTTATCGTTTTGTATTTTATCTTTGTTATTAACATGCATAGTAAACTAACTAAGAAGCAATAAATCTAAGTTATTACATGACTAAGCGGAGGGGGAACATTTAACCCATAATGAGGGGATGGATCCATACAATACAATGGAAAAGGAATGAAAGGAAAATACAAGTTATAAACTACTAAACTATGTACCATGCCTAAGGCATACAAGTGACATGATACTTCAAACAATACAAAGCTATTGAATGAAAATGAAATGGTTAGGAGCATGGCTAGCTAGAAGTGAGCTTGCATCTCCAAGTCATATGTGGCAACACAAGGTAACAAATGAATTAGCATGAGATAAAGTTGAATGAGTAAGAATGATGCAACGATATGTAAGTACATACAATGGTTAGAATCGATTCGAAAGGTAATGGATTAATCAATTAAAAGTAATCAAGGATTTATCCTATGATCATGGCAAATGAAATGGGACATACAAAGTATTCATCACCTAAATTAAAATGGAATTTTCAATTTACAATACGATCATAAACCGACGAATCGATTAAATGGACAATTAAAGTGACTATTAATTCTAAAAGTATAAAATCTATCTAAACATGAATTAGGATCACAATCTATCAAATGGAAAATTACCAATCTAAATTCAAGAATCGAATCTAATGACTATGATCACACATATTGAGTTGAGTCAAAATTTAGTCTAAAGTTTAATCATGGTAAAATCAATATCCAACTATCTTAATCCACACAAAATCCACAAAATGAAATAATCAAAATTTATTACCTAAAATTATAATCAACGCATGGTTAATCAAATGAGTGTTAATTATGGAAAATTAAGAAAAACTAAATCTAATCTAAAGTTCGATTAAACCTAATTTCTAATTAACTATCTAATCCTAATTAACCACATGAACTATGTTAACTATTCACTAAAACCATGTTAAGCCCTAATTAACAAAAATCAAGAAAATTCTAATTTTTAACCCTAACAAGAAAATTCAGAAGCTAACTAAAAATAATTAACAAGTAATTAATTATGGATTAATTTGGATTATGGAAATTTATGGGCTAGGGGTATGAATAACCAAATTAAGGGGTGCGGAATGGAAAGCTTGGGCCTTAAGCCCAAGCTTCAACCGAACACGGGCCTTGGTAAGCCCAGGTTTCCATGGCAAGAAGCTCATCATGTCATGCAGAAAAAAAAAACCTCATCGCATCTTCACTTTGGTTCACCGTCTCCGCCGCATGAATGTTTCCAAGACTCGCTGAAGAATTCCAAGAACGAGTAAAATCCTCAGCTTGCATATCGAAGCCACACTAGGACCATAAACGACGCACCCATGAATCAAAACTCGGTTCACCCTCTTCTTCCTCCTTCGAAATCATGAGCGAAAACAGAGAAAGTATGCTCACGACATAAGAGTTTCGATTCCAGGTTCTTCCGAAGAATTTAGAACCAAATGGATTCATGTTCACACGTAGCCGAGTCAGATTCGTCCAATCGCAACAAGATGAAATCAATGCCATAATTAGATTTAAGCCTTCATTTTCACGCACGGATAAAGAAGTTCAGGGAATCGATACGAATCGAGGGAGCTTACCGATGTGAAACATCGATGCTAGGTTCTAATCTCCCCCTTTTGTTATGCTCCTCCGTTGTCGTTCGTCAACTCTGTCGCGGCGTCGAAGATGGAGGATGAGACACGAAGATGACGATGAACCATTTTCTTCCAGATGACTGTTGATAGGTAATAGTCAGATTTATTTCCTTCTGCCTTTTCGATTCTCACTCTCCTTTTGCTTCTTCTTGATTCTGTTTTCTGTTGCTTTCTTTTTGGTATTTGGTTGTCGTGAGGGTTAGGATTGGTGGCGGTTGAGAGTTACGCGAGGTCTCGTTTTTCCGTCGGGGGTCGAAGTCTTAACGCAATGATTGGAAAAAGAGAGGTACGGTTGGTGGCTTTTTCACATTCTATTGGCAGGTTGTAGAATTCTACAGGTTGCAGAATTGTGGTTCAAGATGGTTTATGGAAGGTGGTTGAGTTTTGTGCCGGTTTCATTCGTTCTGTTGGAAGAGGGTGGGATTGGGTTTTTTATGGATGTTTCAGAAGGAAGAACGTTCTGAACTTACAGGCCTGTTGTGAGTGGTTTTGGAGGTTAGAATGATGGTTCTTGTGGTTGTTAGGAGTGATGAAGATGGAAGGTGAAGGTGATGGCAAATGGAACGAGAGATAGTTTTTCAGGGCCCTTGTGAGGTATGAATGAACTCCTTTTTATGCAGGTTTTTTGTTGGTGTAAGCCCTAGAGGCCAATACTTTTGGTACTTGTATGGAATTATTTATTAATAATAAAAGGATTTTTCTTTATTATGTTTGTCTAATAAAGTCCCTAGATTAGATAGTCCGTTTAATGTATCAAGTATGACTTAATTATGAGATCACATTAAACATAAGAACATTATTCTTAAAGTATCCATAGTCGAGCTTTATTGTGAAGTGGGATAACATTAAAGCATTAAGACTATTATGTATATAGACTGATGATCACATCTCATGAATCATGGATAAGGAGTTATCAAGTCTTAAACATAGGTATGAATATTAAGAGTAATATTTATACTGGATTGATCCGCTATTAGAATACTATATAGAATGTTATGCAAAGTGTCATAAGTTAGTCTCATGGTGATAATGGTGTATACCACCCTTCAACCTGAAACCACTATGGACCCTAGATGTAGAGTCGAGTGCCTTATTGTTGATCAAACATTGTCCGTAACTGGATGACCATAAAGACAGTTGATGGGTACTCCACGAAGCGTGCTAAGGGACATGAGTGACCTAGATGGAATTTGCCCATCCTACGTAACAGGATAAATGTCTATGAGCCCAATATTGAACTGGACAAGGATGACACGGTCTATACCTTGTGTTCAATATAGACATAAGGGCAAAAGGGTAATTGTACATATAAGTATTATCACAAAAGGATTTGTCATATCACATGACATTTTCGTGTCTTGGGTAGCAGTGTTGTGTTGCTAGATACCGCTCACTGTTTATTATGTTAAATACATGATTTAATATTATTGCCAATGCCGCGAAAACCTACAGGGTCACACACAAAAGGACGAACTGATGAGAGATAGAGTAACTAAGGAATACCATAATTACGGTTCCCTTAAGTGAATTGTAGAACATCGTAAGGTACGGTGTACTTAAGTAGAATACGAAATATGGTAAGGTACCACGCGCTTAAGTGATTTTGGCATATTATAAGATATGAGCCACATACACTTGAGTGGGCTTTTTAGATTGCAGTCCACACAAGTGGTTCTATAAATAGAACCCTTGTGTAGAAGCATTTGTGCAGTTGCAATTTCGTTTTTTTTTTCTCTCTCTCTCTCTCTCACTCAAAGCCTTCATTCGTAGCAGCTAGCACTGAGATTGAAGGAATACGCTCGTGTGGACTGTGTAGAGGTGTTGTCATTGTTCAACGTTCGTGATCGCTCCGTAGATCTGCATCAAAGGTTACAATTGCCACAAGAGGTAACAATTCTATCACTGATCATGCCCATTTGTAAGGATTACTAAAGGAGAAATTTTAAATTCTGCTGCGTTTTGGATCGCCCTTCTCCTTCAACGGTATCAGAGTCACTTACGAAACCATGCATCTGATAGCTGTTTATTTTCTGTATTTTCTGTATTAATACGATTAAAAGACAGAATGAATCAAAGAATAAACGAGCAATTAAATTTGGCATCATGTGTGTACGATTTGGATGATTGATGTTGACTATGCTTCAGAATCCGACATTAGTATGGTGAAGCAGCGATACATCGATCGTCCATAGGTTATGCAATTGAGGTCGATCAAGTTATATATATGATATAAGTAATCTTGATGCAAAATACGGTATATATGATATACTGTTTCTGTTTTGTTCATTCAAACACTTAATGGTTGTTTTCCTTTGGGCGATCAATGGTCATTTGCTTCTTGATCCGACATTAGTATGGTGAAGCAATGACGTGTTGATCAATCATATTGAATCAACAATCGAGGTGTGTTTGACAGTCTGAAATTGGTGCATTAGGGTTAATGACGGCACAAGGGTTGTGTTGTCAAAGAGTTATGCGATTAGGGTTGTGACTGCGCAAGAATTGTGCTTTAAAGTATCAAGTGTTGATGCGAAAAACGACGTCGATTTCAAATGAATTGTTCATTAAAAATTTCGGCCAGGGGCGCTGTCCCTTCAACCCCGTCCGCTGACTGGGCAGCGAAACTCCCGTTCTCGCTTACCGGGCAGCGGACCCCCGACTAACTCTGCGTAGTGTGATTGGTCGCTGAAATTTAATTTGGTTTTTATTAATTAAAAGAATTAAAATTAATAATAATAATCTATTTATTATTATTGTCTTGTGGTGATCGGTTATGGCCTTAGTTTTCCTTTATTTTGTTTTGGGTTTTTTAAATACGACCTGCGTGTCATGCCTCTCTTTTAATCTCTTAATGTAACTTCTTTTCTCATCTCACTCCCTCGTATGTAAAACGAGTTTATTTTATGTAATGTAATGTTATGAAGAAAGAGAAGAATTCAATATCAAAGGAGGACAACCTTGAAGATCTTGCTTGGAGAAGCTTAGATCGTTATTAGGTTAGCTTAGGTTCTCTCATTGGCTTGGGAGAACAATTGCGCTAGGGGCTATAACTGTTTCATTATGTATGTTGATGCCTGTGAATGTATGTTGATGCATGTGATAGACGGTTTATATGATAAATAAGCCGGTGAGATCAGAATAGTTGCAAATTCCCTCAAATTAAATATTAAGTTTATGCTTTCCAAGTTTTAGCACTCATCAAGACTAGTATCGGATAATATAGGTTTCGCCTACGCGAGGTGCATGTTCTATATTAGTAAGGTGTGATGGGGTAAATGTAATATCCAATTACTAAAACAATGGGTCAAACTTAACTAAACAAATTATAATAAGATTATATATGTTTAGAAGCAAGAGTTGGAAATGATCCATGTGATGGATTGGAATAAGGAGTTATTCACCCAACTAAAATATTCGAGAGTTGTATTAGATACAATTGGAAGGAGTTCCTACCTAAATAACCTAGTTTTGTGTAATCCTCCTACACGGACTTAAAACAAAGTGAAATGTGGATCTCGACCCACTAGAAAATTTTCCAACGGGATTTTCCGAATCAAATAATTACCATGACAACAAATACCTCTAACAACATTTTGCGATCAATCCTTGACAAGGAAAAATTGTCTGAGACAAATTTTCTAGATTGGCACCGAAATCTAAGGATTGTCCTCAAACATGAAAGAAAGTTGTATGTCTTGGAGAAACCTGTTCCTGAAAGAAACCTCCTAGTTCTGCACCTAAGGCAGAAAGAGATGCTTATAAGAAGCATGTCGATAATGCCAATGAAACTGCTTGTCTCATGCTAGCTACCATGAACTCAGAGTTGCAAAAGCAACATGAGAACATGGCAGTGTTCGATATGATCGAACACCTGAAGATGCTCTATCAAGAGCAAGCAAGGCAAGAAAGGTTTGAAGTTTCAAAAGCCTTTTTTCAAGGCAAGTTAGCTGAGGGAACCCCTGTAGGTCCCCATGTGCTCAAGATGATTGGGTATGTGGAGAACCTTGAGAGGTTGGGTTTTCCCCTCGGAAAGGAACTTGCGACTGATTTGATCTTGCAATCGTTGCCAGATAGATTCAGTCAATTTGTCCTAAATTTCAATATGAATGATATGGACAAATCTCTTCCTGAACTGCTCGCCATGTTAAGAACTGCTTAGCAGAATCTGAAGTCAAAGGGGAAGTCAATTTTGATGACCGGAAATGGAAAGAGACAGAACAAAAGACCCACCACGCAGGGTGATAAAGGGAAAGGCAAGGAAGTTGCAAAACCCAAACCCATTGTTGTTGCTTTGAAGCCTAGTGGAGGCATAGCAAAGGAAGGCATCTACTTCCATTGCGGTAAGACCAGAGACTAGAAGAGAAACTGCCCAAAGTACCTGGAAGATAAGAAGAATGGAGTAGAGACTTCAACTTCGGGTATTTTTGTTATTGAAATTAATTTATCTACTTCAGCATCATGGGTATTAGATACTGGATGCAGTTCTCACATTTGTACCAATGTGCAGGGGCTAAAAAGGAGTAGAGATTTGGCAAAAGATAAAGTTGACCTACGAGTTGGCAATGGAGCAAAGGTTGTTGCTTTAGCCGTAGGAACTTATGTATTGACTTTACCTAGTGGTTTAATAATTCAGTTAGAGAGTTATTATTATGTACCTGCAATTAGCAGGAATATTATTTATGTTCCTTGTTTGGACAAGTTTGGTTTTTCATTTATAATAAAGAACAATTGTTGCTCAATTTATTTGAATGATATATTCTATGCTACTGCACAAATGAACAATGGACTATATGTCCTTAATCTTGAAATGCCTATTTATAACATTAATACTAAAAGGATGAAACCTAATGAGTTAAATCCAACTTACCTTTGGCATTGTCGATTAGGCCACATAAATGAGAAACGCATTTCCAAACTCCATAAAGATGGACTCTTGGACTCTTTTGATTATGAATCATATGAGACATGAAGATCTTGTTTAATTGGAAAGATGACAAAGTCTCCATTCACAGGAAAAGGTGAAAGAGCTAATGATCTTTTGGCCCTCATACATACTGATGTATGTGGACCACTGAACATACCAGCCAGAGGAGGTTTTGGGTACTTCATCACATTTACTGATGATTTCAGTAGATATGGTTATATGTATTTAATGAAACACAAATCAGAGTCCTTTGAAAAGTTCAAGGAATTCAAGAATTAATTACAAAACCAACTAGGTAAGAATATTAAAACTCTTCGATCAGATCGAGGTGGTGAGTATTTAAGCCTAGAGTTTGATGACCATCTGAAAGAGTGTGGGATCCTATCTCAACTTACTCCTCCTGGAACACCCCAATGGAATGGTGTATCTGAGAAAAGAAATCGAACCATGTTGGACATGGTCCGATCCATGATGAGTCACACCGATCTTCCAAACTCCTTTTGGGGACATGCACTATTGACAGCAGCTTACACACCTAACCGTGTTCCATCCAAAAAGGTTGAGAAGTCACCATATGAGATATGGAGTGGTAAGAAACCACATATGTCTTACATGAAGATTTGGGGTTGCGAAGTTTATGTGAAATGACAAATTTTAACTAAGCTTGAGCCCAAATCTGACAAATGCTTATTTGTGGGGTATCCTAAAGAAACAAGAGGGTATTACTTTTACAATCCTTCTGAGGGCAAAGTGTTTGTCGTTCGAACTGGAGTTTTCCTAGAAAAGGATTTTATTTCCAAAGGAATCAGTGGGAGGAAAGTAGAGCTTGAAGAAATTCAAGAATCACAAAGCATCGATAAACCTATTGAGGAATTAGAGCAGGAAACACAAGTAGTTGTGGAATAGCAACCTGCTCAAGTAGAACAAGACCAGCGTATGTCAAGAAGGATACGTCACCATCCTGAGAGATATGGATATCTCATAAATGATCAAGGTGATGTATTACTCATGGATCAAGATGATCCTGTGACCTACCAAGAGGCCATAACTGGTCCCGAGTCTGAGAAGTGGCTAGAAGCCATGAAATCTGAAATGGATTCCATGTACACAAACCAAGTTTGGACCTTGGTAGAGCCTCTTGTAGGAGTTAACCCTATAGGATGCAAGTGGGTCTTCAAAAAGAAGACTGACATGGATGGTAAGGTACATACCTATAACGCAAGACTGGTTGCAAAAGGATATAAACAAACTCATGGGGTTGACTATGATGAAACCTTTTCACCAGTTGCAATGCTTAAATCTGTTCGGATTTTACTTGCTATCACTGCATATCATGATTATGAAATATGGAAGATGGATGTCAAAACTGTTTTCCTTAATGGGAATCTTCTTGAGGATGTGTACATGACACAACCTGAAGGGTTTGACATACCAGAAGAAGCCCAAAAGATATGTAAGTTACAAAGATCAATCTATGGATTGAAGCAAGCTTCCAGAAGCTGGAATCTTCGTTTTTATGAAACAATAAAACAATATGGATTCATCAAGAACGATGATGAGCCCTGAAGGTTAGTGCGAGCATGATCGCTTTCCTGGTATTATATGTAGATGACATATTACTTATTGAAAATGATATCCCTACCCTGCAAGAAGTAATGTCTTGGTTGGGGAAATGCTTTTCTATGGAGGACCTAGGTGAAGCAGCCTATATATTATGAATCAGAATCTATAGAGATAGATCACAAAGATTGTTTGGCCTAAGTCAGAGTACGTACATAGACAAAATGCTGAGACGCTTTAATATGCATGATTCCAAGAAAGGATTCATACCTATGCAACATGGCCTGTGTCTATCAAAAACACAATCCCTTTCAACTAAGGAAGAAAGGGATCGCATGAATAAAATTCCATATGCATCTGTAATAGGATCTATCATATATGTCATGATATGTACTCGACCAGATGTCTCGTATGCTTTGAGTGCAACGAGTAGGTACCAATCTGATCCTGGTGGTGCTCATTGGGTAGCTGTCAAGAATGTCCTTAAGCATTTGAGAAGGAATAAGGACTCATTCTTGATATATGGAGGTCAGGAAGAGCTGGCTGTAATTGGATACACCGATGCTAGCTTCCAGACAGATAAGGATGACTTTAGATCACAATCTGGTTATGTGTTTTGCTTAAACGGTGGCGCTGTGAGTTGGAAAAGTTGAAAGCAAGACACAGTTATTGATTCTACAACCGAGGCCGGGTATATTACTGCCTCAAGTGCAGCAAAGGAAGATGTTTGGATCAAAAAGTTCATTAGTGAACTTGGCATAGTTCCTAGCATTTTGGATCTCATTGGTCTCTATTGTGATAACAATGGTGCTATCGCACAAGCTAAGGAAACTAGATCTCACCAACGATCCAAACACATACTTAGGCGTTATCACCTCATTCGAGAGATAATAGATAGAGGAGATGTGAAAATATGCAGAGTACCTACACTTGACAATATCGTTGACCTACTGACAAAGCCTCTTGCACAGCAGAAGCATGATGGCCATACTAGATCTATGGGCATTAGGGGTGTGCCTGATTGGCTCTAGTGCTAGTGGGAGATTGTTGGTGTAAGCCCTAGAGGCCAATATTTTTGGTACTTGTATCGAATTATTTATTAATAATAAAAGGCTTTTTCTTTATTATGTTTGTCTAATAAAGTCCCTAGAATAGATAGTCCGTTTAATGTATCAAGTATGACTTAATCATGAGATCACATTAAACATAAAGACACTATTCTTAAAGTATCTATAGTCGAGCTTTATTTTGAAGTGGGATAACATTAAAGCATTAAGACTATTATCTATATAGACTGATGATCACATCTCATGGATCATGGATAAGGAGTTATCAAGTCTTAAACATAGGTATGAATATTAAGAGTAATATTTATACTAGATTGACCCGCTATGAGAATACTATATAGAATGTTATGCAAAGTGCCATAAGTTATTCTCATGGTGATAATGGTGTATACCACCCTTCGACCTAAAACCACTATGGACCCTAGATGTAGAGTCGAGTGCCTTATTGTTGATGACACATTATCCGTAACTGGATGACCATAAAGACAGTTGATGGGTACTCCACGAAGCATGCTAAGGGACATGAGTGACCTAGATGGAATTTTCCCATCCTGCGTAACAAGATAAATGTCTATGGGCCCAATATTGAACTGGACAAGGACTACACGGTCTATACCTTGTGTTCAATATAGACATAAGGGCAAAAGGGTAATTGTACGTATAAGTATTATCACAAAAGGATTTGTCAGATCACATGACATTTTCGTGTCTTGGGTAGCTGTGATATGTTGCTAGATATCGCTCACTGTTTATTATGTTAAATACGTGATTTAATATAATTGCCAATGTCACGAAAACCTACAGGGTCACACACAAAAGGACGGATTGATGAGAGATAGAGTAACTAAGAAATACCGTAGTGTACGGTGCCCTTAAGTGAATTGTAGAACATCGTAAGATACGGTGTACTTAAGTAGAATTCGAAATATGGTAAGTGTCGCATCCTGCGAAAATCAACCGGCGAGCTAAAAACAAAACACACACAGAGCCGCCACTGCGCGTTATTTATCCCAAAATAGGGAAAGGAAACACTCAGAGAAACCTGGAAAGAACATGGTCTCGCGACCAAAGAGAAAGGGTAAGGGAGTCGGTTACGCAAGGGGAAGGTATTAGCACCCCTCACGTCCGTCGTACTCGACGGGATCCACGTTCTAGAATAAAGAAAAGGTTGCTAAACATCACACACACACACGGGGAACGCAGGTGGGGTTAAGAGAAGGGAGCTCGATAAGGCATCGCACCTTATGCCTACATATCTTGTCCGGAACAAGAATCAGAGCCACTGTAGTTCGGCTTACGCACGCCAAACAACACAAAACATACAAACAAGCAAGGGTGGCAAACATGGAGTCCGACAACCACTGGATGGAATTACGTCAGCATCCGAACCAAAACACGCACAAAACGGCAAACGTGGAGCCCGACAGCCAATCACTGGGCTTACGTCGGCATCCGAACCAAAACACAATCAGATAACAAACAAACACACGCAAAAAAGAAAAAGGTTGCCCGGAGTGGTCTCGCACGACCACCTGCCTACATACCTCGTCTGGAACGAGGATCAGGGCGATGTAGTTCCCCTGAAAGGGACTGAATTACTAGCCAGAAACTAGGGGAAGACACACTACCAGGGAGCTGGACTCGAGCCTAGTGTTGTCATGCATCGTTACCCTAAGTTCAGTTTTCTATCCTACTTGCATAAGCAAACTACTCCTATCCAGGAAAGAAGCAAGCACACAAGCATACAGAATAATTCAAGCATACATTAAATGAGAACAAGCATCTCAAACAAGCATGTCAATCAGATATCCACATAGCACGCACTATAGCCAAACAAGGGGGCTCAATCAATAGGTTTGACTGCCGAAGCGAGTCGTCTGTACGGGCTGGGTTTGCTCTTAACCTTGCCATTACGAGGCTAAGGTGAAGCAGATGAAAGGATGAAGTGAGGATGAGACCTCACAGCTCTTATCCCTAACCAGGGAGAGCTTCTGACAAATGAGCATGGGTCCAGAATGGGGGAACCCTTCTATACTCAGAGACTCTGACACAATGTGCACTGCGCAAGATCTTGGGCTTGTGATCTCAATGCTACAACCATGTAATGGGAGCAAGGAGAAGACTCAACTGAATAGTGGGTGGTAGACTGCATACCCCTACCTTCCACCAATTGCCTTACTTAAAGGACTTTCACCTGCTTGGCACGAAAAATAAACAACCACAATCATTGCCTCTTAAGGAGGACTTCAGACATTTGCCCGGCCCGGTAACAGCCGGGTCTCCCAGACTACATGAAGTCAAGAGGACCTACCTCAAGCGGTTTACACAACCGAGCAGCGGCTACCAAGCAAGTTCTTAAAAGAACTAGAGCGACTAAAGGTACCTGTACAAAAGCTAACCAGTTAATAACTCAGACAACCAATCAGAAAACAACAAGTTAATCAGTCAAACTATGCAAGCCAAGGCACACAAAGGCAAGCTATGAGCTCAAGCCCAAGCTTCACAACCTACAAAACAATGTTATGTTAATGTACAAACATCAAACAACATCATTTCAATCAACTTGGATCATTCTCCATGAGCCTTATGCTATTCATCCTGAAAAATCAAGCAAATATTAGCAACTAGACCACTAGGCCAAGCCTAGGGTCCAAAAGCAAGAAAAATTCCTAAACAGCAAGGTATCTCTAACCAAAGTCAAATTAATGTCAAACAAAAGCCAACACAATTAATCCCATGTCCATATCATTCATTATATTCATTCCATGCACAAAACAATTCAAACTAGTTCAAATGAAGCACCAAACATCCAAACAGAACTATTGCATTCAATTCCATATCAAAACAGTTCCAAAAATCCCCAAATAAATTATACCTAAACAGCACATGTTCAAGGTCTAGCATGTCAAATTTTAGCTTAATTGGACAAATGGAACCATGTCAATGAAAATCAACAAAAACAGACACAATTATATGCTCCAAATCACAACATCAACACATGCAGCCACTTCAAAAATTCATAAATCCATGAAGACAATAAAGAAATGGATGAGACCAAAACAGGGATGTCATATAATGTGTCTATAACATTCCTACCAAATTTCATGATCATTCAATACCATATGAGCATTTCACAAAAGATCTACCAACATATGTCACATGAGCTTGCACATTTGACCAACAGAGATGAAAAATAGCAATCAAATTGAAAATGCCACATAAAATTCCACAAAAATTCACATAGCATCTTAACATGTTAATGAACCTCCATGCAAAATTTCATATCATTCTAACAAGCCTAAGTCATTCAAAAAAATCCAGCAAATTGACATAATGAGGTGTGACACAAATTGTCACACCTAAGTTCCAAAATTCATAACTCAATGATCAGGTATCAAAAATTCATGAAATTTACATATAAATCAACATTAGCCAGTCCACAATCATCACAAAAAATTTCAAGAATTTATTTGCAACTATGAGAATTTCATGAACAAAATGGCAAAGTGTATCAAATTTACATACATGTGAAAGAACCCTAAGTCAAACACAATTTCCACCATGCACAACTTTAACCAATAGGTCAAAAAACATCTACAGTCAACAAGGAAGTCAAAGAAACAATTCTCATATTTTTCTGAATTTTCTATGATTTTTGGTGAATTTTCTAAGGTGTTATGAATTTTTTAACAATTAAATTAATTAAAATGAATTAGTAATGGCATTCTGGTAATTAATTGGCGCGGGGGAGGGAAACGCCAAATTTGAATTTTCAAATGAAACTAAAGATCTAACACTCAAATTTCCCAGAATTTCGTCTTCTCCAACCCAGGCACACGAAGAACACATGATCCATCAATCTTAACAAAAATGAACAAATGGATAACCGTTGAACTCGTCTAAGAACACACAATCCGAATATCAACCTATTTTAACCTAAATGTTCCTCTATTTTCCAAATCGATGAGGTTAGGGTTTTGGTTCATAATTTCAAATCCAGATTTCGCACGCTACAGTTCATCATTTCACAAACCAATCATATCACTAAACTCTACGTAGCATGAACTTTCAAACGCATATAAACATTAAGCATATCTAGAGATTCGAAAAATGCAAAACCTGGCAATGGCAGTGTTGGATTGATGAGCTCTGCGTGTGTTAGCTTCAAACAGTTGTAACACGAGCTTGTGGAAGTGAGATGCAAAGCTTAGATCCAACTGGTTTCACTTCTAGTGCATGAAAAATCGATTTGCCATTGATGATGCACTTTTGGACAGCTGCGAATTATGAGGATTTTGATGCTCTTTCTCCAAAACAGTTGAGGTAGAAGATGAATAGAGATCAGCACAAAAAGAAATTCGAGAATTGATCAAGAATTGATGAAGTTCTTTGGATTTGAAGGTTTTGTGTTCTTGAGGGAATTGAAAGAATTGGAGAGTTTTCAGATCTGGTTTTGGAATGTGTGAGTTTTCTGTTATGATTATAATGTGATTAAGAATATATATGCCACCTTAATCCAAGCTTAAACATGTTAATTAACCAAATGCATTTGATTAGTGAAATGGCTAATTTTCAAGTAAGGGCAAAATGGTACTTTCCAAAGCCAGCTCATTGCCACCTCATGGACAGCTCATACAACTTCCAAATACCTGTCATGAGCTATTGCAACTTGTTTCACTCTCATTGGATGTGTATTTTAGAAAATCACATGTGAATGGTTATGTGTCCATTTTTGCAATTTCATTTTTCAAGCCAATTTCCAAACCACAAGGCCTTAGCATATTATGATGATTCCAACAACTTTCAAATGCCATTTATGAGGTGTGGCAAAAATCCCCACTCAAAAATTCCAATTATTTCACAAGTTGGACAATTTTGCCCTTGGTCCATTTTAACTGTCCAGTTGAAATTTGACTTTTTGCATTGACCATTTTTGAGAAAATCCAATTATGCACCATGAAAGTACATGTCAAATGGAGTTTGTGCATATAAAGAACTTGCAATTTGGACAAACCATGTGGAAGTTATGTTCTCCTGATTATGGGTCATTTTTGAATTTCACTGAGCCATAATTTTCCAACCATACATGGGATTTTCAAGTTCTTGGACTTTTTGGAAAGGTGAGAACAAGATCTACAACTTTCATGTTGAACAATTTTTCATTTGAAGCTTCCTTGGACACGTGGCTTTGAGGTCAAAAACTTTCCATTTTTGGAAACTTCCATTACAAGTCACTTTCTATTTTTGGCAATTTTTGTCCTGACTTGATTTTCTTCATTCTTAAGCTTTGCAATGTCATTTAACACTTGTTCCAACATAAATGAAGTGTATCTAACTCATTTCCACCTCCAAATCCATCAGATCATGTACAGTTGACCACAGTTGACTTTTCAACTGACAGATGAATCAGGCAATGCATATATCAATCTGAGCCCCAATCTTCAACTAAAATGGCTCAAGGGTGAAACCCTAGCCTCAATTATCTCCATAAAATCACATAATGAACCCCATAACCATCACAAACCCCATCTCCTGATTAAGCCCTGACTGGCCCAATGCAACTGATTAGGGTTGACCAGTGGTCAAAACCCTAATCTCAAGGAATCTTCTTCAATCTCCTGATGACATCCAACCATGATGATGATGATGTATCATTGCAATCAAGATGAAGACCAACATCCATTGAGAATCATAAAACCCTAATTCACAGCCCAATCCTCAGATGGCCAATGATCAATCAATAAACCCCTAGGCTTGCCTTTGACTTCCTCATCTTCTGATCAAGACTTGAGAGAATGGCTTGCACAATGTAACCACATGATATGCAATATGCAATGCCTAATGACCTAAAAATGTATGTATAATGTTAAGCTTAGTCCCAAGAGAGGAGGGCAAATTTTGAGGTGTTACAGCTGCCCCTATTCAATCCACTGTGAACCTGTCGATATGAATAGCCTCGGCTTTCAGATGATCAGGATGAAGAGTGATTGAATACCAAGAACAGACGAACAATTTGCACTCTGATCGGGATATAATTAACAACGCCTGTCAGCATCGGCGAAGAAACAAACTCGAAACGTCGACCTGGGTACCAAAATAAATGGTAACGCAGGGATAACCATGGCCTGATCACCACACATCCACTCGGGATTATCACTCTCTCCTTCTAAGCTCTTCTTGAACCCCGAAATTTTTCTTATCTTTTTTCATTTTCTTGAACCCCGAAATCTTTCTCTGCGCAAACGATCCTCGGATCTCTGCATTTGAACCCCAGAAAATCTTCTTTCCTTGTGATAACTCCGCTGGCAATCGTCGGAAATAACACCAATCACCACTCTGATGGCGACATATCAAAGGGTACACCTTCAATCAGACACTGACTGATGACCGGGAAGAAACTCGATGTTTACAGGCATCGGACGATGATGTTTTACAGGACACCAAAGAAAACTCGACCAAACATTAAACAATGACTGGGAGAAAACTCGATGTTTACAGGCATCGGACAATGATGTTTACAGGCATCAAACAATGATGTTTACAGGCATCAAACAATGATGTTGACAGGACATCGAACAATGATGTTGACAGGACATCGAACTATGATGTGGACAGGCATCAAATAAGGATGTTGACAGGACATCGAACAATGATGTTTACAGGACATCGAACAATGATGTTTACAGGCATCAAACAATGATGTGGACAGGCATCAAATAAGGATGTTGATAGGACATCGAACAATGATGTTTACAGGCATCAAACAATGATGTGGACAGGCATCAAACAATGATGTTTACAGGCATCAAACAATGATGTTGACAGGACATCGAATAAGGATGTGGACAGGCATCAAACAATGATGTTGACAGGACATCGAACTATGATGTTTACAGGCATCAAACAATGATGTGGACAGGCATCAAATAAGGATGTTTACAGGCATCACACAATGATCGACCAGACATTAAACAATGACTGGGAAATAACTTGACGTTGACTGGACATCGAATGATGATGTTGACTGACACCAAAGAAAGCTCGACCAGGCACTTACTGATGACTGGGAAATACTGTTGCTCACAATGCTGAACTCCTCGGAGTATCGTCTTCACTATCCGGCAAAACCAAATCCCAAGCGGTAACCACGGCTTGAATCGCGCTGATCGCGTAACGTCCTTTGATGTTATTTCCATCTCTGTCCGACGGAAACATTTCCTCCAATATCGCACTACTGGGGAACATTGCTGATCTGACGTCATGATGCTAAACTCCACAGAGTAACATCTTCGCTTTTCAGGCACAACCACCTCTCAAACGGTAACCACGGCTTGAGACTAGCTCTGTGCTTGCAACAATGATGCATGATCTTTTTCTGCGTAATGCTCCATAATTATGGAAATGCTACGCGATTTATTATTTTTTCTATGCAATATGCTATGCTTATTTACATGATGAATGCATAAAAAATATCCCCCTCAAGGGACTCTTCTGAGGAGCACGAGACACTCTGCTGAGGAACTCGTCAATACTCCGATTCCACCCTGCTGGGGAATAATACTGCTGCCGGGAAAAGGTAACCCTTGCTGGGGAAGAACCTCCTTTGCACCCAATCCGTTCGGGAAACTGCTGGGGATAAGCGCCACCAACACTCTGTGGGGATACAACAGTCTTTGACTTGCTGAGGATATCAATCTCAACTCTGCTTCGAGAAACCCTCACAAATACCTGACGACTTCACTAGGGAAATGCTCGCAGATACTCTGCTGGGAAACAGCAACCTCCAGGCCTGGCGACTGGGGAAGCATCGATCTATCACCTGCTGGGGATAACCATCCAAACCCTGCTAGGGAAGCGAATGCTACTCCGCTGGGGACAACCCATACAATCCACACGTAGGATACACTCAGCTGGGGATGCAGATATCAGTCTGCTACGGCAACTCGTCCAACCCACTGGTAGGATGAACACTGCTGGAGATATATTTCATTGAAACCCGCTCCACTCGGGGAATAGCAACCTTCGGGCCTGGTTGCCGAGGAAACATCATTTTAAACCTGCCGAGGATAACCATCATGACTCGGCTAGGGAAGTCACAGACCTTGGATCTGCTAGGGAGTTGGTCCTCTACTCCTGCTTGGGGACCTAGCTGGGAAATGAGAAAAGTTGGCACAGAACACCCGTCGACTCGTCGAACCACGGTATCCACCTCCCAATCTCGTATCAGCTTTCCACTTTCGAGAATTCCCAGACTCGTCTGGACCTTTTCTGCTCCATCATCTTGTATTCCAAAGTCGCGCCGCGATCGGCGAAAATCGTACTCCTGGGATTTATACATACTTTTCAATTTTCCGACTTTGAAGAGTCTTCTTGATTAATTCCAAAGGCCGTCGGACGTCTCGACGTCTCTTCTTCATCCCTCCTCCGGGGAATTTCTACAAAGCTTCCACATCACAACCTGCAAGTGAGTGAAGAATATCTAACAGTACCTGCAAAACAGACCGTCAGATAAAATCGTGCCCCAGGCGTGTCAAGATTTCAACACTTGGGTCACTCATCCTTCCAAATAAGATTTCAAGTTTTCAATCTCATAAACATGCATTGGAAGGGACCTGTATGTCTTAAAATGCAAGATTCTTTATCAAAAATATCTGGAGGTTTTTGCAATCAAAGCGGTAATGAAAAACAAAAACAAAATTATTTGACTGAATATGCATTTTATTGATTTGAAAAGAGTGTGGCTCAAATTGAGCAATACAAAGGAAGCAATTCCTGAAAAGAGGTAATTGCGCACAAAAGGAAAAAATCTATCCTAATGGCAATGTGAAACCCGTGATCTCATCGAGTTCCAACTCGGTTACACCCCATATGTCCTCAGACTCTCCATGCTTTCTGCCTTCTGAACAAGACGCCTCTGATTGATCCCTACCGGGTATTATCCATGATGCTTTAACCAAAGCGCCAACGCTCATGCTGGACGCAGTTGTTCGTTTCAATCCCTCTTTTGCCTGGACCGCCCTCTCGGGTTTTCAGTCCACCGGGATACCCTTTTTTGCCCAAGTCGCCTTTTCAGGTCTTCGACTTGCCGGGTGTACAGTTTTTCATTTTATCCCTAATTTTTGCCCGAACCTTTCTTTCTGTTTTTGGTTCGCCGGGATGCCCATTTTTGCCTGGACTATTTTATTCTTTTCGTCCAGCGGGTCTCTTATACGAAGTATTTTCTAACTGCGTCCGCATTCACAGGGGATGGAAAATCTTCGCCATCCATGGTCGTTAACAACAAGGCTCCGCCAGAGAAGACCTTCTTGACCACGAATGGACCTTCATAATTCGGTGTCCATTTGCCCCTACGATCGTTTTGAGGAGGAAGGATCCTTTTCAACACCATATCACCTACGTGATATACCCGAGGTCGCACCTTCTTGTCAAAAGCACACTTCATCCTTTGCTGGTATAACTGCCCATGACAGATGGCGGCTAGCCTCTTTTCCTCAATCAGGCTTAACTCTTCGTACCGGGTCCTTACCCATTCAGCCTCTTGCAATTTCACGTCCATCAGGACTCTCAAAGAGGGAATCTGAACCTCAACAGGTAATACGGCTTCATTCCATACACCAACGAGAAAGGCGTTGCCCCAGTAGACGTACGTACCGACGTTTTATACCCATGCAACGCAAACGGCAACATCTCATGCCAGTCTTTGTAGGTTACCACCCTTTTCTGCACAATCACACTGTCGGTGCATTCAGACGTTATCCGGGCAACAAAAGCTCATTCACCTCAACCTCCCCATCAGACATCAGAATCCGTTCGGATTCGGGGTCAGGCCCCTCCTCCGGGATCGGTTACTCTCAATCTTTCGATTGGAGCACCTCGAGATGTCCTCATCAGGGAACTCAAACTTCTTTGGTTGATAATCCTCAATGGGTTGCTGGGCGAGGTAATCAGACAATACACTCCCCTCGATTGCTTTCTGAGAGATATATCGAATATCATATTTGTCATACCCCAAAATTTGCCCATTAATATTTCAAGACATTTTGCAAGGCATTCCGACTCATATATAACACTGATCTTGAAGAAACAAAGGCCCAGCTCACGGATGGCCCAATCCAGAAAATGACCCAAACTGGCCTGTTCGCTACGCGCTCGCCTAGCGAAGCTGACAGACAACAAAAATTTCGGGCTTCATTCTGAGCCCAAAAAAAAAAAAAAAAAAAAAAAAAAAGAGAAACGAAAAAAAAAAAAAGAGAAACGAAAAAAAAAAAAAAAAAAGAAATTTTTTTTTAATTAATTAATTAATTAATTAAATAATTAAAATAAATATATAAATAAAATATAACAAATTATTTTGGACTTGGGTCTCCCTCATTCCAAGCCCATTACCCACGAAATTAGTCTATAAATACTGAAGTTTCAGTAGAGGAAAAGACACTTGGAGTTACACTGGGAGATTCACTGGGGAAAAAAAGAGGAGGAGAACAGAGAAGAACGAATAGAAGTTTTGGCATAGGAACCCTGCCTACCCGGAGAATTCAGAGTAAAGAAACCCTGAAGGCAGCCCATCTGCACCGAAGCCATCGCCGTCCAGTTCCCGCTGCCTAACTTATTCCGATACTACAAGTGGTCAATCCCTTCAACCTTGAATTGGCAAACAGGTTTGCGTATCTCTATTGTTTATACTTTCAATTGGCCATATCTACATATATAATGCATCATGATTAAATGTTGATATATAATTTGCTTTCGTATGGGAATTTAAATATGCCTGAATACCCTGAATGTTTGATCATGTTATTCCTGTGATAAAATGCCATAAAATTCAAAGTTCCTAACGTGGGGCTGTTTTCAAATTCAAAATCCGTGGCCGCTCGCTAGCACCTCGCTAGGCGAGCCTGGGGCGAGTATTCGCCTGGCCTTCGCTAGGCGAGGCAGAGGCGAACGAGACAGTAGCTGACTTTTCTATTCTGTTTTTTTTTTTCATAGCCATGCATTATTCATCCTATCCTATTTATTGTTGTGATATTTCTCCGGTGTAATCTTCGATTGCACCCTGATTTGGTGTTCTGACATGTTTCTTTTTTTTGAGTTTCGTAAAGGTTCACATATCCCAGGAAAAGGTTATTGGCTAGGTATTCCACTTTATTTGTGGGATACCCTTGTGGAGTTTCACCATAAATTAATTTTTAATGTATTAATTTCTAATGTATTAATTTTTTAATATATTATTTTTAATAATTTTAATGTGGAGTTTCATCCTAATTATATAATTAATTGTAAAACTTTGCCTTTGAATAAGTGATCTTGGACCTCTCTTTGTTGCCTTACGATTACGATATTACGGTCATGTCCCGCGAACGTGGGGATACCCTTAGCAAAGACCCTTCGGTTAAATCATCATAAAATAAATTATAGTCCCTCGGATGTTGCCTTCGAATATACAACTTTGTCCCTCGATGACCCTCCGATGTTGCCTACGGTTAAAAGATGATAGTCCCTTCGAATGCTAAGATATCCTCGTAACTGTTGCCTTCAATGACCTATCGATGACCCTTAAACATCCAAAGGATAAAACTACTTATTTCTCAATGATAAGGACAGTTTTACCCTCATAAGGATAGGAAATGCTCATAAAGACCTTGGGTCGGTATAACTCTTAATTGTTGGCTCACAATCTAAAAACAACTTTCACACCTCACACCTTTCAAAATATCTTTAGAAAATCACCACTTGGTATATATTCATACTAGAATCATTACCGAGTTATATTTTTCTAAACAATTTCCAAAACTAAACGAGATAACTACTTTGTATATATTCATACAAGAATCATTACAAAGTTAAATTCTCTTTCCAAAAACAATTTTCCAAACAATTCACAAACACTTTTTTTCAGACAAAAATAATATAAGTGATCGAGCAATTAAGAGCCCATGGATAACCATGGATACAAAGGGTGCTAACACCTTCCCTTTGTATAATGTACCTCCCGAACCCAAAATCTAAATTAAGGTCTTTCCTGTTCTTTTCCACCTTTCCTTATTGGATAAAAGAAAAGTCGGTGGCGACTCTTGCTAACCGCGACATTGCGATAAAAAACACAAAAAGTCCAGTTCACCGTATGACAGAACTGGCGACTCTGCTGGGGACTCGGAATATTTAAAAAGAGAGGTTACCTTAAAAACAAGATCACTTATTCAATTTGTCTGATTTATTTTTAAGGGATTGCTTGGGTATGTTATGCTTGAGTGAAAGATCCTACACCCGGATCTAGTGTACCTTAGGTAAGTAGCAAGAGATCATCGCGACTGTCCGGCGTATACTGGAATGGTCAAAATGATGGCTACGGTTAATGTGGCACTTTGGATGTCCTGATGTTCCTCATGTTAGTTGAGGAAATATTTGGCATTCGCGTGGTGTCATAAAAGCATTAACCAGACCTTTAGAACCCTAATTGACTCATCCTGGCCATTAGAAAGTAGTGAGATAACTGGCTTCGGTTCCGACTGGAGTTGGTTGAGACTCGATACTACACTCTTTGAGATTGGACTTTAGGGAAGCTTCAGTCAACCACTTGGTGTTGCACTGAAGTGGACTTAAGGAAAGGTCAATGATTTGAGATCCTTCTAGAACCCGGTTACTATTCTAAGACAGGTTGAACCAACCAAACTTCAGTGGGGAGGGTATTTACCTATGGAACTCACGCAAGCCTTAAAACCTAGGAATGATTGTTGTGTGACTTGCTTGTGCTTGTTATTTATCTAACAACATGACATCATAACAACATAACATCATAACATCATGGCATTGTACTAACCATTTCAAGGATTTAGGGATTTAACTCTGCTAAAAAAAAAACAGAAAAAACAAAAACAAAAGCAAAAACAAAAGAGAAAAGAAAAAAAAAAGCTCTTTTTGTTAGTTTATGCAAAGTTAAATCCCGAAAGTCCTTGAAAACATTTCATACATTGCATTGCATCGCATAACAGGTATTCTAAAGGATCAGTGTTCTCACGATTTTCCTATCAAACAGATTCAAACAGATTGAACAATGGCTCTCGAACAAACTGTCAAAGATCTCCAGGCCCAGAATGCTCAATTCCAGGAAATGATGCTGAGCTTATCTAAGGGGCAGGAAGAACTGAAAGCTCTTTTGATGGAGAAGAAGAAGGACCAGAAACCTGTGGGTTACATCAACCCGGGGAGAAGGCTTAAGGGACAGGTTACAGGAGTCAAGATTAGAATTCCGAAGGATTCAGAAGAAGAGACCGAGAATGATTCGGAAGATGAGAATCCTAATCTCGTCAATTCTGAGGACGACGATGAAGATTATGAACATGAACAGTACTCTCCGAAGGATGATAAGTACAAGTTGCTGGAAGAACGTATGCTAGCTATGGAGGGGCAGAAAGTGCCCGGTCTGGATTTCGAAAACTTGGGTCTGGTCTCTGATGTGGTCATTCCCCGCAAATTCAAGGTTCCCATTTTCACTAAGTATGATGGTGCCTCTTGTCCTCAGATGCATCTAAGGGCTTATGTGAGAAAGATTCAGCCGCACACTACTGATAAGAAACTGTGGATCCATTTCTTCCAAGAGAGTCTGTCTGGCACACAGTTAGAGTGGTATTATCAGCTTGAGAGCTCTAACATCCGCACATGGACTGATTTAGCAACAGCTTTCTACAAGCACTACCAGTATAATTCTGAGTTAGCGCCTACTCGGCTACAGCTACAAAATATGACTATGGGCTCTAAAGAAAGTTTCAAAGAATATGCTCAAAAGTGGAGAGATTTGGCTGGCAGAGTCAAACCCCCTATGACTGATCGAGAGTTAGTGGACATGTTCATGGGTACACTGACTGGCCCATTCTACAGCCATCTACTGGGAAGTTCCTCGTCAGGTTTCACTGAACTTATCTTGACAGGTGAACGGGTTGAAAGCGGCATTCGAAGTGGAAAGATACAGGCAGCTACTTCTGCAAGCACCAAAAAGTCCTATCAGGGAAAGAATGAATCAAATGCTGTGTACAGTGAGAGGAAGCATAACAAGAAGAATCGTGACCATACTGTTGGGGCAGTTACAATTGCCGCACCGCCATCTCAGAACTTCCAACACAGACAAGACAGGTCGAGAAGACAGTTTACCAAGATCAATATGACTTTAACCCAAGCACTGCAGAGTATGTTAAAGGCCAATTTGATTACCCTCAGAGGCCCTCCTGCAAATCCCAACACTACTTCTCCTCGTTATAATCCCAACGCCAGGTGTGCCTATCACTCCGATAGCCCCGGGCATGATACGAATGATTGCTGGTTGTTGAAGAACAAGATTCAGGATATGATCGACGCTGGAGAAATTGAATTTGATCCTCCGGCGACCCCCAATGTCATCACAGCACCTATGCCTAATCATGACCAGAATGTTAATGTTGTGGACGACAATTCTCACGTTACTGACGTTGCTGATTTAGCATCTCCTCTCCTGATCGTTAAGAAGAATTTATTGCAAGCTGGTTTATTTCCAGGTTGTGCTGAAGATTGCGATCTCTGTGTACTCCGACCCAATGATTGTTTGAAGTTGAAGAACGGCATTCAACGGCTGATGGATGATCGTACAATTCTATTTGAAAGGGTTCCTAAGGTGGACAACTCTATTGAAGAGGTATCTGTGATTGCTAGGTCCAAAGCTCCAGTGAAGATTACCGCTACTAGAGTGCCTGTGAAGATTACCGCTGAGCCCAAAGTGGCTCCCCTGATTATTACCGCACCTGGCCCCGTGCCATATTCCTCCAGCAAAGCTATTCCGTGGAACTATGGAGGCGACGTTTACATCCATGGCATAAAGCAAGTTGGTAGTTCTGCTAATCCTAATGATATTGTGGGGACTAGTAAAGTTACTCGAAGTGGAAGGATCTACTCCCCAGAAATCTCACCTCCCGCTCCCGAAATTCGAGGAAAAAGACCAGTCAATCCTCCTCAGTCAGAGACATCGGTCGAAGTTACTTCTGAAGATGTTGCCAAACAGGAAATGGAAGAGATGCTGAAAATCATCCGTAAGAGCGATTTTGATGTAGTGGAACAATTGGGGCATACTCCGTCTAAAATCTCAATGTTGTCCTTGTTATTATCCTCTGAATCCCATGCCAATGCATTGATGAAATTCTTGAAGACCGCTCATGTGCCTCAAGAAACATCCGTCGATCAATTCGAACATTATGTTGCTAATTTGACTGTTGACAATGGCCTAGGCTTTTCCGATGCTGACCTGACGCCAGCAGGAAAGAATCACAATAAAGCTCTGCATATCTCCATCGAGTGTGAGGGGATCACCCTGGCTCACGTGTTGATCGACAACGGCTCTTCCTTGAATGTGCTCCCGAAAGCTGTACTCGATAAATTTGACTACAAAGGCATTGAACTGAAACCTAGTGATGTTGTGGTGCGTGCTTACGATGGTGCGAAGAGTGTTGTCTATGGTGAAGTGGTTCTCCCTATCAAGATAGGACCTCAAGTCTTCAACACTACCTTTCACGTGATGGACATTCGTCCCGCCTACTCCTGCTTGTTGGGGCGCCCTTGGATCCATGGGGCAGGTGCGGTAGCTTCGTCGCTTCATCAAAAGCTGAAGTATCCAATAGCAGGCATGGTTGTCACTGTATGTGGAGAAGAAGAGTATATTGTCAGTAGTGTGCAAGCCTTCAAATACGTCGAGATGGATGGTGAATTCTTTGAGACTCCTTCTCAGTCATTTGAAGTGGTTCCTCCACCCAGTCCTGTCCTTAAGCCAACTCCCCTTGTGCCCAAGGTTGTTCGTGCTCCCCCTGTCATGATCTCTCTGAAAGATGCTCAAGCCGCGATTGAAAATGGTGATCGTGCTGGTTGGGGTCAACTGATCAATGTACCGTACAAGTCTGATAAAGCTGGCTTGGGGTTTAACTCTGGAAAGATAGTCAAAAATCAGATTAATGCTATGGAAGATGCTGATAGTGATTGCGACTTGGATAGCTGGATTTTCCCAACAATTGGTGACGGACTCAACAATTGGAAGACTGAAGACATTATCCCGATTTCCTTTAGTCAGGAGTAATTGTTATTGTTTATTCTAGAATTGCAAATTTTAATTTTCTTTTACAATCAAACTTCTTAAAGCATTGTGTCTATGCCCGAGGCACAATAGCTAATTTGTTAAGGGTTTTGTCATTTTCATAAGCATATTTATATTCAATAAATCAATGGACGTTTTGCATTCAAATATTGCGCTCTTTGTCTTTCCTATTATCTTTCAAACAAGCTATGTTTTCTTACACACACGCACGTAACGAATTGCAGATCCCTATCCACTCTGGATCCTGTTGATAATAGTTCTACTACTGTTCATTATGACTTTGAAAATCCGATCTACCGAGCCGAAGATGGAAGTGAGGAAGATTGTGAAGTACCTGAAGAACTTGCCAGAATGTTACTACAAGAAGAAAGGACTATACAGCCGCATGAGGAGTCAGTTGAGACTGTAAATCTGGGTACCGAGGTGGACAAGAGAGAAGTCAAAATAGGAGCAGGCTTGGAAATCAGTGTCAAAAGAAGATTGATTCAAATGCTACATGACTATGTGGAGATTTTTGCTTGGTCTTACGAAGACATGCCAGGGCTGGATACCGATATAGTAGTGCATCGTTTGCCGACGAAGGAAGATTGTCGTCCTGTTAAGCAAAAGGTTCGTCGCATGCGTCCTGAAATGTCCGAGAAAATCAAGGCCGAAGTCATGAAACAATTCGATGCTGGTTTTCTGGCGGTTACTTCTTATCCTCAATGGGTTGCTAATGTGGTACCAGTGCCAAAGAAGGATGGTAAGGTGCGAATGTGTGTGGATTACAGAGATTTGAATAGAGCGAGTCCCAAGGATGATTTCCCACTGCCACACATTGATGTTCTGGTAGACAACACCGCTCAACACAAGGTATTCTCCTTCATGGATGGATTCTCGGGTTATAACCAGATCAAAATGGCACCTGAGGACATGGAGAAGACTACGTTTGTGACGCAATGGGGCACCTTCTGTTATAAAGTAATGTCGTTTGGTTTAAAGAACGCAGGAGCAACGTACCAGCGTGCTATGGTGGTTTTGTTCCATGACATGATCCATCATGAAATAGAAGTATATGTGGACGATATGATAGCCAGGTCTCATACTGAAGAAGAACATCTCGATCATTTATACAAACTGTTTGAGAGGCTGAAGAAATACAAGTTGAGATTGAACCCGAACAAATGCACCTTTGGAGTAAGATCTGGTAAACTCTTGGGCTTTATTGTCAGTGGTAAAGGTATTGAGGTCGACCCAGCCAAGGTGAGAGCTATTCAAGAGATGCCAGTTCCCCGTACGGATAAAGAAGTCAGAGGTTTCTTGGGACGTTTGAATTACATTGCCCGGTTTATTTCCCATTTGACCGCTACTTGCAAACCCATCTTCAAGTTACTGAGAAAAAATCAAGAGATGATATGGAATGATGAATGTCAAGAAGCTTTCGACAAAATCAAGAAGTACCTCCAAGAACCTCCAATTCTGGTGCCACCAGTTGAGGGAAGACCTCTAATCATGTATTTAACCGTTTTAGAAAACTCAATGGGGTGCGTGTTGGGACAACATGACGAGTCCGGTCGAAAAGAGTATGCCATATACTACCTTAGCAAAAAGTTTACCGACTGTGAAACAAGATACTCACTGCTCGAGAAAACTTGTTGTGCTTTGGCCTGGGCTGCTCGCCGACTAAGACAGTATATGTTGAATCACACCACTTTGTTGATTTCTAAGATGGATCCTATCAAATACATATTTGAGAAACCCGCCCTCTCCGGAAGAATAGCAAGATGGCAGATGATTTTAACAGAGTATATCACCCAAAAAGCAATCAAAGGAAGCGTGCTAGCTGATCATTTGGCTCATCAGGCAGTGAATGATTATCAGTCTATGAATTTTGAGTTCCCAGATGAGGAAGTCATGCTTGTTACTGATTATGAAGAACCTGGACCAGAGGAAGGACCCGAAGTGGGATCCCGATGGACTATGGTTTTTGATGGATCGTCTAACGCATTGGGCAACGGTATTGGCGTCGTGATCATTTCCCCCAAGGGTGGCCATACGCCTTTCACCGCTAGACTATGTTTTGAGTGTACCAACAATATGGCTGAGTATGAAGCATGTATTTTGGGACTCAGAGCTGCTATAGACCTGAGAATCAAGTTTTTGAGGGTGTATGGAGACTCAGCCTTAGTAATCAGTCAGGTCAAAGGAGAATGGGACACTAAACATCCGAACCTCATCCCCTATCGAGAGCAGGTGTTGACATTAATCCCATACTTTGAAGAGATCACATTCGAACATATTCCCCGAGAGGAGAACCAGTTGGCAGACGCATTGGCTACCATGTCATCTATGTTCAGAGTCAGATGGGACAATGAAGCTCCCCGGATTACCATTGAACGACTAGACGAACCAGCATATTGTTATGAACTTAACGCTGATGAAGTAGAAGAGAAGCCTTGGTTCCACGAGATAAAAAGATATTTAGAAGCTCAGGAATACCCTGAAGGGACATCCATCAATGACAGGAAATTTCTGAGGAAGTTCTCCGCTAAATTCTTTTTGAGTAATGGAATATTGTACAAACGTAACCATGATTCGACTTTGCTTCGCTGTGTGGATAGAAAGGAATCAGAGAAGATTATGGAAGACATGCACGACGGTATCTTTGGGACTCATTCTAGTGGACATACAATGGCCAAGAAGATTCTGAGGTCAGGGTATTATTGGTCTACCATGGAAACTGATTGCCACCATCACTCCAGAACTTGTCATAAGTGCCAGATCTATGCGGATAAAGTACATGTGCCTCCTGCTCCATTAAACGTGTTGACCGCGCCATGGCCCTTTGCAATGTGGGGCATTGATATGATTGGCGAGATTAAACCTACCGCCTCTAATGGACATCGTTTCATCCTTGTTGCTATTGATTACTTCACAAAGTGGGTGGAGGCAGCCTCATTTGCTTCTGTTACTAAGAATGTGGTGGCACGATTCATCAAGAACAGCCTCATCTGCCGATACGGCGTCCCTGAGAGAATTATCACTGACAATGGCACTAATTTGAACAACAAGATGATTACTGAACTCTGCACGCAGTTCAAAATAAAACACCATAACTCTTCTCCGTACCGGCCAAAGATGAACGGCGCTGTAGAAGCGGCTAATAAGAATATTAAGAAGATTATACAAAAGATGACGGTAACATACAAAGACTGGCATGAGATGTTACCATTTGCTCTTCATGGTTATCGTACTTCCGTGCGAACTTCGACAGGGGCAACTCCTTTCTCTTTAGTCTACGGAATGGAAGCCGTTTTACCAGTGGAAGTTCAGATTCCCTCTCTAAGGATCATGAAAGAGGCGGGCTTAGACGAGGACGAATGGATTCAGACTCGACTCGATCAGATAAATTTGATGGATGAGAAGAGACTTGCGGCTGTATGTCACGGGCAGATATATCAGAAGCGCATGACCAGGGCATTCAACAAAAAGGTCAAGAGACAAGTGTATCAAATTGGCGACTTGGTAATCAAACGCATCATCATACCACAAACTGACCCCAGAGGCAAATGGACTCCCACATACGAAGGGCCATTTGTAGTTAAGAAGGTATTCTCAGGTGGAGCCATGATACTCGCTACAATGGATGGTGAAGACTTCCCACATCCCGTGAACGCGGACATAGTTAAAAAATACTACGCATAAAAGAGACCCGCTAGATCGACGTATCTAGGCAAAAATAAGGGCATCCCGGCGAACCAAAAGGGTTCGGGCAAAAATTAGGGATATATAAAAAAAAATGTACACCCGGCAAGTCGAAAACCTGAAAAGGCGGCTTGGGCAAAAAAGGGTATCCTGGTGGACTGAAAACCTGAAAAGGCGGTCCAGGCAAAAATTAGGGATTAAAGCGTATGACTATGTCCCGTTCTCAATCAACTTTCATCCAAGTTCGAGGGACTGACCAAGCCAATCACTTCTATCCGACAGCAAGGGATGAGATGCTCGAAGACATAATGACAGTAGTAGGCTTAAAATCAATAGGACTTCTTTCACATAGCTTTCTCTTTGTTTTCGACAATTTCCTCTTACTAGGATTTCTGTCTCCTTGTACACAAATTGCCTGTTTATAGGCCTCCTTTCAAAATCAATACAACCCTCTTTCAAAAAAAAGATGCTTTTGTTTTTACTTTTCTGTTTTGGTTGCGTAAATGTCCATTGATTTAATTTGAATTAATATGTGCATTTGAATATGACTGATGTTTACCAAAAATACATGCACAGAATAGCAATAGCAATTACTACCCGACTTCAGGATCGAGGAGAAGGTCTAACCATGCTTCCAATGAATCCGCTACCAATTCTATTCCCCCAGCAAGTCTGTTATTCCTCAGAAGAAATTAGCAGTATTCCCCGGCACAGCCAGTTACTCCCCAACAGAGGTCGGCATCATCAGACAGATTGATCATCTCATCCATCCTCAGCCAAGATCTGTGGAATATTTCCACCATCAGACAGAAATCAAGCATCCCCAGCCGAGAAAGGGTCATCGACACAAATGTCTCAAATCAGTAGATGGGGATTTATTTTCCCCAGTAGAGTCCCCAAGCAGAACTTCTCATACGCATAACTCATTCATTACATCATTTCACAGCATACGCATGCATACAACATTCGCATTTATTTTAGCATAACACGAAACATCTCATACATCATGACATAGCATGAAGCTAACTTTTCTTTGCAGGTTATTTATCCTTCTGATATAGTCAAAATAAAAGGTTCATTCAGACAGACACCTTTATCAATCACATTCAAGATTCAGATACATATTTCAAATACAGTTCATGGGAACATTCATTCTGACAACACTTCGATATCCTCCTAACGATGGCATCTCTAAGCCCATCCCAGACATTTATTGCAAGTACAACATATACAGGTTATCAGATACAGCCTAACGTACGGTTCATTCTGATTCAGCCCAACATATGACTTCTTCAGCAACTCCAATGCGGTCTAACGTACGACCCATTTGGACCTTCAAATCCTCAGATGCTGCCTAGCGTACGGTACATTCAGGGGTGTAGTCTAGCGTACGACTACTTTCTTTTTCAGATGCAGCCTAACGGACGGCTCATTCTACAACTCGGATACGATCTAACGTACGATCCATTCTGAACTTCAACAACCCCAACGCGGTCTAACGTACGACCCGTTTGGACCTTACAACCCTCAGATGCTACCTAACGTACGGTACATTTCTGAAGTGTAGTCTGACGTACGACTACCGCTTTCATCATCAGATTCAGCCTAATGTACGGCTCATTCTGCAACTCAGATACGATCTAGCGTATGGTCCATTCTGATCCTTTATCCCCAACAACATATGACACACTTCGACTCCCCAGCGAAGTCGGCAGCCTAATGGATGACTCATTATACGGTCTAACGTACGACCCAGTGTGGCACCCATGTCTTCAAATTGGCCTAATATACGGCGCGATCTGAAGCTTTCGTCATCAAACCTCCCGAATGGCATCTTTAAGCCCATCTCCATCAAGACCAACTGTCGATTCTCAAGTGCAAATTTTTGGGGCATTCTAGTGTTCAATAATCTTCCACCTCCAGACCACGAATGGCGTATACACCATTCTAACTCTCTCGGTCCAAGAATATTGAACAGGGGCAGCTGTCATACCCCAAAATTTACCCATTAATATTTCAAGACATTTTGCAAGGCATTCCGACTCATATATAACACTGATCTTGAAGAAACAAAGGCCCAGCTCACGGATGGCCCAATCCAGAAAATGGCCCAAACTGGCCTGTTCGCTACGCGCTCGCCTAGCGAAGCTGACAGACAACAAAAATTTCGGGCTTCATTCTGAGCCCAAAAAAAAAAAAAAAAAAAAAAAAAACGAGAAACGAAAAAAGAAAAAAAAAAGAGAATTTTTTTTTTAATTAATTAATTAATTAATTAATTAAATAATTAAAATAAATATATAAATAAAATATAACAAATTATTTTGGACTTGGGTCTCCCTCATTCCAAGCCCATTACCCACGAAATTAGTCTATAAATACTGAAGTTTCAGTAGAGGAAAAGACACTTGGAGTTACACTGGGAGATTCACTGGGGAAAAAAAGAGGAGGAGAACAGAGAAGAACGAATAGAAGTTTTGGCATAGGAACCCTGCCTACCCGGAGAATTCAGAGTAAAGAAACCCTGAAGGCAGCCCATCTGCACCGAAGCCATCGCCGTCCAGTTCCCGCTGCCTAACTTATTCCGATACTACAAGTGGTCAATCCCTTCAACCTTGAATTGGCAAACAGGTTTGCGTATCTCTATTGTTTATACTTTCAATTGGCCATATCTACATATATAATGCATCATGATTAAATGTTGATATATAATTTGCTTTCGTATGGGAATTTAAATATGCCTGAATACCCTGAATGTTTGATCATGTTATTCCTGTGATAAAATGCCATAAAATTCAAAGTTCCTAACGTGGGGCTGTTTTCAAATTCAAAATCCGTGGCCGCTCGCTAGCACCTCGCTAGGCGAGCCTGGGGCGAGTATTCGCCTGGCCTTCGCTAGGCGAGGCAGAGGCGAACGAGACAGTAGCTGACTTTTCTATTCTGTTTTTTTTTTCATAGCCATGCATTATTCATCCTATCCTATTTATTGTTGTGATATTTCTCCGGTGTAATCTTCGATTGCACCCTGATTTGGTGTTCTGACATGTTTCTTTTTTTTGAGTTTCGTAAAGGTTCACATATCCCAGGAAAAGGTTATTGGCTAGGTATTCCACTTTATTTGTGGGATACCCTTGTGGAGTTTCACCCTAAATTAATTTTTAATGTATTAATTTCTAATGTATTAATTTTTTAATATATTATTTTTAATAATTTTAATGTGGAGTTTCATCCTAATTATATAATTAATTGTAAAACTTTGCCTTTGAATAAGTGATCTTGGACCTCTCTTTGTTGCCTTACGATTACGATATTACGGTCATGTCCCGCGAACGTGGGGATACCCTTAGCAAAGACCCTTCGGTTAAATCATCATAAAATAAATTATAGTCCCTCGGATGTTGCCTTCGAATATACAACTTTGTCCCTCGATGACCCTCCGATGTTGCCTACGGTTAAAAGATGATAGTCCCTTCGAATGCTAAGATATCCTCGTAACTGTTGCCTTCAATGACCTATCGATGACCCTACGATGACCCTTAAACATCCAAAGGATAAAACTACTTATTTCTCAATGATAAGGTCAGTTTTACCCTCATAAGGATAGGAAATGCTCATAAAGACCTTGGGTCGGTATAACTCTTAATTGTTGGCTCACAATCTAAAAACAATTTTCACACCTCACACCTTTCAAAATATCTTTAGAAAATCACCACTTGGTATATATTCATACTAGAATCATTACCGAGTTATATTTTTCTAAACAATTTCCAAAACTAAACGAGATAACTACTTTGTATATATTCATACAAGAATCATTACAAAGTTAAATTCTCTTTCCAAAAACAATTTTCCAAACAATTCACAAACACTTTTTTTCAGACAAAAATAATATAAGTGATCGAGCAATTAAGAGCCCATGGATAACCATGGATACAAAGGGTGCTAACACCTTCCCTTTGTATAATGTACCTCCCGAACCCAAAATCTAAATTAAGGTCTTTCCTGTTCTTTTCCACCTTTCCTTATTGGATAAAAGAAAAGTCGGTGGCGACTCTTGCTAACCGCGACATTGCGATAAAAAACACAAAAAGTCCAGTTCACCGTATGACAGTATTCAATCAAAATCATTGGCCCTTTCGCAACCCGTCCGGTCATTGCTGGCTTTTCAGATATGTACTTGATCAGATCCATCTTGGAAATCCACAAAGTGGTATGAATCAGCATACTGTCTCAGTCGGCGAGCAGCCTATGCCAAAGTACATCAAGTTTTCTCGAACAGTGAATGTATTGTTTCACAGTCGGTAAACTTTTTGCTAAGGTAAATTGCATGCTCTTTTCGACAAGACTCGTCATGCTGACCCACTTCACCTCATAGACCCCTCGAAGGCCGTCAAGTACAGAATTGATAGTTGTTCCTTCCATAGGAGGTATCAGAATCAGAGGTTCCTGCAACTTATTCTTTTATTTTTCACTGCCCCTTGGCAATCATTATTTCACCTGACCGTTTGATCTTTTTTTTTTCAACATCTTGAATATAGGTTCACACGTGGCTGTTAGATGAGATGTGAACCATGACAGATAGTTCAATCTTTCGAAGAAACCACGAACCTCTTTTCTTTATCCTCGGTTCAGGCATATATATATATATTTTTTTCAGCAGGATCAACCTCGATTTCTCTCTGACAATGAACCCCAACATCTTACCGGATCGCACTCTGACAGTGCACTCATCTAAATTCAACCTCAGTTTGAATTGTCTCAATCGATCAAACGACTTGCCCCGGTCTGCCAGATGCCCCTCTCTTGTCTGGGACTTTGCTATCAAGTCATAGCATTCGATTTCATGATGAATCATATCATGAAACAAAGTCACCATGGCTTTCTGATACATAGCACTGGCGTTCTGCTTCTTTAGAGGACAGTCTTCGCTCCAAGGTAGCTTGTACACAACGATGTCGGTATCCAACCCTGGCATATCCTGACACGACCAGGCAAAGGTATTCACATGCTCTTTTAACATGGCTACCATTCTGCTCTCGACTCGCCTCTGAAGCGGCTCCAATTTTATTTCCTTCCTGACCTCGGCGGTGCTTGGAATAACAACCTCAACCCGCTTCACGTGCGGCTGAATCACCTTCTCCTCTTGTTTCAACAACCTGGCTAATTCCAGCAGATCACAATCTTCTTCGCCTCCTTCTTCGGCATGATTGCTCGGTTTGTCGAAGTCATATGAGGTGTAACCAAATTGTTATCAACGAGATCCGGAGAATTATTTTTGAATTCGGAACGAGACAAATCAAAAAGGAAAAATGAAAACAAACATTGCCATTTTTATTTATTTTTAAACTGCAAAAATAAATGAAAAACAGGGAACACCGCTTTTTGACTGAAAAACATCCATTTATTAATGATGCAGAAATGCAAAATGAAACATGAGGTGGCCCTTACAATGAACCATTACGTGTCGGGCAACACGCATGGTTTTCATGCAGATAAAATCAAAACAGAAATCATCACTCTTCCGGATGAGTGTCAGTGCTGATCTTTTTAAGCCTTCCAGTTCTGGATTCCCATCCCTGGTGCGCACGGCTTTATCCAACCATCAAACTTGCAGTTACCATCAGTCTCTTCACCCACTGTATAGGCGTGACCCGAATCTTCAGCAACTGCGCTCACCATCGCTTGACCATGCGCCGGCATGGGATTGGCGTTAACGTTGGGAGATGGAGCAAAGTTGATTGCTTTTGAATCCACCAGGTCCTGGACAACATTCTTGAATGCTCTACAGCCCTCAATGTTATGCCCCGGTGTTCCAGAATGAAATTCACACTGGGCGTTCTCATCATAGTTGGGTGGCCTCTGATCAGATCTCATCGGAACCATCGCCCTTGGCTGCACCAACCCAAGATCCATCAGCTTTTTGAACAAAACAGCGTATGTCATAGGCGGCTTGTCAAAATGGCGATCAATCCCTTTTCCTCTCACCAGGTACCCGGCTCTCTGTTGAGGTGGCTGACGTTGCTGTCGTACTGACTGATTACCAGCAGGGATGTTTACAGCAGCAGTGTGCTGGTAGTAACGATCCCTACCGTGTCCTCTCTGGGCATACACAGCACTCGATTCACCGTCATTCCTCTTTTGACCGTTCCCAAATGGCTTCTTCGATGCTGATGACGAAGCATTACCTTGTATCTTCCCCATTTTCAACCAACTTTCAATTCTCTCCCCTGCCACCACAATGTCTGCAAAGTTGGTTACCGGACAACCCACCATTCTCTCAGCAAAAACCCCCTGCAGGGTACCCATGAACAGATCAGACATCTCTCTGTCCACCAGCGGAGGTTGAACTCTGGCAGCCAACTCCCTCCACCTTTGTGCATACTCTTTAAACCCTTCGTTATTCTTCTGAGACATACCCTGCAGCTGGGTACGACTCGGAGCCATATCAGCGTTGAACTGATACTGTTTAAAGAATGCATCTCCCAGATCTTGCCAGCTCTTGATGTCAGCAGATTTCAGCTTGGTATACCATTCCAAGGATCCTCCAGACAGACTGTCTTGGAAGAAGTACATCCAAAGCTTTTGATCTGTTGTATATGCAGAGATCTTGCGGACGAAAGCTTGGAGATGAGTTTCCGGACAGGAACTCTGTTGATTCCTTAGGATTGGCAGTAATTTTAGAAAACAAATAATGTAATCATCTCTGTTGTTTTAATATGTTGGGTTGAAGAAATTCAACATCTGGACCAACATGTCATGTACGATGTCACGACATCAGGTCTGTGACATCGCACATGTGGAGAAGACTGAATTAATTAATTCAGTATATGTCAAGGGATCAGCAAGGATATCTGGTGAATATCCTAACTCCTTTGTGGAGGTCTTGAAGACTAAATCAGAATATATATAGGCTCTAAATATGGAGATATATATGGAGAGAGTTTAGGAACTTGAAGACCTTGTTTGTAGCAGAATTTTTCTGCTGAAGTTGCAACAGCAAAGAACAAGTCTGCTGCAGTTTTCTGAAGGCCCAAATCCAGTTGGGTGATTAGGTTATAAATAGCTGATTGTAATCTAGTTTTTGTAAGCCTCTTAGAATGAATTTTTAGGGGTGTGTGTAAGGTAAACCTCCCAATCTGTGGGAAGGTTACCATGTGTCTCTCAGTGGTAAACCTGAGAGTGTTTGTTACTCAAAGCCTGTAGGCAAGAGTAATTATGTTCTTGAATGAAGCTGTGAAGCAAGTTCAAGGTGTTTGCACATTACATTGTATTTGTAGTGATAGGAATGGAAACTGGAGGTTTCTATCTAGGAGTTCCTAGGTATAGATTGCATTGGGTAGGGATTAAGTGATGAGTTGTAAACGGGGGAGTTTAACTCTGAATTGATACTACTAATAGTGGATCTTCTTCCTGGCTTGGTAGCCCCCAGATGTAGGTCATGTTGGACTGAACTGGGTTAACAATTTCCTGTGTTTGTTTACCTACTGCATGTTATAATTCAGGTTGTGTTACAGTCTGCCATTCAAGTTAATAACAAACCTGAAACATAGCCTTCTGTTGGAACGTCAATCAGAATGTCTTGACATCCATCAACAACAGCACATACTGTTTAATAAGTTGATGAATTCAGTTCAGTATGTAGTGAAGTCTGGTTTTCAAAAGCATATCAGACAAGGCCAAAAGAGCAGTGTGAAACTGTCAAACTGGATGTCTTGACAGTTCTTCCAGTAAGCTGATACTGAAGTAGAGACTGGTTGGTCTTTTACAGTACAGCAAATTTAGCAGTCTGTGTTTAGGAACTAAACAGACTGAGCATATGGGTCTGGACTTGGATGTCAGACGGAATGTTGTGACATTCATTCCTGACAGCTTATGCTATATTGTTGGATGGTTAGTTTTTCTGTTTCAAGATTTTTCTCAGGCTATTCTCCAGGAATCCACCAGCTGATCTAAAATCTAGGAAACTAACAACTAAGCTACAATTAATGAAACTAACAAATAATCTATTTGTTAGCTCCTTAATAAGTGGAGATTAGTTTAACTTGTTACAACCTTTAATTTAGGAAATACAAGTACATGACCAACAAACTGGAACATTATAACAGAGGATGCTCTAAACAGGATTGAGACATCTTGCTGATAACTGTGTAGGAAAACAACAGTAGTGAATGTTATGGTGCACATAACTAATTGTTCCTCCTCTATAGGATGACATAGAAGGAGAGGTTGTGACACTGTGAAAAGGTGCACAATAATACAGAGTGTGATAACTGTCTTGCTGTAATAAGTACAATGTTAGATCAGATGTCACGACTTGAAGTAGAACATCTAAATACTGACTACACCAGAATTTCAATTGGTATCAGAGCAGGCATCCTGTTCTGTCTCTGGATGAGATCCATGGGTGATACTTTCTGGTAGCTGGCAAGGAGTTATGTTAGTACTGAAGCTGGAACCGGTGTAAGGTTCTGTAATTCCCTGAATGGTCCCTTGAAGTAGGTGGATGGACTGTTCATGACAGGAATGGTGTGTACCTGTCTCTGGAGGTTGGCGATTGACCTGAGTGTGAGACAGCTGTGCCAGTACTTAATCACATTCAAACCTGGTATGGTCTTGGAGGCCAATCTGGTGAAGTGTGTGTTCACAGGTTGAGTTGTATTATGATTTCCGCTGCATAATACCTGGCAGAACTCAAACTCTGATGTAGTTTCCCCTCATGTGGATGAAAGGCTGCTGTGTCCAAGATCTCATCATAATCTACTGAAGATGTCAAAGATACTTGAGTCTCCTCAACTCCACTCATCATGACGTTCTCACTTCAGGATGGTAAGAGTCACTTAATTACTGATTCTCTTACTCTCTTGAGTAGTGTATATGAAGACCTTGAAGACCTTCAAGGAAGGTTTGTTCCAAGGAGGTGGAACCAATGTTCTATGTGATGTTAGAACATGTTGTTCAACAAGTATGCAGCTACTGGTTGAAGAGCAGATGTATTAGGGTTCAAACAAAGGGATAATTCTGTTTGGAACCTACTCCTGACCTGGAAGAGGAGACATCTGTGTGTGCTAAGTTGACAAGAGCAGGGTCAACTGGGTGTGTGCTCAAGAAGGTCATCCCTAGAAGTTGAGCTGGTTGAGATGTGAAATTGTGCAATCTCCTGCTGTTAGGCATCTTCCTGCAATTTGATCAGGATTGGATAGTTGTTCCCTGAAGTACTATGATGTGTTGGAAGACAAGCCTCCTGGATGTTAGCAGTCAATAATGGGGTAACCTGATTGTGATATCATTTAAGGGGGTTGGAACCATGAATCTTGTTATTCAAACACCATGTTCAGAAGTGGCAGTTCTTACTAGGAGTGAGAATATGAAGATTCAGAGGTTGGTTGAGGTAATATGCTCTGGCAATGCATATCTACTATTGACTGGTGTGTGTCTCACAAGTACTTACGATCAGCTGAAGTCTGATTGGTCTGATTGGAGGAGTTAGTTGCCACTGGTAGGGATAGTGTATGTCATATTGAGACATATGTATACAATGCATGGATACTAGTGTGGAGTCTCCATGATTGTTAAGTTGAGGGGGAGTTTTGATTAACCTCCTCAAGTTTGGTCAGCCTTGGGTCTGGTTGGCTGTTGACCTGTGTCACATGGGTTCTGGTTGATGTGTGACACATTTGCAAGGAAGGATTCATCTCTCTCATTCCTAAGGGTGAATCTAATCTGGAAAGAGTCTCAAGACTGTTGAGGTGCTTGCAAGCAGAAGATGTAGACACTAGAAGAGTATTTTCAAAGTATTCTTATGGTGGAAGTATCTGAAAGGATATTTGGGAAAGGATTTAAGATCAATGTCTACTTGTGTCATGTACAAGTATTTAATTGATTATCCTTGGAGCTCAAGACAACTGATGTTCTTAAAGATGTTGGAACATCTCTTCTTCAAGACCCTGTGAAGAATCACAGGAAGGATAGTACATTGAGTTATGATCTATCTCTTTGGTGGCAGCAAAAGCGTATGATCTCTGAAAAGGTTTCCTGGCAAGAAACATGTTCAGCCTTGGCATGTCCAAGAAGAAGAAGACATCAGAGCCTTGATGGTGGTTACTTGGATCAGTTTATTTCTGATCTAGGTAAGGAAGTGCATTGACTAATGCACACTGTGGAGTCAAGAACAAGTGACAGCATTCTTGACATCATGGAAACAGCCTTGCTTTAGGAAGAGGAATCCTTGGCATAGCTGAAGGGTTAGGTTCAAACTAATCCTTCTGAAGACTCATACATCAGAGTGTCTGATGTCTTTAGAGAAGAAGCAGGGATTCATCAAGGTGTGAGCTTGGATGACTTAACTGCAAACCTGCAGGATGGAGGTTGTTTACTCAAACTTGGTTCCACAATCAAGTCTATGAGAACATTGAACTCTTGTTCTGTGAAGGGAGGAAGTTCTTTCAAGTGGCAGAAGAAGGAGCTGAATTCAACAGCTGGATGTCAAAACACAATGTTGTGACATTTGGTTCAACATCAGATTCTTAGTTGGTGAAGTGGCACATCAACTTGAGATAGAAAGGTCTACAGGGTTGTAGATTGGATACTTCAAAAAGCTTGAAGTTCAAGTCTCACTTGGAAGGTCAGAATATCTTTGGGAGAAGTCTGATAAACTTGGGGAGGTCAAAAAGCAGCATTTGACTTTTTCATATGAGAATTCATGAAGGAGGTAATCAACCAGTGGCAGTTGGTCTATCTCAGAAGTGAGTTCGAAGAATCAAGGTAATCAACATAAGGCAGCTGATTATTCTTGAGGAAAGTCTGAGACAAATTACTTTTGAACTGAAAAGGATTAAGTTGAAGACAAAAGGAGGTGTTCTCTATTCATCTCTTGGAGCTTGTGGTAGAAGTTCTGAGCTATCTATGGAAGACTGTCTCTGGTAGTGGGATGAGAGTGTATATATCCCAATGTATGTCTGGGTTCCTCTGGATCAAGCTGAGGACTCAGTAATAGCTGAAGTCTATCAGATAGTGCTCCTTGTGATGCTGTGAAGGAAGTCCCAGCTGATGTTAAAACATCTTGTGAAGTGATCTTCTGTTTTGGTTAGAAGAGAAATTGACACAGAGTGTGGATGTGTTCAGCCAAGAGGGTTGGACAGAGGGTGCGCTCTTGAAGACATGAAGATGCGTCTTATGTTTTCCTTTCATCAAGTGGTCTGGAATCTCTTTGAATCAGGAAGTAGGTGAAGGTCCAACCTTGGGATGTTGGATATGATCATGTGTGACCTCCAAGAGAGTAGGTTGTCCATGACAGGGGGAGTTGTGCCTTTGTGCTGCAAGCAATCACCAAGCTTGTGGTCTATGTGCTCTCAGATGACTAGGTAGTTATCAGGATGCTGTGATGTATGTCAAGGCTGAGTGAGCAGAAGAATGTCTGACCGGATGTCATGACATTGCCCTGGACAGTGCTGTTAATTCCTTCTGAATTATAAAGTCATTAGGAATTATAAGGGTGATGTGGCTAAGTCTGATAAACCAGAATAAGCCTGTTGGCTACAGCGGTGTGGTACAGGGGGAGTAACCATCAACTGAAGTGTGAAAAGTTGGCTGTAGCAGTGCTAGGTGTCAAGTATCTACTGGAGGTATGACAGAGGTCTGGAGTGTTGAATACTGGCTGAATGCAGGAATGTTAAGACATCGCGTGCAACGTGTCTGACTGCATATATGGAATGGTCTCCATGCACTGGAACGGCTGTTTTGGAAAAGAAACAGTCAAGAGCTATAAAAGGTATTCAAAGATAGTCTGAGATTTTGCTGGTGATTCTCTAACTGTTTCTCAGCAAAAATAAATGCACCTTGACCAAGCATTTATTTCTACCGAAAATTCCTAGGCACGGGCTGGACTATTTAAAGGATGCATGAGGCCGCCTCTCCCCACAACAGAAACACTCCAATCTCAGAATCATGGGGTATGTTAAGGTCTGGGCAAGCTGCGCCTGGATCTGGTTTTGTGAAGGGTGCCTTTACAAATGTTTAGCTAAAAAGGGGGAGAGAAAGAAACATAGTCCTGGGGTCGAGAAGCAAACAGATCACTGTGGTAGCAAACAGAAAGTTGGGGTTGGGGTTAGACACAAATTTCACCAACTAAATTACCACTTGTGTCTTGTGATCTGAGTTAAGAGAACAGTTGTGCCCTGTGATCTGAGTTACACTGTCTATGTAACCAGCATTACATACTCTTCAGGAAGCTCTCCTGTTGAAGGGAAGGGTTCTGGAACAACTGAGCCTTGTTTCTCTACCTCCTCATGTACACCAACATTGGTGTTTGTGGTGGTGGAGCCAATGACGGAGATGAAGAGCATTCCCAAATTGGGATGCTGTGTCCAGTGTATTGTTTATTTGTTTTAGCTAAAATTTGCCAAAGGGGGAGATTGTTGATTCCTTAGGATTGGCAGTAATTTTAGAAAACAAATAATGTAATCATCTCTGTTGTTTTAATATGTTGGGTTGAAGAAATTCAACATCTGGACCAACATGTCATGTACGATGTCACGACATCAGGTCTGTGACATCGCACATGTGGAGAAGACTGAATTAATTAATTCAGTATATGTCAAGGGATCAGCAAGGATATCTGGTGAATATCTGTCGCATTACGCGAAAAACCGGCGGGAAAAGAAAGAAACAACAGAGCCGCCACCGTGTGTTATTTATCCCAAAAGAGGGAAAGGAAACGCTCAGAGTAAACCTGGGAAAGAACATGGTCTCGCGACCAAAGAGGATGGGTTCGGGAGTCAGTTATGCGAAGGGAAGGTGTTAGGCACCCTACGCATCCGTAGTACTCTACGGGATCCACGCACAAAAGGAAGGAATATGGTTGCTAAACACTGCTCAAACTCACACACACTGGCTGAAGGAGACAAAAGAAACTGACTGAAACTGACTCGGCAGGATATCGTATCCTGGGCCTACTTAGTCTATCAGGCATAGACATCAGAGTCGAAGTAGTTCGGACTGGGGAAACGACACATGCTCGCTAGGATATCGCATCCTATGCATACGTATCTTCTCGGACGAGAGAAGAATCAGAGCATTCGTAGCTCGGCTGACACGCACACAAGCAAACAAGACACAGGCGAACGTGGAGCCTGAATGCCAATCGCTGGACTTATATCAGCATCCGAACCAACAAACACACACAGGAAACCAACTGCCAATCGCTGGACTTATGTCGGACTCCGACCAGAACACACACAAGGGTGGTTAAGACACAAAGGGTTGGAAAAGAAAAAGGGCGACAAATTGCTAAGGAGTCAAGCACTCGAGCCTAGCAACTGTCAAACAACTCACACAAAAGAAAAGAAAAAGGCGCCCGGAGAGATCAGCTCAATCTCCTGCCTACATGCTTCATCTGGTGTGAAGATCAGGGCGATGTAGTTCCCCTACGCAGGGACAAGGATCTAGCCTAACCAGATAACAGAGGGAGACACAACACTAGGGAGACTACGACTCGAGCCTAGATGTTGTCATGCAAAGTCAACCCTAAGTTAAGGTTTCTAGCTAAATGGCACAAGGGCCAACCTATCTTAGACACGGCTTGCACAGGAAGCAAGGATCTCGATTGCAACTAGGGCGAGAGAAAGGAAGAGTCTCGATCGCAACGAGGGCGAGAGAAGAGAATTAGTGTTAGCGGTTAGTCAAACTCGGCAAGACATCGCGTCTCGTGCCTACGTATCTCATCTGAACATGAGAATCAGAGTTGCCGTAGTTCGGCAGGCTGGGACAAAGGTTCTCGATTGCAACTAGGGCAAGAGAAAGGGAAAGGCTCGATCGCAACGAGGGCGAGAGAAAGGAAAAGGCTCGATCGCAACGAGGGCGAGAGAAAGGATCGCAACGAGGGCGAAAGCAAACAAGGATTAGTCTAAACTAAACCTAACTTGCACAGGAAGCAAGTCTAAGCTAGCCTAAGAAGCAAAGCAATTACAATCACAGATAGCACACACTATATACATACAAGAGGCTCACACAAGGGTTAGGTTTTAGTTGAGGGGTCATATCAACCTCAACAAACAAACCTCTGGAGTGGGGTGAGTGTTGCTCTTAACCTTGCCATTGAGAGGCTAAGGTGAAGCAGATGAAAGGATATGAGGGGTGTGCCTCATTGCTTCTATCCCTGGTCAGGGAGAGCATTTGACAAGAATGTGTGGGTTCAGAAAGTGGGAACCCTTCTACACATTTAAAACTGACTCAACTGTGCAATTGCACAAGATCTTGGGTTTTTATCTGAAATGCGTCAACACAGTGGTGTGAGCAAGACAGAAGACACACTGAATAGCAGGGGATAGGTTGCTTATCCCTTGATTCTGCCAATTGCCTCTTCACTTAGGAGGTCTTTGACTCTGTACAAGGACAAATTAAACATACACAAACATTGCCTCTTAAGGAGGACTTCAGACAGTTTGCCCGGCCAAGTAACAAGCCGGGTCTCCAGACTACATGAAGTAAAAGAGATTATACCTCAAGCAAGTTGCTAAAAAGCAAAGCAAATCAAGTTCAGAGAACTTAAGCAACTAAGGTACCTGAAAAAGTCAAACTAATTAGCAAACAGTTCAACAGTTTAAATCAAAAGGAAATGGTAAACAGTCAACAAAAGAGGGACCAATGTGCATAGCACAAGACTCAAGTCAAATGAGTCACACCTACAAAACAAGGGTTAGCACATGATAAACAAATCAAGTTCAAACAAGTTTGAATGATCTTTGAGGCATTGGTGCTTAACCTGAAACAAGAACTCAATTGTAAGCTCAAAAGACCACTAGGACTAGCCTAGGGTCAAGGATGAAAGAAAAAGTCAAAACAGCAAAGAAAATTCAATCAAAATCAAATTCAATCAATCAAGAAGTAAGTCCAATTGAGTGCACATGCATATCAATCATTATCATCATTTCATGAACATTTGAAGTCAAAGTAAGGCAAATGAAAGCACAAAAAAGTCAACAGAATGACTTGCATCAAAAGTCAACCCAAACAATCTCAAAAATCATCAAATAAATCAAACTCAATCCTAACATCTAGCATGGTAAGCATGTCAAATTTCATGGCATTTGGATGAGAGGAAGGCAGTCAATTAAAATCATGAAGTCAACATAATTTCAAGTAAGCACAATGAAAGTCAACAAACATGGGTCAACTTCAAAAAATCATATCAATTTGAAAACAGATGAGAAATGAATGAAATTAACACCAATGCAAAGCTCAATATGTCTAGTTATCACATATGAAATTTCATGATCATACAATATGGTATGAGAATTTCCCAAATGAAATGGCAATGTGTAGCACAAAAAGTCAACCATGGACTAGGCAGGGAAGGAAATTCACAATCAAATGGAAAACAGCACAATTAATTCCAAGAAAATTCATACACAAACTAGACATGTAAGAGATCATTCATGCAAAATTTGGGGTCAATTGGAGGTCATGAAGCAAGTGACCAAAAATAAAGAAATTGCATAACATTGGTGTGACACAAATTGTCACACCCTACTTCAGAAAATCATATCTTACACACCACATATGATAAATGCACAAACTTTACATCAAAACAAAGGTGAATGTGTCTAGTTTCTCCACAAAAAATTTCAAGACCAAAGGATGCAACATGAGTATTTCACAAAAGAAATGGCAAGAGGTATCAAATGTGCATACATGTCAAGAAATCAATTACCAATTAAAATCCAGCCAGTGAAAAATTAATTAAAAATCATAATCAAATACTAGACATTCTTATGATCATGGTGGAAAAAATCTCATGATTTTTGGGTTTGAATTGAGTGAGAAATTAATTTTTGAAGTTTGATGTAAAATTGGAATAAGCATGAACAAACAACATGGAAAGGTTGGTCAAAGCAAAGTCAGCGTGGCAAAGTTGTAATAAGCGAGCCACTTATCCAAAACGCAGCGTTTTGGGGGAGAGAACGAAATGTTCTCATTGGCTGATGGCCAATGGAACAGTGCACGGTCAATGAGTTTCAAATTCTGGGTTTCAACATAAACCCTAGGGTTTTAGCACAGCAAGGCATCATGTTCATCATGTTCAATCATCAAACCAACATTCGAATGGCATGGCAAACATCAAAGCAATGATATAACAAGTTCATGCAATGTGTAAACAGCAACAAACCACAACATTCATGCGAAAATCTGGGCAGGGTTCTAGGGTTTCAAAACAGCATCAGGGCATTTCATCATTCAACTTCATCATCACGTAATCATCATAAACAAACATCAAGCAAACAGCATGGCAACTAGCAATGTTCTTCATGACATAAACAACAAAACAACACAAGCATGAAAATTTCTGGGCAGGGTTAGGTTTAAGCAGCAGCAGCATTCATCATCACCATGAGCTCGAATTTTCAAAATACCCAGAAATCGAAACCAAGCATGCTAATATCATCAATAAACATCAAGCAACAAGAATATGGTGTCCATTTTCATCAACTCATCTTAGACAAAACAAATCGATGGGAAACATATTTGTACACAAAAATGAAAACTCAGATTTAACACAGCATAGTTAATCATTCAATGTGATTCAAGTTGCATAATACTCAGCAAGGTGGGAACTACACATGGCATGGCATCATTTTGAGAAAAGAGTTGGTCGAAAATCTTACCTGATTTGAAAAAATTGTGAAAACAGTGTTGTTCTGGTGTTACAGCTTGAAACAGACGATGCTTGTGCTTTATGTTGATGGATGATGAAGTTCTTTAAGCTCAAGAATGCTTGGAGTTGAATGAATCACGATTTGCCATTGGAATAACTTAGAGAAAATAGAGCTCGAGCTGCACTTTCAGTTGGTAAATGATGCTCAAAAACACTTCCAAATGATGTCCAAGTGAAGGAACAATGAAGGTTGTTCAAGGGTTTTTGGTGATTTGTGTAGAAATTCACTTTTGAGCAAAAATGCAAAATGTGAGAGTGAGAGAATTCTGTCGTGTGGCTGCAGCTGGCTAGGGTTGGAATGAGCTGAAAAAGAGCTTTTATATTTCTGTTTAGCACTGCTGATCCAAATGATAAGTTGGTTTAACTCAAAATGAACCATTTGCTATTTTGCTAATTGTGTACAAATGAACATGGAGGTGCAAAGCTGTACCCGAATTGGGCCTGAAACCAGCTGCCAATGACATTTGCAAATGCTGTTTTTGGTCTGTACACAAATTGCTCACTTGGTTTTACTTATGTGAAGCCATTTGCAAGAAATGCCAAATTTGCAGCTTTGGCCAGAATGATGATATAATGGTGGTATGAACATGATTTAGGGCTTGGAGCAAGTTTCAAATATGATTCTAAACATTTCCCAATTGGCCAAAGTGAGAAAAAGTCAAAGAATCAAAAAGTCAATGGTTGGTCAAACTTGATTTTTAAATGAAATAGGTCCAAAAATGCCATTTTGATTGGCAAGGTTTTGGTTCATGAAATTTATATTTTTGGAAAGAGGAGAAAAAATGTGGTTTGTAGGAAAAAACCCCACCAAATTTGGCCTTATGGTTTGAGAGATATGGCCCTTTGAAGTTCACAAATTTTTGAAATTGAATTGATCATATCTTGACAACCATACATGGGATTTGAGAGTCCCTGGACTTTTTGGAAATGGGAGAACAAAATCTTCAACTTTCATGTTGGGCAAAAATTCATTTGGAGCTTGTATCATGATGCAAGTTGAGGATCAAGAAGTTTCCATTTTTGGCAGTTGAAATTACAGGTCCAGTTTCTATTTTGGGAAATTTTCTGATTGGCTTCAAATTCTTCAATGATGTTGATTGCCATGACACATGAGGCCTATTAGGACATGAATAAGCTCTCTCAAACCATTTCCATCCATCAAAACCATAGAATCAACCACAGTTGACCAACTTTGACTTTTCTAGGGTTTTGCTTGACTGAAGCACCTTCTGATGAATTTCAAACCCTAATTCCTTGAGACCTTGACTTCAGATGATGTCCCAAGTTGTATGAACTCTTGATTATTGATCATGGTGCCCAAATTCCACAAGAATGGCCACCATCCACTGCTTTGACTGACTGTTGATTGTCTTTGACTTTCTAGGGTTTTTGACTGTCTGTACATGAACTGATGGCCTCTGAGCCTTCAACCCTTGACTTGAACACTTCAAAAGACCTCCAAGTCATGTGAACTTGTTGGACAAACCCTAGGGCCTTTGCTCCTTGAGAAACACCCTTGCTTGCTTGGTTGGCTGATCTCCTGATCAGTTTGACCTAATTCTTGGCTTGCTTGCTCTTGAGGCAACTGGGGACAATGCAATGCTATGCAATGTATCATGATATGCTATGACCTAATATGAAAATGTATGTACAATGATAGGTGCAAATTTGAGGTGCTACAATATCCTAACTCCTTTGTGGAGGTCTTGAAGACTAAATCAGAATATATATAGGCTCTAAATATGGAGATATATATGGAGAGAGTTTAGGAACTTGAAGACCTTGTTTGTAGCAGAATTTTTCTGCTGAAGTTGCAACAGCAAAGAACAAGTCTGCTGCAGTTTTCTGAAGGCCCAAATCCAGTTGGGTGATTAGGTTATAAATAGCTGATTGTAATCTAGTTTTTGTAAGCCTCTTAGAATGAATTTTTAGGGGTGTGTGTAAGGTAAACCTCCCAATCTGTGGGAAGGTTACCATGTGTCTCTCAGTGGTAAACCTGAGAGTGTTTGTTACTCAAAGCCTGTAGGCAAGAGTAATTATGTTCTTGAATGAAGCTGTGAAGCAAGTTCAAGGTGTTTGCACATTACATTGTATTTGTAGTGATAGGAATGGAAACTGGAGGTTTCTATCTAGGAGTTCCTAGGTATAGATTGCATTGGGTAGGGATTAAGTGATGAGTTGTAAACGGGGGAGTTTAACTCTGAATTGATACTACTAATAGTGGATCTTCTTCCTGGCTTGGTAGCCCCCAGATGTAGGTCATGTTGGACTGAACTGGGTTAACAATTTCCTGTGTTTGTTTACCTACTGCATGTTATAATTCAGGTTGTGTTACAGTCTGCCATTCAAGTTAATAACAAACCTGAAACATAGCCTTCTGTTGGAACGTCAATCAGAATGTCTTGACATCCATCAACAACAGCACATACTGTTTAATAAGTTGATGAATTCAGTTCAGTATGTAGTGAAGTCTGGTTTTCAAAAGCATATCAGACAAGGCCAAAAGAGCAGTGTGAAACTGTCAAACTGGATGTCTTGACAGTTCTTCCAGTAAGCTGATACTGAAGTAGAGACTGGTTGGTCTTTTACAGTACAGCAAATTTAGCAGTCTGTGTTTAGGAACTAAACAGACTGAGCATATGGGTCTGGACTTGGATGTCAGACGGAATGTTGTGACATTCATTCCTGACAGCTTATGCTATATTGTTGGATGGTTAGTTTTTCTGTTTCAGGATTTTTCTCAGGCTATTCTCCAGGAATCCACCAGCTGATCTAAAATCTAGGAAACTAACAACTAAGCTACAATTAATGAAACTAACAAATAATCTATTTGTTAGCTCCTTAATAAGTGGAGATTAGTTTAACTTGTTACAACCTTTAATTTAGGAAATATAAGTACATGACCAACAAACTGGAACATTATAACAGAGGATGCTCTAAACAGGATTGAGACATCTTGCTGATAACTGTGTAGGAAAACAACAGTAGTGAATGTTATGGTGCACATAACTAATTGTTCCTCCTCTATAGGATGACATAGAAGGAGAGGTTGTGACACTGTGAAAAGGTGCACAATAATACAGAGTGTGATAACTGTCTTGCTGTAATAAGTACAATGTTAGATCAGATGTCACGACTTGAAGTAGAACATCTGAATACTGACTACGCCAGAATTTCAAACTCCCATTATATTTGTCAAATGCGGGCGCTTTAAACTTTTGTGGAATCACAATCCCCTCAACCAGCCCCATGTTGGACATGTTGACAAACCCCGGAGTAGCGTGGCTTTCCAGAGCCCTTACCTTCTCTGCCAGCAACTGAATCTCTTTGCTTTGTGGTTGGACACCATATTGCCCAAGTGGCCCATTCAGCATGGAGAATTGATCAGCTTCTCGGTCTTCCTCTTTGTCATCATCAAACCCGTAGAATGGAGGCAACAGACCGTCCTTCATATTCTGCCCCAGACCGGGCCCAGGTTGACCACCAGTACCAAAACCAACAGCATTGTTGTTCACCATACCCATGGTTGCTCTTTTTTCACCGTCTCTGTATCCACCCAGCCCCTGGTTGGAGACACCATCCAAGTTAACAACACTATTCGCAGCTGAAGCCCGCTCGAGCTTTTCAACTTTATCAGCCAACGCCTTCTGACCAACTGCAAAACCCTACATGATGTTGATCAGCTCAGTCATCTTGTCCTTCAGCTCGAGGAGATCAGTACTTGGGAGATCCATCAGTCGAGGAGTATTGCGTCTGGTGAAGTATCTGTGAGGACGAGTTGAGTGCAAAGGGATGACTCTACGAGCGCAAGCAATGATTCCTGCAAAACAGCAAACAGGTTAATATGCATGAATGCAACGTCTATCCATATGAGGAAGCTTCTGTCCTTTGATTCTGATTTCATCGAGACAGACAACATTTTGACATCCATATTCTGAAATTCAAGATGTCTCTCAACCAGATTCTCAATCAATAATACTCCCCATATGGCTAGACGTGAGTTTGAGTGCAGATGAATGCAAAATGAGAATGATGCATGAAATTTATATTTTTGGAAAGAGGAGAAAAAATGTGGTTTGTAGGAAAAAACCCCACCAAATTTGGCCTTATGGTTTGAGAGATATGGCCCTTTGAAGTTCACAAATTTTTGAAATTGAATTGATCATATCTTGACAACCATACATGGGATTTGAGAGTTCCTGGACTTTTTGGAAATGGGAGAACAAAATCTTCAACTTTCATGTTGGGCAAAAATTCATTTGGAGCTTGTATCATGATGCAAGTTGAGGATCAAGAAGTTTCCATTTTTGGCAGTTGAAATTACAGGTCCAGTTTCTATTTTGGGAAATTTTCTGATTGGCTTCAAATTCTTCAATGATGTTGATTGCCATGACACATGAGGCCTATTAGGACATGAATAAGCTCTCTCAAACCATTTCCATCCATCAAAACCATAGAATCAACCACAGTTGACCAACTTTGACTTTTCTAGGGTTTTGCTTGACTGAAGCACCTTCTGATGAATTTCAAACCCTAATTCCTTGAGACCTTGACTTCAGATGATGTCCCAAGTTGTATGAACTCTTGATTATTGATCATGGTGCCCAAATTCCACAAGAATGGCCACCATCCACTGCTTTGACTGACTGTTGATTGTCTTTGACTTTCTAGGGTTTTTGACTGTCTGTACATGAACTGATGGCCTCTGAGCCTTCAACCCTTGACTTGAACACTTCAAAAGACCTCCAAGTCATGTGAACTTGTTGGACAAACCCTAGGGCCTTTGCTCCTTGAGAAACACCCTTGCTTGCTTGGTTGGCTGATCTCCTGATCAGTTTGACCTAATTCTTGGCTTGCTTGCTCTTGAGGCAACTGGGGACAATGCAATGCTATGCAATGTATCATGATATGCTATGACCTAATATGAAAATGTATGTACAATGATAGGTGCAAATTTGAGGTGCTACAGCTGCCCCTATTCAATCAGCTGGGAACCCGAACGGATGATAGCAGTGGCTGTCAGACTTTCAGGGTAAACAGGGATTGAATACAAAAGAACCGTAGAAATTTGCACCGACTGGATATAATACAGGAATGCCTGTTAGGATCGGCAAAGAAACAGTCTTGAAAGAACAATCCGTCTGGAACGGAAAAGAAATCGGCCTGAATACCGAAACAGAAACGTCGACCTAGATACCAAAATAAATGGTAACACAGGGATAACCAATGCCTGAGTGTCGTAAGTACATCGACCTGATCGTCGGAAACTTCTTCGGTCTGAACACCGGAAAAAACATGAGTACATCGACCTGATCGTCGGAAACTCCTTCGGTCTGAATACCGGAAAAACATAAGTACATCGACCTGATCGTCGGAAACTTCTTCGGTCTGAATACCGGAAAATTGGCCTTGTGCCATGAGTACATCGACCTGATCGTCGGAAACTCCTTCGGTCTGAATACCGGAAAATTGGCCTTGTGCCATGAGTACATCGACCTGATCGTCGGAAACTCCTTCGGTCTGAATACCGGAAAATTGGCCTTGTGCCATGAGTACATCGACCTGATCGTCGGAAACTCCTTCGGTCTGAATACCGGAAAATTGGCCTTGTGCCATGAGTACATCGACCTGATCGTCGGAAACTCCTTCGGTCTGAATACCGGAAAATTGGCCTTGTGCCATGAGTACATCGACCTGATCGTCGGAAACTCCTTCGGTCTGAATACCGGAAAATTGGCCTTGTGCCATGAGTACATCGACCTGATCGTCGGAAACTCCTTCGGTCTGAATACCGGAAAAACATAAGACATATTATCTATAGCCGTCAAACGTAGATAATGACCTCGCATGGCAGATTATCCATAACCGGGTTGTAGGTTGTTAAATGAATAAATCGATCGAAAAAGACAAGCATCAGTACCAGGACTAGGTATGCAAAGATGACCAATCCAAAGAGGATAAAGTTGCTAACTCGGAGCAAATATCCAAAAGGAAGGTGAAGACCCAATGGGGACAATATTGCTTGATCAAGGCAAATATCCATAGGGGAAAAGAATATTAATACCACAAAGAGGGGATTACATCTACCGTTTTGTAGGCAGAAAACCACGGAAAAGTAACCAGTCATCATCGGGATGAGCAAAAAGGGTTAACTCCAACAAGGGGAGGAATGTGGGATTTTACGACTACCAGCTAGTGGGTAGAAAACCACAAAGATAGGACTTACAACTACCGGTTTGTAGGTAGAGGCCAATGGAAAAGGTAACCAGTCATCATCGGGATGAGCACAAAGGGTTAACTCCAACAAGGGGAGGAAAGTGGGATTTTACAACTACCAGCTAGTGGGTAGAAAACCACCAAGATAGGACTTACAGCTACCGGTTCGTAGGTAGAGGCCAACAAACTCCGCTGAGAGACAGAGTGAAAAAAAAGGATTTACAACTACCGAGTAGTGGGTAGAAGACCGCAAAGAAAGGACTTACAGCTACCGGTTCGTAGGTAGAGGCCAACAAATTCCGCTGAGGATAAGATGAATGAGTGCCGGTTAGTGAGCAACTATTCATTTATGCCCCAGGGAAGCACAAGAGACAGTCGACGGGGAGCCAGTTTAGGATCGATCCAAAAAGGCAAACTGAATCAAGACTCATCCTAATGAGGAAAGAACTCAATAGGGAAAACCCATCCCGTGTAGGGAGGGAACGGAAACAACCGTCATCCACGAGGATATATCTCAGTGGGGAAATGGCAGGAAAGGATAGACACTTTCTGCTTAAGGGGTAGACTCTACATGGAGGGATCGGACACACCCATATTTGCTTGAGGAAAATCTACTGGAGAGATTTGTATTACCAAATAGCAGAATGCAATCATCAACAGACACACGGCAACAGCTGCAACATGAGTACCCAAATGCTATGATTATGCATGCATGCATTATGCATGATGAATGTATGATGAATGCTGACAAACAGACATGCTCAACACGCAGGTCCGGGAATCAATCGTCCGGAGAGAAAACCAAAGTCACCAGAGAGCCAAGAAAATCCACTGGAGACTGGGACAATAGGGAACAATCATCATCCTGTAGGGGAGGAAGGCCACCAGAGGCTTCTGGAGGGATCGTCGGTCACAACCGGAGAACAGAGTTCAACATACTGGCAGACGCGCCACAACAACTCGTGCTGGAAATCAGAGATACCAAGGAGCAACCAGATCTCTGATGAGGATAGATAGGCATTGAGAAAGCTCATCATGCCAACAACTCCGCTCGGGGATCCATCTGAGGACATGATGGAGTACTGGGATGTCAATCCTCCGGATACTGAATCTACAAAGAAAAACACCCATGCTGGTGGAGAGGAAGACTGGCCTGCTGGAGAGGCGAAAGTTGAAGTCTTCAGTAAACGCTCTGCTTGGGGAACTGCCCCACAATAATGTCCGAAACAGCAAACTTGCTGGGGATGCCCCACGATAGGGCTCAAACAGCACTCTACTAGGGATGCCCCACAATAGAGCTAACAGGGATTTGGAGGAAGAATCTGTACTGCCGGGAACATGAAGATGAATAACTTCAAACGACACTGCGTCAGGCAAATTCACTGAGGAGAGACCATACGAGGTTCTGCAGGACAAAGATACAGTCATGCTCGAGATACGAACAATTGTCTTACCTGTTGGTAATCATACCACCCTCGGGAGAGCGCTGTGGGTCTCCTAAGTGTCCTTCCATCATTGTGAACGTTCACTTTGCTTAAGAACAATTTTTTTGAAAAATTTGTTTATTTTGAAAACAATGATACTTTATCAATGAAAACATGCAAAACGTTTGTTGAGTTGAAACAAATAAGAGTGCAAATAATTGGGTAAAAGCTCAAATTGATGTGATGGAATGGTAGTCTGCAAAGGGCGAGACTCCATAGATCTGTACACGTTTGAAATCGGTGATATATATTGGAGAGGGCTACATTGAACATAATGATCTTTCCTCTACCATTCTGAATTTTCGATGTATTCAAAGCTTCAGTCGATGACGAATCGAGAATTCCTGACGGATGACAGATGTACAGCACAGTCTTGTCAAGATGCAGTTACTTGCCAAATCCCTAATTTTTGCCTAGATTGCCCCAGTGTGAGGTGTTCAATCTAGCGGGATGCAAATTCTTCTCTTTTTTTTTTCAATGTCTCTAACTTTTGCCTGGATCGCCCTTTCGGGTTTTCAATCCACCGAGACGCTCCTTTTTGCCTAAGTCGCCCTTTGGGGTGTTCGACTTAGCGAGCTGTTTTGCTTTTTTTTCTTTTAGGCGAAGTATTTCTTGACTGCATCAGAATTCACAGGACGAGTGAACTTCTCCATCCATTGTTGTAAGTGTCGAGACATTGCCTGAAGAGGCTCTCTTGAAAACGTATGGACGTTCTTAGCTTGGAGTCCACTTGCCCCTGGAATCGGGCACGAAAGACAAGACTTTCTTGAGCACACGGTCCTTTTCCGGAACACACGAGGCTTGACCTTCTTGTCGAATGCTTTTTCACTCTCTGCTGATATGACTGACCATGACACATGGCAGTTGATCTCTTCTTTTCGATCGAATTCAGCATCAGCCAACTTGGGACTTTGAGGGTGCTATTTTCTTTTGTTTTCTTTTGATTTCTTTTGATTTTGATTTTTTATTTTTGCACCCTCTTCTTTTTTGTGCTTGTTTTTTTTCTCTTTTTTTTTTCCTTTTTTTTTTTATAATGCCCCAGTTGGCTGTTCTGCTGATTCTCGAGATGCAGCTGAGTGTGATCTTCTTTTCTCGCTCAAGAAGTCGGGAAATCTCGTCAGGAATCCCTTCAACATCATCTTCGTCCGCTTCAAATACAGGGAATTCAAAATTGGGAGATGACGTCCGATCATTATGTTCAATGGGTTTGAGAAACAACCTGCATAAAGATTTTGACATGAAAAGCACTTTGAAAATCAAACAAGACAATCGTTATGCAGATGAAAAGATTGCTTTTATTCTTGTTTTTTAAGGTTTTTTGTGATCACCAATTTCATGCAAAAGTGAAAAGGGAAAACAAATGGAAAAACAAATGTTTAACATGCATTTATTTGAATGAAAATATCATTGCACAAAATGTTGCCAACAATGTCATTACTTCTCCTTTTGGCATGGGAGAAGGGTTTTTAAACAAAGTGATTGTTACTCTGACTTATGAACAACTGTAGGAAAGCCCACAGTGACCCAATTGTGGCAGACACCACCAGGAATGATGAAATTGTTCAAGTCCTCTGCGTCCTCTTCCAAGATAGCGGCATCCTCTTCTTCAGGCTGATCGTCATGGATGAATCCTCCACTCTTGAACAGACCTTGCTCATTACATGCCCCAGAACAGTAGCCAATGCCAGCCCGGGATCGGTTAACCAGGAATAAATCCATCAACAGTACAAAGTCTGGCAAATATCTCTCTGAGTTCACGATTCCCTTGCTCAGGATGATCCATCAATCTGGCAGAGATGGCTCTGGTATGATACCGGCAAAGTGCGTCTTCAAAATAAATGAAGATCGCAGGGTCGGACCACTGGATGGGAGACCGGATCAAAACACCTGTTTATGCAAATGATGCATGAAGTGTTTATGCATGTGCTTGTTTTTATTTCAAAGGAACTCGAGGGTTTTATCTGCAAACTTTGAAATATTTAGCATTTTGAGAATATCATGTCAGGTGAAAAAAAATTCCCGGTTTTTCATGTTTTGAAAATTTTTGCAGATAAACTCCTTTGAGTTCCTTGGAATTTTTTTTTTTTTTGATGATATGGATGCGGATGAATGTATGAATGTATGGATGCAACAATCACACTCAAGGATCAAGCAAGACACACCAAACAAAGGTCGTGGGAAAGCTCATTGTATCCCTAATATCAATCATCCATTTTGGTGGATTTAGGTTTTCACCTTATCGACACCCAAGTTCCATTGATATTAACGGTACATGAACCGGTTCAGACATTCTTAATATCAACCAGCCGCTTTGATGGATTTTAGGTTTTACACCTGATCCGGGATCCATTGATATTAACAATGTTTGAACGACTCAACCACGAATCATGGGTTTGTTGAGAGTCACGAGCATGGAGTCTCGGTTAAGAACCGCCCAAAGGGAGTGTACTAGGGTTTAAACCTGCCAGACATGTTCTATCAGAGGTTCCCATAATCATCGTTCCATCTTTCGAATATTATCGGAGGAACGAATACTCGTATTCCAAAAATATTCTCAAGAGAAACTCTTATGAGTGTAGTATCGCGTGACAATCGCATCAGAACTGACATCTGAACGACCTCCGCACTACGGTCCTAAAAATAGGCCAAGATGGGTTTGGTAAACTAAGGTCCTTGGCTTCTGCGGCACATGATTGAAAGAATAATGCCTAACCACAAATAACTTGTGTGACATTATTAGTTCAACATGACCTCCACCAAGTGAATGGACTCGCAAGTCAACTGGCTAAGGAATACTCCACACCAGTCAACAAGACTATGCCATTCTCCTATCCTAGAGAGCACTCGAGTTCGGGTATAGAACTCATCTCAACTGACTCCCACCCCACAAAGAAAACAGACAACCAGCCAGGCAGAAAGAATAATGAATATGAATGCAAACATAAGTGTACACAATAAATGCAAACAATAAATGCACATATATACAATGAATGCAAAAAATAACAGCACAAAGCAACCAAAATCCTAACCTAGAGAGCGCTAGGAGAGACTCGCTCAGGGAAGATGGACCAGCATAGGTCAACTTCTCTGCATCCCCAGCAGAGTCGCCAGCTGTCGCATCACGCGAAAAACCGGCGGGAAAAGAAAGAAACAACAGAGCCGCCACCGTGCGTTATTTATCCCAAAAGAGGGAAAGGAAACGCTCAGAGTAAACCTGGGAAAGAACATGGTCTCGCGACCAAAGAGGATGGGTTCGGGAGTCAGTTATGCGAAGGGAAGGTGTTAGGCACCCTACGCATCCGTAGTACTCTACGGGATCCACGCACAAAAGGAAGGAATATGGTTGCTAAACACTGCTCAAACTCACACACACTGGCTGAAGGAGACAAAAGAAACTGACTGAAACTGACTCGGCAGGATATCGTATCCTGGGCCTACTTAGTCTATCAGGCATAGACATCAGAGTCGAAGTAGTTCGGACTGGGGAAACGACACATGCTCGCTAGGATATCGCATCCTATGCATACGTATCTTCTCGGACGAGAGAAGAATCAGAGCATTCGTAGCTCGGCTGACACGCACACAAGCAAACAAGACACAGGCGAACGTGGAGCCTGAATGCCAATCGCTGGACTTATATCAGCATCCGAACCAACAAACACACACAGGAAACCAACTGCCAATCGCTGGACTTATGTCGGACTCCGACCAGAACACACACAAGGGTGGTTAAGACACAAAGGGTTGGAAAAGAAAAAGGGCGACAAATTGCTAAGGAGTCAAGCACTCGAGCCTAGCAACTGTCAAACAACTCACACAAAAGAAAAGAAAAAGGCGCCCGGAGAGATCAGCTCAATCTCCTGCCTACATGCTTCATCTGGTGTGAAGATCAGGGCGATGTAGTTCCCCTACGCAGGGACAAGGATCTAGCCTAACCAGATAACAGAGGGAGACACAACACTAGGGAGACTACGACTCGAGCCTAGATGTTGTCATGCAAAGTCAACCCTAAGTTAAGGTTTCTAGCTAAATGGCACAAGGGCCAACCTATCTTAGACACGGCTTGCACAGGAAGCAAGGATCTCGATTGCAACTAGGGCGAGAGAAAGGAAGAGTCTCGATCGCAACGAGGGCGAGAGAAGAGAATTAGTGTTAGCGGTTAGTCAAACTCGGCAAGACATCGCGTCTCGTGCCTACGTATCTCATCTGAACATGAGAATCAGAGTTGCCGTAGTTCGGCAGGCTGGGACAAAGGTTCTCGATTGCAACTAGGGCAAGAGAAAGGGAAAGGCTCGATCGCAACGAGGGCGAGAGAAAGGAAAAGGCTCGATCGCAACGAGGGCGAGAGAAAGGATCGCAACGAGGGCGAAAGCAAACAAGGATTAGTCTAAACTAAACCTAACTTGCACAGGAAGCAAGTCTAAGCTAGCCTAAGAAGCAAAGCAATTACAATCACAGATAGCACACACTATATACATACAAGAGGCTCACACAAGGGTTAGGTTTTAGTTGAGGGGTCATATCAACCTCAACAAACAAACCTCTGGAGTGGGGTGAGTGTTGCTCTTAACCTTGCCATTGAGAGGCTAAGGTGAAGCAGATGAAAGGAGATGAGGGGTGTGCCTCATTGCTTCTATCCCTGGTCAGGGAGAGCATTTGACAAGAATGTGTGGGTTCAGAAAGTGGGAACCCTTCTACACATTTAAAACTGACTCAACTGTGCAATTGCACAAGATCTTGGGTTTTTATCTGAAATGCGTCAACACAGTGGTGTGAGCAAGACAGAAGACACACTGAATAGCAGGGGATAGGTTGCTTATCCCTTGATTCTGCCAATTGCCTCTTCACTTAGGAGGTCTTTGACTCTGTACAAGGACAAATTAAACATACACAAACATTGCCTCTTAAGGAGGACTTCAGACAGTTTGCCCGGCCAAGTAACAAGCCGGGTCTCCAGACTACATGAAGTAAAAGAGATTATACCTCAAGCAAGTTGCTAAAAAGCAAAGCAAATCAAGTTCAGAGAACTTAAGCAACTAAGGTACCTGAAAAAGTCAAACTAATTAGCAAACAGTTCAACAGTTTAAATCAAAAGGAAATGGTAAACAGTCAACAAAAGAGGGACCAATGTGCATAGCACAAGACTCAAGTCAAATGAGTCACACCTACAAAACAAGGGTTAGCACATGATAAACAAATCAAGTTCAAACAAGTTTGAATGATCTTTGAGGCATTGGTGCTTAACCTGAAACAAGAACTCAATTGTAAGCTCAAAAGACCACTAGGACTAGCCTAGGGTCAAGGATGAAAGAAAAAGTCAAAACAGCAAAGAAAATTCAATCAAAATCAAATTCAATCAATCAAGAAGTAAGTCCAATTGAGTGCACATGCATATCAATCATTATCATCATTTCATGAACATTTGAAGTCAAAGTAAGGCAAATGAAAGCACAAAAAAGTCAACAGAATGACTTGCATCAAAAGTCAACCCAAACAATCTCAAAAATCATCAAATAAATCAAACTCAATCCTAACATCTAGCATGGTAAGCATGTCAAATTTCATGGCATTTGGATGAGAGGAAGGCAGTCAATTAAAATCATGAAGTCAACATAATTTCAAGTAAGCACAATGAAAGTCAACAAACATGGGTCAACTTCAAAAAATCATATCAATTTGAAAACAGATGAGAAATGAATGAAATTAACACCAATGCAAAGCTCAATATGTCTAGTTATCACATATGAAATTTCATGATCATACAATATGGTATGAGAATTTCCCAAATGAAATGGCAATGTGTAGCACAAAAAGTCAACCATGGACTAGGCAGGGAAGGAAATTCACAATCAAATGGAAAACAGCACAATTAATTCCAAGAAAATTCATACACAAACTAGACATGTAAGAGATCATTCATGCAAAATTTGGGGTCAATTGGAGGTCATGAAGCAAGTGAACAAAAATCAAGAAATTGCATAACATTGGTGTGACACAAATTGTCACACCCTACTTCAGAAAATCATATCTTACACACCACATATGATAAATGCACAAACTTTACATCAAAACAAAGGTGAATGTGTCTAGTTTCTCCACAAAAAATTTCAAGACCAAAGGATGCAACATGAGTATTTCACAAAAGAAATGGCAAGAGGTATCAAATGTGCATACATGTCAAGAAATCAATTACCAATTAAAATCCAGCCAGTGAAAAATTAATTAAAAATCATAATCAAATACTAGACATTCTTGTGATCATGGTGGAAAAAATCTCATGATTTTTGGGTTTGAATTGAGTGAGAAATTAATTTTTGAAGTTTGATGTAAAATTGGAATAAGCATGAACAAACAACATGGAAAGGTTGGTCAAAGCAAAGTCAGCGTGGCAAAGTTGTAATAAGCGAGCCACTTATCCAAAACGCAGCGTTTTGGGGGAGAGAACGAAATGTTCTCATTGGCTGATGGCCAATGGAACAGTGCACGGTCAATGAGTTTCAAATTCTGGGTTTCAACATAAACCCTAGGGTTTTAGCACAGCAAGGCATCATGTTCATCATGTTCAATCATCAAACCAACATTCGAATGGCATGGCAAACATCAAAGCAATGATATAACAAGTTCATGCAATGTGTAAACAGCAACAAACCACAACATTCATGCGAAAATCTGGGCAGGGTTCTAGGGTTTCAAAACAGCAGCAGGGCATTTCATCATTCAACTTCATCATCACGTAATCATCATAAACAAACATCAAGCAAACAGCATGGCAACTAGCAATGTTCTTCATGACATAAACAACAAAACAACACAAGCATGAAAATTTCTGGGCAGGGTTAGGTTTAAGCAGCAGCAGCATTCATCATCACCATGAGCTCGAATTTTCAAAATACCCAGAAATCGAAACCAAGCATGCTAATATCATCAATAAACATCAAGCAACAAGAATATGGTGTCCATTTTCATCAACTCATCTTAGACAAAACAAATCGATGGGAAACATATTTGTACACAAAAATGAAAACTCAGATTTAACACAGCATAGTTAATCATTCAATGTGATTCAAGTTGCATAATACTCAGCAAGGTGGGAACTACACATGGCATGGCATCATTTTGAGAAAAGAGTTGGTCGAAAATCTTACCTGATTTGAAAAAATTGTGAAAACAGTGTTGTTCTGGTGTTACAGCTTGAAACAGACGATGCTTGTGCTTTATGTTGATGGATGATGAAGTTCTTTAAGCTCAAGAATGCTTGGAGTTGAATGAATCACGATTTGCCATTGGAATAACTTAGAGAAAACAGAGCTCGAGCTGCACTTTCAGTTGGTAAATGATGCTCAAAAACACTTCCAAATGATGTCCAAGTGAAGGAACAATGAAGGTTGTTCAAGGGTTTTTGGTGATTTGTGTAGAAATTCACTTTTGAGCGAAAATGCAAAATGTGAGAGTGAGAGAATTCTGTCGTGTGGCTGCAGCTGGCTAGGGTTGGAATGAGCTGAAAAAGAGCTTTTATATTTCTGTTTAGCACTGCTGATCCAAATGATAAGTTGGTTTAACTCAAAATGAACCATTTGCTATTTTGCTAATTGTGTACAAATGAACATGGAGGTGCAAAGCTGTACCCGAATTGGGCCTGAAACCAGCTGCCAATGACATTTGCAAATGCTGTTTTTGGTCTGTACACAAATTGCTCACTTGGTTTTACTTATGTGAAGCCATTTGCAAGAAATGCCAAATTTGCAGCTTTGGCCAGAATGATGATATAATGGTGGTATGAACATGATTTAGGGCTTGGAGCAAGTTTCAAATATGATTCTAAACATTTCCCAATTGGCCAAAGTGAGAAAAAGTCAAAGAATCAAAAAGTCAATGGTTGGTCAAACTTGATTTTTAAATGAAATAGGTCCAAAAATGCCATTTTGATTGGCAAGGTTTTGGTTCATGAAATTTATATTTTTGGAAAGAGGAGAAAAAATGTGGTTTGTAGGAAAAAACCCCACCAAATTTGGCCTTATGGTTTGAGAGATATGGCCCTTTGAAGTTCACAAATTTTTGAAATTGAATTGATCATATCTTGACAACCATACATGGGATTTGAGAGTCCCTGGACTTTTTGGAAATGGGAGAACAAAATCTTCAACTTTCATGTTGGGCAAAAATTCATTTGGAGCTTGTATCATGATGCAAGTTGAGGATCAAGAAGTTTCCATTTTTGGCAGTTGAAATTACAGGTCCAGTTTCTATTTTGGGAAATTTTCTGATTGGCTTCAAATTCTTCAATGATGTTGATTGCCATGACACATGAGGCCTATTAGGACATGAATAAGCTCTCTCAAACCATTTCCATCCATCAAAACCATAGAATCAACCACAGCTGACCAACTTTGACTTTTCTAGGGTTTTGCTTGACTGAAGCACCTTCTGATGAATTTCAAACCCTAATTCCTTGAGACCTTGACTTCAGATGATGTCCCAAGTTGTATGAACTCTTGATTATTGATCATGGTGCCCAAATTCCACAAGAATGGCCACCATCCACTGCTTTGACTGACTGTTGATTGTCTTTGACTTTCTAGGGTTTTTGACTGTCTGTACATGAACTGATGGCCTCTGAGCCTTCAACCCTTGACTTGAACACTTCAAAAGACCTCCAAGTCATGTGAACTTGTTGGACAAACCCTAGGGCCTTTGCTCCTTGAGAAACACCCTTGCTTGCTTGGTTGGCTGATCTCCTGATCAGTTTGACCTAATTCTTGGCTTGCTTGCTCTTGAGGCAACTGGGGACAATGCAATGCTATGCAATGTATCATGATATGCTATGACCTAATATGAAAATGTATGTACAATGATAGGTGCAAATTTGAGGTGCTACAATATCCTAACTCCTTTGTGGAGGTCTTGAAGACTAAATCAGAATATATATAGGCTCTAAATATGGAGATATATATGGAGAGAGTTTAGGAACTTGAAGACCTTGTTTGTAGCAGAATTTTTCTGCTGAAGTTGCAACAGCAAAGAACAAGTCTGCTGCAGTTTTCTGAAGGCCCAAATCCAGTTGGGTGATTAGGTTATAAATAGCTGATTGTAATCTAGTTTTTGTAAGCCTCTTAGAATGAATTTTTAGGGGTGTGTGTAAGGTAAACCTCCCAATCTGTGGGAAGGTTACCATGTGTCTCTCAGTGGTAAACCTGAGAGTGTTTGTTACTCAAAGCCTGTAGGCAAGAGTAATTATGTTCTTGAATGAAGCTGTGAAGCAAGTTCAAGGTGTTTGCACATTACATTGTATTTGTAGTGATAGGAATGGAAACTGGAGGTTTCTATCTAGGAGTTCCTAGGTATAGATTGCATTGGGTAGGGATTAAGTGATGAGTTGTAAACGGGGGAGTTTAACTCTGAATTGATACTACTAATAGTGGATCTTCTTCCTGGCTTGGTAGCCCCCAGATGTAGGTCATGTTGGACTGAACTGGGTTAACAATTTCCTGTGTTTGTTTACCTACTGCATGTTATAATTCAGGTTGTGTTACAGTCTGCCATTCAAGTTAATAACAAACCTGAAACATAGCCTTCTGTTGGAACGTCAATCAGAATGTCTTGACATCCATCAACAACAGCACATACTGTTTAATAAGTTGATGAATTCAGTTCAGTATGTAGTGAAGTCTGGTTTTCAAAAGCATATCAGACAAGGCCAAAAGAGCAGTGTGAAACTGTCAAACTGGATGTCTTGACAGTTCTTCCAGTAAGCTGATACTGAAGTAGAGACTGGTTGGTCTTTTACAGTACAGCAAATTTAGCAGTCTGTGTTTAGGAACTAAACAGACTGAGCATATGGGTCTGGACTTGGATGTCAGACGGAATGTTGTGACATTCATTCCTGACAGCTTATGCTATATTGTTGGATGGTTAGTTTTTCTGTTTCAGGATTTTTCTCAGGCTATTCTCCAGGAATCCACCAGCTGATCTAAAATCTAGGAAACTAACAACTAAGCTACAATTAATGAAACTAACAAATAATCTATTTGTTAGCTCCTTAATAAGTGGAGATTAGTTTAACTTGTTACAACCTTTAATTTAGGAAATATAAGTACATGACCAACAAACTGGAACATTATAACAGAGGATGCTCTAAACAGGATTGAGACATCTTGCTGATAACTGTGTAGGAAAACAACAGTAGTGAATGTTATGGTGCACATAACTAATTGTTCCTCCTCTATAGGATGACATAGAAGGAGAGGTTGTGACACTGTGAAAAGGTGCACAATAATACAGAGTGTGATAACTGTCTTGCTGTAATAAGTACAATGTTAGATCAGATGTCACGACTTGAAGTAGAACATCTGAATACTGACTACGCCAGAATTTCAAACTCCCATTATATTTGTCAAATGCGGGCGCTTTGAACTTTTGTGGAATCACAATCCCCTCAACCAGCCCCATGTTGGACATGTTGACAAACCCCGGAGTAGCGTGGCTTTCCAGAGCCCTTACCTTCTCTGCCAGCAACTGAATCTCTTTGCTTTGTGGTTGGACACCATATTGCCCAAGTGGCCCATTCAGCATGGAGAATTGATCAGCTTCTCGGTCTTCCTCTTTGTCATCATCAAACCCGTAGAATGGAGGCAACAGACCGTCCTTCATATTCTGCCCCAGACCGGGCCCAGGTTGACCACCAGTACCAAAACCAACAGCATTGTTGTTCACCATACCCATGGTTGCTCTTTTTTCACCGTCTCTGTATCCACCCAGCCCCTGGTTGGAGACACCATCCAAGTTAACAACACTATTCGCAGCTGAAGCCCGCTCGAGCTTTTCAACTTTATCAGCCAACGCCTTCTGACCAACTGCAAAACCCTGCATGATGTTGATCAGCTCAGTCATCTTGTCCTTCAGCTCGAGGAGATCAGTACTTGGGAGATCCATCAGTCGAGGAGTATTGCGTCTGGTGAAGTATCTGTGAGGACGAGTTGAGTGCAAAGGGATGACTCTACGAGCGCAAGCAATGATTCCTGCAAAACAGCAAACAGGTTAATATGCATGAATGCAACGTCTATCCATATGAGGAAGCTTCTGTCCTTTGATTCTGATTTCATCGAGACAGACAACATTTTGACATCCATATTCTGAAATTCAAGATGTCTCTCAACCAGATTCTCAATCAATAATACTCCCCATATGGCTAGACGTGAGTTTGAGTGCAGATGAATGCAAAATGAGAATGATGCAGATGTATGCAATGCACTGGGCCATCCTCCAAGTCATCTGATCATCTGTTGCTCTGAATCACAGCCCTGATCTCTGAACCGATCACAACCATCTGAGGTACTGATTAACCATAAGTCCGACTCAAGGGTTCCGATCATCATCATCATCATCACCACCAAACCATCTCTGAGCAGATACCCAAAACCATCTGAATCGGCCCGGGGAATCCTGAAATAAACGGATCCCCACTGATAAAATCGGCCCAGGGAATCCTGAAATAAACGGATCCCCGCTGATAAATAACACGGACAGCACTCCGGCGTCTCAGAAATAAACGGCCATAAATCCGACTTATAAATAGGACTCTGATCCACGGAACAATTAGTCACCATCAAAGTCGCCATCTGAACATGCATCTGAAAGAATCACCCTCCCCTCACAGGTAAATTCTAAACAGGTCATCCTAAGGCGGACAATAGTCTCGACAATCGGGCAGAGATACTCAATGGGTTTGCCCTTTCGGGTGTGCCATTGCAGCTCTCCTGAAATCGTCTAAACCAAAGATCCGGGAAATGATCGGTCACCAGAGTCAATAGTTCAGATGAAGTAACTCAACCAAAGTGGAGTACCCCACAGAGGACAGCACTATCAAATGAACCTCGTCTGGCTTGTGGTATGTCACGTTGCAACAATATGCTGATCCAGCAAATGAGGAACATGAGACCACACTAGTCCTAAGTGTATACTCGGGCCTGGGTTTTAGCCCCACTCAAAACACCCACCCCAAACAGAGGAACCACCTGCACAGAGGACGGCAACAACATGATAGTATGATGCATGCAGATATTTATGCAAATATACACAGGTTAGAATAATAAATGCAATAAATAACACAGAACAAGCAACCTAAACTATCCTAGAACGCTAGGAGAGACTCGCTTAGGGACGATGGACCAGCACAGGTCTACATCTGTGCGTATTCCCCAGCAGAGTCGCCAGCTGTCGCATCCTGCGAAAATCAACCGGCGAGCTAAAAACAAAACACACACAGAGCCGCCACTGCGCGTTATTTATCCCAAAATAGGGAAAGGAAACGCTCAGAGAAACCTGGAAAGAACATGGTCTCGCGACCAAAGAGAAAGGGTAAGGGAGTCGGTTACGCAAGGGGAAGGTATTAGCACCCCTCACGTCCGTCGTACTCGACGGGATCCACGTTCTAGAATAAAGAAAAGGTTGCTAAACATCACACACACACACGGGGAACGCAGGTGGGGTTAAGAGAAGGGAGCTCGATAAGGCATCGCACCTTATGCCTACATATCTTGTCCGGAACAAGAATCAGAGCCACTGTAGTTCGGCTTACGCACGCCAAACAACACAAAACATACAAACAAGCAAGGGTGGCAAACATGGAGCCCGACAACCACTGGATGGAATTACGTCAGCATCCGAACCAAAACACGCACAAAACGGCAAACGTGGAGCCCGACAGCCAATCACTGGGCTTACGTCGGCATCCGAACCAAAACACAATCAGATAACAAACAAACACACGCAAAAAAGAAAAAGGTTGCCCGGAGTGGTCTCGCACGACCACCTGCCTACATACCTCGTCTGGAACGAGGATCAGGGCGATGTAGTTCCCCTGAAAGGGACTGAATTACTAGCCAGAAACTAGGGGAAGACACACTACCAGGGAGCTGGACTCGAGCCTAGTGTTGTCATGCATCGTTACCCTAAGTTCAGTTTTCTATCCTACTTGCATAAGCAAACTACTCCTATCCAGGAAAGAAGCAAGCACACAAGCATACAGAATAATTCAAGCATACATTAAATGAGAACAAGCATCTCAAACAAGCATGTCAATCAGATATCCACATAGCACGCACTATAGCCAAACAAGGGGGCTCAATCAATAGGTTTGACTGCCGAAGCGAGTCGTCTGTACGGGTTGGGTTTGCTCTTAACCTTGCCATTACGAGGCTAAGGTGAAGCAGATGAAAGGATGAAGTGAGGATGAGACCTCACAGCTCTTATCCCTAACCAGGGAGAGCTTCTGACAAATGAGCATGGGTCCAGAATGGGGGAACCCTTCTATACTCAGAGACTCTGACACAATGTGCACTGCGCAAGATCTTGGGCTTGTGATCTCAATGCTACAACCATGTAATGGGAGCAAGGAGAAGACTCAACTGAATAGTGGGGGGTAGACTGCATACCCCTACCTTCCACCAATTGCCTTACTTAAAGGACTTTCACCTGCTTGGCACGAAAAATAAACAACCACAATCATTGCCTCTTAAGGAGGACTTCAGACATTTGCCCGGCCCGGTAACAGCCGGGTCTCCCAGACTACATGAAGTCAAGAGGACCTACCTCAAGCGGTTTACACAACCGAGCAGCGGCTACCAAGCAAGTTCTTAAAAGAACTAGAGCGACTAAAGGTACCTGTACAAAAGCTAACCAGTTAATAACTCAGACAACCAATCAGAAAACAACAAGTTAATCAGTCAAACTATGCAAGCCAAGGCACACAAAGGCAAGCTATGAGCTCAAGCCCAAGCTTCACAACCTACAAAACAATGTTATGTTAATGTACAAACATCAAACAACATCATTTCAATCAACTTGGATCATTCTCCATGAGCCTTATGCTATTCATCCTGAAAAATCAAGCAAATATTAGCAACTAGACCACTAGGCCAAGCCTAGGGTCCAAAAGCAAGAAAATTCCTAAACAGCAAGGTATCTCTAACCAAAGTCAAATTAATGTCAAACAAAAGCCAACACAATTAATCCCATGTCCATATCATTCATTATATTCATTCCATGCACAAAACAATTCAAACTAGTTCAAATGAAGCACCAAACATCCAAACAGAACTATTGCATTCAATTCCATATCAAAACAGTTCCAAAAATCCCCAAATAAATTATACCTAAACAGCACATGTTCAAGGTCTAGCATGTCAAATTTTAGCTTAATTGGACAAATGGAACCATGTCAATGAAAATCAACAAAAACAGACACAATTATATGCTCCAAATCACAACATCAACACATGCAGCCACTTCAAAAATTCATAAATCCATGAAGACAATAAAGAAATGGATGAGACCAAAACAGGGATGTCATATAATGTGTCTATAACATTTCTACCAAATTTCATGATCATTCAATACCATATGAGCATTTCACAAAAGATCTACCAACATATGTCACATGAGCTTGCACATTTGACCAACAGAGATGAAAAATAGCAATCAAATTGAAAATGCCACATAAAATTCCACAAAAATTCACATAGCATCTTAACATGTTAATGAACCTCCATGCAAAATTTCACATCATTCTAACAAGCCTAAGTCATTCAAAAAAATCCAGCAAATTGACATAATGAGGTGTGACACAAATTGTCACACCTAAGTTCCAAAATTCATAACTCAATGATCAGGTATCAAAAATTCATGAAATTTACATATAAATCAACATTAGCCAGTCCACAATCATCACAAAAAATTTCAAGAATTTATTTGCAACTATGAGAATTTCATGAACAAAATGGCAAAGTGTATCAAATTTACATACATGTGAAAGAACCCTAAGTCAAACACAATTTCCACCATGCACAACTTTAACCAATAGGTCAAAAAACATCTACAGTCAACAAGGAAGTCAAAGAAACAATTCTCATATTTTTCTGAATTTTCTATGATTTTTGGTGAATTTTCTAAGGTGTTATGAATTTTTTAACAATTAAATTAATTAAAATGAATTAGTAATGGCATTCTGGTAATTAATTGGCGCGGGGGAGGGAAACGCCAAATTTGAATTTTCAAATGAAACTAAAGATCTAACACTCAAATTTCCCAGAATTTCGTCTTCTCCAACCCAGGCACACGAAGAACACATGATCCATCAATCTTAACAAAAATGAACAAATGGATAACCGTTGAACTCGTCTAAGAACACACAATCCGAATATCAACCTATTTTAACCTAAATGTTCCTCTATTTTCCAAATCGATGAGGTTAGGGTTTTGGTTCATAATTTCAAATCCAGATTTCGCACGCTACAGTTCATCATTTCACAAACCAATCATATCACTAAACTCTACGTAGCATGAACTTTCAAACGCATATAAACATTAAGCATATCTAGAGATTCGAAAAATGCAAAACCTGGCAATGGCAGTGTTGGATTGATGAGCTCTGCGTGTGTTAGCTTCAAACAGTTGTAACACGAGCTTGTGGAAGTGAGATGCAAAGCTTAGATCCAACTGGTTTCACTTCTAGTGCATGAAAAATCGATTTGCCATTGATGATGCACTTTTGGACAGCTGCGAATTATGAGGATTTTGATGCTCTTTCTCCAAAACAGTTGAGGTAGAAGATGAATAGAGATCAGCACAAAAAGAAGTTCGAGAATTGATCAAGAATTGATGAAGTTCTTTGGATTTGAAGGTTTTGTGTTCTTGAGGGAATTGAAAGAATTGGAGAGTTTTCAGATCTGGTTTTGGAATGTGTGAGTTTTCTGTTATGATTATAATGTGATTAAGAATATATATGCCACCTTAATCCAAGCTTAAACATGTTAATTAACCAAATGCATTTGATTAGTGAAATGGCTAATTTTCAAGTAAGGGCAAAATGGTACTTTCCAAAGCCAGCTCATTGCCACCTCATGGACAGCTCATACAACTTCCAAATACCTGTCATGAGCTATTGCAACTTGTTTCACTCTCATTGGATGTGTATTTTAGAAAATCACATGTGAATGGTTATGTGTCCATTTTTGCAATTTCATTTTTCAAGCCAATTTCCAAACCACAAGGCCTTAGCATATTATGATGATTCCAACAACTTTCAAATGCCATTTATGAGGTGTGGCAAAAATCCCCACTCAAAAATTCCAATTATTTCACAAGTTGGACAATTTTGCCCTTGGTCCATTTTAACTGTCCAGTTGAAATTTGACTTTTTGCATTGACCATTTTTGAGAAAATCCAATTATGCACCATGAAAGTACATGTCAAATGGAGTTTGTGCATATAAAGAACTTGCAATTTGGACAAACCATGTGGAAGTTATGTTCTCCTGATTATGGGTCATTTTTGAATTTCACTGAGCCATAATTTTCCAACCATACATGGGATTTTCAAGTTCTTGGACTTTTTGGAAAGGTGAGAACAAGATCTACAACTTTCATGTTGAACAATTTTTCATTTGAAGCTTCCTTGGACACGTGGCTTTGAGGTCAAAAACTTTCCATTTTTGGAAACTTCCATTACAAGTCACTTTCTATTTTTGGCAATTTTTGTCCTGACTTGATTTTCTTCATTCTTAAGCTTTGCAATGTCATTTAACACTTGTTCCAACATAAATGAAGTGTATCTAACTCATTTCCACCTCCAAATCCATCAGATCATGTACAGTTGACCACAGTTGACTTTTCAACTGACAGATGAATCAGGCAATGCATAGATCAATCTGAGCCCCAATCTTCAACTGAAATGGCTCAAGGGTGAAACCCTAGCCTCAATTATCTCCATAAAATCACATAATGAACCCCATAACCATCACAAACCCCATCTCCTGATTAAGCCCTGACTGGCCCAATGCAACTGATTAGGGTTGACCAGTGGTCAAAACCCTAATCTCAAGGAATCTTCTTCAATCTCCTGATGACATCCAACCATGATGATGATGATGTATCATTGCAATCAAGATGAAGACCAACATCCATTGAGAATCATAAAACCCTAATTCACAGCCCAATCCTCAGATGGCCAATGATCAATCAATAAACCCCTAGGCTTGCCTTTGACTTCCTCATCTTCTGATCAAGACTTGAGAGAATGGCTTGCACAATGTAACCACATGATATGCAATATGCAATGCCTAATGACCTAAAAATGTATGTACAATGTTAAGCTTAGTCCCAAGAGAGGAGGGCAAATTTTGAGGTGTTACAGTAAGGTACCATGCGCTTAACTGATTTTGGCATATTATAAGATATGGGCCACATACACTTGAGTGGGCTTTTTAGCTTGCAGCCCACACAAGTGGTTCTATAAATAGAACCCTTGTGTAGAAGCATTTGTGCAGTTGCAATTTTGTTTCTCTCTCTCTCTCTCTCTCTCTCTCTCTCTCAAAGCCTTCATTCGTAGCAGCTAGCACTGAGATTGAAGGAATCCGTTCATGTGGACTGAGTAGAGGCGTTGTCATCGTCCAACATTCGTGATTGCTCCATAGATCTGCATCAAAGGTTACAATCGCCACATGAGGTAACAATTCTATCACTGATCATGCCCATCCGTAAGGATCACTAAAGGAGAAATTTTAAATTCCGTTGCATTTTGGATCGCCCTTCTCCTTCATTTTTCGTGTTGGTTCTTTGACAGTTGGGAAATTATTAACATTTTGTTAGAGTCTCTGTGAGTTTGTTAGAGTTTTTTAGAAAAGTTGTTAGATTTTGGTTAGTTGGGTTTTTACGAAACAGCTACAGGGTGATTTTGTTATGGCAGTTGCATTTACAGTTGGAAAATCGGTTCATTCTGTTTGGAGGTTGTTGATGGTTAGAATTTTTGGTTAGTTATCAGTTGCCATTGGTAGGAATTGTGTTTGGTTTGCTATCATGAAAATGTTAGTTGGAGAAATCTTTTATAAATTTTTGTTATCATCTGTTTTTATGATTTGTAAATCATGAACTGAATATGCCCTTCTCACCTCAGTTTCTTACAGGTCTGGCTTGTATTTGTGTTCCACCGAATTGAGGTTGAAACGGATCGACATGGTGATGGCTAGGTTGAGCTGCAAGGTGGTTCGCAGCATAGTTGGTGTGTTCGACCTTGTTTTCATGATATGGGGAGTTTAATGTCGGTCGTCGCAATGTTCGTATGGTTATTATTGAAGGGTTTGGTCTGAAGTTAATATTTTTCTGTTTTTTGTGCAGGTTAGTTTATACGGTTTGAGGCGTTAGCTTGTTTTGGTTATGAGTTCATTTTTTAGCCGGAAAGCCGGCCTTTGGGATTGGCAGCTACCGACTTCTTTGTCATAGCTTGAAGCAACGTTCTCCTTCAAATTTTGGAGCAGTAGCTTCTTGTCGTTTCTAGAAGGTTGTTTTGGTTTCTTTTCAATGAATTTCGCAATCCTGTATTGGCTCGAACCATTTTTTCCTTCAGCGACACCGTTGCATCCTTAATCATCCATTCATAAGCATGGCTTCATGGTTTGGAAGCATTCTCAAAGGCCGCAGATTCGGCATCGGATACGAGTTCAACGACGACGATGGGTTCTTCGGTGGCCATTTGAAAGGGAATTGAACAATAGATGTAGAGAAGAGTTTGTTATAGTGTGAGTTGAAATGTTTTTGTATGTATAAAATATTTTGGTTATGTTGGATTTAATGGTTGTAAAGGTTTACGAAATTGTGAAATGTTTTGCTTGGATTGGTTAGAATTAGATAGCTATAGAATTAGATAGCTATGAAATAGCAGTAGGAGAAGCAGGAAGATAATTGAAATTGACCGAGTGATCAAGAGTAGTATCATGATGGCATCTGCCACAACCATCGTAATATGAGTCGTCAATTGTGAAATATATAAGAAACCAATCCAGATGTACACTGCCGTATCTTCACAAAGGTACCACCAAAATTGGCAATGATTACCCTGGCCAATGCAATTTCCACGCCAAACACAGTGATGATCCAACTGAAGGACATGTTTGTCACGGTCATGACAATGCTTTGCCCGTGGAGGCTGCTCCACATTGTAGTAGGTCCATGTTCTGCGACTGAAGAATACGTCCATGTTTTGATTGTTGATCCAGGAGGATACAATCCGGACACCAACTTTGACCAATATGTTGCACTGAGAGGTACGACTGGCCGTGGGATAGCAAATGGTTGACACATGGACAGATATTGATGAATCATAGAAATCAAGGACAGAGGCTTGTGAAGTGAAAGATAAGTCCTACATTTGGGTAGTGTAAATTATACTTGATCTTGGAATTGAACATTGTATGATGAAATTTAGAATATGAATTATACTGGTTTAGGTATGTATTATATGACATGTCTTATAAATGAAAAATGAAATTTGGCTCATGAATGGTTTAAGCTTGAATGAATAAGGCTTATGTATTATTTTATAATGGCTCATGTAATGGGCTTTTCAAATGAGCATGAGTTGTGACTTATAGGAAACAAAGGATCCATGATTTAATAATCAAGGTTCAAAATAATGAATGGTATATGGTTTATGATTTAAAAAGGAATATACAAATGACTAAAATAGTTCCTAGCTAGGTGATTGACTTTGGTCAACTGGTTGACCGAAAAGTCAAATATTGACCAAAGTCAACAATCGGTCAAAGTTTCCAAATTTTGCACTTTTTCACATAATGAACAATGAAATGTAATGTAGTAATTACTTGAAAGAGACTTTGGTCATGAGTGTGCCATTGTAATGGGTGAATTTGGATTGAACGAACATGCCTTGGAAATGATATGACTTTGAATCAACTATGACTATAACTCGTAACTGACTCCAAATCAAAACAAAAATCTATTAATGAAATATGAAAGAAAAACCCATGACAAATATTGAATGAACTATTAAATAAGATCCAGAGGTCGTAGCAACACGTGAAATAAACCAAGACCAAATCAAAATAGGCTAAGCAAAGCAATGAATGAGGCTAGACATAAGGGTGACTAGGTGACATAGCAATAGACACAAACCAAAGGATACAAACATGGGATGCACGGGTGCGATCAACACCAAGGAACTAACAAAATTAGCCATGAAAACAAGGTTATGGGATGGAGATTAACCAAACAAGAGGATCCGACATTGATGGAATGCAAGTAGGTCAGATGAAACTAGGGTTATGGGGCCCTCGTCAAGCAGGAATCCCCAAAGTTGGGTTTTGCTCCACCAAGAAGCCACAATTGAATCATCAATGATGAGCATGACACACAAGCATCAAGAGCTACCTCCAATTAGGGTTGGATAGTGATTGAGCCACCTTTAGTTGTAGAAAAACTTTAGCTTCCACTAAATGCACAAAGCTCAGAATTTAAGATACCTGTCCTATTATATTGGACCATGATTATGTAAATGAAATGAAATGATGTGAAGATATGCATATGACTAGGGTTAGTGACCTAGATGAACTTTGTGAAATGTAGGGCGAATTTTGGGGTATGACACCGGGAAGTTGAAGCCTCTTGACAGAATTTTGCACTTGATTGTGATGCATATTATACGTCTTAAACAAGGCGGTTACTTCCGTGTCAACAAGGCCGAAGTACACCTGGTGTATGTACTGAAACACAAAATAAAAGTAAATTGGCCGTACTACATCGCAAGTAGGATCTTTGCACTGAAAGAGTCAGGAAGAGGAACTGCTCTCTGTTATCCCTCATTCATTCAAAGCATACTTTATAGAGCAAATATTTATGTTTAAGGAATTCCTTACAAATCCATAACGGTACATCAAGAATTTTGTCAGAAGACTTTGAGTTTAATGGGTTACACTTGGGATCGCTCTGCGCGAGTATACAAAACCCGTCAACCTATCCTAGGCACCAATGCTCGGCTTGTGGAAGATATTGAGGATGATGATGATGATGAAGATGAAGAAGGTGAAGAAGAGGAAGCAAATAACGAAGTCCACTCTCAACCAATGGAGAATGACCATCAAGTCACTGACCATGGTGATTGGCTTGGTCCTACTCCCGGACAACATTCGTTCGTTAATCAAGGATGGGGTGAATGGAAACACACATGACGGACCAGCAATCGTTCATCCTATATGCCCACACCCTTTTCTCCATCCGAACACTCTGAAGTAATGGAGATGTTAAGAACCATGCAAATCCAACAGTAAAACTTCGTTACACTTCAAGAGGAGAGGTTCGCAACCTTGCATGAACAAGTTCAGAGTCAAGGTGACAACTTTGCATCCTTCGCTTCCATCCAAGAGGAACGGTATGCGGAACTAAGGAGTCAAATCCAAACTCACAGTGAAAATTTCAACTCCTTTTCCTCTACCATCCTACAAAGGATCCAAGGATCAAATCGTGTTCTCGCAGGCTCTGTAAACACGCTGAACACGAACGTCATTGAATTAACCAGCCTCTATGAAGAAGAAAGACTTGCGCGCCCACCTTCCGGTTATAGAGGCATACATGAATCGTTATGTGGACGAGGACCTTAGATAACTGCTCAAACTCAACGCATTTCAATTTTCACTATGTCTGCATGTTATTCTAGTTACTTGTTTGTCTTATTGTATTCGTTAAACACCTATTGTAATGTTATTTCTGTATTGGTTCTCTAACCATGTGTTAATTATGCCTATACTTCTTTCATTAACTACATGATTTGTGCATTGTTGTTAATGACCATATGTTGCAAAGTCGCTGACTAAGTGATTCTGAATATTTTTTTACTTCATATTGACCGCTTCCTTGTATCTTTTTGATGTTGTCAAAGGGGGAGAAAGAAATGGAAACAAACATTAGGATATGGATAATATAGCACAAACATTAGCAAATGGATAATATAGCAGGATGTTCAAATGAATGCATAAAATCAGGGGGTGGATATCCATCAAAGTACGCGTTTGTGCCACTGTTTGCCATCATAAAAAAGGGGGAGTATGTGAGGGCAAATACGCATAGTCCTTATTTTAATGATGTTAAACCTCTCTAGTAGCCCACATCGTATCTTTTAATAATATCATCATATCATTCATCATTTAACATGTTCAAAATATAGGTTCCGTGTGTTCAAGCATATAGGAGCATATCTTATATGTGAATCATGCACTTAATCATAGTAAACATCCTAGGTTCACAGGAGATCGGCTTGGTCATAATATGTTGCAAAACTCATTTTTAGAATTTTAACCTCTATGAGTCGACTCATGACTCAGAGCAAAACCTTCGGGTCCGAACATGTCGACTCATAGGTCAACTCATTCCTGGAAAACCTGAATGAGTCGACTCATGCACTCCTTAGGTCGACTCATTTCCCAATCATATTGCCACGGGTTTGAACAGGTCGACTCATAGGTTGACTCAACCATGTAATAAACTCTGTTTGAGTCGACTCGTCCCATGTTTGAGTCGACTCATCGCATGTTTCACTTAGTTTTTTGTTGTGTGACTTTGTGAAATTTTTCTGTTAGGTTAGTTATTTGTCCATATATCATATAAATATTAAAATTTCTCTTCTTCAACATTTAAAAACAAGAAAAGTGAAAGATATACCCCAAAGTGCTCATCATCTTCATTCTTCATTGCATTTCTCAATAATCACACATAATAATCTTTGTTGAGCATTGTGCATTGCAGTTGTAATAACGTCCAAATAAGATTGGATTATCTTAGTTTGGGTTGAGACTTTGTGTGGGTTTTTCTAGAATAAAACCCTTAAGGTTTTGTCCTCCAAGAATTGGGGCTTTTTGCACTAACCTTTGCTTCGCAGATTCAGCCGAGTGAAAAGTTTGAAGAACGGAAGGTTCGGTCAAACAAGTACCGGTAAACAGAGGATTGTGAAGAAAGCTTAGGGTTCAAGCAACTTGCATTCGAAATTAGCTGAGCTGAAGTTTTGGATAATGACGCGTTCTTCCAATAAGGTAGCGGTAAACGGAGGTTTGTTTGAAGTGCTTGAAGAACTTGGTTCAACTCGAATCAAGGGGAGAGAATAGAATAGGATCTGCAACAACTCTAGAAGTTGATCGTCAGTGATCATTTGTTCTCTTTATTGACTTTGCAACGTGTTAATAAAAACATCTCAATTCTAGATTTAGAATTGAGGGTAGACGTACCCTAAGCGAGGATGATAGGGGAAATACCTCAATAAATCTGGTCTTGTTCTCTCTATCCCTTAACTCTTTAAATTCTGCATTAATTACTTTGTGTGTGAAATTGATCGTAAAATCAATATCTCTTGATTGGTGTGCATATCAACTGTTTGATAAATTGTTTGAGTAAAATTCTGCACATTCAACTTGAGTGAAATTGATACTTGGTGTGAAGTGCACACCAAGTGTTCGACAAAATTAATTTCGCACAAACTTAGTAATGTTTTCCTTTATCTCTTATTGTGTTGAGTATTATTAGAGGTAACGATATCAAGGATCATAGTAGTTAATTGATTGATTTAGATAGGGGTTGATTTTCTCTATCTTAAGTAATTTCATTCGGTTCACGTATATTCGATCTTTCCATTAACGGGATCGTTTAGACGATTTCAATCTAGGGTGCTTCCGCAACCGTTGAAAACATTTTTAAAAAGCGCTTAATTTCAAAATTGATTTATTCAACTCCCCCTTCTAGATCGGTATTATCGTCTAATAGTGCTTGGGATAGTTATTTGCCTTTGATTGAGTTTACCTGCAACAATAGTTTTCATTCGAGTATTGGTATAGCTCTGTTTGAAGCTTTGTATGGTAGAAGGTGTAGGACGCTTTTGTGTTGGTATGAATCTGAAGAGAGTGTTGTGGTTGGATCTGAGATAGTTCAACAGACTATTGATAAGATTAAAATGATCAGAGAGAAGATGAAGGTTTCTCAGAGTCGTCAGAAGAGTCACCATGACAAGAGAAGGAAATCGCTTGAGTTTGAGATAGATGATCATGTGTTTTTAAGAGTTACTCTGGTAATGGGTGTTGGTAGAGCATTAAAGTCGCGCAAGTTGACACTGCGTTTTGTTGGTCCATATCAAATTTTCGATAAAGTAGGTGATGTGGCTTATCGGATTACATTGTCGTTGTCACTTGCTAATCTCCATGATGTGTTTCATGTGTCTCGATTGAGGAGATACATTACAGATCCTTCGCATGTTGTCTAATTAGATGATGTTGAGGTTAGAGATAATTTGTCCGTGGAGACATTACCTATGCGGATAGAAGATAGAGAGGTGAAACAACTCCATGGTAAAGATATTACTTTGGTGAAAGTCGTTTGGGGAGGACCGGCTGGTGGAAATGTAACGTGGGAGCTTGAGAGTCGGATTAGGTTATATCCCGAGTTGTTTGCTTGAGGTAATTTTCGAGGACGAAAATATTTCATGTGAGGGAGAGTTGTAACACCCCAATTTAATTTCCGTATTTATTTATTAGGTGTTTATTTCAATTAATCATTGTTTAGTGTGATAATTAATTAAATACGTGTTATGGTGATTATTTGAATATATGTGTTATTTGAATAATTGAATTTTATGAGTATAAATAGCAATTGTCTAGTAATGGGCCTAATTAATTAGAATGGATGGATAAGTGGGTTAAGCCCATTATGAGTTAAAAAGATAGTACGGGTTTTAGAGATTAGAGTTAGTTTTGTAAAACAAGAGAAGAAGAGAGAAGAGAAGAGAAAGAGGAAAAGAGGAAACTAGAAGAAGAAGGACCTAGAGATTTCATCTATACTAAGGTAAGGGTGGGATTTCAAGTGGTCATGGGTAAACATAATGTATGTAATGTATCTGGGTTAGATATCATGAACTTAGAATTTGGAGATTTTGATTTTTAAGAACCCTAACATGTGTTTATGTTTTAATACATGAAATTGATGTTTATGTTATGCAATGATGTTTCTATATTGAATTCCATGAATGGGTATGTGTATAGAACATGATTTGGTGTATAATTGCATGTTTGAGTTTCACTTGAAAATGGTTGGTTTGGGATTTTGGTGAAAATTAGTGGAGCTTAGAATCTTGTTTCTATGATCCTAATAGTTGTTATATATATATATATATATATATATATATATATATATATATATATATATATATATATATATATATATATATATATATATATATATATATATATATATATATATATAGGTTGTATAACTATTTATTTAATGAAAAATGATGGATTAATGTGGTTTTATGATGAAAATTCATGTTGGACAGTAACATTTTCGCAACAGCAGTATTTCTGGTTTTTGACAGCATTTTCGCAACAACAAATTTTCTGATTTTTGACAGCATTTTGAGAAATTGTAAATTCAATAACTTTTGAACCGTAACTCCGTTTGAGGTGCCGTTTGGACCGTTACAAAGCTAAGAATATTATCTATAACATGATATTCATTTTGATAACAATAGATTAATATTTTATCAAAATAATCATAATATGAATGTATGTTGTATGTGTGGTGAATGTGAATGACACGTTTTCTATTATTTGGCATGTAGTGGATGGTTTTAGATGAATTTTCTTAAGAAACCTATTACTTGAAATTATAAATGTGATGATGTGAATTGGTTAATTTGATGAATAACATGAATTGGTGAATTTGATGAATAACATGAATTGGCTTGTTTGCTTTATGTTATTGTATTGTGATGAGATGATGAATGTTATTTGATGTATTGTTTGAGATTGAAGTCATGTTAGGTGTATGTTGTGCAAATGTTGGATGTGGTATGATTAAGTATGATTAAGGGGTTGTGATCGTCTTAATTGCATGAGTCTTATTTTTCAAACTTACACTAGCATGAGTCTATGAAAGAGGCAATGTTGGGTAATCTCGCGTAGATTATTTGCTTGTCCCAAACCTAACGCCGAATAGGATTTGAAAGCTTGAGGCCGAATCAAGTTTTAGAGGTGGTTATCTAGTCTATTTGAGAGACGCTCGGCAAGCCGGAAATGATAATGGATGGGATCCACATGCATATCGCATTGAGTCGCACATGTCGGTGTGAATTATTGTTACATATGTTTATGTTTTAATCAATGAAATTGATGTTTATGTTATGCTATGATATTTCTATATTGAATTCCATGAATGAGTATGTGTATAGAACATGATTCGGTGTATAATTGCATGTTTGAGTTTCACTTAAAAATGGTTGGTTTGGGATTTTGGTGAAAATTAGTGGAGCTTAGAATCTTGTTTCTATGATCCTAATAGTTGATATATATATATATATATATATATATATATATATATATATATATATATATATATATATATATATATATATATATATATATATATATAGGTTGTATAACTATTTATTTCATGAAAAATGATGGATTAATTTGGTTTTATGATGAAAATTCATGCTGGACAGTAACATTTTCACAACAACAGTATTTCTGGTTTTTTACAGCATTTTCGCAACAGCAAATTTTCTGATTTTTGACAGCATTTTGAAAAATTATAAATTCAGTAACTTTTGAACCGTAACTCCATTTGAGGTGATGTTGGGACCGTTACGAAACTAAGAATATTATCTATAACATGATATTCATTTTAATAACAATAGATTAATATTTTATCCTAATAATCATAATATGAATGTATGTTGTATGTGTGATGAATGTGAATGACACGTTTTCTATTATTTGGCATGTAGTGGATGGTTTTAGATGGATTTTGTGAAGAAACATAATACTTGAAATTATGTATGTGATGATGTGAATTGGTGAATTTGATGAATAACATGAATTGGCTTGTTTGCTTTATGTTATTGTAGTGTGATGAGATGATGAATGTTATTTGATGTATTGTTTGGGATTGAAGTCATGTTAGGTGTATGTTGTGCAAATGTTGGATGTGGTATGATTATATATGATTAAGGGGTTGTGTTCGTCTTAATTGCATGGGTCTTATTTTTCACACTTACACTAGCATGAGTCTATGAAAGAGGCAATGTTGGGTAATCTCGCGTAGATTATTTGCTTGTCCCAAACCTAACGCCGAGTAGGGTTTGAAAGCTTAAGGCCGAATCAAGCTTTAGAGGTGGTTATCTAGTCTATTTGAGAGACGCTCGGCAAGCCGGAAATGATAACGGATGGGATCCACATGCATATTGTTGGTGTAAGCCCTAGAGGCCAATACTTTTGGTACTTGTATCGAATTATTTATTAATAATAAAAGGCTTTTTCTTTATTATGTTTGTCTAATAAAGTCCCTAGAATAGATAGTCCGTTTAATGTATCAAGTGTGACTTAATCATGAGATCACATTAAACATAAGGACATTATTCTTAAAGTATCCATAGTCGAGCTTTATTGTGAAGTAGGATAACATTAAAGCATTAAGACTATTATGTATATATACTGATGCTCACATCTCATGAATAATGGATAAGGAGTTATCAAATCTTAAACATAGGTATAAATATTAAGAGTAATATTTATATTGGATTGACCCGCTATGAGAATACTATATAAAATGTTATGCAAAGTGTCATAAGTTATTCTCATGGTGATAATGGTGTATACCACCCTTCGATCTGAAACCACTATGGACCCTAGATGTAGAGTCGAGTGCCTTATTGTTGATCAAACATTGTCCGTAATTGGATGACCATAAAGACAGTTGATGGGTACTCCGCGAAGCGTGCTAAGGGACATGAGTGACCTAGATGGAATTTGCCCATCCTACGTAACAGGATAAATGTCAATGGGCCCAATATTGAACTGGACAAGGATGACACTGTTTATGCCTTGTGTTCAATATAGACATAAGGGCAAAAGGATAATTGTACACATAAGTATTATCACAGAAGGATTTGTCAGATCACATGACATTTTAGTGTTTTGGGTAGCAGTGATGTATTGCTAGATACCGCTCACTGTTTATTATGTTAAATACGTGATTTAATATAATTGCCAATGCCGCGAAAACCTACAAGGTCACACACAAAAGGACGGATTGATGAGAGATAGAGTAACTAAGGAATACCGTAATGTACAGTGCACTTAAGTGAATTGTAGAACATCGTAAGGTATGGTGTACTTAAGTAGAATACGAAATATGGTAAGGTACCACGCGCTTAAGTGATTTTGGCATATTATAAGATATGGGCCACATACACTTGAGTGGGCTTTTTAGCTTGCAGCCCACACAAGTGGTTCTATAAATAGAACCCTTGTGTATAAGCATTTGTGCAGTTGCAATTTCGTTTCTCTCTCTCTCATTCTCACTCAAAGCCTTCATTCGTAGCAGCTAGCATTGAGATTGAAGGAATCCATTCGTGTGGACTGAGGGGAGGCGTTGTCATCGTTCAATGTTCGTGATCGCTCCGTAGATCTGCATCAAAGGTTACAATCTCTACAAGAGGTAACGATTATATCACTGATCATGCCCATTCGTAAGGATCACTAAAGGAGAAATTTTAAATTCCGCTGCGTTTTGGATCGCTCTTCTCCTTCAGTGGTATCAGAGCCACTTACGAAACCATGCATCTGATAGCTGTTTATTTTCTGTATTTTCTGTATTAATACGATTGAAAGACAGAATGAATCAAAGAATAAACGAGAAATTAAATTTGGCATCATGTGTGTACGATTTGGATGATTGATGTTGATTATGCTTCGGAATCCGACATTAGTATGGTGAAGCAGCGATACATCGATCGTCCATAGGTTATGCAATTGAGATCGATCAAGTTATATAAATGATATAAGTAATCCTGATGTAAAATACGGTATATATGATATATTGTTTCTGTTTCGTTCATTCAAACACTTAATGGTTGTTTTCCATTGAGCGGTCAATGGTCGTTTGCTTCTTGATCCGACATTAGTATGGTGAAGCAATGACGTGTTGACCAATCATACTGAATCAACAATCGAGGTGTGTTTGACGGTCTGAAATTGGTGCATTAGGGTTAATGACGGCACAAGGGTTGTGTTGTCAAAGAGTTGTGCGATTAGGGTTGTGATTGCGCAAGAGTTGTGCTTTAAAGTATCAAGTGTTGATGCGAAAAACAATGTCAATTTCAAATGAATTGTTACTTAAAAATTTTGGCCAAGGCCGTTGCCCCTTCAACCCCGCAAGGGGGCGCTGCCCCCTTGACCGGGCAGCGGACCCCCGGCTAACTCTGCGTAGTGTGATCGGTCGCCGAGATTTAATTTGGTTTTAATTAATTAAAAGAATTAAAATTAATAATAATAATGTGTTTATTATTATTGTCTTTTAGTGATCAGTTATGGCTTTAGTTTTCCTTTATTTTATTTTGGGATTTTAAAATACGACTTGCGTATCGTGCCTCTCTTTTAATCTCTTAATGTAACTTCTTTTCTCATCTCACTCCCTCGTATGTAAAACAAGTTTCTTTTATGTAATGTAATGTTATGAAGAAAGAGAAGAATTCAATATCAAAGGAGGACAACCTTGAAGATCTTTCTTGGAGAAGCTTAGATCGTTATTAGGTTAGCTTAGGTTCTCTCACTGGCTTGGGAGAACAATTGCGCTAGGGGCCATAACTGTTTCATTATGTATGTTGATGCATGTGAATTATGTTGATGCATGTGAGAGACAATTTATATGATAAATAAGCCGGTGAGGTCAGAATAATTGCAAATTCCCTCAAATTAAATATTAAGTTTATGCTTTCCAAGTTTTTGCACTCATTAAGACTAGTATCAGATAATGTAGGTTTCGCCTACACGAGGTGCATGTTCTATATTAGTAAGATGCGATGGGATAATTGTAATATCCAATTGTTAAAACAATGGGTCAAACTTAACTAAACTAATTATAATAAGATTATATATGTTTAGAAGCAAGAGTTGGAAATGATCCATGTGATAGATTGGAATAAGGAGTTATTCACCCAACTAAAATATTCGAGAGTTGTATTAGATACAATTGGAAAGAGTTCCTACCTAAATAACCTAGTTTTGTGTAATCCGCCTACGCGGACTTAAAACAAAGTGAAATGTGGATCTCGACACACTAGAAAATCTTCCAACAGGATTTTCCGAATCAAATGGTGAGGGTCATTTGTTTTGAGTAAAATAGTGGGAGCATATTTAATTAAAGGCCTAATTAAATATGTTATTGATACTTATATTTTCATTATTTTCATGTAGATTACCATGACAACAAACACCTCTAACAACATTTTGCGATCAATCCTTGACAAGGAAAAAAAAATTGGGACAAATTTTCTGGATTGGCACCGAAATCTGAGGATTGTCCTCAAACATGATAGAAAGTTGTATGTCTTGGAGAAACCTGTTCCTGAAGAGGAACCTCCTAGTTCTGCACCTAAGGCAGAAAGAGATGCTTATAAGAAGCATGTCGATGATGCCAACAAAACTGCTTGTCTCATGCTAGCCACCATGAACTCAGAGTTGCAAAAGCAGCATGAGAACATGGCAACGTTCGATATGATCGAACACCTGAAGATGCTCTATCAAGAACAAGCAAGGCAAGAAAGGTTTGAAGTTTCAAAAGCCCTTTTTCAAGGCAAGTTAGCTGAGGGGGCCCTTGTAGGTCCCCATGTGCTCAAGATTATTGGGTATGTGGAAAACCTTGAGAGGTTGGGTTTTCCCCTCGGAAAGGAACTTGCGACTGATTTGATCTTGCATTCGTTGCCAGATAGATTCAGTCAATTTGTCCTAAATTTCAATATGAATGATATGGACAAATCTCTTCCTTAACTGCTAGCCATGTTAAGAACTGCTGAGCAGAATCTGAAGTCAAAAGGGAAGTCCATTCTGATGATCGGAAATGGAAAGAGACAGAACAAAAGACCCACCAAGCAGGGTGATAAAGGGAAAGGCAAGGAAGTTGCCAAACCCAAACCCACTGTTACTGCTTTGAAGCCTAATGGAGGCATAGTAAAGGAAGGCACCTGCTTCAATTGCGGTAAGACCGGACATTGGATGCGGTTCTCACATATGTACCAATGTGCAGGGGCTAAAAAGGAGTAGAGATTTGGCAAAAGGTGAAGTTGACCTACGAGTTGGCAATGGAGCAAAGGTTGTTGCTTTAACCGTAGGAACTTATATATTGACTTTACCTAGTGGTTTAATAATTCAGTTAGAGAACTGTTATTATGTACCTGCAATTAGCAGGAATATTATTTATGTTCCTTGTTTGGACAAGTTTGGTTTTTCATTTATAATAAAGAACAATTGTTGCTCAATTTATTTGAATGATATATTATATGCTACTGCACAAATGAACAATGGACTATATGTCCTTGATCTTGAAATGCCTATTTATAACATTAATACTAAAAGGATGAAACCTAATGAGTTAAATCCAACTTACCTTTGGCATTGCCGATTAGGCCACATAAATGAGAAACACATTTCCAAACTCCATAAAGATGGACTCTTGGACTCTTTTGATTATGAATCATATGAGACATGCAGATCTTGTTTAATTGGAAAGATGACAAAGTCTCCATTCATAGGAAAAGGTGAAAGAGATAATGATCTTTTGGCCCTCATACATACTGATGTATGTGGACCACTGAACATACCAGCCAGAGGAGGTTTTTAGTACTTCATCACATTTACTGATGATTTCAGTAGATATGGTTATGTGTATTTAATGAAACACAAATCAGAGTCCTTTGAAAAGTTCAAGGAATTCAAGAATGAAGTACAAAACCAACTTGGTAAGAATATTAAAACTCTTCGATCAGATCGAGGTGGTGAGTATTTAAGCCTAGAGTTTGATGACCATCTGAAAGAGTGTGGGATCCTATCCCAACTTACTACTCCTGGAACACCCCAATGGAATGGTGTATTTAAGAGAAGAAATCGAACCCTGTTAGACATGGTCCGATCCATGATGAGTCACGCCAATCTTCCAAACTCCTTTTGGGGAGATGCACTATTAACAGCAGCTTACACACTTAATCGTGTTCCATCCAAAAAGGTTGAGAAGACACCATATGAGATATGGAGTGGTAAGAAACCACATATGTCTTACATGAAGATTTGTGGTTGCGAAGTTTATGTGAAACAACAAATTTCAACTAAGCTTAAGCCCAAATCTGACAAATGCTTATTTGTGGGGTATCCTAAAGAAACAAGAGGGTATTACTTCTACAATCCTTCTGAGGGCAAAGTGTTTGTCGCTCGAACTGGAGTTTTCCTAGAAAAGGATTTTATTTCCAAAGGAATCAGTGGGAGGAAAGTAGAGCTTGAAGAAATTCAAGAATCACAAAGCATTGATACACCTATGGAGGAATTAGAGCAGGAAACACAAGTAGTTGTGGAAGAGCAACCTACTCAAGTAGAACAAGACCAGCGTAGGTCAAGCAGGATACGTCACCAACCTGAGAGATATGGATATCTCATAACTGATTAAGGTGATGTATTACTCATGGATCAAGATGAGCGTGTGACCTACCAAGAGGCCATAACTGGTCCCGAGTCTGAGAAGTGGCTAGAAGCCATGAAATCTGAAATGGATTCCATGTACACAAACCAAGTTTGGACCTTGGTAGAGCCTCCTGTAGGAGTTAACCCTATAGGATGCAAGTGGGTCTTCAAAAAGAAGACTGGCATGGATGGTAAGGTACATACCTATAAGGCAAGACTGGTTGCAAAAGGATATAAACAAATTCATGGGGTTGACTATGATGAAACCTTTTCACCAGTTGCAATGCTTAAATCTGTTCGATTTTACTTGCTATCGCTGCATATCATGATTATGAAATATGGCAGATGGATGTCAAAACTGCTTTCCTTAATGGGAATCTTCTTGAGGATGTGTACATGACACAACCTGAAGGATTTGACATACCAGAAGAAGCCCAAAAGATATGTAAGTTACAAAGGTCAATCTATGGATTGAAGCAAGCTTCCAGAAGCTGGAATCTTCGTTTTGATGAAACAGAAAAAAACGGAGATGAGCCTTGTGTCTACAAGAAGGTTAGTGGGAGCATGATCGTGTTCCTGGTATTATATGTAGATGACATATTACTCATTGGAAACGATGTCCCTACCCTGCAATAAGTAAAGTCTTGGTTGGGGAAATGCTTTTCTATGAAGGACCTAGGTGAAGCAGCCTATATATTAGGAATCAGAATCTATAGAGATAGATCATAAAAACTGCTTGGCCTAAGTCAGAGTACGTACATAGACAAAGTGCTAAGACGCTTTAATATGCATGGTTCCAAGAAAGGATTCATACCTATGCAACATGGCTTGTGTCTATCAAAAACACAATCCCCTTCAACTAAGGAAGAAAGGGATCGCATGAATAAGATTCCATATGCATCTGCAATAGGATCTATCATGTATGCCATGTTATGTACTCGACCAGATGTCTCGTATGCTTTAAGTGCAACGAGTAGGTACCAATATGATCCTGGTGATGCTCATTGGGTAGCTGTCAAGAATATCCTTAAGTATTTGAGAAGGACTAAGGACTTATTCTTGATATATGGAGGTCAGGAAGAGCTGGCTGTAATTGGATACACCGATGCTAGCTTCCAGACAGATAAGGATTACTTTAGATCGCAATCGAGTTATGTGTTTTGCTTAAACGGTGGCATTGTTGTAGCGGGGTATTCGTTACCTTTAGATTTATTGACTAAATCAAAAGTAAGCATACAATTCGAATCGCCACCGCACTTCTATTTGTCCAAAGGAAAGGTTAGAAAGCAAAAAAAACCAAGTAAGAAGTTTTGTCAAATCAAAAACTAATAAAAATGCCTGAGATCTGGGTAAGGGGGTTGGTTATGAAATGGGAAGGTTTTAAGCACCCAAAACATCCTTAGTACTCTAAGGGAGCCCTTTTTCCAAGTGTGTATTGTAGGTTGGTATTTGTGAAAATATTTGTGCAAACAAGATTGGGGAGATGAGAAAAGAATATACATATTTACAATTTTGTTGTTTGAATGGATGAACCCATTGCCTACGTACCATCACAAAGGTAGGATCAAAACCTCGTAGTTCGGGGTAAAAATCTCAAAATATGGGTGAATTGATTTGATCAAAAGCCTTAAGGTCTTTTTTTATCAAAGGGAGAAAACTCAACCTAAACCAACAATCCACCATGTGAGGAGAGCTTCAACATACTAGTGAGGGATCCACCCTATAATAAGTATGGAAGACTTATAGTCCAATCACTAAGGATAAGGTGAGGTTTACATCAACCACTATGATAACTCAAACCTATGACTAATGTTTATGAAAAAGGTTTAACAAAGATGGTCATTGGAACCACAAAAACAACTTGAGTGAGTTGTATTTACAAGTTAGAAGTATTCACAAAATGAGGTCAAAGTTGACTTAAGGTTCATTCATGATGACTATTAATGAAAAGAGTTTAAAAAATCAAAGGCATAAGGCCTAGGTTTCTAGTTTGAAAACAATGTCAAAGTTTGCACAAAATGAGTTTGGCTTGGGTTAGAGTGGAAAGAAAAAGAGAAGGGCTAGTCCTAAACATGCAAACATAAGAGAAGAGATAAAACCCTTTGAGTTCCCTTTCTTGAGATCATAAAGATGATTCAAGATGCTCATTTCCTTTGGACTCAGCATTCAACTCAAGCAATCAAAATAAATATTATATTCAAGCTCCTAGGATCTCCATTTGGCTTGTCTCTCTTAACTTGGATACTCATGACAATGGTCCTTCTTACTATCTCAAGTTTGGAATCCCTATCACACAAGAACAAACAATCAAAAGGTTCACAACACAATAAGAGAAATGGACAAAGAATGAGTTTAGATTAGGGGTCCTTTGAAGTCAACTTTAAGATTTAGCATTCTAAAGACATGAGGCCTAGTTGCTCTTCAACAAGTTTAGCATTCTAAAGGCATGAGGCCTAGTTGCTCTTGAACTCCTTTAAGCATAGGTAAGGTCCTAATTCTAAGTCCTTTCTCCTTTTTGCATTGGGTTCACACAAGCAAAACAAAATAAACACAAAGCAATAATATATTTATATACAATAATGAGCTCAAATGAGCAAAAGGAAAATGACATAAACATAAAATATGTGCTCAAGTGAGCAAAGGGAAAAGCAATATGAATTAATGAGCAAGAAAGTAAATTGCATTAAAGTAAATTGCAAGAAATTAAATGCTTGAATTAAAGTTAGTAGTTAATGGTTAATGTTAGTGTGCCATAAGACAATTTAGCGCTATGTTAAGCAACCGTAAGTGGACTAATGTAGTAGTCACACCTATCTGAGGTCGGTCAATAAAACTATAGGCAAATAAACACAAGTTAGAGATCATGACTAGTAAGCCAATCTCCTACAACTTGCCATGCCAAAAGAAAAGAAGAAAGACCTTGTATGGATTTTAAGTTTTTTGCTTGACCAAGAAGCAACCTATCTTGGACACAAAGAAATTCACTTGATCTTTGATCAAGTTAAATTTGATTTGGATCAAAGAAGGTTAAGCCTCTCATATGTCAAGACTAACCACAAATCATTAACTCATTGGCCAAAATAAAAAGAAGATGAAGATGAAATGAAATGGACAAAAGGAGAATTCAAATGACATAAACAAAACACAATAGATCAAATATGAATGAAATCAACATCGATCAATATAAAACAGAAGAGAAATGAAGATTAGAGGTCAACAAAGTCAAACATATTTTTTTTTATTTTTGGAATTAAAAAATAAATGCAAAATTAAAATGGTAAAAATATGGTCAAACCTCAAATTCAATTCAAATCAACTTCAACAAGTCCAATTGAATCATCATAGGTCTAACATGGTCAAACAAGGTTTGACAAATTTTCTCAACATTTTTTGAAAACAGAAACTATTTTAAAATCAATTAAAAGCAATAAAATATAACACAAATGAATTAAAATCTCAAATAAATCTCAAATCAATTAAGAAATTGATGAGAATATTTTCATAGACTTATCATGACCCATATGTGTTAAGAAAATATTTTTGGAATTTTTGGATATCAAAAAGTATTTAAAATGAATTAAAAACTATTAAAAACAAAATAATTCACAAATAAATTTAAATGAAATCACAAAAATAATTAAAAATCAGATTATGAAACTAGATTTTTCGAGAAAAAATTTAGTGTTGGTCTCATATTTTTGTGATTCCAAATAAAATAGTTATGAATTTTTCAAAATAAAAGAAATTAACAAAAAATTAAAACAGAAAAATAGAAAATATGAAAAATCAGCGCCCCTTGAATCAATTTCATTAATTGATGTGGCAACATCCAAGGGTTCAGAAGCGCGTTTCCATGGTAGGCATTAGTCAAACGCGTCACAAAGTGTTTTAAAACAAGTCAAATAAAACAATGGCTTAGATTAGAACGTGTCAGTGAGATCCAAAGGCCATGGTGCATCCACGTGGGGATGGTGGTGGAAACCACCATCTTCTTTAGTGGACCAACCAACTCCGGCCACTAGTTGCGGATTTTTGAACCTCAACCAAAATGCACGAGCCATATACCAAAATGAAGTTGGGGTGATGTACATCACCCCTGTAACCTTGGATTGTCCTCAAGATCTTTATCAAGTGAGAAATCTGAGCTTGAAAATCCAGGTATGCAAACTGAAATGCTTCAAAACATAAAATCAAAGCCACCACTGGCTTGCCTCTTGCTCGAGGACTTCAGAAAACCATTTGAACACAAGCAATTCACATTGTATGATGAGATTCAGATCAAAACAGTTGGATCATATACCTTTGAAGAGCAGCTTTGATCAGCACAATTCCTTCCAACTTTTGCTTCCAATTTGATCTTGAGATGTGATATGAATGCAAGGCTAAGGAATAAGTCTTGAAGATCAACTGATTTTGTTGAAATTCAAGCTTGAATTGAGAAAATAAAAATCAGAATTCCTTTGGTATGGTTGGGTTTTCACTTCTGCAGAGTTTCAGGTTGCCTTAAGGTTGAAATTTGAATGAGGGAGGCATTGTATTTATAGTTTGGATGGAGGCAAGCATGTGTAGAATTCGTGTGCATGAAGCTTTGGGTCCTCCACGCATGGGCCTGTACATGCGCATGAAAGGCTCAAACTTGAGTGAACTTGCAAGCTAAGCTCATACCAAGTTGAAATGGACGTGTAATTTGAACTGCAATGGCTTGTGCATGAAGATTCAAAGTGAAATGCATAATTGGGCCTAAATGTTCACCTCTTCGAAAGTCACACATAGAAAATCCAAACATAGGCATGTCAATAATGGTTGGAAAGGTCTTGACATAAGGAACAAAAGCTATATTGGGAAAAAATCCAATTGGAGTTTGGAAATTTATGAAAACTGACCTTGAAGTTTGAGGTACAAAACATGTCTTTAAAAAATTTGCCAAAAGTGGCCAACTTCAAGCCCTTCTGTTTCAATGATGCAAGCCTCAAATGGAAAAACCTCCAACATTAAAGTTGTATATACTTTCAAGATAATAAATTTGGACTTAAATTTTGCATCATTTGGATTTTTTATGAGAAAGTTATGGGCACTTGAAGTTGGACATTTTTCATATTCAATGGTTTTGGTCCAAAGTGACCTATAATGTTTTGTATTATCACATGTGTTTCTTTTAAGATTATGAAATTTTGTCCAACATAACATTTTAATTAGACATCTTAAGCTTTCCAATCCAACTGGTCTCACCTCAAAATCATAAAAAATAAGGAAGTTAGGTCTTTGGGAAGTTGACCCAAAATTAGGGTTTCAGTCAAAATGACCTATAATGTTTTGAAATGAATGATGACCTTCCAAGTTTCAAAATGAATTTTTGATGAACATGAAAGTTGTTCATGTGGTCCTTAAGAACATTTTTGTTCTTGGGGTCATCTTCATTTGACAAACACGTCAAAAGTTAGGTCTCAAGGATTCTCAGTTTAGTCAGATGACTTGACTGGTCAACTTCTCAAAGCCAAACTTCAAATCTTGATGAATGAATCATTAAGGATACTCACATAATCTCATATATGCATAAAATAAAGAATGAAATAACTTCACTTGATTTAATTTGATCATAGGTTGAGGTTGTTTCATGAGCAAGGCACAGTCAATGCACAGTTGAATTAGGGTTTCCTTGGGAAACAAGCCTCAAGCCCTTTGGTTCATCTTGATCAAATTGACAAATTGAAATACTTGGGAGACATGTATGATGATTGATAGCTTTGGAAACTATTTTCATGCTTGCTTTCATCTTCATCTAGCCATTTCAATGAGCATAGGAGCCTCCTAGGAGCAAGGGCACATGAGGTCACTTGAGCTTCAAAACAAAAAGAGTTAGTGACATATTTTTGTGCTTTTGGTTAGTAAACAAAATAAGAAAAGCAATAATATACAATACAAGCATGCTTGGTGGTCTCAAACCAACTCACACAAGTCCCAACCCAAGGGTTAAGGAGCCACACATGCTATAATCCTTAAGGCAATGCAATGAGCAATGATATGATGCCATGAGGGATCTTAGGGTCAAAATTAGGGTCTTACAGCTGTGAGTTGGAAAAGTTCAAAGCAAGATGCAGTTGCTGATTCTACAACCGAGGCCGAGTATATTGTTGCCTCAAGTGCAGCAAAGGAAGTTGTTTGGATCAAAAAGTTCATTAGTGAACTTGGCATAGTTCCTAGCATTGTGGATCCCATTGGTCTCTATTGTGATAACAATGGTGCTATCGCACAAGCTAAGGAACCTAGATCTCACCAACGATCCAAACACATACTTAGGCGTTATCACCTCGTTCGAGAGATAATAGATAGAGAAGATGTGAAAATATACAGAATACCTACACTTGACAATATTGTTGACCCACTGACAAAGCCTCTTGCGCAGCAGAAGCATGATGGCCATACTAGATCTATGGGTATTAGGGGTATGCCTGATTGGCTCTAATGCTAGTGGGAGATTGTTGGTGTAAGCCCAAGAGGCCAATACTTTTGGTACTTGTATCGAATTATTTATTAATAATAAAAGGTTTTTTCTTTATTATGTTTGTCTAGTAAAGTCCTTAGAATAGATAGTCCGTTTAATGTATCAAGTGTGACTTAATTATGAAATCACATTAAACATAAGGACACTATTCTTAGAGATAACCTGATTGTTGAAACGTCACCTATGAGGATCGAGGATCGAGAGTTGAAGCAGTTGCGGGGTAAAGAGATTGCCTTGGTGAAGGTAGCTTGGGGAGGACCAGCAGGTGGCAATGTGACTTGGGAACTTGAGAGTCAGATGAAGGAGTCCTATCCAGAGTTATTCGATTGAGGTATGTTTTCGAGGACGAAAACTCTTTTAGTGGAGGAGAGTTGTAACACCCCGATAAAAATAAGATAATTATTTAATTTAAGTTAATATTATATTTATTAATTTAATTAAATAATTGGAATTATTGGATTATTATTATTATTATTATTGGAATAAATATTTATTGGAAAATATATATAAGTTGGAAATAAGAAAAAGAGTCCCATTTGGTAAAGAAAGGGTTTCACGTGAAAAGCAGAGAAGCGGCTGAAAAGAGGAAAAGGGCAAAGAGACAGAGCAAGAGGAAGAAGGTTGGAGAAGAGAAAAGCTTGAAGCTTAAAGATTCTCCGGATTAACTCAGGTAAGGGGGGTTTATCGTCGTTTAATGGGTATTATGGGTTAATATGTAATGGGTAGTGATAGACCGTTGAATTGACCCTAATTGGAATGTTGAATTGCTGAAAAATTGTGCTGGATAAGTTGTGTTAAAGCTGTAATTGAATATGTATTAGTGTGAGTTGCGATTTCCCGAACGTATAGCTTTTTACGGAATCGGAATCGGAGGTCCGGAAGTCCTCCAACGGCGGAAAATGCGGAGAATTCTGCATTCTGCTTCGTGTTAGCGCAGGAACAGCTTTCTGTCTTGCGTTAACCGGTTAACCCAGGGTGTTAACCGGTTAACACTGTTAGGAATTGTGAGGTATTGTTGTTTTGCTTGCGTTAACCGGTTAACCCAGGGCGTTAACCGGTTAACACTGTTGTGAGTTGTGAAAATATTGTTGTTCTGTCTGCGTTAACCGGTTAACCCAGGGCGTTAACCGGTTAACACTGTTGAGTTTTGCCAGAAAGCGTGTTCTGTGTTGCGTTAACCGGTTAACCCAGGGCGTTAACCGGTTAACACTGTTGGAAATTGGAAAAATTGGTATTTAAATGTTGTGTACATATTTGATGGTTGGTCTATATCGGTATGTGATCTAGTAGGGATCGTTTCCCGTTGTTTTGAGTAGAATAGGTATTAGTAGAGTGTGCTAATATTGTGTTGGATTAATTGGCATGACATGATATGATTATGTGATAAATATGCTGATGATGTGTAAAAATATGCATAATGTTGTGAATGTATATATTATGCATGTGTTGGTGAATGGACTGTTTTATGGCTTAGAGTGTGAGCATATGTCCATTGTGGGTTGTTGTTGATGATGTTGCATTGCTAGGTGAATTAGCATGCATATTGTGGCCTTTATGGTGGTAGCTAATTCCCATGGTGAGGAATTAGTGAGTAAATCATTGTAGATTGTTGTTGATGTTTGCATGCTAGGTGATTAGCGTGCATAGCATAGCCCTTGGGGTGGTAGCTAATTCCCATGGTGAGGAATTAGTGAGTGAGTCACTAGGTCTCAAATGAGTGGGACTAGTGGGCTTGGTAGCCGTATCTGGATTTGATCGGTGAGGTGAACTATATGTTCACGAATAGTCGGTACCGCATGCATGGAGTCTCATTGCATAATGTATGTATGGCGTATAATATGAATGGATGTATTCCAATATTATACGTGTGTCTGTGTTGGCATTGAGTATGAGTATGAATTGTGTTGGTATTGAGTATGATATTTGAGTTGATGTGTCGTTACTGAATGTGTGATATGATTAGGGTGATTAATGTGTTATTTACTTAGCATTACATGATATTTTATAATGCTTATTATATCGATTGAGGAACTCACCCTTACAACTATGTTTTCAGGTAACGAGCAGTGATTGAGTAGAAGCTAGTGCTTGGAGTCTAGTGTAGTTCCTTAGTGGGTCATGCTCTGATAGATGTAACATCGGGACGGGATGTTTTACCTTGTTGAATAATTTTACATGTAATGTGTTACATGTTTTGCATGATTGATTTGATTTCTATCCGCTGCGTATTGTGCAAATACTTTATGTTTTGAATTAATAAAAGAGCATGACAGTTGTTATGGTGAATGGTGTGAAATGATTGTGTGACACCCTTAATTGCATAATTACTCTGATTGATATATTGCTATTTTAATTAAATATTTTGGGTATTTTAGAAGGGTGTTACATTAGTGGTATCAGAGCATAGTCGGTCGAGTCGAGTCGTAATTATTATGTTTCCCTGTACGTGATAGGTGTTGTGTAACCCTATCAGTACTTATTGTTTTAGCTTGTTGGGTTTTCAGAATAGAGATGGCTGGAAGAGGTAGAGACGATGCTGCGATTGCTGAGGCTCTGGGTATGCTAGCTGGAGTACTTGGAGGGAATCCGAATGTTGTGGGAATGGGAGCTGCTCGTCAACTGAGTGAGTTCCAGAAGAACAATCCTCCAATGTTCAAGGGAGCATACGATCCAGATGGTGCTCAGAAGTGGTTGAAGGAGATCGAGAGGATCTTCCGAGTGACTGAGTGTGCCGATAACCAGAAGGTCAGGTTCGGTACGCATATGCTGTCAGAGGAAGCAGATGATTGGTGGGTTGCTACCCGCACTGAGTTGGAAGCTGCTGGGAATGCTGAGATCACTTGGGCGGTGTTCAGAGAGAGATTCCTGAGGAAGTACTTTCCAGAGGATGTCAGAGGAAAGAAAGAGATAGAGTTCTTAGAATTGAAGCAGGGCAATCGGTCTGTTACTGAGTATGCTGCTAAGTTCACAGAGCTGTCGAAGTATTACACTCCCTATGATGAGGCTACTGGGGAATTTTCTAAATGTGTGAAGTTTGAGAACGGGTTACGTCCCGAGATCAAGCAGGCTATTGGGTATCAGCGGATTAGAGTGTTTTCTGATTTGGTTGACTGTTGCAGGATTTTTGAACAGGATACCAAGGCCAGAGCGGAGAGCTATCAGCAGAGGGTTGATAGGAAGGGCAAGAATCAGAATGATCGTGGGAAACCGTATGCAGCTGGCAAAGGTTTCCAGAGACAGAGTGGGATGAAGAGGCCTAGTGGGGGAGACTCTAGTGCCCCTGCTAAGTGTTACAGATGTGGTCAGGCTGGACATCGTGTCCATGAGTGTACCAGTGCTGAGAGGAAGTGTTTCAAGTGTGGAAAGGGTGGTCATTTGGCTGCAGAGTGTCGGTCGAAGACTGTGACTTGTTTCAACTGTGGAGAGGTGGGTCATATCAGTCCGCAGTGTCCTAAGCCGAAGAAAGAGAACCAGTCGGGAGGCAAGGTCTTTGCTTTATCGGGTTCTGAGACTTCTGCAGATGATCGTTTGATCCGAGGTACGTGTTATATTAATGGCTTTCCTCTTGTAGCTATTATTGACACAGGTGCGACTCATTCCTTTATATCTTTGGATTGTGCTGTGAAACTTAAGTTAGAGATATCTGAGATGCTTGGTAGTATGGTGATTGATACTCCTGCGAAGGGTTCAGTGACTACTACTTCAGTTTGTTTAAATTGTCCTTTGAGTATTTTTGGTAGAGACTTTGGGATGGACCTAGTGTGTCTTCCCTTAGTGCAGATTGATGTTATCCTGGGTATGAACTGGTTGGTGTTTAACCGAGTTTATATCAACTGTTTTGATAAGACTATGATCTTTCCAGAGATTGAGGAAGGAAAGAGTTTGTTTCTATCAGCAAGGCAGGTGAATGAGGCAGTAGCAGATGGGGCAGAGTTGTTTATGCTGTTAGCGACTTTGGAGGCTAAAGATAAACTGGTGATTTGCGATCTAGCTGTGGTGTGTGATTTTCCTGATGTGTTTCCTGAAGAAGTGAATGAATTACCGCCAGAGCGTGAAGTTGAGTTCTCGATTGATTTGGTACCTGGTACTAGGCCGATATCGATGGCTCCGTACCGTATGTCTGCTGTTGAGTTAACTGAATTGAAGAGTCAGTTGGAAGATCTGTTGGATAAGAAATTTATTCGTCCGAGTGTGTCACCATGGGGTGCACCAGTGTTATTGGTTAAGAAGAAAGAAGGTACTATGAGGTTGTGTGTGGACTACAGGCAACTGAATAAAGTGACGATCAAGAATCGGTATCCTTTGCCGAGGATTGATCATTTGATGGATCAGTTGGTTGGTGCGAGTGTGTTCAGCAAAATAGATTTGAGATCGGGTTATCATCAGATACGTGTGAAAACCGAGGATATTCAGAAGACTGCCTTCAGAACAAGGTATGGACATTATGAGTATTCTGTAATGCCTTTTGGTGTGACTAATGCGCCTGGAGTATTTATGGAGTATATGAATAGGATTTTCCATCCGTACCTAGACAAGTTTGTTGTGGTGTTTATTGACGACATTTTGGTGTATTCGAAATCTGAAGAAGAGCATGCTGAGCATTTGAGAGTGGTTTTAGGAGTTCTACGAGAAAAGAAGTTATTTGCTAAACTCTCTAAATGTGAATTTTGGTTAGAAGAGGTTAGTTTTCTTGGTCATGTGATTTCAAGAGGTGGTGTTGCTGTTGATCCTTCTAAGATAGAAGCGGTATCTAAGTGGGAAGCTCTGAAGTCTGTTGCTGAGATAAGGAGTTTTCTTGGCTTGGCTGGTTATTATAGGAAATTCATTGAGGGATTTTCTAAGTTGGCGTTACCGTTGACGATGTTGACTAGAAAGGGGCAAGCGTTTGTTTGGGACTCAAAATGTGAAGAAGGTTTCCAAGAGTTAAAGAGAAGGTTAACTACTGCTCCTATTCTGATATTACCGAGTTCGTCGGAATCATTTGAGGTTTACTGTGATGCGTCATTGTTGGGTTTGGGTGGTGTGTTGATGCAGAATAAGCAGGTTATAGCTTATGCTTCGAGACAACTGAGGGTTCATGAGAGGAACTATCCGACACACGATTTAGAGTTGGCAGCCGTGGTATTTGTTCTGAAGTTATGGAGGCATTACTTGTATGGGTCAAGATTTGAGGTTTTCAGTGACCATAAAAGTTTAAAGTATTTGTTTGATCAGAAAGAGCTGAATATGAGACAGAGGAGATGGTTAGAGTTTCTGAAGGATTATGACTTTGGTTTGAATTACCATCCGGGTAAAGCAAATGTAGTGGCTGATGCATTGAGTCGGAAATCATTGCATATGTCTATGTTAATGGTTAAGGAATTGGATTTAATTGAGCAGTTTAGAGACTTGAGTTTGGTGTGTGAGAGTACTCACAATAGTGTTAAATTGGGAATGTTGCAGTTAACAAGTGGTATTCTGGATGAGATTAGAGAGAGTCAGAAATCCGATGTGCTTTTGGTGGACAAGTTGACTCTAGTGAATCAAGATCAAGGTGGTGAATTCAAAGTTGATGAGAATGGTGTTTTGAAATTTGGTAATCGGGTGTGTATTCCGGATGTTACCGAGCTTAAGAAGAGTATTCTTGAGGAAGGACATCGTAGTGGCCTGAGTATTCATCCTGGGGCTACGAAGATGTATCATGATTTGAAAAAGTTATTTTGGTGGCCGGGAATGAAAAGAGAAATTGCAAGTTTTGTTTATTCCTGTTTGACTTGTCAGAAGTCAAAGATTGAGCATCAGAAGCCGTCTGGGCTAATGCAACCGTTGGCTATTCCAGAGTGGAAGTGGGATAGTATCAGTATGGATTTTGTTTCTGGTTTACCGAGGACAAGTAAGAATTTTGAAGCTATTTGGGTGATTGTTGACAGATTGACAAAATCGGCTCATTTCATTCCGATCAGAATGGATTATCCGTTAGAGAGATTAGCCGAGTTGTATATTGAGAAAATTGTAAGTTTGCATGGTATTCCGTCGAGTATTGTTTCGGACAGAGATCCTAGATTTACATCGAAGTTCTGGGAAGGTTTGCAGAGGGCTTTGGGAACTAAGCTGAGATTGAGTTCTGCCTATCATCCGCAGACTGATGGTCAGACTGAGAGGACGATTCAGTCACTGGAGGATCTTTTGAGGGCTTGTGTTTTGGAAAAGGGAGGTGCTTGGGATTATTATTTACCTTTGATTGAGTTTACCTACAATAATAGTTTTCATTCAAGCATTGGTATGGCACCGTTTGAAGCTTTGTATGGTAGGAGATGTCGGACACCTTTATGTTGGTATGAGTCCGGTGAGAGCGTTGTGGTTGGACCGGAGATTGTTCAACAAACTACGGAAAAGATTAAGATGATTCAGGAGAAGATGAGAATTGCTCAGAGTCGTCAGAAGAGTTATCACGACAAGAGGAGGAAGTCACTTGAGTTTCAAGAAGGGGATCATGTGTTTCTCCGTGTTACTCCGATAACTGGGGTTGGTCGAGCTTTGAAGTCGAAGAAGTTGACACCTCGATTTATTGGTCCTTATCAGATTTTGGAGAGGATAGGGGAGGTAGCCTATCGTATCGCTTTACCGCCGTCACTTGCGAATTTGCATGAGGTTTTTCATGTGTCTCAGTTGAGGAGGTACATTCCTGATCCGTCGCATGTGATCTAAATAGATGATGTACAGGTGAGAGATAACCTGACTGTTGAAACGTCACCTATGAGGATCGAGGATCGAGAGTTGAAGCAGTTGCGGGGTAAAGAGATTGCCTTGGTGAAGGTAGCTTGGGGAGGACCAGCAGGTGGCAATGTGACTTGGGAACTTGAGAGTCAGATGAAGGATTCCTATCCAGAGTTATTCGATTGAGGTATGTTTTCGAGGACGAAAACTCTTTTAGTGGAGGAGAGTTGTAACACCCCGATAAAAATAAGATAATTATTTAATTTAAGTTAATATTATATTTATTAATTTAATTAAATAATTGGAATTATTGGATTATTATTATTATTATTATTGGAATAAATATTTATTGGAAAATATATATAAGTTGGAAATAAGAAAAAGAGTCCCATTTGGTAAAGAAAGGGTTTCACGTGAAAAGCAGAGAAGCGGCTGAAAAGAGGAAAAGGGCAAAGAGACAGAGCAAGAGGAAGAAGGTTGGAGAAGAGAAAAGCTTGAAGCTTAAAGATTCTCCGGATTAACTCAGGTAAGGGGGGTTTATCGTCGTTTAATGGGTATTATGGGTTAATATGTAATGGGTAGTGATAGACCGTTGAATTGACCCTAATTGGAATGTTGAATTGCTGAAAAATTGTGCTGGATAAGTTGTGTTAAAGCTGTAATTGAATATGTATTAGTGTGAGTTGCGATTTCCCGAACGTATAGCTTTTTACGGAATCGGAATCGGAGGTCCGGAAGTCCTCCAACGGCGGAAAATGCGGAGAATTCTGCATTCTGCTTCGTGTTAGCGCAGGAACAGCTTTCTGTCTTGCGTTAACCGGTTAACCCAGGGTGTTAACCGGTTAACACTGTTAGGAATTGTGAGGTATTGTTGTTTTGCTTGCGTTAACCGGTTAACCCAGGGCGTTAACCGGTTAACACTGTTGTGAGTTGTGAAAATATTGTTGTTCTGTCTGCGTTAACCGGTTAACCCAGGGCGTTAACCGGTTAACACTGTTGAGTTTTGCCAGAAAGCGTGTTCTGTGTTGCGTTAACCGGTTAACCCAGGGCGTTAACCGGTTAACACTGTTGGAAATTGGAAAAATTGGTATTTAAATGTTGTGTACATATTTGATGGTTGGTCTATATCGGTATGTGATCTAGTAGGGATCGTTTCCCGTTGTTTTGAGTAGAATAGGTATTAGTAGAGTGTGCTAATACTGTGTTGGATTAATTGGCATGACATGATATGATTATGTGATAAGTATGCTGATGATGTGTAAAAATATGCATAATGTTGTGAATGTATATATTATGCATGTGTTGGTGAATGGACTGTTTTATGGCTTAGAGTGTGAGCATATGTCCATTGTGGGTTGTTGTTGATGATGTTGCATTGCTAGGTGAATTAGCATGTATATTGTGGCCTTTATGGTGGTAGCTAATTCCCATGGTGAGGAATTAGTGAGTAAATCATTGTAGATTGTTGTTGATGTTTGCATGCTAGGTGATTAGCGTGCATAGCATAGCCCTTGGGGTGGTAGCTAATTCCCATGGTGAGGAATTAGTGAGTGAGTCACTAGGTCTCAAATGAGTGGGACTAGTGGGCTTGGTAGCCGTATCTGGATTTGATCGGTGAGGTGAACTATATGTTCACGAATAGTCGGTACCGCATGCATGGAGTCTCATTGCATAATGTATGTATGGCGTATAATATGAATGGATGTATTCCAATATTATACGTGTGTCTGTGTTGGCATTGAGTATGAGTATGAATTGTGTTGGTATTGAGTATGATATTTGAGTTGATGTGCCGTTACTGAATGTGTGATATGATTAGGGTGATTAATGTGTTATTTACTTAGCATTACATGATATTTTATAATGCTTATTATATCGATTGAGGAACTCACCCTTACAACTATGTTTTCAGGTAACGAGCAGTGATTGAGTAGAAGCTAGTGCTTGGAGTCTAGTGTAGTTCCTTAGTGGGTCATGCTCTGATAGATGTAACATCGGGACGGGATGTTTTACCTTGTTGAATAATTTTACATGTAATGTGTTACATGTTTTGCATGATTGATTTGATTTCTATCCGCTGCGTATTGTGCAAATACTTTATGTTTTGAATTAATAAAAGAGCATGACAGTTGTTATGGTGAATGGTGTGAAATGATTGTGTGACACCCTTAATTGCATAATTACTCTGATTGATATATTGCTATTTTAATTAAATATTTGGGGTATTTTAGAAGGGTGTTACACATAGTGTCATAAGTTATTCTCATGGTGATAATGGTGTATACCACCCTTCGACCTAAAACCACTATGGACCCTAGATGTAAAGTTGAGTGCCTTATTGTTGATCAAACATTGTCCGTAACTGGATGACCATAAAGACAGTTGATGGGTACTCCACGAAGCATGCTAAGGGACATGAGTGACCTAGATGGAATTTTCCCATCCTGCGTAACAGGATAAATGTCTATGGGCCCAATATTGAACTGGACAAGGATGACACGGTCTATGCCTTGTGTTCAATATAGACATAACGGCAAAAGGGTAATTGTACACATAAGTATTATCACAGAAGGATTTGTCAGATCACATGACATTTTAGTGTCTTGGGTAGCAGTGATGTGTTGCTAGATACCGCTCACTGTTTATTATGTTAAATACGTGATTTAATATAATTGTCAATGCCGCGAAAACCTACAGGGTCACACACAAAAGGACGGATTGATGAGAGATAGAGTAACTAAGGAATATCGTAATGTACAGTGCACTTAAGTGAATTGTAGAACATCGTAAGGTACGGTGTACTTAAGTAGAATACGAAATATGGTAAGGTACCACGCGCTTAAGTGATTTTGGCATATTATAAGATATGGGCCACATACACTTGAGTGGTCTTTTTAACTTGCAGCCCACACAGGTGGTTCTATAAATAGAACCCTTGTGTAGAAGCATTTGTGCAGTTGCAATTTTGTTTCTCTCTCTCTCTCTCACTCAAAGCCTTCATTCATAGCAGCTAGCACTGAGATTGAAGGAATCCGTTCGTGTGGACTTAGTAGAGGCATTGTCATCGTTCAACGTTCGTGATCGCTCTGTAGATCTACATCAAAGGTTACAATCGCCACAAGAGGTAACGATTCTATCACTGATCATGCACATTCGTAAGGATCACTAAAGGAGAAATATTTTAAATTCCACTGTGTTTTGGATCGCTCTTCTCCTTCACATATCGCATTGAGTCGCACGTGTCGGTGTGAATTATTGTTTGTGTGATTATGTGATATGATTGCGTGGATATGATTTTGGTAGATATGCATATACGTGGATTTTAGATGATCCATTTGATATGAATTATTGATGTGTTGTTGATGTGATATGTGTGCATATTTGTGATATATGTGATGAAATGGTGACTTGTATGCATTATGGAATCATGTGAAAGTTGTATACATATTTAATGATGATTTGTAAATGATGATGGATGATAATATGTACATGAAATCGATATATTATGAAATATGACTTTTATACATCATTTAGTATTTATAAATGAATACTTGTGGATTGTTTAGCCATGTCGTATGATGGTAAACATGTGATTCTTTAATAAGATGATATGATGCATGTTTGTATGAAACGTGACGAATTCTAATAATATATGTATATTTGTTATACATTTCATATTATTATGTTTTTCTATAATGATTTTAATTCTCACCCTTCTGTTGGAATGATGTTCTATCGCGATATCGCTCAGGTACCGGAGATAGTGGTGCTTCGTACAAGGATTAGATTCGGAGGCTATTTCTTGTTGTGTTTTGACTAGGTAGTTTATAGTGCTATGGTCATGTAACATTTGGGTTTATGGGATTATTTGTATTTATTTTGATGTTGAGAGATATTGTTGTGCTCTCTTTTATCTTGTTATTTGGATATGTTGGATTTAATGTTGAGTGCCCTTAGAGCCCAAAATGATATTTTGTGGTAGATGATTTATGGGAATCATCATTATTTACCATTTATAAAGAGAGATGTTATTCCGCTATGTGAGTTTTCATGTTGGTTATTTGGTTTTGATTTATAATCCGTGTTACTTGTATGTGACCATGGAATGTGTTGTTTCTGGCAGAAGTAAATGTGACGCCCTCGTGTATGCATGCTTTAATTTACTCTAATTATGCAATTGTATGTTGTATTTGAGTAGTAGTAGTTTGGGGGTGTTACATGTTAAGCTCATGTATCTAATTTAGAACTGAAAAATAGATGTCACAATTGCACTTCTTCTCCCTTTGTTTCCCTTAGGATTTTGTTTGTCGATTCATGTGATAGAGACATTGAAGATCATTTTTCACTGATGGTGTCAAATAGTCTGGGTAGACCTAGATGGCTCTTAGATAGTGCAAGGAACAAAGATTTAATGACAACCTCTGGTTGAAGGTGAGAAAAACAAGAAAGGGGGTTTGAATTGTTTTGGAAACTAAGCGCTTTTGCAAAATAAAATCACACAGGATTTTATACTGGTTCGCTTATAACACAAAGCTACTCCAGTCCACCCGGCCAAGGTGATTTCGCCTTCAACAAGGACTTAATCCACTAATCTTGAAAGATTATTACAACCAACGTCTAAGAGAAAGATCTCTTAGTCCTCTCAAGTATACAGACTACGCAGAGTCACTTGAGGAATATAAAACAACTTAGATAAAAACAGAGTTTGTAATCTAGAGTGCTTCTAGGATAAAGCAAGTATTACAGCAGTAAGAGCAAATAGAATATTTCACGTTCTGAGCAAAAGCTCGTGAAAGATTGAGAGAGAGAGAGAGAGAATATTTCAGTGTGTTCAGGTGTGTCTCTCAAAGAGGTTCGCCGTTCTTTATATAGAGGTGAAAAACGACCGTTTGTAGTAATGGCAGATATTTAGTCTTTATGAGAGTTTAATGCCATAACTTCTTTGTTTCTTGCCAGAACAAGTTTGTCTCCCTGAATAACTTCTTTCCAATTATAGTTTCTTTCCATTTGAAGTTGAAGTTGCCGTTACTCTTTCTGGATAAGGAAATCCATTATCAGAGTCTGCGTTACTCTGTTAGACTGAGATCTTGGGATGTGGCTTCAGAGCTTCTGATAGTCCTCATCTTTTAAATTTCCAGTGATGTCTTCAGATGATCTTGAGACTTCTGGAATTTCTGATATACCGTTGCTCAGAGTCAGAACTTTCTAGAGCGCGCTTCTTCTTCAGATGCTTCTGATATTCTGATATGCTGTTTTGCTCAGTGTCAGAACTTCTAGAGCGCGTTTCTACTTCAGATGCTTCTGGTCTTCTGATAGTTTGTAACTGATTTGATTTTGTATCTGATGACGCAATCAGATTCCTTTCTTCTTGTTTAGAATCCTGCACACTTAGAAACTTTTCGTTAGAGTGCCATTTTTGGTTTCATCCTTTGTTATCATCAAAATCCTGGAATCTGTTGTAGAACAATTTTTGTTCTTACAATCTCCCCCTTTTTGATGATGACAAAACAAACTCAAATGACAGATGAAACATTAAAAAATTTAGAGTTTATCAGATCAGATAGAAATGAGCTCCCCCTGAGATAGGCTAGGGAGTTCAGAAGTTCTTACCAGAGCTTCCAAGCAATGAAGTTTCTCGATACCTTCTGCAATTTCTTAAGTCCAGTGTTAGATGAATTTATTTTAGAGAATAGTATGTTTGCAGAGTGCTTAAGGTATTAGGCAATTTTTCATCAGAGCTATTTGATTTCTCCCCCTTTTTGTCAGAATCAAAAAGACTTAAACAAAATAATAAGCAGGAAGAAATAGATATATATTCAGATAAGACAAAACATCAGGGATAATGACAAGAGAAAGAACCATCAGAAACAAAGACAAGCAACAAGCAAAAAAATCCTAAGTGCTTAAGGGTTTGGGAGGAGGAGGCATTCTCTGAAGCAGTTGAGTCAGGAGGTTCTGGATGTTGGCGTTGACTGTGTCCTGTTGATCCAATCTGGCTCGGACTTCCTTCTGCTCTTTTTGAAGCTCCTCAAGGGTTCTGAGAACCAGAGGGGCAAAAGTGGAGGACTCCCCCTGAGTCAGAGTAGTCTGTTCTTCAGCGGCTTTAGCTTCAGCTTCGGCAGCAGCCTTTGCTTCAGCTTCAGCAGCAGCAGCAGCATCAGCTAGAGCTTTGGCTTCAGCTTCCCGTACCCTTTGAAGTTCTTCTTGTCTTGCTCTTTCTTCTTCTATCCTTCTGGCTTCTTCTTCAGCTTCTCTGGCCAAGCGCTCCTGTAGTCTTGCCTTAGCGTCTCTGATGAAGTCGTTTCTGACTTGCTCAGAGATGTGCTTCAGTTTAAAAGCTTTAGATGTCATCCAGCCAATGACTCTGTTCCAGTGTGTCCTAACAGAGTCAGGATCATCATTGATACCAGAGTTGATGGTCAGAGACTTGACCTTTTCAACTGATGCTCCTGCAAATAGCATAATTGCTTCCTCTAGGTCAGAGACTTGACCTTTTCTTGAGTTCCAAGCAACTAGTGTACCACCTAGCATAAACACATAGCCATCTGTGGACTTTCTATCTTCAGCATCACTACACCAACTTGAGTCAGTGTGACCCACTAGTTTGCACTCTTTTCTTTCATTAGTTATAGGAAACAAAATACCATAATTGCGAGTTTATTTCAGATACCTTAGTATCCTCTTCGTCGCTGCTATATGTGATACATTTGGCTTCTACATGAATTTATCCACCATACTTACATTGTATGCTAGATCAGGTCTTGTGTGACAAAGGTATCTTAATGACCCAATAAGTCTTATGTATTATATTGGTTCAACATCATCTTCTTCTGAGTCTTTCGACAGTTGCAGTCTTGGTTCAGCACGTGTCGAAGTCGAATTGCAGGCTTCCATCTCAAATCTTTTGAGTATTTCGCATGTATATTTTCTTTGATGCATCATCGAGCATCTATTACTCTTGTAGAATTTAATTCCAAGGAAGTATGAAATGTTACCCAGATTAGACATTTCGAACTCCTTGTTAAGATTAGCTTTGAAGTCTTTGATCTCTTTCTTGTAGCTACCTGTTACCAACAAGTCATTAGCATAGAGACATAGTCTAAGCAATTAATTATTGCTTCTTATTACATATACTTCATGCTCAGCTTTACACTTCACAAATTCCTTCTCTCTTAAGAAACTATATATCTTCTTATTCCAATCTCTTAGAGCTTGTTTAAATTAATGCATGGCTTTATGCAGCCTGTATACCTTGTTTTCTTCTCCTTGTTTCACAAACCCAATTGGTTGTGTAACATAAACTTCTTCATCTAATGGGTCATTCAGGAATTCACATTTCACATCCATCTGACACATATGTCATTTGTTCATGCTTGTTAGACTAACAACCAACCTTATTGTTTCGATCCTAGCAACATGTGCAAAAACCTTGTCGAAGTCGATCCATTCTTTTTGAAGAAATTTCGCCTCAAATTTTGCCTTGTGTCGAGTGACTTCTCCTTTGGTATTTAAATTCACCTTATATAGCCACTTCACGTTGATTGCCTTCCTTCCTTGAGGCAATTTGACAAATGACCAAGTGTTGTAGACTTTGATGGACTTTAGTTCCTCATTTATTTCTTTCATCCACTTTGAATCTCACAGTGCCTCAATTGCATTGACTGGTTTGACATTTTCATAGAAAGCATAGAGTACCATCTCACCTTCATCATCTACCATATCATCTGATGCAATCGCACATTCTTGCAACCTTGCAGGCATGTGTCTTGTTCTTTGAGGTCTGTTTGTCCTTGTTTGACCTCTGACTTCTTCTTATAAAACTTCTCTTTCGACTTCACTTGTCAATTCTTCACATAAGATTCTCACTTACTCATTCTTTACATTTTCAGTCCAATCCCATTCCTTAAGAACATCTATTATCAGGTCCCTATGATCACTACTTGCTAGTTCACTGGGTCGAACAACTTGTATCCATCAGTCGAATGATATCCTATTAGGATCATTTGACTCGATTTGTCGTCAAGTTTTCTTTTCAATTGATTAGGCACGTGTCTATGTGCTATAGATTCAAACACTTTTAGATGACTTAAGATACGCTTGACACCATACCAACATTCTTCTGGCGTGATTCCTTTTAGCCTTTTCGTTGGACATTTGTTCAGAATATATGTTGAAGTCGACAAAGTATCTGTTACCCCCAAAAGAATCCACTTGTAGATGACCACATACATCAAAGTATATGATTTCAAGAATTGCCTTCGACTTGCTTCTTAAAACTTTTTTGAAGTTGTTCTTATATTACTTTGCTTACACACATTCCTCACATACTTCATTTTGAATTTCAATTTCCACTAACCCTAAAACCATATTTCTTCTTTTCAGATCTCTGATGTCTTTGAAGTTGAGATAGTCAAGTCTATAGTGTCATATCCATCTATCCCTGCTAGCTGCAGTTGCAAGGCACTTGTGCTCCATCACATTAAGTTCAAACTTAAAGGTTCTATTCTCATATATGAGATCCTTAAAGGTTCTATCCTCATTCGCAAGATCCCAAAGATCTTGATTGTAGAAAACAATCTTCATCTGCTTGTAATAATTCTTGTAATTCGATTCTTCAGAATTATGAGACTCGCCATAAAATACACATTCAAATTATTCATTGCTCTATGCTTCCCAAGAATCACACAGTCGGTGCTCTAGATACTAGATGTTTGAATTAAAATAAATTCCTTATGGGGAATTACACAAAATCTATGGAGAATTCCGAATCAATTTTGATAAACAAAAATCAATTTTTCTGATTTATTACTCATCTTGTTTTTCACTCTTCACTCAAGTGAATCAACCAACATTGGTTGCAAGATGATTCTAATACACAATTGATAATGAAAGAAGAAGAAAAGGATGAATTGGAGAAGAAAGGAAACTAGGGTTTCAACGAGAAAGGGGAAGAAGAAGAGTTGTGAATTCTGCAGAGAAACTTCTCAGCTTCCAAACTGAAATTTTATTCTACTTTTCTCTATGCAACCGCATTACAATCAATGATAGGGTAACTCCCTATTTATAGGCTGAGATTGTTTGCACACCGAATAATCTCCAACTAACCTAACTAACTCAACTAAAACAAACAAATAAAACTAAGTCAAAACTATGTCGAGATACACTTCTTCGACATTTCGACAACTCCATGTTTCTGTCGAGCAACATGTTTCGACATAAGGAATTACATTCTCAACAATTATGAGATAGAACAAATGTCAGAAGATCCTTTAAGATGCGATCTATCAATTATGTTCCCCCTAGTTAATATAATCATGTGTCCTTATAGAGTAAGTTCATTTTAGATCATGTTGGATTAGAAACTTCATATGGATAAATGGAGAAGTGACACCATCGACCTGGCATCAGAAGAATGACGTGGGCTTTTTGTCGTAATGATTTCTGGTGGACCTACACCGGGTCAAATCCAAACCAGTTGGTCATTGGCCTAGACTGAAAAAATTGGTCTGTAGTGGTCATTGAAAAAATTAAGGTTAAAGAAGGAAATGATAAGGAAGTTTACAAGAAGGTTGAACATGGTGGTATCAACGGCGTCAATATTAAAGTATATCACTTTGTTCAACAAGTTGGAGAAGATAGTGAAATTTATCCTAATTATATTAGTAGTATGAAAGAGAGAAAGATGAGTCGCAAAGAGAAGAGAGTTGCATAAAAGGATAAGTGATCTTGCGCATAAGTTAAAAATGATGACATTTTTTATGAAAAAAGGATTCTTGTAAACACAAGCATTTGAAACGCAATCATACTTAATAATGTACTAGAGAGTGTTCATGTTAAAGCTGAGGAGTACAATACTGATTTCACAAAGACATGATAAAAGGCCAAAAATAAAATATGATATAGATGCAAGCAATGATGGTAAACAATAAAATAAACACAGCCTAAAACAAATTATGACATATAATTGATGAAGCAATTCAGCCAGAAATATTGAAATTGAAGCGCAACAAAGAAAAATACATTGTGACAAGTTTTCCAACAACACTAGGTTAATAAATTAGTCTTCTACATCTAGACAAAAGCTGTGGTAATGTCACTTCGAAACAAAGCTAGCCCCTTCTATGAACCAAGGACCAAATTAGAAGCTCATGCGGCAAAGTAATCTTCAGGGAGATGAAATTTCAAACCATTAGCCTGCAACCATTGGAAATAACTAAATGAATTAAATAAAAACCTGCAAAAGCTAAAACCAGGTAGTTTCCAATCAATCGGTAAAATTAAAATAAAAATATTTATGACATCAAAGTTCAGATGTTTTGTCTTGTCATGATAAATTGGATTCTTAATAATGATGGTAGACTGATTATGACAACACGTTTATAGAAACCGAATTGAGGAGTTCAATTTCATGAAACACTCTTTTTAACCATATTCTCTCACAAAGACCTTGAGACAGCTCTAAATTCATCTTCTGATGAATTAGGGACATAGCATGGCATCATATTCTGTTTCTATTGATTGAATGATGATTACACTGAATTGGATTTATTTATAGATCTTTTTTCGTGACCGGCTAAATCAGGTTAAGTCTAGAACTGTCTCACACGTGTCTGTCAATTTGTTAGAGTTGTTTTAATTGTTTCTAACTGTCAGATGTCAATTTGTTAGAGTTGTTTTAATTGTTTCCAACTGTCAGATAGTTAGTTACAGTTTGTCACAGGGTTATGCTATAGTGTACATTAATCAATAATAATCACAACTGATGAAAGATACAACCATAAACCTAAACAACAATCACAGAGAGATAGATAGAAAGAGAGGCACTCAAACTTCGCATGATGAATCATGCCGTGATCATCAGTGTTATCGATTGCAGATGCATCTATAGCGGAAAGCAAAACGTTCCCATTTTATGCCCCGCCATATCTGCCACAAAAGGCCATGGCACAGCCATCCTCCACAAATTGGCCATGATGGTCGTCACAAAAATTCGCCATAGCTGATATTTGACAATGTTGTTATTCGTTTAACAATAATTACGACTTACTGATAAAAACTAACTATTTCTTAAATGGTGTTCAATTCATAAGTTATTTCGTTGTTGCTAAAATAGTTTAATTACCTCTGCAAATTTAATATCAGCGTCACCATGATCTTTTTTTCTTCCGGCTGCATCACCGACATAAAATGATCTACAGCACAGAAAATGTATTTTTAACATTTACAACCCTTTGTGAATAAAATCTCATGTTATTCTAAGTAAAATTTAAGAAAGGAATCCAAAATAAAGCATCAATTGAGCAATCAAATATAAGAAAACCTAACTGATTCATATCGATGGTAATGCCAGAGTTGAAGTGTTTCTCCATAAGTTGCCACATTCCTGGTTTTGGTTTTCGAAAAGGATCGGCTTCTTTCGTTCCAGCCTTGCCTGATTTACCTGTCCCACAAGCTATAAAAACCTGCATAGATAAATTTTGGTTACTCGGGTCAGTTCAAACACAGCTTCTAACTGACTCGGCTGGCAATAATAACTAATCCTTGGTACTTAATGATGCTGCTCTAATATAAGCTACATTTGTACTACCAACAAATTTACCTGAATTGGGACCTTCACTTTCTCAATAAACTGATTTAGACGTCCAATTTTTGAGTCCACAGCTTTTTGTCTTTGATTCTTCCAACGTTCAATATTGGATTCATTGGTGAAAATTACCTGCAGTAGACAATAAGCACCACAGTAGAGAGCACACTACACTGTAAGTTTCACACAGGCAGCACCATTAAATAAGAAAAAGTATTTCAGTTGAATGGGACAGAATTACAATTGCAAATTGTTAGTAGGCCTCCAGTTAATAAAGCTAATGTAAGGCGCAGAGGCCAAATGGGCCAGCCATGGTGGATGGCGGTCCATGGTGGAGAGACAAAATCCGGCCATGCTGGCTGCTCTGTGGCATCATCATAGCAGATATTTGCTAATGTGCCCAGCCCAAAAAACTTCATTGCTATCCGGACAGCCGATTTTGTAGGGATGAGTTAGGCTCAACCACAATTCTTGAGATGGTATTGGAGCCTATGCGATTTTGTAGGGATGAGTTAGGCTCAACCACAATTCGTGAGATGGTATCGGAGCCTATCCAACATCACTTGTTAGACTTCCCACATCGTCCACGCTTCGGCCTAATCTTACAAGCCGGTTTTGTAGAGATGAGTTAGTCTCAACCATACATTCTGAGACAGCATTCTAGAATCATGTTGTAGTCGAATAATAGGAAATAGAAGGGTATCGGGTTGTTTGGAAGGGGGTCTGGACGGTTGGGAGAAGTGGCAGGCTCTCTAACTCCTGTTTATGTGTAACTTAAATTAGTAACTACCTATCCTAAATTATCTGCATTCTGTCCCAGTGAAACAAGTCGTTTTCTGGGTATTTTCAGCAATAAATATGTCTTTAAACCAGTCATTTCTATTAACATATAGACCAGTTCTAAGATGCATTTCTATGTTCAGTCAAAAATCTATTATAAGCTCTCTTTTACAGATAAAAGGGACACACCAGTTTGTAGCCATTGTTGTATAAGCTTTGCAGCTTATCAGGAATTACAGGATACATGAGAGACCAAGCATTAGGACCTGTTCTGAAAGAAAAATATAATTTTCTCAAAAATCAGAAACTTTGTGCATAATAGTAATAATAATAATAATAATAATATATCGATTCTAAGAACTTATCAGTGCAAGCGCTACTTAACCTCACCGGAAGCCTTTAACACTACCATTTACATCCAAACAAATAGCATTTAATTTAATAATCAGAAAGGCATGACTTCAGATGTAGACATACATATTCACAGCAGTTTTCGCAAGACACCCGTCAAAATCAAATGCAGCGATTTTACTTGAATCTTGCAAACCATCATCCTGCAAATTATCAAAGCATAGAACAAGGGGGAACATGTAAACCATAAATAGAAGTATGCATTTTTTGGATATTCCTTGAAATTTTTAACTGAATAGCTTGCACCCTTTCAGTACAACCATGCTGGGGGAAAACACACACACGCACGCACCAAGGCTACTACTCTCAGATTCTCACCCGTTCAAGAAAAATGACTGTTTGGAACGCCTTCCATTTAGGCAAAAGGGTAGCATCCTGGATCAATAAATAATTTCATTGAAAGTGAAGTAAAATGTGTAAGGACTGATCAGTAAGGTTAACAAAATTATTAGCTTAAAAATGTGATAAGCTTTCATTATCAAAAATCAAAGCTGTCAAGGAAAAACCTCACCTTGTATGTACTCTTGACATCAGAAACTGAAAAGGTGATATTAACCCCAGAATTAACATCAGACGTGGATAACTGCAAGCAATAAATATGAATAAAAAGCATTAGGCACAAAAGAGAATTGCCAATACGCCAATTTGAAGGAGAAAATAGAAGTTTGAAAATAACATAACCAACAATACACGGATACTGGTTTAACTGTTTACATCTTTCCCAGATGGATTCGACTCATTTTAGTCTCTTATGGTCACAGACATTGTTACATTAGTATCTAAATGTATCGGAACTAAAACAAATCCTTCAAATGGAGTTACATCCGTCAAGTTAATCACTACTATCAGTCAAGCTACTTAACATCATTGGTAGTGAAGATATGGCCCGTTAAGTACTAACGTAATATATTGGCTCCCACATGTCTTGCCATATGTCATCTGAATCACCATGAACCAAAATGTTTTTTCCTTCTCATTCTCTTCCTTTCACTCTGGCCTCTTTCTCCTCATCACCACTGTCACACACACCCTATTCCTCTGTCTTACCTTGTTGGGTACGGCTATAATGGTAGGAAGTTATGTGAAAGAGGATAATAGTGGTTTCAATAGAAGTTATTAGAAGTTATTAAGTAAGTTATCTAATGGTAAAATTGGTAGAAAAATAGACTACACTAAAACCAAGTTTTCCCTTTATATATTGTTATAGAAAAATTTTAAAAATTTCCTTATCAGGGTGCAGAAACAACCCACCTATCTCTCCCCAAAGATAGACAATATGTAATTCAAAAAACTCTTTGATAGAGCATGTGCTTACTTTTCTTTTCTTTGAGACACTTTCCTCAGTATCTTGCTTTTCATTTTGTATATCCTCCATTGCTTCACAAGCCTACCAGAAGAGAAAAGAAGTGTAACGTATAACCAAATGCTCATTAGTGCAAGCAATAATCATGAAGAACAAAGAGAAAAAGATCATCAGAAAAACAAAGGACATGTACCAACATTGCTTCCAGATACATACATGGTTGCGAATATCAATCAATACTTCCAAATGACCTTACATTAATATCAACTAGTGTCCAAACGGGCACGTGAAAAGGGTATATTTGAAAGAAAAAAATGCTACACCTAAAATATTCACACTACTTTATTCGAATTTAAGAACAACAACAACATATAGCAATTAATCAGCCATTGTTCTCAAGCTTGTAGAATAGTTTAGGGTTTGAGAAGAAAAAATAAATTACAAACAATTTAGGGTTTGAGAAAGAGACTTACCAAGGTGTGGTTATGGAAGGTTACAAAATTGAATGCCTTCTGATTGAAAAACTCAGGTCTATTGTTGGAAGCTGAGAGAAAGATGCCCTAAAATGAGAAACGCAAAAGAGATACAAATCAGAAACAATATATTGTTGACAGAGAGAAATACGTGAGCACCGCCGGTACAGTGAGAAGGAAGCGTTTGTTTCGCTGCCGGTATAGTGAGAAGAAAGGGTTTGTTATGCCGCCGAGAGTGAGAAGGTAGGGTTAGTGTCGCAGAGAGAGAAGAAACTGGTTTTTTTTTGTGGCTCTATTTTTGTGATATGAAGAAGAAAAAAAAGGAATACTTTATGACTTTATGTTTTCGCATAAAAGAGAGGGAACCAATTTTTTTTAAATCAGGTTAACCAACTTAAATAATATTCACTAGAAAATGTGCTTAATGTGTCCTAACTTTTCAATTTTTTAAATCAAGTGGATAGCATCTGATTTAAAATGTATCATTTAAAAAGTGTTTTTTTTAACCGGTGAACATTGCTTCCACATATATACATGGTTGAGAATATCAATTAATACTTTCAAATGAACTTACACTAATATCAACTAGTGTCCAAACGGACACGTGAAAATGGTATATTTGAAAGAAAAAAAAACTACACCAAATTCATATTTTGCCTTTATATATATATGTTGCGAATATCAACCAATACTTTCAAATTCTAAAGGTAAAATTAGTAGAAAAATATACTACACCAAAATCAAATTTTCCCTTTATATATTGTTATAGAAAAATTTTAAAAATATCCTTATCAGGGTGCAAAAACAACCCACCTATCTCTCCCCAAAGATAGACAATATGTATTCAAAAAACTCTTTGATAGATTATGTGCTTACTTTTATTTTCTTTGAGCCACTTTCCTCAGTATCTTGCTTTTCATTTTGTATATCTTCCGTTGCTTCACACGCCTACCAGAAGAGAAAAGAAGTGTAACATATAACCAAATGCTCATTAGTGCAAGCAATAATCATGAAGAACAAAGAGAAAAAGATCATCAGAAACCCAAAGGACATGTACCAACATTGATTCCAGATACATACATGATTGCGAATATCAATCAATACTTTCAAATGAACTTATATTAATATCAACTAGTGTCCAAACGGGTACGTGAAAAGGGTATATTTGAAAGAAAAAAAAGTTACACCAAATTCATGTTTTGCCTTTATATATATATATATATATATATATATATATATATATATATATATATATATATATATATATATAATATATATATATATATATATATATATATATTTGGAAGAGAGAGAAAAAAGATACACCAAATTCATGTTTTGCCTTTATATATATATACTAACGTCCAGATGGGCACTCGCGTGCCCGTCTATCCGCTTTCTCAAATACTTATGCGCATAAAATATAAATCGTATTATATTTTTATTTATTTTAATTTTTAATTTTAATTATTTATAAAATACTTAAAGATAATAATGTAAAAAATAATAAACTGTTGTATAACCGTCGTTTGTGGGAAAGAGAAGTTAAAATATAAAATAAAATTAAAAAGGGTGTATTTGGAAGAAGAAAAAAAAGCTACACCAAATTTATGTTTTCCCTTTATATATATTAGTATAGATATTAGTATAGATGAACACTTTCAAATGATTACAAAAATTAACTTTCAAACACATTTCCTTTTCAACATTAATATCAATAAAGACTTACATAATTACAAAAATACCCGATCATTTAAATATCATGAGCATCAATATTGTTACTTGAATAATAATATTATTATTGTGCTGAAAATGGAGCTCGCACCTTTTCAGACTTGTCCTGTCCAGCAAATAACTTCGTGAGAGCTTCCTGGTCACCACTCTGGAAACAAAAAAAAACCACATAAACAAACACTCGAGAAAAGAAAGGAAGCGGAAGCACAATGTTTGAAAGGAACACACCTTCAGGGAAGAAAAGCCAATAATGGTCTTAGGATCAGAGTTAGAGGAGGATATAGGGAAGCAACTGAAGTGGTGCCATTTAGTAATGTCCAAGTGTCTCGCCATGTGCCTTGAGACCAATATCAGTCTTAGGGTTTTGGATTGTATGGGTTCATAGCATTTCTTGCACATAGAACGGTTCGACTTCGCATACTCCGCGACAACCTTGGACGGCGCCATCGACAAGTTTTGAAATGAGAGAGAACAAGCGTTCACAGAAATGGCGAAAATAGGACGAGAGGCAATCAACAAGAAGACTTTGGGAGTTTGCAGCATGAAAAATGAAATGATAATTTAGTAGCTTCCTATAAATAAAAGTGTTAAAACTTCTACAGGATCAACTTGTATTGTTGTACACAATAATTTTCTACAAATTATAGTAAAATAAACTAGGGTTTTATAGAGGATCAACTTGTATGGATATATAGAACATAACAAACCACACACTCACTATATGTAAATTGAGAAAAACCCTAAAACGAAACGTAGTAAAACAATATATGTAAGCATTTTCAGAGATAAGAGCGTAAAAAATTGTATCTTTGTAATGTTGTTTGAGTTGAGCGATACCTTGGATACTTAAATGAACGAGTTTCAAAAATTTCTAGAACGCGCACACGAAATAGCTGAAGGATGTGAGGTGAAGAAGAATGAGTTAGGCACCTATGGAGTCTGATGGCAGTGATGGAGGGAGAAGAGGATGGAAGATATTTTTTGAAGGTGAAGAATAATTATAATAAATTAATGGAATCAACCGAGAAAAAAACACACAAAAGAAAGAGTAACACATAAGAAAATGAATAATTTTGAAATACTAAAATAAAATTGAAGATATTTTAGTAAATACAATACTTTTTTAAATATCAAAGTTTAAATTCTTCATTCGATTAAGAGGATTTGGAAGAAAAAAAAGTGTTTCTGGGGGAGTTTTGCAGTATCAGTCCATCCATACAAATCTACCCCAGCAAAAAATAATAGAAAATAGAGCATACAACTTTGAAGATGACAATGTCATTAGAGACATGTCCAAGTATCCAAATAGGTCAAAGCTGAAATAGGTGAATATTAACAAATCCTCAACATGTAATTCACGTCTTAAAAATTAGGTAGAACATAGCATGCCTCTACCACCTTATCCGTTTCTTCAATCGGAGAAGTCCAAGCAGTAAAATCTGAAGAATTAGTTGTTACAATGTTCCACAATTGATCTTCTTCAGCAGATAAGGCAACTACTAAACATGAACTAAATGAATACGGAGAAATCATAATTTAGTTGAACAGCCGCATGGTTGTGTATAATTAATAACTAAGTGTTAAAATAAGATGTATGGAGATAAGACGCCTATTTAGGCATTGAATAAACATGATAGAAGACAGCCTAAAGTTGATGGAGTATTGAATTAGAATATGTGATCACCAGATTACAAACCAGTTATAATAACCTTTATGCCGTGGTAAACCACCAAAAACTCAATCAAATTTAAATGTATGAACTTATTTATACATTAGTTAAAGCTATCTATTGTATCAATGGTTGAGAACCAAGTTGAAATACAACTTATGGCCTGGAAATTATTCAAAGTCCCATGAAATATAAGTGAATTGAAGTAGCATTATATATCTTTTCTCAAAGTCCAAATCTGGTTGCTAAAAACGACCATTTAAGCCTTAAACGCCATGAAAAATAAAACTTCTTACACCATGAGCGATTGAAGTTTTTCGTATTCTCGTGTGTGTGTGTGTGTGTATATATATATATATATATATATATATATATATATATATATATATGTGTGTGTGTGTGTGTGTGTGTGTGTGTGTGTGTGTGTGTGTGTGTGTGTGTGTGTGTGTGTGTGTGTGAAAATTCATTAGTTCTCGACATTGATATGCAACTTGCACTGAAAAAAGATAACGTGGGACACTAATTATCAAAATAGCCTACATGAACTATTTCCTAATTACTCACTACATTCATTTTTAAGTGTCAATTTCTTTAAAAAAAATTATTCCTTTTTAATTGCATTTTTGTCAAAATTATCCCTAAGTAGTAATTATTACAGTAATAAATAAGTAAGAGTATTATAGTTAAAAGAAGAATTATTGTTTGAAAAGTAACAATAATGATGGACGTATGTATAAAAAGTCAAAAAGAAAAAAAGACACTTAAAAAAGAAGGGAGGGAGTAATAAACCACTTTAAAAAGAAGGTCAGGAATCAGGATAGCTTCGCTTTAGTCAAAGGCAATGGTGTATACATACCATAAGCATCTATAAGTTGTTTCTCATCAGTTGAACCTTCAACATTCTCTAGTGCATTTCCATTTTCAAGTCCAGTTGTATCAACCCCGCCATTTAAAGACGAATGTTCACCAGAAACCATAGTAGACTCTGTAGCTTCCATTCCAACCACACCGGAGGCATCATTGGCGTCAGGCACTCCAATAGCTTGCTTAGACTCATTGACATCACTAAATTGAGCTTGTTGAATTATAGAATTCAGACCCCCAACAACATACACATTCCCATCACCCGAAATTAAAATGCAATAGAATCAACTAAATTCCCTAGGGTTTCAGACGATAGACCCTAATCATAAATGGAGGAGAAATCGAAATACCTGGTGGAGAAAACTGTTATGTTGCAGAGAAGAGGAAGGTTTTTAGGGTTATTCTTTTTGTTTAGCGAAGACGAAAATGAAAGACTGTTTGGCGATTACGATTTCTGGTGATATATCGAGAATTGGAATTTGCGAAGTAGGGCACCGAGCGTGAGGTTCTACTGTTAATATATCAATGTTGTGTGTTGGCGTCCTCATGGTACGTCAAGCTACTGCCTAGATCTGACACCGTTGGTGATGGATAATGATGCGATTTGAACAGCTGATTACGGTTCGGATTATTTTTGTGTGTTTTCTTTTTCCACTTATTGAGACTTTTTCGAAATTCTCACAATTGAGAGACATTTGCACCTTGAATTCTAAAATCTAAGATCTTTGGTTTTAGTAATCACTGGCGTCCAAACTGACACTTCCATTTTTTTAATAAATATACGTGAAAATATATACGATATTATTTTATTTAATGTTAATTTTAATTGGAAGTTATATAAGAAGTTAATAGTAGAAAGTTACGTGAAAGAAGATAATAGTGGTTTCAATAGAAGTTATTATGTAAGTTATCTAAGGGTAAAATTGGTAGAAAAATATACTACACCAAAACCAAATTTTCCCTTTGTATATTTTTATAGATTATTTTCTAGAATCACTAAGAACCCCACACGACAACTTTTTTTCCTTCCAAATTTATTAGCTTTTTTTTTCAATTTCCATGTTTTATGGGAAAGGAAAAAAGACGATTTATAAATGTGAGGGACTTTTGTGAGATTTAAGCAATGGTTGTTAGTTTCTTATTTTTTGCCCAACTTTATTAGAACATGTGCATTAGATTTAGGTATAAAAAATGGGAACTGGTTGGGGTTGCAATGTTGGGAATTAGGCATTGAGTTGTCTTGGGTATTTTGATGTTATTGTGCAAAATGCTGGACTGCTAAGTTGAGTTAGTCTTACTATGATATCCGTAAGACTCAGTAAATCAATGTAGGAGGAATAGGGGAGATATAGGAGAGTAAACACTGGTTTTAGGTGAAGAAAGAGGCAAGAGAGAGTGGATAATGAGGGTTGAGAGAAAAAGGTTGAACAAAGTTTATTTTGGTCTCTCTTGACTTCAGTTTGGTCTTTGACTCTTTGCTAACAGAGATGACATATAGCTAGACATCTGAGAGTCTACACGACAGTGAACATGCTACATCAGAACTTCAAATGACATTACATGGGAAAATGGTATGGGATTGTGTGACAAACAAGAGTCAACTTCAGGGATTTCTTTTCAATTTTGTTGCAACTATGGGATTAATATGACAGTGCATGCCATTTCTAGGGACCCAAATAAATGTTTGCTCTCAAATCATTGTTTCCAGTATTTGTAAGATCTTCAGATAGGAAATATGTGTTAAAATTTTAAAAATATCATTATCATGGTGCAGAAACAACCCACCTATCTCTCCCCAAAGATAGACAATATGTAATTCAAAAAACTCTTTGATAGAGCACCTGCTTACTTTTAGTTTCTTTGAGCCATCTTCCTCGGTATCTTGCTTTTTATTTTGTATATCTTTTGTTGCTTCACAAGCCTACCAGAAGAGAAAAGAAGTGAAACATATAACCAAATGCTCATTAGTGCAAGCAATAATCATGAAGAACAAAGAGAAAAAGATTATCAGAAAACCAAAGGACATGTACCAACATTGCTTCCAGATACATACATGGTTGCGAATATCAATTAATACTTTCAAATGAACTTACATTAATATCAACTAGTGTCCAGACGGGAACGGGAAAAGGGTATATTTGAAAGAAAAAAAGTTACACCAAATTCATGTTTTGCCATATATATATATATATATATATATATATATATATATATATATATATATATATATATATATATATATATATATTGCGAATATCAACCAATACTTTCAAATGAACTTACATTAATATCAACTAGTGTCCGGACGGGCACGTGAAAAGGGTATATTTGAAAGGAAAAAAAGTTGCATCAAATTCATGTTTTGCCTTTATATATATATATATATATATATATATAGGTATTAGTATAGATGAAGACTTTCAAATGATTACAAAAATTAACTTCCAAACACACTTCCTTTTCAACATTAATATCAATGAAGACTTTCACAATTACAAAAATACCCGATCATTTAAATATCATGAGCATCCATATTGTTACTTGAATAATAATATTATTATTGTGCTGAAAATGAAGCTCTCACCTCTTCAGACTTGTCTTGTCCAACAAATAACTTCGTGAGAGCTTCCTGGTCACCGCTCTGGATACAAACAAACAAAAACCACATAAACAAACACTCGAGAAAAGAAAGGAAGCTGGAGCACAATGTTTGAAAGGAACACACCTTCAGGGAGGAAAAGCTAGTAATGGTCTTAGGATCAGAGTTAGAGGAGGATATAGGGAAACAACCGAAGGGGTGCCATTTAGTAATGTCCAAGCGTCTCGCCATGTGCCTTGAGACCAATCCCAGTCTTAGGGTTTTGGATTGTATGGGTTCAGAGCATTTCTTGCATGTAGAACGGTTCGACTTTGCATACTCCGCGACAACCTTGGACGGTGCCATTGACAAGTTTTGAAATGAGAGAGAACAAGCGTTCACAAAAATGGAGAAAATAGGACGAAAGGAAATCAACAAGAAGACTTTGGGAGTTTGCAGCATGAAAAATGAAATGATAATTTAGTAGTTTCCTATAAATAAAAGTGTTAAAACTTCTACATGATCAACTTGTACTGTTGTACACAATAATTTTCTACAAATTATAGTAAAATAAACTAGGATTTTATTGAGGATCAACTTGTATGGATATATAGAACATAACAAACTACACACTCACTATATGTAAATTGAGAAAAAACCTAAAACGAAACGTAGTAAATCAATATATGTAAGCATTTTCATAGATAAGAGGGTAAAAAACTGTATCTTTGTAAATATGTTTGAGTTGAGCGATACCTTGGATACTTGAATGAACGAGTTTCAGAAATTTCTGGAACGCGCACACGAAATAGCTGAAGGATGTGAGATGAAGAAGAATGAGTTTGGCGTCTATGGAGTCTGATGGCAGTGTTGGAGGGAGAAGATGAGGGGTGTGTCTTTGGAAGACAATATGATTCCCATGTTGAGGTTATGGAAAGAGAGAAAGGATTTGCTTACTATTGAGCGGGAAAGGTATTTTTGTCTTTCCCTTAGGCTATGTTTGGATACGTTACATTGAACGGAGCGGAATGGAACAAAATCGAGTGGAATAGAGCGTAGCGTAACGAAATAAAATAAATATGTCATTCCATTGTTTGGGTATTTTATAACGGAATAGAGCAATTTTCTCATTCCGTCCAAATCGGAAGGTATAAAAGTGATGGAATGGGATGGAATGCATTTCATCATGTTCGAATCCATTCCATCCATTTTTAATTAAATCAAAGAATGGAATATAAGTTTATATCATTTCATTTTGCTCCATTCCGTCATGTTCCATCAATCCAAACATAGCCTTAGACTTTTTTTGGATTGATGGAACATAACAGAGCGGAATGGAATATGACGGAGCGGAATGGAATATAGATCTCATTCACTTATGTGTTTATTTTATTATAAATGTCTCATTCCATCACCTACACCCCAAATTGAATTGGAACAAACAAGTAGAGATTTGAATGAAATGCATGTTCCATTCCATTCCATCTATTATTCGCAAATCCAAACAATAGAATCTCATTAATTACCACTTCACTCTGTTTCATTCAATTTTATACCATAAATCCAAACATACCCTTAGGTTTTATTTGGATAGATGGAATTAGATGAAGTGGAGTGGAATGAGATAGAATTAAATGATATTTATTGTTTGAATCATTTAAACGGAGTGGTATGATAACACGAAATTATATCACATTTTAAGACTTAATTCAATTAGATTATATTATCATTTACTTTAGTTTATCTCATTTTATCAGATATTATGCAGTATTTCCTTGCTATTTATGTCAGGTATCCATTTTGAAGCAAAAGTGAAAAAGGGAAGAAAAGGAGGTGTAAAAAGGAATAAAAAGGAAACAAATATCAAAGACCAAGCCCAGCCCAAAGAAAGCGCACGTTGTGCCTGTGACGGGCGTCACAAGGGTTGTGACGAGCGTCACACTAGAAGCACCACTGTGACGAGCGTCACACATGGTGTGACGAGCGTCACACCATTCCACTAGCTTTTTGGCGCAAGTCACGCCCTCAGAAAGACTTGAAGAGGAACGTTGAGAAGTTGGTCTCCTATATCCACGCCGCGCATGTAGCCACGTTGAAGAATGGGAGAAACGGAATGCAGTTATCAACACTATTATAAATAGCCATCTCACAAACCTAAAACGGGACCAGTTTTTTTTCACGCTCACATTGCCGAAGCTCTGCCAAATTTTCTTTTCACGCCTTTTGCTTATTTTTCTTTTCCAGCATTGTTTATTTTATTTATTTCTTTTGCAAGCTTTACATTCTTTTTCCCTTGCAAATTTACCTTTCCAGTTTTAGCTTTTAGATATTTTTCGCATAATAGTTTCTACATCGGAAACTATTGTGCAACTTTATACTGGATTTAACCTTACGTTATATTCCAGTTTTATTTCCTTGATTTAATTTACTGTTTAATTGAAGAATCCAAGAACAAATCCTACCGGCTTGTGGTGGAGTGTTCAAGACCATTGTATTACGCATTCAGGTTCTTTAATTGTTATTTAATTTTTAATGTTTTATTTTATTATTTATCTATATTATCTGCCTGGAATGAGTCTGTTTATGCATGATATAAATTCTTATTTATTTAGCATGTCTGGCTAATTTGCCTAGGTATCGGTATGTAAAGTAAGCAGAATAAGGGATCAAGACTGAGTCGGTCTACCTAAACTTAAAATCAAAATCAATCTTTTTACGGTCTCAACTTACAGGTTTAATAACAAGATTTTTTACAAAAGTAAAAGACATAAAGAAGTTAAAATCAATAGAGCGAGAGTTTGAGATTTTAACTGGACAGTGTAAGTTAGGCATTAATTCTAGATCAGGGCGAGAGCAAGTTTTAGAGTTAATTAAATTCTGACCTTTTCCAAAAAGTATTTTTAAAGATTGAATGTGAGGACGAGAGTTAAGCATTTGGATTTAATTATATAACCTAAGTCAACAGAGCGAGAGTTTGAGATAAGGGTGTTTAAAACGGTCAGTATTTTCTTAAAAAGAGTTTCTGCAACTTTATTGTTTTCAAAATATGGTTTTTGACTTAATTATAAGTGACAGCAACATTAATATAAAATCATGGTTTATTCAACAGAGCGAGAGTTTGAGATAGAACCTTTAACCAATAAAGTTAACCGAAACGATTCATTTTAAAACCAAGAAACCGACAAAGACTTGATTCCCTAGTTTTGACGAACTACATACCGATATCCGTCTTATTAATATTTAATCTAGATATTAGTTTAGCTCTTAGTTTTTCCCAAACAATCAAACATTTTCACCTTAGATTTACGTAGTAACCTTAGATAACGGTATATCGATTCATAAGTCCCTGTGGGATCGATATCTTTTAAAACTACGCGATAGAACTGTGCACTTGCAGTTTGTATCCCATTCTCGACTCACCCAGTCGAGCGATCAAGTTTTTGGCGCCGTTGCCGGGGACTTTTATTCAATCGATATCGTAACTCTTCCGTTACGCTGTAGAGACTAAGGTTTCTTTTTCTTCTATTTTCTTTCTTTCGTTGATTTGTATGCCACGCACTCGCTCTCAAGGCGAACCGCTCTATTTACGAATCAACGATATCGAACTATATCTCCGAGTCTTACGACGAATTCGGGAATATCGTGCTGAAAACAATCTCCCTCCTATAAACCTTCCTGATTTCAAAAACATTTTTCCTTCTTTAACCGAGATGGCAGAACCAGCTCGTGCTCTTAGAGATTACGCCGCTCCATCGCAAGATGAACCGCATTCAAGTATTGCTCCGCCCGCAATCGAAGCAAACAACTTTGAACTTAAACCTTCGTTGTTGCAGGCTGTGCAACAGAACCAATTCTCTGGAAATCTTACCGAAGATCCAAACCTTCATTTATCCGTATTTGTCCAATACGCTGATACTGTTAAAGCTAATGGTGTCACTTCAGAGGCAATTCGACTTCGTCTTTTTCCTTTCTCATTAAGAGATAGCGCTAGAAGATGGCTTCAATCTCTTCCTTCAAACTCAGTCACCACATGGAACGAGTTGAAGAAAGTTTTTCTTGCCCGATATTTTCCACCAAGCAAAACAGCTATGTTAAGAGCCCAGATAAACGGATTTAAACAGAAAGACAACGAGTCTCTTTTCGAAGCATGGGAAAGATACAAAGACATGATGAGACTTTGCCCACACCATGGTTTGGAAGACTGGTTAGTAATTCACACATTTTATAATGGTCTCTTATACAATACAAGGTTAACAATAGACGCCGCTGCAGGTGGTGCACTAATGAACAAACCTTACGCTGATGCTTACCAGCTTATCGAGAGCATGGCCCAAAACCACTATCAGTGGGGAACCGAACGAACGAATGTGGAAAAACCTCAACCGAAAACTGGCATGTACGAGATAAGTAACCTTGATCACGTCAATGCAAAAGTGGATGCTTTGGTCCAGAAAATTGAAAGTTTAAACGTATCACCTCCAGCCGCCGTGGTTGCTATAACTCAGAATTGCGAGGTCTGTGGAATCCAAGGCCACACTCCTGCGGAATGTCAACTCTTGACTGGAATCCAAGCAGAGCAAGTAAACTATGCTCAAGGAAGCCCCTATTCGAATACCTATAACCCAAATTGGAAGAACCATCCAAACTTCTCATATAAGAGTAATAATGCTTTATACGCACCTGGACAGTCTCCAAATCAAGCCCCATCTATACCTCCGGGATATCAGAAACAGAATCCTAACAATAATACCCCTAGAAAATCCAACCTGGAAATCATGATGGAAAATTTTATAGCTTCCCAACAACAAACCAATAAAGATTTCTTAAACCAGAACATACACACTGGCGAACAACTTAAACAACTAGCAAGCAAAGTAGATGCCCTGGCTACCCATAACAAAATGCTGGAAACGCAAATATCTCAAGTAGCTCAACAACAAGCACCTACTGCTGCACCAACTGGTACATTCCCTGGACAGCCCCAACCCAATCCGAGAAGCCAAGCTCATGCAATTATATTAAGAAGTGGAACGGAAGTGGAAGGACCGTCTGACCCAAGGATAGAAAACCAAAACCCTAAGAAATCTACTGAGGAAAGTGAACCTAAGGAAAAGGAAGAGAGTAATAAGGAAACCCTAGAAAAGAAGGAACCTTATGTACCTCCACCACCTTACAAACCACCTATACCTTACCCTCAAAGGCTTGTTAAAACCAAAGATGTAGGCCAATTTAGAAAATTTGTTGATCTCCTTAAACAATTAAACGTTACAATTCCGTTTACCGAAGCTATTACGCAGATGCCTTCATATGCTAAATTCTTAAAAGAAATTCTTTCTAATAAAAGGAAACTTGAGGATAGCGAAACCGTTACACTCCCTGCCGAATGTAGCGCTATAATCCAAAACATGCCCCCTAAACTCAAGGATCCGGGTAGTTTCTCTATACCCTGTCACATAGGAAAATTTGTCATCGACAAAGCCTTATGCGATTTAGGAGCCGGAATTAGCGTTATGCCTTTGTCCATATGTAAGAAACTGGAAATGGGAGAATTAAGACCGACCAAAATGTCTGTGCAATTAGCAGATCGTTCCGTCAAATATCCTGTAGGAATCCTTGAAAACGTTCCCGTACGCATAGGTCAGTTTTACATTCCCACTGACTTCACAATTATGGACATTAGAGAAGATGATACGACACCTATTATACTAGGAAGACCATTCTTAGCAACTGCCGGTGCAATCATAGACGTAAAACGAGGACGACTCACCTTCGAAGTAGGCGAAGAGAAAATTGAATTCATTCTTTCCCAATTCTTGAAAGCACCTGCAATAGAAGATACATGTTACTTCATGGATATCATCGATGAATGCATAAAAGAAGCAGAGTCAGGAGAAGACAAATCATCAGACTATCTTTTAGAGGACAAATCTAAACAATGCTTAGCAATAACACCGGACCCTACGCAATGTCTTAACAAACCAACCCCTGATTTGAAAACACTTCCCAAAAATCTGAGATATGAATTCCTAGACTTAGAACTTGAACGACCTGTGATAGTTAATGCAGATCTAGGAAGACTCGAAACAGAAAAACTCTTACATATCTTAAGGAAATATCCAACCGCACTAGGATACCACATCACCGATCTTAAAGGAATAAGCCCTTCTATTTGTATGCACCGCATCATGTTAGAAGAAGACTGTAAAACCTCTAGGGAACACCAGAGAAGACTAAATCCGATCCTAAGTGAGGTAGTAAAGAAAGAAATAACCAAGTTATTAGAAGCAGGTATTATATATCCTATATCTGATAGCAAATGGGTTAGTCCTGTACACGTTGTACCAAAGAAAGGAGGCATAACCGTTATTGAAAACGAAAAAGGAGAAACTATAACTAAACGAATCGAATCGGGATGGAGAATGTGCATTGATTATAGGAAACTAAACAAAGCAACCCGAAAAGATCATTTCCCTTTACCATTCATTGACCAGATGTTAGAACGATTAGCTAAACATTCACATTTCTGTTATTTAGACGGTTATTCAGGCTTCTTTCAAATACCAATTCACCCTGATGACCAAGAAAAGACAACATTCACATGCCCTTTTGGTACCTTCGCGTATAGACGAATGCCGTTTGGTCTATGTAATGCCCCTGCAACTTTTCAAAGATGCATGATGGCAATATTCGCCGACTTTCTCGAAAACATCATGGAAGTATTTATGGATGACTTTTCTGTATACGGACAAAGCTTCGAAGAATGCCTTGAAAACCTGGAAAGAGTTCTGGAGCGATGTGTAAAAGTAAACTTAGTACTTAATTGGGAAAAGTGCCACTTTATGGTACAAGAAGGAATTGTTTTAGGACACATCATCTCGAACAGAGGAATCGAAGTAGACAAAGCCAAAATAGAGGTAATCGAAAATCTTCAACCCCCAAGAACTGTGAGAGAAGTACGAAGTTTTTTAGGACACGCCGGTTTTTACCGACGATTCATCAAAGACTTCTCTAAGATAACTAAACCCTTAACCGGACTGTTGATGAAAGATGCTGAATTCATATTCGACGATAACTGTTTAAAAGCATTTCAAACTCTTAAACAAGCATTGATCTCCGCACCCATTATGCAGACACCAGACTGGAATGAACCATTCGAAATAATGTGCGATGCCAGTGATTATGCTGTAGGTGCTGTTTTAGGACAAAGAAAGGATAAAAAGCTTCACGTTATATATTACGCTAGCAGAACCCTGGATGAAGCACAGATGAATTATGCCACAACCGAGAAAGAACTCCTAGCAGTGGTATTTGCGTTAGATAAATTTCGTTCTTACCTGGTAGGAGCCAAAATAATAGTTTACACTGATCACGCTGCTATCAGGTACCTTTTAACAAAAAAAGATGCTAAACCTAGACTCCTAAGATGGATCTTGTTACTACAAGAATTCGACTTAGAAATCAAGGACAAGAAAGGAACTGAAAACGTAGTAGCAGACCACCTCTCTAGACTTGAGAACCTTGAACCGGAAAGAACATCCATTAATGATGATTTCTCGTATGATAAACTCATAGCTACTTTGGAAGAGAACAACTCCGACATGCAAGTAGAAACCACCTTAGCTATATCTGTCATACCATGGTACGCTGATCTAGTCAATTATTTAGCTGCCGGAATAGTTCCACTTACTTTATCTTACCAGCAGAAGAAACGATTCTTCCACGACATAAAACACTATTACTGGGATGATCCCTTACTTTTCAAAAGAGGCCCCGATGGTATTTTCCGTCGATGTATACCCGAAGAAGAGGTAGAAAATATAATCCAACACTGTCACTCTGCGCCTTATGGTGGTCACACAAGTACATCCAAGACCTGCTCTAAAATCCTACAAGCTGGCTTTTATTGGCCAACTATATGGAAGGACGTACATGCGGCTATTAAGGAGTGTGACAGATGTCAACGCACGGGAAACATATCTAGACGTGACGAGATGCCACAAAAAGGTATTTTGGAAGTAGAGATTTTTGACGTGTGGGGGATAGACTTCTTGGGACCTTTCCCATCCTCTTTCGGTAACAAATACATACTCGTGGCAGTTGACTACGTATCAAAATGGATCGAAGCTATAGCTTCTCCAACAAATGACACCCGAGTAGTAACTAGACTCTTTAAAAATATAATATTTCCGAGATTTGGCATCCCAAGAATAGTAGTCAGTGATGGTGGATCACACTTTATATCCAAGGTACTCGAAAAACTACTACTTAAATATGGAGTGAGACATAGGATAGCAACACCTTACCACCCTCAAACCAGTGGACAAGTGGAAGTATCTAACAGAGAAATCAAGCAAATACTAGAAAAAACGGTCGCCACTTCAAGGAAAGATTGGTCATTGAAATTACCAGAAGCTTTATGGGCATACCGAACTGCTTATAAAACTCCCATAGGGACGACCCCATTTAAGCTCATTTATGGAAAATCCTGTCACCTCCCGGTAGAATTAGAACATAAAGCCTATTGGGCTATTAGAAATTTAAATTTGAATTATAAAGCCGCCGGTGAAAAGAGAATCCTTGACATAAACGAATTAGAGGAACTCAGAAGAGACGCCTATGAAAATGCCAAAATCTATAAAGAAAGAACAAAACAGTGGCATGACAAGCGTATATCAAGGAAAATCTTCAAGCAAGGCGACGCAGTACTTTTATTTAACTCCAGACTAAAGTTATTCCCGGGAAAACTACGATCCAGATGGTCAGGACCTTTTCATATCACTAAAATCTTTCCCAGTGGAGCGGTAGAAATAAAAGGACAATCTACAGAACCGTTCACCGTAAACGGGCAACGTCTGAAACATTATCACCACGCGGAAACCAACGAGGATTCACAAATTCTACACTTAGACGAAACGCCCCCAGGACTCATAGACTATATTTAACAGTTTCTTTGTCGAGCTTGCGACATTTAAACAAAGCGCTTAGTGGGAGACAACCCACAAAATTAATTTGTTATTTTATTATTCTATTATTATTATCATTTCCCTATTTTTCTCTTAATTATTCTTTTAATTTCTATTTAGTATTCATTATTGATTTATTCAAAAAGAAAAAAATATATCTATATATAATAATAATAATTCTTTTCTTCTTTCGGCATTTGGCCAAATCCTAACTTAAACTCATGTTTCTTTTCTCTAGCTAACACTAACCAGATGGGACATTCTGATCGTATGGGTATCAAGTTCAGAGGAATGGCTCAGAAACGAAAGTTTGAAGAACTAGCCGCTAGAGAGATGCTACCTAGTTTATATGCCGATGATTGGGCGATGACTGCCCTTGGATTGAGACAGAGTGTCCTGTTTTTGCTGAATCAGATAGGATGGGAGACCTCCCCTATCCTGAGACATTTCACCACCTACCGGAGACTCACACTAGAATTCCTTAGTTCATTAATCTATCTACCCAGCCATGGAAAAGGAATTAGCAGAGGTTTTATCCAGTTCAGAATGTTCAATATGGAGTACCAATTTAATATTAGAGACTTCACCAACCTTTTGGGTTTTCCTACCTCCTTTGATACATTCACTGTAAGCCAGGAAGAACTTTTTGAATATAGAGAGCTTGAACACTTTTGGGGTAAGCTGACTGGAAATGATGAGCCCGAAGAACATGAGTTTCTCTCTGGAAACATACATAACCCGGCTTTCCGCTATTTCCATAAGATCCTGACCCACACTTTATTTGGGAAGAAGCCAAATAGTACTTCAGTTTCACGTGATAAACTCTTCATCATATTTTGTGCTTCCCAGAACCGTCCAGTAAACGGTGCTACTTTTATGTTAGCTAATTTGGACCATCTTATCCAGGATGAGCGAGCACCCATTAGAATAGGCGGTTTGATCACTATGATAAGTAATGCTATTGGATTACGTCAGCCTATGCTTGACCTTAGCCCTTTTTGTGGCATTACTACTATGAGTATACCCTTCCTCTTCAACACTATGTTTATAGCAAACATAGGGTCTGATGAGTTTGAGCTTATTATTGATAACCAGGTTCTCTGCCTATTCACCATGCCCGATCCTAGAACTAGTGTTCATAACCAAAGGAACTGGCTCTATAACCTGAATGAAACCCCAACTCCGGCTGGATCCACTGAATCCATCCAGGATTATGAGATTTGTGATGACTATGAGCACTATGTTGACCATATCTCTCATGCTGAATCTGACCCTCAGACACCTTCCGGCTACTATGATATTGATCCTCCTCCTCAGCCTGTCCTGACCGAAGAATCAGCCATGCCTGATCTCCGACATCATATGCCAGGAACAGATATTAAAACCGTCATTGAAGCCTTGATGTCAGAGCAAGACGCCCTCAGGGAAGATTTCCACAACTTGAGACATGAAATCCTAGAATACATGAGCAGCACGGCAAGTCAGTTACGTATGTTACGGCATCATGTTAACTCTTTTGCTCCTCCGGCCAGAGATCCGAAGATAGATGGAATTTAGTTATTTCTTTCTAAGTTATTTAGTTTTAGGCTAGATTTTTCATTAATGTTGTTTGAATTCATGTTTATTTCTATTTCATTTCATTGTTTTCTTTCCCTGTAATACATTATGATCATTTTTATTTAAGCTGTTTAGTTAATTTTATTATGCAATGGCTATTACGCTCTACTGTTGTTACCTATTATTATTATTATACAAAGCAAGTAAGCGTGCACAATACATTAAAATTGCAGACTAAAAATGATCATAAGCAAAATGAAACATTAAAATACGCTACCAAAGTAATTCTGTGAAGCGCTGTTGAAAGCCTTTCCAAAAAGAAATGTGTGACGAGCGTCACACTACCCATAACGGACGGCACGTCTATTGCCTGTTACGAGCGTCACAGCCTTGTGACGAGCGTAACGCCCCTCAGACATGTGAACGTTAGGGAGCCGTTGGAGACGAACGTTACACTTTAACTTTTTACATTCCCCATTCATTTTTCATTTACCACACTTAATTACTCTTCAACCACTTTTTCTTTCTATCTTCCAATCCTTCTCCTATAAATATCTACCAAAACTTCCTTCACTCACCACAAAACAATTCTCTCATATCAAATACATTTCTTTCCAAATCATCCCTTCAAAAATTCATCACAATGGCGGGAAATCAAAATTTCGGAAATATCATCTTCCGATCCGGAGATGACAACTATCAGCAAGAGCAATTCGAACGTTTCCAACAGCGAGGCGTCGCTTCCACCAGGTACCCCGATTTAACTTGTTTACAACAATTAGGATTACTCTAAGGTATCGAATGGATGCTCCGCCTAGCCGACTTAACCTTCCTTTGCACTCATAATCAACCCACCTACCCATCCCTAACCTTAGAATTCTTAAGTTCATACGACTACACCACTCCCGCCGGTGAAGACGAATTTTTAACCGGTACCGCAACCTTCCGCATGTTCAACACCGAGTACTCCTTAACCCAAAACCAATTGAGTACCATGTTACAATTTCCCATAGAAGGTCAGGTACACCCCAGAATCCCTCCAAACTCAAACTGGAACACAGTTGGCGTTTTTGGCCTTTTTAAGAAAATTACCGGTATAGATACCTACAACTGGGAAGAACTCCTTCTCTCCCATATACATAACCCCACTATCCGGTACTTCATCCGCATCTTGCAAAACACAATTTTTGGAAGACCAAACAACAGCAAGGTCAACTCAAAGGAGCTATTTTTCCTCCAATGCGTCTTCGAACCGGATACTCAGGTAAACGCCGCCTCTTTTCTCTTTCATCATATCCGCACCTTATGTGCTAGAGGCCGGCAACCCTTTATAATTGGTGGATTAATAACATCCATAGCACTTGGCCTGAACTTAGGGGATAAACTCCAAACTTTAGAATCCCTACCTCCCCTGTCTATGGATATCAGCTATTGCCGCTCCAGCCGCCTGATTAAAAACAGAGTAGGCGGAGGGTATTATCTTATGGTGAACAACCAGGCTGTCCCAAGCGTTGTTCTACCAAATATCGCCCTAACTGATGTCACAAACCCCGACCGCCACCTCTATGATCTAAACGCTCCCGAAACCACCGAGCCTTTACAAACAAACCCACAAACAGATGAGTTTGAAGAAATGGAACAAGGTGATCATCCTCCTACACAACATTCAGCCCCGCTCAACCCTTCCAGTAATGCAGTCGGCCCATCCTCCCAACGTCGTCGACGAAGACGACCTGCGACCAACGACGACATTATGGATGCTATCGATGGAATGCAGGCACAGAATGCAGAGATGATGCAGATGATGCGTCAAATGCAACAGCAACAGGATGCTCGGAATGCCATAACCGACCAGCGGTTTACTGAATTGTTCAGCAGGTTCGACAACTTAGACATACGTCAAAGATCACCAGGTCCAAGAACCAGAGGCGGAAGACAACCTTAGTTGTAGTTTCCTTTTCCTTTCCATATTGTATTTCATTTCCTTAAAACATTGGGGACAATGTTTAATTTAAGTATGGGGGGGGAAAACTTGTTTCTTCCATTTCCATTTTTCAAGTATGTTACCTTCCCTTTCTTTGTTATTTCCCTTTCTTATTTAAAAAAAAAAAAAAATTATTATAATATATATTTATTTTAAGTCAAGTCCCTAGTGTGAAAAAATTCTTATTATCTATTCCCCTCAATTTTCTTGAGCCATAACGAAAATTTAACACACCCAATAAGTATAAAGGTCGCTTATTTTATAAAACTTGAGTGAAATCAAGACAAAAATTATTACCATAACAACGCTCTGAGAACCTCAATATGTTAGATCAGGATAAGTACCTATTATACCGATCCCTTGAACTTTTAGTTCTATGGCAACCCCAAGTAGTTTATACAGAAGTCAGCACCATCTTAATAGCAAACTACGTGGAGAGCCGATGAATATAAGTGAATGATCCCCAAAAGTAACCTAAGATATATAAATATATCAAGAAATGCACTAAGTAAATTAGGTGATCCTTACCAGATCATTTAATCTAAAGGTTGCAGATCATGCAAAAGCACAATACGAAAGATCCATTATGAGTTGGTTCAGTAGGAATCTGGTACTGAACTTGGTAGGGCGGACTACGGTTCGATCCCCCGCAATTTGCAATGGACTGAATAATGAAGTTATCCGACTTATGTACCAGAACTTCTAGCTAAAAGCGGATCATAATCACTAACCAGTTACTCCACTATGTGCGCGAAAAGATAAAGGGCTTAATGTGATTTCGCTAGAATGAAAACGGGTAAAATAAGACTAAAGGAACCAGGATAGCTATCATAGGGTACTTGAACTGATTTGCATAAGGTAGGGTTATCTAAGTTGTAACGGTAGTTGTTGATGTCAAGATTAAACTCAAGTCCTCCCAAACAAAAACCCATTTGCAACCTAGTACGAATTGATGTGTGCTTTGAAATTTCATCTGGCTAAAACTTTTAACAAGTTCTATACTGAATTTTGCTTGAGGACAAGCAAAGATTTAAGTATGGGGGAGTTTGATAACACGAAATTATATCACATTTTAAGACTTAATTCAATTAGATTATATTATCATTTACTTTAGTTTATCTCATTTTATCAGATATTATGCAGTATTTCCTTGCTATTTATGTCAGGTATCCATTTTGAAGCAAAAGTGAAAAAGGGAAGAAAAGGAGGTGTAAAAAGGAATAAAAAGGAAACAAATATCAAAGACCAAGCCCAGCCCAAAGAAAGCGCACGTTGTGCCTGTGACGGGCGTCACAAGGGTTGTGACGAGCGTCACACTAGAAGCACCACTGTGACGAGCGTCACACATGGTGTGACGAGCGTCACACCATTCCACTAGCTTTTTGGCGCAAGTCACGCCCTCAGAAAGACTTGAAGAGGAACGTTGAGAAGTTGGTCTCCTATATCCACGCCGCGCATGTAGCCACGTTGAAGAATGGGAGAAACGGAATGCAGTTATCAACACTATTATAAATAGCCATCTCACAAACCTAAAACGGGACCAGTTTTTTTTCACGCTCACATTGCCGAAGCTCTGCCAAATTTTCTTTTCACGCCTTTTGCTTATTTTTCTTTTCCAGCATTGTTTATTTTATTTATTTCTTTTGCAAGCTTTACATTCTTTTTCCCTTGCAAATTTACCTTTCCAGTTTTAGCTTTTAGATATTTTTCGCATAATAGTTTCTACACCGGAAACTATTGTGCAACTTTATACTGGATTTAACCTTACGTTATATTCCAGTTTTATTTCCTTGATTTAATTTACTGTTTAATTGAAGAATCCAAGAACAAATCCTACCGGCTTGTGGTGGAGTGTTCAAGACCATTGTATTACGCATTCAGGTTCTTTAATTGTTATTTAATTTTTAATGTTTTATTTTATTATTTATCTATATTATCTGCCTGGAATGAGTCTGTTTATGCATGATATAAATTCTTATTTATTTAGCATGTCTGGCTAATTTGCCTAGGTATCGGTATGTAAAGTAAGCAGAATAAGGGATCAAGACTGAGTCGGTCTACCTAAACTTAAAATCAAAATCAATCTTTTTACGGTCTCAACTTACAGGTTTAATAACAAGATTTTTTACAAAAGTAAAAGACATAAAGAAGTTAAAATCAATAGAGCGAGAGTTTGAGATTTTAACTGGACAGTGTAAGTTAGGCATTAATTCTAGATCAGGGCGAGAGCAAGTTTTAGAGTTAATTAAATTCTGACCTTTTCCAAAAAGTATTTTTAAAGATTGAATGTGAGGACGAGAGTTAAGCATTTGGATTTAATTATATAACCTAAGTCAACAGAGCGAGAGTTTGAGATAAGGGTGTTTAAAACGGTCAGTATTTTCTTAAAAAGAGTTTCTGCAACTTTATTGTTTTCAAAATATGGTTTTTGACTTAATTATAAGTGACAGCAACATTAATATAAAATCATGGTTTATTCAACAGAGCGAGAGTTTGAGATAGAACCTTTAACCAATAAAGTTAACCGAAACGATTCATTTTAAAACCAAGAAACCGACAAAGACTTGATTCCCTAGTTTTGACGAACTACATACCGATATCCGTCTTATTAATATTTAATCTAGATATTAGTTTAGCTCTTAGTTTTTCCCAAACAATCAAACATTTTCACCTTAGATTTACGTAGTAACCTTAGATAACGGTATATCGATTCATAAGTCCCTGTGGGATCGATATCTTTTAAAACTACGCGATAGAACTGTGCACTTGCAGTTTGTATCCCATTCTCGACTCACCCAGTCGAGCGATCATGGTATGAATTTTATTTTATTCTATCATTTACACCATGTTTCTTTCCTTCTAATTTGGCCAGAATGAACCATTTATCTTATTCCCTTCTAAAATTTCTATACAATAGAATAAACACATTCGTTCTATTCTGCTCCACTTCATTCCAGTACTTTCATTTTATGATATCCAAACATAGTCATAATCTCATCCCTTAGATTAATTTAAGAGTTTGGCTTACACTATATTTAATCTTTGTTTTAATCAGGGTGTATTCTGTTCATAGGTATGGAAGGGGGTGAGAAGGAATATTTTGAATTAAATGTGTTTGGTTCAAATTTTATGAGGAAAGAGGAGTGGAGGAGGAAACGAGCAAAACTCCTCCAAAAACATATTTTTTTTCTTCCAAATCCTCTTAATCAAATGAAGAATTTAAACTTTGATATTTAAAAAAGTATTGCATTTACTAAAATGTCTTCAATTTTATTTTAGTATTTTAAAATTATTCATTTTCTTATGTGTTACTTTTTCTTTTTGTGTGTTCTTTCTCGATTGATTCCACTAATTTATTATAGTTGTTCTTCACCTTCAAAAAATATCTTCCCACCTCTTCTCCCTCCATCACTGACGTCATACTCCATAGGCGCCAAACTCATTCTTCTTCATCTCACATCCTTCAGCTATTTCGTGTGCGCGTTCCAGAAATTTCAGAAACTCGTTCATTTAAGTATCCAAGGTATCACTCAACTCAAATAACATTACAAAGATACCGTTTTTTACGCTCTTATCTCTGAAAATGCTTACATATATTGCTTTACTACGTTTCGTTTTAGGGTTTTTCTCAATTTATATATAGTGAGTGTGTAGTTTATTATGTTCTATATATCCATACAAGTTGATCCTTTATAAAACCCTAGTTTATTTTACTATAATTTGTAGAAAATTATTGTGTACAATAGTACAAGTTAATCCTGTAGAAGTTTTAACACTTTTATTTATAGGAAGCTACTAAATTATCATTTCATTTTTCATGCTGCAAACTCCCAAAGTCTTCTTGTTGATTGCCTCTTGTTCTATTTTCGCCATTTTTGTGAACGCTTGTTCTCTCTCATTTCAAAACTTGTCGATGGTGCCGTCCAAGGTTGTCGCGGAGTATGCGAAGTCGAACCGTTCTATGTGCAAGAAATGCTCTGAACCCATACAATCCAAAACCCTAAGACTGGGATTGGTCTCAAGGCACATGGCGAGACGCTTGGACATTACTAAATGGCACCACTTCAGTTGCTTCCCTATATCCTCCTCTAACTCTGATCTTAAGACCATTACTGGCTTTTCCTCCTTGAAGGTGCGTTCCTTTCAAACATTGTGCTTCAACTTCCTTTCTTTTCTCGAGTGTTTGTTTATGTGGTTTTTGTTTGTTTGTTTCCAGAGCGGTGACCAGGAAGCTCTCACGAAGTTATTTGCTGGACATGACAAGTCTGAAGAGGTGAGAGCTTCATTTTCAGAACAATAATAATATTATTATTCAAGTAACAATATTGAATGCTCATGATATTTAAATGATCAGGTATTTTTGTAATTATGTAAGTCTTCATTGATATTAATGTTGAAAAGGAAATGTGTTTGGAAGTTAATTTTTGTAATCATTTGAAAGTCTTCATCTATACTAATATATATATATATATATATATATATATATATATATATATATATATATATATATATATATATATATATATATATATATATATATATATATATATATAAAAAGGCAAAATAGTAATTTGGTGTAACTTTTTTTTCCTTTCAAATATACCCTTTTCACGTGCCCGTCTGGACACTAGTTGATATTAATGTATACAAACAAATATAAGTATAGAAAGCATAACATGATTATTAAAATTATCTTACCTGATGTTCCATCAGCGGTGGAGGCATTATGCCAGTAATAGTTGCATCGACGCAAGTACCATACTTACCAATATTCCACAACGGGAAAGGTAATTTTACTTGAGAAATTTCAAAATCCTCTGAATCTTGGTTCTTTTGCTTTTGATTCCGAAATTGGGGTTTGGCTTCTTCAAACCACTTCTGAAGCATATTCTGCATTCCAACATTGCAAACAAAGACTATTATTAGACTCACAATCAAGTACCCCAATCCAACATGCAGACTATAAGTCTCAGATCCCTGTCAATGCAACATCTTATTTTACAGGATAAAGTAAAGTATCCATATTTTTACAATTTCACGCCAAGGATTATGACTTTGATTTGTGTATTAGTATATTTGTAAAGGATCTCGATGCAGAGGCAAGGGACATGACATCTCGCCCATAGCACCTTACTGGTAGCTCGTTTCTTAGTTTGAGCACCCATTTTCTAGATGAGACGCCCTCTCCTTAGATACATCGCCCACGTCCTCGATAATTCGCCCAAAGCGTGCAATAGTGAGAGGTGATGTGTCCTTAGTCACAACATGGCAGAAGAAGTCTCAGGGAAGTTATCCACGCTCTCCTGAATAACAGGGGACTAACTACCCACTCCGACACTCTCTCGAAGTGTTTGCTATACCCAAGGGGCCGAAGATCCAGGCCCAGTACTGCTATAAGTATCTCAACCTTGAAGTTGAGGGAGACAATCTCACATTCACACAAATATTAGATACCCAGAGTTTCCCACATACCTACTTGAGTTAGCTCTAAGCCATACAACAAACTCTAAAGTCTCTAACAACCCTTAATCACTAGGGATTATCACTTACTTTACTATTATTAAATAAAGTTTGAGAAAATGATAATTTTTGTTTTTGTTCATTCTTCTAATCGGAAAGTCACCGGTTGTTTACGTTCCATTTATGTTATAAAAAATTTGAGCAGAAAATAGGAAACAATGGAAAATTTTAAAAATATTAAAAATGAAAACAAAACAATTTTTCAAACTAAAAAATGTCCTTATGTTTAAGCCGAATTTTGATTTCCTGGATACCTAAAAACAGTTTTACCTGAATAACAGAGCCATCAAAACGGGCAATGACACCGGGCATAATGAGACAAAACTCTTCTGAGGAACTATCTTGAATCAGGTCTTTCTTTGTTCCACGAACTCTTAACTTTAAAACTCGTCCAGGATAAATCATCTAAGAAGATCAAATTGATACATGATATAAGAAACATCATTGATTTTGATACAATACAAAATTGAAATAGCCTGCTATTCAACCCTAACCCTTGTAGTTAATCAAATAAATCATGACCTAACCCCTTCAGGTCCCGATGAAAATGATAATCTAGAAGAGAAGAGAAATTGAATTTGATTACCTGCCTATGAATCAATTCGGCGCGGAGGGAGTAAATGAGCAAATAACCAGATGAAGTACCAGCGACGATGACGTGGATGTCATCAAAGACCAACCATTCAACGACGAAGATGAATTCGACATCGATGGGGGACAATTCGGGTCGGATCCTGAGCGGAGAGTGGTTGGAATCAGACCATGAGAGGAGGAGGATGGTGGAGCGGTTGGCGAGGAGGATGAAGTGTGTGTCGATGGCGGAGAGAAGGTTGGGGTTGTCGACCACCCAACCGGGTTTTCCGGCTCCGAGTTCGCCCAATTCTTTGCAGGCTATGCATCCTAATTCTTTCTTGTATGATCGCCTCCCCATTGCTTACTTCATTCACTAGCGACCAAATGGATTGCAAAACTGTCTTTATTAAGGGAGTAGCGTCCAAACAGACACTCTTTACCCGTCTGTCCGTTTTTTTAATAAACACGTGTGAAAATATACACGATATTTTTATTTAATTTTTTATTTAATATTAATTTTAATTTAAAATTATATAAGAAATTAATAATAAAAAGTTATGTATATGATGATAATAGTAATTTCAATAGAAGTTATTATGTAAGTTATTTAAGGGTAAAATTTGGTAAACAAAATAGGCTACACTAAAATCAAGTTTTCTTTTTATATATTGTTATAGATAAAAGTTTTCTCTTTATATATTGTATAGATGCTAATGTCAATGTAACCATTATTTCAACACAAACTAAATTCTTGCTTTTTCTTTTCCCTCTTTTTTTTTTTTAGAGTTTCTTTAATTAACTAATTAGATACTTGTGAGGCCGTTGTTTGATATGATATAAAATATATTTATATATGTGTTTAAATTTGAAATTATATATTAATTTTAAAATAAATAATAATTATATAAATTCAATTATATTAAAATATAAAAAATATATATAAGATAAAAGAAAAAAGAGTATTTAATATTCAAAAATAAAGATTTTAAATTTTAAATTAAGATAATTATTTATTAAAATAAAATATGTATTATGCAAAATATAAAGTTTATTTTATATAATATAAAATATATTTATTTACATATTTAAATTTGGAATGAATTACTTAGTTGTAAAATAAAAAATAATTATATAAACTCAATTCTATTAAATAATCATGCAAAAAGAAGAAAAAAATTATTCGTGAGAAGAAGAAAGAAAAGAAAAAGAAAATCTTGATATTTTAAAATAAGGATTTTCTATTTAAAATTAAAACAAATTATTAATTAAAATAAAATAAACACTATGTTGATAATGATCCATGAGATAAAAAAATTATTTGATACATGTAAAATTTAAAATGATTTACTTATTTGTAAACTGGACAATCATTATACAAATTTAATTGTATTAAATAATTATACAACAAATATTGTGAAAAAGAGAAAGAAAAAATTAATATTTAAAAATAAGAATTTTATCTCTCAAATAAGGCATTAATTGATTAAAATAAAATAGATATTGTGTTGATAGTGATATGTGAGGTAAAATAAATTATTAATTTTATCAAAATTAAAAAATAGATGATTAATATTTTTAGTGACAATAAATAAATAGAAAAAAAAATGAAACTGAGAAAGTGTGGGAAAAAGAAATGTGAGAAAAATTTCAAATTTTAATTAAGAGAAAAAATAAATGGATGTAATATTTAATTATGATCTAATGGATAAAGGTTGGAAAATGAATGTCACATATCATATTTTTATAGGAGAAGACATAAAAGGTAATTTATTGGTTACTTAAATGTCATTTTCTTGGTGTAAATAATATATAGTAAAATGACAATTTAGAATGTTCATGCAACTTTTAATGAATTGATATTTTATATCTATTTCATACAATCAGGGTCGTTCCTAGGGGTAGGTCACCAAGACTACCGCCTAGGGCCTCAATTTTTTATATTGTATTTATATAATTTTAACTAATTGATTTTAAAAAATAATTTTTTAAATTATTTTTATGTTAGTTAAATAATTAAACCTATTTAAAATATATAATAATAACAATCATTTATAAATGATTGTTAATTTAAAAATTATACTTATGGAATAAACTTCTATGTTTTTTTTAATATAGTAGAAGACTTTATATTTAAGTTTTTTTTAGAAGTTTTGACAATGTATTTTTTATTATGATTGTTTTAAATGATTGATGAGTGTTTTAATTTTATTATCAATTAAAAATAAAATGTTAAATGAAATTGATTTTAGTAATATAATTTTTTAACTTCTAAAAAATAAAAAATACATTAATCTTAAAAAATATATATTTTTATTATATAAAAATATCTGTTGGATCGGTCCGGCATACAACATGGTGTTTTAAAAATTGAATAGACCGATGGACCGATCGAATTGGAAATCGGATGAGTCACCGGTCTGGTCTGATTGTTGGATCAAATATGTTATTAAACTAGTCGGAACTGACCAAAACTGATAAAAACCGGTGAATCGATGATTTTGGAAAATCTGGGGTAAAATGTATGTTTTTTCTCATACAAACGACCCCGTTTTGATATATTTTATAAAAAAATTAAAATTAAAGTATAATGTTAAAACTTATTTGGATCCAATTTCTCTCGTTTGCAATTATATACTATTCAAAATTTATTTAGGTTTGTATATTGTCTTATTTTATTGTATGTGGTGATTATGTTTATAATTTAAATTTAAAGAAAGAACTTGTGAAATTATAATATTTTAAAATTTTGTAGGTGTCGTGATATTTTTTAGACAGTGTCATCTGTTTCGATCGATTTAAAAAATATATAATTTTAATATAGATATTATTTTATTCAATGGAGTTGATGTAAATGGTTCGACCAGAAAATCAATGACTCAGTACCCTCGTCGGTTTAATGACCAACCCAGTTTTTAAAACATTGTTTCTATCAATAATTTATATTATTTATTTATTTATTTTAATAAACACAAATTAAAGTTGATGTAATAAGTAGAGAACATTTCCCAACAATGGTTAATAATGTCATTAAATTGTGTAAGATCTCTTTTAGAAAGAAAAACAATTATCACCATAATTTTAGGATCTAATTCAAAATCAACATGACACGTGTATCTAATTTAGAACTGAAAATAGAATAAGGGTTATGCTCACACAAACATTATTGATCGAGGTGATCCACTCTATTTTTGCTATCAAAAAAGTCATGTTGAAAAGGGTTGTTTTCCAATTTTCCACCATAATTACTTATAATGATTACAATGTTCAAATCATTTTTAATTTAAACTTGTTTGCAAAATACTAAGAACAAGGAATGAGACTCATCTTTGTGCCTAAAGAATTTTACTCATGTCGATATTCTATAGTCATCCACAATACTAGTCTATGTTTCTTTATCATTGACTTAGAGGAGGAAATAATATTTTTAGAATGAAAAAATATTTCCACTAATTTTCCCCTTTATCAAACCTCACAAAGAGCATCTGATATTAAGTTTTTTAAGCTTTGATATTAATCTTAAACTTCCATGCCTTACTCGATTGTGGCATAACATTATTCTTCAATTACTAACATGATACATTTCACTTCTTATTTTTTAAGGTCATACAACTTGATTGTGTAACTGTTGTTTATCCTTATACCACTAAAGAGGACAGAGCCATATGGATGATGAATGTCTTCAAGGTCTCTCATTCTATTATTCCAACGTTGTTGATTACCTTTAAGAAACGACTAACAGGTCTTTCAACATGTTTATTTCCTTATCGACAATGTGGGTCAACAAAATTAATGATCAATGGGTGTTATCATTTCTCAATAGATCTAAGTCAGGTGGTTAAGTCGATGCGATTGGTACTAAAATCATCAGAGATGGGATATCGCGATCAATAAAGGATATGGCATGAATATTGTAATTGTACAGGGTGGGGTGAGGAATCAACGCTCTCGGGGATATAGAGATATTCCATATATGTCTTTTGGCTCGTGACTGATTTCGATAATCTCACTGACCAGAGACCAGTGCGGTCTTGTCACAGTTGCACTTCTTCTCCCTTTGTTTGCATTAGGATCTTGTTTGTCGATTCATGTAGTGGAAACATTGAAGATCATTTTTCATTGACGGTTCCAAGTGGTCTGGGTAGACCTATATGGTTCTTAGATAGTGCAAGGAACAAGGATTTGATGACAACCTCCGGTAACTAGTTATGCATCTCGGTTCCTCGATTTGATAGTGGGGAGGGATGCTTACAAACACTCTAACACTCAAATCACTAACTACCGATGTGAGAGGTATTTTTCTGTTAGAATAGTGTGTACCTTGATGATTCCATCATTATGATTTTATAGTAGGGTTTTCAATGGCCTAGAACATTTTGCATCAGATTGTTATTCTTAGATATAAAACAAATTCCTTATGTGGAATTACACCAAACCTATGGAGAATTCTGAATCAATCTTGATGAACAAGAATCAATCTTTTTGATTGATTACTCCTCTTGTTCTTCTCTCAAGTGAATCAACCAACCTTGGTTGTAAGATGATTCTGCTGCACAATTGATAATTAAAGAAGAAGGAAAAGATGAATTAAGGAAGAAAGGTAATTAGGGTTTCAACGAAAAAAAGGGAAGAATAAGAGTTGTGAATTCTGCAGAGAAACTTCTCTGCTTCCAAACTGAAATTTTATTCTACTTTTCTCTATGCAACTGAATTACTATAAATGATAGAGTACCTCCCTATTTATAGGTTGAGATTCCTCGTGCACCAAGCAATGTCCAACTAACCTAACTAACTCAGCTTAAACAAACAAATGGAGTTAAGTCAAAATTATATCGAGACACACTTCTTCAATATTTCGACAACTCCTTGTTTCTGCCGAGCAACATGTTTCTATACAAGGGATTACATTCTCAATACACCACCTAATTCATTTTATCTAAGCTATCTACATTCATCATAGATCTTAATTTCTTAAACACTTCGACTGATACTCCTTTCATCATGATGTCTGCAATCTAATTCTCAGTTCTACAGTGTTCCAAAGCTTCATTTTTGCTACTTGTTCTCGAATATAATGGAACCTTATTTCGACGTGCTTGCTTATTCTTTGTGTTATCCAATTCTTCACCATATTGATAGCAGACATGTTATTGATCTTCATGGTAAATGCTCCATGATTCTTCCATGTAATTTCTTCGACCAAATTCACCATCCATATTACTTGACATGCACATAGAGAAGCAGTTATGTACTCTGCTTCACACGACGACAGTGCCACTACTAGCTCTTTTCTTGATTTCTAAATAATTGGTGCACCACCTAACATAAATACACAGTCAGTTGTGGATTTTTTATCCTCAGCATCACTACACCAACTTGAGTTAGTGTAACCCACTAGTTTTCATTATTTTCAGATACCTTAGTATCCTCTTCATTGCTGCTAGATGTGATACATTTGGCTTCTGTATGAATCTATCCACCATACCTACATTGTATGTTAGATCAAGCCCTGTGTGACAAAGGTATCTTAATCACCCAATAAGTCTTATGTATTGTGTTAGTTTGACATCATCTTATTCTGAGTCTTTCGGTAGTTCTAATCTTGGTTCAGCGGGTGTCGAAGTCGAATTGAAGTCTTCAATCTCAAATCTTTTGAGTATTTTGCTTATATATCTTCTTTGATCCATCATCGAGCATCTATTACTCTTGTAGAATTCGATGTCAATGAAGTATGAAGTGTTACCCAGATCAGACATTTTGAACTCCTTATTGAGATCAGCTTTGAAGTCTTCAATCTCTTTCTTGCAGTTACCTGTTATCAACAAGTCATCGGCATGGAGACGTAGTCTAAGCAATTCATTATTGCTTCTTCTTACATATACTCCATGTTCATTTGTGCACTTCAAAAATTACTTATCCCTTAGGAAACCATTTATCTTTTTATTCCATCCTCTTAGAACTTGTTTAAGTCCATACATGGCTTTATGCAGCCTGTATACCTCGATTTCTTCACTTTGTTTCACAAACCCGACTAGTTGTGTAACATAAACTTCTTCATCTAAGGGACCATTTAGGAATGCACATTTCACATCCATCTGACACATATGTCAGTTGTTCATGTTTGTTAGACCAACAACCAACTTGATTGTTTCTATCTTAGCAATAGGTGCAAAAACTCCGTCGAAGTCGATCCCTTCTTTCTAAAGAAATCCTTTCGCCACAAGTCTTACCTTGTGTCGAGTTATTTCTTCTTTGGGCTTTAACTTCACTTTGTATACCCATTTCACATTGATTTCCTTCTTTCCTTGAGGCAATTTGACAAGTGACCAAGTGTTGTTGACTTCGACGGGCTTTAGTTCCTCATTCATTACTTTCATCAACTTTGAATCCTTCAATGCTTTAGTTGCATTGGCTGGTTCGACATCTACATAGAAAGCATAATGTATCAGCTCACCTTCATCATCTACGGCATCATTTGATGCAATCATACATTCTTGCAACCTTGTAGGCATGTGTCTTGTTCTTTGAGGTCTGCTTGTGCTTGCTTGACCTCTGACTTCTTCTTGTCGAACTTCTCTTTTGACTTCACTTGTCGATTCTTCACATAAGATTCTCACTTAGTTCTTCTTTACATTTTCAGTCCAATCTCATTCCTTAAGCCCCTTTATGAGCATGTCCCTACTGATCATTACTTGCTAGTTCACTAGGTCGAACAACTTGTATCCATCAGTCGAATGATATCCTATTAGGATCATTTGACTCGACTTGTCATCAAGTTTTCTTTTTAAGTGATTAGGCACATGTTTATGTGCTATAGATTCAAACACTTTCATATGACTTAAGCTAGGCTTGACAACATACCAACATTCTTTTGGCGTGATTCCTTCTAGCCTTTTCATCAGACATCTATTCAGAATATATGTTGCAGTCGACACAGCTTTTCCCCATAATTCTTTGGGTAGATGCTTGCCTTTCAACATATTTCTAACAATATTTATAATGATTCTATTATTCCTTTCAGCAGTTCCATTTTGTTGTGGAGTGTATGGGGGCACCACCTCATGCACAATCCATTCTTTTTCACATAATGTGTCTAAGTCTTTCAACACATATTCTCCAACATCACCATTCCTCAAAATCTTGAGCTTCCAATCACTTTGTCTTTTAATCATAGATTTAAACTTGGCAAAAACCTCGATCACTTCACTTTTCTTCTTGATTAGGTAAGTCCATCGTTTTCGGCTAAAATCATATATGAATGTGACTAATCCGCTGTCGCGCGCGGATCAAAACGAGTAATTTTGTAAAAACGTAATACAGCGACAATTAAACTCGGATATCGTCTCAAGGATTCTTGTTTGTAATAATTAAACGTAATCGAATGGGGGGTTGATTTGATGTTCAATTACAAAAATGCAGAAAATAAGTGATTATGAAAAGTGATTATTTGAATAAGCTGAAACGAATCAACCCACTATATCATCTTTCGACTTATCATTGATCCCTATAAAATTCCAATTCCCTAAACGGGTCTGATCCTATTCGATTACAAAAACTACTGACAAGCGCAATAACAATTATACGAAGTTTGTCCCTGAATTCCGAGTAAAGCAAACGGATTAAAACTATTGCGAATTAAGCAAACGCAATATGATCGAACGCGATAATGCAAAAGCTACACTAATCACGAAATTGATTCAAAAGCAGACAACAATCAAATTAAAGAATTCTATCATGTAAAAACAATTAAATTAAGCAAGTAATTGTGATTATAGATATAATTCAAAGGAACAGATTAATGGAAAATTATAAAAGAACCTCAAAGTGGCATCCGATTACAGTGAATTGATTCTTGGGAAATTAGTTCTCCATAGTCATTCTTTGCAAGCTCTCAAATTCGTACATGAACCGTGATTTTCCCGTTCAATTCCCAATGGTGTACGGCTGCTAGACCTAGGGGAAAACAAAGACCCGTTTTACAACTCAACAAGGTCGACCCAGCCCACTACAAATGACCCAACAAAAATACAAATAAAATTCTGCAACTTCAACAGACTTTCTGGCCCTGCTACAGTCCGATTCAGCTCTCGACTTCTGAACAAAAGTTGTAGATCTTTTTCTTAGCTTTCCATCAACTGGTAGCACGTCTCAATCCGATACTCCTAGCTCAAGATATGATTTTTCTCGTGAAAGCTGCTAATGCTGAAAATTAAATACGAAAATTAAATAAGTGCAAAAATAACATAAATTATGAAAACACATTAAAACATAAAAATAATCAAAGCAAACGAAAGAAATGCTTGAGTACAAACATGAAAGAACGTGCATCAAAATGCACTGATCAAATTCTCCCACACTTGAACTTTTGCACTCCGAGCAAAATGAAAAATAAAACAAAACACAGACACATCAACGATTACTCATTCTAGGCTACAAGTCATCTTCGGTTAAGTTTGCTTCGATAGATACTAATCTTGCACACTAAGGACATTGTAAGAACACTAATCCACAATTATGCAAACATAAACCTCCTGAATACACAAATCAACTTGAATCATGTTATTATATTAAAGCCTAACTTACTCATCCTTCTTTGACTCTTTTTCATTCAGGCGCAATCACATTAAGCCCGTTATCTCCACACACTCATAGCAAGGCGACCGGTTAGTGACTCTGATCCTTTTCTGCACGGGGTTCTGGTACTTAAGTGGCATAACCCTTTGCTTACTCAATTGTAGTTGCGAGGGATCGGACCGTAATCCGCCCTACCAAGTTCAGCACCAGAACCCGCTGAACCAACTACAAAAAAGTCTTATTTTCATTTTTTTTAAGGTTCTATATCCGTTTGGTTAAGTGACCGGGTGAAGGTCACCAAACTTAGAAGGTGCATTCCCTTTTCTTTCTCTTTTTTTTTCTTTTCGGAACACTCACTTATATTCATCGGCTTCCCTGCGTAGAGTGTGTGTGAGATGGTGCTGACTGCTGAAATAAACTACTCAAGAGCTATCAGAGGATGAGAATGTAATGCTAAAACATAATAAAAATTCAACTTAATTTCCATATGCAGGAGACTTACGGTGTTAAAACAATACCAATCTTGTGAACTTTTCCCAAGTCTCTACAAACCAACCTCAAATTATTCTATAGCCTAAAACTTTCAACAAAAATGCAATTTTTTTTAGAAAGAAAACAAAAACAAAACAAAACAAAGAACAAAAATAAAGAAAATAAAGTATTCCTTCCCCCACACTTAAAATATGCATTGTTCTCAATGAAAGAAACAAACATAAAATAAGAGAGAGAAGAGAGAGGAAAGAACACACCCGAGTAGTCAAGGAGGATAGGTGATCACATAAGCAGCCTTTCCCAAAGAGATATATTCTACATTTTTTTCTTCCAAAGTGGGGCTGTCACGGAATAGCTTTGGGTAATGTCCATTGAACTTGAAATTTTTATTAGTATCTTCGCCTTTTATTCCAGGACCAAAGAATCTTCTAAAAGTAAAAATGTCAAATCGACACGTGAAGGTGATCTGATCTGGAATGTCAGCCAATGTCCAACCAATTGCCTTTTTATGCTTCCTTAAAACCTGCAAAAGCTTATTTTCTTGATCGAAATCAAGGTTAGAAGAAATTATAGTCGGTAGTTTTTCATTCATCTCTAAATAAGCATATTTCATATTTTCAGGAAGTTGCTTCAACTCGAGGGAAGGTGGCTGCTCAATAGGAGGAGTGTTTGGGGCAGCCGGGATGTCAAGAGCTTTATCTACATGAACAACTTTATTTGCAACCTCATCTGCAGTAAGAATATCAACTTGCAAGGCAGCCTCAATTTCAGCACAAACAGAGCAAATTTCAGTTTCAGTACAAATATTACAAGAATAAACATCATCAAAACCAGACAATGATGGAAAATCAGATGCAAACAAATCACTACAAGTATCATCAACAATTTCAGAAATCAAATCTATTTGAAAAACAGAATGTTCTTCTAAGGGTTGTTGATTTGATCCTTGAGCTTGCTGCATGGCATTCACCAAAGTGGCAAGCTGCCCAATCTGTGTTTGCAAAGTCTTTAAAGTAGAATCTACTTGTTGTTGAAATTGGAGATTATTTGCAGCCATTTGTTTGACAATATCTTCTAGTGAAGGTTCAGAAGATGCAGAACACACTACCTCAAATTCCTTCAGATGCTCATGCGGATCCTCACCTGCAAGACCACTAAACCTTGGAAACAAGTATATCAAACCAGATTTCAATTCAAAAGGAGTGTGAGCTTCAGGATATTCAATACACATGTCATTGTAATTCACATCAGGGACAGCTAACTGCCTTAAAGTTCTTTGGTCAGCCATAGTAAAAAACAACCACAGTGAAGGAAAACGATTAAAATAAATTTAAAAAAATAAACTAACACCGAAATTAATCTAATGACGTCAATTAAGAATTTTGAGAATTTTTTCAGATTTTTTTAAAACTACCAAAACAGAAAAAAAATCATAAAAAATAGAAAAATAAGTAATTTCGATTTTTTAGGGTGTCGTCCACTATTTATATTACTGATTTTTTCCTAATGAATCGACAAAAAATCGGAATAATCTGAGACAATTTGTTTAAAAACAGATTTTTTTTTTATCTCAAACCGCAAAAAGACCAATACGCAAGTTGGACGAAACTGCGAGGAAACTAGGACCTATACGCTTAGACACTAAACCTATGACTCTAAAAACGATTAAAAGAAACAAGAATCCCCGGCAACGGCGCCAATTTGATCCGCGATCGCTCGCGGATCAAAAACGAGTATTTTTGTAAAAACGTAATACAACGACAATTAAACTCGGATATCGTCTCAAGGATTCTTGTTTGTAATAATTAAACGTAATCGAATGGAGGGTTGATTTGATGTTCAATTACAAAAATGCAGAAAATAAGTGATTATGAAAAGTGATTATTTGAATAAGCTGAAACGAATCAACCCACTATATCATCTTCCGACTTATCATTGATCCCTATAAAATTCCAATTCCCTAAACGGGTCTGATCCTATTCGATTACAAAAACTACTGACAAGCGCAATAACAATTATATGAAGTCTGTCCCTGAATTCCGAGTAAAGCAAACGGATTAAAACTATTGCGAATTAAGCAAACGCAATATGATCGAACGCGATAATGCAAAAGCTACACTAATCACGAAATTGATTCAAAAGCAGACAACAATCAAATTAAAGAATTCTATCATGTAAAAACAATTAAATTAAGCAAGTAATTGTGATTATAGATATAATTCAAAGGAACAGATTAATGGAAAATTATAAAAGAACCTCAAAGTGGCATCCGATTACAGTGAATTGATTATTGGGAAATTAGTTCTCCATAGTCATTCTTTGCAAGCTCTCAAATTCGTACATGAACCGTGATTTTCCCGTTCAATTCCCAATGGTGTACGACTGCTAGACCTAGGGGAAAACAAAGACCCGTTTTACAACTCAACTGGGTCGACCCAGCCCACTACAAATGACCCAACAAAAATACAAATAAAATTCTGCAACTTCAACAGACTTTCTGACCCTGCTATAGTCCGATTCAGCTCTCGACTTCTGAACAAAAGTTGTAGATCTTTTTCTTAGCTTTCCATCGACTGGTAGCACATCTCAATCCCTGAATTCCGAGTGACCTAGATGGAATTTTCCCATCCTGCGTAACAGGATAAATGTCTATGGGCCCAATATTGAACTGGACAAGGATGACACGATCAATGCCTTGTGTTCAATATAGACATAAGGGCAAAATGGTAATTGTACACATAAGGATTATCACAGAAGGATTTGTCAGATCACATGACATTTTAGTGTCTTGGGTAGCAGTGATGTGTTGCTAGATACCGCTCACTGTTTATTATGTTAAATACGTGATTTAATATAATTGCCAATGTCGCGAAAACCTACAGGGTCACACACAAAAGGACAGATTGATGAGAGATAGAGTAACTAAGGAATATCGTAATGTACAATGCACTTAAGTGAATTGTAGAACATCGTAAGGTACGGTATACTTAAGTAGAATACGAAATATGGTAAGGTACCACGCGCTTAAGTGATTTTGGCATATTATAAGATATGGGCCATATACACTTGAGTGGTCTTTTTAGCTTGCAGCCCACACAAGTGGTTCTATAAATAGAACCCTTGTGTAGAAGCATTTGTGCAGTTGCAATTTTGTTTCTCTCTCACTCTCTCTCTCACTCAAAGTCTTCATTCATAGCAGCTAGCACTGAGATTGAAGGAATCCGTTCATGTGGACTGAGTAGAGGCGTTGTCATCGTTCAACGTCCGTGATCGCTCCGTAGATTTACATCAAAGGTTACAATCGCCACAAGAGGTAACGATTCTATCACTGATCATGCCCATTCGTAAGGATCACTAAAGGAGAAATTTTTTAAATTCCGCTGCATTTTGGATCGCTCTTCTCCTTCACATATCGCATTGAGTCGCACGTGTCGGTGTGAATTATTGTTTGTGTGATTATGTGATATGATTGCATGGATATGATTTTGGTAGATATGCATATGCGTGGATTTTAGATGATCCATTTGATATGAATTGTTGATGTGTTGTTGATGTGATATGTGTGCATATTTGTGATATATGTGATAAAATGGTGACTTGTATGCATTATGGAATCATGTGAAAGTTGTATACATATTTAATGATGATTTGTATATGATGATGGATGATAATATGTACATGAAATCGATATATTGTGAAATATGACTTTTATACATCATTTAATATTTATAAATGAATACTTGTGGATTGTTTAGCCATGTCGTATGATGGTAAACATGTGATTCTTTAATAAGATGATATGATGCATGTTTGTATGAAACGTGACGAATCTAATAATATATGTATATTTGTTATACATTTCATATTATTATGTTTTTCTATAATGATTTGAATTCTCACCCTTCTATTGGAATGATGTTCTATCGCGATATCGCTCAGGTACCGAAGATAGTGGTGCTTCGTACAAGGATTAGATTCGGAGGTTATTTCTTGTTGTGTTTTGACTAGGTAGTTTATAGTGCTCTGGTCATGTAACATTTGGGTTTATGGGATTATTTGTATTTATTTTGATGTTGAAAGATATTGTTGTGCTCTCTTTTATCTTGTTATTTGGATATGTTGGATTTGATGTTGAGTGCCCTTAGAGCCCAAAATGATATTTTGTGGTAGATGATTTATGAGAATCATCATTTTTACCATTTATAAAGAGAGATGTTATTCCATTATGTGAGTTTTCATGTTGGTTATTTGGTTTTGATTTATAATCCGTGTTACTTGTATGTGACCATGAAATGTGTTGTTTCTGGCAGAAGTAAATGTGACACCCTCGTGTATGCATGCTTTAATTTACTCTAATTATGCAATTGTATGTTGTATTTGAGTAGTAGTAGTTTGGGGGTGTTACATGTTAAGCTTGTGTATCTAATTTAGAACTGAAAAATAGATGTCACAATTGCACTTCTTCTCCCTTTGTTTCCCTTAGGATTTGTTTGCCGATTCATGTGATGGAGACATTGAAGATCATTTTTCACTGATGGTGTCAAATAGTCTGGGTAAACATAGATGACTCTTAGATAGTGCAAGGAACAAAGATTTAATGACAACCTCTGGTAACTAGTTATGTGTCTCGGCTCTTCAATTTGATAGTGGGGAGAGACACCTACAAACACTCTAACGCTCAAGTCAGTAACGACCGATGTGTGGGGTATTTTCATGTTATAATAGTGTGTACCTTGATGTGATTTCATCGTTATACTTTTATAGTAGGGTTTTCAATGGCCATGAACATTTTGCATCAGATTGTTATTCTTGGGATTACACCAAATCTATGGAGAATTCTGAATCAATTTTGATAAACAAAAATCAATCTTTCGGATTTATTACTCATCTTGTTTTTCACTCTTCACTCAAGTGAATCAACCAACATTGGTTGTAAGATGATTCTACTGCACAATTGATAATGAGAGAAGAAGAAAAAGATGAATTGGGGAAGAAAGGAAACTAGGGTTTCGACGAAAAAGGGGAAGAAGAAGAGTTGTGAATTCTGCAGAGAAACTTCTCAGCTTCTAAATTGAAATTTTATTATACTTTTCTCTATGCAATCGCATTACAATCAACTAAAACAAACAAATAAAACTAAGTCAAAACTATGTCGAGATACACTTCTTCGACATTTTGACAACTCCATGTTTCTGTCGAGCAACATGTTTCTACGCAAGAAATTACATTCTCAACGCACCGCCTAATTCATTGTGTCTAAGCTATCTACATGCATCATAAATCTTAATTTCTTAAACACTTCGACTGGTACTCCTTTTGTCATGATGTCTGCAATTTGATTCTCAGTTCTGCAGTGTTCCAAGTTCAGCTTCACTTTTTCTACTTGCTCTCGAGTATATAATGGAACCTCATTTCGATGTGCTTGCTTATTCCATGTGTTATAGGATTCTTTGTCAGATTGATAGCAGGCATGATGTCTATCTTCATGGTAAATACTTCTTAATTCTTCTCTGTAATTTCTTCGACCAAATTCACCATCCACATTGCTTGACATGCACATAGAGAAAAACCTATGTACTAGACTTCACACGATGAAAATGCCATTATTGGTTTTTTTCTTGAGTTCCAAGCAACTAGTGTACCACCTAGCATAAATACATAACCATCTGTGGATTTTGTATCTTCAGTATCACTACACCAACTTGAGTCAGTGTGACCCACTAGTTTGCATTCTTTTCTTTCAGTAGTTATAGGAAACAAAATACCATAATTGCGAGTTTATTTCAGATACCTTAGTATCCTCTTCGTCGCTGCTATATGTGATACATTTGGCTTCTGCATGAATTTATCCACCATACTTACATTGTATGCTAGATCAGGTCTTGTGTGACAAAGGTATCTTAATGACCCAATAAGTCTTATGTATTATGTTGGTTCAACATCATCTTCTTCTGAGTCTTTCGACAGTTGTAGTCTTGGTTCAGCAGGTGTCGAAGTCGAATTGCAGGCTTCCATCTCAAATCTTTTGAGTATTTCACATGCATATTTTCTTTGATGCATCATCGAGCATCTATTACTCTTGTAGAATTTGATTCCAAGGAAGTATGAAATGTTACCCAGATTAGACATTTTGAACTCCTTGTTAAGATTAGCTTTGAAGTCTTTGATCTCTTTCTTATAGCTACCTGTTATCAACAAGTTATTAGCATAGAGACATAGTCTAAGCAATTAATTATTGCTTCTTATTACATATACTTCATGCTCAGTTTTACACTTCACAAATTCCTTCTCTCTTAAGAAACTATATATCTTCTTATTCCAATCTCTTAGAGCTTGTTTAAATTAATGCATGGTTTTATGCAGCCTGTATACCTTGTTTTCTTCTCCTTGTTTCACAAACCCAATTGGTTGTGTAACATAAACTTCTTCATCTAATGGGTCATTCAGGAATTCACATTTCACATCCATCTGACACATATGTCATTTTTTCATGCTTGCTAGACTAACAACCAACCTTATTGTTTCGATCCTAGCAACATGTGCAAAAAACCTTGTCGAAGTCGATCCATTCTTTTTGAAGAAATTTCGCCTCAAATTTTGCCTTGTGTCGAGTGACTTCTCCTTTTGTATTTAACTTCACCTTGTATAGCCACTTCACATTGATTGCCTTCCTTCCTTGAGGCAATTTGACAAATGACCAAGTGTTGTAGACTTCGATGGACTTTAGTTCCTCATTTATTTCTTTCATCCACTTTGAATCTCATAGTGCCTCAATTGCATTTATTGGTTTGACATTTACATAGAAAGCATAGTGTACCATCTCACCTTCATCATCTACCATATCATCTGATGCAATCACACATTCTTGCAACCTTGCAGGCATGTGTCTTGTTCTTTGAGGTTTGCTTGTCCTTGTTTGACCTCTGACTTCTTCTTATAGAACTTCTCTTTCGACTTCACTTGTCGATTCTTCACATAAGATTCTCACTTAGTCATTCTTTACATTTTCAGTCCAATCTCATTCCTTAAGCACATCTATTATCAGGTCCCTGTGATCACTACTTGCTAGTTCATTGGGTTGAACAACTTGTATCCATCAATCGAATGATATCCTATTAGGATCATTTGACTCGATTTGTCGTCAAGTTTTCTTTTCAATTGATTAGGCACATGTCTATGTGCTATAGATTCAAACACTTTTAGACGACTTAAGATACGCTTGACACCATACCAACATTCTTCTGGCGTGATTCCTTCTAGCCTTTTCGTTGGACATTTGTTCAGAATATATGTTGAAGTCGACAAAGTATTTGTTACCCCCAAAAGAATCCACTTGTATATGACCACATACATCAAAGTATATGATTTCACGAATTGCCTTCGACTTGCTTCTTAAAACTTTGCTGAAGTTGTTCTTATATTGCTTTGCTTACACACATTCCTCACATACTTCATTTTGAATTTCAATTTCCACTAACCCTAAAACCATATTTTTTCTTTTCAGATCTCTGATGTCTTTGAAGTTGAGATAGTCAAGTTTATAGTGTCATATCCATCTATCCCTGCTAGCTGCAGTTGCAAGGCACTTGTGCTCCATCACATTAAGTTCAAACTTAAAGGTTCTATTCTCATACATGAGATCCTTAAAGATTAACCTTCCACTTGAGTTGAGAACTCTCTTCATCTTGTCTTCAATCAACACTTTGTAATTCTTTTCGACCAACTGCCATATGTTAAGCAAATTACTTTTCATGCCTGGTATATACGATACATTGAAAATTACTAACTTCTTGTCTTCTTTCCTCATAATCAGAACATCACTAATACCTTCAGCTGTTAGAGTATTGTCATTTGCAAATTTCACCATGTTCTTCATCGAGGATTTTATGTTGACATGTCAATCTTTCCTACCAGTCATGTGTGATGAGCATCTTGGGTCCAAGTACCATTGGTCCTTGAATCTTTCTTCATCTCTTGTTGTGACCATCAACAACATCTCATCTTCTTCATGCTTTGCTTGCTTTGCATCATTTTCTTGATTCTTATGTTTTTTAAGACAATCATTAGAGTAATGACCATACTTCTGACAATTAAAACATTGAATGTGACTTTTGTCAGGTTTTCGTCCACCTCTTCTTCCTCTACCAGCAGCACCACCTACATGGTTAATTTGGTATGAGGGTCTTCTCTGGTTCGACGCATTTCTTTCTTGCTAGTTTTCTCTATCAATCGAATTGTTGTAGCCTCCTCTACATTTGTTGTCAAACCACTTCCTTCTGTCGTTCTTTTCTCTTGTTGATTGCGTATACAAAGTCACATCATTCTTCAACTTGCTTGGAGCTCTTTCAGTCATTCTTTGTTCATGAGATTCAAGTGTCCCTTGAAGTTCTTCCTTCGTCAATATTGACAAGTCTTTCGATTCTTCTATGCCTACTACTACGTGACCAAACTTTGGGGTCAATGACCTCAAGATCTTTACGACAACTGATCTTGATGTCAACGTTTATCCGTATATCTCGATTTGATTCACTAGTTTCGTAACTATAGTGAAAAAATCAGTTATGCTTTCACATTCTTCAATCTGAAGCAGTTCATATGTTTTTTTGTGAGTTCGTAATCTCACCTTTTTCACCTTCTCAGCACCTCTAAACGATTTCTCCAAGATTTCGTATGCTTCTTTCGCTGATTCTACATCACTGACCTTTTCAAAATTATCTAGATCAACGCATTGATGAATCATAAAGAGGACTTTATAATATTTCTTCTTCAATTCTTTATGTGTAGCCTTTTGTTCATCCGTCACGTTTTCTACAAGCTATGTCACTCCCTCATTCACAAGATCCCAAAGATCTTGATTGTAGAAAACAATCTTCATCTGCTTGTAATAATTCTTGTAATTCGATTCTTCAGAATTATGAGACTCGCCATAAAATACACATTCAAATTATTCATTGCTCTATGCTTCCCAAGAATCACACAGTCGGTGCTCTAGATACTAGATGTTTGAATTAAAATAAATTCCTTATGGGGAATTACACAAAATCTATGGAGAATTCCGAATCAATTTTGATAAACAAAAATCAATCTTTCGGATTTATTACTCATCTTGTTTTTCACTCTTCACTCAAGTGAATCAACCAACATTGGTTGCAAGATGATTCTAATACACAATTGATAATGAGAGAAGAAGAAAAGGATGAATTGGAGAAGAAAGGAAACTAGGGTTTCAACGAGAAAAGGGAAGAAGAAGAGTTGTGAATTCTGCAGAGAAACTTCTCAGCTTCCAAACTGAAATTTTATTCTACTTTTCTCTATGCAACGGCACTACAATCAATGATAGGGTAACTCCCTATTTATAGGCTGAGATTGTTTGCACACCGAATAATCTCCAACTAACCTAACTAACTCAACTAAAACAAACAAATAAAACTAAGTCAAAACTATGTCGAGATACACTTCTTCGACATTTCGACAACTCCATGTTTCTGTCGAGCAACATGCTTCGACATAAGGAATTACATTCTCAACAATTATGAGATAGAACAAATGTCAGAAGATCCTTTAAGATGCGATCTATCAATTATGTTCCCCCTAGTTAATCTAATCATGTGTCCTTATAGAGTAAGTTCATTTTAGATCATGTTGGATTAGAAACTTCTTATGGATAAATGGAGAAGTGACACCATCGACCTGGCATCAGAAGAATGACGTGGGCTTTTTGTCGTAATGATTTCTGGTGGATCCTACACCGGGTCAAATCCAAACCAGGTGGTCATTGGCCTAGACTGAAAAAATTGGTTTGTAGTGGTCATTGAAAAAATTAAGGTTAAAGAAGGAAATGATAAGGAAGTTTACAAGAAGGTTGAACATGGTGCTATCAACGGGATCATAAGTCAATATTAAAGTATATCACTTTGTTCAACAAGTTGGAGAAGATAGTGAAATTCATCCTAATTATATTAGTAGTATGAAAGAGAGAAAGATGAGTCGCAAAGAGAAGAGAGTTGCATAAAAGGATAAGTGATCTTGCGCATAAGTTGAAAATGATGACATTTTTTATGAAAAAAGGATTCTTGTAAACACAAGCATTGGAAACGCAATCATACTTAATAATGTACTAGAGAGTGTTCATGTTAAAGCTGAGGAGTACAATACTAATTTCACAAAGACATGATAAAAGGCCAAAAATAAAATATGATATAGATGCAAGCAATGATGGTAAACAATAAAATAAACACAGCCTAAAACAAATTATGACATATAATTGATGAAGCAATTCAGCCAGAAATATTGAAATTGAAGCGCAACAAAGAAAAATACATTGTGACAAGTTTTCCAACAACACTAGGTTAATAAATTAGTCTTCTACATCTAGACAAAAGCTGTGGTAATGTCACTTCGAAACAAAGCTAGCCCCTTCTATGAACCAAGGACCAAATTAGAAGCTCATGCGGCAAAGAAATCTTCAGGGAGATGAAATTTCAAACCATTAGCCTGCAACCATTGAAAATAACTAAATGAATTAAATAAAAACCTGCAAAAGCTAAAACCAGGTAGTTTCCAATCAATCGGTAAAATTAAAATTAAAATATTTATGACATCAAAGTTCAGATGTTTTGTCTTGTCATGATAAATTGGATTCTTAATAATGATGGTAGACTGATTATGACAACACGTTTATAGAAACCGAATTGAGGAGTTCAATTTCATGAAACACTCTTTTTAACCATATTCTCTCACAAAGACCTTGAGACAGCTCTAAATTCATCTTCTGATGAATTAGGGACATAGCATGGCATCATATTCTGTTTGTATTGATTGAATGATGATTACACTGAATTGGATTTATTTATAGATCTTTTTTTGTGACCGGCTAAATCAGGTTAAGTCTAGAACTGTCTCACACGTGTCTGTCAATTTGTTAGAGTTGTTTTAATTGTTTCTAACTGTCAGATGTCAATTTGTTAGAGTTGTTTTAATTGTTTCTAACTGTCAGATAGTTAGTTACAGTTTGTCACAGGGTTATGCTATAGTGTACATTAATCAATAATAATCACAACTGGTGAAAGATACAACCATAAACCTAAACAACAATCACAGAGAGATAGATAGAAAGAGAGGCACTCAAACTTCGCATTATGAATCATGCCATGATTCATCAATGTTATCGATTGCAGATGCATCTATAGCGGAAAACAAAACATTCCCATTTTATGCCCCGTCATATCTGCCACAAAAGGCCATGGCACAGCCAGCCTCCACAAATTGGCCATGATGGTCGTCACAAAAATTCGCCATAGCTGATATTTGACAATGTTGTTATTCATTTAACAATAATTACGACTTACTGATAAAAACTAACTATTTCTTAAATGGTGTTCAATTCATAAGTTATTTCCTTGTTGCTAAAATAGTTAAATTACCTCTGCAAATTTAATATCAGCGTCACTATGATCTTTTTTTCTTCCGGCTGCATCACCGACATAAAATGATCTACAGCACAGAAAATGTATTTTTAACATTTACAACCCTTTGTGAATAAAATCTCATGTTATTCTAAATAAAATTTAAGAAAGGAATCCAAAATAAAGCATCAATTGAGCAATCAAATATAAGAAAACCTAACTGATTCATATCGATGGTAATGCCAGAGTTGAAGTGTTTCTCCATAAGTTGCCACATTCCTGGTTTTGGTTTTCGAAAAGGATCGGCTTCTTTCGTTCCAGCCTTGCCTGATTTACCTGTCCCACAAGCTATAAAAACCTGCATAGATAAATTTTGGTTACTCGTGTCAGTTCAAACACAGCTTCTAACTGACTCGGCTGGCAATAATAACTAATCTTTGGTACTTAATGATGCTGCTCTAATATAAGCTACATTTGTACTACCAACAAATTTACCTGAATTGGGACCTTCACTTTCTCAATAAACTGATTTAGACGTCCAATTTTTGAGTCCACAGCTTTTTGTCTTTGATTCTTCCAACGTTCAATATTGGATTCATTGGTGAAAATTACCTGCAGTAGACAATAAGCACCACAGTAGAGAGCACACTACACTGTAAGTTTCACACAGGCAGCACCATTAAATAAGAAAAAGTATTTCAGTTGAATGGGACAGAATTACAATTGCAAATTGTTAGTAGGCCTCCAGTTAATAAAGCTCATGTAAGGCGCAGAGGCCAAATGGGCCAGCCATGGTGGATGGCGGTCCATGGTGGAGAGACAAAATCCGGCCATGCTGGCTGCTTTGTGTCATCATCATAGCAGATATTTGCCAATGTGCCCAGCCCAAAAAACTTCATTGCTATCCGGTCAGCCGATTTTGTAGGGATGAGTTAGGCTCAACCACAATTCTTGAGATGGTATTGGAGCCTATGCGATTTTGTAGAGATGAGTTAGGCTCAACCACAATTTGTGAGATGGTATCGGAGCCTATCCAACATCACTTGTTAGACTTCCCACATCGTCCACGCTTCGGCCTAATCTTACAAGCCGGTTTTGTAGAGATGAGTTAGTCTCAACCACACATTCTGAGACAGCATTCTAGAATCATGTTGTAGTCGAATAATAGGAAATAGAAGGGTATCGGGTTGTTTGGAAGGGGGTCTGGACGGTTGAGGGAAGTGGCAGGCTCTCTAACTCCTGTTTATGTGTAACTTAAATTAGTAACTACCTATCCTAAATTATCTGCATTCTGTCCCAGTGAAACAAGTCGTTTTCTGGGTATTTTCAGCAATAAATCTGTCTTTAAACCAGTCATTTCTATTAACATATAGACCAGTTCTAAGATGCATTTCTATGTTCAGTCAAAAATCTATTATAAGCTCTCTTTTACAGATAAAAGGGACACACCAGTTTGTAGCCATTGTTGTATAAGCTTTGCAGCTTATCAGGAATTACAGGATACATGACAGACCAAGCATTAGGACCTGTTCTGAAAGAAAAATATAATTTTCTCAAAAATCAGAAACTTTGTGCATAATAGTAATAATAATAATAATAATAATATATCCATTCTAAGAACTTATCAGTGCAAGCGCTACTTAACCTCACCGGAAGCCTTTAACACTACCATTTACATCCAAACAAATAGCATTTAATTTAATAATCAGAAAGGCATGACTTCAGATGTAGACATACATATTCACAGCAGTTTTCGCAAGACACCCGTCAAAATCAAATGCAGCGATTTTACTTGAATCTTGCAAACCATCATCCTGCAAATTATCAAAGCATAGAACAAGGGGGAACATGTAAACCATAAATAGAAGTATGCATTTTTTGGATATTCCTTGAAATTTTTAACTGAATAGCTTGCACCCTTTCAGTACAACCATGCTGGGGGAAAACACACACACGCACACACCAAGGCTACTACTCTCAGATTCTCACCCGTTCAAGAAAAATGACTGTTTGGAACGCCTTCCATTTAGGCAAAAGGGTAGCATCCTGGATCAATAAATAATTTCATTGAAAGTGAAGTAAAATGTGTAAGGACTGATCAGTAAGGTTAACAAAATTATTAGCTTAAAAATGTGATAAGCTTTCATTATCAAAAATCAAAGCTGTCAAGGAAAAACCTCACCTTGTATGTACTCTTGACATCAGAAACTGAAAAGGTGATATTAACCCCAGAATTAACATCAGACGTGGATAACTGCAAGCAATAAATATGAATAAAAGCATCAGGCACAAAAGAGAATTGCCAATACGCCATTTGAAGGAGAAAATAGAAGTTTGAAAATAACATAACCAGCAATACACATTTCCTTTTCAACATTAATATCAATGAAGACTTACATAATTACAAAAATACCCGATCATTTAAATATCATGAGCATTGATATTGTTACTTGAATAATAATATTATTATTGTGTTGAAAATGGAGCTCTCACATCTTCAGACTTGTCCTGTCCAGCAAAAAACTTCGTGAGAGGTTCCTGGTCACCGCTCTGGAAACAAATAAACAAAAACCACATAAACAAACACTCGAGAAAAGAAAGGAAGCTGAAACACAATGTTTGAAAGGAACGCACCTTCAGGGAGGAAAAGCCAGTAATGGTCTTAGGATGAGAGTTAGAGGAGGATATAGGGAAGCAACTGAAGTGGTGCCATTTAGTAATGTCCAAGAGTCTCGCCATGCCCCTTGAGACCAATCCCAGTCTTAGGGTTTTGGATTGTATGGGTACAAAGCATTTCTTGCACATAGAACGGTTCGACTTCGCATACTCCGCGACAACCTTGGACAGCGCCATCGACAAGTTTTGAAATGAGAGAGAACAAGCGTTCACAGAAATGGCGAAAATGGGAAGAGAGGCAATCAACAAGAAGACTTTGGGAATTTGCTGCATGAAAAATGAAATGATAATTTAGTAGCTTCCTATAAATAAAAGTGTTAAAACTTCTACAGGATCAACTTGTACTGTTGTACACAATAATTTTCTACAAATTATAGTAAAATAAACTAGGGTTTTATAGAGGATCAACTTGTATGGATATATAGAACATAACAAACTACACATTCACTATATGTAAATTGAGAAAAACCCTAAAACAAAACGTAGTAAAGCAATATATGTAAGCATTTTCAGAGATAAGAGCGTAAAAATCTGTATCTTTGTAATGTTGTTTGAGTTGAGCGATACTGGATACTTATATGAACGAGTTTCAGAAATTTCTGGAACCCCCACACGAAATAGCTGAAGGATGTGAGATGAAGAAGAATGAGTTTGGCGCCTATGGAGTCTGACGGCAGTGATGGAGGGAGAAGAAGAGGAGTGTGATTAGATTTTTATGAACTTACATTTTTATTTTGCTAAATAGTGGAAATTAGGAAAAACATTGTTTTATATTGATTGATAGTTGAAGTATATGTTTAATTGAAATTGGAAACATATTCATTTCATTTAATTATTTTACTCACTTGTCATTTGTATAGTTTGACCAAACACGACTTTAAATGTTTATTGTAAGTCGGTGGTTGAATTGGAATTTGATAATATAAAAGATGATTATCAGTTTTGGCTTGCTTATAGTGTATGTGTTGGCTTTGGCGTCATGAAATGTTATGCAAACAATAATAAGGACGAAACTATATCCCCATGTTGGTTTGGTGGTTTTAAGGAAAGGCTACAAAAGATAAAGAAAACAAATATGTTTGTTAGCATTCCCATAGACGATATTATAACACATTAAGTCATAAGTGTTTCAATTTATGATCACACATGAAGGGCATAGATCTAATGTTGATTTTACACCGCTGGATGTAAAAAACATACACAAAAGCAAGAAGACAAAAAAGTATGGTGGACGACAGGGTTGAATGTATTTCGCAATATTTTCAATTAAATTTATTAGAGAATTCATATTTCTTTCATGCGTGTCAGATGGATATATATGAACAAATCACCAATGTATTTTAGTGTGATAGAAATATGATTTGGGATTATGGGTATTTTTGTGATGTTTTATATATTGCGCCAATCATGCAAATAGACCATTTGCTTTGTTTTATTATTTCTACCACTATAATGGTTTAATAATTTTTGGTGCAACTCTATTGTATGATGAGACAATTGAGTCATTTAAACGGTTGTTTGATACATTCTTACAAGCACACAACAACAAAAAACCAAGTATTGTCTTCACTAACTAAGATGAGGTAATTTTCATAGCACTTGTTGAAGTAATGTATGAGACTCATCAAGGATTAGACACTTAGCATTTGTCGTAAGATGGAATTAAGCATGTTTGGAAACTTCATGAAGAAAGGAAGTTATTTTTTAAGAGATTCCAAAAAATGCATGTATGATATAGACATTGGATAAGATTTTGAAACAATATGGACCAGCATGGTCAATGAGTATAATGTTCATAAAAACAGTTGTATTAAATATATTTAAGCAATTAAAAATGAGTATCATGTTATATGAATGAAGCATTTATACTTGGTATGTGAAGTACCCAAGTCAGTGAAAGTTTGAATGCTCACTTTAAACCTCGTATGAAACTGAATGTCGATATCATACAATTCTTTAAACATTTTGAAACAGTTGTCGAGGATAAGAGAACAAATGAACTGAGTTGTGAGTATGGTTCCTCACATAAGTTTGCAAGATTAATATGTGAATTGTCAGCAATACTAGTACAAATGGGAGAAATGTACACTCATACACAATGTATTTGAGTTGTTTCAAAACGAATTTAAATTATTTTTAATTTTATCCATATCATAGAGGAATGAGACTCATTTTTTACGTGAACGTGTCATTATTAGGGATAACAAAGATCTTGGAAAGTGTGATTTGTTTGTGCTTTAACCACTATTGCTTGTAGTTATAGAAAGTTCTAGACATTTGGTATACTTAACTCTCATGCTTCGAAGAGCGGTTCTTAATCCATCTACCTAAAGCATGTAATTTGGTTACTAAATTGCGCAATTTTATTTGGTGGAAAATATTTTGACCAGGAACGCCTTTTTTAATTTTATTCCATGTTGTTATAGAATTCGATGGAAGGGACTCCTATATGCTTTGGCTCTATCCCTAAAGGAAAACTAAAAAAGTATATGTTGAATCATGTGTGGGTCTACTCCATTGCATTTCAGAGTGTCGGAGTATTCAACAAACACCGAAAGGTATAAATTTGGGTCATCCGTTGGGGAACCAGAAAACTAGTTATGTTGCACCATGTGCACCAAAGAGGATTTTAACTGAACAAAATTTGTTGTTATGGCACGACGTGCGTGGTTCTGCATTTGACGTGAAGTAATCGCCATTTTTCATAGAAATAATACTTGATTTCGTTAATCGATTCGACGAGATTCCGTAAACTTTTGGCTCTTCGCATACAACCGAGAACAAGAAAAACTAACAAAAATTACAAAAAACTGAAAAATTGTCTTTGTCTAAACGGTGAAACAACCGAATTACGTTATTTCAAGAAATTGATCCCCGGCTACAGCGCCAAAAACTTGATAGGTTGCAAGTGTACATCTATATCGAAGTAATAAAATGAGTTATCATCCTCATAAATCAATAATCAATTGATGTTATGTATTATTTTCATGTTTATCTAAGGTTACATGAAAATTCACTTATCAAAGTTCAAATGTTTTGTCTTGTCATGATGGATTGGATTCTTAATAATGATGGTAGACTGATTATGACAAGACGTTTATAGAAACCGAATCGAGGAGTTCAATTTCATGAACCACTCTTTTTAACCATATTCTCTCACAAAGACCTTGAGACAGCTCTAAATTCATCTTCTGATGAATTTAGGGACATAACATGGCATCATATTCTGTTTGTATTGATTGAATGATGATTACATTGAATTGGATTTATTTATAGATCTTTTTTAGTGACCGGCTAAATCAGGTTAAGTTTAGAACTGTCTCACACGTGTCTGTTAATTTGTTAGAGTTATTTTAATTGTATCTAACTGTCAGAAAGTTAGTTACAGTTTGTCACAAGGTTATGCTATAGTGTACATTAATCAATAATAATCACAACTGGTGAAAGATACAACCATAAACCTAAACAACAATCACAGAGAGATAGATAGAAAGAGAGGCACTCAAACTTCGCATTATGAATAATGCCATGATTCATCAATGTTATCGATTGCAGATGCATCTATAGCGGAAAGCAAAACGTTCCCATTTTATGCCCCGCCATATCTGCCACAAAAGGCCATGGCACAGCCATCCTTCACAAATTGGCGGCGATGGTCGTCACAAAAATTCGCCATAGCTGATATTTGACAATGTTGTTATTCGTTTAACAATAATTATGACTTATTGATAAAAACTAACTATTTCTTAAATGGTGCTCAATTCATAAGTTATTTTCTTGTTACTAAAATAGTTTAATTACCTCTGCAAATTTAATATCAGCATCACTGTGATCTTTTTCTCTTCGGGCTGCATCAGCAACATAAAATGATCTACAGCACAAAAAATGCATTTTTAACATTTCCAACCCTTTGTGAATAAAATCTCATGTTATTCTA